>NC_064670.1:39905676-41403176 GCF_943734685.1 Anopheles coluzzii | reverse complement strand
GCAAGTCGAATTTCTCTCTTTTTATCCAAAATATAGCTAATTGGGGGCGTTCACACATGCCATATTCTGCTAGAAAATATCTTTCAAACACACTTTTTAACAGGGGCAGAGGAAGCCGAGCAACCTTCGGCGAATGTTGTTAAAGCAATCCAGAAATCTTTTGGCATTATGATTCAGGAATTTTGACCAGAACCCTATTTTTGTCACTTGTTTCTGGCAGAAGGAGTAAGATTCTTCAACAAAGATGTACGCCGAGTGAGCGTATCTATTTTCAAATAATTTTGCTTGAACTAGGTGGGAATTAAGGGCTTATAAATTAATGATGTTAGATGTATCGTATTTTAGCGTGTATTAACCCCCCCCCCCCCCCCCCCGAGTATAACTTCTCTTATAATTTATTCATTATTTTTGAAAAACATTTTTTTTTATTTTACAAAACTCAAAAACAACTTTATCCTTGTTACCAATTTGATTCTGATCAAATTTACTTCTTTTTGTACTTCTAGTAAAACCGAATATAAGGCCATATTTTCATATTTTATTTATTTTGGTTATACATTTTCTAGGCAACACTCCTTGTGTTTCTAGTGTTATCTTTGTGGATACACATGCAACAGACCATCTTTGTATATAATTGATTGTAATGTCTCAGGAGTAATCGAAAAGGTACTGCCCGTGTATAACGACCCGCCTAATCTGATTTTGGTCATTTACGAACTAAAAAGGGGTCGTATACGCGCTAAAATACGGTATATCTGATTGACGTTATTAGTTTTTTTCGTTTTGATTGATTTGTAAAATTCAGCTAAAACTGAATTTATTTTGAATTTGACAATCAAGGCATTAAACCAGTATAAATCGCTCTAAGAACTATCCTATTTATAAAACCACGTATCCACGTACATCCGGTACCTCAAAACTCGGGGAGTGCCTGTATTGGTTTTGTTATTGTTTGTTGTTCAATTCATTTGTCAATTTTGCAGTCAATGTGTTAAAACATATGATACAGGTAATGAGTTCCAGGAAAGAAAAATGTAAGAGTTATTTTCATATCGCTTTCATATACTGTATGAATTTGGTTGCCTAAAAGGGGAGGGATAAACTATTGGAACACCTTTGGAAATCTCTTGTATACTACTACAAGAAGTTGCTCTGTCTGACTATGCAAATCCGCACACATCACGAAACAAAAGGGAACGATTATACACACACCACATTGGTCGCAACAAATAATATATATATATACACAAACTCGTGTATGTGTATTAGTGTGTCAGTGTGTGTAACACATAGAGCTTTTGTTCTAACTCAAAATGAAATAAAACAACACATTCACCACATCTAACACGCCTAGAAGGTAAATATATAATCATCGTCAGAATAATAATCATAATAGCAAAACAAATGTTCTGAAGAAAAAAATGCGTGATAGCGGGAAATAGAGACAGAGAGAGAGAAAGAGAGAGAGAGAGAGATAAAAAGAATAGTATTTTAAAATGATGAATAAGAGACAACTGAAGATAACTAGATAGGCAGTTAATGTTTGAACCAAATATGACACGCAATCGAAACATTTGATATGGGATGGGTTTAAAGTAGTACACTAACAATGATTACCTTGACCCGCTGCAGATCAATGGGGCTCATAATCGTTCCCTGGAAAAACTCCACGGTGGTGAAATGACGTTTGAACAGACCTTCCAGCTCCAGATCGGGTGGTTTACTTTAATTGGTCGTACATTGGGAATGGGCGCAAACAAGAACATAGGACGCGTCCGGACGCAAGGTTTTTTTTTATTGTTAAGTTTGTTTGATTTATGGGATTTAATGTAAACGATGCATTTATCCATATTACACACAAATCCATATTAAGCGTTCGGTAGCAAGAATATTGGAATATAGATTGTCCGAAACAGCACAACAATGAATCATCAGCACAACAGCGTCCCAGTTTGGTTGGCGATGCATGTAATATTAATCGCCCATATTTGAGGAACAGAGATAGAGAGAGCGCGCGAGTTCGTTAGGAAGAATTTTAGATAGTTCGGTCATTGAAGGACACGCATACATTCCAGAACATGATATTTGATCGAGGGGCAAAGAGAACAATTCAAGTGTATAAAGTGCGTGTTACGAAAAAGCGCAAAAATAGAAAATAGAAAGAAAAGACACACATGAGGTTAGTCATAGAAGAAATGCCGTAAGGTAATGGAAATGCTCCATTACGCTGGGAATTGTTCCATTCCGAATATTTTTTTTTTGTTCAATGTTTATAAGTCTTTTTAAAAGAAATGTAACTCAAAAGAAATGTATTTTTATATCAATTATAATATTAAAAAGCAATGCACCAGCAATGTTGGTCTCTAGTCGTGGTACGCGGAAATGCAAATCGTTTCTGCAACGCTTTTGAACTTTGCTTGTGCTGATCATATTACGAACCAGTTCAATACCAATCTGACGCAACTAGAACATTTTTAGATATTACCTCTTGTCACGAGCTGTTCCCGGACCTTGTTGAAGTGGCAAGACTTACAAATCGCATATATATATTTATAAATATAGAAATTTTAAAATCAGAAGATGCAAAATTACAATAGTAATAACGAAAACAAAATACGAAGCGATTAATCAAAGTTTGATCCAAACGAATGTACACATAACAGAATAAGAAATGGTCGGTAAAATGTATGATACGAAGTTTTGCATTCCGAAAAAGAACGATGGAAAACGATAACATTCTAACTCAAATGAAACTTATTGCTGTAGTACAGCCAAAATTACTATCATTTATTAGTGGTGAGTGGTGAAAAACAGTTACAGGCACAAGAGAAAGAAAAAAAAACAAATAAAACTTACAAATGATTAACAGACTGCGAGAGGCAGAGAAACCGAAAAAACACTGAATAGATACAGTAATGAGCGAAGAAGATTGAAATGGTCAATCTAAAACTGTACCATGCGCAAGCACGATGGTGGCATTGTGTGGCATGTTTATGTATTGCGCTTTACTATAAATATGCCAGCAACATCATAGAAGGCCAACATATAATGAGTAAAAACTAGCATAATAGCCGATTGGTAGTATTAAACATATATAGCAATAGATCGAATCGAAAGGAAATGGTAAATGATAGCCGAATAATTGCTTAACACTATCTCTACGCTTCGAACTAACCTGTTCAACAACAACTGGATGGAACGATGTACTTGGCTAGCCTTACGACGAATTTCTTCCCTACACAAGGTAAGCAGAGTTATCTTAACTGAACTTTTCAATACCTATTGGACCCTAGTGGCTATGCATGTCGAAAAAAGCTGTCCTGCTGCTAGCTAACAAACTGTGTTCTCAACCCTGCCAGCCAGAGAATCCCGGTCTGCGAAGTGTTGTCATGAGTGCACATTACCGCGCGCAAGGAAGCATGCTGTGTCTCGGCAAACACACCCACAAAAGCGGCACAGATTCGATTCGGGATTCCCGAGTGCGGTACTAAACTAAACACGTGTGACCACATAGTTATCCGTAAACTGGCAAAACAGAATATGACGCAAAAGTTAAGACGCAAGTGCCACTGCGCCACAACTGAATTTTCTGCGTTGTGCAAGGGCGGTTTGTTTAGTGTGCGGGAAAATATTGGTTGGTTAGTGTAATTCAAAAATAGTCAGACGAACGACGATAGCATTGACAAAACGTGTTTTGCAGATAATGTTCACAGGTTAAATTCTTACAGTGGGAATTAATGCATTCCTGTTTGAAGGTAGTTGTGGTATGTTTCTGTTGTGGGAATGTTTTGGTTTGTTTTGTTTGTTTGATGGAGAAACTTTATGCATAAGAAAGCTTAGTAAAACTAATGTTTGTTGCTGTTGTAAGTTTTCGGTTGTTTGATTTCTGTTTTTTTCTGATTTGTTTTGGCTGTTTTTGTTAGTTTTTTTGTTAAAAGCTGTATTCATATACCTTCACTCGTTCCAAATCGACCGCATTCATCATAGTTCCCTGAAAAAACTCCACCGTTGTGTAATGACGCTTCAAGAGACCTTCGAGTTCCAGATCAGGCTCCTTTCTACATTTGATACAGGTATGTATGGTCAGTTATAGAAATTGGTATTATGGTTAAAGAAACATGTTGCTTGTTATTCTTACAGGATTTGCGGTAAAGTAACTACATCAACAATTATGACGAACATAAGGTCAAAATTAAAAATGACTCAACACACTTTTAGGCAAAGGGGCAACTTTTCCACGAAAACTTGAACCAAATCGTTGATCAATACTAACATCAGCTTAGTACAGTACAATGATGAAGGAAACAAAAAGTCCCGAAACTGTGATGAGAGCTGATGGTAGAAATAATAACGACAACATTTGCATCTTAAGTAAAACAAACAGATAATGTACAAACTTTTGCTCAATTAAATATAGCGTTTGAGAAGAGAGACACTTGCTCTATGTTGGGTAACAATCGATATTCAGTTTTAATATTATAATTGATGAGATTACTCTTTTGTGTTGGGAGCAACACGAGAAAGTGAGAACAACTCATAATTAATTAATAAAAAAAGAAGAAAATAACAACACACTCCGGTTGCAAACCTTTACGCTGCAGCTGTTGTGTAAATAAGGTTGAAAGGTACAAGAAAGATCTACTTACCGATGTAAAAATACCACTTCGACGTCGACATCCTCGCGATCTTCGTGTAAAAAGTCCTTCAGGAAATGCGACACCGATTCGTATGTTATGTGCCCGCATACCACGATATGTCTATTGCCGTATTCGTGCCAGCCCCACACAATCAAACCCACACACAGACACACACACACACACAACATATTCACCCGAAGGATTTAATTTTTGCACCATCAAGGAATCGCCAAGGAAGATGCCGAGTCACGGGACATCAGATGATGGACGACATCCGGATTTCCAGCAGCATCGCACCAGGATGGACCGATGCACCGTTGAAAACGGCAGATAAACGACCACACACAACACCATGTATGCGTGCGCAAGGTGGCCAGGTGATAAGGATACACAAAGAAAAAAAACGTATGTTAGCAAACAATTCATGGACTTGTATCGTGACACAACATATGTCAGCAAACACAACTAAATAGAAAACCATATGAAACAAAAAAACAAAACGAATAACATAAATATGACGGTTTGCTAGGCCGCCTGTATCTTTTCCTAGACCGGATTGATATGTACGATAACACTAGAAGCAGCATAGCAAACAGCACTTGAGACGATTGTTCATAGCCGCACTGTTTGGCGGGGTTGATCACTATTTGGGGTTTTCTACCATCTTGCCAAAAAGTTCGTGCCATACTGCTAGTGCCACTGCTAGTGCCATCTTGTGTACGATTTGAATTGGATTTTAAGACGTAACGGAAAGCAATGAAAAAAAAACAAACATTTAAACTTATTTCAGTTATCGGGTAAAGCAAAGAAAACCAATAACAACAGAGAGAGATAAAGAGAGAGGATTAGGAAACGGTGATCAAGATCAAGAAATTTGTTAAATGGGAAAAGTGGGGGAACGTGAGGCAGGTATCGGGACAGGGCAAATATGATAACAGTGACAGTTACAGTTTCGGCAAAGGCGAAGGGAAAAGGAGTTGAGGAGGAGCTTGATGAGACGCGACAAGTTACGACGATTTACGAAATGATGTAATTTTCACGGTACAGACGGAATGTGATGGACCACGAAACACGAAACACAAAACATAACGAGATAAAATGAACGGATGAACATAATGAAAGAAAATCAACACAGTACTTGGATTAAACATAATCAAAACAAAACCACAGGTAGGATGACACAACCGGGCTGCATGCAAAAAAAACGACATGTTTTCTACCACACGACGTCGATAACAAAACTAAACAATTAACGGATGAAAGAGTCTTTTAATGATACTTAAAGGGGGGTGGGGGTTAAGGGAAGGAAAAAAGAGAGAAAGAGAGAAAGAGAGAGAGAGCGCGAGAGAGAAAGAAACAGATAAAAAGATAATTACGGCGAAAGGAGGGAAAGATATAACACAAACAAGGCAACACATTTCAAGGAGGCATCGTCATTGGTGCAATTATCAAAGATCGTTGTGCCTGGCCGCGAGAGGGACCAGCCCAAAGCAGACCGGCCAATTGACATTGACACAGTGGAGAACATTGCACATAGCACGGGGGAAAACACCGCGGAAAGGATCGTATCGTAATTCCTATCCGTACAGATTGACGGTACGCATACAAAAGAGCTGTGCCGACAGTATGAGCAACGTCAAAAATAGGTTAATATTTTTAGACACTATTAAAAAGAGCGACAGAGATACACAGAGAGAGAGAGAGAGAGGTATAGAAGAGAATTGCAATGAAAGACGATGGTGGCGAAGAGGATAGTATTGTTATACGGTAGAAGAAAGAGAGACATTTTTTTATATGTTGGTTTTGCGCGATCTATTACTTAATAAGAGCAGCTAGTTTATGTTTTGGTTTTTCGCTAGAAATTATGAATTGGGTAACTGTTTTTTAACTGTTTTAATGTTTATGTAAACGCAGTCCTAGCTATTGGGTTTTTTTTATATTACATTTCACTGCTGGTTGTAGGAAAAGTAAAGAAAGCGCTATGAGATTCGAGCACCAAAACATGTACTAAAGTTGAGCCATAATATTGCTTGAGCGATGATGCGTCGTTGCATTTTGCTCGGTGAATAGCAACTTTAAATACATACACTACATTATATACACGATTCTTACATATATATATACATGATGAGTTTGATTCGTGCAGCATACTACGAGCGCAAATTTTTTACATATGAGCTTAAGTTACTAAACGCCTATAAACTAATTAATCACTACTTGTGCATCGTAAGGGCAGCAGGTGGTTAGGTGTATGGTGCAGAAGATTTTTATGTTTATGTTGAATGTGTGTGGTTTATTTCTATCTACGAAATACTAGAGCACTTAGCAGATGCTTTACTATAGCAATACATACATACAAACATACATACATACATACATACATACATACATATTGCTTAAATATACGATCTATTATGAAACACGGTCGCATGCAAATCCGTCGCAACGTATTACAAGCGGTGGCATTGTTTGAAATCATTATCTTTCCTTTTAGCGAAATGCATTAATCTGTATGCATATGTTAAGATTCACACACAAACGCGTGCGCGCACAGCACTGAGACGAAGAGAGTAGCAATCTTGTAACGTAATATTAGTCATTGGTGCTACTACGAGATGCATTACACGAAAACTGCAAACCGTGATTTATTAATCTATGCGCGTAGCTCATATTTCTTTGTACCGATGTTCTTTTTAATTACGCGCTCGCTTTGTTTTGAAATCGCTATCACTCTTGTGTATGCCTTGGTTAAGAGAGGTCCTGAAAGTATTGCTTATATTTACTAAACCACTTTAGTTGTACTATATTAAACCAGCAGCATTGGTTGATTGTTTGTCTAGTGCTTACCACAAACAACTCGTTGCCACGGACCGTTTGAGGATGGTGAATGGACAAAAGCGATAAAAATACGATACTATCATCATATCAAAACATTACCGAAACACTACTCCAACTGGTAGAGGATGCTGGTTGAACGCACTAAAAGATACAGCGGGTTATGTTTTCAGCCTGGCCACGCATGTTTTTGCTTCTTGAATTCAATATATGGCTACCCGCCGGCCGGTTATGGCTGTGAACAGTTAAGTAAGATATCGTGTGGTGCATTGGCACGGTTAGCCCAATTAAATTGATCTCGTTTAAGTTTTGGTGCGATCGGAGATATTTCAACTCTAGCTTGTATGTTTGGCTTTTCAAGCTTTAAACATACTTTTGATTTGATTTGATATTACATACGAATGATGATCTAATTTCAATTTCATTCTAGCGACAAACGATATCTAGATATTGCGTTGGATAATGCACCGGGCTATGCCAACGGAACGGTTGTAATGGAGTGTTTGTTTGTTTTTTTTTTGTTTAATACTGCTTTACTTATGGACGGAACACCGTGAAACAACAACAATTACAAATAGTACATCATTTCTATCAAACATCAAGCACAAAACATTACAGAGAAAGGTAGTAGTTTTTTTTTTAGCAGTGTACGTCTTTCGCCCCGAAAGCGGAGCGAAAGGAGATATTCCCAAACATTAATACCAAGACAAATCGAAATGGTAAAACACTAAGAACATAATTCATTCGTGCATTCAGTTCCTATCGTGTACTCATTCACAGGAAAAAAAAGAACAGGTTCGATACGAGATGAGGGCTAGCCAGAGTATATGTGTATATAGGTTGTGTCTATACACGTACACGCATATCGCTATGTGTGTATGTGCATAAAAAGTGGTACTTGTATGTTTCAAAAAATAATGACAATTATCTAACTCTTACAGTAGACCTGTTTATGCTTCATTTACGATTAACCGTTGATTGATTGATGCACAACAACTACATAACCGAGCGAAGCATAGCTTGTAATTGGTACGAGAAATCAATTCTCTCGTCTTGGTCTGTACAGGTTTGTAAAAGTACGAGATACTGAGTGTCACTATAGTATTGCTTTTAAGTAAGTCTGTCAACAGGACTGGAGTCAAAGCATCCGATTGGTAATTTAGGAACAATATATTATCCGGTCATACGGTGACAGCAAAACGGAATTCAACATATTTTTGAGTGATTTGATTTCAGCATGTGCCTCGATTCAATGGTATTCAGTGGCCCATACATATTTGTGGAACCTCGCCGATTAGCGCGAAATGGTGAGCTATTGTTAGATTGTTGGATGACGTTACTGGGAGCATTCAGTACGTCTAGCAAATCATTTCTTCTTGTGGAACATTCTCAATATCTATTCTTAAAAGACTACAGTACAACACTAATCAGGATATCAATAATCACAAGGAATACGGTCACGATCTACAACTTAATTAATTAGTACTACTACAAACACATCATGTCTGCCCTGGATCAACAGATGTTATGGTCAGTTTTGTTGTTTACATGAAGCAGTGAGCAAATTGCTCGATCATCATCCAGTGCCAGTTCACAAAGGCTGTGCTTTAAAAAACTTATCTCTTGTTGCTCATATTGGATGCAGAAGTATGCACCAATACATTCAATTATAATAAAAGAACATGCAAAGTACAACCTAGCGCAACGAGTCGCATTATCCATTTAGCAGGGCAATTTGACCGACCTGGGAATAAGTACATCACACATTCTATGGCTCGTGTATATGTGTATGTAGGTATGTGGAAGTGTATGTGAGTGTATGTGAATGTATGTAGTATGTCCATAGTATACCCAATCAACAAACAATCACCATTATTAGATGGTGGCTACAATTCGTTTCAGTTTAAACAAAAAAACAGTAACGCGAGGACATCAACACAGGATCACCTAACCAACACACCTACCATATGTGAGGGTTTATCGTAGTTCTTATTAAAGATACCTATATGTACAGTCTCGGTTTGAAAATATCCTTCCCCACACTACTATTAGATTGTACACTGCCACACACATACACACACACACATACATACATACACATATACGTCCGGTGCCCGGAGGTAGATATGCTTAAGGTTGTAATAATATGAATAGCTATCAGTGGACAATAGGGCGGGGTGGAGGTGGAGAGGGGGGGGGGGGATAGTACAGCTAATCTGGCACCAACAAATGGTTTATTAAACACTAACACAATACGATACATGTACTTCCATTGAAAATAAAAACACACTTATCGATATTGACACTACACAAATTCGAGAAGAAGGGCTTGCACTGTACGGTTAGTACACATCGTTAATCATAGCGTGGGGATCTTCTTCGCGGTTCACTTATTCTTATAGTACGCCGCTTCCACCATTTGCGTTACATAGTTTGGAAGCTGGCTAGGTGACCAGAGCAAGATTATAGTGAGTAAACCAGGGTAATCAGACAAGAGTAGTAAGGTAAGGTAAGGTAAGTAAGAAAGACGATGGTCGCGCACTCAGAATCAGAACCAGATGCTTTAAAAGTATGCACAAGCGAAAGCGCGAATGTAATTCATACTTGTACACCACTCGCTCGCGTGGAGACGTGTAGCAGTACGCTTTCCCTCGAGCATACCGTATCTGGTCATGCTTCTGCTGTGATGCGAATATTGGTACAGTTGAATGCTAACAATCTACGACGATTTATTTGGGAAGTTGAACACCAGAGTATACCTTAGTTTGTAAAAACACCCACAGTTCGTTTGTTTGTCTTTTTCTTTTTTTTCTTCTTGTTAAATGATTATCTTCATGATAGTTGCATCCCAAAGTGGCATGTTTAGTGTGGATACGATGTAGGTTCGTTCGAAAAAATAGAGAATGTGAAAAAAGAACCCAAAAAAGGTAGCGAAACCAATTGTAGCAAATGGTAGATTCGAGACAAAAACGAAACCATGTCATACATTGTTCAAAAACAAACTAAAAATAAGTAGAAAAACAAACACGCACACACAAGACAACAAAAATGGTGGTACTATTGAATGCCATCGTTTGCACATACACAAAAGTGGATGTGCGAACAGGCACTTGAAGAAAAAATATACGCAACACAAATGAAACCGAAAAACAAGCCATATGCATTGCGCAGCGAACTGAGGCAATAATACAAAAAAACAACATCAAACTCAAATCAAAGTGCTTCGCAAAACCCATAGAAGCTATTTTTTGAAAGGCACCAATTGCTGCGATTATGATCGATTTGCAAATGGATTAGTGTGTAATCAAAACGAAAAATTAGCAAAACAGACAAATCAAACGAATCGGATTTTAAAATTCACTGCAAAACAAGCGTGCACAGTTCAGTTAGCACTCAGAAGATGGGACAAAAAGGCATTGAATGTGTATACTAAAACCAAGAAGAGCTATAAAAACACCGGTCTATACGGTGATATGAAAGTTTTCAAGAGCAATTTCCGACATCAAAATAGCTATGCCGATACTAAAGAGATTCCAACGAAAGAGACAATATCGTGTGGGGAGGGGGCAGAAAAAGGAGCCCCAAAAAAGTTCATATGGGTTTTGTAACACTAGTTAACGAAACAGATAGACTGAACATAAAACCATAATCAATACATTCCATCCTTATGAGACATTCAGAGACCAAGATATACGCATGATCAACACAATATTGGTAAAGGACAGTGAACACTTAGCAAACATTGACCATACACAGGTGGGATAGTCTTGATTTGAAGTTAACAAAAGAGCAAGGAGCAGAGGAGATGACAGACAAACGAAGGCAGCAACAGAAAACGTGTATACGCCAACGAGTAAACAATACACTAAACTGTCAAACAGAGACACATGACAAAACAGCCAACACAGCACGAGACTGATGGTGGGAGATAAACCAATAAAAAATACAAAGGAACGCCTAAGGATCAGTTAGGCTGAGAGCAATGTACAAAACAAAACGTAAGAGAAAGAGAGAAGGCAAAAAAGACGTTAAATGTGCAGAGCTAGCAGATATGATAAAACGAAAAAAAACGAAGGAAGTTAAAAAGATTAAGAATAACAGAACATTTCTATACGCATCAGCTGATAAATTGCTTGATGGTGGAGAAGGAAACCGACGATAGAGCAAATGAAAAAAGGAACAGAATCGATTGATTGAAATGAAATTTGGAATGCTGAACAAACAAAAAAATCAAGCAGGAGAAATCGCGGGACCAATCGCGAGAAATCGCGGGAGAGGGCCTTGACTGGGACGGCAAATGAGCAAAATGGAGCAAAACGGAGCGCAAAATAGTGCGGAAGGCAAGATGGAGGAAAAACAAACAACACAAGAAACAATGAAATGCTATATAAGGTGGGTGGGATGGATGGCGGTGGCACAATGGTAATGCGAACGATTATAATGATGTAGGTTCTTGTAGAATCTCACCTTCTTCCCCGTTCATTCTTCAGTGTTCCCCCATATTTGGGTCTTGTTCCGATCAAGTCTATAATCTCTGGTATACAACTTGCAAATATCGCCTTTAGTTTTGTAGCAATTTTCGGGAAGTGTGGTATTTTTTTTTGTTAAGGTGGTAGTAGAGTGTTGATCGATAATTAGTTCGGAAGTTTTTTGGTTTTGATGGTTTTTGTCGTTGTGCAGTTTTTGATTGGGAATAAGAAGATAAGTAGTAAAAAAAATTTAATTAAACAACGTAACCCATTCCGGTAGTGTGTTTTACGAATGAAGTTAAAGTAGTGTTTATCAGATATAGGAGCGTTCATGAAGATTCCATTTTTCCAGTTTTGTGCAGTATGTTCAGTTTCGGTCGTAAATGGAAAATGGGAAATTTAGAACAAACAGGGCCCCAATCCGGCATCCGGATTATTTGCAGTAGTTTGTTTGTTTAGTTTAGTTTGTATATATTTTTTTAACATTGAATCGCAGTTAATTTTTAAGGTCACCGTTAGATATAGCCGGTGTGCCATTATTGTTCACGTTTGATTTATTCGCAGTCATTCGCAGCGTTTCAGCGATACCCATACAGCGGGACGTTCGGCAATAGTTTATTTTCGTTTGAGTTTATTGCAGAATTCGACACACAATGCCACAGAGAAGAAGAGGTAGGTTTCCGAGACCATGGTAGGAAAGAAAAAAGAAAGGAAAAACAACATGTATAAACTCAGACTTGGGCTGTTACGTTGACACACAGACGGTAGTAAATGAAGAGTTGTTAAAAGAAGGGCGAACACTTAATACGTCCGGCAGTTCTTCACTAAAGGTGACAGCAGAACCAAACCACACACGCACACACACACACACGAGAAACGGAAAATTCTACCCCACCCCTAGTGCATCTGATTCTCCTGCCAGTGTCGTTTGTATAATCTCAGTTGCTTTTCTATTGCCTTATTAAATTTAGGTGCCTGCAAAATGTGTGGCATAAGACTGTGGACGTAATATAGATGTGTGTATATGCAATTCATTGATTTCAGCACCGAGGATCACTTGATGCAATCGACATTTAGTTTACAACCCATTTCTGATAGGTCGGCAGGTTGAATCTAATGAGTGATTGTTGTACACGTCCGCTTAAGCTAAACCATACCCTAGGCTCTTCTCGGGTTCCAGTAAATCACAGCTCTACAAAACACGCGTTCATCAGTACGGTAACTCGCATACCCTTTGGTAGCACAAATGCAGCACACACCGCCGATGTTGGTAAGAAATTGGAGGTACAAATCAAACAAAGGAATATAGAAAAGGAAAATTTTGTATCATATTGAATAAAGCTACTTAAAACAAAACAACTCACTCACACACTCCTCTAGGTTTTTAAGGAGATCGTGGCCGTCTAGGATAGTAATGTGAAGGTTTGGGAGTTTGAAAGGAAAAGGGTTTAAAAGAGGTGCATACATTCTTACATACCGCGTATGGCAACTAATGGGTGTACGGAGAGGGAGTACAGAAAATGGAGCGAGGAAACGGTCGTCTAGTGATCGATCGGCTTCCGGTAACTCACAACCGTTATCTAGCCGGGCCGGCCAAAAAGGACAAACTTAAAAAGAAATTAGAAGAATGTGACACATGACTCGACTATAAACGGAAATACAAAACTAAAGCAAACACCTACGTTTGTTATAGCGAGATCGAAATAGAGAGTTAATTGTGATTCATTTACTATCCAAAGAAAACTGCATCATGAGTATCGCACCCTTGGAGAAGGAGTTTGTTTTTACCTCCAGGAAAATAGTTACTGTTATTTAGTGAACTTAACCTTCTTTTTTTAAATTAACTTTGCTTACTGTTCGATCAACCAAACCAATTTTTAAGTGTCCCATAGAGTACAAAAAGCATTCCCCCTTCAGTTGGCTTTGCCAATTATATACCGAACAGATTTTGCCACTTCAATGAAGGCTGCTTGGTTATTATAGATGACACCAATTCCACCAATTGAAGGCTACGTGCAAAGGCACAGTAATGTTACACAAACTAGGCTTCGATTTCTTAGGACTAACACATAGTTTGGTTTTTTTGAGCGGGTGGTGGAATTTTGGGGAAAGTGGCATGGTGACAAGAAGAGAAAACAAAATCCAACTAACACGATCCTCACTTCACATTGACCAGTGTGACGTTAGGTGGTGGTTGTGGTGATAGTACTAGTAGTAGTAATAGTAGTAATAGTTGTTGTTGTTCAGGGAAAATCAATAGACAAAACCGTTTCTAATACAAAACTTCTAATCTTCGCCAACGTACACACAGACACACACATACACACTACGATCAAATCAAACCAGTGTGGCCAGTTACGGGCAACTCTCAAAAGACCATTTCCACAAACAAAACGCAAACAATAACGATCGTTCGAGCGAGGGAAAAAGTGTGCTGCACAATAATCGTGCCAAGGAAGCTCTAGCAAATGCGCTCTTCCTCTCTCCAGCTCCCTCTCTAACCCATCGTCAACTAAGAGAACAAAAGTTCAGTGTAGTTTTCATACACAATGTTTCCAAAAACAAACCCGGTCAGAATAGAAAATAATGTTAATTATAACAACAAAACTCGTTCGAAATGATTTGCTAGCGCTTAGAACAGGATACCAAGTCCAGTCGTGTATGCGTATGTGTATATGTGGATGGTGTGTGTGTGGATGTGTGTGTGTGTGTGTGTGTGTGTGTGTGTGTGTGTGTGTGTGTTTGTGTGTTTATGTATATGTGTGTACGTGTGTGAGAGAGACAGAGATGTAATGTGTTATTGTTTTTCTAGGACCTAACCGAGTGAAATCTCTCTAGCTAAAATGTATATATATATATATCTCATGTCTAGCCCAGCACTCTATTTGTTTCGCAATCCATATGCACAGAAGGATATTCGTTTGCCTTGTACGTTTTTTGTTGTTGTTGTTTAATTATCGTTCCATTAGAAGCATTTTTATGAATGCATATTTTGTTAGCTGGTTTCTTTTCTTTTATTTTAGGCAATTTCGGGGTAGGTCGTTTGATTTATTCTCACTTTTCCTATTATGGATAAAATTAAGGTTGACAGATCAGATGTAGTTAAAAAACTATCGATTTGTTAAGGAACTGGTAACATCAATCAAAATTTTGCTCTAATATGCGTGGCTGCGGCATACAGGCTGTGCAAGCAAAAATCTTTATCTACAGTAAATGAATGTTTTTTTTTAAATTGGTATGTAAATAGATAATGCTAGAAGAATTCAAGAAAGAGGGAAGAAAAAACAAATCCAGTAAAAAATGGTAAAACAAACAACTGTGAAGAAACACGACAACACAAGAGGCTAGGTTACAGTGGGCGAGAGGGTGGACAAAATGGGAAGGAGAAGAAGAAAAAAACCAAAACAAAACAAAATTACCGGCCCTCCATTTGTACAGCAGAGAGAAATATGTATAGGCATTTGCTAGTTAACATCCCAACAGTTGCAATAAAACAAAATTATTATAAAAAAAGATGGCCAGCGTGTGCGATGGCCGGAACTGGTGTAGGATTAAGTGAAAAGAAAAACCGATAAAAAGGTAGACAATAGTTGGCAGCAAAAATCATACACCAAAAACCAACGTGTAAGTCTCATCAATACGATTGGTAATTGCAGAGTGGCCCTATTGCAACCAGTTTACCGTGAGGGTAGGTAGTCCGTTTTTGAGTAAGCGGTCCGCGGTGCATTTTTGTTTGATTTACTCAACTGTATCTCTCAACAGTCATTCAAGTATCTGTAATTACTAACCGCAGTGATGATATGGTTTAAAAACAGAAAAAGAAAACAACGAACAGGATACCAAATTTGGACTAAGTCTCAACAGGAAAGCGGTGAAAGTAAACGTGAATAGAGCATGGTGGTGGTTGTGATAGTGGTAGAAAGTGGTAGTGGTGGAGAGAAGGTTCCAAAGAAATGGCATCGACAGGAAGAGGTTCGCAAAACAAAAATGGATTGCTAGAGATTGCTTTTGCGTTTAACTTTTCAACTAGAACCAAAATTTCAAATCTTGGCCGAACCGAACCGGAATATAACAGAAGAACACAGGTGCAAACCGTTTGCAAACGTTTGCGCTACTGGTATATGTGTGGGGTAGGTACTGAAAACTTAACATCCGGAGGGGTTTGGATTTTATTTTTGGTACTTTGGTTAATTTTTTGTTTGCTGTAGCGGCTAGATCTAAAATTAATTGAATTATTGGAACGGTATATGGCAGTAAAAGAATCTTGGAAAATGCAGAACAAAAAAAATCGGTGCAAAATCAGTATCTATAGAGGCGGTAGTTGTACGAAACCGAAAAAAGATTTTATAATTGTAGGCTAAGTAGTAGTAGTATTAATAGTAGTAGTAGTAGTAAATATATGTAGTAGGAATTATGAGGGAAAAAACGAAAAACCAAATGTTATTAAGTAAGTCTCTCACTCTACAGTATCAATTCAATACAGATCGGAAAGGAAATATAGCTAGAAAACCCAAATAATAGTAAAAGCCGATTTAGTGGCGTGGCTCCTGGATCTGCCATGTTTATAGACAATTCCATTAGAACACGCGTGAAAGAGTCGTGTGTGCGCACTTTTAACAACACACACAGACAGGGAGTTCTGGAGCTTGACAGGAAATTTTGTAAAGAATTTAATTGAAAAAAAAAATATCTCTCTTGTTCCATCTTTCGGGGGTTGTCTTTTCCTCTTTGATTCACATTTTTGGCGATTTTATTCTGGCGAAAGCTTGGGTGTCTACCCTCTCCACGAAACACTCACACAAACCTGTGCTGGTCGTGAGACTGGTGAGCAATGGTGATCGCACCAAACAAGGACAAGGTGTTCGCGCGTTTGATTGCAATAATGGGAAACTCTCCTTGAAATTTCGTTCATATCGTCAACAGAAAACTGTGTATTATTTTTGAGGGATGCAAATTGTGAATGAAGCGTTGTTCAGGGGGTGTGTGTGAGGGAAAAAGGAGTTTAGATGACGGGTAAAAGAATGCGCGATAACAATTTGGTCATAACAACAAACGACAACTCTCTCAAAGCGTGATGCACATGACAAAACATGACACACAACCGCATTGTGTGCTTTCGGGAATGTCATTTGCTTTTGGAAAATGATGAAAAGCTTTTAAGAAATTTCATTTTGACACAGCGTGGAAGCAAGGGCGAGAACCAGCTTTACGTCGAACTATGTGTCGGTTTGAAGCGGCTCCAGAAGAAGTTTAGAAATCAAAAGAAGAGGCCACTGAAAATATTCATAAAAAAGGAAACCAAACATCATAATAGAGGTAAAAATTCACGAACATATGAAACAAAGCAACGCTCAAAGGATTCGAAACGTTTTACTTTCGCTCTTGTAAAAGAGGATCGATCGCAAAATTTGGGAATATGTATCTGTTGGTCAAATTTCAGTGTTTTGTTTATTTTCAGGCAAATAGCACTGCTTTCAACCTATCAAAATATTATTAAATATTGAAAGCCATGGGAATGAGATTCGTAAAGCATCTGCTATGATGTTTAGCAAAAGCGCAATGGATTCTGGTTAGCTAAAAAGCAATAGACAATAGAACTTTTAAAATTGAATGCTTTGGTATTCGATAAACTGTTCGACCTGTTGCATCGGTCGTTTTGTACACAAGTTTAGCTGCTTCTCAAGGCAGAAAACTGAAACTTCCGTAGTATCATGCATATAATCATTATATTACTTTATTAGTAAAAATAAAAATACAGCAAAACATCATCGAAAAATGGTGATGAAGGCAACGAATCAGTTGCTCAATGTGTGACCTCTAGATGATAAACGTCGAATCAAATTGAATATTATTTGTTGCCTTTCGAGAGTCATCGATTATCTGCACTACTTTTACAGTACCTATGCAGCATAAGTGCCTAGTATCAGTTTTTTTTTCTTGTTTGTTTCAAGATAATGCATCAATACTACTGTAGATGCAAAAGTTGATAACAATTGATCATATCCTAATGCCACAAACTGGGCACATAATGTGCATAGCGCTGAGACGATGCCGCCAAGAAATGGATTCTGTTTATGTTGGGCCGAGCGCCATTGGATATTGCCTATCCGGCTAGCAACATAAAACAAATGCAAAATAAAGGTGCAAAAAGGAAAGAGAGTATGGGATTGTGAGTGTGAGGGCGGAGATTTTAACGTGTAGCAGCACCAACAATAGGCCAGTCGCGAAATGAGCCGAAATACATGCCACCAAGAAACCAATGCCTTTTGCCGTGTATGGTTGATCTAATTTAGACAAAACGAGTTAATTGAAGAAAAGAAATCGGAATGAACTAGAACTGTCGCCTCGGGATTGTGTTATTGGTTTTCTTTCCTCCGTTTACAGTACACGAGACGTACAATTGTGAGCCGGAGGTTTGCTTTAGACGTGTTTCTTTTTTGGTCAGGTTTCATTTTAGCTTTCGGTGAGCCATGGTTTCTTCTTCTTCTTTCTACAACAAACTGATTCAAAGCGTGTTTAATCGCGATTGAGTGTGCGGAAATAATAACAAAGTTTGCCTTTAGAAGGATAGGATCAATTGTCACTGGTTAGAATGTTAAACATAATGCCAAACGTTAGCGCTGAAGCACAATCGAACTAAAATAATACATTTCAGTTAGATTTGTTTCTATCAAATCAAAGCATATGATAAAAATGTGACAATTACAAAAAAAAAAACTGACGCAAGGTATGACCGGCAATAAAATGAAGTACCTTTTATTTTTACAAGGTACTTAGTCTTCAAACACTTTCAAACCTTCATCCAACCAAACTCCATTATTATAGCTTCGATCGTGCTTTTTACATTCGATAAGAAACGTATGTTGCTTGCATAGAAGTTTCCTCTAATTTCTACACAATTTTAGTAGACATACTACGCAGCAAGCAACACATTTTTCTACAGTTTTAATAAAAAAAGTATGCTCAACTAGAGAAACTGATAAATTAAAAAAGAAAATCTATGACAAAGGAGCAAAAAAGGAGTGTGATTGTGAGTGTTTTAAATCCGTTTACAGTACGCAAAAGGTAGATTTGTTGCTTTTCGTTTCTAATCATTAGAAAACTTTCGAGTACGGGAGTAATTATGCATGTATCATCATACGGATTGATTCGTCAAACTAGTCCAAACCCCATACTAGAAAGTAATTGATCTATTGTAAGGAAAATCATAAGTTTAATGAAAATAATAGCAAACGAAACGCATAATCGTAACACTATATCAATCGAATCAAACGGAAACCAAACCATAAAGAAAAGAAAGAAAGTAAAACAACTAAATAAAAAACGGAAACATGGAAACCAACAAGGAAAACTTTCAAAAAAAAACCGATGTAAACTTAGATCAACTCGGTACTCGGTCGTGTACCTTCTTCTAACATCCTTAGTGTATTTGCCGCCGTACTTATTCCGCTGTGCTGCTAACTCTGTGATCTCCGGAATCCAACTAGCGAACACCGCCTATACGGGAGTATAAGGAATAGTATCACGCACACAGGTACAGATTAATCAGCACGTCAGTCAGAGTGTTTGCTTTGGTTTCGAACGCAGATGTAACATGGTTCGGTGGAGCGCTTAGTCTTCCCTCACCCATCCCCCTCATTAGCTTGTGAAAACGTCACCTTCGCACCCCGTTTGCGGCTCTACTTAGCCACTCAAGTTGGTTTTTTGGATTACCATATTACGACACGGTTGTAGTTGCTCCGTACGTTCAGATTTCGTTCAGCGATGTTTCACATAGACCAACCCTTGCGGCAGATCGTACGAGACAGCTTATGTACCACCCTTCTGGACACTTTGTCGCTTGCTGTTTTATGGTTTATATTGTTTTAGTGGTTAGTTTAACTGTTTCTTGTATTTCACCAGGCTTATTTTCCGCAGACTGCCCGCATCAGTAGCACTTACTTTGCTCTCCACGCTTTCGCACTTCAACGTAACACTTATCTACTATGTGTACTTCCCCTCGCTTATGGACAGAACACGAAACAAAAAACACGCACGCGATGGTGTGTTGGAATGCAATTATTTCAGATTTGAAAAAAGAAACCTTAGTCCTGATTCGAAAACATCACGACTATCGGCAGCTATGTGTGCTTGCTCATCATCTCCTCTCTTAGACAGATGCCTACGGCACAACATGGTAACGGTTCTACTGTTTTCTCAACGCGCTGCAATCTGTTGCTCAGCTGATTAGAAAAGACAATGACAACGTTTGGTGTTGTTATGTTATGCTTTGCAAGCTCTCTACAATGTAAAACAACATTCAAAATTAAATGGTTCAAAATTAGGCGAAAAAAAACCACAGTAAATATTACGAGCATCGGAGATCCTTTGCTTGCCGTTCTAACAAGTATGTTACAAGAATGAGAAAGGAATGCGTAACGAAATTCCGGAGTGAAACTGGATGCAGTACTAAAGAGAACGAAACAAACCAACGGAATAGTGTCAAACCTGATGCAACAATGATTAAACTCTAGAATGTGTTACAAAGAAAAAAAAGGTAAGACCGAAACATCGAGAGACTCATTATTAGCTACGCTTTGTAGAATGATTAGTTTAATTTTAATAGTAAGGGGGAAAAACGTAACCGTGAATCGAACAACAAAACAAACGTATCATATATTTATATATAGATATATATCTAGGAGCCACACTACTGAAAAGCTTGTACTTCTAAAAGTTGATAATGTCACTTCTGACACGTGTGAACAAGGCTAGTGGTTTCGCATTTCTATCATATCGTAGCGTATTGAACCGAAACATTGAAACGGCAACAGCAATTGAAATCATCGATTTGATATAACAGCCTGTGAACATTCAGCGACTTGTGAAATGAATAATTTAACTAAGAGATTAAATAATTTAATCATTTCCAGTTTTCCAGGAAGATCTAAATTACATTATTACAATTATTTCGCTAGGCACGGTACCGACAGAAAATAGGATGTTTCATCAAATCGATTATTTCAGTGGTGCTCAAACGATAATCGCTTGCAAATGAAGAGACCTATGATAAATTTGCATTATTTATACTAACGGATCCGTCATTGTTTATCGCAGAGGGAGAAGCAGCTGAACAGACTAAACCACAAATGGTTCCTGTTAATCTTTGCACACGAGCTGCTTTACAATTCTTCTTAGCTCTATCGATACT
Organism: Anopheles coluzzii; assembly: GCF_943734685.1. NCBI lineage: Eukaryota > Metazoa > Arthropoda > Insecta > Diptera > Culicidae > Anopheles > Anopheles coluzzii. The sequence goes on along the minus strand of NC_064670.1, from coordinate 41,382,045 downwards.
TTCAAAATATGTTATCCGTACTGTTAGTCCTACACTCTCATTAGTATTTAGTTGCTTTTTTCAATTACTATACACCGCTTAAAAATAGTGCGCTTATCGGCGATGGGGGAAATGTACCAACATTTTACTAGTTTGTTTTTGCTGTCAATGCTCGTCTCGCAACCGGATCAAACGGATCAAAAAAGTAGTGTTAAAGAGAAACGTTGCTATATGAAACGGGCACAACAGGATTATAAGAAGTATGAAAGCTGGAAGCTTTTGATAGCACACGAACAGCTGCCGTCACTGTTGGAAGGTTTGCACTAGTTTGCAGAAGGATAGCACTAAAGCAACACAGCACAATCAAACTGACCAGCCGCACTCATCACAGCCGGGTCCTGCCGGTGTGGCGGCGTGAAACACTGCCACCGCACGCAGACAAGCACACTCACAAGCACGCAGTGCCACGTGGCGCACACATAAATGATACTCTTCATTCCAAACACAATTTTCAGTGAAAGGAATGGCGATGACGACGACAACAACGACGACGACAACAACGACGACGACGGCCAACTGTCGCCGTATGAGGTAAAAAAAAACGCAAAAACACATTAAAACGAAATCAAAAAATTACATGGGAACAACAGTAATTGAAAACTCAGTAAAACGAGCAGGAAACGGTAGAAAACAGAGTGCACATAACTCAGAGCATATAACGGACGGAGAGTGGGTGGGTGGGTGGACTGGATAGGCTCGTTGTCGTAAATGGCTGGATGGAGAGTACGCAGCGGAATAGAGAGTGGGAAGGTGAGAAATGGAGCGGATCAGAGCGAGAGAAAAGAGAGAGAGAGAGCAACTGAATCGTGGGCAACCGATATGGGTGTATTATATAGAAGGAACAACATAACATCGAATAATAGTTATAGCACAATTAACGAAATAACAAAATGGAAGTTTTGTTTGTTTGCTTGTTTGCTATAAACAGGCATTCGCTTCAACTACCTTTTTCCTTGCTCGCGCTTTAGCTCACCGCCGTACTTAGAACCGCTACCAACAAGTTCAATAATTTCGGGGATACTGCTGGCAAACATTGCCTAAAAGAGTCAATTGAACTTCAATGATTTGTCTGTAGTATTTGAGTGGGTGAGGTTTAAAGAAAAATTAAACTAAAACAAGTAGCGAAGGGGTGTGAAGGGGTGTAGTGATTTGTTCTCTTTTACGTTCCACATTTCCTTCCGCTTAGCGACAGACAGGCGCTAACAATTGCACGAACAATCGCGAAGAAAATAAAGCCACCACAGTTTCCAAAAGAATTGTATTTGCTGTCCGCCCTAGATGGAGCCCACGAAGGGTGCCTCAACACTTCAATGCAATCCACTGGAACAGAACCTAATTAAGAGAGCATTCACCTCGCCACCGGAAGGCTGCAGTTCCGCTTAGGATTGCCAGATCGACAGCATCGCTAGTACGATACAGCAGGCATGAAGATGTTTGTGCGCTAGATTGACCGACCGATTGGCGAGCAAAAGCAACCCCAGAACGCTCCCCTAAGCACCTAACCGAGCACGTAACGCAAACAGAAACGGTTCACTAGTCGATCGGGATCGCAGACGGGAAAACAAAACGAGAGAACGGAAAGCCGGAATGTTAACCAACAAAACAAACAATCGCTACGTTATATTATGCGGCAGCCAGCATAAACGCTTTGCATGCAAAAATAATACGCTCAAAGGTCAGCGCTAGCATCCTGTCGGCGCAATCGAACTGTTGCCTTCCTGGTTGCCCAGCCCCGACGACCGTCACCCTGGCTTAAAATGCGATGTCGTATCCTCAAATTTAAAAGCGATGGTGCGCTCTAAGGCATGCAAACAAGGTGAGATACGTATAACATGATGGGATGAGTGTGTTGGTCATTTTTTTCGGTAATTTTTTTGCGTCATTGGTTTTGAAGGAATATGGATTTTTTGTTGGTCATAGGTTCTGTTTTGTTGAGTAAAATAAATCATATGAACGCGTTTTTAATAACCTTGTTCCAAATTCAGAATGTGTTGGCGTTCGATGAACCATTTCACTAGCGATTGTGGAATTAACAACGGAAGCAAAATGTTACAAAAAAAACAAAAACATGTAATATTACAGTGTTTTTAGAAAAGTTAAATAAAACGACTGTACTCACTAAACGGTATATTCATGTAAGAAAAATGAAGCTTTCTTAGTATTATGATTCCAAAACGAATACGAAAAAGGTCGTCACTCAAACGTCTCAAAATAAAATTGCAACACAATAGTAACATTACTACTTTCAAGCAAAAAAAAAACAAATCACACCATCCGAGCACGCGTCCACATTGCGCCACGAGCGCGTTGCTCATCCACAGTCCGATGCGGAAATAATAAGCGCGCTCGAAAATAAAATCTATCTCCGCATGGCAGCAAGCGGCGTACATCTTCATCTATGCGAAATGCAAAGGCAAGACATGGCAAATCCTGGGGAGCACGGAAGGCAGGCATTTTGAGGGTTGGTTTTTACTTGGTTTTTGTTTTGTTTTGTCTTATAGCTGGCTTGCGAAAAACCAGTGCCGGATTTTAACAAGCGATCATTTTCCTGATGAATCTAGCGCAACTGCCGTCGTGTTCTGTCTCGTCTTCCGTTTCGGTGGCCTGAACCGTTTTTCTTTCAGTAAATCCCCACAGTGTGAAAGATATCTTTCTTCGATGCCCAAGAATCTGCGTTGTGCATGTGGAAAAAAAGGAACCACTTTGTTTGCTTCCCGCGCGCATTGTTACATCATGCCACAGGACGACGTTACCGGTCTTCCGTACATGGGCCGAGGAAAGCTGCTCTATCCTGCAGGCCGAACAGTAACGGTGGCACTTTCCACTTCGGTGCGCACTCGTGTTTCATCGATAATGTCTTTCCCTGCCACCGACTGTGCGTGCGTACTATTGCCAAAAGCAAAGCTGTTGTAGGTTATACAACAGCAAACGAAAAAAAAACGGAAACAAATCAAGCTCGACAGCTTTGCGGGCGGTTCATCCGTTTTCCAGTCCGACAAAGCGCCACAGCACAGTAGCGAAAGCACGTACTGAATGCTGCCCTTTTTTCCCCGTACTGAAAGTTTGCGCATGTGCGAAGAAATGTCCCGTCCGGAGTATACACTTTGCACCTTCTCTCCCAGCAAGGCACCCCCGAAAAGCTATGGAGCATAGTTTCCTCAACACAATCCTTAAGCTTTCCGCAACGTCCTAGCACACATACGCTGACACCAAAGTATAAGATACGCAAAAGTAAAAACAAGCACATAGCAAATACTAATACAACGGAAACATTATTAGCTAAGGAAATTTAGGATGCGTTCAACACGCGGGCAACAAAGGGTAGCGATAAGTGTGGGGAGAATTGTTTTTTTTTTTTGGATCTAAGTTTTGCTTGCTGCGTTTAGTTAGTTTTGGTTCGGTTTTTGTTTTTTTTTTTCTTTTTTTCATTTCCCACTTGATAAATTTGTCCTGCTAGTCTGCCATGTTGCGTACGCAGCTGATGTTCTCTTCGCTGCGAATAGTACCCACACTAACTACCAGCACTGTCCGTTTACACTGATATTGGGTTTTCCAAGAACGACGGAACCATTGGGAACGTTTGGACGCGTTTTGTTTATGTTTATACAGTTTTTGGCCGCTACCCATGGCACGATTGTTTATCCGCTTTTCACCGCACCGTCTTCGCACAATGTTGCATTGAATGGGCGTGAACAACAGCATTTTCCACTCAGAGCAAATCATTCTGCAAGTGTCCATCAGCGCCCCAACAAGCGCTGAAATAATGTGTGTGTGTTTTTTTTTTGTCGAAATGCTTGCTCAAACGTACGCGAAGAACGACAACACGGAGCAGAGAAGAGCACACTAGATAAATGGGGACAGCGAGAAAGAGAGCGTAGAGAAAATGAAAAGATCACTTACCAAGCCAACAAGTAAAAAGAATACTAAAAAAGTTCGTCCGAGAACCGTTTCACAGTAAACGTCGCCATAACCTACTGTTGACATGGTGACAATGAGAAAATATACACATGTCCAATATGAGAGCTGTTGCGGATTATTGAACTCTAGTGGATCGCCAGAGTTTTCCAGCTGTATGTGAAAGTGGGGGAAAAAGAGAGAGAGAGAGAGAGAGAGAGAACGTAATCGTTTCCAAAAAAGGAAAAACGAAAACGAAGAGAAAGAGAAAGAGAGAAAGAGAGAAAGAAATAAGAAAAAAAATCAATTAGTTATGCTGGTCGGTAGCAAGCTGTAACGAGGGCTAGAACGACTCAAGAGCGTGGTGGGTGATGATAGTGTGTGGAACGTAACATTAATGGGTAATGGTATAAAAATGCATTGGAACATAGGCTGGAACAAAACAATTCGCCAAAAGGTCGCCAAAACAAACACAAAACAGGGGGGGGGGGGGGGGGGAACTTAAATGTAACAGCATTGCCACGACATCGGATGCGACAGAGTTAGACACCAATTACTACAAAACGTCTGCCGCTGGTATGATCAACCAGATGGGCTGTAGCTTCAATTGCTTACACATACGCACTGCACCATTTTGCAGTAATTGATTGTTCTACTCCAAATGCTGCTGCTGCCACTACTACTGACGGAATGTTGCTTTTTAAATTCTTTTCTATCAAATTATAATACCTTAAAAACATAGACGCGTTGAACAAACATATTTGGTTTAACAAACAAACAAAACAGTAAAGTATGTTTAGATTATACGGAAGTGTAATATACGCGTACAAGATAGTTTTTTTTTAATTATATCTTTCATAATCATAAAGGTACGACTTTGTAAATGTAATGGGTGCAAAATGCAATGGTGATATATAGAAAGATAGTACAAAAACAAATACATCTGAATGTGGATACTGCTACAGTTGCTTTTTTATGTTTAGATTAAAACGCGATACTACTTATGAGAATAGAGATGTAAAAAATACAGCCTCTAGGGAGGCTAGTTCGGCTGGCAACTTATACATTTATGATTTCCGATTATACGATACACTGTTGACATGCGCTCAAAACATACAACTGCAAGGTTATGCGTTTTACTATGGATAAAATGTTCATCTCGAGGTCGAGTAAATTTGGCTTAAGCATGTGCGTAAGGAAAATAATGGAACGTTGAGAATGTCCGATAAGCTTGAACCAAAATATAATGTTCGAATTTTTCTATGAGTTGTTATCTGTTGTAGACCGGGCAAAGTTTTTGCATGATTTCAACGTAATTATTTGCGCTACGCTGCATTAAGCACATTTCATAAACAAAAAACCGTAAAATCATAACATTTAAACCAGATTAGGTCATGTTTTTACAGATGGAGAGCGGAATAAATTTGTTTTCACTTAAAAAAATAAATAAAAACAAAACGGTGGTGCTTTCAAACGATTTAAAAAATAAATTACAATTGGAAACGCATGTTTACTCGACGATTGAATGAAAACTGTGCACTGATCAGGGCTGCTGCATTACAATTTTTTACTAATCGTAGTAAGTAGCAATCAAAATCTACGAAATAATCGGCAATTTCGCGTGGCATCAGTTGTCTTCCTTAGAATCGGCATCCTAAGCTACACTCGCAAAAATGTTGCAACCAAAAACATATACATACTCATACAAATAGGATACATACACTAATACCAGATCGATTGAACGTAAACTTGATACTTGGGCGTGAATATGCAATTGAGGGGGAGTTTTTTTTTTTTTTGGAGGCGATTGCTGTTTGTCTCTTATAATGCATAAAAGGGAAAAGCTGTCTCATTTTCATTTGAGAAGCAAAATGGAAACGAAAAACAAAACAAGCGAAGGTATCAAACGGTTTAAAGAAAAAAAAAGGATATTTTTGCGTATCGGCGTAATGCTTTTAACGTTTTATTGATTTTGTTTGCACTTTTGACTTTCGAGCATTCTCAGATTGCTGCCATACATCAAATAAGAAACAAAATCGTATGTTCTAAAAAGCTGAATGGAAAAGAGCTGCAGTTGTTGGTAATTGTTTGTATGTTTTTTTTTGGGTATTTTTGGTATAGGTATTGCATAGGTGTTTTCGCTTTCGAATCGATAAAAGACCGAATAATGAAAAAACGTTTGCAAATCATTCGCTTCAAAAAATTCAACTACTGATATTCAAGTATAGTAGAATGGACGTAAAAGTGGAACGATACTCACCACCGAATGTGACGATACACATTCGCGTAAAACGGAAACATAATTATGCTAAAAACGTGCTGCGCGCAGCAAGCATTATGCATTACGCACGCAGCACCCCTTCATCTCGACACACGTTGCCAAAATTTATGCCAATTCACGATGCCGCGTATCAGTGAAAGTGTGTTTGATGGATGGGTGTGTGTGTGTGTGTGTGTGTAGATGAGTAAACAATATGTAAGAATGTTGGCCGTGTTCTGCAGTGTGCGGAGCAAGCGCGAATTGCATAACTTTTGACAACGCTCGAAAACTTATTCTCTGCTTCTCTCTGGTACGAGCGGTTTAGCATAATCATTTGTCCAATCGCAATCATACTTACTCAACCTCATCGCAATTGTTGAGATAGAACGAAGGGCATTACGAATATTTACCAACCAACACTGGCTGGCATATGCTTAAAGACAGCTTTCAAGGCGTTTGGCATAATTTTACAGCATAATAATTGCTACTATGCTGTTTCTTGTGCAGGCTTTCCAGCATTTGGAACACATGGTACTTGGTAAACGTGGGACGTAGACATGCATATTCTACGATGCATATTGCTTCGCTTGACTGTATCCGATCGCGCAATTGATTTTTTTTTTCATCTCTACTACGCTACGCTACACAACCACGCGGGGTTGCGAGTACCGATTTTGTACGCTTCCGAGGGATAGAAGTTAATGGCGAATCAACTACTGGCCTAATTTTTCAAAATGCAACAGACTTTTGTTACAAACTTTATATGTACATACAGACACACATACAGACACGCATGGAAATAATTAACAAATCAAATTATTTTCGCTGTGTTGGAAAACTACAACGCGCGGCTTCGGCGGCCAGCTGGTAGGGCACGCCCGCACAATCACGCTCTACGCATGTCAATCGTATTTATCATTAGCGCGCTTGCAGGAAACATGAACGCTATTCGTTACAAGTTTGTTTGTTTTTTTTTTTTGGTTTGAACAAAATGGACACATAGGTACGACGACACCAATGTATATACTCACCAGATGAATAATTCCAGCAGCTGTCAACCACACTGATATAAAAATTGATACTAATTGTGCCAAACGTATTGAACTAGATGTTTTAAGTATATTTAAATATTGTAATATGTCTGGAACAGTCATAAGACGCAGCGCTCGTAGGAAACGTAACCCTAAAACGAGAAAAAAACAAGAAGAGAAAGCGAAGGAAAAACAGAAGGGAACGGGGTAAAGTAAAGCGAACGAAAGCCGTAGGAGGATTGGCAAGATACAGTAAAGTAAGAAGTACGGATTCGCAAACAAGAAAGATTAGTAGACTCGATATTTGCTTATAAATAGAACTGTTTTTTTGTGTGTATTCGTGTTGGGTGTTGCTTTTACTTCGCAACTTGGCAGGCCGGAACGTGCAAACACTTACCAATCCATGTCCGGTCAAGGTATATGGATACAAAGGACGGGGGTATCGTAAAGTAATCTACAAAACTGTACATCTCCAGCATGAACCAAAGTTTATCCGATGCCGCTATGAACTGCAAAAGAAAGAAAGAGCACACACAAACAAACAGAAGAACCAGTAAAATAACCAGCAGTACGCAATAGGAACGGCTTCCCCACGCAAGACGTCATGCGTCAGGCAGTGGGTGTAATCTGCAGCCCGTCAAACAGTAGGGACAACGGTGTTGCTTTGTTTGTTGCCTTGCGCTTACCCGTATAAAAAAGTAAACCATAAAAAATATGTTGAATGCTAGGTCGATTTGCTGCGTAATGTTGTTGCTCCATTTTTGACACCTTTCCACCTCTTCGTTAGACGCATCGATGAAGTAAATGATGAGCGAGGCGATACTGAGAATAAACACGAGCACAACCTGCGAGACAGAAGAGAAAGAAACAAAGCAGACGGTTCAAATGGCTGGTACACATGCTAGTTAAATGCATAAATTAAACTCCACTCCCGGCTCATCATCAGTTATGAACGTTGTTGCCCCTGCCAGCCATTCAGTAAAGCGCATGCACGCGTTTGTCTACAGAAAAGGATCCAGCTGGTGTGAAGTACCGGGCGCTTCCATTCGGTGTGAAGTACCAGGTGTCTCCATTTACCTGGAACTGCAAGCACGCAAGTCCAAAAACGGATGATACCATCAAAATAAGTCGTTACAGCCACTTGTTCATTTCACACCATGCAGGAAACGCAATGCGTGTCAACAATGCGGCTTAAATGGTACACAATATGGCATCCGATATGGGGCACGTAATTCTCGCGAGAAAACGCATTGTGTGCGGAACATCCGAACCCTTTTATTTATCTAATTACATCAAATTACCATCATCGTTATTCCTTCAGTCCAAATAATTTTTATTTTTTTCTTTTCAGGAAAAGGGATTTAGAGTTTATCCTAATTACATCCCGTTGGGATGAATAATTTCTTTATTTCAGCAATAGCCAGAAGCTGGGAGGTATGTATAATTGCATAATTTATCTACAACTCAAACAGCCTTTAAATCGCGCGATCAACGCGAAATCTGTCAGCATACCTGTCGATAAACTGCAACATTTGCTACCACTGACGGCACACACCTGTTGTCTAATAGCGGTTGACGGACATTTCCGAACTGGTAAGTGTGCACACAACATACCACCGTCACCGTGTCAACATATGGCACACCCCTATCGTACCACCTCGTATGCAGTTTTTTTTTTTTTCATAGATCCGTTTTACGAAGCGGGGGTGATCTTTTATGGCCACCTACGTCTTCCTCCTTTCATCCACTCACGATTCCACACCGAAAGGAGTTGGAGGTAAGTACAATTTAATGTCGCTTCTACTAACAATCACCGCAAGCGAAACAATCTAAGCATCGCGCCCTATATATATATATATGGCGATGGCCTCGCTGAATTCGGGCGAAAAGAGTGCGCTAGTTGCCATTTTTATCCACTCCACTAGCCAATATCATGCCCAGGACCAATTATTTTCACGTGCCCCATGCAAGAAGGCGCACCGAAACGGAAAATAACAACCTTTAAAATCCCGGACAGGAGGGGAGGTACGAGTACAAAAGCGCAACGCGGCGGGGAAGGGTGGAAGGGAAGGAGGGCAAATGTATGTGTGCTGCGGGCTTAAAAATAGACAACATTTAACGGAGGAGGCTTTCTGTGCTGCCAGTCGTACTAGTTGGCAGGTCCCACAGTCACATCACCGCGCTTGGCGCGGGAAAAAGGGGGCGGCCGACAAAATCGTGACCTAAATGGAGCGTTTGCTCGCCCACTTTTCTTCCTGCATTGGTGAGGGGTAGGTGTGTGGACCGGTTATGCCTTTCTAAATTTCATATTGTTTTCTCTTGGCGTATTGTACGGCACCATACATTGTGTTACAGAAAGAAAGAGAGAGATGAATAGACAGCGAAAGAGAGTAAGAGCAGACAATTACCGCAAGTACTCTCTAAAGCCTAGCGACGACGACTGCATTGTACCATTGTTTGGCAAAATTAGACGAACGAGTATTGCTTCACAATGTGTGTGTAGAATTGTCTTAAACTCTTCACCATTCCGATGATCCTATCTTGATGTTTGTTGGTAGTTTTGTACACACAGGCCCTTCTTTTCTAGATACATTCAAAAGCGTTTACATATTATTGCTGCATATTGCTTTGCTGAGCCTGCGAAGGTAACACATTTAAATTCCCTGCTTAAAAATAAACCCAAAGCCCGGCACAAGACGGCGTTTCACACAACACACCGTCTACACGACGCTTGAAAAAGGTTATGCCACTCTGATGTTTCAAACGATTCTAGACAAGCACAACACACACACACAAACTAATATGCATATCGCTCACATTACCGCAAGGCCACCGATAAGGTTATGTAAAGCCTCCCCCCTTCCCTTTGCCTGCAAACTATCCTCTGTCAATGAACTGTATGATACAGCGAAAGTGCGAGAGAGATAGTAAGAGAAAAATAGAGAGCATGGCAATTGCACATTGGCCGGCTCACCTGACATTGGGTTCAATATAATAATAACAACAACAACAGCAACAAAAAGTGCTTCCAACCCTCCCTTAGAGAAACTGCCCCACGCCCTGCAATCGGCGGCAATTAGATGTTCAATAAATCAATCTCATGCTTAATTAGATTGCTCTGGTTGCTTTCCCACCATTCCGTTCCTTTCATTCCTTCGCAAAATGCAATCCGACCGAGTGTGTGTGTGTGCGGCTGTGTATGGATAGAGCCGCACTCACTCTTCAATTATGATTTATGATTTTAAATTTGAGCAGATGGGCCTGGTATCAAATCAAATGGTGTAGAATTTATTAATACTAGACGATGTCCGTAGTCTAAATTAAGACATACTTGCCGTCCCCATGTTTTAAACTAGCAGGCACCACAACAACAACCACAACAACAAAATACATCACGGAGCATCTTAATATTAAGCAACTCCGTGAAACGCGGCTTAAATTATATTTTTATTATAATATCAGAGATAATTATTGAAAAATAACTTCTAAAAATAATTATTGAAAAATACCAGAATATTATTTAAAAAAAGCTAAAAAGATTGAATTGGTAACCAATTTTTTTTAAAAATCTGCAAACTTCAACGTTTGTTGTAAATGTTAACACAATAGCATGAGTAAAATGATAATTTATAGAGTTAAAATCAAAATAAATATCGTTATACAAAATGTAATTTAGTCTGTAAAGTAGTAAAAATGCAATAATGTAAATTAATCTTTAACGGCAGGTATATTCAAAAATTAATCATTTTTACACTGAAATCGAAATTCCAGTCCACAGCAAACAGAATAATTATTCCTAGTCAAGCGAAGTTTAACAATTCTGTTTCCAAAGTGTTACATATTTCAAAGCAATAATAGCATTGCGGAAAGAAGGTTTAATCCAACGAAAACTTCTTAGTTTATGTTGGTTGTGAGCATTACCATTTTCAGTCCGTAGAGCTTTTAATTTATTGCTCTTTTATTGAGAATAAATCTCATGATAAATATAAGTACGCTTAATCAATTCAGCTTAAACTCCCAACGTGCGCTATTTCATTAGCCTAAACGTATTCACTAGCCAACAATATTCAGTGTATGAAAAAATACTCCGAACGGAGACTGACCAAATACATTGTCGAAAGGTCCTTATATGGCAAATAATCACTTCTGGCCATTAAGACAAGTCCAATCCATTGGACTTCAATTCCTCCAATCCATATACTTACACTTATATAAAAGTTTACCTGAATGGGGTAAACATAAAATGTAAGCCTAATACCTCCCATCTACGAACGCGAAGAGCTTAAAGCACTAAGTAACCAAATAAGTAATCTAACAAATAAACTACAGCCTGACTAATATCCCTCAACCTTTAACCAATTCGTAATGACAGTCTCACCATGGTATGGCACACACAGGCACAAAAAGAGCGTTGAATCAAAATCTGAATAGCTTGAAACATATCATCGCGGCAGGCTATGAGCACACCCGCGAACAAATCTCCTCAACAATATCAATCCATTGCTCGTGACATGCTCGATGCATTCGCCCACGTCCTACTCACCAAGATTCGTCCGGTAGTGGTCTGTCCCGAGATCAGCTCGCCGGCCCAATCCTTCGCCTCGGTCATAAACGTGCCCTCGAAGTCCTGCTTGCCCTGGCGGGAGGCTTTCTGCTCCTTCTGCTTCGGATCGTTCGGAGCCAGCTCGGGCTCCTTCCGGCAGCACAGGAAGGCGAACGCGCGCCATAGCAGCACGGCCAGCAGGCCGGCCAGGAAAGTGAATATGCTGGACAGGAGAAAGCACCACCATTTCCGCACCCGGAGACAATCATCAAGATCGGTCGGCGGTAGCTCCGTGGTCAGTACTGATTGCTCCTCGTCACAGCCCGACATCCCCTCGATCCCGCTGGTAGGCCTGGTGGGGGATCGAGAACGCACACCGCTGCACACTGGTTGTCAACTTTCTAGCTGTAGTCATTGGACATGACGTCGTGCCTCACAGCCAGACCCGGGAGGCGATCGCACCGAACACGCGATCGGCAGCGCGACTGCTACACACGGCAAGCACACACACACACACACACACGGTGTCACTAGCGGAAAACGGGCAGCCAGCTAGTGGACCGCTCACAGCCACGTACGCACACGGAAGAAGCGCGCGCGCCCACACGCACACACAGCACACAGGGGAGACGACCGGATACCGGGCACTTCTCGGGTCGGCAGCTTTATGACGCGATTGCACTCACTTACACAACGCGAACCAGGCGCACAGGCCGTTGCACGATAACGAGACGAATTCGGAACACTAGAACTCAAACCACCGAGTGCCACTTCCACACTGCTTCTGGTGTGTTCACACCGACAACACACACACGCACACACGTACGCACCGATGCCTTCGAAAGGATTCTTCTTCCGCTATCTCTGCTTTGCCTGTTGTTACACTGCGCTTCCGGTCTTTGCGTTTTCTTCCCGTGCGAGAACTAGGTCAGGATGTGAGCGAGCGAGAAATGAACGGAAAGTAGCAAACCCACCTTCAGGTAGGGCGGTAGGTTCGCCTACTAGAAGCAGACACAGCGCGCAGGATATCCACAGTGCACACACACACAAACACACACGGCGATGATTGTGTGTGCACGTGTGTATGGGAAGGAAAGTGAGAGAATGAGCGAGAGCCAGAAGAAGAGATTAAACGGTGCACAACGGCGACACACTCCAGGGCTGGAAGGGTAGAGGGCAATGGACCACCGCACTACACACACACACACACTCACACGCTGTCGGAATTTTACAAAATCTCACTCATTTTCCGTTCGCTGCAAAGCTGCACGGGGCGCTCTGTGCCGCGCTCCCACAACCGGCCGGGAGCGAAAGTGAGCAGGAGAGATGACTATTGTTGTTGTTGCTGTAGTCGTTGTCGTTGTTGCTTTTTTTTCACGTCCTTTTTCTTGCAGCAAGATCCGTTCCCGGAGCAGGACGGGATGCGTGTGTGAAACGGCCCCCCTGTTTTCCAGTCTTCCAGAGTTTACCTAATCCACACCGTCACACACCCCCACCGTCTTCAATGAGAGCTCTTGTGTTTCACTCTGCCACTAGCGCACTAGCACGTTTGACGTTTGTGTTTCATAGCTACCGAAGAAAGAACAAATCAGATGCGAAACGATCCAAACTGCACAATTCCAATTGCGAGCCTCCAATCCTAGCCACCACTGCCTCACACAAACACACACACGCGCGCGCGCGCCCAAGACTACTGCGATCGATGTTCGAAACCTCTTGCCACACCACACATGCACAGTGTACGGGGAACACTTTGTTCGTTCCGGCTACTGCGCTTTCCCGTTTGCGTCCGCACCACTGCTGTTTGCCTTTTCTCAGGAGCAGTTTCTGCCAACCGTGGCCCATATACGTTGAAGCAAAAGCCCGTCTGCCCGTTTATACACACGTTATATAACGAAACCAACAACGGAAACTCTCCGATGGGCCGTCAACGTTTGCGGCAGGACTGCACAACGAAAAATTAAAAGCAAAGGAGCACTTCCGCTACGACCAGATAGCGAACGAATAATGGACTTCAAACACACATACACAAGGCCACACGAGGGCACAAGGGAGGCACATAGTTAAAAGCAGGAGAGTGAGAGAGTGAGAGAGAGAGAAAGAGAGAGAGACCGATCGAGAGAAAGTACGAGAGAATGAATTATGAGAATAAAAATGCAGGATACAAGAGGTTGAACTGTAAGGGCGAGCAAGATGGACAGGAAGGGGTGTGGGATGGGAAGGGTGCAAAGAGAACGGAGAGAATTTGACAAAGAGAGCCGGGTAAAGAAAACATCACTCCGCCATCTTTGTGTGGCGAGCTGCCCAACGCTCACCTTTACTATCCCGGGCTGTAATTTCGGTTTTCGGGATGGTAGAAAGGAAAGCTGAGGCATTCCTCACACACACACACACACAAGTTCCCTGCCTACGGTTAAACTTTTTCGATTGTGCTCGCACCAACACCTCGCACTAGCCTTGCCCAGTCTTGTGGGTCCGTCCCAGAAAATGTGTTTCTTTCTTCCGGTCACCTTTACTGTGTGACTCACACTCGAGGCACTTCGCTTGATCCTACTACGTAACTTTGCAACTATATTGCTTATTGTGTGTTAGATCTGTGTTCCCCTTAACTGTGAAATTAAAGTTCTGTCACTGTCCTCTTATTAGTTACCTTATTTAGCTACAATTTCTTAGCATTTTCCCCATCATAGCTTTCTTTTACATGGTTTTCCAGGGGCTCTCATAGTTGTGCGGCACTTTCTCTCCATCTTATTGGATGTGAACTATTTACAATTGGAATTGGACTATACGGCATCCTTATTAGACAGGCTCCAACTATAGTGCTACATAGTCCAATTCCCATGACATAAAGTTCTTTTCCTGTAAGAAAGAGTCAATAAAGTGTCCCGCAACTATGATAACTCCTGGAAAACCCTGTAAGCTGCCTATGGGTCATTGTTTCGCACTTTCTCTGAGGAACTGTTCGTGCTCTTGGAAAACTTCTTCGTACACTTCGTTGCAGCGCTTATTTGTAGCGGGATCTTCGGGTTTCACCCAACAAAGAAACAGTCGCTCAATGCTACTGAGAATCTTTTTAGCGAAGAAACCCATTGGAGGGCAACGATTCGTGCTCCATCAAATTTAGCAGGACGTGAGACGTCATTGTGCTAATGTTTCGAGTAACCTTAATTAAAGCCGCCTCAAGCCTCAGTCCCTAAAATTTGTACAGCTGCCCTACAGTTGGGCAGCTCTACCTATAATTACAGACCGCCTGTGTCGTCGCAAACTAATCCTAACTATGCTTACACCCATTTTCACCGCATGATGTCGGTGCCATTGCAAGAGAAAATTAATTTCACTTCGGCTTCTTTCGCCTGCTTTGACCTGGCACGCTCGGCACAATCAATAAAGCGCTGCTGACAGTTGCTGTCGGCGAAACTCAAAACGGGCACCCCACCGGGGTGGAATGGACGACGTTCGAAAAACTCAGTCCCTTATGCTTCCGCATGTTCACACCATATACTGGTGCACACACCGATCGTTGGCTCGGTACTGTCACAACACACAACCGTTGAAAAAAAAAAAACAAAAGCACCTAAGCGACACACAAAACACCACCGAACTGGCGGAAACACAGAGGAAGAAATTATAAAATGAGAATGACTCCGCCGCACCCACCACCCACCCACTAGCTGGTGCCGTCTGCTCCGTTCCCTCTACCCCCCCCCCACCCCCCCCCCCCCACAACACATTCGTGCAATGTTTGGGCGACCCTTTCAAATTTTCGCTCGATATCTTCGTTCAGCGATACTTGTATTCATACCGAACGCGTAACGACGACCTGGCGCCTCCACCGAAAACTTCTCGACCGCGGTGCGATGCGTAGCGCTATCCTCGGCGAGCGCACTGTAGTACATTGGCGCTCGCACAGCGCCCATACACCGTCCCAGCATAATTTCTCCAACACGCGCGCGCTCTCTAACGTTTGCCCAGGGGGTTTCGAGGGCCAAGAAGCCGCTCTCCGCTCCGTGCGCTGTGAGATGTTGTTCCCGTTTCGATGCTCAACATTTCATACTTGTTTCATAAATATTTGCACCTTGCTCTACCCATTCTTTTATCACACGCAGCCATGCTTTGCGCGCGCTCACGCTCTCTCCCCACCCCTCTCTCGCTCTCTCTCTCATTCTGTTTTTGAATCTCTTTTTCGCCTACTGGCCGCTCGCAACTGTGTTCTCCCGCTCTCAGAGAAACCTTTTTATAGATCGCGCACCGTTTTCCATCTTCCTTTGCACGCGCCATCTTCCTTACTTCGCCTGCTTTGTAGCACTCTGCACTGGTCACACATCATCTCCCCTTCTCGCTCATTCTTTTCACCAAGCAAGGGTGATAAAGTGGGCAATGGAAAAGCCAGCGGATGGCAATGGTGGCGGTGGGGAAGGGAGGTTGAAGAATTTGATCCTTTTTTTTGGGAAGAAGAAAAAACATGGCCAAAGGCTCCATTTTTTGTTGGCTCATCCATTTTTTTTTTTTTTTCTTCAACATCACATAGGCACACGAATTGAAACTTTTGGTTGAAGCACTTGGGTTGTGGTGAAGCAAAGCAACAAAAAAAAAACATACGTAACTTATCAGCAACCACATCCCCTGGGCAAAGTTGTTGGACAAAGCACATTACCACATACACGCACAAACACATACATGTACACGTACATCATTCGGAAGGTGGTAGGAAAAAAGCAGAAACTCTAACATTTTCTCATGTACGGTACGACACACTACGGCACGTTATTTAATTTACACACAGATGAACGCTTATTGGCAAAAAGGCTGCACGATTGAAAATTTTCCAGCAGTAGCAAACAGCAGCAGCAGCAGCAGTAATAAATGGTGCCAGCGAGAAAGAGGAGGGGTCAATAGTTCGATCGGATCGATGGCACCGAAAAGGGCACTTTTCACGCCCAAAACCACACTGCCCACGTGTCGAACCTGGCACAAAGCAAGCGCACCGTGCTGGGCAACACTTTTTCACTGCAAAACGGTGCAGAAATGTTACCGAAAGGGTGAAAATTCGAGATTGAAAATTCCTGCACATTCACGCACGCACACATACACACACACACAAGTCAGTTCACAGGGCCCTTCTATGCTGCTCCATTTTTTTGCCTTCCTGCCTGCAGTACACCACCCCGAAATGGCAGTCGGTTAGCCGAGCGAATCTGTTACCTTCACGGGCGAGATCTAGCACACTTCTGATGGAAAATTTGTGCTCTCGCGCATTTGGGTGGCCCCACTTGTGCTTGCTTGCTCGTGATCGAAATGGAAGAGAGTGAGCATTGGAGGAAAAGAGAGAAATAGAGGGAGAAAGAGCGCGTACGGTTGGCGCGGCATGAAGCTTTTGGTAAGAAAACCACCAACAACAACAACAACAATAAAAAACCATGCGTGTGAAAATGAGAATGCGTCCGCACTACGGATACACTACGACTGCGCCAGGCCAGGGTTGGCTGGTAGCCCGCTAACAGGAATCGCCGTGATGGCTGGATTTAAAATAACGATTGTTTAAAGTAGATATGTTTTTAATTATTGGTACATTTTGAGAAATTTGTTTCTCAATATTGAGCTAAATAAATTGTTAAGAAAAAAACAAATAATTACGAATGATTCATGCGATTTTCATTGATTTACAGTACCGTCTTTTTCTAAATCTGCAAAATGATAGACTGTAAAATATTAGAAACTGTTGTTAATTATTTGCTTGCTTGATTATTGATTTCCGTTACCAGTAGTATAAAAGATCAAATTAATTGATGCTATTTTACATATTTTTACAATGTTTCTAGTCCCACACATTTGCCGGTCACAAATGCATCATTTATTTTAAGGGGGTTTCCATCGCTTTCTTCATTAAACAAAAGAGGGCGCTGCAATCGGCATGGAGAGTTTGGCCAAATCAATGATTCAAATGAAAAGAAATCGAAAATATTCATCCGTTCTTCTGCAGGACACTTTTTTACAGCGAGCATGCGATAAATACAATGAAATACAAATAATATATTGTTCCACAATTAAATTTTGTTCACAAAGGCATATTCCATTTAACGAAAAAGTAGAAACACTTCTTTCTGCAAAGAGAACATAATCAATTTGGAAGTGTAAATCCCTCCAACAGTGTCCCCTTTGCATCTTACCGTATTACAAACTAACCATGTAAAATCTAATTCATTCTACATCCCTTTACCTTCGTTACCTCACTTACCCAGAAGTACAACTGTTTCGAAAACATTCCCCATGACTGGTGTTTCGTCTACTGTGAACTGGGCACAGTTCCGTGCAGTCGCCAGTCGCTTTCCCCGCCAATGATGACCCGATGGTTATTAACATGTGCCAATCTCGACCATTCTATGCGTGTTTCTTTGACTATTACCTGCCGTACCCAATAGCTTCCTGCCGGAACTGTCATCCATGATGTATTACCAACACCGCCGGTCCGACCGACCTGCCGCAACACCTCCACCAAGTACTGCGGAATGCAGATGTGTGTGTGTGTGTTAGCATATACCTTAGCAAATTGATTTATTCTTGTTTCACATTAGACTGTAGTATCCTTATGCATATAGAAGATCAGCGTGGCCATCTGCGCGATGCGAGTTTGCTGCCCAGCGCGTGCTGCGTGCGTGTGTTCAGTTTGCAGTCTCACAAGCGTCCACCCAATCGTTGTACACGTCCACCGGTTCCGACAGGAAGTTTATCGACGTTTGATACTCTTCCAAACACACACGACATAATATTTTGGCCGAGTTTTTAGGTTTATCCATCTTGACCTCGCAGGACTTCTCGTGGTTGCAGAACGGGCAGTTAAATTGCTGATCGAGTGGCTCAATGTTCTTGCGCTTTGGCGGTGGCTTCCTTTTCGATTTTCTGCGCCCCATCGTTCCGACAGCCTGCGAAGGGAAGGAAAACGGTCATTAGTGAAAGGGCAGGCTCGGAAGCAAGACAATTGAGGGGTTTTTATCGCGATTTTCTCGTTTTTCACTTACAGATTTGCTTACGAATGTCCGGCTAGTTTTGTTTACACTTGGTTTAAGCCCGGGAGAACGCCGATTTTTGTTGTTGGATTTTTTGTTGTCCCAGCACGAGCTGTCAATCGGTGACGCTGTCGATCAGTGACAGAGTGACCAGAAATATCGATTTATCTGTATTCCTGCAGAAAATCACAGATTTTTTCATAATACTGACCGAAAAGTCATAAAAACATTTCCCAAGTCATTTGGCTGGAAATAGACGATCCGAGATCGTCGCGGTACCGCGTAAATCGCGTATGACTTGAGCTGTCAATTATATCATAAAATCTTATAGATAGGCTAAATAATCGCGGTTCGTGTATGGAACCCCGAGGTCTGGTGACGATTGAATGTGCCAAGAAAAAATATTTGTTTATCAATTTGTGAATCAAATTATTTATATTGTTAAAACAACGACGAAAAGCAAACCATCAACCGAGAAATGAACGCGACGAACTTTGATCAAAAAGAACAACGACCAAGCTTCGATGTTAATTCTTTTATTCCTGAGACGCAACTGTACAAGTTCACAATTTTTCGTTCGCTTATATACTACCGTACACCAGTACTGTCAAACCCAAACAACAAAACGTTGCTTATTCTTAACACTCCTCCTCAACGTTTTGACATGTAAAATTCAAGTATTTAGACATATTTACATGTTTGATCGCACCTAAAGGTTTGGTCAGAATGTCCGCTTTCATTTCTGCACTTGGGCAGTACCTGATCTGAACTACATTATTGTCTATTAAACCTTTGACAAAGAAAATTTTAGTCTCAATGTGTTTTGATCGTCTTGTGCATCTACCCGATTCCGCGAAACTAATACATGCTTGATTGTCTTCATATATCACCGTAGGTTCGTTAACTGACTCACCCATATCATTTAATAAACGTCTAAGCCATATTATCTCCTGACATACTTCAGTTAATGAACAGTATTCAGCCTCCATTGAAGACAAACTTACACTAGTTTGGCGTCTACTTGCCCATGATATTACTCCTCCTGCATAAAATACTACGAATCCTGTTGTAGATTTCCTTGAGCTCATATCACCTGCCCAATCAGCGTCTGAGAAGGCTTCCAACTTTTGATTACTTGTCCCTCCAAGATTCAAACACCAATCCTTTGTGCCTTTTAGATATCTGACTACACGTTTTGCAGCAACCCAGTCCTTTTCCGTGGGTTCATTAAACTTTCTGCCAAGAAATCCTACACTAGCGGAAATATCTGGCCTAGCGCAATTAGCAATAAACATCAGACTTCCAACAACGCTTCTATATTTTGTACTTTCCGTCAGCGTTTTACTTGGATTTTCATCGCGTAAAAATCCTACGTCCATTGGAGTTTTAGTTTTATTTGCATTTTCTAAACCCAATTTTGAAATGAGACCTTCTATATGTGTTTTAGCACTCAAATTAAAAAAACCTTTATCATTTCTAATCACCTGAATTCCTAAAAAATGTTTTACGTCGCCTAGCATTTTAATCGCAAAATGTTTCTTTAATTCTCTGAAAACCTTAGTGATACTGTTTTCATCTTTACATGCGACTAATATATCATCAACATAAACGATTAAGAATACATCGGAACGCACAAACAGACAAGGGTCAGCTTGACTTGCCTTGAAATCCATCTTTTCAACTACATTACTAAGAGTAAGATTCCAGCACCTTGCTGATTGTTTTAAGCCATAAATGCTCCTCCTCAAAAAACAAACTTTATCTTCTTTTCCGCGTTCTTCATAACCAGGAGGTTGGCGCATATAAATTTCTTCTTCTAAATTTCCATGAAGGTAGGCTGTCTCAACATCAAAATGTTTTACAACTAAATTATCTCTACCAGCTATCGCTAGTAATGTGCGAACAGTATTATATTTGGTAACCGGCGCAAATGTTTCATCGTAATCCGTACCGTATATTTGATTAAAACCCTGCGCAACTATTCTTGCTTTGAATCGTACTACCTGTCCTTTTTCATCTTTCTTCATTTTAAACACCCAACGACTCCCAATCGCTTTCTTACCCGCCGGTAAATCCACCAAACACCATGTGTTGTTCTTTTCATGCGATCTTAGCTCACAGTCCATAGCCGCTTTCCACGAATTAGAGTTGGTCGAATTCATCGCCTCCGCCCACGTTGTCGGCTCTTCTTCGATGTGTGCAACACCAACGATGAACTCGTCCAAGTAACTCGGCAGCTTTCCGCGAGTTTCGCGTACAGGCAAATTACTCACCGCATTGTCCTCGTCGGTCAATTGTTCATCGAAGTCAGCGTATGGATCCAGAAACTCAGTTTCTCCGGAATCCAGCGATTGTTCATCCTCTCCATCCGATGATATTGTTGCATTTTCGACACAATAAGGAGCTGTATCGAAAACAACAATGCTATTGTCTTCGCGCTGGCTACTCGTGTGGTCCTCACATCGGCTGCTTGGATGCTCGTTTTCCAGGAATCTGGCATCACGACTCACTGTTATTTTGGCCGTCTTTACGTCAACAAAACGGTATGCCTTTTGTTCTTCAGAATAGCCGATAAGTGTGAGTTTCTTCGCCTTGCTCGCAAACTTTACACGCTTATTTTTGGGAATATGTACCCAAGCACTACAACCATATGCCCGGAGATGATCCACTTTTGGTTTTCTTTTGAACCACATTTCGTATGGAGTATTATTCACTGCGTTGGATGGCAAACGATTTTGCAAGTAAGCCGCACAAATTACTGCTTCCCCCCAATATGTTTTGTTCAAACCAGCACCCAAAAGCATCACGGTTGTCATTTCCTGCAAATACCGGTTTCTTCTTTCTGCAACTCCGTTTTGTTGCGGCGTGTATGCGGTTGATGTTTGCAGCAAAATACCTTCTTTTCTATAGAAGTTTTTCAATTTTTCACTTGTATACTCTCCGCCTCCGTCCGATCGAATCACTTTTGGTATTTTCCCGAGCTGATTTTTCACTAATTTCACAAAATTTATTATCTTGTCACACGCATCCGATTTCGAACGCAAGAGATACACATATGTGTATCGACTGTAATCGTCGATTAGTGTTAGGAAATAACGATTTCCACTCGGGGTTTCGACCGGCATGGGGCCACACACATCACTGTGCACTATTTCTAGTATTTCGTTAGTGCGTCGCTCAGCGCATTTCGGGATCTTTGTTCTAGACAATTTTCCCTCCAAACACACTTCACAAGTGAAATCACACGCGCATGTTTTTACACCAGCACCAGTACACATATTTTTCTTGAACAAATTTTGGATCGCACTATTTTCACGGTGGCCGAATCGCTTATGCCACTGATGCACACAACAATCACCATTATTCTCGCATACAACGTATGCTGATTCTGTACGGTGCGTGTATAGGTTATTGCGCAAGGAACCTTGAATCATACAAACGTTGTTTTTGTGAATTTCACAGGACTCCTTTGTGAAGATTACTTGATAACCTTCCTCACAAAAACAAGCAACTGACAGCAAATTACTTCGTAAAGTCGGCACAAATAATACCCCAAGTGCCACAAATCCACTAAACGACCACTAAACGGCTTCTAAACGACTCAAGTTCTCTACCTAAACGGAATATAGAAAGACTTCGTTTAGCAGACGGCAAACGACTCATGCATTCTAAAAATAGCGAAAAAGCTGGTGGCGCTCTCTGTTGGTGGGATACCCCAACCAGTTGAGCTTCATCGCTTGGAGGAGAGCTTTCTCATTTCCTCTGTACTGTTGTATGGTTTCGCATTGAAGTTATGCATCGCTAGAACTAGAACGGCGATACGATTGTTTAAATGCTAAACTCCAACCTTAACCACCAGTACTGAAGCAAGTGAGATTTGAGTAATGGTCGTTGGTGTTGATACCCACGTATCTGACCACACGACCATTCATATAGATTTTTGCTCAGAAAGTTAGAAGGCTATATAGGTCATGATAAGATGAAACTTGTCGAAACACATTGCAAGAAAAGGATAGCAATATAATGATGAGTTGTAATACGCCATCTATTGATCAAACAATGAAGCTGTGGAGCTTTAATTTTTTTTCTATGGATATTAAATTTTCCAGTCGTTTAAGCTTAATCTGTGGCGCTTGGGACGTCTTTCACAAAAACTTTTCCTTTAGGGCCACTTACAGCACACTGTCCTAGACCTGTTGCTTTTATCGTTTTTCCATCCGCCAATGTAACATGTACGGCATCATGCTTGGAAAAACTATCTAACGTTTGAAACATCTTGACGTCGTTGCACATGTGCCGGCTGGCACCACTGTCAATTATCCAATTATTTCCACTCATCGCAGTCATAAGGTTTGCAAATACCTTTTGCTGTCCTTTATTCTTTTTGAACTTTGGACAATCTCGCCGAAAGTGTCCAGGTTTGCGACAATGATAACATATCACTTTGTCTTTTGGTGATTGAACGCTAAACGCAGTTTCATCCGTTCCAACACTGGCACCACTCTCAGACCTTCTACGATATTCCTCACGCAATTTGTTCATTGCGAATTCCGAAGTCAACTCGGCTTCAGGGCGATTTTCCAGGGACACTATCAGGCTATCATACGATTGCGGTAAACTCGACAATATTAGCGCCATAAACACACGATCCTTGAGTCCCTCATCTACTGCTTGTAGACGTGCATGCAGTTTTACCATTTCATTGAGATGAGCCGGTAAATTTCCATCCTCTGGAAGTTTAAGGGAACATAATTTCCTTAGCACGCATAGCACTGATGGTAGCCCGCTACTCTTATGAACAGAGCAGAGTGAGTCCCACATTTCTTTCGCGGTTTGCTTATTCATAATATGAACCAGTTGGTTATCGTCCACCGTTGCACTAATCACTCCACGTGTCTTTGCATCACCAGTTTTCCAGTCATTAGTCGGAATTTCCGGCTTAGCATCTATCACATACTTGGATAAATCTTGCCGCAATAATTCCATCTCTACACGGAATTTCCAAATTTCAAAATTATCCTCTCCCAAACGAGGGAGTACCACTTGCAAAGACGTCATGATTACACCGGAGTTTTTAATACAACAGAACAATTACTGGCACAAACACTGGGCCCATAACCTGTTAAAACAACGACGAAAAGCAAACCATCAACCGAGAAATGAACGCGACGAACTTTGATCAAAAAGAACAACGACCAAGCTTCGATGTTAATTCTTTTATTCCTGAGACGCAACTGTACAAGTTCACAATTTTTCGTTCGCTTATATACTACCGTACACCAGTACTGTCAAACCCAAACAACAAAACGTTGCTTATTCTTAACATATATAACATAGTTTAAGCAAAATTAAAATACAAAACTCTACTCGGTTTTTCAAACAAATTCATCAGAAAAAGTAAAAACAATCGGTTCGCGCTACCGCGAAAATCTCAGGAATACCGAAGTTGGGTATCTCTGCGAAACAGCTCCTGACCGGAGGCGCGGAAGATTTGACAGCCCAATTGTTCTATAACTGTTATATACAAGGTGCGAATTTCGCGGTACCGCGATGATCTCGGTTCGTCTATTTCCAGCCTGACGGTTTTTGACGTTTTGAGCGAGGGCTTTTGAAGGGTAGCCGCCAACATAATCTGGCCACACTGTCTGTCCACAGAGTGTCAACAATTGTTTTCTCTTTGCATAATACAGATCCATAAAAACTGCAGAAGATTCCTTTCATAAACTTCCCCATGCTCGCCAGACTCTGCAGAACACAGTTTGGATTGATAAAAGGCTCTACCTGCCATGTGCTCAAAATGTCCACTGTTGAAAAACCTATCGAAAATGCTATCCGTGCAGGACTAACGAAAGAGCTTGCGCCCGTGCATTTGGAAGTGGTCAATGAATCGTACATGCACAACGTGCCCAAGGGTTCCGAGACGCACTTCAAAGTTCTAGTGGTTTCGCCACAGTTCGAGGGACTTCCGCTAATAAAGGTACCTCGTACGACGAACGTTGAAGTGCTGTTTAACCAGAAATAGGATGAAAACACCGTATTCTCACTCTCTCATTAATTTCAGCGGCATCGTTTGGTGAATGAAATCGTTAAGTCGCAGCTTGCTGGAGATTTTGTGCACGCACTTTCGATAGTGGCCAAGACACCTCAGCAGTGGGATGAAGCGTACAAGCTCGAACCTAGCCCAAACTGTAAGGGAGGATTCGGGAAATAAATCTTTGCACATTGTTAGCTAACGTTCAAAAGAGTACATTCACTACATTATGGGGCAATGTTACAAATGATTGTTTGTAGCATCTTCTGAGTGTTTATTCCGTTCCACTCCTAACAACAGGATCGCCATTTAGATGCTGTAGGTGTCGAGTCGAAGCTTTCCATCATTTTCCGTAAAGTACATCATGTCGGCCATGGTTTGCTCGCAGATCATTTCTTCCACTCGTTCGTGCATCTGGAAAAACGAAACGCGTTTAGTTAGCACACATAAACAATCGTTACCCCTCACTGCCATCCGCTGTGCTTACCGACTGGGCTTTGAACTCTTTCAGCACCTCTGGGTGCTTAAATTTCGGTCCAAAATTCACACTGATCGTTACGTTTTTGTGCAACGATATTGCCGGATAGTAGGCCCCTTTGTATACGTCCACAAATGCCTCCCCCTGACAGACGCCGTTCTTAAAATAGTGAATCTTACTGCCCAGCTGCACTTTCAGCGCCTTCAGCGTTTCATTCACACGGTCCTTGTCCTCGTAATACAGATGGCTTTTGAACTTTACCAGCGGCCGGTCCTTGAACGTGTTCGATGCCTGGTTTGCCTGATTATCGCTCGGCAGTGTGATCAGAAACCCGAGCGTGTCCCCCTCGCCATACCCCGCGCTGTAATGCTTGCCGTGCGATTCGTGGAATTTGGTGCCCTTTCGCGACCGCCACGAATATCCGAACTTATCGTAACCGAGTGGTGCCTGCAGATTGGCGTACTCCTGTCCCCATCCCAGACGGCAGGCCGAACCATCGGGCATATCCTCCACGGTAGCTTCCCAGTACCAGCATCCTTTGGTAACGTCTAGTTAGCAATCGAAAGTAATGAAAGAAATAATGAAGGATGGCAGAAAAAGCATTGCCAACAGCGATGTAAAAACCACTTACAATGAGAAGCCCGTGCCATGCAGTAACCCTTCTCGCCCGTTATCGACAGTCGATCCTCGGATACCTTTAGCTGGGGAGCACGATCGTGCAATGCGATCAGCACCGCGTTCGGCGACAGCACTCGATACAGCCAGCCCGGAATCGGTTTGCCTGCCCAGTCAGCGCTTTCGTCAAACTCTTGCCGGAACGGTGCGTGCGGATCGGGTTCTGCCAGTATGTACCGGTATCCATCCTTGTTGAACGGATGCTCCAGCGGGTAGCCGTGGGCTGGCAGCTTCACCAGCGCACCGACATCCGTGCCGAGGCGGCTCTTCTTTCCAAGCGCCCCGCTTTGCTCACTGTTGGGCAGCTTTCGTTTCTGTTGTCTGCTTTTCGAAAAGTTTTGCGTGGCTGCAGTAACGGAAGAGGGAAAACAAGAGGTAGAAACACACATAAATGAACCATGAGCAATTCATCTGTCCGGGCAATTGACTGCACTCATTAGCATACTTTCTTCCATCTTCCAGCCACGTTGATGGTGTGAGGTAATAGTGAAGCGATAAATGCACTTGGGATGTTGTTAGAAGGTAAATAAATACAAGCTTAGCTTGTCTTTTCTGGTCTAGGCACAATTGTGAGAAAAAACAACAAAATATAACAGCACAAAACACCGTAACCACGCTACATGTCGATGTAGTTGGCGTACAAGTGTGATGCGTAACAACTCGCTTATCTTTTGGGTGGGGAATAATGCGCAACTGACGTTAGTTTGTTGTTCTAGCGTCTCGCTCTGTCTAACGTCACCCATACCATCGCACTTGCTCCTATTGCAATAGATGCGTTGTTGTCGTTTCAAATCAAAATGCTTTTTGCAGTAGGCTAAATAAGGGATTTTTTTAAGTAGGACTTTTACAATTTTGCTAGTGTAGGTAACAAGAATTGAGGCACATTTTTAGTCAAATATCAGAATTTATCCTCCTAAACTAAGCCAAAATGCCCAGTACACGTTGTGCTTCACGCTGTTCGCCAAACTTTTAGTTCGGATATTATCGAAATCTTCTTAAACCACTTACCCAATGCGGTTGCTTCGTCGTACGTCGGCTTAATCTGGGTAAGATCCGTATTGGCCAGCCCATACATTTGTCCCTGCTCGTTACTTTCCTCGTACGAAAACAGCGTGTTGATGTCTTTTATTAGCGAGCGCTGCACGGTCGCGTACCAGGATTGGGTGGATCTGCGCGCCATGGTCGTCATTGCCTCCCAGTAGTGATCCATGTACGGTATAATGTCCTTGTCCTTGCTAAACATTAGCCGCGCTTTGCCCTCCTTGGCCGCCGTTTGCTGCAGGTTCGCCAGCGCCGTAATGCACATCTGGGGTATCGAGGCTTGCACCTTGCGGAAGCTTTCCAATCCCGTCATGGAGCAGTTTTTGCACACAAACACGTAGTTCATCATGAACGGTACCAGGCGACCAAGCTGAAACCCGATGCAGGACTCGTGGAACCACCTACTGCAGGTGGCACAGAGCAACTCCACTATGTTGAGATTTCTTTCCTTTCCGCTACAACGAAACGTGTGATTATGGACAATAGATGAAACTGTAAGTGAAGGCCGTTTCCAACCACCGCAAATCTACCACCGTAACAACATTTTCTCTTACCAATAACAATTATATTTCTCCTCTGCCAAGGGAGACTTCTTGAGCTCGGGTTTCGCGTCATTCACATCCATGGTATACACTCGCTGCTTAAGGATAGCCAAGGGCACGGGAAGAATTTAAGTACCTTTACGTCTGGAGATTCGTTTTCTAGCACATGTACAACTCCTTGCCGCGTATTTCATTCATGAAATAAACAATGTTTGTAGAATCGTATGTTTGCGCTACAGTACGGCTTGCTGTTTGCCGCACGCGTCCTGAAGCGGCAACCCAAGCAACAAAATGCCATCAAGTGTCATTTTAAAGTCAAACAACTGAGTCCAGCAGATGGAGCGCCCTCTTGTGTAATATGCAAGAAATAATGAAAAGACAGTTAACCTGGAATTGTACCAGTATTGAAATGTGCTGTGAAAGAACATTTTCTGTTTTTGTTTCTCTGTGCAAAATTATTGTGTTTTATTTTCCTCATGAAAGTATCCACTCGACATCACAAACTGAACTGAAAATTCGTTGTCAATGTTTCTAGTTCTTAGCTTAAATCTCGGAGGTATAGAAGTTCTAGTATTTTTTATATCAAAGCCACCATTGTATCTAGATAGCTATCGTTCCTCTTCAATAAGGTTTGGCAAAGTGGTCAATAAACAAAAAAAAAACAATAAGGAAGGTCGTGTGGTCAGATACGTTTCAACAGCATCGACCATTACTTAAATCTCACTTGATTTTGTTCTGATGGTTTGCATAAGGTCGAAAATATACGGACCCGAATTTCGATGCATAACTTAAATACGAAACCATATAAGGCCGAAAATACACGGAACGGAATTTTGCGGCCGCGGAATTCCGCATGCTGTCAAACCCATATACAAACTGTCAACGGCTACTTTTCTGAAATGTCATATCCATACATTTTTCAGCAGGCGGTATTCTGCAGCCGCAAAATTCCGGTCCGTGTATTTTCGGCCTAACAGTACAAACGACAGGAGAAAAAAAACGAAGAAAGCTCCATTGTATGGCTATCCCACCAACAGATGACACCACCACCTTTTTTTTTTTGCTATTTTTAGAATGCATCAGCCGTCTGCTGAACGAAGTCTTTTTAGATTCCTTCTAGGTTGAGAGTTTCAGCCATTTAGAACCTGTTTAGTGGTTGTTTAGTGTATTTGTGGCACTTGGGTATCTAAATTTTCTCAAGAAAATGACGAAAACATACCCACGGGAGTTGCAGAAGATTTTGACATTATAAATAACCCAAAATTAGACCATTTTCAACAATAAAATATTTTCCATCATTTTTTTGTACAGTGCCCTACTCTGTTAATCAATATCGACATCGATTATGCGATCGGGTTCAATTTTGACAAAATTTCACCGATCGTTTTTTGTTCTTTGGGATTGTCGACATTGACTTTTTGACAGCGTTCGGCTTTTTTTGTAAACAAAACATCTAACTCCTTGTTATCACAACATTACCAACTCAGGGGTAATCGTAAGTCAAATTAAAACACAGTATTGTGCAATAGTATTCGTGATTTTATTTGCCGGCACTTTCTCCGTAGCGTACAAAACCATGCCATCGTAGGCATTGCGGTCAATTTTGTAGAGACACATCATCACAATGACGGCCATCCTCGGCGCCGGTATCAGTGGACTGGCGGCAGGCCATTACTTGCTCAGGAAAACACCGACTCTACCTCTTACCATTTACGAAGCGACGGATCGTATCGGTGGTTGGATTCGTTCAGAACGCAGCCCCGACCATGGATACGTGTTTGAAGCCGGACCGCGCACCATTCGTCCTAAGGGCCCGGCGGCAAGCAACACGCTCGAGCTGATAGAAGAACTGGGCCTTACCGATCAGGTGTACTCCATTAGCTCCAACCATACGGCCGCCCGGAATCGTATGATTTACGCGAAGGGCAAATTGAATCTGCTTCCCAACTCACTCGGAGGCGTGCTGAAAACGGTGCCGCCCTTCACGAGACCTCTGTACTTTGCCGCCTTTCACGATCTGCTGGCCGGCCGATCCAAAACTCCGCTGACCGATGAATCTATGTACTCGTTCGTGGAACGAAGGTTCGGCAAGGAGATTGCGGACTACGCGGTCAGCTCGATGCTGTGCGGCATTTGTGCCGGGGACGCTAAACAGATCAGCGTTAAATTTCTCATGAAAGATCTTTTCGAGCGCGAACAGCGCCATGGCGGTGTAATTGTAGGGCTGCTCAAGGAGGCACTTCAGAATCGGAAAAAGAAACAACCTCAGAGCGTTAAAAAGCCTGCCACCCAGATGGCACGGTTGGCCGACAGGGCAAAGGCGGAGAATTGGAGCATCTATTCGATCCGTGGCGGTTTGCAGACGTTGCCGGAAACGTTGGCCACCGATCTGCAGGCGAAGGGCGCATCGATCGTAATGGGCACCAAGTTCGAAGAGCTTACCTTCGACGGAGACCGGGTGGTGCTGCGGGTCGATGGGAAGGAGCAGCTGCTGCAGCATCTCGTTAGCAGCATCCCGAGCTACAAGCTGGCAAAGCACGTCCAGAAGCAACACCCCCAGCTGGCCAGCACGCTGAGCAGCATCCCGTTTGTGGACGTGTGCGTGATCAATCTGCGGTACCGGAGGGGCGATTTGTTGCAGCAAGATGGCTTCGGCTTTCTGGTGCCTCCGATCGAAAACCTACCGATACTGGGTGTCATTTTCGACAGCTGCTGCTTCGACATGGACGACAACACGGTGCTGACTGTGATGATGGGAGGAGCGTGGTTCGAGCAGTGGTTCGGGAAAAACCCGTCCGACGAGCATTTGCTCGGGGTTGCACTCGAGCACATTAAGAAGATCTTGCACATTGAGCAGCAGCCCGACAGCTACAAGGTAAACTTGCTACGCAAATGCATTCCCCAGTACACCGTTGGCCATCAGGATCGGGTGAAGGCCATCCGGGCGTATGTAGAGCAGCATCGGCTTCCGCTGTCGCTGTGTGGTGCTTCGTACGACGGTGTCGGCGTGAACGACGTTATACTATCTGCTAGGAAGAATGTTGAGACGATACATCAATAAAAACGACAGGCACTATTCTTCTCTTCGATGTATGTTGCAGGCGGGATTTGGTTTCGGGAGCACACACGCACTGCCTATTTAAGTCTGATACTTGATTCACAATAAAGATATGTTTTTGACATACTGGTAACTCTTTGAAAGACAGTGAACAATCGTATGTACATTGGTTCTTAATTCATCCGATCAGTTCCAAAATCTTATCACTCTGTTTACCGAGTCATGTTCTAATGATAGCTGCACTATTGCAACGGTCACGAGAAACTACTGTTCGACGAAACAATTATACGTATCTTTATGTTTATTAAATAGAATTGTTCGCCATACGGCTTAACAAAATTAAGTTCTTATGTACTGATGCCACACCTCAGAGCTAGACATCAAGGAGAGGAGACACTGGAAAGGGAGGAAGTCGAATAGGTGGGATGAAGAATTGAAAGTGCATATGGCGCACAGCAGCGGATCATTACGTCCAACAGCTGTACGGCGAGGGGGAATATATATAGAGGGGAACGGGAAGGAATGTAGAGAGGTATCGAGGAGAGCAACGTTGACGTATCAGACCAAGCAACCGATATCTGTCCTCGTAAGGAGGCAATGCAGAGTATCCCACTCTGAGGGATTTACTAAGAGCAAACTTGGTGAACTATCTCTGCAGGCGCTCTAATCGGTCAATTTAGAAAATTAGGGCGCGGGAACGAGTGAACGAAATACAACAAAGAAAGCAAGTTTACGTTACAACAGGGAGAGAAATGACCTAGAATGTGTTGCAGGATATCACAGTCGGCAGGAGTAGATATTTTAGGGACAAAACCATGTTGTTCAGCGATGATCTCTAATACTGGTGTACCACAAGGGAGTATCCTAAGTCCATTGTTATTTATCTTTTCCATCAATGATGTCAGTTCTGTTCTACTTCATGATTGTTTTCTGTGGTATGCGGACGACATCAAAATATATTATCCTGTTTCCTCTCCCGGCTATTGCTCTGTACTTCAAAACATCCTTACTCATTTTTTTCCAGATGGTGTAACGATAGTATGCTTATTCTCAGTCCTAGTAAATCTAATGTCATTTCGTTCGCCCGTTTCCGTCCACCAATCATCTATTCGTATACCATAGATAATGTCCCTGTAAACCGTGTTGATGTTGTCCAGAACTTTGGTGTTATGCTGGATGTAGTTCTTACAATCACTAATCATAATGACTCCCTGATCTCCAGGGCCCGTAAAACCCTTGGAGTATTGAAACGTGTGGCATATGATTTCACTGACCCCCTATGCCTTAAGACATTACAGTGGAACCCCTCATAACGAGTACCCATCATAACGAGTTCCTTCGCATAACGAGCAAATCTAAATGCTCTACGAATATCCCTCTTAACAAGTAAAATCTCGCATAAGGAGCAATTTCATTTTTGTTCCCGATAAGAAATCGTAATCATTTCGAGAGTTTCAATACTAAGAATCGTTAAATATTAAGCTATTTCCAAAAGAGGCATATGCCTACACTTATATGCCATTCACCTGAACACAGCTATAAGCCATATACCTACACTTTTATTCACCTAAATGAAAACCTTTATGAAAAAGAGCCTCCCGTATAACAAGTGGGTCATTGGAACGGACTAAACTCGTTGTGAGGCGTTTCACTATGGGGTTCTGTTTTCTAGACCTTGAATACTTGAACTTGAATACCGTTCGGTGAGCTGGTCGCCATCGGCTAGGATCCATATCGACCGTATCGAGAGAGTGCAGAGGTCCTTTACAAGGTTCGCTGCTAGCTAAATCCTTGAAGTTAGCTCTTCTTTCCTGCGTTATTACGAGGAAATATGTTATCTGTTCGGTCTGTTATCCCTAGATTTGTCCAATCTTCCATCATTGCATCACTTCTTCTGCACTGTGTTGATGCACCATCCTTACTCTCGTCTATCTCCTTATATGTACCATCTCGTACCCCATTACTTGTTCCTTCTCGTCGCACAGCAATAGGACGCAGAGATCCTCTGTTACGCGCTATGGAAATGATCAACTCCACATCCCATTTGTTTGATTTCAATCTCTCCTTACTTTCCTTTCGCTCCCATCTACCATCCACTCCCTAAATTCGTTACCCCGTATCGTGCTGCTTTAGATTAGGCTTACATTAGGTTTAGCATATTAGTTAGGTTTAGTAAATAAGTCCATTGGTCAGCCACGAAGCAAACTTTGAAATATATTGAAATATTTAATAAAAAAAGGAACGGTAACTATTAAGGAGAAAGAAATGAATGATAAACTCAAATATTTTAGCAGGGGCACGACATAAAAGAGCTATACCACGGTAATTGGTAATACACACGGGATTGCCTTTTTGCGGATAGATATAAGCCAAGCTTGCTTCCACATCCAAGGAATGCACGAAGAACAAACGGATAGACGAAATAGTTAGACAAGCAACGGAGCAAATGTGCGTCGACATTTTTCCGTCAGGATCAGGTTTGTATGAGAATTTTAAAGCATTCAGAGCACTAAGGACCGATTGCTACAGAAAAATTGCTCGAGAAAAGCTCAACAAAAAAAAAACGAGCAGATGTAACATGAAACAGAGATAACAATTATGGAAAAATAATTGACAAAGGTGTATTTCACATACAACAGAAACAGAATTAATTATAACAATTTTGTTCTTTGCGTGAATGATCTTCGCCCGCCACGCCGACCTCATTTGCTTGCCAATGGGGGTACGACGGTCCAGTTGCGAATCGTTCCCCGTCGAATGGCCTTTACAGTAGCAGATACATCTACTATTAAACCCCGTGGCTAATCCGAAAGCCAATTGGCCCTCTTCTTGGCAAACCGGTGCGGATGATAGAGTGAGTTAGTGAACTGGAAACAATCAGTCTAGCGAAGAATTCATATCCACAATTGGCAGTTTCGAACCGTTTTCCTAGTCCAATTTAACGGACATAATGCACCGGACAATGGAATGTTTTCTCAACGATAAATCGATACATAATGTCACCGATAGAATCGGATCAACATAATCAAAGATGAATAACTATAACCAAGCATAGGAGTCCACGGTGGTGCGATTGGTAGTACTTTTAATAATGTACACACGCCGTGTGGTTTCTCTACAGTCTTTCCATTACATTAGGCGACCGATTTGTTGCCCTAAATCGTTCCTACACACTGCCACAAGCGCAAAAATAGTCGCACAAAACGGTTTGCTCACAGCACACACACTCACACTCACATACCGGTACAATACCAGATATGGATTCATAAGGAAAGCGATAACCGACATAAGCAAAGCTTTTCATTTTCTTTTCAATTTGCACATCCAATCGGTTTTGGATGGAGCTGCTAAGAAACGAGCC
Organism: Anopheles coluzzii; assembly: GCF_943734685.1. NCBI lineage: Eukaryota > Metazoa > Arthropoda > Insecta > Diptera > Culicidae > Anopheles > Anopheles coluzzii. The sequence continues at coordinate 41,348,088 of NC_064670.1, read as the reverse complement.
CCGCGCAAGGGGAGAGGAGTACGTGGCCAACCAGAGCGGCAGCAGCAGCAGAAGTAGACAGTTGCCGTGTACAGCAGCGGCTACAGAACTGGTCCATGACCGTCACCATATCATACGGGCACATTATGGGCCGTGAATGAGCCGGGTAGAAAGTGAACATTACCGACATTGCGCTTCACATACGGTTGGAGGACAATTTGGGCATGGATAGAAAACCGTTCGCCGTTGGCTTTTATGATAAACGACGTGACGAATCATCATCGCCACGGACGAACTAGTAAAGGAACTAGATAGAGAGAGAGAGAAGGAGAAGGGGGTGGCATCTGCTCGGAAGCTTCCAGTGGTCGATCGGGAGACAAGGCCCAGTGCCGCCGTGGTTCGAAAGAAAAAGTAAGTGAAATGTCCGGTACGTGAGTAAATGTAAACTCACAAATTCATGTCATGCCCAGGCTCGCCAGCTGGCTCGGGGTTGTCCCACGCACTAACTAGGGCCTCGAAGGGGGTGGCGCACAGGGACATCGTTTGGAATGCACCACGCACAAGCGTACTTGGTGGACGTGTGCGCCACATCGGTGCGTGTGTTCTATCGGTTCATACAGCGTAGATTGCTCCCTACCGATCGATTTAACTTTGTTTTTCACTTTTACGTTTCATAATGTCGACGCGTTAACGTTTGCATTCCAGCGCTCAAATTGCATCTCCCCTCTGCTGCCGCGGTGCGCTCAGATGCATTCGGATTTGAACCCTTTTTGACATGATCGTAAGCAGAGTGAGTATACATCGCGCTTGAATGTACACCTGCTCCCACTCCCGCTCCCACTGATGCTTCTTATCGTATCGATTGATATGGCGTCACGTGCTGGAACTAATCGATCTGTGCTGTGCTGTTCGGTTCGGTGTTCACTCTCCATTAGCTCTTCCATGCCCTACAGACAGTGTGTAGTGTGGTTAAGTAGCGCTACAAAAAACATTATCAAAGTTGGCGGTGCCGATGATCGACACACAGAGAGATCGCACAAGTGCATCTTGGCGGACCGAAGGCCCATCGCTCACAATGAACGATACAAGAGCAACAAAGCGCGCCACGAGAGCAAAAGCAAAAGTGTGTGAGGGATTTTTCTATAAAAAAAAACAAATACACACACGTACCAAACACTAGTATTGAAAGTGAAAATAAATTTACATACCACCACAACCACCGCATGTACCGCTTGTCTGTGGCAGCATCAGGGAATGTTTGCTAAGGGTGGATTGGGGGGTGCACGATGATCATTTCGCTTATGCCCCGTCACGCTTCCGTGATATTACATTCAATTAATTGCTGTGTTTATTTCATTTTCGTTGCATACCGGCACACACTTCAGCGTCTTTTAGGATGAAAATGTTTTATTTTATGGTGCGATTCATAATATTGGGCAATATTTTGGATGTTACAGAACAGAAAGGTAATTACAACTGTTACGCTACATAAGAAGAATTTAATATACAAAAGGTGTGTGAAATGTTTCAGGATCGTTTTTTAAATTTTCTTACAACCTAATAATGCCTGTGTAAAAGGACATTTTCTAGCAAGGCACTTAAAGGAATATTTATATTAAAAACACAAATCATCTCTCAGTGTGACATGTTTAGAAGTTATTTTAATGTAATATTTTTATTTCTATGTATTTTTTTAATATTCATTGAAGTTTCATAATAAAGAATGTCTGTTTTCCTATTTTTTATGCAAACGACATTAGGCGTCTTCCATCAATTGCGTTACGCTGAAATTTCAAATATATTTTTTTGTAAATTATCCCTTTTTCACTGTATTGCGGTACATTTATATTTTGATAATTTTAACACGTTACCATTATTTTAATATTTATATAACTTAAAGTTGACCCATATACCAATCAAATTCAATATCAATTTTGATAATTTGGATCCTCAGCGCCCATTCTGCACTTCCAGCACCATTCCAGATTTTTAGCTTGTCCTTTGGCTTTAGATAAGAGTGCCGGGTATCTGATTAAAACGGAAATGTGTTAAATTCTACACGAACGGAACCGAATTCGGTGTTATTGAAGCTTGTTAGAGACTTATCTAATTTCGTTCAAAAATTGTTTCATTGACTCGAGACGTTGCTGTTTAAATGATCTGTAATCGCTTTCGTAGTACAGTCGTCAACTCGTACGACTTAACAACATGCCCGTCATGGGTTCAATCCCCAAATAGACCGTGCCGCCATACGTAGGACTGACTATCCTGCTATGGGGGAGAATCAATTAGTCACTGAAAGCCAAGCCCACAAGTGGGTACAGGCAGGCCTTGACCGACATCGGTTGTTGAGCCAAAAGAAAAAGAAGAAGAAGAAGAAGAAGAATCGCTTTGTTTATCAAAACAACCGGCAACGTGAAACGCAGGGAATATTGTACAATTTTAAAGTTATTCCTACGTATGGAATGTTGTTATTCTTTAAATGTTTGTGACGATGTGACGGTATAAAGTAGCGCTTGTGTAATGTTTCTCTATTTTCTGTGCATTTTGTTAACACCCACACTTTATACAGTAAATCATTACAAAAAAAATCCATTCTGTTTATAATTACATGCAATTCGTGTGGTTTAAAAATAGTCAAAATACAGTAAAACAAAACGCTTTCCTTAGCTTTAACCTGACGCAAAGCAGTTTGACAAAAAACCACCTCCGATTGAGACAGGTAATGCAAAAGTCCTTCGTTCAGTTTAAAAAGTTTAGCCCCCTTCACCACCTATCAGCGTTACGCAATTGATGGATGATGCCTAAAATATTGTCATACTAAAAGCAAACTCTAAAAAAAAAACAATTCTTTCAACAACACGTTTAAAAAGCACAAAAAATAACAAAATTCCTATAAAACAAGCGATAGTCTGATGAAAACAATGTATAATAGATAAATAAACTAACTCTACATTAAACCCTAACACACTGCAAAAATTGGGCATAGCTGTTGGACAATGCCGAAAGCTTTCAGTAAACCCACAAGACGACCTGAGTATACTGGCAGTTAATTTCCACTGCCTTATCTATAGTTATTTATTGACAAGAACTGTCCTTTTTACCCCGCACGAGACACTTTGTTTAAATTTCGTATATTTAATCGATCAATTTTCTTAGATTTTTCACAAAAATATTATCAATATTATACAGCCGCAAATGCATCCCTGATAATTTTCGAAATTGTTTTTACCAATTAGTTATCAACTCTTCTCTCCATCGTGATAAAAATAACGTCATGCAATTGAATTCAGACGTTTTTTCTTGTTCTGTTGAAACGAACCAACTAATTTTAATTTTTTACTTTTTTCATACACTGAACAACGTAGAGGGTGGTGCCCATTTAGCCCCGTTTTCGTATACACATTTTATCGTTATCACTATTTTGGGGCTGATCGTTTGTTCTAGCCCACTGCCCAAGATAGATAAATCAGTTTGATCAACTTAATTTGATCAAATCTAATATAAATTGGGTTTCATCGCTCGGATTTATAACAAGTCACATCTAAAACTTTTCATTGTACAACGTCAATGTAGAATGGATAGAAAAAAATGGCTTTCATACACAAAACAAACGCCATCATTATTATCGATCGATCCTCCGAGGCCCCTCCAATAACTATCCTGCCACGCTGGATGCTCATTAAATTGTCAGCCATTGGCAAGGCACCCCCCGAAACAACATGTGGGCATGTCTCGATGCACTGTCGCTCCGGCCTCCCTTACATACACACAACAGGCGATATTATATCCTCCCAGCAGCTGCCTCTGCTCGCCAAACTGCCTTCCAGAAACGATGGCCGGCTGTTTTTGGACGGTTTATTGGGACTCCGCGCTGACCAGCGCGGTGTACCTCCCTCACAGAGTATGTTGTTTGTTTTATGCTACGCTTTTGTGCCCATATATACCCTCCTCCCCCTCCTTGGTTCCCCTGCTCTTCTACACCGCCCACCGCGAGTGATAGTCTGCCGGTTCGGAAACCGGGTCCACCCGGCCAGTGCTAACAGCGCCACCCAATTGCAGGGTGCACTCGATTGCACAGATCCGTCCGAAAGTGCAGCAAAACAAGCAAGCAAAAGAAAGTAAATCCACCTCTCCACAGGCCGCCGCCGCCCACGGCCGCTCGCGCTTTTGTCTGTTCGCGCACACTACTCGCGCATTAGTTTTTTTTGTGTGCAGATCCGCGTACAAAGTGTCAGTGTGTGTGTGTGTGCTGCAGAAAGTTACAAACAGCTTTGCATATCGCGCGATGATCGCGTTCGATCTCGATCTCGCAGCAGCAGCAGCAGCAAACTGATCGGCGAAAACTAAACTTTCGACCACCGAGGGGGTGGTTGTCGTTGTAACTGTAAGGGAAGGAGGGAGGCGGGGGTTACAGGTGCTGTGGGCCATGGACAGGGGCAAACGCCAACGCCTTGCGCCGCACTATGTACAACAATTCAATTTTGCTCCAACGATCGCATTCTTCCGTTCCCTCGAGTTATGCTAGAAGGGAAAATGGTGTAAAGGACTGAACCGTTCGATATTTTCCTCCCATATACGTACACACGAGAAGCACGGAAATCGAAAGTCATTGATTAATAGGCAACAATGCCGGTGGGGCAGCAAAAATGAAATAAAATAAATAGATTAGCCACCCTTCAAGCCCTCCCCGTGTCGTGGCAGGTGTGTGTGTGTGTTTGTGTGTGTGGAAAATGAGGAAGGCAAAGGGAAAGCCACCGCAGCATCTTGTGGTGCATTCGAGCCTCCTGCTGGAAACCACCCCAACCATCGAAACGGGCACAAAAGGGCTCGCGAAAAGAAAATTGCCCGCTCGAGTGGTTGGTTGGTTGGTGGTGGTGCCGCCCTGTTGTGTGGCAGCCGACCGCTTATTTCTCCCTGCGCGCCCGTTGTTCGATTTGATTAACCACATTCCGTGCAATGGCCACATGGCAAAAAAAAAACCCTTTCCTCCCACCACCCCGTATCATTCCACGGCGGCGGCGGCGGACACACCATCATGGGCTGTTTTTCCCCGTCTAGAGCACTGCCCGAACGGCTCCCTTCAGCGCTTTCATTCCCACGGCCATGGGCGAGAGAGGGCAATTAGCGAGGGAAAACGGCTAACAAGACGCAACGTTCTAACTCGAGCCCGCAGAATTGGGCGGACGAGCGTTGGGCGTTTAGCGTTAATTTGCGTTGCTCTGTGTTTGCCAATAAGGCCCACCCGCTTGATGATGCGTCGGGGATGAAACGAAGAAACATGCCGTGTTTTGGATGATTATTATGGCGCGATCTTCGTAGCGCCGTTTCCTCGAAGAGCAACCGGGTATAACTGTGCATAGATTGCTTCAACTCGCTACCGTTTTTAAGTATCTTTTTTAAAGTTTTGGTTAACTTTATGCTACACGTCTTGCATACATTTTTCAGAATTTTTCTACAAGTAATTAAAAAGATAAAGGAGCAGTGCTGCAAAATGTCATGAGCATTACGAGATATTCACCAATGAAAACAATGAACATATCCGTGGTAGATTGATGCTCATTGCTGATACTCAATAGAAGTGATAAAATACTGAAATACTGATAAAATACTCAATAAAAATACAAGTAATGCCGGCGCAAGCATAATCGTGATTTTTTCAGGCTGTGAACAGTGCTGGCAAATGTCACTGTTTCAGTCATCAACACTCATGACTGAAACGGAGCTCCAATCAGCTCACGCACACAACTGAGATGATCAGTGATGAGTGTCAAACAGCTGGAGGACCAATCACATGCTTGGTGACATTTTTGTCGGCGATAATCATTCTTGGAATCTACTTGACGTGAGGGCTCAATAACTAAAATCAGCATGCTTTCTCCCCCTGACTGTTTTGAATATCTGTCGGGTCAGAAATAGAGCGAGAAAACATGCTCATTATGTTTATTGAAACCACTCGCAAGCACCGTATATCTCCCATGACCATTGATCACCGACTGAAAATGTCGCGACCAAGTGACTGACCAAGAGTTGGTTGCACACAATATCACTAAGCATGTGATGGTCGCACCAACTGTTTGAGGCTCGCATCTGATCATCACAGTAGAGCTCGTGACGCTGACATGATTTTGTTTCAGCCGGAATTTGTCATGACTATGTCAGTGACATTTTGCAGAACTGATCACAGTAAAAACAAGTCATGACAAAAAGACTGTCCAAGCGTTGATTGCTAAAATTTCACCAAGTATGTATTGGACACACCAACCGTTTTGAGTACCACCTCTGATTATCACAATTGAGTACGTGACACTGATATGGATTTTGTTTCAGTCAGACTTTTTACGACATTGACAGTGACATGTTGCAGCAGGAGTTTCTACTTGAATAAAAACCGTTACATTATGACCCTTGCTGGAAGACACCAACATCAAATAAATTTCCCACACAATGTTTAAAATCAATCTCTTTACAATGTATAATCAACATAATACACTAATAAGGACCATTTTATGAAGTTTTTGCATTTGTCGTAATTGTGGAATTTATAAAGTTCAGATGACAGATGTGTTGTAACGGTTTTTATTCAAATCGAAACTCCTTTATCATTTTCATGACTCATAGAAAAATCTGAAAAAATATGTTAGACATGTAATGTACAGTTCTTAAAGCTATTAGATCCATTGTAATGTGAACATTTTGTTAAGTGCTGAAAAAAGTGTTTTTTTTTTCAAACAATCCTGTCAACTTTGAAAAACTTTATCTTTAAACCGGTAGCGAGTTGAACCAATCTATGCAAAGTTATAAAATAAATAGTGTTACGACGGCGAACGGATCTGTGGGCCACGCGAAGGATGCGGCCTTGTAAATCAAACCCGCTCGGGTAACAGCGATCTTCTCAACCGTTCGACACCAGTAATCAACCTTCCCGCTAGTTGCTCTCTCAAGTAATTTGAGGAGCCTATGCCGCAGAAGGGGGTGAAGAGGGATGAGAGATTTCTTTCGTGATCCGAATATGCAAAATTAAAAAAGGCGAAGTTTCTTAGAGTTGCAAAATCCGAATGGTTTGTTTATTAAAAGTTCGGTCCCTTTTATACCCCCGGAAGCCCATACAATTTTTAGGGTGTTAGTTTATCCTTTCCGAGGATAATAGTACATAAGTGTACGTACGCGTGAGTGCCGCATGTTAGTGTATGTGACGCATTTTTATTCCGCTTTTACACGTAGCGTTCCCGGTTTCTAGATTAAGGTGATCGCGCACCACGCGAATTTACAATTTGACACGTCCGTTACGAATTTAAGAATTGCGAACGTAACAAATAGGTTAATTATACTAAAAAAATCTATGAAAAATTCAAGAGAAAGATGGCTGTGGTTTACACACATAATCCAAATTTAAAGTCAATTGGATTCCTAGAATCATAGAAATAAGCAATCAAAATCGATTTGGCCTCCCGGGCTAGCCGACTTGCCTGAAATAAGGTTAACACACAGCCTTACCAACAAATCTCAGTTCAGTTCAACAGTATTGCCCCTTCATTTTTTACAGCTACCAAACAAGCACATTAATAGAAATAAGAAAGACAGGGAAAATTGCAGTGATTGTGAAACCGCTTAAGCGACGCGCATTCTTTTCACACCACTTCTACCGCTCAGCCGCTTCTGCAGCGGGTACAGTTAGAATGGATCTCGTGCCGCAAGTCCTCATAAAAACCACCGCCATCACCCCTGCACACGTCTGTCCCAGAAGAGTGACAGTTTTGTAAATGGGCGGGAGGGGGGGGGGGTCTTGTTCCGTGGCCAAGTAGCGGGCCCCGGAACAGGTTTGCAGCATGTGCAATTTGTGCAATCAGGTTCATGTGCGTGTGGAGCAGCACAGTAGCCCACAAGAACTGGTCGGCGAGTAACGGATCATACCCTGGGCTAGGCCAATGTCAGGGTCGTCTGTAGCTGGGAAGCAAACGATCGTGTGTGTGTGTATCGTATCAATCGATCATCTTTCCTACAGAACTACTTTACTATTATGAGCAAATTTTGAAACGATCGTCAAAGCTAGTAAAGCAAAAGCAGACCTAAGATCGACTACACAAACTGCTCTTACCAATGTGCAAAAGAAAAGTCACCCCCCACGATCACCCCTCCTCCCCCTCCCTCCCCCCACCCTTTTCACCCAAACAAGATCATCAACTGGATTCAGAAAATGAGGCGCAAACATTCCTACACTACATTGGTCACTTCAAATCCTTCCCATCGGACCCCTTCCCATGCATCTACCGGGACCAACCATTCCAAGCGACAAACTAGCCACCTTCGCTATGCACCCCCGCACACCCAACGATCTCCACACCCTTCGGAGAAAGGGTGGCGGCAATATCGTAAAGCGGACAGCGAAGTGTACGCTTTTGCGCCAGGCACACAGACACACACACACACACACGTTTCGGTATGTAGTTTTCACTTGCAGGTCCGCACTCCGGACAGGTTGATCGGAGTCAGTTTCGCGCAGTTACTCGTCGAACGTCGCCGCGAAACGTGGTTGCTGCTCTGGTGTGCTGTGACGGTGTGATTTTCCAGCCTTAGCAACGCAACAGACCCGGATGTACTGGGAGGTGGAAAGAGCTCTCTCTCTCTCTCTCTATTCAAGGATCGGTGTTGTGGATGTGTGTGTGTGTGTGTGGTGCTAGCAATATCATCTGCTAGTTGGTTGCGATTACTCGAAAGGGCCAATTTTAACGTGTCCCGCCGTTGTGACGTATGTGAGAGGTGATGCCTCTCAAGTGCTTTGAAGAGTGATCGTTCGTTAAAAGCCTATTTTTCTCGAATTGTTTACAATAACTGTGTGTGAGTGTGTGAGGAAAATTCCCCCCAAAAAAGGCCCTTCAACAAACGGTGCTACAAACTGTAGCGATCGGTGTGACGTGTGTATATGTGTCTGGGATTAGTAATTAAGCGAAGGAATCTGAACTGAAACCGATAGGATACGGGCGTAAAAAGAGCTCTACCCCCTTTTTGGCAGAGTGAAAATGGCCATTCAAATGGAACAGGTAAGTGTTATGGAAAATGCTTACGGATGCGTTCAGGTGCTTTTGCGCGAATGAACTGAACAGACAACAGACAAAAGATGGTGTACTAGTGGAAGTTGTGATGATGCTGATTGGAATGTTACACGCACACGGACGAGAAACCAGAGGATCTGTTGCCAGCAAGCCTGCATTGAAATATTGCGCAGGATGTTTATCCTGCATAGATTAAAATCCAGCAACAGCTTAAAAAAGATAGCTCCATAAATCAAATCATCCAATCTGCTTAAAAATCTGTACAGCATCGGTTGCATTTTTTTTTTTTGCTTGCTCTCCGTTACAGTCCGTCGAGCAAACTAATAAATGACTTTCGTGTGTTGCGCCTCAAGAAACCAGCCAGCCGTAAAACCGTTCCACACGACATTGCTGATGCTGTGTAATTTGGCTTTTTTGCTTTTCCATACGCGAATGCTTTATTACCTTTTCTAATGCAAACATGTTTGTGGCAGCATTTAACCATGCTTCTACCATGTTTTGAATTCCATCTCGTCTAGGAAAGTTTCAGTCACTTTTGCTAATAGAAATCAACTTGTTTGCTTGGCAAATGATTTGAATATGTGGCAAAAAATCACCCCTTTACATGGGCTTACTATTGCTTTACATCAAAAGGCACATATTTAAATAGACTGAGGGACTGGGATAGTGACGCAGTCGTCAGGACGTACGACAGCTAGAAATACAATTCCGCGTTACTGGGTTCAAACCTCGAATTGATCAAGCAAGCAAGCAAGGCAAGGGCTAGACTGAGTAATAAAACTGTGCATCAAGTTACTATTAAGTTTAAAATTGTGGTTTAAATTTAAATATTTCCGGAATTTACCCTATAAATACCTCATAAATTAAACAGTCCTTTTATATCTTCTGGCTATTTATGATTTGACACACTTATACCTCGACAGTCTAGAGAGATTGCAATAAGCAAGCGAGAAAACTTTACGTACACATAATGTAAAAGCATTTGATAGACATTTTATAGCTTTTTTTTAATTAAACAAATTTTGATATTTTATTTCAAAAGTTTATTGAATTCCTCAATTCCTTGTTTTTGAAAATAATTTAGATCAATTTCTTCACCATCTTATTCTTTTCATACCACCCACTCATGATTGGTCACGGCCGACCTTTAATAACATTCCAATTGAACTTCTTATATGAGATAGGACATGTGATTTATAGTGGTAGATAAGATGTCTCAAAACAAATGCGATCCTCTATGGGTCCACCAAGTCTTTTAATTTGAGTGATTAAAAAAAAATATTATGATTTTATAATGAAAGTAAAGTTTATATGTGAGTTTTCTGCTGTTCTGTTAATATTTAAGCGATCATTGGATTGGTTGAATTGGTATTAACGGAAATTGATTTTAACTTTTATATTTTGAGCCAATGCAGAGTTCCTAGTACTGAAAAGTTTGAAACTTGACATGAATATGTGGTTAAAATGGTACAAATAAATTTTGTAAAAATCTAGTTAGCCAGTAAATATTGCAAAGAAGATGCGGTGATCATCTGCCTTCAAATACAAACATCAAACCGAATCTCACTGTGACGTGATTTCTCAATTCCAAATATGACTCCAAATGATACTATAAAGTTGTATGTTAGGGACTCATGATGCGAAAGTACAAAACTAAATCCGCACCATCTGTACCAACCTCCCAAAAGCTGTTTTCTAATTAAAAGCATGCTCCTCCATCCTAAACCAAAATTATCATCGGAAAAACGCACTCAATCACCAATAAACCCTTCAATATTCCAGGTTCTTTTCCTTCTGCTATCGCTGTACGCGACCCTGACCGTGGGCGATCATGCACCGCCATTTAAGCCGTTGCATCCGTCGGCCTACACCAAGTCTCCACTGATGTATCCGAGCTTCGTGCCCAAGCACGGCATCGGGCTGAAACCGTACATGACGCAATTTCGTGCCGGCACGCGGCTAGCACCAGTAGCGATTCGGCCAGCTCCATCAATGATTATGAGGTACGGATATACTGCTGATGCCCCCCCGCATGTTCAATACGCATGCTTTCTCTCGAACGATGCGCGCGTGTGGAATGGAAAACTCCATTCCTCCAGACACGTGAGATTTATCACGTCTACTGCATTCACACTCCGCTGCTCTACCATGCGCTCTCTGTCTCTCTTTTTTTGCAGTTTGAAAAGACCCATCAAATCCATTCTAAGCCACCCTTCGCTTATGAAGCAACCGCTACTGAAACGACCACCGCCATCGCTAGCCTTTGCCGCGGCCAGCATCAAGCATCACAAGTTCCACAGTTCCCCGCCAGGACCGAGCACGGGTGAGATTGTGTTCGAGAAGCTTAAACCGGTACGTAGGATTAGATTATCTAGTGAATCAAGCTGTACAGATTAGTGATGGGTAAAGTTAACAAAAAACTGGAGTCGACTCCGATCCTACTCCGATTATTTCGGAATTGGCTCCGGATGGTAGGTCCGCCATGCACTATCCAGAGTCGTTCGGAATTGTCTGAAACCGTTTGGAATCGCCAGGAGTTGTCCAGAATCGCCCGAAGTCATCTGGAGCCGTCCGGAGTTGCCCGTAGTCGTTTGGAGTCGGAGTCGGCCGGAGTCGGCTTTCGAAACAAAGGCCTTTATTAGTGATGTGCTATATGGAGCGCACCCACGACTCCGATCCGACTCCGACTATTGTTAGTTCGATTCCGACTCCGGCAAAATGGAACCACTAGATCCGCCCGGAGTCGGAGTCGTTCGGAGTCGTCTGTAGTCGACCGGAGTTGTCCGGAGTCGACGACTCCGAACGACTCCGAACGACTCCGACTCCGAATGACTCCGGACGACTCCGAACGACTCCGAACGACTCCGAACGACTCCGAACGACTCCGAACGACTCCGGATGACTCCGACTCTGGGCGACTCCGGGCGACCACGGGCAACTCCGTACGGCTCCGGACGATTCCGAACGACTCCGGATATTGCAGCGCGGACGTACCTTCCGGAGTCGATTCCGAATTTATCGGAGTCGGATCGGAGTCGACTCCGGATTTTTGTCAACTTTACCCATCACTAGCCTTTATACGAAGTGCACATGCAAAGTGAAAGACAAAAAAACAACGAAATGAAATGCCTGATAACAAGCAATGACGGCTTTAGTTGACTCTGATCGATTCCGGTCGCCTCCGAAAGACTCTGGACGACTTTGGATGACTCTGGACGACTCCGAACGAGTTTGAACCGGACGACTCCGTCTTCTGCCAGAACTAGTGCTCCGACTCCGGCTGGAGCTAGTGGTTCCCAATTTTTCGGAGTCGGAATAGTCGGAGTTGGATCGGAGTCGTGGGTGCGCTCCAGAGAGCACAACCCTGATACAGAACGTCTTACTGATGAGTGCGCTTGGTTTGAGTGCCTTCATTTTTTTAGATCACCACGAAGCTCACCTCTCACAAGGATGGAGCAATCCATACGATCCCTGCACCAAACCTGGGCCTGGTGAACGCACCGAAGGCCCCGAACCAGATCCGAGTGACGTCCTACGAGGACAGCAACAAGCTGGAGATTGAAGTGAAGACAACCAAGCCCACGTTTACGGCGAAACCGGCCTTTTTGAACCTCAGCCCAACGGTACGTAAGGGAGAACGGGAGTGTGAAGTAGTAGTGACAATGCGCTCATGTGCTCATATTCCACCCCTTTTAGCCCGCCCCGGCTGTAGGAACCTACGCCCATCACCACGCCATCGGTGCCAACCCGCACCAGTACCAGGTGACGGAGGAGCACTCGAACGATGTCACAATCGGTGATCTGTACTCGGGCAAGAAGACGTACTTTGCGCCGGATCCGGACCCATCGCTGCCGAGCAAATCGCTCGTCCCAACGTCCGATCCGCTCAGCATACCGAGCAATGGAAAGTTTGCGCCAGCCACCAGCGTGCTGGTACAGTCACCGGTCGCGCACTACCCACTCCAACCGCAAACCAGCGCCTCGGCCGTGATCCAGTACGTCAACGCAGTGCCGCAGGCCAGCTATGCCATTCCGCTCGCCACCCAGCCCCAGCTGCAGCAGCACATACTGCAACAGACGGCCATGCTGCAGGAGATGCCCGTTTCGGTTAGTATCACCAATCCCCTCGTCAGTTCCCCCGTCGTACTCGAAAACCTCATTGTTGATGCCCGAACTTGATCACACCTACCTGCTTTATCCGCAGCACGACAGTCCCGACCATCATAATCATCGCCCTTCTTCACACTAATCGTATGTGCCACATTCTTCTAATACAGACTTCCCTCTCTTCCTCACTTCCCGCCCAACGGGGTTTTAATTCCAGCTCTATAATCCCACCTATCTTGTGACCCAATCCAACAACCTTTACAACACCCACCAACAGCAGGCGTCGGTGAATCTCTTCAAACCGGACACCAACTTCCTTGGCACGGTGCAGCATCAGCAGCAGCACCAGCCACATCCGATCCACGTGCAAACACAAACGCAGGCACCGCCCATCCCAACGACCGTGCTGTACAACTCGTACCCGGCGTACAACAAGCACGCGGAACCGGCCGCCAGCACCGGCCAAATACTGTCTGCTACGCAGGATCAGCTGCACGAGCTGCAGTCCGTCGTGAACCAGATTCAGTTGAACGACATCCACAACCAGCATTCCGGCGACATGCCAACGTACGCCCAGCTCGTGGGGCACGAGCAGCCGGCCATCCATCAGCAGCAACTGCCCCAGCTCAACCAGCTCGAGCAGCAGCTGCAGCAGCAGCTGATCCAGCAGCACCAGCAGGAAAAGGGCCAGAATCCGCAGCGCCAGATGACCGACGCCGAGATTGCCAACCTGCTCAACTACGGTATGATCAATCTGCACAACAATCTATCTCCGAGCGACTACTACCACTATCAGGTGGACCAGCCGACGGCGGTCCAGCAACCGTCAGCGCACCACACGTTCTACGAGCTGTCCGAGCGGCAGAAGGAAAACGATCGCATCCTGGCGCAGGCCCAGCAGGAGCTGTACCACCAGCAGAATCAGCAGCAGCAGTACCAGCAGCAGCAGCAGCACCAATACCAGCAACAACAATTACAACACCAGCAGGACCAGCAGCAGCAGCAGTATCCCGCGGACCAGCATTCCGACTATCTGCAGGCGTACCAGGAGCATCAGTTGGCCGTTTCAAACATTCTCGGCTTGCAGGACAAGCAGACACAAGGGGGAGGCGCTGTGCAGCAGTATCAGCACCATCCGCAGGCAGCCATCGGCAGCACAATCGCACCCCAGTCAACGCAGAGTCCACTGCGAATATACGTACCGGATGGAGAGCACGAATACTCCAACAATGTAAGTAGACCTCTCAGTAGATAGCATGCTTATGCCGTAATAACAACACCGCAATTTTCAGATAAACGCACAGAAACGAATGGACGAAATCGATTTCGAGTACGCCGATGTGGAACAGCAGGATCAGGGTGTAGAGGGTGATACCGTCAGCACGGCCACGAATGCTCATGCACGAAGCGACGAACCCATCACGCCAACGTCGTACGACGATACCACCACTAATGCGTACTACGACGAGCGGACGGCAGAGGATGGTAACGAGGACGGGAACAGCGAGTACTATGACCAGAATCTAAGCAACCATCGGCTCGAGTAAGCATCGCTGCATGCCGATGCCACGTGCGCCAGTCCCTTATATTAGCGCCTTGCGCTTGCGTTGCCTAACTGCTTGATTGCGCACTGTACAGCTGGTTGTTTGATCAGATCAGGGAAGGGTAAGAGCGGAAGCGTTAGTGTATATCGTACAATCGTACATCTTTAGCGTGTAGGAAACAAACAACATTATTTATTTCGCCCTAGATCTTCTAAATAAACCAAATAATTATCATGAAATGTGCGCATGCACGACAGGCGACAGTATTTCATGACAGCTGGACATGGTGAGTATTGTGTGTCATTTGCTAACGATTTGAGAACATTAATTCACTTTAACTTATGTAAATGATATTTTTTCTTGTTTAATAGTAAGTATAGTTATAAAGGTAGTAGTTTTGAAAAGAAAAACAAATTCAATAATGTCATCGTCAGCACACGAACGGAAAACATAAAATTCAAACGAAGAAGCTTTTAAACGAGTAAACCGTCACTGTGACGCAATTGTTTGGATTAAACATGTATTGTGCAACGTTAAAAATGGCTAATCAAGAATATATTAAATGAACAAATCAAGCGTGAGATAAAAAAAACCCCTCCCCCAGCACGAAACGCACGTTCGCGGCAAAGTTAAGAAAGATCCACTTCCAACATCTGGAGTACCCGCTCGAACCCAAACACAGACGAATAGAACACGTACGGTTTGCTGCGATTTACGCCAAAGTCCGGCTCCAGGGACGGTACCGTGCGCATTAGCTGCGGGTTCGGTGCAACCAAACACCCTACCGGACGCTGGACGTTCTTGCGCATCTTTTCCTTGCGCTGAACCAGCTTTTTCGTCTCGCGCAGCATGTAAATGGCATCTTTCGATATCATGTAACGCCGTATAGCCTACAGAAAGTGGAGGGGTGAAATAGGGATAAGCAATCATGGCATGGAAAAGCTCACAATCATGAACGGATCAACAAATAAACTTACATTCTTCTTCTTGTTATCGTGTGCTAACACCCACAGCAGTGTGCACAGTGTGCTAAATATTCCACAATCCTTATCACACCAACGTAGCAACATCTGCGATACGGTGACGAGGCCATCCTCCTGCAAAAAGTGCATAAAAAATGCGTTATAAATGACAAGCTTTCCTGCGATAATTAAAGCCTGCAGCGCACAAACCGTACCTGAAACGCTTGCTCCTTGGTACCCCGGAAGCGTGCCAAATTCAATATGATGCGGGCGCAGATTTCGATCAAAATTTTGTCCACCTCGGACCGGATCGCTTGAGCCATCATGTTGTAGCAGAACACGGACAGAAACACGGCATCCTCCATGAGCAGATGCGGCACCAGTCGGGACATGCGCTCCAGCCGCTTCAGGATGCCGATCGCTTCCGACGAGCTGAAGCGTGTCTTCAGGAAGCGCAGACAGAGCCGGCTCACGTTGCTCAGTCGGATGGTAGGATCGCGCCGTGCTGCCATGCGGCTCGCCACCATTTGCTGAGCGATTTTGCGCATCTGCATCGTCTGGTAGCGCTTGCGGTGGTAAGCGCCACGCCACCAAGCCTGTATGCGCAGGGCCGCCTTTTGCTGCCGCTTGCGCTCCAGATACTCGGGCGTCAGCAGGGCAAGGAAGGCGCGCCGCGCTAGCACACCGCGCCCGTAAGTCTGCAAGCCGCGCACCGTGCGGCGAATCTGTTCGAACCGCAGGCTCTCGCAGCGAGTTTGCAGCTTTTCTCGGTAGCGTCTTTGGACCACAATTACAGCGCTACGGTAGATGCGATAGTTCGCTTCATCGATCAAACGCTCCCGGTAAGCACGGTAGTGGATTTGAATCGTTCGAACAGCTCGCAGTGTCTGCTGGTATCGATCGCGTTCTCGGCGCATGCTGAGCGTGGCCTTCCAGTGGATTTGAATAGTAGTAACCGCACGATAAATCCGACCATACTGTGCTACGTCGTGTAGCATGGCCCGTCGTGCACGGTACCGTGCCTGTATCACCGTTGCAGCGTGCTTCAGAGCGGTGAACCGTTTGCGCTCCATTACCATTGCACGGTGACCACGGAACCAGCGCTGCAGCGTTACCGCTGCCTTCCTCTTGCGTTCGTACTCAACGACGGTCTGGCGCATTAGCAGCTTGCCACGGAACCGGCGCTGTATCGCTAGGACCGATTCGCGAAGCCGAATGAAAGCAGCTCGATCGTGCCTCATGTTCCGATAGCCACGGTAAAACTCCTGCACCACAATTGAAGCACTTTTCAGATTCAGGAATCGGCCGCGACATTTCTCCATCGCACGCTGGGCACGATACTTGCGCTGTAGCAGTACGATGGCCGCGCGCATCCGTTCATACTGCTGAACGGCCTGCTGCTTAGCACGCTGTGCACGGTAGCGCCGCTGCATTACGACGGCGGCGGATTTCAACCGCAAAAAGTCCGATCGCTGCTGTCTCATGTGCAAAGTAGCGGCCCATCGATGGGAAATGGTGATGGCACTTCGTTTCAGGGCTGCATACTGCACGCGTTGGACCCGGCAGGCGCGGTTGGCCCGGAAGCGACGCTGTACCACGAGCACCGACTGCCGAAGCTGGAGGAACGCGTTTCGGTCCCGGCTCATTTGCAGCGTTGCGCGTAACCGTCGCTGTATGGTGACGGCCGCCCATCGGCAGTGTTGCATCTCGCGACGAACCATTCGTCCCTGCACAAGGGCACGATATCGCCGTTGCAGAACGGTGGCCGCATCACGGTGGAGCAGGTAGTCATGTCTAAACTTCCTTTGCAGCAAAACGCCTCGCCACGACCGTTGCAGAGTGAGGGCAGCATTGCATTGCCTGCGGTAATGGCTCCTGACTTGACGCATCTCCAGCGTTGCGCGCCACTTGCGCTGAATGTGGAGAGTCGCTTTGCGAATGGATTCATACCGCTGTTTGGCGGCTCGTCCGGCCAGGATAGCGCGGAATCGTGCCTGCACGGTGATGGTGCATCTGCGAAGTGTAACAAAACGATCCCGTGCGTGGCGCATTGCCAGTGTGGCTCGATACTGACTTTGAATGGTAAGGATCGCACACCGAACCTTCGCATAGGAGGCGCGAGCGGCACGCATACTCAATTGCGCTCGGAATCTCCTCTGAACGCAAAGAGTGGCGACTCGCAGGCTGTTGTACTGTTGCCGTTGTTCCATCATCGCTTTGTTGGCTCGGAACCGTTGCTGCAATGTAACGGTGGCTTTGCAAAGCGTCCGATACCGTTCCACCTCCGACTGCATTGCCTGTCGTGCGCGGAAGCGCCGCTGAACGTTGATCGCTACCCGCCGAAGGGTTCGGTAGTTCGCTCTTTCTTTACGCATCGCGAGAGTGCCACGCCAACGGCGCTGTACCTGCACGATCAAGTTCCGTGCGTGTGCGTAAGTTTGTCTGTCCTGCCGCATCTGTCTCCAGCCACGATACTGTTGCTGCAGACGAATGGTACTAGCACGCATCAGCAAAAAGCGGTTGCGCAGTCGCCGCGCCTCCATACATTCGCGCCAGCGGCGTTGAATACAAATCGCTGCCGAACGGCTGCGTAGATACTCTTTGCGCACGATGCGCATCCGCTGGTACGCTTGGATCTTTGCTGCCGATCGATTTTGGAGCCGTTTCCTTCGAATGAACGCCACCATCCCGTAGACGGTCGCATGCAGCCGACGATGGATCACGTACGATTTAATGCTACGCTGAATGATGGTCGCCTGCAGGTGGCGGTGCTTTGCCTCTGCCCGTATCTGCCCGATCAGGGTGGCCGCAGCAAGAAGCTTCCTGCCGAGCGCGTACCGTCGGTACGATGTTTGCAGTACGATTGCCGACTTTCTGCAGAGCAGAAAACGCTCCCGCGCCTGGCGCATTTGGCGCACCGTTCGCCACCATTGCTGTACGCGCACGATCGCGCTGAACCGGCGGGCAGCCAGCTTCTGCGCCAGATATCGTCTGGAGAACCGCTGAATCGTCACGATGGCGCGCAGTTTCTGCCGTCGATGGGCTTCGTACCAAACGCGCACGCAGTACCCGCGGACAGCGGCCTGAATCGTGCGGGCCGCCGCTTCTCGCCGCAACGCACGCTTTTCCTCGATCCGGCGGCAAATGGTCACCTTCAGCCAGTTCATACGCCACCAGCGCTGCAGTACGATTGCGGCCGCATTGAATTTTGGCGCACGGAATTTGTACACAATCTGCCAGAGCAGGGACATCGTCTGTTCCCTATGCCCGTCGCAGATGTCCTTGGCCGTGACGTTGCCGGCAATTTTATAGTCGGCCTGTTCCAGCGCCACCAGCGCCAGGTTGATGTTGTGTATCTTTTGCAGCCGCGATATGGGCGGCACGCGCAGGCTGGCCGACAAATCGTCCCGCAGCAGAATGATCTCCATGACGCGCGTCAGCCGCACGCCGTCCCGCAGATCGACGGCCAAATTCTCGAACGCGTAGTTGTACTCGTCCAGGAAGGACTGCTTGTGCGACAGCACGTAGCCGACGCGTTTCATGTGCTTCGTAATGTCCCCAATGCCGGACACCAGCTGGGAAGCAAAGCGGATCAAAATTTCCTTCGTCTCCTTGTGTGGCGCGTTGCGCACGAACAGGCATGGGTTGTGCTTGATCAGCTTGCGTCGCTTGGCCGTGTCGAGAAACAGGAGCAAAAACAGCACCATTCGCAGGGTAAACTTCCGCATGTGTTCGGCGTACGCGCGCGAAAGATTGTACGCTTTGGAGTTGCGTGTCTCCAGGTAGCGATCGCGAAACAGGCGATGTATGATGAACGTGCTCAGTCCGACGATGTCACGATTCGATTGTAGCTCAATCTGCTCGCCAAACACCACCTCCAGCCCGAGCCGCAGCCAGAGCGGATTGAAGCACAGTAGCAGCTCCAGGATGGAGCGCTGCAGCACCAGATCGAGATGCAAGTTGCGATCGGTGCGCAGCGACAGCAGTTGCTTCTCAATCTGTGCGGCCACCTTGCGGAGCGGCATCGCTATCTCCTCGCTCGTGTACAGCGCAATGCCGGCACTGCGCAAGTGGTTCAGTCGGGTTTTGTAATATTTCGATGAGATCAGCTCCTTGGTAGGGGCGAGCGTAAGCTCCTTCGATTTTACCTCGTCAAACAGCTTCCCAACGTCTAGCGGTTTGTTCGGCTCCGTGTCCAGATCGGCCGGTATGGTGACCAGCGCGTTGAGCCACTTTTTCATCTGCCGCTCGTACTGCTCGAACGCCCGCTCGTCCAGATACATCGTGACAGTAAGGAAGGGATTACAGGTGGTGGTCGCCGCAAACGGATCCGGATTGATGAGCGTTTTCAGATGCCGGTCGGAATCGTACAGGAACACACGCTTCTCTTCGCTCTTCGGCGGTAAGCTGCATGGTACGGCGGTTCGCTTGAGGCTGAGGCTTCGCGATGAGGTCTGTAAATGATTACACAGTGTAAAGGAGTTTGAAATTTTAATAGAAAAAAAGAAGGAAATTTAGGAGCAACTGCCCCTGTTTAGCTTACCAGTGTTACGCTACGAGTCGATGGTGTCGTTGACTTGTATTCAATCGGCTTCCGGAAAGTGCTACTGATTGACATTTGCGTTTCCGTTTTGGTAACCGACTGAAGGGCTTGTGCTATAATCGCGCTCGAGCTGGAAGTGAGCCGACAACGCCGTTTCGGTGGAGATATCGTTAGCTCAAATGGTTCCAGCTTCAGCTCCTTTCCATCGCCAACCGATTCGATGCTGCGTTTGCATCCAGTGCTCGGCACGACCATCTCATCGCTGAACCGGCCAACCTCGTGCAAGTTAAATCGGCTCGACTGTGCCCGTATTTCATGCTCGCGAAAGATCTTATCCCCTTCGTCTTCTTCGAGGTGGTGACTCTTATTCGTGCTGCTACTGTTGCTGCTACTGCTCTTGTCCAACAGGTTTGGCAGCGAGGAGCGCGAAACACTGTCCTTAATTGTGACGGTTACATTCCGCACAATATTTTCAACCGATGCAGACCGTGAACTTTGCTCAGCCGACACGATAAACGTTTGCTGAGTGTGTAGGGAAGCTAGCAGCTCAGCATCATCGGATACCGAGCCGTTGCGGCGATCGTGACGACGCTCGAACGTAATGCCGAGTTCCGGCACGTTTTCCTCGGCTATGCTCGTCAGATGGGGATTGGAATCGTGCGCAACGGTGTGCGTTTTGTCGGTAGCGTTCTCAGGATGTTCCTCATGGACTGGCATTTCATCCTTCTGATTCGTTTCTAGTTCGTGCTCCTCCGTGTCTCCTTGTTCATGCTCTAGGGAGAACGTTAAATGACGCTGTAGGTTTTCATCTGACTGCTGCTGCACCAGACTACTGTCCACCATGGTGGGACTAGCTATAAATGGCTTCAGAAACGTCTTGTCTACTGGCAAGGGTTTAGTAACGGTGGAAAAGCAACTGGGATCGAACCGTGTGTTGCGATCCTGCGGCGTCAAGGCTGTCGTCTTTTGTCGTGATTTGTCATCCATCGCGTCCGATTCCGTCACCATTTCCGCTGTGGGAGCTTTCGGCGATACCTCCAAGTTCTTGCGCACGGAATGGTCGATCAATCCACGCCGTCCCTTGCCTTTCATGAAATAGTCGGGTGTGGGCTGGTTTTCTACGCGTTTTACATAGCTAACATTCACGGACAGGGGCGACAGGAACTGCTTAGCATCCAGCCTCGCACCAATAACGAGCGGACTGGTCGGATTTACATTTTCTTTGTCAGTAGTAGTCTTGTCCCCTTCCGTAGGCATCGTCCCCGAGCTTGCTGCACCGTACTCGTCCATCATATCAAAAACACCGTCCCCAGCGCCCGGCCCATACATGGCCGTTGTTACTTTCGACGCAATAGTCCCCATCCTGGAACCAACCGTTATCGTAGGTACCGACCAACCTGGCTTGCCGGGAGAAGTTTTCGTCTTCTTCGGTAGAACGTTGCGCTTTAGCTTCACCTTGGGCGGGGAGGGTGATTTGAGTTTCAACTTTTTCGGTACGGCAAACGATTTGGCGACAGGTTTGCGGCTGGCGGCTGACTTAGGTTCGACGGTTTTCAAAATAAACTGCACGTCCTTTCTGTTGCCAATGCTATCGGTGAGCACGAGCACGTCCTTGCCCACTAGCAGTTGCTGGGGATTCCACACCACTTCCAGCGTCTTCTCTGCGCCGGCCTCCACATCGGCCGTTGTCCACTCGAACCAAAGCCCACACCCGGGATCGGGCACTCTGGTAAGGT
Source organism: Anopheles coluzzii (assembly GCF_943734685.1). Classification (NCBI taxonomy): domain Eukaryota; kingdom Metazoa; phylum Arthropoda; class Insecta; order Diptera; family Culicidae; genus Anopheles; species Anopheles coluzzii. The sequence continues at coordinate 41,326,164 of NC_064670.1, read as the reverse complement.
TAACCTGGGACGGTAAGGTCAACGTGTATCAGAAGCAGGGAAGGGAGAGGGATGAAACTGTGCACATAATTGTCTGTATACAATACCTGCACCAGCGTCTTGTTTGTATTCCGCACAATCAGCAAACGGCGAGCACTCTTGCCTACGGGTACGCCTTCAAACACCACGGTAGCCTTGGGAGTAAAAGGTCCTAGCAGAACCAGCGTCGGTTCCCGGGATTCGTTTGTCCTCGGTTTCGCTACGGCTCGTGGTGGCGTACAGGATACCTGACGGGATTTGTAACAGTAGTGTAAATGCTAATGCGACAACAAAATGACAAACATTCGGCTGTAAATCACCTCAAACGCGCTCATCCTTTCCTCATGGCTTTCAGCAAAGCCAGATCAAATGAAGGAAGAGTGAAAACAACACACCACGGAATGCACACGGTATCGTAAAAAAAACGAAACAATAACGATAATACTGAGCAAACAAACTTAACAGAGGTAGAATAATTTCTCTGCTATTCCACGGTACAGCCCGCGTCCGTCCAGCCGTTGTTGCCTTGAAAATACGTTGGCGATTTACAAAAAAGCCGACGCTCGTCCGATGACACTGCCGAACGTTGCCGACGGTTGGCAACTGACAAGCTGTCAAATGACGAGTTCGACTTGTCGTTTTCAAAACATGCAATTTCGAAACCGTTAAGAATGTTCAACCGTTTAATGAATGTTTAAATGTGTTGTTTTTATTGATTGTTCACATTTTTAATCGTTTGAGTATTATAATTTCGTCTCGCATTGAATACAGAATTAGATATGCGATAAATATTGTGGTAAGCATTTCCTTTGAACCATCAGCCCACAGTACATCTCACAACTACATATACTGTGGAAACGTTCAAACGTAACCGTCTTCTCTTTCGTTACGATACCCATTACAACAGAAACAAGCAGTTTTTTTGGTTTTAATTATCGATGTGAAAATGACTGATTTATTGTTCGTTCCATTTAAAAACATACACAAACCGGCATTGCTGCCTTGGATTTTTGCTTCCTTTGCCTTCGTTTTCTCGCATTACTAGCTACCGTCGAGTTGATATACGCCTAAACATATCTACATCTACACACTACTGAAGAACCGTGCCCGGTAAGTGGGCACGGCCCTGGGAAGATTTGAAGAGTGATCAAAAGGAGGGGAAAACGACCGCTTTCCCGAAACGCTGCTGATATGAAAGTGAATGAACCATTAGGGAACAATAGAGTATGTGTAACGCTCCTAAATTTCAACTCGATTAAGAAACAGTTCGTGTAGCGCCACAACGGTCGCATATCTGTTATTGCCATCACTCTAGGCTAGAGGCTGGTGGCAGGGCAGGGAAAGGCTACGGACGACTAAAAAAATACGTTCAGACGTTGGAAAACAGAGTCTTCGGTATATTTAGTAGTAATTTGCCTAACACATTAATCGCTAGAGAACGCTCTCTTCGATAAGACTTACCGGCTTATTTTGTAATGTAAATATAACTATATGTATATGTATATATATCTATGTATATATATATATTCCGTAGGCATATGGCTCATTACTGGCTGCTAAAATTATTTACTACAATTTTGGTTCACTGTAGAGTACACGCATATCTCAACGATCGCGCCTTTGCACGATTGTGTTCCTTACGAGACTCTTTATACCTTCCTAACCAGCGCCCCCCTACCCTGGGTGAGTGTTTGTGTTCTATCTACATTTGGGGAGCTTCTTTCCCATTTCACGCTCCCTCGAAACGGTCGTTTTGTTTGGCTAATAATCCCCTACGCCACACACGGGGAAGACATGAGCACGTCCATTGTGACGAATGTAGTTAATGTCCAGCAATGAGTGAACCTGTTTTGGAAAGAACTCAAGTACAGAACATGCTTGCCACTTGCACTTCCGGCCACACCGGTTGGTGTTCGCGTCTGTACTGTACTTGAACCCCATTGTAGCAAGGGGGCCTCTCTAACAATCTGCTCATTGTGGACGGAGGCTGCTGGTATGGCTGGTGGAACAACGCGCGTCGCGGTTAGGTCGATAGTATATTGTCCATGAAGTTGGCAGCTCGCGTAGGGTCTCTCTCGTCTCTCTCCATCTCTTTTCCCCTCTCCCTCTCGATGCGTGCATGTGTGCTGGGGCGGATCGGTGGCCTGGATGATACCGATGGCGCGCGCGCACTGCACCACCTTACGTGGCAAAGTATTTGATTATGTTTCAGTCAATCGCCTGAGATGAGCGTATTTCGTTGTGCACCGCGACGTGCACCTTACTGTTGGCCGGTCGGTTCGGGTAGATCTCATAATCGATATCGTCGTCCTCCTCCTCCTCGTCCATATCTTCGCCCTGTTTGATGAACACTGTTTTTAGTGAACCGGGAAACGGGATGATATCGGAACTATCAGAACCTTCTTCGTCGGTGGTCAGCACGTCATCGTTCGATTTGATGGCGACGTACGCAGCCGAAAAGCCCTTGAATCCAACCGTGTCGTCCGACCGGAACCGCACCATGAGCGCCTCGTGCATCGAGATGATTTCCGGTGGATTCTGGTAGTGGTGATGGTGATGTTGGCGCCGCCGAAAAAAGAGAGACAAAAACAAGGCAAGAGAGCACACGGCAAGGAAGCACACACATACCCGGGGGGAGGTAGTAGTAAATGCCGGAAATGAAAAACACAAAAGAAGAAAACACACACACACACGCACACAAAACACAGAAAGAAAAAGAAAAAAAGAAGCAAAATATAGCGATAGAGCGATACCATATGCAAGCGACAATCAAAAGGAAAGGCGCTGTACGGGATAACCACGTGCATCCCCTACGCAAAGCCGTTACACATACCGCATTGCCACAGTACTTTCCGTGCAGGGGGCCACTCTCGTCGTCCAGTCCGCCGTACACCTCGACGTAGTCGTACGAGCACATCTTTTCCTCCTCCAGCTCGAAGCTGAGAAACTTGAGCTGCACGTTCTGGCCCGAATCCGCCACGATCGTCCATTCGCAGTCGGCCCCATTGTCGTACATGCCCGAGCCGAACTTGATGTGCGAGTAGAAGTGGTTCTTTACCTCGGTCGCCTTCAGGCGGCCCCCGCAAGCGGTCGAGTGGCTGGCGAAGAAACCCTTGCGCTGGACGCTAGTGTCCGTATTGAACACCATGTACATCTGGTTGGAGGACGACGAGATGGGGTGGGGGATTTTGGCACCACAGAACCGGCCCAGCGTGTGACTGTCCGGCGAGTTGCCGTCATAGATGACGATATGGTCGTATGCGCATTCCTGTCGGTGTGCCAAAGGATTGGGACAAGATTATTCGTCAATGAAAACCAAAAGCTTCCCATCGTGACCGGCGACAATGGGAAGCACACACACACACACACTCACCTGATGTGGCTCAATATCGAACACATTGAACACCAACCGTATCCGATGGCCGGGCGTCGTGGTAAAGTGCCAGATGCAATCCTTCTTCGGTGGATAGTAATCCGGATAGTTGGGGCTGAGGATTTGGCCGTGCGGTGTAAAGATTTCGTGCTTGCAGCCACTCTCCTTGCAATCGTGCCCATTGTCGTGCAGCGTGTACCCGTTCCGGCACGAGCACACGTACGAGCCGACCGTGTTTTTGCACTCCTGCTGGCATCCGCCATTGTTGACGGCACACTCATCGATGTCGGTAAAGTAAACGGCGGCAAAGCCCGTCTTCTGGATCGTCTTGTCGGACTTGAACACCACCCGCAGGATGTTCCACTCGGACGTAATCGGTGCCGGCACGGTGTACCCACAGTACGAGCCGTGCTTGTGCAGCGTACCGTCCGGGCTTTTCGACAGCACCGCCACGTAGTCGTACTCGCACTCGGACGCCTGGTAGAAGGTGTTGCCCTCCAGGTCGAAGTGGGTAAAGTTGAGCGTGATTTTGTGCTGCGGCAACGCCACTATCTCCCACACGCACTCCTTCATGATCGGGTACTCCTTCGGGAAGGACGGCGATAGGATTGTGCCATTCGGCGTGTCCAGCTGACCTCCGCAAGCATCTGCAAATACACAAACACACATACACACACATCAGGGTCAAAGTAAGGAAAACTGTTTTCGGACCGAACTTTAATCGGATCAGCGGACCCCACCCACCACAACCCATGCGACTAATCCCACCTGCAACCGGGAGCAAACAATGGAAGCAAACTCCGTCTTCCCAATTGCCATCCGTTCCTAGGGACCGTTGTCATGTTTTCACAGCTTCTTAAAAAGAACACACACACACACACCAAACAAATCGTCTCCCTTTTGGCGCGTGAAACTGCTCCAAAGTTGCACACACTTACTTTCGCACGATTTCTTATCGCTGTGCAGCTCGTACCCGATGTAGCAGGCACACTCGTACCCCCCGAGCGTGTTGATGCACTCGTGCTCGCAGCCATGGTCCATGTGCTCGCACTCGTCCACCTCCTTCATGAAGGTGGCCGAAAAGCCCGCCTTCTGCACCGATCCGTCCGAGACGAACTTCACGAACAGCTTGTTGGACGTTGACCTATGAGTTAGGGGATTTGGAAGAGAAAAAAAAAACGTCAGCACTCAACGGCAAGGATACGTGGAAAACGGCAGCTAATCTTACTTCATGTCGGGCGGTATTTTGTACCCACAGAACACGCCGATAAGCCGCGAATCGGCTGACCCGCCGTCCCGCACCTCGACGTAGTCGTACACGCAGTTGTCGTGGTTTTCCACCTCGAACGATTGGAACTTGAGCGCGACCTGGTAGTCTTTCGGCACGGTTATCCGCCAGATGCACTCCTTGTTCGGCAGGTAGTCGACGGGGTAGTTGGGCGATTCGAGCCGCCCGCCCGATTCGAGGTTCATATCGCCGCCACAGATTGCTGGTGAAAGACGGGCAGACGGTCAGAAATAGAAACAAAGAAATGGGAGCGTTAAAGTGGGCCACACATAAAACTGGAGGAGATTGGGGGTCGATTAAGGATAGGTTTTCATTTCAATAGCTTGAAACGGTTTTGAATTGCAATTTCAAAACAATTTGCACTACAATCGAAAACCCCATGCACGGGAGTAGTTCTGTTGAAATATTGATCGATATAAATTAGTCATAACGGTCGAATTCGATTTAATCCCTCGAGCATTCTGGTCCTAGAATTGTAATCAATATTGAATCAACAGAGATAGGGTTGGTGGGCAAACTGACGCGTTAGCTTTATGCATATTGTTTGCGAAAATTTAGCAATTCATTCTTGCATAACAATTTGTTTATAAGTATTTAAAATTGTCCAAAAATTTAATTATTTTAACGCCTGACCTATTTTCATAAATCATTTGCTATCAGACAAATACGCTTACCATTTTTAATGTTCTCGATTTTGCCCAACACACTTAATCTTCGGTGGACAGTGCTGCGTTCTATCAACACTCCGCCCCGTCCCGCACTCACCTTCGTAGTTGGCCGCAAAGCCCCGCATCGATGCCTGCCGGAAGGTGGTCGTGTACGTGAGCAGCATACGGCTACCGGTGGACCGGATCAGCTCGTTCACCTTGCCGGAGCCGCAAAATTTCCCCAGTATCGGCGACTTGTGCCAGTAGCCATCCCGTATCTCGAGATAATCCGACCGGCAGCTGTTTGATTTGTAAATATCCTGCCGGGCGAAAGGGTGATGTAAGGGTGAAAATGTAAAATGGGGAAATGAGAAATCATGTTTCACATCCTCTGATCGCCCGTCCGGTCCAGTGACCAGGAAACGCGCAGAGCAAAAGCGACAAGAAATCTCTCTCTTTTTGCGGTATTGGCACTGATCCGGTGTGTGAGAGAGAACGGCCCCGGTCCGTTCTAGTGTTGTAATTGGATGAGTTTGAAGAAAGCGAGTAAAAAAGGTTCGGTTTTTGCTTTTTTGAAGAGGTTGCGAATGTGAGTGTGCCGCTGAAGTGTGTGTATGTGTGTGTGTGATTTTATGTGTGTTTGTGTAGCCCTGGCCGTACCAGATCGGTTATGTTGAGCACTATCCTTTCGCCGTGCGTAGCCGTGATGCGCCACTCGCACCGTTCCGGTTCGGTTGGCGGTGTGGTGGAGTAGTACGTCGGGGAGGTAAAGCTGGCCGAGTTTTCCTGAAACGTGCGTCCACATTCTGGGATGAAATGGGTGGAAAAAAGAAGAAGAAGGATCAGGTAAAGCATTGAGTTGGATCGATGGGTTGGCAGTCTATCAAGCGTAAGCGGGCCGGTGTTCGTGCAGCCATGAATGAAAAATCACACCGGCATGAGCGGTGAGCGACTTCGGTAGTTATTAGTCAGAAAACCGGGTGCACTTGTACCGGATAGGGTTAAGTTGAGCATGAAAAATTGGTTAAGGGATCTGTGTAAATTGCAGAATACCGTATCGTGAGAACGGTAACAGAAGAACGCTTTGATGTTCTTTGGATCGATTGCTTTCAGGAACGACGGGTAAAATTTTTCGCAGAAAATGAACTGCTTGGGTGTGTTTAATAAGTGTAGATTCATTAGTTTTTCCAGTTAAAGTTTCCTAACCAAACTAACATTCTTCGATCCACACGTAAAGGGAATTACCTGGAAAAGCGAGAGATACAGTGGTCGCAAGGACCTTTTGATCAAAATGCATTGAATTATCGAGGAACGATTCTTTTGGCCCCACTGACTACATTCGGAAATTTGAAATGAATCTTGGTATATGTTATCAAATTATTATTCTTTTAAACGAAAAAAATATGATACTTTTACTAAACACGTCCGGGGAATTGCATCACCTGAGCAGATCATGAAGTATAAGGATGGACTCTCAAATTGAATGAAGCCTTTCAGCAACTATTTCAGTAAACTATCTTCAACAATAAGTAATGGAAACAGTCTGTGTACATAAAGACAGCAAATAGTCCCAATAAAGAATCAATATTTTCTTTCTTCTTCGGTCTTATGTCGAAAAATACTTCTAAAACTATTTGGTATACTTACTAGCACACTTGTAGAGCAGGTTAGCTTGTGCGATGTCACCCTCGCTCAGTCGCAACCGCTGCCCAATTTCAGGCCGCTTGCGACCGGGCATCTCAATCGGGAAGATCGTATCGAGATAGGTACCCTTCGAGAACGTGTTGCGTGCGTAATGCATGATTGAGTCGTAGTCGTACGGCAGTCCGAGCGAGTTTACCTCGTCCTCCGTCAGCTTGTTGAAGTTGTACTCCTGCCCGACCACGATGTTGTTCTTCTCGATCACGACGTGGTTCTCCCGGTCCGGGCGGGTATGCTCATGCCAGAAGCCTACCACGTGCCCGAGCTCGTGCACCACAATGCCGAACTTGTCGCAATTCTTACCGATCGAGATGGCCTGTGGCCCATTGCCCCGCTTGCCGACAAACGAACAGCAGCTGTTAGGGAAGGGAGGAGAGGAAAGCAATGAGAAGCAAGTGAGTAGAGCACGGCCTGCCTGGACTGACACAATCGCCTCCGCTTCTCTTACCCGCAGGCACGCTCCGTAAAGACGATATAGTTCGGATGGTCAATGGGATTGCGCTCGACGAATTTGATGCAGGTATAGTTTTCCCAGTGGCGCATCGCCTGCCGGAACAGGGCCTTGTGCATGCCGCTAAAGTTGCCGTCGATCTCGTACGGTATTACACCAAAGTCCCAGATGCGTTCCTTCTTAGCGGTCGCCGCCCGTATCGTGCGATGATGCTGCTGGTGCTCGTGTTCGTCACGCTCGGATGCGTAGTAAATGTGGCCGCTAGCAGGGAAGGATAGGTGATCAATGAAACCAAAAGTCCTGTTTGTTCTGTACGAAAATGCGAAATGCACCGAGAGGCACACCTTGTTTGTCTTTTGTTTTACTCAGCTACTTAACATAGAACTATTTTTTTTTAGATTAGAAATAAACAGTGTTTCGGAGTGGAAATAAGCTCTAGTTTATTCCGTTTCTTAACCTAAAAGACGCCGGGGACTAATATTTAACGTATTCTGATGGGCTGGTCTCATGGTACAGTCGTCAACTTGCACGACTTAACAACATGCCTGTCATGGGTTCAAGCCACGAATGGACCGTGGCACTGACTATCCTGCTATTGGTGCATCAATAAGTCATTGAAAGCCCACTTAAGGCACAGAGAGGACTTGATCGACAACGGTTCTTGTGCCCAGTGTTGTTGTTGTTGATCATGGTACTGACTCCAACATAATCTCAGTCGCGAAACTGATACCTAATCTTTTTAAAGGACGGAAATAGATCCTACTCCGTTAACGATTCTGAAATCGATACCTTTTAGACTTTTAAGCCGTCCAAAAACATTGATGTCGAATATGAAAGTTACTTCACATTATTTTCAGACTTCACACTGCTACAGACTCAAAACTTATTCCGCCTCGAAAAAAATTCTGAATCTATTCCAATTTTGAAGTCGTTCAAGAATCTATACATATCTTGAAACTTACCCCGAAAATCAAAAATGCTCAACACGCCTTTGAATTTTGGAACAGATTCTGAACCTATCTCGATGCTAAGACAAACCCTGAACTTAGCAATAGTCCTAGAACTCATACTAATTTCATCTAAACTCTGCAACAGACATCACATTTACTCTAGTTCCAGTACAGTTCCATTCTACAATTCATCTTTATTTGGATTCAAAACAAGTTCTGATATAATTCTAGATCCTGGAATACATCCACAGCCTATTTCACATCTGGAACTGTTGCTGGACTTATCATAGCTCTAACTGATCCTATCCCGGACCGAAAACCCTAGCTTTACCTCGCGTCAGCATTAGTAAAGAAAAGAAGCAAGGCGAACTAAGAATGAAACAATGATGCCTGGAAATCAACTTATTCCGCCTCGAAAAAAATTCTGAATCTATTCCAATTTTGAAGTCGTTCAAGAATCTATACATATCTTGAAACTTACCCCGAAAATCAAATCACATTTACTCTAGTTCCAGTACAGTTCCATTCTACAATTCATCTTTATTTGGATTCAAAACAAGTTCTGATATAATTCTAGATCCTGGAATACATCCACAGCCTATTTCACATCTGGAACTGTTGCTGGACTTATCATAGCTCTAACTGATCCTATCCCGGACCGAAAACCCTAGCTTTACCTCGCGTCAGCATTAGTAAAGAAAAGAAGCAAGGCGAACTAAGAATGAAACAATGATGCCTGGAAATCATTTCACTTTGTAAGACAAAATGCGTCATAACATCGCCATGACGCTTTGTTTATGGCAGAATTTGTTTTATTGCAAAGAATGCAATGAAAGCACCTTGTATCAGTACGGAATGATGGACGAATTGTGTTGTACAGCATTCCGCTTCCATCCCCCTAAGGTGTTTTATTATCACCTCAATAAAGAGCTGCAAAATTGTTGCAAAGCGAAAGGAAAACACACACACGCACCATTATCTTTATTGCTTTCAGTTCAGTTGCAATGCCGCTGCTTGGGGCTTAGTAGTCGCCCATCTTCGGGGAACGGAGAATGTGAAGCTTCCCAAGACGGCAGCAATTAAAGCATTACAATATAAAGCTGGAACGTTTCTCTAGAGTATGCAAATCCAATTCCCGTGTTGCATTCCCCCGCACGAAATCAACCCACATTCAATAATATAACATTTCAACGCTCATTCTCCCGTTATCCTTGCTCGTAGATATGCAAGGGGTTTACCGTACGATGAAAACGTCCTGGCAGCAAACAAAGATCTAACATTTATGTGTAGCACCGGCTGCTTCACTCATCTACGCTCCAGTGCCCAAGCGCAAACGCGTCGATGACACACGGCTGTGCTGCTTCGGGATGCGTCGTACTTCAGGCAATTCGTTACGGAATCATGATAACGCTCTCCATTTCAGCGCCACGGTATGAATGCAGGGTCCAAAAGGATGGGTTTCGCAGCATTAAGAATGCTACGCTGAACCGTAACTCCCCATCCTGACCTCTTCCTCCCGTTTTGAACAAATAGTACCCAAACCGAGCATGTCAAACGGGCCTCCACCTTTGGCCGGTAGCAGTAGCGCACCATCGTTTACAAAGTTTTGCCCACCCGCCACAACCTGTTACCTGGCGAGAGTGCAATCGCCGTCCGACGAAGAGGCCACTTGCCGCAAACACTTTAGCGGATGGCCCGGACCGTGACTATCTTTCTCTTTCTCGCTTGTCCGTGTCAGTGTCAGTGAGCTAAAGACAAAACGTGTACGTACCTGTCCGCTTCGTCGTCGTCGATGTCGTCTTCAACAGGTAAGTGCTGCGGTTCGGGTGGATCTTGAGCTTTCCCCGCCCGGGCCGGTGCTTTATGGTCCGGTCTGAAATGCAAATTCATACCATTGTCGGCACCTACGTTCGGCTCGGCATGGGTGAAGTGCGTTCCGTGTGCTTGTTCGTGCAGGTGATGATGCTCAGAACGATGGCGATGCTGTTGGTGCTGTGGTTGAGCGCGAGGATGGTAGGACTTGTCGTACCCGTGCGCCTCACCGTGCTGTTTCATCCCGTCCACCGAACTGGCCCTATCGATGTCAACGTTTGCACGCTGTTCGCTTCTATTGCCGTCATCGTTGCCGTTCGCTGTCGGCGGCGGCTTTCGGCCGTCGTTAGCGATGACATCCTGATGCTGATGGTTGCGCCGCGGGCTATCACCTCCGGTCCGGCGCCGCTTCTTTCTCGGTGTACGGTTTTGTGAGCTACGTTCTGCCAGAGGCTCCTCGTCCGGATGGTGATGCTGGTTATGGTGGCTCGATCGGAGGTTGCGATCCCGCACCGAGTACGTTACCGTGCCGAGCTCCACGCGCAAACGTTCCAACCGTGAATGGTACGAGTTTTTGTTGACCACCGTACCGTCGTTCTTCAGTGGGGTCTTGCCGGATGTGGTTTTTGACTTTGGATCATCACCGGTATGGTCCGCATCGTGCAGCCGGGGATGTTGCTGCTGTCGACGTCGACGACGGTGACGTCTGCGGGTACGCGTACCGGCCTGTCCAACTGCATCCTGCTCTCCGTTGCCGCCGCTGCTCGCAAGCTTCACCACCGCAAGTATGCTCGACATTGGTTTAGTTTCGTTGCTTCCGGCTGCTACCTTTGCCGGATGGCTATCCGTGCTGACGGAATGCGACCCAGCGGCAGCAGTCACCGCAGTTGGCGGCTTGGTCGGTAAGGCGTAGGTGGCCACTTTCCGGCTGCTGACGTGATTGTTGCTGATAATATTGTCACTGATCGAGTCGATAACGATGTCCTTCGTGTCGGACTGGATCCGATCGTGGTCAATGTTCCGCACGGCACCGGTCGCATTCTTTTTGTTTGCGGTGGTCGCTTTTTTCTCACCTGTACGTTCCCCGTCACCACCAACGCCACCGGCAACGGTTGTTTCGGGCTCGCGGGGAACTATTATGTTGTCCCGATTGTCGATGATGGTGGCCTTTACCGGCGGTTCGCCGGAACTGTCCGTGATGGAATTTTCGCTTTCGTACGATGTGCCGGAATGCGCATACGCCCCACCGGTGGCCGACGTCATGCCGGACAGCGGCGTGGAGGCGCGCTGTTTCGTCTTCTTCCGTATCATATCCGTCATGCCTTCCTCCTCGACCTGCAGCCCCTCGAGGTAGACTTCCTGCTTCAGCTTCACGATGTCCTGCTCGAGGCTCTTGTTCATACGCTGTCGCTGCCACTCGGTTTCGTAATTTACGTTCGGCATAGCGATGTCGCCCATAAATCCACCTGCAAAAACAACATACGCCACACGCACAGGCGGGCAAGAGAGAAGGGAAGAGAAAGTGAGCGGGCTGTGGTGACTGATTGTGGTAGCAGGGGAAACTGGACATGACCATTTCTGGGTGTATTTATGTGTGATTAGAAGCATCCAACCCGACCCGGCCCCCCGGCACCCAGTTTTGTAGCATTATTCAATGGTCATTCTCGGGGAAACACCTGTGCGCTTAACAGATAGCCCATAACAATGTAGAATACACCACGTCCATGATCACATGCAGAAGCCATTTATCACCTTTACATATGGGTTTACACAAGCAGGTCCTACAGAACATCGGTGTGCTTATGATGTTAAGTGTTGTGGGTTTTTTTTTATTCACATTACCTGTAAAAGGTTCTTGGCAAGCAACCACAACACTTTCTGTTGTTACAATAGGTAACAGACAATTTATTTGAGTAGCCATTACTAAACCGGCGCTCGCATATTATAGGTTTAACACTATAAAACAGGACACCAGGAAGGAAAGCTTTGCAAATGAGACGAGGATGACCTGTTGTATTCATAATCCGGTTTATTTCAACTTATATTAAGCCGATAAATATTACGATTACCTGTTAAAATGGCAACGTATTTATTGTGGAACATAGATTTCGGTGTCGGTCTGGTGGTACAGTCGTCAACTCGGACGACTTAACAACATGCCCGTCATGGGTTCATTCCCCGAATAGACCGTGTCCCCATACGTAGGACTGACTATCCTGCTATGGTAACAATAAGTCACTGAAAGCCAAACTCACTTCACTAGTGGGTACAGGCAGACCTTGACCGACAACGGTTGTTGTGCCAAAAGAAGATTTCGGTGGTTTGTTCATTCCGAATCGTTGGTGCAGGACAGCACTGGCGACTGTAATCGTCAAATAAAATAATCAAATCATATTACAAAGCAAGTATGCTAACTATCATTGGTACAAGTATGACAAGCGTCATGTGATTGTTCTGCGTATAGAGACACGGTTCCCGGATGAGAATTGAATCACGTACGTCCATGTACGAACCTTATGTTATAGCTGTTCAAAAATGCATCCTGCAAGCGATACATGAGAGATTTGAACCATTGTTTAAAGCGTTATTAAAACCAACGAATTCATGTTTAACTTTAAGTGTTTAAACAAACAGTTTAAGCTACAGTGAAAGATATTCGCTTTCGAATTTGCTGACCAACAATGATATAAAATTGTCCTAGGTCAACTAGTTTACGAGACGGCTTCCTTCAAGTTCCATCCTATTAATAGCATCATACATTTCCTTTTGCGCTTTTTTTTTTTCTCGATAATATTCACATTTAGAGTATGCTTTAAAACAACAGGGCATTTGAGCGACAGCTTTACTTTTTACTGTATAATAACATTAACATAATTTATAAACATTAACTTTTGAGTAGCGGTTCATATTTTAGTTGATGATTTACAATGTTCATATAAAATAAAATCCAGTGTATTACTCCTCTTACATTGCAATATAATGCAATAAAAACTATACTTTTTTCATCATAATTATTATAATTATTATGAAATAAATCTCAAATGTTTAAAGCCTTCTAGTTAAGGTTTAGTGAAAATGCAACCCCTGTTTAAACATTAAAGAGTCTTAGCTAGGCGGGTTGTTGTAGCGCCGGATAAGTAAATAAGTAAGCTAGCCAAATTAAAGACCCAATTTGTTTCGCAAGTAGTTTGGAGATCCCTGAGCTAGCTGATTCAGCTCATATTTCCAAAAAGGGTTTTGCGGGTCAGTTTCCAACGTGAACAGCAGTGTTCACAGCATCACTCATTTGCTTGCGACATATTTAACAACAGCATAGTTGTCACAAAAATTTCATAAACAAATACTTCTAAACACAAGCATACGCGATATTAGGAATTCAGCATACGTTTGCGTTAAAAATCCTGTTCTGGTAGATAAATGATGTACAAGGTCGGAGGCCGTAACCTTAACTAAGCCGGATGCATTTGTTTCTTCGGATTGAACATGTATCTAGTTCGCTAACAGTTTTTGTCAGCGTTTTTGTCAAAAAATTATTGGATCAGTGCCCAGGACATAATGTACACGGTGTCTTTGCCGCATCTCATCATAGCGATAAAAAAACTGTGTCTGTCACACACACAACGTCTGTAGTACAACCGATTTAAACATACTTTGTTGGGTAACAAGGGTCATCTTATCTAAGTGCTTTTTCACCACTTGACCGGTTGCTACAGCTTCCCAATTGCCACATCATGCAAACCAGTTCTAATTATTTTTTTTTTTTCAAATTTTACGTCACAATCCATGAACTTTCCAAAGATGAGAGATAGTAAAATAAAGGCTCCGAGTTTGATGCTCTGTACTTTTCTGAGAGATGGTCAGAAACAGGCTCTAAATTTGATGCTCTGACCTTTTCTATAGATGAACAGCAAACATGCGAATATGCGTGTTTGAATAGTTTTTCAACACGTTTTATTGCACAGTGGTCTAATTTTGTTTTACTCTGCTAATGGTAAACTAGCTTATACTGTTATAACATTTGGGAGTAGAAAAGCATAATTGATACAATTTAAGGTCCTGTAGATACAAGGATTAAAAATCGCTCAAAAATCACAAAGGTATTGTCAAAATTGGATTGAAAATTTCATCAGTTTAAATAGTAGAACATTTTTTGCGCAAATGTTTAAACATATCTGAAGGTTTTTAATGTGCAAAACACAGACGTTTTTTCATTTATAGTACTTTATTTTATTTTTCGTTTACGGTGGTCCGGATGTACAGTTTGTGCCTCGAAGCAAAACTAAAACATTTTAATGTATTTCGAACGGTCATGATGTACATGGTTTAAAACGTAATGTACCAAAACTGAAAAGAACAAGAGCGCTACAAGATTGTTTGAGTCAGGTTCGATATTGCTGGGAGCTCCGTCTCTCCCCATGTCGTGGCAGGACATCATATCCTGTATAATACAGATACCAAGAGAGAAAAACGTCCACATTGCACCCTCCAGCTAGGATTTAACATTTCAACTCTGCAAGCACTTAATAAGACACGAGTTATAATTAATGAGCAATTGCAGAAATCAGCTTGTTGCCGTTATTCGCAGCTAATTCGCATTTTACCATCTCGTCAGCATGTTGCGATAATGGACCAAATTCATGTTCATGTTTGATTGGTTAAAAAGAAGAAGATCGTTACACACATTTGCAGCTATCCTTTGTGGCGAGCCTTCACCCAAGTTACCCAGGAAAGCTCAAGTTAGCAGAGTAAATTCAATTGTGGAAAAGTGAAATTGATATTGATTGTAGGTTTGTCTACACATCAGTTCATGGCCCTGCCAGTAACCTACACACATTTGTAACAATCTACTGTGACCAGTTTGATGCCTAGACTCTTTCTCAATAGGGTAAGAAACAATAATGTCCCAACCCCGCTCCCGCCCTGTAAGCGTGGAAACGGAAACCTTCGATACAATGAGATAATTTTGGGGTCTAATTCAATTTCCCAACGTATGTCAGGAATTGGTGGCTGCCCAACAAATGGTGTATCCGCCTACGGTTCCCAATTTCAATGCATACCGATTGACTTCAGCCGGAAACCGTTCCGTTCCGAAGCTGAAAGACGGAACCATATGCGCGCGCGCGCTTCCCATTGCCATGCGGTGGTCCGTTGCCATTCCGGAGCAGCAGGTTAGTTAGTGGTTGTCCCAGTGGGTTCCTACAACATAAATTACGAATAAATTTGAATCAACCGCATAATGTCGTGACCAACGATCCAGCTAGCCAGCTCTCTCTCTCTCTCTCTGTCCGCTATTGAACAAACGAGAGGCGTACGTTTTCGTCTGTCCATGGTTCCTACACTAACCCGTTGCATTTGCGTCGACGTTAGAATGAAATCAACCGAAAGCAAGAACCAAACCATTGAACCATTGTGTTGCTCATGGTTTGGTGCTTCTCAGGTTAATGCGACCTAGATGCTGGATGCTCTAAAGTGCCAGTGCCATGCACCAGCCACAGCACAGAAGGTTTGCTGCCCTTGCCCTACCCTCCCGAATGTGCTACCCAGAGTGCCATGGCAAAAGGTGCACTAATCTAGCAATTCAAGTGCAACAGGAGAAAGTTGACCGGGACGGCAAAAACAAAAGCGCATATGTGCATTTAATTGCATTTCATTCATTCTGGGTTTTCCGCCCCTCACGTACCATCATCCATGGCCCAAGAGTCTATTGGCAAGCATGTGCAAGTGCTGCCCTGCTCGGAGAGTACACCACACATGGGCGCACACCGGCGGGACGTACATGTGTTTTCCTGCATGTGGTTTGATGCATTTTTTTGTCGTTGTTATTTAGGGGTCTCAGCTGGGAAATGGAACCGTAATCCATGCTCTTGCTTGCTCCTTCCCCACGCTGCTAACCAATAAACCGCCCACACAGGCACACATATGGCGCCAGGCGTAAAAAATGGCATAAGTGCAAAACTTGTACAGATGTAATTGAGTCCCTGCTGTAAGCGAGATACAATTTGGGGAAAACAAATCACTAGTAACTTGCACAGTGTGTACGCCCGTCCTGTAGCAACGTTCCTTCGTGTTCCGAAATGATGGATAGGACAGATTTAGCTCATAGTAACACAAACACAGCACATCAAACTAGGTCAATCGAGCAAAACCATTGCTCTGGTTACGTACCAGTGCCTGCGCCAATTCTCCTACCCGAAGGACGATGAATGGAAAAGTTTTGGAACGGTTGGTGAATTTTGATAGGCTCGAGCGAATGTAAAATGCGTCGGCAGAGTATTGCTGAAGTGGTGAAATGCGTCCAAATTAAACACCAAACAAACGGATAAAAAGCAGAATTAGATAACAACTTTTCCATTGTATCGTTGCAAAGTTTGGATTGTGTGTGTGCTTCTGACAAGCATTTGTAATTCGATTTAATTCAATCTAGCATTAGCTGGTATTTTCGCCACCACTTTAAGAAGAACCTTGCACGAAATTGTGCTCTGATGGAACAATGAAACGAGTATGGAAAATTGAATGTAATAGAAAAGAGGCAAGAACAAGAAACTATAAAGTGGATCTTGAAAAATCAATCAGAGCATCAAATTTATTGAAATGTCAACAAATACATAGTAAGAATCGGACCCTTCGTCTTTTAATAATGAAATACGATAACAAGTAAAGCAAATGTAGTTTTAACGGATGTAACGATTAAATAGGCATGGATATGGACATACAAAGAAAATCGTGCATATTGAAGAGGCTGCAAAAGAAGAGTACACAACAACGTTTAACGGCTTGGTGAAGCTTTGCGTTGAATCAAAAGATTCATGTTGCAAGAGATTTCGAACATCGAATCTTGAAGGAATATATACACTAACTGGCTGAACTAAGTATAGAATTGATGGGAAAAATGAAGATTTCGTCGGAAACGATTCCGACTAGCTCCGAAATTTTCTGAAATCGATTCCGGAATCGGCTCCGGAATTGAAATAGGCTCAGGAATTGGTTCCGGATTCTGTTCAGGAATTCAGGTTCCAAAATCGGCTCAGGCTCTGTAATATGAATCGGTTCCGGAATCGGAATTGGCTCCGATATCAGAATAGGCTTCTAAACGGAAATATAACAGACGTTTAAGGCGATGCTACGTATTGATAGCCGCAAAGAATCAAAATTTACTTGCAAACGATCCATTCTATGGAGATTCCCGCACTGAAACTTCTCATTTCAATTCAAGAACTGAATCTCATTCCGGAACTAATTCCATTTCTAGAGTCATCCTGGTTCCGTTACCTGGGCAAATTGCGATTCCAAGGTCAATTCCGATTTTGCAATCGATGCTGATTCCGCAGACAGCTCCGGAATCGGCTTTGAAATTGAAATCAAGTCAAGAATCGGAATCGATTCCAGCATCGGAATCGGGTCCGGAATTGATTCCGAACCCGGAATCGAAGTCGGGTAGGTACGATTCCGAGCTCCCACCACTAGTGTATAGCCACATATATTGAGGGCACATCGTTTGTAGACTTAGTTCAAAGCTTTTTGATCAAAAATATGTTTAAATCTTATTCTACTGTTGCATGACTGTTGAATATTTAATCTTGATTGCGGAAAAAAATGCGCAATGTGCATTGTAATAAGCCTTTCTTTATAATAATCAGTTTTTTGTGGACCACTTCTGTTAACGCCACGGACCACAGATTGGAGACCACTGATCTAAATAGTTGTGGATCCGAGCTTAAAGGACTACAGGTCCAGTGAAAATCAACGTGAAGTTTTGGTGTTTTCTGCAGTATTTCATTAAATAATTATGAGAATTTGGGTTTTCACGTTCGAAATTTCACGTTCATTTTCACGCAACCTTTAGATGGGAGAAATCAATGATAATGCTCAAAAATGGTCAATTTTTATATACAATTGGTGGTAGTATCATCCCTTCGCAGTTAGTATGAAACATACTAAAATACATTGATTGTTTTAGCATTGATACACATATTTAACATACTTTTCACCCAAGTTCTGCAGTAATGTAGTGTCATTTTATGATATGTTTGTCTAACGACTAGTCATATAATACATACATGACTGATTGCAAGAAGCAACATATAACAATCCAAATTATATTGATTCGTCTGAGATAGTTTGGTGCGAACTTTTACTCACATCTCGATAGCTTGTCTTTTGTGACCCAATGTACTGCCACATAAAAGCCCCACAACAGAGAAGTTGTGATACTATTAGACGGTAAAAAACCCATTCATTCATTTATATCGATTATTTCATTTAAACAAAGAACATTAACAAATAACATTTTCTATTCACTGGACTAATTGTCATTATATTCTAATAGTACGTGAAATAGTAGCATATTTCAATAATTTGGAAAAGGTACATTCAGCACAAAATTAATTCTTCACACCGGATGAATCAATCTTTTGAGGATTTGTCGCCTCTAATTAAACAGAAGGTATTAATAATAACTAAAGGTTTAACTTGTTTACTCTTACAATCATTGTTACAATAGAATATGGGACCAAACTTCATCTGGAACTCCGAATTGGGGTTTTAAATATAAAACATGTAACTACTCTTTTTATAACAAAAAATAAAACACATTCTACTTTTTTTTTCTTTAAGCATAACGAGCATAATGACACATTACAACACGAAAAAGTATAGTACAGCAACTCATGTTACATATGCTACAGAAGCTGAGAACTTGTTGCTCGCGGTGAACTAATTAAAATTCCGCACATGACATACAAATACTCGGAAGTGGCTAATTTCAAACGACGCCACACAACATAGAATTTCAGCAGAGCCAAACGAAAAAGTAAAAACGAGGTGTTCCCTCAAAAACAAAAAAAAAAGAAGAAACACACAAAAAAGTCACAACGACACAGTCCCACGGGAAAACACATACGCCAACATTGCGCCCGCTTTTGGCAGCAGTACGATCGGCGAGTGTTGGAAGAAAGGGCATGAAAGGGGGATCAGAAACACTGTCCTTCGGGGAGGTGGAATGATGATAAATGAGAATTAATTAAATTATAACCGTAGCAGAGCTGCAAAGCGGTGGGGCACGCGATCCCATTTAAATTGTTCCGCCTGCCCAGGAGCGCACACATATTGCAAAGCGCGTTGCCGCCTTTTCATTCCACTCAATTCCCGTCGAACGCCAGTAGCATACGATACACACATGGAGTTGATGCGGGGAGTGCGGAGTCGAAAAAAACTCTAGCTGCAAACACGGTGCACCGTACACACCACACGAATGCAGTGTTATGGGATGCAAGGGACAGCATCCTTGCTGGGCCGCACTGAATTGAATCATCAACGGACAGAACACGGTAGTACAACAAACAAACGGACCACAATTCCCCCTTGACACACACACATGCGCTGCGCTGGGTGTCGCGTTCCGTCTCCCGCACAATGTTACACAAAAAATGCCTAATTGCATTGCACTCTTATTATGTTCGGATATGTTCGCAAACAGAATGGTTCAAATTAAATTCAACACAAAAGGGCAGTATCACATTGCGACGGAATGATATCGCTCATCAATTGCTGTGCTTTCACATATCGTTAATGATAGTACAATTTTCACTAAATGGAACTACATTAACCACAATTACAAACCAGTTATGCCTGTTTATAATCAATCAATATTTCAATTAAGTATAACATATGAGCTCTATCCATTTCATTGCTGATGCTTATTTTATTGCTTAATAATTATTTTCATACACTAAAAATACAGCAAAAAGAAGGCGTTCAGCGGAACAAGTAGAAATTTAATTTTTTTTTGTACTAACTAACAAAAAATCGCATAATAGAATGCATTCATTAAGCATCGCGTAAAATAAACCATCCAACAGTGCATAGCCCGGTTCTTAAACAACCCCCGTTAAACATCGATAAATAATCGGTTCATAATGTTTCCACCGGATGCACAACAATCTGAACCAGGGTTCGGTAAAACACGTTCTGCGAGCATAATCGTTTTGGTCCATGAGACCATTTTATAGGAAAATTCTTGGATCATGAAAAATTCTTGGACTGAAATATTTTCTTCACCCAGCCAAAAATGTAGTTCAATGCATCTTTTTTGGAGGAAACTGGAAGTTGGTACTTTTTAGAAAGTTTATGCTGAATTTATTGATTAGCTAAAATCCTTCGGGACTATACCGTTCCAGCAAGTTATGATTGTAATGGCCGTAACCGATGAAGATGTATTTTAAGAGAATGACAGAATTTATCTTTTGTTCAAGTATTGTTTTTATGATTATGCAAGTTTATGATCCTTTTGAAAAGTTTGCTCACCCCTGATCTAAAGCGTTCCCACAGTTTATGAAAGCAAACGACGATAACAGATTCCCATGAAATTCGTAGTACATTGAAGTACATTGTACGTCCTTCCTCCATTGAGTGTGGCTAATTTAGTTCGACCGAACGGGCAATAACATATGATACAAACATGGTACGTGGTACCAGGTAATGACAAAAAGAGCGTATGTACTTATTTGCAGTTTTTATCCTCCTTTTACGATGATAAAGCACTAAACGAATTTAGTTATGCCTACAGTTGAAAAATAGTAATAAATTGAAGAATGTCTACAACATCTTTCATTACTTGCGAGATGTTTTTCAACAGTCGTCAAATGTTATACTTGCATCACAATAATTTATACGTTCTTCCACATGATTTTCAACACATCTCTGGCTGGATTGAGTTTGACAGTTCTTCGTGATGTGTTGAAAATCATGTGTAAGAATTTAAATTTTATTGTGATGCAAATACACTATTTGACGGCTGTTGAAAAACATCTGGGAGGCGGAGAAAAATGATGTGCACATTCGAAAATGACTTGAAAATCCCTGTATATCCTGCTTAGGTTATCAATAACTTTTAACTATTACAAGTGCTTACAAAATAGGAATTTAGGAATAGTGGCGATTTTTGTAATTTATATATAAGTGTCTAATTATTACATGTGTAAGACGTGACTTATGAATAATAGAATGCTAAACTGAAATATCTGCCTTTAAGGAGATAGTTGTGTGTACCCGATGTGCTCCAAAAGTTTTATAAAAAATTACCATGTTTTATGAACTCCTTAATTAACCACTGCTTTTGCTAAACAAATAATATTTAAAACACTATTTTAAACAAAAAATCCGCATGAATCATGTCACTTTTTTTCTCTTTTGGCGCCTGCAGCACAGAGTTCAAACGCTCCAAGCGTTGATTTTTCTCCTCCCATATGCAGGAATGACCATCCAGGACTGTAGCAGAGCTAGGCCTGCCTGTGGTGGATGTGGGTTCAATTTTCTGCGATGGATCTCGTCACCCATAGCAGGATATGCTTCTTGGACCACTCAAGAGTCCCTTCTGGAGTACTAAAATGTCCAATCCACGTGTTGTTATTTTTTGCAATTAATTGAAGGGATGCTACGTTCTAAAATACAATATCAATAAGGAATCAAACATTCAGGCTAAGTCTATTCTGAACGCGATTCGATTCGAGTCGAGAAAACGAATTCCAAAGTGATTTTTTCCATACATATTAACACACAAAATTCATCAACGCGATGTCGAGACGACTCGATTATAAGAATTTAATGCGCCTTATTGCTTGATTTATTAAACAACTCCTTAATAAAGCTTAGATCATTTAGTTATTGTAGTCACACTGACGACGTTGTCCGAAAGATTCCGTTTATTCTTCATGATGTCGGATTGTCCAGTAAAGGGAACATCCTTTATCTTTAATTAACATCAACAAACTCTCATTTGAGCACATTCGGGACATTTCTGGAGCCAAAAACAAAACTGATATTTATACAAACATTCAACATTAAACAACAATGTTATCACGAATTGATGGGATTGGTAGGTTTGATTGTTTGTGCAAGCATAAAACAAGTTAGAAGGTGAAAAATCATGATGAATGTCGATTTACCTCCTCTTCTGAATGTCTTAAGTCCTTAATGAAAAAAAAAGACTTATTCGTCTATCCTCCATCCTTTTTTAGTGCTGTCGATAACATCAGCCCCGTAAATCAATATTTTATTTCACCACTGTACCACGTATTGAGTGGTAGGTGAATAGTTGGTCTTGGTCTTGCGATGGATGCTCAAATGCTATCAATTTGCTCTGTCGTTTCAGTGTATGTTTCTGTACGAGGGTAAGTATTGATGTTTATTGCTAAGCACATCAAGTGTATCTACAATCTTGAAGCAGATTCATAAGCCCATACTTCTTCTCGACATTCAACGAGTTCAACACGATTAGCATTTGCTGATTTTTGTTCTAGCATTTGGTTTCCCTCGTATGGTTTGTTCAACCCAAGTAAATTGTTAATTCATAATTTTAAGTGGTCTTTGTTGTTAGTTCTAATGGCTAGCTTTACAAATTAAATGAGCGGATGGATATTCAATCACAAAGACTTTTTTTGCAGTTTTCACAGCAGCTAAAAGGCCATAGCTTATGGTTGAATGTTTGAAGGAACCGCGACTACCGCCACCGGGCGCCATACTTACTCGATTTGCACGGGTCCATATCGATGTCGCCGGAGATGCTCTTGGGAAAGCGCGCATCGAGCAGCTCATCAATCGTGTACCGGTGCTGCTGATGCCGCCGCGTTATCAGCGTTTCGTTCAGCTCCAGCCCTTCGGTAAGCTGATTAATGGCAACGATCACCATGACGATCGCCGGCACCCATCCGGACGGTCGCGGTGCTCCAACGGCCGCCCGGGACGGTTTACGATTTCGCATCGTCGCCGGTGGTGCCTGCCGATGGTGGCAACCTTCGCGCGGGTTGCCACGGCACTCCGAAGGACGAAGCCCCATCATCGTCACTCGTTCAAATTCCAATCCTTCACGCACACACACACACACACACACACACTCTGCCCAGAAGGACACAGAGGAGCAGACTTTCCCCTGTTTTTCTTCCCGGCACTTTTTCACTTTTTTCACACCCTTTTCCACAAGTACTTCGCTGCACGGAATTATCGATGTGTGAGAGGGGGTTACATTATCCACCAGTTTGTGGCAGAAGTGCCGGAAAGTGCCTCGCCAAGAGATTGCGTACGTGCACAATCTCGTTTTCCGGCGTGAACCCCAAAAACTCTCGCACCCTCCGATACTCTGTCCCCAAATGCGAGGGAGCACACACACACACACACGCACTCTTATTGCTACTCCTTTTTTTGTCGATTTCCTTTTTGTTTAAGCTGCACTTCACTTCACCCGCCGGCACTTGGATCGCTTATCACCTGCTCCACCGGGGCCTGCCCATTTACACACCACGCACGACGGGGACGATGACGGCGGTGGCGGCCAGCATCGGCATCGACATTATATTGATTATTTGTTTTCCTCTCTTATCCTTGGTACCGCGGATCATTCGCACTTGGACCACCGTTATGGTTAAACCGTGCCGCAACCACTGCACTGGAACTGGAGGAAGGAAGGAAAAGCAAAGCACTTGTTGGGTGAAATGGCCACGTTTAGACGGTACGCAAAGCACGTACGCATAAGTTTAATGAATAAATGGGAAAATAATAGTTTGCGTTTGTAATATGTAATCCCTTCCCTAAAATAAAGCGCCCTGCCCGGAAAACTGCAAACTATTTGCGTACTTTGACGACGGAAGATTGCAAACAGCTTCCAGAATAGAACAAAGCAAGCAACGTCATGATCGAGAGAAGTCTTCGCCAAACGTCTAGGTGGTAGGTTGATAACGGATGAATTCATTTACACGAAATAAACGGCTGCCTAGCACGGGATCCTCGCCTCAGTACACGCGCAGCAAGCAGACGTCGTCGTTGCGCTGGTGGTCGTGGGCTCCGCTTTGGCGTACAAATAATTTCGTGATAAAAATAGCTACAAAATTAGAAGCAAACTATTGGACCATTTTGGCAAACGGAAAGCTGGCTGGAAACCGGGCAGATGGCCATTGAGTCGGCCAAGTATTTCATTACAGAACCCAAGACGTCGGTTGCTCTTGAGGTTTGGGATTGGGACGTGCACACATGTGTGACACAGAACCTTTCATATATCGACGACCCGAAAATCGTAATTTGCAGACCCATCAGTCGTTTTCATCAAGTTTCATCTAGCACAAAAACCACACACACACACACACAAGTATTTCTTGGGACACTGTGACCGACGAACATGGAACCTCATCTGGTGTGCAGCAAACAGGGAGAGGGAGTGCGGGGGAAGGTTTGTCTCTTGAAACATACCCATCAATAAAAACAGCTCTTGCGTGGCCAAAGGACCATCCAAAAAGGGGAAAGCAGTTATCCGCAGCGGCAGCAGTACACAGAAGCAGCAAATACACATTCCAGTCTTCTGCCCCAACGGACTCCCCAACCAAAAACCGCGACGTTTACAGGATTGGGTGGAGGAGGGGAGGGGGGCGGTCCTTTGTGGGACCCTTTTTGTCGCTAGCGTCTGGTTTGAATGGTGTTTTCTGTGCCAAAAAAAAGCCCCCACACACTGCGGTATCTTCTAAGCGGGTTGAATGGTTTAAGGTTTGGCCGAGACCCTTCCTTCCATAGCAGCACAGACGCACAAAATCACGCAATCAAACTCCCGCTTCGAAAACCCTTTACCGGGTAAAGATTTTGGTTCTGGTGTTCCTCTGTCATCCTTCCAAGAGATCAGTGTGTCTGTTTCTCGGTTCGTGCAATGTACTGTGTGTGTGCGTGTATATTTTCTTGGAACAAACAAGATGCTCCCGCCACGTTCTTGACGGTTACTGCTTGGCAAACAGTTTCCCTGGTCGAGCCGGGACATAACAGGTTCTCCGAAAAGGGCCAGTAAACTGTGTGTTGATGTGTACGGTATCCTTCAAAACGACAGCATGGACGGGAAGCGTGGCGACACACATGAGGGATTCTTCGAAAACAACGTCCCAACTCCGGTGCAGCCGGATTGTTGGAGCATCATTTTTGACACTTTCCACGCGAACCGCACCGACCAGAGCAGCCGTTGTCGCCGTTGATCGGTGCGTGTCGGAAAATCTGTCAGCAATTTTCCACACGTGTTGAGTAACGCGATGGTAGCACACACATCCGCAGCAGCTCTCCTGTCCGCTGGCAGGGGACGTTTGCCGTGCTGGCTGAGATTCAAAATTTCCCGTTTCTGTTTCCACGCTTCCAAGCCCCCTTTGCGGGAGGCAGCCAGCAGGCAACCCGGGACAGATAATGGGTATTGGGGTACGGTTCGAAATTGACTTTCGCACCATCAGTGTTCCACCGCAACTGTGCTCCACTCCGCCTGTCCATCAAATCCGTGGGCCATCCCGTATCAACAATAACAGCCCTGCCATCCTGAGCCCAGCCTGCCTGCCTGCCTGCTACTGCGGTCTCTGTAATGTATAAACAAAAACGCAATCGCTTTTCAGAGCCCCGCGTCCGAGGCGACCTTTGCTGTGTGGTGTGTGATTTGCGCCCCGACGGGAAAGGGCACAGCGCGCTCCACACTAGTGATGTACTCTTTGGAGCGCACCCACGACACCGATCCGACTCCGGGTACTGTTAGTCCGTTTCAGACTCCGACAAAATCCGAACCAATAATACCGCCCGGAGTCGGAGTGTCGTCAGGAGTTGTTCGGTGTCGTCCGGAGTAGTCCGGAGTCGCCCGGAATCGTTCGGAGTCGTCCGGAGTCTTTCGCAGTCGTCCGGAATCATTTGGAGTCGACCGGAATCATTTGGAGTCGACCGGAATCGGAGTCTTTCGGAGTCGCCCAGAGTTGATCGGAGTCGACGGAATCGGCATCGGTCGGAGTCAACAGAAGTCGTCCGGTGTACTGTGCTTGTGACAGGCGAACAAACACAACAAAATTCTTTTTTTTTAATGCTTTTTTTCTGTCTTTCACGACTCCGGCCGACTCCGGATGACTTCGACTCCAACCGATTCCGGACGACTCCGGACAACTCCGGACGACTTCCGACAACTCCTGACGACTCCGGATGATTCCAGACGACTGCGACTCCCAACGACTCCGGGCGACTTCGGGCGATTACGAACAACTCTGGACGTTTCCGAACGATTCCGGATAATGCTGGGCAGACCTACCTTCCGGAGTCAATTCCGGATTTTTGCCAACCTTACCCATCACTACCAAACACCATACACATGCACAGAGCAAAAATATGAAGCAGGCGACGGGATAACCACACGCTGCTTCGCACGAGCCCATCACCATCCACAAGTTACGGCAACAATAAAGCATGCTGTGACCAAAAATTCCCCTTCCTAGCAAACACATCCACATACGCGCGCGCACACACACAGACACAGTCACACATCGTTCGCAAACGGGGCACTTGATTTGATTGATGGATAGTGTTTGTGTGCGCGGAGGAGCAAAACGATGCAGGTGGACATTTGGTGTTGGGTTTGGGAAAACAAAGTGTGTGTGTGATTGTTTCGTGTTGCGTTAATCATTAGGGTAATTAAATTTTCTCTCCTGCGCTTGTGTGTGTGTGTGTGTGTGTGTGTGTGTGTGTGTGTGTGTATGCGGGTAGATAAACCGTCAAAGGATATTCGCTTATCCGGAGCGTGTGGGAATGAACCAATCGTTGGCATACCGATACGGCGCGAAGAACGAGGGCCTCCATCTAGCGGCACAACTTTACCGGTTTCAGCAGTGGAAATTAATCAAAAGATTGATGGCGCACATCGTTCCTTCCTTCGCAAGTCGAACCCAATCAACAGGCGCACACAACATAACGTCAACAGCAGCTAACCTCTGCAGCAGTGCGGGGCAAGCAGTGAAACCTTCGGAAAACGACAAACATTGCACGCCCCGTCGCCCAACGCACACTCTTCCGCGCGAATGACGACTTCCTTGCCGTGTCCGAGGCTGGTTGCACTTAGCCGCTCTTCTTTGCTTACGCGCGCCCCACACAGCGACCGACCGACACACGCACACACAGAGTGAACACACGCGTCCCTTACGCACAACGGCCACTGATGATATGCGTACTGATAAGACGCGGGGTAGCGCATCAGCGCAGACCAGCATCAGACAGACAAGGAATCCGTCTGTGCGAGTGTGTCCGTCGGGACGAGACACACTGCTGTTTGGCGAAATCGCGGAGGCTGTTGCTAACAGTTTGTTTTCTCCCTCTCACTGCCACTTTCTCTCACTCTCTCTCTCTGCCTCTCTCTTTCCCTTTGCACTCTAACGACGATTCTGTTTCACCCCATTTCTTATGGGCACAATTAAAACTCGCTCTGTGTTAACACACACACAGTCCTTACAAAGCGAAAGAACGCGAAGGAAATGGGGGAAAACAGAACAAGTAATTAAACGAAAACGGTGCACGGGAAAACATCTCGCTGTTTGCTTGCTTGCTTAGAAGAACAGGTGGTGGCGGCGGTGGTGGTATGAGGACACGAGTGCGTACACGCTCGACCGTCTGGTTTGGTGTGCGGCGAGGACAACGACGGCGAAAGATTCGAAACGCACACAAAAAAGAAAGAAACGAAACCGGGCAATCACGGCACCTCCGAAAACCGTTGCGCACACGAAGCCATCCGGACGAAAACTGACACTGAGACTGGGGCGAAGATGCGATGCTGGTTCTGGATGCTGGGAAAAACAGTGAATCTCGCACAGTGAGTGTGCGTCGCGTTGTCAAGGTACCAAAAAGCGTTTTTATTTATTTATTGTTTTTTTTATTTGCGCTCAAATCGTCTCGGTCGACGGTCATTTCATTGAAAACATGAAATAAATTAGTTTCAAGTGATGGGACGGTTTCTTGACGAGGAGAAAAGGGATCGATTATGCTATTTGCAGTGCAAATCGATTGCCTTGCTATTTGCAGTGCCAAAAATTTTAAATCATTGTCTGATGGGTGAAAAATGAGAGGAAGGCTCACTCCCCCAGTTCCACAAATCCACCAAACGACTACCTAAACGGGGTCGAAACGACTCAAACTAAACCAAACTCAGCTTTCAACCCAAAAAGAATTCTAAAAGACTCCTTTAGCTGACGGTGAACGACAGGCCCATTTTGAAAATAACAAAAAAAAAAAAACCGTTGGCACTATCTGTTGGTGGGATAGCGAAGCTTTCATCGCTTTGAGAGCTTTCATGTTCCATCTGCACTTTTGTATGGTTTCGCATTGCAGTTATGCATCGCTAGAATCGGAACAGAGGTACGATTGTTTAAATACTAAAATCTAAAATGAACCCATCTGTACCGAGGCAGTTGATTGAGATCAAATTGAAATTTGACTAATGGACAATGGTGTTGATACCCGCTTATCTGACCACACGACCTGACCACACGACCATCCCTATAGATCTTAGCTCGGAAAGTTAGAAGGTACATAGGCCACGGTTAGTTGAAATTAGACGAAAAATATTCTATTGAGTAAAAACCGGTGAAGCTATGGAGCTTTCATTTTTTTCTATGGATATTTGATTTTCCAGTCGTTTAATCTTTGAGCGTTTAAGCTTAATTTGTGGCACTTGGGATATATCCCAAGATTAGATGAAGCAGGGCCAGCAGTCGGCAAACTTTACGACCGAAAAAGCCAAATTCTACAATAATTTTCGTAGAGTTTCACTTGAAGAGCCAAATTGTAAAACGCAGTGCAAAAATGTGTGAAAAGTTTATAAAATATAAAATCTGCCCAGATCCGCCATCTCGATATCAAGACTTTGCCGATAGCTGAAGTAGGTGAACCCCATTGCAAGAAAAGGACAGGAATATAATGATGAGATATAAAGCGCCATCTATTAAGCAAACCGGTGAAATTATAGAGCATTCACTTGGGAATTCACTCTAGACCAAACGATTGATTGAGAGATCATTTAATCAATAGTTTGAACGATGTTACAATTGTTCTGGAACAGAATTAGTTAAAAATGCCAAGTGCAAACATATCACTTGACACTAGATAGCTGCACAAAAATATTGTTTATCTACTTGACTATCACTGCAAATGTTCGTCACGATTGAACAGCTGCCAAATTTATGCGCACGGATAAGCCGCCTGCCGGTTAATCCGCCCTCGGATAATAAAGGTTCTACTGTAGTTAGACACCTTTATGAACAACTTTTATTTAGTTCTTTGATATAAGGCCTCAAATGTACGACGCGTGTAACAAACCAGCCATAGAAATGAAATGTGATTCGAAAGCGCTGCTCTTGCTGGATATTTCTGCGGAACTGTTGTACGCGTTTACACGCCCGCGGAAACGTGCGTCGTTTTTCTGCGGCCTTAGGTTTAATTATACGTTTTTTTTAAGGAAATGTTTCCACAATTTTAATAATATAAAGTATTAAAACTGAATGTATTAAGTGTTAAAACATAACAACAACCACAACAGATCACAACGGCTAGTTTAAATTACAAATTGATACACATTTTTGCTGCATGGACACCTACTACGCCAATGCATGCTGCATCGACAGCAGCTGTCAGTGTCAGCGCTCAACACCACGAGGCCGAATCAAAATAAACCGGATCGTTTGTTTTCCTTTTCAGTCCAGCTCGGAGGAAAACAAAGTCCGGCAATTAAAGTAAAGTTTGCCAGTTCCTTTTGCCCATCAAAATGCCGTACGCAAGGAAAAAAATGCACAGTGGAGACACACATCTGCGCCGTCGGTGGCGGCTGCGGAATCGGCGCAAGGATTTGGACGAAATCGATGCCGACCTGAAGAACGACCCGGAAAAGCTGCTGAAACAGGAGGTCGATCTGGACAAGCCGGGCTTCGGGCAGTTTTACTGCATCCACTGTGCTACCTACTACATCAACGATCAGGCACTGCAGGCCCATTTCCGTACGAAAGTACACAAGCGTCGTCTGAAGGCACTCGAGGTGGAACCGTACTCAATTGAGGATTCGTTGCGTGCGGCAGGTCAGGGCAGCTTCGTGCAACCGCAGAAGCGAAAGATGGAAACACAGCTCAGCTTGGCGGAGGTGGACGAGGGAAAGCGAATGAAGGTGGATACGGTAATGGAGGAGGAAAAGCCCGCCAAACAGGAACTGTCCAAGGTGAAAAAGGTGACCGACTACAAGAAGGTGCTGGAAGAGCTGTAAAAATAAAATGGTTGTTGTAAAGGGAGAAACGTTGAGTTTATTTCAATAGCCGTAACATGGGGTGTATACATTTTTCGCTCCCAAAACGTGTGAGGTCGAAAGTATTGTGAAAAGAGCGGCTCCCGTCCGTTCCCAGTTTCACATGTGGTCCATGAAGTGCGGAGTTCCGTTCTCATTTCTTCGCTTCGTTAGAATATCGCAACCGGACTCGGTGACGAGCAGGGTTTGCTCGAACTGGGCCGAAAACAAACCATCGGCCGTAACTGCGGTCCAGTCGTCCGGCCAGGAAACATCCCGCCAGGTGCCCTCGGATATCATGGGTTCGATCGTGAAGCAATGTCCCGGCTTCATAACACCAACGGCAGAATTTTCTACAAGTAGAGGAAATCAAACCACATTGATCGATGTTAGTGATGGAATTGAAAAGTTCTACATTGTTGGCAAGCACTTACTGGCATAATGAGGTACGTTCGGGGCGGTATGGAACAGTCGGTGAATTCCATGTCCGCAATAGCTCTTAACCACGCTGAACCCGTGCGCATGCACGTGCTTCTGGATAACGTTACCAATTTCACGATAACGTTCACCGGGCCTTTAAAAAAAGAAGCGTGAAAAAGTCAAACATTTGCATCCGTTTCTTCCTAACTCTCCTACCGCACTTACTTCACGATGGCAATCGCCTTCATCAGCGCCTCATAAGTGACCTGCACCAGCTTCTTGTGCTGCTCCTTCACATTACCGACGAAGAACGTTTCGTTCAAATCCCCATGAAAGCCCCGATGGTACACCGTCACGTCCACATTGCACAGGTCACCATCCTCCAGCGGACGGAGATCCGGTATACCGTGGCAAATCACTTCGTTCACCGACGTGCAGCAAGACTTCGGGAAGTTGTAGTAGTTCATCGGGCTGGGATAGCACTCCCGCTCGATGCACGCCTCGTGCACCGCCCGATCGATCTCGTCCGTCGTCACACCGACGTCGCAGACGCGCGCTGCCTCGTCCAGCACCTCGCGCCCGAGCCGGCACGCCACGCGCATTCCCTCGATCTCCTCGTCATCGAGCACCTTGATCGTATTATTCCCCCGTAGGGCTTCCTCCGACTTGGACCGTCCCTCCTTGTGATCGGCATAGTCTGGCCGGGGGATGTGCGGCGGCACCGGGCGCCTTGGCGTTTGCTCGAACGGTCGCAGTTTGCCGGTAAACGTGTAGTAAGGCCACGGATTGTATGCATTCGTTTCCTTTCCCTCTGTGGAGAAAACGGAGAAAAAAAAAACGTCGGAAGGGAAACAGAGAGAGAGAGAAAGGGGTGGGGAATTAGTAGTAACGTGACGGTGGGACCGAAACCGAGATTCATCCCCATGCATGTGCACCTACTGGCAAGAAGGTGAATAACTTTGTGCTCCTTCCAAGAGCCTTTGAAGCAGTCCTGGCTGCAAAAGTACGAGCCCTGGATGCCCATCTTCAGGCATACCGGGCACTGTAGCGTCGAGGGCTTCTTGCAGTCGTCCGTCACGCAGAGATGCTTCGCCATATCACTCATCCTTGCTATCGTTTTTTACAGGCACGCACGGGTAAACGGGTATTGTAGTTACGCTACGTTACGCGAGCGGACACGATTCACCGGGATGCGG
This sequence comes from Anopheles coluzzii, assembly GCF_943734685.1. Lineage (NCBI taxonomy): Eukaryota > Metazoa > Arthropoda > Insecta > Diptera > Culicidae > Anopheles > Anopheles coluzzii. Next base: position 41,294,231 of record NC_064670.1, on the reverse strand, counting down.
ATGCGAAACTGAAGCAAAACACGGCACCAGAATTACCTAACTTGTACGGAAAGGAAAAATAACCGACTAGACCTTAAAAGAGCAAGAACCAGCACTCGATTTGCCTTTATTTTTCGCTCCTCTCCCCTTTCCCTTTCCCTTTTTTCACGCAAAAACCGTTTGACAGGGTGAAACGTCAAAACGCGCGAACGCGGTCGCGACATCGCTGTTCGAACTCCCTAGCGCCGAAAGGAAAAGCAAACCATGGAAGAAAATTACAGTTTCCCTTTCATTCTTGTATTTTTTTCTAAATTGTGTGGTTTGCCTTCGAATAAATAAAACGAACCAATTTACCATAAACGTAATATGGACATTTTATTGTAATTACTTAAAAACCGGGGTAAACGATCACAATATGTAAATATGGCTAGTATCAGCCTTATCAGCTGATAAAGGCCAGGCATCATCACTTTGTTTGTTTTTTTTTCTTCACAATTGTATGCTGTAAAACAAAGTTTGTTTGGGAAGAAGAGCTTTATCAGAATCCCATAAATGCATCCAACTGGTTAACGAAACTGTCCAGCGCTCCGGGTGCTAGCTTTTCCAGCTTACTAAAGTCGGACTCGGCCAACGTCTCCAGCAACGTGTTTGGCGTGCAGTAGAAGAGATTCCTGTCCCTGCTGAGCCGCTCGGCCAGCTCGGTTTGATGGTTGTTCATCAGCGTTTCGTTCACGACAACGATCAACGGTTTGCCGGCTTCCAGCACTTCGAGGCAACTTCCGGCACCGGCATGACTGATCACCAGATCCGCTTGGCTGATGTCGTCCCCGATGCTGCTCTTCAACCCGTACGCCGAGAGTCGGATGGTTGTGTGCCTTTGAGCAAGCTCCACGTCAGGTGCTTCACCTTTTCCAAACTGTATCGTTAGCGCAGTGCATCCCAGCTTGGCCAACTGTTCCAGAACGGCGGTCGAAGTGACGGCACGTATCAGTGCCACGAATTCGGTCGTACCCACGGTCACAAACACACTTTTGTACTGCTTTTTAATCATTTTCTCTTCTGATGCAAACGTTCGGACTCGTTCAGATCTAACTGCGAACAGTGCGCGTTTGGTAGGATTCTACCCTAATCAGTTGCGTAAAGAACGTAAACAAATGGTGTTTGCGTGGTTTGACGAAAATCACCAATGGTACCATTTCTGGACATCGATAGTGAAGTTCTGTACAAACAATGTTTTCAAATGTGTACGTTAAGAAAAAACTAAACAAAAAGGAAATTCGAAATTCTCAATGTTATCCTAATTTAAGCTCCCAAATCATCTTAAAAATCTTTAAAAACTTTAATGCACACTGGGAAACTATGGGAACAAAACGGCCGTTACCATTTCATTCTTAGGCTAACTTTAGGCGCTTTTAACATCGTGTTTTTGCTTGTGCTTGCGAAGCGCCTGGCAGTATGCAATACGGAAGGGCTTGTCCATAAATTTTGAGATAAATTAATTTCTTGCTCACACTGATATTTCATTACATAGATATTACATACTATTCAATTCGAAACAAATCCACCATTTTTGTAACGCGAATAATCAGGGAAAAGTAAAGATTTCCACTCACCGGTTCTATCTGCTTGTACTGGCTTAGGATCTCGTGGACTACATTGTTTCTTTATTGCTGTTTTGCATAAATATTTTAAAATATTTATTTACAAGCTTTTTTAATATTATTTTTAAAATGAGTGAATAATTGTAATTGATTGACATACCTAGAGCCGTTTTTGCAGCCTACAGGCGTTTTTTGAGTCCTTGCTGGGTTGCATAATATTTTTTGTTGTTGAATTTTTTACTTTTACCCCTTTGTCCTTGCTACGAGAGACTGGTCATGTTCTTACAATTTGAATTCAAAACTATTTGAAAGAGATATTATTTAAAGCTTTCGTTTAAAAAAACAGTTTTACTCAGTCAATTTTTGAGTCGTTTTCATTGACTTTTACGTTACGGCATATTTTAAATTGATTCTCTTTTAGAAGTTAAGCAAATGAAATGAAGCAAATGAATAAAATCAAATAAGTAAATACACAAAAACAAAAGGTAAAACATAAAACAGCTGAAGTAGAAGCTTTCAGAACATCAAAAAGGCATAAACGAAAGAAAAAAACAAAGGTTTAAAGAGCATCCTTTCCAAATCAGAGCAGCAGCGGACCCATCGTGCCTCTCTCTATCGGCGCTTTGTGAGTGTGCTGCTAAATCCCTGCTGCTGCTGCTGCTGCTGCTGCTGAGACGTTACGCGAGAATCGAATTAGTTGCGCGCTGGCATTCAAACGGTTCGGTTCGGCTGAGCCGTTGCTCCTGCAATCCGAGCATAGAGGGAACACGCGTTCGGACCCGAAATACCGGTGACGGGAGCGTGGTGGTACGTGTGTGTGTGTGAGTCGTGTGTTTGTACAGTGTTTAGGCTCGCGGTTAATCGCGGTTTGGTAAACGCGATCGCGCCACAACACTTCTATTGAACTTTCGTGCACCGCGTAACCGGGTATACGAAACATTTTTTGTGTTTTTTTTGTTTGCATAGTTCTAGCATTAAACCAATCGAAAGTGCGGTTCGAAGGGAAAGTGAATCAATCCTCGAGGCCGAAAATAGCACGTGCAAACACATATAAGTGAGCCAACCGAAGAAAAACACAGCAAATCTCAAACTTAAACAGCAAACAGTACGTGGCACCTTGTTAGAGAGTGCGTTAGAAGTGTGCGTGCGTGCGTGCGTGTGTTTGGTTAATCACCAGACACCGTGTTGCTTTAGTGACATGTTAAATAATTCGCTATGCGTACGGCGGAAAGTCGAAGTGGAAAGAGCATGAAGATAAACTCCCAGGCTGCCTGGTGGCTAAATGGCTGTGCAGAATAAAATGTGTGCATTGTAGCAACGCCCGGTCTGTTTATGTTCAATTTCTAGCGTGCCATCTAGATAACAAATCACCGAGTGCGCGCCGTCTGTTAGTGTAACACAGCACATTAAATAGCAGCAAAAAAAAACGCTCACACACACAATTACCAACACTAAAGGTGAGTGTTTACGGCTTGTGGCGTTTTTATGTTTATTTAATAAGGTTTCGGGCCGACGCTAACACCGGCCAGCGAGTGACATTTTCATCCTTCGCATCAACATATTAATTTTAAGTGGATGAGAATATTAAACGATTCCCTCCTTCCGGCCACCCCTGTTTGCCACCCCATTCCGGTCCGGTGAGGCCACAAACGGAACCGAACAATGGAGAGAGCAAACTAGTGCAATGATGGATGATGGATATTGGATGGATGTAGTAGGATCGATCGATCGAACGGTGACTGCGTTCGCCAATTAGCGGCTGCATGCTAGATGTCGCGGCATTGCCTGGCCGTCCTGCGGGCAGATGGCCCCAGCGCACAGGGCAGGGGCCCCGTACCGGTGGCCGGTGGACGGTGTAATAAGTTCGATAAACGGTCGCCCGCCAGCGGTTCCCTTCGAGGTTCGATCAATTGCGCATTGCCAGCGGTTGCATTTGGCAACGGGGCAGCACCATGTCGCGGTCACAGTTTGGTCCGAAATTGTAGCAAACAAACAACAGATGGCTAATTAAAGGCAAAGCGTCCCCCGTACTGCCAGACCGCTGATGGACGTCGCGGATTTCGCGGACTTCGGTCTTCCAGCTAAACTTCTGTATTTACAACTCGGTGGTGCAAAACTGCCATTCAGTGTGATTTGACGAAAAAAAAAACTCAAATAGAGAGTTCGCTAGCTGAACGTCCTTCCAAACGTCTCTGTATGTCCAGCCGCTGCTCCACCATACTCCACCATATGATCAGTAAACGGTACGCGAAACGGCACACCCGCATTAACGAGCAAATCCCATAAGACAACGGCACACACACACGGTTGGGTGGCCTTGAATCAATTCAAGTGCCAATCTGCGATCTTAAATTTCCTCCCCTGTGATTCCTGGACGTGCCTGAGAAGAAGGGAGAGAGCGAGAGAGAGAGAGAGACCGGGGGTGCCACCTCCCCGAAAGGGTGGTAGGGAGGTCAACATAAAAGCGGGAGAAAAACAAAGTAGATATCCCAGCGTCACCGTAACCATCTGGCGCATACCGTAACCATCAGCAGGGATTACTCAATCTACTCCCTACTTCCCCGGCTGGATGTGTTCTTCTTCCTGTTCTTTTCTTCTTCTATATTCGTTGCGCAGGAATAGCAAACGCTGGCCAATGCTCACCAGCGCGCTAGTTGCAATTCATTCCTCCGCGACCCTGATTTGATAAATCAATTATGTTTGAACGTTACTTTACCTCGAACTGCCAGGGCTGCAAACGATCAACCGTTCGTCGTCAACTTCCATGCGGATGGGGGGGAGAGTGATGAATGGCAGCCGAAGGGCGCGATGCTGCACGGGCCCGGCCGCGCTTCCACGCGGATGGATGTTCTTTTAGAGTGTGCAAAGTGTTAAACTGCATTAGGTGGAGCAGCATTAGCCTGGCGCTTCAGGCGCAAGGACGTTTGGTACCAACGTTTGCTACAACGGATTAAGGAAGGCGTACGGCACGTTTGGGAGTTTCACACTGGTTCCCGTTGTTGTTTCTTTCTCCATCGCTCGTACGTATCTAAAAGTTTCCAACACGATGAATATTTTATACGGACTATGGGATAGGAAATTTGTACACAAAATGTGCACACAAACCCTCCCCCCCCTCCAAACGTCGATAACGGTGGTGGTGCGAGGTGACGTATTGGAGTTGGAAGTTTCACACGATTGGGCTCCTTTTTTCCCGAGGATATATCGATAAGGGAGAAACACCGGGTGTCTGATGGCATGTGTGGGGGCGTGGTGTTACTTTATCCCATAATCGAATAGGATAAAGTTTGTTTTGGCTGGAGAGCAAGGTCGCCCATCCCTCACCCCTCCCCTCAACAACTCCCTCCAGATGCGTACCAGATTGGAGGCAGATAATTGTTTTTCTTTCCGGGAGCTTTCCATGATCACAATCTGTCCGGTATCGATGGGCTGCCAGGCGTGCCGTTAGCGTTTGTTGCCTCGTTTAATCAAGCGAAAGTTATTCGGTTCGGTCACGGTGGCAGCGTCTTGATTGAAGGTGATATACAATTTCATGTGACGTATGGAAGCGCAAGTGTCAATTTCATCATTAGAAATTAATAGCTTGTTTTTTTTTTTTGCCTTAGCTACATACTGTCGTCCTTTTTGGGGCATGAACACTGCAACTGCCTAGAAAGGATGTACCGTTCAGGATGTGATGTGATAAGACGTTAATTTGAAAATATTCGATGCCCCCCCCCCCCCCCCCCCCCCCAACTCCATTTACCATTTACAGGGGGCCTCAACTCGTCTTACCGCCTAGGGCCCCCGATACCCTTAATCCGCCACTGTTTGAAGTTGATAAGTCCACAACCTACACCTAGTCAGAACTCACTCCAATAAGATTTGATTACATGTATCTGAGACAGTTCATAAAAAACACAAATAAACAAGTATTGCATAATGTTGTTGCAAAAAAATTTCGAGTGATGTAATATTTCAAGGTAAAAATCTTTAACACAGTTTGACAGTTGTGAAATTATGAGAACAAATTAATGAATAACACAAATTTCCTTATCGTTTAGGATTTAACAATAAAAATCAAGTTTATGATCAAATTCAAGTTTATGAAAATTGTTAGCCTAACGGTTTAGCAGTTACTTAATCTAACTCATTCCTTACTTACTTACTTATTTACTTATCCGGCGCTACAACCGTTTTGCGGTCTTGGCCTGCCTCAGGAGTGTTCGAAACCGCTCACGGTCTCGCGCCTTCGTCTGCCAGTCCGTTATCCCGGCCTTAATGGCGGACGCCTCCACGCCATCTTGCCATTCCTAACTTAATCTCTCTTAATTCCTAGTTCTTTAGATTAAAGTAGTAGTAGATAAAATTAAAATAAAAATTTAAGAAAGGAAAGGAGAATAATATTAGAAATAATAACAGGAATAGAAGAGAATGAGAAAATGGAAATGAGTTGGAGGAGTTTCGGGAATAGGACTATAATCGGGGATGGAGAAGATCTGTGCTACTATTAACAGATCTTCTCTTTATTCCGTATATCTATATCCGTCAGTTTGAATGCAAAAAATACCTTTAGTTTAATCTTGATTTTTAGTTTTCGTAAATTTATCAGAACATACTATCAGTTTGTAGCATAAGTTTTATTTTCATAACTTTCATAGATTTTCAGATACACGTGTGGTATACTTATCCCTACGAAACACGTCAAATCCGTCTATCCGTCACGGTTGATTATATTTAGTTTATTTAGTTAAGTTGTAACAATTTTCATGAAAAGTAACTGTAACGAATGAAAGAGAGATATAAACCACTTATTATCATAAAAAAATCTTGATAAATGATCTCAATAAAGTGGCCTCAAACGGAATTGCTGATCAACTTATTCGTCGAGTTTTTCGTAACTTCCGCGGACATCGGTCAAAATGTGGCATCGAAAAGATATCGGTCAATGTGTTCGGTGAAACAATAACGACTGTTACAATAAATCAGCATTGTGCAGATAATTTTTCATGGGAACCAAAACATGAATCATTTATCATAATTGTAATAAAATAGATTTTTTCATGATTTTAACCAACCTAAATACGTATTTTTATCCACCCGTCACATTGATCGGTGTCCGTAGAGATAGGTATACAAGAGACGCCCGTAAACCTAGTGTTAAAATTGCGAACACACTGGAGCAGAGGCTCGTTGGAACCAAACGTAGTACAACGAGGAACAACGTGAACTTAATATGAACTGAAATTGTACCATGAAAGAGTGATACAAATGGTTTTGTGTCTTTCTTATTCGGTTATTATGCTCTGCTCTATTCTGTTCTGTTAGAATTTGAGTTAAAATTCTTCAATCTAAAACACATCAAATGTTGTTATAAATAATTAAGTATAAATTGCAAGAAAAAGTAACAAACTTAATTACAAGCTAACACACACCTATACAAATTAAGTTAAATGAGTTAATACAAATCATCATTTTTTCCTTTCTCCATCTCGATCTACATTTGACGGATACACATTCTTATTTGAAATTCTTCAATTTTTAAATACTTCTCCCAAGTATGTTTTGCGTCATAGAATTATCTCGATAAAATCATCTAAAGGACGTTCAATCGTGTTCAAGCACTCACTTAATAGACAGATAATATTGCTAATAATACTTTGGTTGGTTAATCAAGCAGCTTAAATCCTATCATATCCATCCATTTATTCTCTCAATCTAGCCAATAACACGTTTCAATCAAACGAAATTCATCGATCGAAAATCGAGTGGCAACCAACGAGCAGCTTTGTTGCGCTGTTCCCCGAGTGGTTTTGTGGTTGACCCCCGGCGTTCATTGTTATGCGGGAGCGTTAACGAATCAGATTGGGACGGATGGGATTGGATTAATTGTCGAATGCGTGTGTGACAATTCTCCGCGGTTCGTTCATTCTAACGCCTCCATGTCTTGCAAGCATCGGAACTGGCCCGGTCAGTGACACTGCTACGGGTAGGACGGGCTAGAACTTTAACTAAGCTAATGCGGCTGTTTACATAGGATGGAAGGATAAGGAGATACAAAAAGAAGAAAAAAAGACAGAGAGGAAAAGCTAAACGGTACAAGAGAAACAGTAAAGAAACGCAACACGTTAGAACCATATCAAGCGCCACGGTTGTTCCGCGGTTGACACTGTTGTTCTCCGGGGCCAATTGTTTGTGGCGGCACAGTGGCCTGTTGTCGTTGACGTTATGATTTTGCCCGTTTCCTTCTCGTACACTGATTGCCACCATCATCCGCATCTCTCACCTACCACCACCACAACCATCATCATCATCATCATCATCAATTGGAACTCTTTAAAACGCTAGAGTCAACGTCAGCCCTGCCGGCCTTACAGCTGTCTCAAGAACTCGCACACACACACAGGATCGATTGCCTTTCCGCTTTGTAATGGTAATGCATCACATCCACAAGGGGTGAGTTATTTTTTTCTCTCTCTGGGACGAGTCTTGCATAACAATTGTCCAACAGCCAACGGGGTCTGCTAAAGGTCGCGCAAGTACTTCCGAATCGAGTATCAGACAAACCTTTATCATGCCTCATGTTTACCTTCAGCGGTGCAACCGCGGACGGGGAAGTAGCTACGCAAAGGGGGGGGGGGGGGGGGGGAAGCAACACCAGGGATAAAAAGTCGTGATAGAATATTAAATAAAGAAGCAAGAAAGCAGAAGCGAACTGTCGTGGAACGAGCGTTTTTAAAAATTAAACGTTTGAAACGTTTGCGCGCGGGCGGCGCTGGACGAACTCGAAAGCACAATGGATATAAAATTAAACAAAACCGGGCAATGGGACAGTTTTTGAATGATGAATGCGGAAAGAGGACAAACTAGAATGGGCCTGCTATCGGTACAACCGCTACATCCGGTTTAAATGTTTAAGAGACTTCTTTTTAAACTGTGCCTTCCTGCACCGAGTCTCCGAACCTTCGCTCGAACGTCTCTAAAGTAACGCCGCTTAATAAAGTACGCCATCCCGTTCGGGGTGGCAATTATGCTGGCTAATTGTTCCGTTTCAAATGTGCTCGGCTGGCATCGAAACTCCTGGGGTAGCGGGAAGTTTCCAATGCGAAGAAGAATTCTTGCATTCGGTCTTTAAATCTGTTCATCACTTCAATCAGCACTAACTACCAGCATACAGCGGGAAGCGTTTGTTTGAGTTGAAACTTTCTCTAAATTGCCCGCCTTTGACCCCCGCATCCCACGTTTCTTCATTGGCCGCAACTTGACAGTGATACTTCCACCCGTAAGTTTAGCGAGATGCACCCTTGCTGCAGCTGCAAAGATGTCGAACCGCACCGCATATCCTGTGCGCTGCGATTCAAACAGACCCCGAAACCGGATGACAGATGAAGAGCGAACCCCCAACACATACACCCATATGGCGGGAGGGGGTGGGTTTGGATTGGTAATTTAATCTGGGAATATTTTACGATGGCAGAGCAAAGTGCTACCCTGCCGTCGGTGATCGAACCACGCACCGTTGCGACCAACCATTGCGAAGACAAACGCAAGTGCAAAGTGCCAATCCGGGATGGCTCCAGAGGGTTTCTGATGTGCGGGTGCAGACCACCAATCGGTACGAGATCCGGTGTAAGGTTTCGTTCGCCGCTTGCAGCGATGAGGATGTCGTGTTAGACTGTTATACACACTGACGTACTGTGCCCGTATTGAACCATACTCCAGCCGCTCAAACGCACATTCCTGAATCTCTTCCATTGATGCCATCGAACAGAATCGCACTGAAATGGGTGGAGTACAGGGTAGAACACAGCAAGAAAGGCATCGTGAGTTGAGTTGATACCAACTGCCACACATTCATAGTTTGGCCGTTGGTTTTGGCATTATGGTTTTGTGCATTGCGTTTGCTTTTCGCTTCACAAGACATGACTGTGACAGTGTACCCCGTTATCAGAGGTTTCACGGTTCAACAACAACTGGCGAAGATCGTTGTGCGCGACCACCGTGATACGGGGTGTGTTGTGATGCTGCACAGTGGAAGCAAGACATAGCAAATGGTCCGGCAAGGGTGGCTCGGGATTGTTCCCATTTTTTTTTTATTTTGGCAAGCAAGATGAACCCGCTGACCGACATCTGAGCGCTGGCGTGATCGATGAACCGTGGTTTTGAGCGAATTATCAGCGAAAGTGTGAAAAAACAATAATGATTTCATGCTCCATAAGATAGATGGACCAATTAACTGGAGCAAGGAAGGGACCGTTCTCTGCCAAGGGATGATTATGGTGTGCAGACGTTTTGATTTTAAGACCTTTTGCTTTATTCGTTAAATTCTACAGTGCTGAGGTTTAATTTTGACTAAAAAATTGTGATTTAAAAGAAATTCTATTCAATAATTAATCTTAATGCTGGGTATGAGTTGCGAGCCTGTTCGATAGAAGCGCCATTGCCAAAAAGATTCCTGTCTATGATATTTCTGATTTGATTTCTTGATTTATTTTTTCCAATACTTTGTTCAACATTGCACCCAAATAAAACTGCTGTAAAAACCAATATGTGAATAGTAACAGGATGTCCCTGAATGAGGAGACCTGAAATAAATATCCTGTTTGTAAATCGTAGCCGGTCTCGTAGTAGCTAGTCTCGTAGTACAGTCGTCAACTCGTACGACTTAACAACATGCCCGTCATGGGTTCAATCCCCAAATAGACCGCGCCGCCATACGTAGGACTGACTATCCTGCTATGGGGGGGAATCAATCAGTCACTGAAAGCCAAGCCCACAAGTGGGTACAGGCAGGCCTTGACCGACATCGGTTGTTGAGCCAAAGAAGAAGAAGAAGAAGAAGTTTGTAAATATCCCAATCTGAGACTTTTCTAGAAACATTCATTAAAACCCCGAAATGCATATAAGGTTAAATGTGATTGTATTTTAAATAGGATTCTTATTTCTTAACGCATACTTACTTATCAATTTTCTTATTCCATTCCTTTATCTCGGCCTTAATGGCCTAAAATTATTTAAAGCATACTAAACACTAATTATAAGCGAATATACAATATACGAACCAGCTAAAATATTTAATTATTTACACCCAACAAAATTGATAATGATATCAAACACATGGTTTTGCAGTAAAAATCAAACTAGCTAGACTGAGTGCAAATTCCAAATTATGACTCGTTAGTCTACTGGACTAACGACGGACGAAATATCGCAAAAAAACTCATCCATTTTCAATCATATGACTACCATATGGCCATCAAGTGTTGATTTTTGGCGTGCATTCCGTGCGAACCTACAGGATCGTTGAAGTCAACAGGACATGGCTTCTGTTGCGGCCTCAGATTGTGACATAAAACGTAATTAAACCACACAGAATAAAAAAAAAACAGAAAGATCGCCTCTACCACATGCTTGTTGAAACCCTTTGGTAAAAGGGTGTTTGTTAGGGGCAACGATAAAAATACCAGCAGCAACAAAAAAAATGAACCGTTTGACACAAAGAACGCTTCAGCAACGGCACTGGAACGATCTGATCGGATTATGTACGTGATTCATTACCGAGCCGGATGCTCGGGGTGTCACTGGATATGCGGTCATATTGCGATAAAATGCTTTGGTGCAAGGGACAAGGATGAAATAAAAAGTAAAGACAAGCGTTAAGGAAAGAAGGAAAGATGCAGGGAAGAAGGAAGAACTGGCGTTAGGGAAAGGGTGCGGATGCATTGGACTTTTTTATGATCAGGCTTTAAAGAATTGGTAAAAGGAAGGTTTGAAAACTGTTTGGTGGTTTCCCGTACCTATTCTCTCTCTACACATCTTCACATTGCTATTTGCTAGACAATTTCTCGGCAAAGGTGGCCTTTAAGGAAGATAAATGATAGGCGCTAGAGCAAAGTATTTAACCATTTAATTGATTATAGGTGGAAAAATACAATGCCAGACATCAAACATATCAATTCTGTCCTGTGAGTAAGAGTTAATATACCTATTGCCCCTTGTTTGAATAGAACTTTTCAGACCGATTCCTATAAAACATACTTTTTTAATGCGTATAAAAATGGCAGGAAAGTTTAAGATCTATCTTCATAATCCGCATGCACTGGTGGCCACATTGAGTCGAAAATATCTCTCCATGGCGCTAAACATAAGCTGCCCAAAATGATACAACCTTCCGCTGAGCACAGCGAAACAGCTCTACATTTCCGCTGTTAATTTTAATCGATTCAAATTGATACAATCCAGATTAATAAAGACCATCTCCTCTCCTTTTCTCCGCTCCCTTCCCCATCCTTCATCTTCGCAGATAATCGGCAGAAGACTGCGAGAGTCTCAACGCACCCGGTTAAACAAACGATCCGATTTCTAACCAATCCACGGCCGGCCGCGTAAAGTGACGGGAGTTAAGTTTCATCAACCGAACGACCGACCGACTGAACGAACGGCCGTCCGAGCGCCACATCCACAGGAGCCGCATACCGGGACGCGACTCCACCATGAACAACAATAGCAACAAAATGCAAATTCGAGAGTCGCTAGCAATGGACGTGGACGGTACGACGGTGGAGAGTAGCCGGGGCTACCTAATTACCCGCATGACCCTGCTGGCGACGGTGGCCATCTTCGGCTGCCTGCTGCTCGGCTCCGGTCTGCTTATCTATCACTTTGCGTCGTGCGATGAGCATCATGCTTCCACCCTGCACCATACGACGCTGTGCGAGCATCAACATTCAACATCGCACCATCACCAGCAGCACGCACCGGCACCGGGTTCGGATGGCAGTGCGTCCTCGACCACGCACAAAACACTTATCGAGGCGTCGACGAGCCGAGAGAATCCGGGAGAAACCATACCCGCCGGTGACAATGTACCCGGCGACACTGGTGCAACAGGTGCCGATGGGATGGACCAGGGCGGACTGCGGGCGGAGGATGGTACGGTTGCATCATCGGTCCGGGAGGACTTACGGCTCCCCCGATCGATCGAACCTGTTGCTTATGACATTCGGCTGATACCGTGGCTGGTGGAGGATAATTTCACCTTCCTCGGTACGGTGGAGGTTCTCGTCAACGTGCTGGAAGATTGTAGCAACGTGACGCTTCATGTGGCCGCACTAAACATTCACAGTGCCAGTGTAGAACGCTCCACTGGGCGGGGAGAGGAGCAGCACAGTGAAGAAGCGACTGCAGATGAAAGCAGCGAAGGAGCGCCGTTGGTGAGGGAAATGGTGGAAATCGATCATAACCTTACGGTTGCTAGCAAGCAGTTCTACGTGCTTATGCTGAAGACGCCATTGCGGCGGGGCGAACAGTACGTCGTGCGGTTACGGTACGATGGTATCCTGAACGATTACCTGCAAGGTTTCTATCGCAGCTCGTACACAGCTAACAATGAAACTAGGTAAATAGTTGCTTCGGATTGTCCATTTAGACACGCAGTGCTTAGTGTGGCAAGTATTTAAAGCGATTATAATTTTGTAGATGGATTGCCACGACACAGTTCCAGCCAACGGATGCACGCCGTGCATTTCCATGTTTTGACGAGCCGGCTTTAAAGGCACGGTTCAACATCAGTATCGCACGCACCCGGGACATGATTTCGCTCTCCAACATGCCCCGGTTACGTTCGTACGAGGCCAGGTAAGGCAGAAAGTCCTATATCCTTTACCAATGACACTGCATAATGCAGAACGATCGACATTTTCAGCGAGCCCGAGCTGCAGGGATACGTGTGGGATGTGTACCAGCAGTCCGTACCGATGTCGACCTATCTGGTGGCGTTCGTGGTGTGTGACTATCTCAACCTGACGTCGGGCAACTTCGCCGTCTGGGCACGGGCTGACGCTATCGGATCGGCACGCTACGCACTGAGCGTCGGTCCGAAGTTGCTCAAGTTCCTGGAGGACTTCTTTCACATCGAGTACCCGCTGCCGAAGGTGGATATGATCGCACTGCCCGACTTTAGTGCCGGTGCGATGGAAAACTGGGGCTTGATTACGTATCGCGAGACGGCCATGCTGTACGAGGAGAACGTATCGGCGATAAGCAATAAGCAGCATGTCATTACGGTCGTTGCACACGAGCTGGGTACGATCGGATAGCGTGCGGAAGGGGACTTTGTTCCGAGAACTGATTTGACATCCCTCTTTACAGCCCACCAGTGGTTTGGCAATTTGGTTACACCGTCCTGGTGGACAGACCTGTGGCTAAACGAGGGCTTTGCCAGCTACATGGAGTACCTTGGGGTGGACGCCGTAGAGCCGGCCTGGAAGTCGATGGAGCAATTCGTGGTGAACGAGCTACACAACGTGTTTTCGCTCGATGCGCTCTCGTCCTCGCATCAGATCTCGGTGGAGGTGCACAACCCGGAAGAGATACACGAGATATTCGACAAAATATCGTACGGCAAGGGTGCGACCATTATCCGGATGATGGACCATTTCCTTACGACTGAGGTATTCAAACGGGGCCTGACCAACTATCTCAACGACAAGCAAGTATCGGGAGGTTCGCTTTGTATGGCTTGCAGCATGCTCAATGTGTGGCTCACTTTGCAGGAAGTATCAAAGCGCTAGCCAGGACGATCTGTGGGAGTATCTTACGAACGAGGCACGGCGCGGTGGCATATTCGACGAGCACACGTCAGTGAAGGAGATCATGGACACCTGGACACTGCAGACCGGATTCCCGGTGGTGTTTGTACAGCGCGACTACGAGTCGGATAGTATAGAGTTTCGCCAGGAGCGGTTCTCGTTTGCGAACGCACTGAACGGTACGGATGCTGCTGCCCGGCAAAGCGAACGGTTTCTTTGGTGGATTCCGATCACCTATACCACGCTGGGTGATAGTAACTTCCAGCAGACGAAACCATCGATCTGGATGAAGGCGGAGGAGGCGCTGGTGATCAATAATCATGACATACCGAGTCACGACTGGATGATCGTGAATGTGCAACAAACGGGTAGGTACAGATGGTGGAAGGATGTTGAGAAGCAATCCTTAATGTATTCTTAATTCACGCTGCAGGTTACTACCGGGTGAACTACGACGAACGTAACTGGCAGATGATCGTGAGGCATCTGCAGGACAGGAACAAGTACAAAACGATCGCAGCCTCGAACCGTGCACAGTTGATAGACGATGCGCTGAATTTGGCGCGCGCAGGCTATCTGGATTATGGCGTTGCGCTGAACGTTACGAGGTATCTGGTGCACGAGACGGATTACGTGCCATGGAAGGCGGCTATTGCTGCACTGAACTATATTGACTCGATGTTCATACGCACCCGCAATTATGGGTTGTTCAAGGTGCGGTTTGCGAGACATGCCAGAGATCGTTGTCTGCTTTCATTGATAATTTGATTATTTCCTACCACTTCTTGCTTAGAAATATTCTATGGATCTGCTGGAAAACATCTATCGCGAGGTTGGTTTTGAAGATCATCGCGATAGCCCGCTGCTGACGGTGTACAAGCGAATCAGTGTGCTGAAGGCGGTATGTCATCTTGGAAACAAGGATTGCGTGAATCACTGCCTGCGCAAGTACTACGAATGGATGCATCAGCCCAATCCCGATATAAACAATCCGTGTGTATTAAAGATTGCATGTGATTTGTTCTTCCCATTTCCTAACCGGCAAACATTTGCTACTATCTACCAAACTCTTTCATCAGCATTTCGCCCAACCTGAAAAGCACCGTGTACTGTACCGCCATCAAGTATGGAGACGAAACGGAGTGGGACTTTGCGTGGGAACGATTCCAGAAGGCAACGGTCGCCAGCGAGAAGGAAATTCTGCTCTCCGCGATGGGTTGCTCCCGGGTGCCCTGGATTTTGGCCCGCTACCTTGAGAATGCTATGTCGGATGAGTACGGTATCCGCAAGCAGGACGCGTTTCGGGTGTTTATATCGGTGGCAGATAACGTTATTGGGCAACCCATTGCGTTCGATTACATGCGCAATAATTGGGCGAAAATGAAGAGCTAGTAAGTAGTTGGGCGAGGAGCGTATTATTGCTGGCAATAACCATCATTTTTCATTACAGCTTCGGTGCTTCGATGTCGAACTTGAACATTATTCTCAAATACTGCACCAAGCGGTTTAACACCGAGTCGGAGCTGTTGGAAGTATGCACGCAGCGCGATACACATACACTTGGTTCGCTTAATTAATGACTTTTCTCGTTCTACCGCCCCGTTTCTTTCTACCGTTTATTTTTCGTAGCTTAAGGAGTTTGCTGAAATCCATTTGAAAGATAGCGGCCGCACGATACAGCAGGCGATTGAGTGGACAGAGTCAAACATCGCATGGCTAAACCGCAACGCACAGCCGATTGTTAATTGGTTGAATGAAGTCTAAATTACCATCCCATATTAGACACCCCAACCCCACCCCTTTTTTATGGATCCATCGTCTAACGCTCTGCAGGCGGTGAATAGAAAACGAGAAAGAGAGAAATAGAGAGAGAGAGTGATGGTTTAAAGTTAGTAACGCAATTAGTGGCAAGCAGTTTTAATAAGCGTACTTAAGATAAAATAAAATGAACCGATAACGTCTAATCTATCTTTGTACGATCGAAATGATTATGAACTTGGTAAGATATTGGTTGGAGTTTTTTGGCTAGACTTTATTCATCAATCGTGCTTGCACAAAGAGAAAACAGGAAAATCTCTTTTTTTCTCGAGAGACCATATTAAAAAGCTGACCTTGAGTTACTATCGAGCTAGTACCAACATCAACAGTCCAACGATCATCGATACGTTGGCCAATATGGTAGCTGCTCCACCGTTGATCTTATTATCCAAGAATTCATGGATCTCGTCACGATTCCGCAGAGTAAATTGCTTGTTGGTTTCATAGTCCTCCAGTCCGGTCTTAATCGAATCGTATGCAGCCTGACCAAGGATGTTCTTGTTGCTTTCGATGAAAGCACTGATTGCATCCCGCTCGCTGTCGCTCTTCAAACGGGCCAGAACATTGTTGAAGGCCGATGCCACATTCGTGTAACTACCGTGCCTGTAAAAACAGTAAAACATGTAAGATATATGCACAAACACAAACATAAAATTGGGACTGGGATACTTACGATGCAGCCCAGTTAGCGTGATTTTGCTGCAGGTATCGCGAAACATGTGGCAAGGTGTATGGGTTGTTAATCACGTATGTGAAAGCATTATTTTTATCTTGCGAACGAACGTGAGGAGAAGCGATGCCATTCAGCATATCCTGCATTAACACGGTAGTTTAATATTTGAAGTAATCTCATTATAGAAACAATAGCACATACCGTAATTAGTTCACTCGATGAGACACAACCCAATCCCTGAAGGATAAGGATCTGCTCAGTCGCCACGTTCGTTGTCAGATATTGATTCCACAAGAACTCGAATTCCTCCGTGGAGCCTTTGCGAATGCCCTCACAGTACACTACTTGACGCAAATCAGGATGGACTCTATTGAAGCAAGGGAACTGTAATTTCAGTCTTGTTGAGAATAGCATACAAACAGTGAAATACATACTTGACTGAAGGATTCTGGTGGTATCGGTGGAACTCGGCTACTGCTGCCTTGCTGCACTCTTCATGACCATAGTTGCAAGCCCATTGGAGTACGTTCTGGCGCATGTACGTGAAAATGCGACGCTCGGTTGCGGTCGGCGCTTGGAATTTGACGATATCGTATGCCTTGGAGAAGATGTCTAGGATGTGGGCCTTAAGAAAAGAGAAAACATATGCAATGAACAATAATTTCGAGTGATCAGTCATTGATCGTTACGATTGAGAGCAATCTTACCGCGAACAGCTTCTCATCATCAGCATGAATTCTGCGAGACAGAGTGGTAAGTCCATTGACTGCGGCCAACCAGGGCGCATACTCGGTTTCCTCCTTAAGGTATTCTAGAATCTCCAGCGCCGTTCCGTATGGTACCACATCGCCGCGAGCCAAGTTGAACAGATCGTCCACGATCTGAGCTCGGTTTAGGACGTGAATGCCACCGAAGCCCTCGCTATGGAGCGCCTTGCTGATCTTTCCCCACAGGATGGCATCGTAGTTCACGCGATAGTAGCCTACTTGCTGGTTGTTCAGAATGAAGTATTCGACATCCGAGGCTCCCTGCATGGGAATTTCGAACGTCATTCCGGTGTAGAATGCAGGACGAGTAATCGAGAACTCGCTAGCCTTGGTAGCGAAGGTAATTGGCAATGGCCATGCGGTTTGTTCGTTGTGATCAGGTTCATTGACGAGGAAGCGTTTCTGGGTGACGGTGAATCCAGTGTCGTGGCTGGTAACAGTGACCAGAGGATAGCCAGACTGAATCGTCCACGGTTCCATGTAGGATCTGGCATTGGGATCATAGCGATTAAGGGCACTGAACAGATCTTCTGGCCGGGTGGTCTTGAAGGCGCGATCCTTGATGTACGCTCTAAGTGCAGTCTTGAACGTTTCAGTTGTGAGATAGTGCTCCATCATGCGAAGCATCACTGCTCCCTTATTATAGGAAATGTTGTCGAATATACCGCTGGCCTGAGCTTGCGTGTAGACGGGATGAGTCATAGGGTGGGTAGATCTCAAGCTATCCATCTGCATCACACCTTGCAGTTGCTCTACTACAAACTGATGATCAAGATCCCATTCTGTTTCAACAAGTGCTGTACCATAATACTGATAGTAGCGGGCGAATCCTTCGTTTAGCCAAGTCACGTCCCACCATTCACATGTGACAAGATCTCCGAACCATTGATGAGCAATCTCGTGGGAAATCACAGCTGCAATACGGTGCTGTTGCATACTGGTGGAGTCATCGGACCGGTAGAGAATGTTCGTCTCGCGATACGTCAGCAAGCCCCAGTTTTCCATCGCACCGGCAGAGAAATCAGGTACCGCGGCCATGTACATGCGAGTCATTCCTGCCACACTAGCATAAGGATAATCAATCCATTCTTCCAATGCTTTCAGTAGCTTGATTCCAACGTCCAAGCTGTACTGTGTTTGGTTCTGGGCCTGAGGACGTGCAAGAATACCCATGCCATCGCGATCGTTTATCTGGTATGGTGCCACGATGAACGCAATCAGGTAGGAAGACATGGATGGAGTAACGCCGAACGTTGTTAAAGTGCGGCCAACTCTATGGAGTAGAAAATTGAGATAATCTTTGAGGTGCAATCTTACAAATCATCGACAAAGCCATTTACTACAGAGACTTACTCTGCGACAACAGTTCCCACGATCGCCGTGTTGGAGTACACATTGTACTGAGTCTTGTGGTTGATCTTCAGCTGGAAGGTGGCCTTGAACCTTGGCTCATCAAAGCACGGAAAAGCTCGGCGAGCGTGTGTCTGCTGGAACTGTGTCGATCCCATCCACACCTTCACACCGTCTTCCCAGTAGTAGCTTCGGTAGAATCCGTGCATATCGTCATCCATGTTACCGACGTAAGTGAACGAGAGCACATACTCCACGTTGGCCTGCAGAGCGGAGCTGAGCGGAAGGGTCAAAATTTGCGTTTCCTGATCGTAGGTTTGCGGAAGAGTAGGTATGATCGTATTATCCGACTTGCGGGTCACGCTCCACGCACTGATGTCCATCCTTGCCATGTGCAGCTTGATTTGCATCACATTTTGTTTCTGGGTCGAGACAGTGATCTTTGCACTGCCATCAAACGTGAACTGAGCCTTGTTACCTTCCTGCTCCAGGTAAGGCTTGATCTCGATATCGTAGTGCGTAGGCCATACGTCATCGTTGAGTCGGTAATCTTCTAGCTGGGCACGTGGCTCGGCCTCAACCAGAAAGTAACGGTCCGGATCTAGTGGACTGGCCGTTGATACTACAGCGCAGGCACAGGTGACCAGCACCAGCAGCGCTAGCTTTTCTGCCAATGTCATTCTGTAACGATACATCATACAGATAAGAGACGTGAGGAAAGATGCTTTACAAGCTACGATGATACAATAATTTATAGGAATGGGCCATAAAGACTGTCGATTGATAACTTCAAGCCGAGATGTTTCCGTCCCAGAAAGCGCAGGTAGTCGTGGGAAAATTAGAAAAATATTTCTACTAGTTCTCTTGTGGTGTAAGAAATTGTGACTGTTTTACGTTATTATATTTGAATTCCTGTTAAGGTGAATCTAGCTTATTTATGGTTGTAAATTTTATATATTTTTGACAGTAAATAACAGAATAACTGGAACCGAATTGTTACTGTTACTGTTTACTAGTACGCTAGTAATCAAATGTAACTTAACAATATTGCAGCTTAGGCTTAATATTGCAGCATACGATCCGTAGTTTAAAATTAAACTTATATAAGATTCATGTCCTCCTTGTCCATTAGGCACTCTATTAAACTCTCATAGCAGCATAACGTATTTTATCCATCCAACTCGTCTAACATTTTTTATTCATACGTGCTTCAAACTGTAGTGGATTTTACATTTTGTGGATGGAAACGACAGCACTAATTCATTTATCTTTTTTACCAGCCACGTGATCATTAAGGTCAGATGATACAAGTAACACGCTTTTGAACAAAGGAAAATTCGCATAAACTGTAAAATTAACTGTGGGTTTTGGGACTTTGTTCTGCTAATCACCAATATTATGATAAATCGACCGATTTTGATCTTCTTAAACTTATGTTAACGTTGCACATTAAAGCACGACACATATGACTCTACACCGTCACTATGTAACACTGCCCGTATCACTAACTACACACGAACATCTGCTTGCATTGTCATATGGTATTACCTGATATGGTTGCTTAAATTGCTCTACAGCAACTGGTCAGACTGTTGTACTCTCACAGTTTATATAGAGCATAGGATTGGAGCACACGTAGATAATAAGAAAAACAAGTAACAAACCAATAGAATCATAAAAGATAGCTAATCGATTCAAGATGACAGGCTTTATCTGCAGTATACGATAATGTGACACTGATATGTCCACGGGAAACGGAAAAGCAAGTCTTTATTACACCAAGTAAGCTTCCTCAACCCGGTGCTTAAGCACCATCCGAAGAAAAGATTCTGATGTAGTTAAAAGATGGGTATAGCCACCATAAATCTGAATCATTTGTTGTTCGTTAAATAGAAAGCTCACCAATGATTATTTCACAAATGTTAAATTAGAAGAAATAAGTCAGTAAAAATACGCGGTTTCTAGATGGCATTTCATAAAAGTTATTATGTCAACACCCCGTGAGTAATAAAATTTAACCAAATTTGCGAAAATAGATCAGTATATACATAAAAAAACACCAATTCATTTATAGCTTCACATTAGTCACAGCAATTCTACAGGTTATTAAATACACTCCAGCATGAAAACCAATTCTATCAGTCTTCCGAATCACTCAATACTCAGCGCTGAAGCAATGGCCATGCTTCTTGATTTAAGATTGTTTAAAGAGGCGAATAAAACCGTTCAGCGACTAACGGGATGCATTTTCCTTTAAGTTTTCAATGTTGTTTTAAGAAATGAGATAGTCTTTTAGTTTTTGGCTTCGATTTTGTTGTAGTTCCATAGCTTTATTTATTTTTAACAATTATCTACAAGTAAAGAACAATTCTTTTTCATACAAGTATCGGTGGTGAGGAATCACAAAACAGCACGTGAAATAAAAACGGACACCATCGATTTATCAGCGGGCTAGTACCAACATCAACAGTCCAACGATCATCGATACGTTGGCCAATATGGTAGCTGCTCCACCGTTGATCTTATTATCCAAGAATTCATGGATCTCGTCACGATTCCGCAGAGTAAATTGCTTGTTGGTTTCATAGTCCTCCAGTCCGGTCTTAATCGAATCGTATGCAGCCTGACCAAGGATGTTCTTGTTGCTTTCGATGAAAGCACTGATCACATCCCGCTCGCTGTCACTCTTCAAACGGGCCAGAACATTGTTGAAGGCCGATGCCACATTCGCGTAGCTACCGTGACTGTTTGTAAGAGACAATACTATATGTAAGAAACATGTGCAAACGTAAAATACGTCTAAAATACTTACGATGCAGCCCAGTTAGCGTGATTTTGCTGCAGGTATCGCGAAACATGTGGCAAGGTGTATAGATTGTTGATAACATATGTGAAAGCGTTACTCTTGTCTTGCGAACGTACGTGAGGAGAAGTGATGGCATCAAGCATAATCTATAACAACATGGAAGTTTAATGATTAAAGTAATCTTATTAAAGAAATAATAGTACTTACCGTAATCAGTTCACTCGATGAGGCACAACCCAATCCCTGGAGGATGAGAAGCTGTTCCGTTGCCATGTTTGTAGTCAGATATTGGTTCCACAAGAACTCGAACTCTTCCATGGAGCCTTTGCGAATGCCCTCACAGTACACTACTTGACGCAAATCAGGATGAACTCTATTGAAGTAAGGGAAATATAATTTCAGTTTCGTTGAGAATAGCATACAAACAGTGATATACGTACTTGACTGAAGGATTCTGGTGGTATCGGTGGAACTCGGCTACTGCTGCCTTGCTGCACTCTTCATGACCATAGTTGCAAGCCCATTGGAGTACGTACTGGCGCATGTATGTGAAAATGCGTCGCTCGGTTGCGGTCGGCGCTTGGAATTTGACGATATCGTATGCCTTGGAGAAGATGTCTAGGATGTGGGCCTTAAGAAAAGAGAAAACATATGCAATGAACAACAATTTCGAGTGATCAGTCATTGATCGTTACGATTGAGAGCAATCTTACCGCGAACAGCTTCTCATCATCAGCATGAATTCTGCGAGACAGAGTGGTAAGTCCATTGACTGCGGCCAACCAGGGCGCATACTCGGTTTCCTCCTTAAGGTATTCTAGAATCTCCAGCGCCGTTCCGTATGGTACCACATCGCCGCGAGCCAAGTTGAACAGATCGTCCACGATCTGAGCTCGGTTTAAAACGTGAATGCCACCGAAGCCCTCGCTATGGAGCGCCTTGCTGATCTTTCCCCACAGGATGGCATCATAGTTCACGCGATAGTAGCCCACTTGCTGGTTGTTCAGAATAAAGTATTCGACATCCGAGGCTCCCTGCATGGGAATTTCGAACGTCATTCCGGTGTAGAATGCAGGACGAGTAATCGAGAACTCGCTAGCCTTGGTAGCGAAGGTAATTGGCAATGGCCAAGCGGTTTGTTCGTTGTGATCAGGTTCATTGACGAGGAAGCGTTTCTGGGTGATGGTGAATCCAGTGTCGTGGCTGGTAACAGTGACCAGAGGATAGCCAGGCTGAACCGTCCACGGTTCCATGTAGGATCTGGCATTGGGATCATAGCGATTAAGGGCACTGAACAGATCTTCTGGGCGGGTGGTCTTGAAGGCGCGATCCTTGATGTAAGCTCTAAGTGCAGTCTTGAACGTTTCAGTTGTGAGATAGTGCTCCATCATGCGAAGTACCACTGCTCCTTTGTTATACGTAATGCTGTCGAATATTGCGCTGGACTCAGCTTGCGTGTAGACGGGATGAGTCATAGGGTGGGTAGATCTCAAGCTATCCATCTGCATCACAGATTGCAGTTGAGCTACAACGAATTGATCTTCAAAGTCCCAATTCGTCTCAACGAGGGCCGTTGCGTAGTATTCATAGTAGCGAGCGAATCCTTCGTTGAGCCAGGCAACATCCCACCATTCACATGTAACAAGATCTCCGAACCATTGATGAGCGATCTCATGTGAGATGACAGTTGCAATACGTTGCTGTTGCATACTGGTGGAGTCATCAGACCGGTAGAGAATATTTGCCTCGCGGTACGTCAACAAGCCCCAGTTTTCCATCGCACCGGCAGAGAAATCAGGTACCGCGGCCATGTACATGCGGGTCATCGCCGGCATACTGGCATATGGATAGTCAATCCATTCGTCCAATGCTTTCAGTAGCTTGATTCCAACGTCTAAGCTGTACTGTGTTTGGTTCTGGGCCTGAGGACGTGCAAGAATACCCATGCCATCGCGATCGTTTATCTGGTATGGTGCCACGATGAACGCAATCAGGTAGGAAGACATGGATGGAGTAACGCCGAACGTTGTTAAAGTGCGGCCAACTCTATGGAATAGAAAATTGAGATAATCTTTAAGGTGCAATCTTTCAAATCATCGACAACGCCATTTACTACAGAGACTTACTCTGCGACAGCAGTTCCCACGATCGCCGTGTTGGAGTACACATTGTACTGAGTCTTGTGGTTGATCTTCAGCTGGAAGGTGGCCTTGAACCTTGGCTCATCAAAGCACGGAAAAGCTCGGCGAGCGTGTGTCTGCTGGAACTGTGTCGATCCCATCCACACCTTCACACCGTCTTCCCAGTAGTAGCTTCGGTAGAATCCGTGCATATCGTCATCCATGTTACCGACGTAAGTGAACGAGAGCACATACTCCACGTTGGCCTGCAGAGCGGAGCTGAGCGGAAGGGTCAAAATTTGCGTTTCCTGATCGTAGGTTTGCGGAAGAGTAGGTATGATCGTATTATCCGACTTGCGGGTCACGCTCCACGCACTGATGTCCATCCTTGCCATGTGCAGCTTGATTTGCATCACATTTTGTTTCTGGGTCGAGACAGTGATCTTTGCACTGCCATCAAACGTGAACTGAGCCTTGTTACCTTCCTGCTCCAGGTAAGGCTTGATCTCGATATCGTAGTGCGTAGGCCATACGTCATCGTTGAGTCGGTAATCTTCTGGCTGGGCACGTGGCTCGGCCTCAACCAGAAAGTAACGGTCCGGATCTAGTGGACTGGCCGTTGATACTACAGCGCAGGCACAGGTGACCAGCACCACCAGCGCTAGCTTTTCTGCCAATGTCATTCTGTAACGATACATCATACAGATAAGAGACGTGAGGAAAAATGCTTTACAAGCTACGATGATACATTAATCTCTATGAATGGGCCATAAAGACTGTCGATTGATAACTACGTGTAAGGATGTTCCCAAGGGTTGTACGCACTATAACAAATCATTTTCTTAAATGAATTATCTTATCTATCGATGTGTAAAATGGGGATTACCCTTCCAGTTTTCATCATGAGCAAATTGTGTCCGGTTTGCTTATAATTGTATCTTACAGAGGTATGTGATTCATATTCTTGTCCAACTCAATTACAACTGTTTATGATGTGCCATTCTTCTGAAAAGCTTTCATCAAACTCTTAGTCTACATCATGATCATCGTGGAAAGAAACCATCCTCATGATAGAAAAAAACACTCACTAGAAGTGTTCCAGCCAAAGATCGACAAAAAGATCTTCTAAAAAAAATCGAGTCTTTGATCATTTGTTGACTGCTTATAGTTAATAGTAGGTAAACTGAAAACGGTGTTTCATATAGAGATAGATGTAGAGAAATTATGATAAATTTAAAACATCTCATTGCAAAGCCCATATTGGTGTAGCAGTTTTATGTTGAAATATAATAAGTTTGTAGCGTCCAAAACTATGACTCAATTGAGTCAAGTCTTTTCATAAATGAAACAGTACCTTTTTGATAGGTAAAGTTTGTCACGTCTAAGTGACAAAGACACGATGTTAAACGCCATAAGAAAGAAAATCTTTACTGTTTCTGGGTAAGAATTTTTGAACGAAATTTTAATATTCACTTAAAATGTGTGTTAACTAGTATATATTCAAAGCAATATACTCTTGGGCCGGTCTGGTGGTACAGTCGTCAACTCGTACGACTTAACAACATGCCCGTCATGGGTTCAAGTCCCGAATAGGCCGTGCTCCCATACGTAGGATTGACGATCCTGCTATGGTAACAAATAAGTCACTGAAAGCCAAGCTCACTTCACCAGTGGGTACAGGCAGGCCTTGACCGACAGCGGTTGTTGTGCCAATGAAGAAGATACTCTTACACAATCACGCGAATGAAAGCATTTATGACAGTAAGAAATGTATCCAATTTCTGGTTAGAGGTATGAGTACACTTATTCACATAGCACAAAACCAATATGCACCGTATTTATTTTTTTGTTACACCATTTTATATCATTGCAACGGCACGTCAGCCAATTGTCAAATGTCTCTTTTTACAAACTGTCACGCGATTGATAGTCGCTAATTACATTCACTGTGATTGTAGTAACAATCAGTCTACACCAGTAAACAGTTCACAGAGTAAAAAAGCACCGAAAAAAAACTTTCACATTGTCTTTTTGGACAAATTACCTGATATGGTTGCTTCAAATGCACGGCAGCCACTGACCACGAATAGCAGATCGGTGGCTATTTATATAGAAGAAAGAACATTCCAAAATGTGAACATGTGCGGATCCTAAACAAGTAAAAAAAAAGAAAACAAATAAAAAAGGCAACAAATCGAATCAAGATGACAGGCTTTATCAGCATTATACGATAGTGTACCATCGATAGGCCTTGTCTTTGTGGGCAGGCGAGCACATGGCACACAGTTAAGCTGCCTGCAAAACCCTGTCACTGTGGTAGAGAGTTGTACTTGATGTAAAGGTGTGGGATACCGTGCAACAAATTAATGCGAAACGTGAGGTCTTGTGGTGTTGTGTGGGCCAAAAAGTGCTACAGCTTTGATGGTTGTAGTGGTGTGCTTTACACAAGTCATAGAACACTTTGAACGTTCAGTTTGATTGATTTGTTACATCGTACTTACAACTTTACTGATTAAACTTAATAAGACAGTTAGTAAGTGGAAACGGGTGTGTGACAATCGAAGGCGTTTCATTCGGAAAGGTACTACAGCGATTTGAAATATACCTTCAGATGTGTATATATGTGTTAGAAATTAGAGAGTATACTATTAGAAATAGTATTTTTTATGATCAATCGATCTTGTGGTTTATTTTCTATCCTTAAGAAATTGGATCACCGTACAATGTCATAAAAGCATAGATAATGAAAACGAATGGAAACCCTTAACTGCTTATCACCATACTACTGGCACCGCTCACACTCTAAAAACAACCGCGAGTGTGACACACAGCGCTACAACGACGTTGTAGATAACAGTTTCCGATGCTCCACTGCCCGCCTTTTGGCTTAGGAATCCGCGTATCTCCTCCCGATGATTCATTGTGAAATTTTGATTGTAGTCGAATTGCATCAACCCTGCCGCGATGAGCTCGTACGCATCCCGACCTAGGACATCTTTACTAGCTTCGGCAAACTGTTCAATAGACGTCCTCACGCTCACATCATTCACCCGGCCAAGAATGCCTCCAAGTGCCATCGCAACGTGTCTGTATCCACCGTGCCTGTGAAAGCGAAAGTGGAAGGAAGTTAGATATGCGTTTAAGAGAAGGTTCCAAACAAGCTGAACTACTTACGCTTCAGCCCAACGGGCACTGTTTTGTACGAGATAGGATGCTGCCGGTTCCAGTGCATGCTGATTGTTAAGCAACATCGACAGGGCACTCGCCTTGTCCTGACTGCGAACATCGGCGGAGCTTATGAGGTTCATGAATTTCTGTTCATGGAAATGTGATGTGATTAGAACAGGGTATGAAGTAAATGCTGAAGAATGCGATATGTACTTACATTAACGGTTTCTTCTTTCGGTGCACAGCTCATGCCAAACAGCGTAAGCTGCTGCTCCGTAGCCACATTCGTCGTGAGGAAGATGTTCAGTAGAAAGTCAAACTGCTCGCTCGATCCCTTGCGTACACCTTCGCAATAAACCACCTGGCGAAGATCGGGATGTACTCTAGAGGAAGAGGGGAAAGAAAGGAAAAGGATAGCATGTTAAGAAATTGACATGTTTGTCAGACTTTATCTCCACTCACTTTACGCCTGGATAGGTGCGGAATCGTTCAAATTCCTTCACAGCACTCTTACTGCAATCATCGTGGCCGTACCGGCAGGTCCAGTCAAGTACGAGCCGCCGCAAGTACGTGTGCAATCGACGATCGTATTGAGTAGGTGCTTGGAATTTCACGTACTCATACACGTCGGTAAGAATGTCCATAAGGTATTGCTGCAAGTGCAAAAATACTCCTGTTAGAATATACCTTCACAATGCACTCCATCGCATTTTCGGATCCACCACCTACCGTGAATAGCTTCTCATCGTCGGGATGAATTCTAGGTGCTAGTGAAGCGAACCCATTAAAAGCAGCCAACCATGGGGCGTATTCCATTTCCTGCTTGAGATAGCTCAACAGATCCAACACTTTACCGTATCCCAACACATCTGCCTTCGCTAGATTCAGCAGATCATCAACGATTTGAGCACGGTTTAGGACGTGTATACCTCCAAAAGCTCGACTGCGCAGTGCCGCACCAATCTTTTCCCACAATGCCTCATCGTAGTTGACGCGATAATATCCCACCTGCTGATTATTCAAGATGAAGTACGCCACGTCGGACACATTCGCCAAAGTAATGTTATGCGACTCGCTAGACACAATCGTCGGTGTCGTGCTTTCAAATTCACTCTCCTTTGTGGCGAACGTTATTGGCAGCGGCCACAGTAGCTTCTCTTCCGCATCCGTACCATTGGCGATGAACCGTTTCTGGGTGAGCGTTACACCGTTCCCGTGGCTAGTGACGGTTACGAGCGGGAAGCCTGGCTGTGTGGTCCAGGGTTTCATGAACGCACTGGCATTAGCGTTGCGTTTATCGAGCACTGTAAACAGTTGCTCCGGACGAGCCGTTGCAAACTGTCGATCCTTCACATACTCCCTGATGGCGGCCTGGAACACATCGGGCGATAGGTAGTGTTCCAGCATGCGCAATACCACTCCACCCTTGTTGTAGGATATCGCGTCAAACATAGCGGCTGCCTGGGTCTGCGTGTACACCGTATGAGTCATTGGATGGGTGGCCAGTGAACCGTCCGTCTGCATGGCGGCTTGCAGCTTCTCTACCAAAAACTGAACGTCCAGCTCCCAGAGCGGCTCGACCAGGGCCGTGCCGAAATACTCGAAGTACGTCGCAAAGCCCTCGTTAAGCCACGTCACGTCCCACCATTCGCAGGTGACCAAGTTACCGAACCACTGGTGGGCCAGCTCGTGCGAGATGATGCTAGCGATACGCTGCTGCTGCATGCTGGTAGCGTCCTCCTCAACGTACAGCAGGCTCGACTCACGGTATGTGATGAGACCCCAGTTTTCCATCGCACCGGCCGCAAAGTCGGGTATGGCCGCCATGTACATGCGCGTAATTTCCGGCACACTGTTGAACGGGTAGTCGACCCAGTTGCCTAGCGCTTTGAGTAGCTTCAAGCCCTCCTGCACACTGTAGTCGGTCTGGTTGAGGGCTTCGGGGCGGGCCAGCACTCCCATTACATCGCTGCTCTTCAATTCGTACGGTGCGACGATGAAGGCAAGTAGGTAGGTGGACATTTTCGGCGTGATGCCAAATGTGGCCAATGTTCGATTATATCTGAGGATAGTTATATAAGGATAAAAAAAACAGTTATATGACGATCACATCACGATTCGATATGTTTCTTTCGTACTCTTTCTTACCGTGTAGGAACACTGTTCACAATGGGCGTATTGGCGTAAACGTTGTACTCATCAGGCTTATAATCCAATTTCAGCGTAAAAGTCGTCTTGTACCTTGGTTCATCGAAGCAGGGGAATGCTCGGCGGGCTTCAGTCTGCTCAAACTGTGTCGATCCCAGCCACACCTGCTTGCCGTTCACTTTGAAGTAGCTTCGGTAGAATCCACCCATATCCTCTTCCATTCGGCCGACATAGTTCACGACAATGTTGTACTCCACGTTTTTCACCAATTCAGACGGCTTGAGGTTAAGCGTCCAAATTTGTGTCTCTTCGTTGTACGTTTCATTTACTTTTCCCACCGGCATACTGTTGCTTTTGCGCATCACTCTCCAGTCCGTAACGCTCATGTGGGCCTTGTGCAGTTTGATCTGTGTAACATTATCCTTCAGAACGGTGACCGCAATGGTAGTGGTGGCATCGAATGTAAACGCTTCCTTTTCCGGTTCGGGTTCGAAGTACGGTTTGATTTCGATATCGTAATGAGTGGGCCACACGTCATCGTTTAGTCGGTACTCCTCGAGCTGTGCGCGTGATTGGAGGTCAACCTCGTCAAACAACTGCAAATGCAACGGTGTACACGAGACGGTAGATTGTTGCAGATTGGCAAGCCCTAGAGACACCAAAATGACGATCTGCACGATCGTACCCATTGCAAGATGATAAATCGTGAGGACCTGTTGCGGAAAATAGCTGTTATTCTATGTGCTGGCTTTATGAATCCAAAAGCTATGATGAGCTTGTTCTAAGCTTTGTCCACCTTTTGTGTCTTGGCTCTACAACACTGACCCAGAAGTTTCACTATCACACTATTAACACAAACAATTGTCGGTGGCACGGCTTGCCCCCAATCCAATCAGTTTCACCAGTAACTGAACGAGCACTAGCACAATGTGTCACATTTATAAGGGCTCTTTACACTGAGCGCTAATTCAGTGATCGCAAGAATGTTAAGAATGGATCTTGAGCTCAGTCTGTTCTTATCAGTACTATAAATGCATTAAAAGTACCTATTGCACTCACTGTGAATCGCAAACTATCACTGGCAACAGTACGGGTGAATTGGAAGACGACTGCGTCTACGTAGATACATCCTATTCTTTTATCTTTTTGCAAGTTTCATATCATATCATATCGACACACTATCAGCATTTCACGGTACTCGAGTTTTTAATTTGTTATCAACCATAATGTTTTGGAGATATTTTTCAAAGTGTTGTGCCGAGACTTTTGGTATAGCTGTGATTCATCATGTCTGTTCACCACATTGACTCGCTCGATAAGAGTGACGGGACATTGCTTATTTTGTTGTTTAGAATACTAATTGAAGATTAAAGATGATTACACACATCTACCGCACAGAATAGCCGGTAATCTTTTTGTTGCATCAGCGATAAAATTGATTGAGCAGGTCTATTATGGTGTGAAATAAGGATTAAATGATAATGACAAAATTCACTCCCGTGTAACACAGATACACGCACAGATGCAGTTGGTAGATGTATATCAAATCAATCAACTTATTGACGGACTGATTGATTCATTATGCATTTTACACACTTGAAAATCCCCTTGGGAAGTTTGGAAAGCCCGAAACTTGGTCCGGATGACTCGTTCGGTAATGGATATGGAAGAATGATTGATTCATAACTCAGCAATCGAAGTTTTTCAGCAAAATTGAAATGGTAATATTGAAATCGTGCGTTACAAAATAACTTTTACAATAGAATCGAGCAATCGGTTAGAAAAAAAAACTTTTACAATAGAAGCTGGTGCACCTGGTGTGACTATCTCACATGATCGCTCGCGACTGGAGATGCTCCGACGGTAAGCTAACTTATTCATAGCTTGTCAAATGTCGCTGCAAATGGTGCTGCGCTTATCTTAGGCGGGACGATGTACGCTTAACCCATCTCCGGCAAGGGGTAGATTTTGCCGCGGGTGTCACTATGGTTAAACACTAAATGGTAATTAGCAGCAGTAAATATCGTAACCGTCGGCGTTCGACAGTTCACTTTTATATGAGGACGGTTTAGAACCAGGCAAGGTGGATGCATACACTCATGTTACAGGAAGGCATCATTTACGCCGTAAGCGTTTGGCAGTATGATATTTAGCTGACTAGAATGAGGATACTTAGGGTCGGTGGGGTTTACGAGTGACGAATTGTTTTCAGCCTCTGTATGTTAGAATAGGTTAGTTGTGAAGATAGATAGATAGAGAGAGAGAGAGAGAGAGAGAGAGAGAGAGAGAGAGAGAGACATGATGATCATACTCTGGAATGGTATGAATGTTTAACGGTTTTAAGGCGTTTTAAAAGGAAAATACACTGTAACATCATACTTCTAAGGTAAGTTGGATTATTTTCAATGTACTGTAAATGCAAGCTTACTGATATGTGAACTTTAAATGGAAAAGATAATTTATTTTGTATTTTGGATAATAACAGGGGCATTTTGAACAATACTTTTGTCATACAATTTCCAAACTTATCTTTCATAAGCAACTTTACTTAATGCCCATATAGCTTTAGGTAATGATTATAATTATTGCCTTTTGGGGAATTCCTATAGTTACGTTACGCGCATAAAGCTTGATTCATTTATAAATTGGGCACTTTGCTTTGCGTGTATCTTTAAAAAAATATGAAAAAAATCTTTGCTTTTACGAAAAAAATCTCGATCTTTTCTGTTAATACCTCCACATTAATACCTCGTTAATACCGGCACATAGCTGCTTAAGTCACTGTTCTGGCCAGTAAATTCCACCATTTCCTCATTGGTATGATGTCCTTAGTTACTGATCTTGTTTTCTTTAATATTTGTTTCTTTATTGCCCAATATCGGTCGAAACAATCGCCCTATTGGTCGAAACTGGGGATAATTTGGTGGATTCAGGGTTTATGATATAAATTTCATAGTATCTTATCGAAGGTGCAGTTCGTGCTCAACGGAAACCAAATAAAAGTTTACTTCCTATGTTTACTAAAAGTTTAAAAATAAAAGTAATAAAAGTTTACTTTCATAAGTTTGCTGTACAGCAAAACATCACAGAACAAACGTTGCACAGAATTTTATTCTGAGTTTGTGTCAAAATGTGTCAACCCCGATGGAGCAGCGATCACCCAGATGTTTCATCATGTACAGATGTTTCATCACGTACAGGATACATATAGGATTTCATTCCCGTCTCACAAGGTCATGAGCGTGGCAATGCATGATATTAAGCGAAATTTTGATCAAAAAATCCCCCCAAATTCCCCTTAAGGGGAACTCCCCACCGGTTAAAAACCGTTGCCGTAGAATATGTTGCTCTAAAAATTATTAAGAAGCAAATAAAATTCCATGCTACAAAAATTAGGAATTTTTACACGTTTTTTTGCACCACTTGCTTGCTGACTGTCATTTTGAATCATCCAGAAAATATCTAGTTATACATCTAGGTTAACAAGGGAAAATGACAATCATTGTTAAATAATGTAAGGACATAACGGTCTTCAAGCTGGGATTCCTTTGCTACTTTTTAAGCAGTCATAATCAAATAGTTTTTTTTCTTTTTACTCATAATTGAGTATTAACTTTGATTATGTACTAAAGATTTTACTACATTATATTATACGTTCCCTCAATGAACCAGCTGCTGTAGCTGTAGCTTATTAGCTAGATACTGGGGCACAATTTACACACTTGAATCAGTAATAGGCTTAATATTAACAATGTGGCGTAGCTAGTTCACAAGTTATCTTACGTTTCCAAGTCGTCTTTTGAAAAACTAGCACTGCCCGCAGTGTGTATGCTCGAAATGGGGATCGAACTGCATACGGTCTTGTGGGAACCAGCGTTTCTGCCGGTAGATAACTGCTCCAAAGCATACGTTATCAGATGCTATAAAATGGTTTGTTTATTTACTGCAACAGGGTGTTCACTATAGACATCACATTCATTGTAATTATAATCAGATGATAGCACGAAGTGCGCGTGGAATTCACCGGCTAACCGTGCTAATCTTGATAGGAGCAATAGGGCCCGGAATGTTTGTAAGTGTATGTGCTATCACAACTGACAAGTAAGCCAGATAAATGGGTCTCCGCGTAACCAGTAGAATACTGGAATAAGACAAAAGGCATAATACAAATGTGTTGAATGTCGTGTGTCAGCATCAGTGGGTTGTAAGACACTGTTGTGTCAAGGTGCTGTTGTACCATGGAGCGTTTACAAATAGTTAGTGTATTACTTTTCATTCCACTTGCGCTGTACTCCCGTGTGGACGGGACCAGCATAAGTTTGTTGCAAAATGAAGAAACAACTTCCGACAGCTATCGATTGCTGGCTGTATCCGAGCCGTTGTATTACGATCTGTACCTTGATATGACGGATGCCAACTTCTCCAACTATGCAGGATCGGTGGACATCACTATCAAGTATACCGGCAACGGCTCCATCTTTTCGTTGAATAGTGTGGATTTAGCGATAAACGAAGAGACCCTTCGCGTCGAACGGATGAATGGAACCAAAGTGCCTCTGGAATCGTTTACAGTTTCACGTCAGTTCGAACAGCTCTACTTCAATTGTACTGAAAAGTTAGAATCTGGCGCATCCTATAACGTCCATCTAGAATTTAATGGCACGATCAAGACAGATATTTTTAAAGGTGTTTACCGTAGCAGCTACCGGGTGGATGGTGAGATCAAGTGAGTATTGTTTGCATGATAAGCTAAAAATAGTCGTAAATGAAGATTAACAATCGAGGTACATGTAATACGTGCATAGTTACCTAGTGCCATTGATGTATTTGTCATTGCTGATAACGTGATTTACTATTTTTGTAATCTTCTCAGATATCTGGCAACCACATTCTTTGCCGCTACCTACGCCCGAACAGTCTTTCCGTGCTATGATGAACCCGGGCACAAAGCAAGATTTAACGTCAAAATTCGGCATCGATCGCATCATACGGCCCTATCGAACATGCCAGTAATCAGAAGGTATGATGTCGTTACAATAGTAGTAGTAAGCGTTGAATAGACTATAAATTATAATGTCAACATTTGCTTTTGTAGCACAATGATCGATGGTTATAGCGAAACGACTTTCGATACTACTCCCCTCATGTCAACCTACTTGGTGGCCTTTGTCGTATCGGAGATGAAAACGCTATCTTCAGTTAGTGAGCTGTTCCGGGTGTATGCACCGGTATGGACATTAGGTTTTATTGTTATTTACTCCGAAATGATGATAATATTTAACTGCATTCAAACTTATTGCAGGAAAACAAGGTCAACTACACGGTTTACGCACATGACTTTGCGGTACGAGCAGTACGTGCACTGGAGAACCATTTCGGTCGCCAGAATCAGATGCGGAAAATCGATCTCGTCGGTATACCTGACTTTGCGATGGGAGCAATGGAGAACTGGGGAATGATAACGTTCCGTGAAGACTATTTGATCTACCAAGATGAGGAAGAAACCACAGCCTTAGCAAAGCAAAAGATTGCATCGGTTATAACGCATGAGCTGGTGCACATGTGGTTCGGTAATGAGGTGACTCCCGAATGGTGGACCTATGTCTGGCTGAATGAAGGATTCGCCAACTTTTTCGAGTACTACATAACATCGCAGGTAAATAGCAATTCAATACTACATTACAGTAAAAATAGCGTTTTAAGGTTGTGAATCAAATGTACCACTGTTTATTACAGCTCGAGCCAGCGTGGAGATTGTGGGATCAATTTATCTTGGATAATGTACATTGGGCGCTATCCAAAGACTCGCATAGCTCTGTCCGACCGATGAATTACTATGCTACAGATCCTGCAGTTTTGAATGGATTGTACGACTATGTGGTTTATCAAAAGAGTGCTTCCGTTATACGGATGATACAGAACGTGATTGGATTCGATACGTTCCAGCAGGCTATCAATGATTACTTACGATCACGTAGTTATCTCACAACGAGGCCGCAGTATCTGTATACCAGCATTGAAAAGTTCCGTACAGTCGATCTTCCGGCCAGTGTTGAGGTCATCTTCGAAAGCTGGGCCAATACGCCAGGCTATCCCGTTGTAACGGTGTCCATCGATCGTACCACACGAACACTCACTGTATCTCAGAAGCGCTTTTGGATGCCGAACGAGATCGATACGCCACCCCAAAACATGTTGTTTTATATTCCCGTGAACTACGGCTCCAATGTACCCACGTCGACCGACTTTGAAGATACAACGCCTACATTCTGGGTGACACCACAGGATCCTACGGCAACCGTTTTCCTTGAGGCGGGAGTCGAATGGGTCGTAGTCAACAAACAGCAGACGGGGTACTATCGTGTGAACTACGACGATGAAAGCTGGCATAAACTGATTGAGGTACTAAATAGTGATCAGTTTGAGGATCAGCTGCCCGTAATCAATCGAGCACAGCTAGTAGATGATGTGGCCAACCTTGCTCGGGCAGGTGAAGTGGGATACGATGTAGCACTGTCCCTGATGCAGTATCTGGAGCGTGAAACGGAATACATCCCATGGGCCACGGCGTACAATGCGTTGCAACATCTAGATCGAATGTTCTCTAGCCACAAAGAATACAATCGATTCGAGAACTATGTAGGAATGTTAGCCTCGCATGTGTTTAACGAAATGAATCTATTTGATACTGAAAGCCATCTGAATCGTTTACATCGTGACAAGTCCGTTTACTTGGCGTGTTATTTCGGTGTTGAGGCGTGCTTGGATGCTGCAACTAAAATAATAGAAGAAGCACTTGCCGAGGAAACGTTAAACATTCCCAAAGAATTGCAAAACGCCGTCTTTTGTGCATTGCACAAATATGATCTGCTCGTTGAAGGAGACTATGGCTTGGAGATTTTCCAAAAATACTGGCTAGCGACAGATCAATACCAGCCGTTGATGGATAAGTTTATTAATGCGTTGGGATGTTCCCGCAATCTGGCCATGAACGAGTTCTATCTACAAATGATTGAAATAAATGAAACCGCACTTCCGATCACGGTGAGCATGAAAAATAACATCCTGAACAGCATGATTAAAGGAGGTCCGGCAACACGGAGTGCAGCGTTCCGCTATGTGAGTGTACGATTCGATACAGTTTCAAACATGCTCAATCATGAGCTTTCGGCGATGTTTAACGCTCTAGGTGACAGTGTTAACTCTCCAAGGGAGTACGATATGGTACGTAAAATGATAAAATGATTGAAGGAATGATGGACTACATTGCTTAATACTTCATTGTATTTATTTACTCAACAGCTGAAAGAGCTCATACATACTCACCAAACATCGTTGAATCCTTCATCGATGCAGGCAGCAACTCGTGCTCTTGCACAGGCAGAAGAAAATCTGCACTGGATTGCGAAACATTCTGGCGTTATTGCGAAATGGCTTGTTGAGCAAAACTTTGAAGGTGACGACGACGATGACAGCGGTGCAGAGGCTATTACTTCTGAAGCAGGTTTGTTCGTGCTGTTAGGGATTATATCAATTTCACTGCAGATGGTAGAGTATTAAATGAAGGCACAACTCGCGACGGGTTAGGCTTATCTAACTATCGTCACTTTGTCACGGCAAAATAAAACATTGCGAAGTACTAAGAGATATATTTGCTGTTTATTTTGTGTTAATAATGGCAAACAAGCAAATAAAAACTCAAGAGTGTTACAACAGTACAAACTTATCTAAACTATGGCTGATCTTGCACCCACTGAACAATAATGCTATCGATAAAAGTAGCCGGCAGGGCATGATAACATGCTATCTGGAGGAGTCTTCTTACAGATAGGAAACGTACCAGACGATTGCATTGTGATCCTGATTGCCTATCGACTAATCTATCCGGCCACGAGTGTTTTACCGCATCAATAAATAGCCTCTAGCCGATGAGGCTAGGAAGTAGCTATTTCGGTTGCGCGTGACGCAGTCCCCAATTAGGTACAGTCCCATAAAGATGTTCCGTACTGCGCTAAGCTTGGCCGCCTTCTGGCTGCCATTAATTCTTGCATCTGCTCCGGTGGAAATAGTGGAAAAAGTAGCAACCAGTCGTGATGCGCATGATGACAGTCGCTACCTGTTACCGAAAGTGTCGGAACCGATCAATTACAACCTTTTCCTGGACATTACAAACTACGATTTCTACTCGTACAACGGAACGGTAGAGATAACATTTCGCTATACAGGCGATCAGAACCATTTCTATCTGAACAGTGATGGGCTGGTGATCGCGACCGAAAGCATTAAGGTGACAGGGCCGGACGGTACCGATGTACCAGTTGCAAATGTAATATACATGGAGGAGTTTGAGCAAATATATTTTGGCTTTAGAGATCGGCTGCAGACGCGGGAGCAGTACAAGATTGCGATAAGCTTCCTGAATAATATTGGCACTGAACTAAAAGGATTGTACAGAAGTAGCTACATGGCTGGGAACACAACAAGGTGAGTTACGCATGAGATGGTCTAAACATAGACAAGAGTCGTTGAATAGATGTTGAAAGATACATCCTAAGAGCAGTTATGAAGCTTTTCAAATTGCTGGCAACGCCAATCAGTGCAACCAATATGCCAGTCATCATCTTTTTCATTAGCGTATCTATGTTTATTTATCGTGCTTTATCATGCTTTACTAACAACATGACGTAATTGTGATGTAAGAAACATTTTACAAACCTTTTATCATATTCTGTAGGTATCTTGCTACAACCCATTTCGAGTCCACGTATGCTAGGAGCGTATTTCCATGCTACGATGAACCATCGTACAAGGCAACGTTCAACGTAAAGATCCGTCATCGGTCCGAGTATAGAGCCCTGTCTAATATGCCAGCAATAAATAGGTATATTAAGCTAGGGTATTCTTCTTTAAAGTTATTATATAGTGATCCAACTGTGCGATCATTCATTTCAGCGTAACGGTAGGAGATTATACGGAAACAACGTTCGACACTACACCTCTAATGTCCACCTATTTGTTGGCTTTTGTCATCTCCGACTTTAAAACGTTATCTCACGAATCCGACCGATTTAGAGTGTTTGCTGCAGTAAGTACTATATCAGGAGGAGAGACAAGTTAATAGATTAGAAACATGTTTTTATTTTATTTTATTGTATTTTATTCAAACAGGAAAGCAAGGTAGCTCACACTGGGTATGCGTTGGAGTTTCTTGGCAATTCGTTACGTACACTCGAAAACTTTTTTGGACGCCAGTATCAGCTGCCGAAAGTAGATCTCATCGCTATTCCCGATTTTGCGATGGGCGCCATGGAGAACTGGGGCCTGATAACGTTTCGGGAGCAGTACTTAATCTATGAGGAAGGTGTAACGACAGCCCGTACGAAGCAAAACATTGCTGATCTCATTACGCACGAGCTAACGCACATGTGGTTCGGTAACGAGGTTACTCCCGAGTGGTGGACGTACTTATGGTTGAGCGAAGGCTTTGCTAGATACTTTGAATACTACATAACATCACAGGTAATGAATCAGATTTTTGTAAAATATGTTATTGTACCACATGTTTTTTGTTCAACGACTTTCAGCTCGAGCCTACCTGGAACCTCTGGCAGCAGTTCATCGTGAACAATGTCCACTCGGCGCTGTCACAAGACTGTAACAGCAACAATCGAATGATGAGTTACTATGCAACGGATCCGGCGGTACTAAATGACCTGTTTGATTACGTCGTGTACGCAAAGAGTGCTTCCGTTATACGGATGATACAGAACGTGATTGGGTTTGATACCTTCAGGCAGTCTCTTAACGATTACTTACGATCACGAAGTTATCTCACAACGAGGCCGCAGTATCTGTATACCAGCATTGAAAAGTTCCGCACAGTCGATCTTCCGGCCAGTATTGAGCT
This sequence comes from Anopheles coluzzii, assembly GCF_943734685.1. Taxonomy (NCBI): domain Eukaryota; kingdom Metazoa; phylum Arthropoda; class Insecta; order Diptera; family Culicidae; genus Anopheles; species Anopheles coluzzii. Next base: position 41,255,325 of record NC_064670.1, on the reverse strand, counting down.
CATCTTCGAAAGCTGGGCCAATACGCCAGGCTATCCCGTTGTAACGGTGTCCATCGATCGTACCAAACGAACACTCACTGCATCTCAGAAGCGCTTTTGGATGCCGAACGAGCTCGATACGCCACCCCAAAACATGTTGTTTTATATTCCCGTGAACTACGGCACCAATGTACCCACGTCGACCAACTTTGAAGATACAACGCCTACATTCTGGCTGACACCGCAGGATCCTACGGCAACCGTTTCCCTTGAGGCGGGAGTCGAGTGGGTCGTAGTCAACAAACAGCAGACGGGGTACTATCGTGTGAACTACGATGATGAAAGCTGGCATAAACTGATTGAGGTACTAAATAGTGAACAGTTTGAGGATCAGCTACCCGTAATCAATCGAGCACAGCTAGTAGACGATGTGGCCAACCTTGCTCGGGCAGGTGAAGTGGGATACGATGTAGCACTGTCCCTGATGCAGTATCTGGAGCGTGAAACGGAATACATCCCATGGGCCACGGCGTACAATGCGTTGCTACATCTAGATCGGATGTTCTCTAGCCACGAAGAATACAGTCGGTTTGAAACTTTCCTACGTACCATCACAGGTTGCATGTATGAAAACATTCTACTAACTGGCCCGATGGATCAAATCAGCCGACTACATCGCGGGAATACCGTGTACTTAGCATGCTACTCTGGCGTGAAGAAATGTTTGGATGACGCGCACGCACTAGCTAATAAAGCCGTCCAGGATTCATCGTTCACCATACCTGAAGAAGTACAAGCGTCAGTGTTCTGTGCTTTGCACAAGTATCCAAGCGCAACACTCAACGTCCAGACCGATTTATTTGAAAAATATGTGACATCAGCCAACAGTCCCGAGGATTTGGATATGATTAACCGGTTCCTGGCTAGCGTGGGATGCGCTCGTAACGAAACTATTATGGAATATTACCTCACGCTTTCGGCATATAATTATCCGGGGCTTCCCGTGACGGCCGGACAAAGGAGTCAAATCTATCTCGGGCTAATCAACGGTAGCCCTGGAACGCGCCAGGCCGCATTGCAGTACTTGTACGAGCATTTTTCGACCGTCACATACTTGCTGACCTCCGTGACCCCGATCTTTACTGAGTTGGGCAATCGTATCAATACGCGATTACAGCACGAAGTGGTACGTTATCTCGGCGCCCTTGGCATCTGATGGTCATCTAATTTTATTGAAATGTTTTATTTTCTTGTTTGATCTACTTTTCCTGTAGCTTAAAAACATTGTGGACGAGTACGGACACATGTTAACAACGGCAGCGAAAGCCGCCGCAGATGCAGCCCTTGTGAAAGCCGAACAAAACATTCGCTGGATAGAGAAACACGCTGAAAGCATCACTTCCTGGTTGGTGGAGCAGGACTATGAGGGAACTACTGCGCAGCCACCCGGTGGTGGAGCTGTTGCCTATTCCGTAGGTATAGCTGTTGCATTCGGATGTGCAATTTTGCAGATTTCGTCAAATGTGTTGATTCGTTAAAAATGTTATTCAGCGTGTAAATAAACTATTCTGTAACAGCACCGCCAATGATATTTTGATACTCTTCCCTTTCCTTACTAAATCGTTTAGTTTACAACAGCATGTTGCGCCTCAACAGTAATAATATTTTTTATCCACCCATAGTACTCACTAATTCGTTGGTAAATATGGTAAAATGTGTTTCTATCCTCCTCGTCGCCATCGGTTTGTCGAGCTATACGACCCGATCCATACATTCCCACCAGATAGGTCACTTGATATTCGTTGACTCCCTGTGCAAAATGACTTACTAGGACATTGCTGGCATCCTCTTGGAAGAATAAAGAACGCTGATAGTACTTTCTGTCGTGCTGCACACACAACTGCAGGCCGGTCACATTAGAAACGGGATCCATTCTCAGGCATGCCTCGTTGTACAGTGGAAAACCGTTCTGATGATGCTTTACTTTTTCTTTTCCTTCAATGTACACCTCCTCCAATCTCAAAGGTGTATGTGTCTGATTATGCCATAAACATGCAGGGATAGTTTCATTGTTGACCGTAGCCACCGTAGCTAGCTTCAACAGTATCAGATTAAACTCTGTCGATACGTTGCTGTACTCCGGGTGCATGAATGTGCGCTGGATAGCGATAGTTTGCAGCGTACTATTGCCCAACACAACCGTAACGTTATCCTGGGCTATGCTTTGATAGCAAGAAGCAGTAGTTAGGACGAATTGCTTAGCTACCAGCGTACCGTTGCACGATCGTTCGCCACTGCCTTGGATAAAAGCCTGTGGATGGAACGTTGGGCGAATGAGCAGAATGTTCACAATCCACACAAAGCAGAACACTTACCATGTACGGATAGGTTGGGAAGTTATCCACATCGTAGGGAGACTTGTTTTTCCTAAACTCATGGTACAGATGCTTACAACTGTCAATCTCCTCGATCGCTTGCGATAGTTGCTCACGATGTTCCTCGTCTCGTAACACATTCTCAGCCGTGCAGCACACAACCATCTCATTCTGCTTGCCAAACGAGCAGGAAGACGATGGGCTAACTGGCTTACCCTGCTTAGCTTCCTGGTCAAGCTTCGGACAGTATCGCAGACTAACACAGGTACCTTCAGCTCCGTTGTCATTCTGACAGCGATCTCCATAGTACTTGGTATCGTCTTCATAGTGAACTAAAAACGGGAACACGCGAATAAATCCCTGGATCTGTATGAAATTTTCAAATTTCTTACCTTTAGTTGCATGAACAATACTATCGATCCACTGCACGTACGGTGCTATTTTGGTGTACACGGTCGGCAGATTAAAGCCACAATTTTCTCCCTTGCTGTTGATCGCGAAGATATAGTCGAAATAACGACCAAGCGCGTACAGGGATCGAGACATGGCAGATCCAACGCTGTTGTGGCAACTTTTCGGGGATAGCGCCGTTGGGAATCCGGCACAGAACTGATGTTGTGGCACCTTGTCCAGGCACTCGTCGTACACATTGGCCGTAGCGAAGAACTGATTCGTGCGAACGGACTCATCGTCGCTTTCGTTAAACGGCACATATCCATTCGTTTGGTACTCATCGACTGGCAGCTTGTCCCACGGCCAGATACATGCTGGCAGAACCGTTTTGTTAAATCTGTAATCGCAATTTTTGAAGAATGTTTAAACATTTGGCCAGTTTGATTTTTGGTCGCGGTTAGTGCTTACGTGTAAAGAGGCTTCACTATTTCCAGCAGCGCAACATCATTCGCTAGGGTAGCTGCATCAAACTCTGGGTGATAATGTATCTTTTTTGCTTCGGTTCGAACCCGAATCGAGTTCTCTTGCACCGGGTAGTAAACATTATACTGACCCATTTCAATGGTATAGCCATCGCTATAAGGTATAAATTGTAAGAAAATATTAGCAAAAAAAGGCAAGCCTCAATCGCTACGAACTGCTGATACACTTACACTTCATATTGTCGCAAGCAGTTGGCAGCAGTTAGAACAAATTTTGGTGCTATAAGCGATCCATAGCAGTGACGCTTCGATCCCGTTTCGGCTGTTTTCGGAACGATACGTACTTTGTACTGCTCGATGTTAGTGCTCGACAATCGACTCTTGGAGTATTGGACCTGCACGAAATTATCGCTCCTAGAAGCCATCGAGTCCTCGTAGTCACGGAAATCGCTATACTTCGAGGTACATTCTATAAGATAAGCGTGAAAGTAGAAATTCATTCGAATTATGGTTTGATTGTGTTCCATTACTTACCTGATGGTAGAATTTTGTATCCAAGCACTTCTTCCATCCAGGGAATGTAGTTTAACACAGGTAAAGCTAAACCTTCATCGTCCGATCCGAAGGTGAACACGAACGGATGCATACGATAATTTGCAATGGCACGGGTTTGTAGTACTCCGCCCGTTTTGAGCAGAGCCATTAAACATTCTTTACGATTTTGGAAAGTACATTTGGTTTCCTCCCGTTTCAAGCTACCATTAGATGCTATAAGAGTAAAAGCAAGCAAATTAGTTTTCTTTTTTTTTGTCTGCATATCTTATTTAATCTCATCCGTACCAAGGTCTATTAGTTGAATCTTTTCGAATCCATCGTCAAACGAAGAGTCCCAAAAACATGCAGGTACTGCTAAATGTGTAACACTGAAAGGGAGATAAAAAAATGATGATGAAACATTAATTATAAAATAATTTTCATATTTTCAAATGCTGCTAGCCACTTACGTGATGGATTCGTTCAGCCGAAGCAGCGTTACATTATACTCGGGGTGAGGAAACTGTTCGATCGCGCTAATCAAGGGCAGTGTTTCATTGGTAAGTTTAATCTCTGGCAGCGTGCCCTCCTCCGACGACGTACAGTCCGCCGTAGTTAGAACGTGCGATTCGTCCACGATCAGGCCGACACAAGTCACCTCTCCGTACTGTACTCGTACCGTGTGGCTGTACGTTTTGTCAACGTAACGATCGACGAATATTGAGCTGGCCAAAGCGAATCCTCCGTGCTGGTAGATGGTGTATGGACAATCTGTGTGATAAAAAGGTGGAGAGGATGTTGTGTTAGCAGTCACAAATTGCACCTATCGCGTAGACACTCGTTCTAACGTAATTAAACAGTGTGATTTGGAAATTCCATGCAAGCAGCAAACAACGACGTTAAGCTATTAGTATGCACATTACCTTTAACACTGCGTTCCACATTTGGTACGAGCGTATCTAACGCTTCAAGCTCAGATGCTCTCTCGGGAAAGAGGTAGCCGGAAGCTGTTTGGGGTGAAAAGAAATTATTTACCAAGTGTCGTTCCACATTTTCACTGTTCTCTCTCCTTGGTTCAAAACTTGTTTTTGCAAGTCGTTTTTTTTTGGATATTCGTTTATTGGGTTTCACTTTTCGTACCTCCAACCACAAAGCACACCACTGCTATGGCACGAAACACTGCGGAATGGAATCGAAGCTCGCCCATTGTGAAGTATATTGAAGATCGACAAAATCAATATGATCCCGCAAACAACTGACGGTAGCTACGGTTACCGGCAGACTGCCAGAGGTTCCTTTAAATACGAGATTAGCACCTTCGCACGCTTTCGAGCAGTTTTTAAGAAAAAAACCTGATCTTGGGTATTTCTAGCAACAGGGGTTTTGCCCTGTTCGCTATGGTCACAGAGTTCACCACCACATTGCCGCGAGACGAGCACAACGACTGCTTTCGTGCAGTGTACGGCAAAAGGTCTTGGAAGCTGAACGTTCTATCGTTCGGTCGCGTAAACGGAAGGGGAGAAAACGTAAACATAGCGTATGGGAATTGGAGGGCATAGTGGGGACTCTTTTTGTTGGTGTTTGTGATGCTGCATCATAATAGATGCACGACCGATCGATGTATAATCAAAACAAACAGCAGTACGAGACCGGCTTTAATCAGTGCGTCGATGCGAAGCGCGATCGCTTCGAATGATCTTGAAAGAGACGGAAGAGAAGCGAGTTCATCCGCACTAAACTAGTTTGTAGGAACTTCCCCGAAAAGCTTTTAATCAGAATCATGAATAACCTTGAAGGTGTGGTAAAAAATGGGTTGTAAATAATTCTCAAGATGATAATTAATTAAAAACATAGTTGCTTATTAAACGTTATATTTTTCCTGCATTTTAATTTTAAAAAATGGTATGAATTATTTGTCCTTCCATATCCTGTGCCATCAGATAGAGCTGAGCTCTGATCCACGGGTAGTACTCGCTTACTCGCGTATAAATCGCCGGACGATGCTGAGCACACTGGGCACCGTTGCTGTAGATGCCGACCACGAAGTTTACCGGGCGCCAGTCTGACGTCATGTACACTGTACCGTACAGTCCGGTGCCTGATTCTGCACAAGCCGTTGGCTCATCGCCACAGTACGAAATGTCCGTATCGGGCAATACGCATGCCTCCGTTAGCGTAAGGTTGGAATAGTACTTCAGACGACAGTCGATGTAGTACAGTGGGTTCACCGTATCAGCGATGATGGCGTCCGAGGCGGCATCGTAACCGGTTGAGATGAGCTGGGCAGGCATTCGATCCTTTTCGGGCCACATACAGGCCGGTACAGTGTGCTCGGTAATCGCGACCGGTGCGTCGAGTGCTAGCAGGGCGATGTTATAATGATTAGTGTGATGATCAAACATCGGATGAACCACAGTGGAGACGACGCTACGTGTTTGGTTGAGCCATTCGTCCTTTCCGGTAGTTCCCAGCTGTACCGTAATTATCTTAGACTTGACGCTGCAAAACGGGGATTTAAATTAACGTCGTGAAGGAAGGGGTCTTTGGAACTTCCAACTCACCGTAACACGCACTGGGCCGCGGTCAGTACGAACTGCTTCGCGATCAGTGTTCCGACACATTCCACCTTGCCCTCGTCGCCCAGTATAAGCGCAAGTTGCGAGTGAAGCTGCTGCTCCTTGGTCGTGCGGCGGTGCACATCGTACAGCTCGTGGCAGTGCTCAATCTCACGCCGGATGCTCTGCAGCTTTGCCTGCTTGTCGTCTGCCTTCAGCATGTCGTCGGGCGTGCAGCAGTTGAGCACATCGCCCCCTTCGAAACCGCACTGCTGGAGGGCGGCCAAATTGCGCCCCTTGCCCTTCAGCTGCCGGTAGACCTGGGGGCAGGCTTCGAGGCGCAGGCAAACACCTTCCTTATCATCTTTCGTGATACACTTTTCACCCAGTCCGGCGTCCGGGATCGCGAACAAAATTCGGTCCAGCGCAATCACATCGCGAATCCAGTCGGCGTACAGTGACACCGGCACCAGCTGCTGCTCCTCGTTGCAGAACAAGCTGACCACCATCGGGTGCATGGAGTATTTGTCCATATCACGTATTTGCAACAGGCTGCCCGTTGGGTTCTTGGGTGGAGCAATGGCAAGCATAGCAAGAGCAAATGAAGGTGAATGTTTGAGACGTATTTGGAATGAGCCTTTTTCGAGGCGACAATCAAACAACACTTACCCTTTCGCACCATTGGGCAAAGGTTGTTTTGAGGCAATCTTCCTGCGTCGATGCCAAGCAGACGGTCGTATTTTGAATGAGATTTCCAAGCTTAGTACCTGGAAATGTAAGAATGAAAGAGAATATTTGTTAAAATGTTACAAATCTCGCTGTAAAGAGCAGAAATTACCGAAAGCGATATCTTGCACTTTGGAGTAGGAGATAACATTATCCTTTGGCCAGAGACAGGCGGCCGTGTTTTCCTGGGGCAGTCTGTATCTAAAGATGAGAATCAGTACCGTTTGCAATCAATTTAAATCACACCAAAAAAGCCGCATTCAAACATACTCGGTTGTTCCATTAATTCGCAACAGAATTGGCGCCTTTCCGCTGGTCACGTTCAGTGCCTTGTAGTTGGGATATACCAACCGATCGGCGATCGGTAGATTGAAGTTGTTTTGCAGCTGCACCTGAACCGATTTCCAGTCTTCCGGCACACATTCTGCGGTCGATAGTAGATAGTAGTCGTTTATCAACACTCCCAGACAGGTGCTGCTGTCATTTTTCTTGATGAGCGCAACGTGACAATAGTCGCTGTACACCGTCCGGAGATACTTCAAGGGACACTCTTAAACATATAAACATTAGGAACAAAAATGGTAACCCTAACGATATTTTACACATCACTCGAAAACTCACCATCGATCTCAATGTGCTCGTAGGTCATAAAGCGGTTCCTAAAGTCTTGCAGCATCGATCGTCCATCGTACTCCTGAGGATTGGCTGTGGATGAAGAATGAGCAATGAATCATAGAGGAGTAAATTGCGCATAAGGCTAACGAATTGCTGTACTTACAACTTTGCGCTGCGCTAATGATCACCAACACCAGTAGCGCTGCTAACCAACCCCACCGATACACGCGGCTCATGTTACTCTCGCTAAGCCGTGCTGGAATAAAACTTGTTCCCTCAACAACTGACTGGATTAGACTGCGCTGAACGACGATTCGATTCTACAGCGTGCCACCTTGTCTTCTTTCGCCCGAACAACTTATCGCTCCAAAGTTCCCCATCCAAGGTGTATCCCATTATGCATCCCTACCACAAAGCGTGGACCTGTGTGAACCCCACGCCGAGCGAACGATCGCTGTGATTCTAACTGAAAAAACAAACAAAACGGAATACAAAAATATAATCGGACCTGCGTGAATGATGATAATATTTCAAGTATTATGGAACATACTGGGCTGCAGCTGGATGAGCGAAGTGATCTTCTTTTGGCTCAACAACCGAAGGAGCGAAGTGATATAGAATGGAAATAAAAAGTTATTAAAATAAAGGGGTTCAGCACCTTTGTTTTGTTGGATATATCTGGAAATCCCTAATCGGCTACGGATTTCCCCAAAATGTTATTTCTTTATTCAGTGGCATTAATTACTTTAGTATGCAAGAGATCTTTCATCGGTTGTATAATTCGGGTTGTTTAACTATTGTTTGTTGAATGTAAGTCAATTTAGTTTTTTTATTTATACACAGCAATCTTTTCTTTCAAACAAAGTTTAATTTTTAATTGTAAAATATTTTTAATTTACTAATAACACATTTTAATATTTTCATGAAATTTTTATAATGGAATATTTAAATTGACCATAAACATAAACTCAAGAAAGTGAGAGCAAAGTCAGCCAATACATAGTAATAGAGATAAAGCACAGATTAGCAAGAGTAGAAAAACGTGTTATGTAAACAATTCAACAAATTAAGATAAAAATGCAATAGAATTTTAAAGTAAGCATTAAACCATTAAAATTGGAATTTTTAATTTTGACCATTAACTAATTTGTATTGATACTTTATTATTATTAAACAACATTTTTGTAACTCAAATAAAGATTACAAAATAAATAAATCAATCTGGAAGTCAATACGATCATTAAACAAATTGCATTTCTTTCCTAGCTTTCCCTCATACATCTGTTGACAACATAACAACATGTTTATGCTGCATGATCTCTCGGCATAACTTCCCCGGCTAAAGCCGATTCGTTTGTTTGCTCCGTAGAGTTGAGCACTTGAAGTAGCATTTAAGGCCATGCTTGAAAACACCAACACCCAGTAAAAACACGCACCGCAATATACATCACCCAAGGCTAGCCGTCTTGTGACTTATCAGCCGTTTGGCGTACAGATTTCGCATACGCGTCATGCCCTTGTTGTGTGTGAGTGTGTGTGTTGGTGCCGTATCGTAAACAGTGTCCATCTGACCGGCCCCTAAGCTTCGTACAAACGGCCTGTACAGCCCAGTGTAGCAAGTGCCAGTGCCGGTGAACGGTGCCAGTGTCGTCTATTGCCCAGGAACACCACACTACAAAGTGCGAACTCATCATGTACGCTTCGGTAGAAACGGGTGGTGATAATGGTACCGCGGACCATGTGCGTGTGGTCGATTTTCGCTCTGACACGATCAGCGTGCCGACACCGAGCATGCGCCAAGCCATGTTCACCGCCGTGGTGGGCGACGACGTGTATGGGGAGGATCCGACCGTGCGCCAGCTGGAGCAACGATCGGCCGCCCTGTTCGGCAAGGAGGCGGCACTGTTTGTGCCGTCCGGCACGATGGCTAATCTGTTGGCGAGTAAGTGCAAGTGATTTAAATTGAACGAAATTGAATAATAAGTTGCCCATAATAGCACTTTTGGGGGTTTTATAGGGAAAGTTAGCTAAACAAATTTGAAACAAATAGCGTTAGTTAAGCATTCCATAGGGAACACTTGGTACGTTGGGATATATTGATGTGTTTAATAAGAAACTGAACACAAATAGTTTCATAGACAATATTGCTAACAACATGTGCCAGATATGATTGTTCATTTAATCTGTGGCATTGATAAATTGCGAGCAGAATTGAATTGTCGGTAGATTTTGGGCTGCAATGTTGGCTTGTTTCTATGCTGTAATCATTTTCGTTATCTCAAGTCAATAAGACAATGATGATGCTTCCATGCGTTTAATTAGAACAATTGGAGTTAAATACAGTAAATCTTCAAGGGTGTAGATACTAAAGTATAGTATATTTTGAAAATACAACATACAAAATTGTACAAATTTATGTACGGTACAGTTTGGATTCGATACACTTGGAATTGCTCAACATAAACATTAATAATAGCAAAACGTGAATCCTATGTAGATGAAATGCAAATGTAACTACGAACTAATGATTATTGGTTCAAATAAGGGGAAAAAGCAACCATTTTAGCAGAAAAAAGAGTAGCACGTTGTTTGCGAGCCTTACTTTGCCATCCATTCGTTATTTTGCCCATGATATGCAGAACTGATTGTCGATTTCAATAATTGCTATCAGTGGATCCAGGTTCTAGGAAGGAAAATGAGCGAGTAAATATACCTGGCAAAGAGCCTTGTAGGGATTACGAACTGTAGTTTGCAGAACACTGCACTAGATCGTTCTAACGCCCATCGAAATGATTATCGATTCTAACAATTGCTTTGAGGCGATTGTATCACTCTGTTCAGGCTATCTAGTATTTGCTGTGTGCAAATAAACGAGAATGAAGGTTTAAATCGGCTCTTAGCTGCCTAGATGGCGGGTTGTTCACTCCTAATAATGAAGAATGGATACGTTTTTGTTACTTTTAAAAACTGATTAGTTTACGTTTAATTAAAAGTTAATTTAAAAAAAGAGAACCCCAATAACTTCTTTTCATTTGTTAGGGATTTATTTCTTAACAGAAAGACAGAAAGTGTTTCGAACCGTTTGAATTGCTCAGTCAGTGATTTAAATTGAGCTATTTGCTAGCTTTTCCAACAATAAATTATACCATTTTGTTTTGCCTCCTTTCCCTTTTCCCAGTGATGGTTCACTGCTCGCGCCGCGGCACGGAAGCCATCGTGGGCGATATTGCGCACGGGTTTCTCTACGAGCAGGGCGGCGCGGCACAGATCGCGGGCGTGCTGCTGAACACGATCAAAAACAACCCCGACGGGACGTTCTGTTTGAACGAGCTAGTGCGCAAGTTCCGCGGCTTTGACGTTCACGAGCCGAACACGGTGCTGGTGATGGTGGAGAATACGCACAACATATGTGGAGGCAAGGTGCTTCCGTTGGATTGGCTCGAGAAGCTCGCCGCGATCTGTCGCGAGAAGGGTGCCAAGGTGCACATGGATGGGGCCCGCGTATTTAATGCCGCCAGTTACCTGAACTTGCCCGTTTCGCGCATCGTGCGGGACGTTGATTCGGTGTGTTTCTGCCTGAGCAAGGGACTGGCCTGTCCCGTTGGATCCATCCTGCTCGGAACGAAGGAGTTTATCAAGGAGTATGTGACGGTGTGTGTGTTGGAAATGGCAGCAATGATAATGATCTGAATTCTATCATTTTTAGGGCACATCGTTTGCGGAAAGCTTTGGGCGGTGGAATGCGCCAGGTTGGATTTCTGGCTGCCGCTGGGCTGTGTGCGTTGGATGAGATCGTTCCCAAGCTGAAGGATGACCATGCCCGCACGAGACGGGTCGCGGAAGCCATCGATCAGATGGGTAGTCCTATATTCAAGGTAGATTTGGCCAATCTGCACACCAACATCCTGATGGTGGAGATCCTGAGTAAGCAGGTACACTCGAGCGATTTCGCCCATCGATTGGCCACCGTGGTACCGGGCGAAATGGAAGCGGGTGTGGTCGATGCGGATGGCAAGGGCATTGCGGTGAAGGTGAGTGCACGCGATTGGACGTTCGCGCGCATCGTCATCTACACCAACATTACGGATGAGGACGTCGAGTTGGCTATCAAAAAGATTCGCTATGTCGTGGCAGAATATGAAAAAGAGTTATAAAAGCAGTGATGTAGACTGTTGACGGTGTTCATGTTTAGAGCGATGGAAAAATAAATTTGCAAATAGGAACGCTAATCTGTGTCCAAGATGATGGGTTGGTAAACATGGATTACCTCCATTGGTCTGTTTACAGTTTAGCACGACGGTGCTGTAATGGTAAGATTGCCAAGAGATCGCCCGTAAATACAGTCCCTGGTTGAAACGTCTATTCCGAACTAGCTGCACCTCTCATTTCTTTCACTTCTCAACATTTTGTGCCCCATCTGAGAGGCGTTTGTCATCGTCCCTGGTGAGAGTTTTGATCAACATAATCATGACATGCCCATGCGTTTGCAGACGATTCCGAACGATTCTGGACGATTTCAGGTGATTACGTACTACTACGATGGTTACTGATGTATCCTACGATTCCGGAGGATTATGATGATTCTGAAAGATTCCGTTTAATTCCGATGATTTCTATAATTTCGACGGTTCCAACGTTATGATGATTCTAGAAGGTTTGGAATGATTACAACAGTTTCTGGACGATTCCGATGATCCTGGACGATTTTGAACGATTCTCGATTTTGGACTCTGGGCTGTTCTGATTGTACCTCTTTGGCGGGACTGGCTTTGAAACTGTTACGAATCGTCAGGAATTAGTTCCGCCTTTGCCTATTTTACATCACCTCAAGAGCGTAGACGTGCATTTTGACTTTTATTTTATCGAATTCGCTATTAACGATAAGCAGCATATTAGCCTGTATTTATCCTACTCTTTTGGTATGTGAACGCTTAACAATTTCTGAAAATCCCCGATAACTGCCTCGATATTTATCCAAATTTCAATTCCTAATCTTACCATGGGGATCGACGAACCATACCCGGCGGTAGATGTACTTTGCATAATTTAGTGCAGAAATTCACCGAAAAAACTAAGCTCAATTCGTTTGCAGAAAATCATTCAAAATTAATTATTGCTACAGAGTGTAATTAAAACGAGAAAATTTGAAAGTGATAAACGTGAACTTTATTTTCCAATTTTTACTTTTCATCAAGGCTAGGAACTTTTCAATTCACATACATTCGTTAAACGTCGCATGCGCGATTGACATTTGTTTCGTTAAATAGCCGGATGGGTTTGACAGTTTCGTTGAGCGATGTTTGTAATTATTTCGGTGAAAACAGATCCACCGATCAGCTTCCAAAACGTGGCAAATATCGTACCATATCTCAGATGAATATCGAACCAAACGATTAATAGCCAAATTTCAAGTTGTATTCAGTGTTGCACATTGCTTTTGGAGCGTCCTCGAACTTTTCTGAGCTGGAGTGGAACTTTCGCGACAGCGGTGCATAAGTTGGCATTGCCGCACACGGGAACGCAGTCGTCAGGTAAGCTGTTGCAATATGTGTATTTTATTTCAAATGTTTTTAGTGCTACTTTGGAGTCATTTTGTGCTGTGTCGATTATTTTGATTATTTTTGCGAGCCGGTCTCTTCGAAAGCTAAATTGTAGTGGCCAATGTAAACAACCCCTTTGAAGGACTGCAGCTGGTGTGACGATGGTGCACCGACCGTCTGTGTGGGTCGGTTTCGTTACGTTTCGATTTTCAATGCTTTCCAAAAGGGAAAATTTTCCAACACGTATCATCCAAAAGGTGTTTCGCAAGAGCATTACTGATTGTCTTCGCTGATATTAGCTCCGTCACTGACATTACATGCCTCAAAGATTGCTCAATATTTTGCACCAAAATGATGATGGTACCCAACACTTTCAATGCTTTCCAATTTGCATATAAACAAACCAAACTGATACCTTCGCTCCCCCTCCCCCCTCCATTTGCCCGACAATTGCTGAAGTGAGTAAGTTGAATTATTCAGTTAGCATTAATTAGAGCGTCGCGTTACGTGTTCAAATAAGCTTGTTCCTCTTCATTCTAGGTAGCCCCGACTCGAATGATCGCAAGCGAATGCTAAACCTGGTACAAAATTACCAGCTGCTTTCTCGCTACAACAACTCATCCATACACACACACACACACACTCATCTTCCTCCCAAACGGTTGATCGGTGATCGTCGTTGTTCCGGCGCGCAAAGCGCGCGCAACCGTTACCTCCCATGACGTCGTCATTAGTTCCGACCCGCGCGCGGGGAACGAAGCTGCCGAAACACAAGCTGTTTACATAGCTCAAACGCTCAAACGCTGCGCATTCGCACTAAACCCCCATGCAGCCATGCATCGACCAGAGCAGCAGGCGATTATGCATGTGCGCGCTAGCATCACGCCACCGCGAAAGTCGTTGCGATGGCGTATCAGTAAGCAAGCACGCGTCGTCCGGTGCGCGGTTCGTGTCCGCGACCGACGACGGCCAAACGTACAAATTGACCGCCGTTCGCCAGTCGATCGAGCCTTCGGCGTTCGTTCGCAAGGGTGTGGAGATATGGCATAGCATCCCATTTACGTCACGAAGCAGTCCGCAGTTCGCGGTGTACGGGGAGGGCGGATTGAAGCTTATCTGTTTGCGCTGGAGGTCAAACGGGAGGTAGCGATTTAACGGGGGTTTTTTGTTGTTGTTGCATATCAATCAGGATTGCTTTAGGCGATTTTGCGTTGGAAAATTTGGTTGGCAATGCCATTTAAATGCTTTTTCCATTCGAGCTCCCTTAACGCCCACGCGACAGTAGCAAAAATTAAGTACTTATATTTTTATGCTACTATCTAAAACTTCTTATCTAATCAGTATGAGATTGGTAAGGTAGCTTTGCCAAAGTTGGGATTTGCACACAGGGTGATTTGATGAGTCTGAAATGAACCCTCTCTTCAGAGAACTCCTGGTACGGTGGGGGGCAGGCTGAACTTTGGTCGCCCTGTGCCCTTTTGCAGGGCGAGCGTGCGGCTTTGGCGAGGAAGATAAGCGCGGACTCTATTTGCAGGTTTAGCTTAGCGGAATTTGGAGGATTTCGTGTGAATTACATTAATCGGTTTTGACGCGATCGGGCGCGCGTGCTGGAATTGCGTGCGTTGCTGTTGCTTGGCAGATGTTGACGCGATATCGCTTTTCTAGAAAGGAATATTTTGGATTACTTGTTTTATTTAGAATTATTTTATGAAAATCTCACAATAATCTTTTAATTTTTTGTTTACAGCGCAATCTATAAATGCCCGAATCGAGCTTCTATCTGTCCCATCGATCCTCATTACAGGGTTTTCCAGGAGTTCTCATAGCTGTGGAGCACTTTATTGACTCCTTCTTACGTGAAATGAACTTAAAGTAATGGGAATTGGTCTCTATAGCACCCTTGTTGGACAAATCCAATAGGAATTTTGAAGAAGCCTGTCCAAAAAGGGTGCCATAGAGTCCAATTTCCATCTTATGAAACTCATTTCCAGTAACAAAAAGTCAAGGAAGTGTCCCACAACTACGAGAACCCCTGAAAAATCTATATATTATTCTATATATTATTCTATTTGTTTTTTTTTTCACTTTTTCTCATTGCATAAAGATCTTTCTTCTGCTGTTGTAGACGAAAGATCGCTCCTGCTTTGTGACTTAGGTCTCGCATTTATCTAACAAGCTAGGTATAGTACTAGGCCACGATACACACTGTTGAGGAGGGTCAGCGCACCGCGCACACAGTGAAAGTGTGCTCGCGCTCTTGCAGATCGTTGATGAGATTTTTGTTTTGCTTCTTAATATACGTCCGTACAGCGGCAAAGACATAATAATATACTACCGACGCTATTTCCCTCTGAATCAGCTTTGTGCTTCCGCAAAACCGTCGGGACTTTTCCTACTGTTGGTATCCCTTTTTGGTAGGCTGTATTTAATGTGCCAATTCACATTGGTTGTGGAAAGCGGTTGAGTTGCTTGTTTGTGTATTTTATTTACAAATTTGAACCGATCGTATCTTTCAATTGTTGTCAATAAACCGATCGAGATGATGTACTGGTGTGCACTTTGCCTTCTCGTGTATGTCCAATCCAATCCGGTGTCCGGTCGCTTGCAAGCACCGTCCCCCCTCGTTGGTTGCATTGTCATTTGCTAAGGGCGTTTGTCGCACTCGCTTATTCTTATCGGAACGTAGTTGTGGTGGTGGTGAGGGGAAGGTTTTTAAAGCTTTTCTCTACGCGACGTGAAGATCAACAAAGACGACGACGATGACGACGAAGACGCTACCGAACCCGACGCTCTGAGTGTAACACTAGTAGCTCGGAGTCCATTGTGCCACATTGCTCCGAACCATTCCTTCCCCTTGGCCCCCACCTTCCTGCTCGTCTTCCCTTGGCCATAGATTGCAATGCGCACGGGGTTATCAGTCAAACCTGCTGCCCGCCCGAGTACATTTGCCGGCACGCACACACCCCGATCGGCATAGACGCAGGAGCATAGGCCCTTCTCTATGTGTGGTGGCCCGCCATAGTACTACTGAGTCGCGAAAAAACGTTGCCTTTGGGCGCAGGGAGGGGTCACCCCGAGAGGGGAGGGTACGCCGCGACCTGCCTAGAGAGTG
This sequence comes from Anopheles coluzzii, assembly GCF_943734685.1. NCBI lineage: Eukaryota > Metazoa > Arthropoda > Insecta > Diptera > Culicidae > Anopheles > Anopheles coluzzii. Next base: position 41,239,014 of record NC_064670.1, on the reverse strand, counting down.
TGTGTGTGCGTGCGATGGCGTATAATCTTCCGCCTGTAAAAGCCTCAAAGCATCGAAACCCTGCACCACCTCCGGGGGAGAGGGTTGGGAGCCGGACAGGCGGGCGGGAGCGTGCGAATGTGCGATTGTGGACGAACAAAATCATCGTGTACGTCGCTCGGTGCCGGCAGTCACTCGATAGCTGCTCTATCGTCGTTCGGATATGGTTAGACGAGCGGCCGCTGGCATCAGCAGCAGCATGTGCGCGCGCGACCCTTACGCGAAGAGCGATTGAGTTGAGTTTTTTCTTTCTGTTGTTGCCTTGATTAGTGATTACACGCCCGTGTCCCGCGACAGTGTGTACCAACGTTGGACCGTGGTTGCGTGTGTGTGTTTGTGTGCCACCGTTCTTGACTTGGAAGATCCCGTCCACCAGTGCAGTAGCAAACTGGAAGTGGCATCATTCCTCCATCTGTCCCAGTTCGTAGTTGGGTAGATGGGTTGCATCTACTGAAGAGAGAACGAGTATGGTTTCGGTCGGATAGTGCAATTGCGGTTCTGTGCGGTGCGAATCCCCATTGATGAGTGTGCGCGCTCTGTCGAGAGTGCATTCGATCGATCACGCGCGGTGTTCGGGAAATAGCGCGAGAAACCGAAAAGACTTCTCGAGCGTTTTGGGTATTTCTGTATACGGGGCTAGTCGTTGGTCGTTGTGGTCGATTTTGAACCGCTGCCAAAAACAAAAACAAAATCCAAACACTCTTCACAATCATTGTAAGAGGCCACAGCTCAGCTTTGACGCGGTACGTCATGCTCTATAGCGGATAAAAAGTGAAAGGAGTAAAATCGGGGAAAAACTCTGATCGCGAAAGTCATAAACTGTGCATTGTCTCTGTGAGATACCCGTGGTACGGTGTGTATGGTTGCGTGTAGGTGTGTCCGGTCTGTAGGGTCCTGTCGGCAGGACCTGCCGTGTTGGAAGTGTTGATTTTAGAATATCTGTAACGTTGCTGGTACGGCCAACGCAGAATCAAACGATTAAACTCATCTTGTCTGTGGACGCGGCGAAACTCGGAAGCACATCAAAATGCTGGGAATTTTTGAAGTGTTGCTGTTCCTTTGTATCATCGGATACTTCTTCAACAAAGAACGGTAAGAGAGCGAGCGAGAGTGAGAGAACTCTGTCACGATCGGCCAAGGATCGCGGTTGCCATCGCGCTCGACGGCGGTGCCTGATCATGCGTTAGACGGTGATCGGTCGAATCACCGGGCTGGAACTATGCATGTGTCGCTGCTGCTGTTGGATCGGTGCACTGATCACGCTCCAGATCGGCGGAACGAGTCAACCCATAGCCGGGTCCGAGCGCGCTTCGTTATCAACGCTAGTTGTGCTCTGCGCGCTACGAATTGACCTTTCGGAGGGACCTCTGTTTCGCACACTGCCTTGAAAACGATCTTCGTTCTTCGCTGTGTTCCTGCTGCTCGGCGTGTGATGTGGTTATGTCAGGCGGCGTGCGGCTTTTTCTTATTGCTTCAATTCCACCCCGGGGGGAGTTTTTTGTTGTTGTTGGTACGGTTACTTCCCCGAGCGAAATCGATCAATCGAATCCGGCAGCGTTGAATTGAATCAGATTGTGCAAACCTTGCAGATCTTGCTGCACTGATTGGCGATGGTGGTGCAAGATTGGACGATGGCCCTCGGAGAGGCCCTCCCGGGCCTGAGGGTTAGTGCCAGTTGTAGGTGGTATAATTGCGGAAGTTCCACAGTAGTTCTCCCTGTGCGAGTCTTCAAGTTCAAAACCTCGGTACGCGTCTGTACGTGTCTGTACTAAAGTCCGCACAATGTGTGCGCTTCTGCGACAATCCCGAAGGTAACACTCCGTGCCAACCTCATCCCCAACGTGAACGATGAGCCCATTCTGGGGAAGTTCCTGTCCTGCCGAGCCGAGTGGCATTGGTTTCTGTCAAGTGCCTCGGTACGTGCTGCATGCTCCGGCAAGGCGTTTCCGGGACGTTTCTGACCAACTGACCAACTCTCGTTGGCCAACCTCCTGTTTGGGTGGGGTGATAGGGCTACTACCATGTGCGAAAGAAACGAGCACACAGTCTGCGTCGTTGTGAATTTGAATAACTCACTTAAGCGCGTCACGAAATGGATTTCAATTTCAATACGTGTTGCTCCTGTACTGCGCACGGGGTCGAACGTTTCAATCGTAACGAGCATAATGATGCTTTTGTTAGCAAATGTTGTTGATCGTGCGAAGACGTGAACAGTTGCAACATTTTTTCGATTAGGTATTTGTGTCTGTGTGAGTGTGTTTTGTTTCATGTATGTAAAATAGTGGAATGATCGAATGATGAACTTTTTAAAATGTGTTGACGAATTGTTTTGAAACGGATGACTCTACAGGGCAGTAGAATCTGCTTTAAAGAACTCCATTGTATTCCAAACAGCAGCTTGGTACGTGTCGTCTGAACCAGTTCATAAAATTCCTTATACGATTGCAAGTCGCCAAAGCGATCGTTCATCAAAATCCAAATCTCGGTACAAAATGCATGAATATTCAACGAAGAATCTACTAATGTGTTTGTGGATAATCCAGGCATAAGCAGTATTGATAACATACTTAAGATTCCATCAAGAACTGGTACTAATCGTACCAAATCAATTCCTCACACCTTTGTTCACATTGATTGTCGATCATTCTTCCAAAGTCCATCCCAAGTGCACGGGATATGTCCCACGATACGCAGACGTTCCTTGATCCGTTGCAGATGTGTGTGCGTATCATTTCCGCAGCTGTGTGACGTACCCAAGCGGGAACAAATGCAATTTCTTTCTTTCTTTCTTTGTTGCACTAAAGACAAGATCGGCTTGCAACGAGACGCTGCTTACTTAATATGATGGAAAAAGGAACACAAACGACTGAGCTAGAACAGCTACGTAAACTTTCCTGCTTCCGACTACTTGGAACAGTTTGAAATAGAACGCAATTTACGCAACACAAAAACTGTTTAGTCACATTGTTTCATCATTTGTCCGATGGATGATGTACTACTCGTGTTGATGCAGTGTAGAGGCAATGACTTACTGACTCGAATCCATTCATAATGTGTACAAAATACGGTACTGACCTGTGCTAGTGTAGACATTCGAGCGAATGATTGTTGTCCACACTAGGAAGTAGTCTTGTTGCGGTTCTTTAACCTGTTTGACCAATGACAAAAACTCTACGCAATGAACTGCGCATTGTGATGTAACGGCTATTGCAGGCTATTGCCAGTGCTTGAGCAGTACGATCGGGGTCTTCTACAGCAAGATCTGAGGATGTCCATTTACTTCTCAGTTCTCAGTGCGGTTACATTTTGTTTTTCCGTGCACACACAGCGATCGAAGGTTTTGCGCTCCGCTGCATGCATTCTGCCCTGTAATAAGACCGTTGCGCACACATCTATTGCCTCGAACAGATATTGCGTACAGCCGCCGAGTGTCAAGGCCGCCGATGGCAAAAACAAAATGCAATGCAATGCAATTGGCGGTACTACTGGGCAGCTTCGTTCCCTTGTCGTGTAGTACCGCTTTAGTGCGCTTTCTCTGAGGCGAATCGAGTGAATGGATTTGATCTTTTTGGCTACGGCTGTGCTAAGAAGTCGGGAAGGGTTTGACGTTAGTCTCAATATATGCAAGGTGTCGGGGACAACGTTGCGATGTGGATTCAAAGCAGACATACAATTAAGCTACGCAGTATTGAAAGGGTTGCATCAGTGCCTTGTGAATATTTGTTGCAAATTTTTAGGAAACACTTAAAACATCATAACTTTTATCTATTTCATAACTTAGAACAAAGAAAAACATTAATACAATATCCTAAAAGCTATGGCCAATATTCGAGATTTGCAAGTTTGATAACCAATTAACTAGAAATCAATTGATTATCGTTGTTAACCACAAATGACGACGGTTTGTTTTTCCACAATCTCACCCCACCACTCGAGCAAACAAAAGCGGGAAGGGCAGGCACGATCGTCAATGCGCGGGTGTCAAGAGCGTGGCAATGGGGTTGTAGGTGCTTTTGCAAGTGTATCAGTAGTATCAACCCTACTCCTCGCTTCTCAGTAAAGGGAGTTGTCTATCCCCTTCCTATAATGTCTAGGCTCTGTGTGTGAACGCTTCCAATAAACATTACTATATTTGTTTGCTCTTGCTGCTGTTGCGCTGCTGCTATACCACCCTCCAGTCCAGCAGTCCAAGCACATTATTACAAATATTGATCCGCTGGTGCCTGGCACCCTTCGAAGCACTTATCGTTGATGATGGTTATTTTTGCAACAACAAACCAAAAAAGACCCAACAAAAGCCAAAACAGCCCTTATCTGCGATTGTTCGCACGCCCTGCCTCCCTGCCCTATCACCAATATCTGTCGCTTCGTGTTGGTCCGATCTTAGCCCTTTTGACCTTGACACTTCCAGGGGCGCAGGGACAGTTGGGGGTGTGGTAATTGAACCTTGCTGGGGGATCGTGCGTAGTTACAGGTTTGCTGGTCCTGGCTTTACTAATAAGTTTCGTTTATCTTTCGAGAGTAGTACGATACGTGCGTGTTTTGCGGTACGTCCCCAAACACGGCTCCGTGTGCATAGCGCCGCCGGGTCATCTAGCCTGTGGCGGAATCATTTCCGTAGACTTTGGACATCGATTATGGATGATGAGCGATTTAACTGATCGGTTTATCGATATCCTGTCGGTTCACAAGAAACAAAGGGCAATCGTTGGGTGGGTGGGTTGGTGGTTCGGTACACGCGCTGGAGTGCAGTCATGCTTAGTGTGCTTGGAGAGGCTGATTAATCCTCCGGCTTGGGCAAAGTTCACGTTGCCAAGATTAGGTGGGCGGTGTGAATCGGAACGCTATCATTGGATATTTATATCCCCAATGGGGGTAGGGGGAGAGGGGGAGCTCATTAAGTACATCACCATATGGCATGTGGCAGGCAGTTTCAGGGCACTTGATGTAACTGTTCTGTCAAGTGGTTTTATTGTCTTTTTATCTGTTTATTATTTGTGTTGTACGTTTTTATGTGTGGCTGAAGCAATAGTAGCTGTTTGATTGTTGTTTATATTTTTAGTATGTTTTGTTTGTTTTATTATTAGCTGCACTTATCATTAAAATGTAACTTGATTGTTTTAAAGGTTTTGTTGAAGGAGTGTACTAAAGATGGGATCGTATTTAATCGCTGCTTTCAATCGACAATAGCCATGGAATGTTTCTTATGAACAATAATCTCATTGCCGAATGAGATAGAGTCTGGCAGTAGCTGCCAAAAGGCAATACAAACTAAAGCTAACTGCTAAGTGATAAGACAGTGCCACTACTTTTAAGCTGACAAGAAGATTACTAATAATAATCTCCGAAATGGATTGTTCTAGAGCTGATTGAAATATGGCACGGTTTCATTGCTATAGGTTAACAGATCGCGACCCTTGTGCCACGTTGCGAGCGATAATGTGTCCCTTGTTTAATGGTGCCGACCTTGCTACGACCAGTTCTATTTTACGCAGTTACGCCAGATTCGACGTGGAAAGCGACGTGCTGCAGAGCGAAGCAGCAGCTTCAGTGCATAATGTATGTGTGTCATTTTGATCGATTACTAAGCAGTGTTTTGTTTTCCTTCCTCCACAGGGCAATCGATATGGTGGACATCATATCGAACCGCGTTCAGGAGGCGTACGGATCCTTCCGCTTGCCAAGCGTGTTTGGGCCGGGCACGGACGCCCAACCGAATGGAGGCTTTTCGACGTACTCGATGCTGAAGCGCTTCGGCGAGGCTGGACGGCGCCAGCGTCAGTTGAATGTGGATAATGATAGAATGGTATGTGGGACATTTTGCCCCGAAAATCGAGCCAGTTCCTCCGTGCTAATGATACAAACCAGTGTGTGTAATTAATTGGTTACTATCTAGGCTGGTGTGCTACTGGTCTGTGTGATAGGGCAATAAGTGTGTAAATAACTCCCTCCTTATTTTCTTCCGCGCACACAAAACCCAAGTGTTGGTGCAGGACTCCTATTGCTTTTTATTCTAATCTTTTGTTTTGTTTTCTATTATTATTTTCATTTTACTGTAAACTGCAAATTCTCATTGCATTCACACGGAATCGATGTAAAACACACATGTACACACATAAACAAACACACACAAAAATGCACAACAAAACGCTCCACCAATGCTCCAACGACCAATACTTCGATACTGCGACACACATGTGATGATTTGCTGTGACTTATTGCTGCACGATATGGATGACTACTGAACGTGAATTAATGTACAAAATTGGATTGTATTTATGTTTCGCCAAAAACAAACCAAACCAAAAAAAAACAACAAATTCCCGACCCTTCGTCCGCTGCCAGGTGCGACAGCAAAGTCTCTTCCACATAAAGGAAACGCCGATCCCGCAAGTGCAACCGGAATTGAAACCAATTCCTGGCCTGGCATGTCCCCATTGCTCGCCAGCAGAAAGCGTAAGTTTGCCGTGTAATGCCAACCGATCGATCATTCGTTCATCTGCTTTCATACTAAACGCCTTGCAAAAGTGCACAATACTAACAAGAGTGTATGTATCTCCTTCACGAGCTGTTTACTAACCTCTTGCACATTCAGTGGGTTTGGGTAGTTTTGATTGATGCTGCAAAAGGAAACATAGTTAAGACTCTTAATTATAAGAATGTTTCATAAGATGCGCGTTTGAATAATACGTCCAACAACATGTTATTTAAACGTTTTTAAAGAATTAAGTCTTTTTTCCACGAATTTAAAATACTTTCTCATCTACTTGGTAGTACATCTTTTCTTTAGAAACTCCCTCCCTAGCGCGTCAAGTGCATTCAATCCAAAGTATGAATGAACAACAGCATAATAAAATATCGCCTTATCTTTCTTACCTGCTACTACTCCTACTACTACTACTACTGAGCAATGTTCCGTGCGTAAATGCTTGCGGCACGAAGTACGCAGTTTCCTTAGCAAAATTTGCATGTTTATCATATGCGAGACACCGTTCACGCTCGCTCACCCATGCAACCATCCACCCCTGATTGCGTCGTTACATCGTTCGCTCTCGCGTCCGCTCACTGTCGCCGGCGATCGTTTCTCTATGACGATGAGGATCGTCACAAATCGGACAAGAAACGCTGAGAGATGGCGAGTTGATCCGTCCCACGGGAACGTTCACGCTGCCAGTCGCAGCACGCATCGCTCACGGTTGTCACGGGTTAAAGTTCTATTTTTACCCTCCACAATGTACACGGGAGAGTAGCCCCCCGAGTACTGTCAAACTCGGTTGCTCAGTTGTTAGGAACATCTTCAAGGGTGATTTTTTGTGAAAACGCAACGCTGTAAAATACGGTTGTTGGCTGGAAATCGTGATACAGTCAGTGCGAGTAGCACGCACAATGTGGGCTTCGGGTGGCTGGATTTCAAGGTGGTCGTTATCTAACGCACCCGGGAGCAGCAGCTCAGGTGGTGTTGCTGCTGCCGCTGGCAACGGATACCAGAATCGCATCTATCAGCTCGAACAGTTTTGGGTGCGCAAGGCCGTTATCATCATACAATTCTCGCGTCGCGTCGTCACGCTTCACGGGAGCACCGCACTGTATCTAATCTGTTTTTTTCTGTGTGTGTCTGTTTCTATTTCTTCCCATTGTGGTGCAACACATCTCGCCCGTACGACGCATAACTTCAACAGCGTCCACAGCTTAGTGCGGACGATCGACGGCGCAGCGCGATTGACATATTGCGCGTAACGACGCACGCCGGTGAGCAGTATGCGCGCGTGCACAATCCGGGCAAGTTCGACTGGGGCGTCTGGTGTCCGCATCTGGCGCAGGCCACCCGTGTGCGCCGCTTCTCGTACCCGCAGGTGGCCGGTGCCGTCCTGCCCGACGAACGTGTGCAGGAGGCGCTGGATACGGCGGTCAAGGAATCGATCAACGACAAACGGGCCGAACTGGGGCTGGCGGAGAATGACGAAAGCTTCGACGAGGATCGCTACTACAGTGAGATGCTTCGCAGCCATGAACGAAGGGCGGGCAAGGTAAGTACCCGGCTCGCGGTGACCCACTTGAGCCGGTCAACGTGAGAGAGTCGCCGTTTACTGATGAAACACTGTTTGCGCTGCAAAACAACTTCCAGATCCTGATCGGCATGCGCTCGAAGATCTCGAACCTCGTGCTGCGCATTACCTCCTGGGTGCTGTATAAGCTGCTGCCCTGCTTCATGTCTGGGGTGGCCGCCCATCCCGCCCAGGTGGACATGATAAAGCGCGCCATCGAGAAGCACCCGGACGTGCCGCTTATCTTTCTGCCACTTCACCGCAGCCATCTGGATTACATTATGGTGAGCTTCATACTGCTGAACAACGACATCAAGTGTCCGCTGGTCGCCGGCGGGGACAATCTGCGCATCCCCGTGTTCGGCAGCATTCTGCGCTACGACGGTGCGTTCTTTATCAAGCGCAAGATTGACCCGCTCACGGGCAAGAAGGATCACGTGTACCGGGCGATCCTGCACACCTACCTGCAGAAGTGCCTGACCGCCGGGCACAATGTGGAATTTTTCATCGAAGGTGGCCGTACGCGCACGGGCAAACCCTGCATGCCAAAGGTGGGTTGCTGATGAGAGGGTGTGGCGGGGAATTTCCGGAAGGATCGGTTTTTTAACCCTTTCTTTCTTGCTTCATCCACAGAGTGGCATTCTTTCGGTGATTGTCGATGCATTCAACGATAAAAGTATTGCCGATGCGCTGATCGTTCCCGTCTCGATCAACTACGAAAAGCTGGTCGATGGAAACTTCGTGCGGGAGCAGCTGGGACAGAAGAAAATTCCGGAAAGCTTCGCCTCGGCTGCGTCCGCCATCATGAAGGTGCTGAAAGCCCGGTACGGGCTGATGAGGATCGACTTCAACGAACCGTTCTCGCTAAGCGAGCTGATCAAATCGCTCCGCAAATCGGACACCGCGCACAATTACACGCCAGAGATGCGGTAAGTGCACTGGAAGCACAGATCGTGAAGAAATGGGGTTGATGATTAATGCGTTTTTTCCTCCTACCAGACGATTGCAGCACAAACCATCTTCCTCCTCGTTGTTCGGCACGGACGTGGTGCAGGAAGAGCAGGACCAGCGCCAGCTGATCGACAACATTGCGCGGCACGTCGTGTACGACAGTGCGCGGGCCACCTCCGTCATGACGACCAACGCGCTAGCATTCCTGCTGCTGAACCGTTTCCGCGACGGTGCACCGCTCTCGATACTGGTGGAAGCGCTCGATGAGCTGCGCGCCGTGCTGAACGGTGTGCGCGATCTCGGTTTCACCGGCTCGTCCGAGGACGTCATTAGGTACGCGGCCGATCTGCTCGGCCCGGGCCTGGTAACGAAGGAAAGCCGCAATGGGCAGCTGTTCGTCAAACCGGTGGTGATGATTCCGAACGTGATCGAGCTGTCCTACTATTCGAACTGTCTCATACCGCACTTTGCGCTGGAATCGATCGTCGTCACGTGTGCCGGCTTGCTGAAGCGTGAAGCGGAACGGAACAGCAGCACGGACCGGCACGATCACGCGGACGAGGTGACGGTCGGGCGGCGGGCGCTGCTGGCGGCCTGCATGGAGTTTGCCGAGCTGCTGATGTACGAGTTCATCCTGTGCAAACCGTGCCAGAAGCTGGAAACCGTGCTCGAGAACACACTGCAGGAGCTTTGTCTGCGGGAAATCCTGTCCCAGCCGGAGCAGGAGCTCACCGAGGACCAGGTGATGGCACGCAAGCTGGCCCACAATCTGGAGTGCGACGGGCTGGACGTGGACGACGACGAGCTGGACGATTATTTCGACGATCAGCACAACTCCACCAACGGCGGCGGCGGCGGTGGTCGGCCGTACCGGGCGGTGGACGACGATGTGACGCGGATACATTTCCCGGCCGAAACGCACTGCAACCGGCTGGTGCTGGAGTCGGTACTGGCGCCCTTCACCAACACATACTCAGCGGTGGCGTCGTCGCTGCACCAGCTCTTGGACGGCAACGCGATGGTGGAATCGGAATTCATTCGGCTGTGCATCAAAGAGATCAGCACGCGGGTTGAGCTGGGAGACTGTAAATATGGTACGTATGGCAAAAATGTGAAGCGCTGAACGGTTGAACTAAGTGGGATGCTAACGATTTCCACTCCATTGCAGGCGAGAGCATATCCACCGATACAGTGCGAAACTGCCTGAAGGTGTTCGAGAAGCGCTCGTACATCGAAACCACAAACAACAGCGGCGTGCGGTTGGTGTCGCTGCAGCCTCCCTTCGACACGATGGCGGAACTGCAAACCATAGTACAACAGGTGCACACGTTCGTGCCAGTTTAGCCTGATAGGATAGCAAATCAACAAGGGTCCGTGGGCTCGGTCCGCGTGTCTGTACGATACCAAACCAAAACCAATCGTTTCGCGTCCGAAGAAAAGCGATTGCAACGAAACGTTTGCAATCGTGACTAAGACTTTAAGACAAATAAGCGCACACACACATACACATAGGGAGGCGCAAAACGATTAGAGCAAAGGTTTGTGATTTGTTTGTCGAAACCTCATCAAAAGACTGTTTGCGCTCCTTCAAAAATGTATGCTAAAAGCACAAAAGGAACAATTTCGGTCTGCGCGTGCGTGTACTACTGTTTAGTTGAGGCAAGGAATATATTGCTACGGTTGCTGTTTTAGCTTTAGGGACCAGCACTGTACGATTGCTCAATCGGTAACGACCGCCGTAGGCGAGCGTCTAATTTCCAGTGAAAATGAGTGATTGAACTCGTCGTTATAAATTTGTATTAGAAAAGACCAACGCGCCAGAGCGCGATAAAATCATATCAAGTGGCTGGATGTCAAGAAATCCTCGGGAACGTGCGTGCGTACATAAGCTTCACGTAAGCTTCACATGCGGGTATTGTGTGGGGCAGCCTGATTGAACGCTTCCCCGGACACGGTAGATGGCCAAATAACTAGACTTGATTTATAATGAACTGTATGAAATACACGAAGTGAATGGAAATGGTTGTTTAATAGCTACAGATAGGAGTTTGCAAACAATTATGCATTCTTCACATCTTAACGTCCGATCAGAAAATGAAGTTGGCAAAATTAGAAAAAAATGGTTTGAACGCTCCGAGCTCGCTCCAGATCCACCGCGATCAGTGAACAAATTCAAACGGCACGTACTCCTCAACTGGTACGCGCAATGGTGCTCTCTGCTGCGAACGCGCCCGCGAAGCCTGAAACGCGTGCACCGCAAGCTCAATCAGAAAGATGCCCCCGGACAGCAGCAGCATGGCAAAGTAGAAGATGAACAGCGGCAACAGATGCTCCATGTTGAACACGATGTAATCCGGCACCGACGGATGCTCCCGGACGCGCCGGATCTGCATCAACTGTACCGCCGTCTCGAGCTGGTGCTTGAAGCGATCGTTCATGCCGGCCTCGACGCAGTGCAGCACGATCGCGTTGAACGTCCCGGCGAACGGTGACGTCTTCGGGACGGCCATCGATTTGTAAAACTCGTAGATCGGCTTCTGTATCGGCCAGATGCCATCCGGCTTGCCCGGGATCCACCGGTAGTTGCCGGCCAGCACGAGCGGCACATACTCCTCCGCGATCAGCAGCGCCGAGTTGCCGTGCATTATGATCTGCTCGATCGAGTCACGCAGCGAGGAAGTGTTCCTGGTGGACAGCCGGCCCGACAGCGCGCTGTACACGGGGCTCTGAAAGTGTGGCCCCTCGTGGCGCACGATGTGCTCGTGGTAGTGCGATACCTTCAGCTCCAGCTCCGTCTCGATCAGCTCCTCGAGGCTGTTGATGTTGTTGACCTGCTGATTGCTCGGGTGCAGATACCGGATCGTGACGCCCTGCCAGATCGGGTACGACACAATGTTGTACACGAGCAGCCCCACAATGATCCACCGTTTGCGGTCGGCTCGGGGCAGCTTCACCGACACGTTGTAGATGATCCCGACCAGGTTGAGCACCTTGGTGCCGAACGTGTGGCTGCTCGGTTCGCGCGGCACATCGAGCCGGCGGGCGGCATACTCGAGCAGGAAGATAATCATCGGCACGCCGAACGAAAGCAGCACGTTCGTCAGCATGTACGCCACGCTGAACGGGTTGATGAAGACCTGCGTTTTGTCGCGATTGCGGAAGTAGTTGCGCGGCGTTATGAAGACAAGCTTCTCGGTGGAGATGTAGTGCAGGTAGAGCAGGTTCCGCGTGTCGTAGTTGTGTATGATGCGCGAGTTGGCCGCCAGATCGATCGCATTCTGCTCGATCAGCCCGAGCGTCCCGACCGGCGTCCCGTTCTGGTGGATGTACCCGATCGACAGCTCGAGCTCGTTTTTGTGCAAGATCAGACTGAAGTTCATCTGCTTCTGCATGATGGACAGGATCTCCTGGTCAATGTCGGTGAAGCTTACCGTGCCGAGGATGCAGTCGTACGCCGACGTCGAACCGTTGCTGACGTGCATTGCAATGTTGAGCGGATAGCCGTTCAGGTTGTAAACGCGGTCGTCGATGAAAAGGTTCAGCTCGCGGTTGTACGCATCCAGCTGCTGCCCGTCCGTCAGCAGGCGACAGTGCAAATCCGACTTCCCCGTCGGAAGGTAGCGCAGTTCCGGCGAGAGTGCCTTGCGGAATGGGTTAAACAGGCAGCTCTCGATCGTATCGTTCGCGCGGTGATTCAGCACAATCAGCTGCAGCAACCGGTACCGGTACCAGGCGGCATGGAACAGCTCGGCCAGCTCCTGGTCGGCCATTTCCTGCGTGATGAGCATCACCTTGGCGCGTGGGTTGTACTCCGAAAGGTAGGGCAGTAGCTCCGTCAGCAGGTCGTCCATGTGGCCCGAGCCGACGAAGCATTCATTCGTGCGATACTCCAGCTCTTGGGTGGTGTGCTCTAACGATTGGTGTACGAACGCCTGAAAACTAAGCTTGTAGTGCTCTTGTTAGTGGAAACACGTGTCGTCAGCGTGTGATCACCACCACCACCACCACCACCACTTACCGATGAAGGGTGAAGGCATTCAGCGGGACCGGATTGTGCAGACAGTATGGCGACATGATTGGAATTTCCGTGCACGATTCTATCACGGTGACGGTGTGCTGGTCCGTGAGATAGTTGTCAAGGATTCGTGTTTCCATCGACACAGCCCGAGAGTGGCAGTCGTTGTGGCGCAGTGGATCCAACACTGCTGTTACCCTCTGCCACAGCAACACTAGCAGGACGCAACTGCACGCTTGCTTCATGGTGAATTTTTGAGGGAACGCGTACCATGCTAATGCGTTTTTATAGTGCGAATTGAGCAAACAAACCCTTGCGGAGAGTAATTAAGGGCGATTGTTATCGTTCGATAGTTCTGGAAAGCTTCCTAGATGGTGTTTGATAAGCGAAGGAAATCATTTATCACTTTCATCCCGAGTCCGGAGCAGTCCATTTGGGACAAATAGTTCGTTCGTTTCTAGAACTACGTTGTGGTCCAGTTTAAGCTCATTATACTTTAACAAAATTATTCGTTAATCAATATCCTCATACCTTGAACGCCAATCTGAAACCACGACTCGACTCAAGATCGACCCGATGTTCTGTAAGGTCAACTCCAAAGCAAACAAAATTAATTCATTGTTGCCAAACCAGCCGGCAGACCACTGCCTGGTCAGCTTCTGAGCGGGGTAACAGATCCTCATCAACGCTGCGCTCGGCGGGGAGCATTATGTTTATTTTAAGAGCCATCTTTGGTGAAGGGTTCCGGTTTGGTAGGCTCGCGAAACTCGTTCCGCGCACAGAAGAATCGGAAAGCCGAACGACGCATAGACACACCGCAGCAAGAACCATCCGCAATGGGCGTATGGCTTTGGCACTGAGTGGAGGGGCGGTTGTAAAGGGTGTTTGCGGTGTGCTGGAAAATCCCCCAACTGGTTCCGATGGCCAGATGGTGACGTCACGCCGCATGGGACAGAGGAAGAAGCGACCCGACCGATCCGGTTGAACGCACCCCCTCGCGTACGGTGGTGGTACCCGCATCGTTGCAGCCAGGGGTTGGGCTTGCTACGGAGGACGGAGAGCGGTGACATCGGTGGTGGAGATTGTCGTTCATCTTGAAATTCGATCCTCTTTCTTCTGGCGGAGTGACACGAGTGAGCGCATGCGAGCGCGATACGCTTGGACTTCGACGCTTCGACGCGCCCAATCGATGCGGCGTAGAGCGATAATCCGGCTGTGCGCGTTCTTTGAAGGTTATGGGGCTTTGTCGGCGTTTGTCCTCGCGGTTTTTGCCTCGTGCGCTCTGCTGCCGGTCGTTAGTCGCGGCTTCGTTGTCGAGCTGCGTTGTACGAACGGGGATCGTACGCGCTTCTCTCTTGGTTGTTGGCAAAACATTCTAAAGCCCAATGTGGCCATCTAACGTGGCTCTTGTGGTGCTGCTGGTGGTTGGTGTAGTGAGTGCTGGATGTGACCAGCCGTGTCAGACGCGGGCGGCCAAACCGCAGCCGGGACGCTGTGTCCCGGTGGCCAAGTGTCCCTCGATCAAGCAACACCTGCTGCGGTTGCAGTTTCGTGCGGCGGATCAGTTGGAAGCGTTTCTGAGTGAGCGTGCCTGCAGCTACGGAAAGGATGGGGTAAGTATTAGGAGAAGGGACGTGGGGGGTCCCTGTGCTAAACCCGCTCATGAGTGTGTCCGCCGTGTAGACGCTGCATCTGTGCTGCACCGGGAAGATAGCCGCCGATCGACGCACAGAGCTGGCACCGAACGAAGCCCTCGAGTGTCCCGTCGACTGCGTGCCGATCGAAGACTGTCCGGCAGTTTACGGGCGCAGCATGGTGCTGCAGAAGCGGTACGACCGTCGCCTGCACAAGCTGCTGCGCGACAACTTCTGCCACGAGCAGGCGGGCCAGCTGTACGTGTGCTGCGATCCGGAGCGCTATCCCAACTCGAACACGGCCGCCACCCGGCAGCTGGCCAAGCGCGTGAGCTGGCAACCGTGCGTGACACCGTTCGGGGACGATGGGAAGTGTGTGCCGCCGGCCCGCTGCGCCATGGTCGACGACCCGAACACGATCGCGTCCGAGCTGGAGGCGTTCGCGATCGGGTGCGATCCGGTCGCGAACCAGTCGCAGCTCTGCTGCACCGAGCAGCTGCTCATCTTCGACCAGGAAGCGGGCAAGGAGTGCGAAACGAAGGCTGGGCTGGAGGGGCTGTGCACGGAATCGGAACGCTGTCTGGATTTCATCGAGTCCGAGGGCAAGGACGTGTACGTGCGGCAGAACTGGTGCTACACGAACCTGCAGCAGGTGGACTACTTGTGCTGCGCGCGGGACCGCATCAAGGAGCGTAAGTAATCAGCATTGAATGGTTAGTCAGCA
This sequence comes from Anopheles coluzzii, assembly GCF_943734685.1. Classification (NCBI taxonomy): domain Eukaryota; kingdom Metazoa; phylum Arthropoda; class Insecta; order Diptera; family Culicidae; genus Anopheles; species Anopheles coluzzii. The sequence continues at coordinate 41,223,606 of NC_064670.1, read as the reverse complement.
ACAAAAAACCCACACAGGTCCAGTGACCTCTGAGTGAGAGTGACATTTTGTCTTATCAGCTGTGCTGTGCGTTTGGCCAGCTGTGCTACTGTGCGGTGGGATGAGATTGTGTCGTTACAATTTGGGGATTTTTGTTTTGGGTGTGTTGTGTTTGCTGCGAGAGATGTGTACGTTTTGTAATAATTGGAATTAGTACTTAGGCCCGTGTCTGTGCTCCATCGCATGCGATTTTATCGCACGTGCTGTCAAACGCTTTTTCGTATAATATTGCGATTAATTGGATGATTTTAATAATATAACGATTATGAAAAATTAAATTGAGATTGTTCCTACAACTACACCACACATTTAGTTTGACAGATAAAATCGGATGCGGCGTCCGACGAAATCAAAAATTTTTGATTCCGTCGTACGACGAAATCGCACGTCCGACGTTATCTGTCAAATCCCATATAAAATTTTGACAGGCCTTCCGATAAAATCGCATCCGATGGAGCACAGACACGGGCCTTAGTTACAAAACTCATGCTAACTGGTAATGATGGATCATGCAACTTCATTAACGGATCGACCCTGTGCCGGATGAGTCTATGAAGGAATCAATTCCGACCTGTCATAGGAACTCGTTATGTACTTATATGAATTAGTGATGTACATACTGAGCCAGAACAAAGGAGTGAGTTAGTGATAATACTGCAGAAGAGTAGAATAATTAAATCTAGACTTTATTTAATTTTTTCGTTTTTCACCCATTTTTAAATGAATTATTTGTGAGCTAAAAAACTTTCGACAGTTAGATTTCAATGTGTAATGAGTGAGCTAAAGCTTGGACTCACATCATCACTAACTCATCCACTCTGAATTAACTCACGTTACTGAGTGCTTGAGTTTCATCCGATCAGTGCTCGAGTGCGCCAGTGTGGTTTGGAAGCCATCATCCCAGCGCCTGTCAGATCGATTAGAGACAAACCAGCGCAAACTCTCTGGATACGCGATCAGTCTACTCCCATGGCAACCAGGTAGCCAATAGCCACCGTATGAAACTCGCCTATTGCTTCTTGGACTACAGCCGTTAAAAGACAGACGTCGCATTACCCAGCAACTATTCGTTGCTGGGTTATTAACGACTAATATTGACTGCCCAACTCTGCTTCTACAACTAGAGCTTTATGCCCTGGCGGTTCTTCATACGCCCACGCCCGTTACTTGCCATCGGCGAAATAACTCTGGATCAGGTGACACGCTTAATTCCATAGGCAGGTCATTCACTGAGGTTTACTCGCTGCTCGATTTCAACATCTCACTACAATCCTTCAAAGACCGATTGCACTCAAGGCGGTCCTGACGTATCTCGATTATTTTATTCGTGTAAACTATGTATTAAGATCATGCACCGGGACTTATGTTGTCATATTGCAATCATAATCTCTAGTATGAACTTGTTTCACTCACAGATCAGAATCGCTTATTTCACATCCTTTTTGAGGATCGGGCCAATGTATTGATTAGATCATGTCAGCAGACCACGCATGATCTGTTAGAATGCCTTTGTCAATGCGGATTCCAGTTTGTAGGTCTAGTTTCGTTTGACTCATCTACAGTTGAACTCACTCGCTCTGTGTGCCATCTAGTTTTGCGTTTCAATTCACTCTATGTGAATTGCCGACCATTAAACATCAAATCTACGCTTTCTCTACTTGTTAGACAAAACAAAATTGACCGTAGACCATCATATTCGGGTTTGTATCTAGTTTATAGTAACTTATGATTTTATAAATCTACCGAACCCAACGTCAGAGTTCTCCTAGTCCCTATTGGATAGCTCTGACTTGAAAGGTTCGGGTCAAACTGCCCTTCACAGAGTACTTGTTGGTTTTGTCTGCTACTTCTTCTTCTATTTGGCGTAACGTGCTACGCGGACATGCCGGCCTATACAGGCTTTCGTGACTTAATTCATTACCACGTAGCCGGATAGTCAATCCTTGCTATACTTACCTGTTACTGTTACTATACTTACTTTTCGTACAGTAATGCATCTCTAATCTTTAGCTCCACAGGTTGAATTTGGAATACGTGCCGGGGAGGACCTAACGGCCTGCTCGACGGTGATCAATAGACCAGGATATTGTGTTCCGCTGGCGCAATGTGGACCGGTGGCGAGGTTGCTGCGTCTAATATCTACCCGTGGAACGACCGCCACACCGGATGAGGCACGCTTCCTGCGGGCATCGATTTGCCCTACGCCGGAAGGAGTGAGTTGTATCGATCGTTATGTAGTTAGTATAAAGTAGTTACTAATATTTGACATCTTTTCAACGTATTCCAGGCCACCGGATATCATGTGTGCTGCGATGTGACGGCCGTACAAACTACGACTACACCGGCTCCTACCACCCAGCCACCGACCACTGTTGCTGCGGCCCCAGCCACAGCGAGTCTGGTCAATCATCCTAACATACGACTGTTCGATCGGACGAACTGTGGTCTCCCGGGGACGGTCAATAAAATCGCCTTCGGTCAGCAGGCACGGCTATTCCAGTATCCCTGGATGGCCATGATCGTGTACGTGTCCAACACAACCGGCACGGAAAGTTCGGAATGTGCCGGTACGATCATCAACGTGCGGTACGTGCTTACAGCGGCACACTGTATCGACGGTCAGATGGAACGGATGTAAGTTCTTGATCAGTGACGCTGCTGGTAGCGCTCTCTAACTTGAGCCTCTCCTTTACAGGCGATACGTACGAATCGGAGAGTATGATACCCGCACAGATCCTGACTGCGAGGAGGACACTTGCGCTGCTCCAATCCAACGCTACGGAGTGGAGGATGCGATCTTCCATCCCAACTTTACCCGCATCGTACGTTCCGGGCATGATATCGGACTGCTGCGGTTGAACCGTTCGATCGACTTCAGCTCAGGGGACGTTTCGCCCGTCTGTCTACCGTTTACCACCGGGCTGATGGGATTCGATCCGACGCTGTACTGGATCACGGGTTGGGGACTGACGGAGCGGCTCGAGGTCAGCCCGGTGCTGCTGCAGGCACGCATCCCGCCCGTGTCCTGCAGTCTGAGCAGCTACGCCATCTGTGCCGGGTTTGGCAATGCGACGCTGCATTGTGAGGGTGATTCGGGCGGCCCGATGAAGGCGCAGGTGCCGGAGTACAACTTCCGGTTCGTGCAGTACGGTGTGATATCGGCCGGCCCGCGCTGTGGTACGCAGGGTGTGCCCGGGATTAGCTCACGCGTTTCATTCTTTATGCAATGGATATTGGACAATATAAAAGCCTAAGTAGATCGTACTGAGCGTTGGCTTTTTCATTGCTGTTGGTGACTTACAGGGTTTTGCGATTCGCTCACACATTTCTAGAACTATCAAACCAACGTTTAGTCTCATGAAAATGTATTGCGGCCGATCAAAATTTGCTGTCCCGAGTATTGTCAATTTATGAAACTTTCATTGAGATAGTTTTCGTTGGTAAGTACAGGTAGTCCCCACGATAATGTAATATGTTCAAACTATGCATAAACCTAGCTTGAATTAACGTTTTCTTCTTGTTTTTCGTTTCTTCGCTTTCTAATTTCTTCTTCTATTTATTCCTTCTTATTGATTTCCTCTTCTTCTTTTTTCATATTTTTCCGCCGTCGGATGATTAACTTAGTAATCAAACTCTTTCAGCAGTACCTGCGGGGAGTCTAGTTTAGACAGTTGTCTTGAACCATTTTATTACACAAGAGGGGGACATTATATTCCAAAACATAGTCCTGCAGAGGTTGTTCACTTGACTCAAATCAATTGGTTTGATTTTGGTTCAAACCAAAATTGGTTTGATTGGCTCATAACCGAGGAGATTGCTTTATCTACTTATTTACTTATTTGACGCTACAACCGCTTTGCGATCTTGGCCTGCCTCAGGAGTGTCCGAAACCGCTCACGATCTCGCGCCTTCGTCTGCCAGTTCGTTATCCCGGCCTTTATGGCGGACGCCTTCACGCCATCTGGTGAATTGATTTCTCAGGCTGTAGAACGGCCGGTTGGTGGCCAGCGTCCTTGCTCGTAACTAATCCATGCTATTGTCGGAATTGACCCTTGAATTGACATAGGTGAATTCTGGGACAACTTCAAAAGTGTGTTCACCTATCTGTATGTCACGCCTTCATAAGTTTGAATTAGTTTTTGGTAGGACCGCTGATGTTGCCACCATCACTTTGGTCTTTGCCTCGTTTATCTGCAATCCGAGGTTCTCTGCCGCCTGCTCGATCCCTTTGTAAGATTCTGCTACGAAGGAGAACCACAGACCAATGATGTCTATATCATCAGCCTATGTCAGGATCTGGGTTGACTTATAGAAGATGGTTCCCGAAGTCTCCACCTTCGAGTCCCGGATGGCCCTCTCTAGCGCCAAGTTAAATAGGAGACAGGCAAGCCCTGGCGCAGACCTTTGGCGGTAACATCCACCTTCCCCTAGCAAGTTGGTCATAATCATTCTAACTAGCCTCATCAATTTGCCCGGGATTCCAAAAGAGCTGAGTTTACTTAGTCTACTTTGAGGATAATTTATTTTGAGCCTTTTATCATTCAGGACATAAAAGGCACATAACATTTAAGAAATTTATTTTATTGATACGTTGGCTCCAACAACGCCGAATAGAATTCCTAGCCGGAGACTGTCCACTCGTATCAAGTCAGTAGTTGCTCCAACTGTCGTAATAAGTCTCAAATGGCTGTGTACTGATCGTGTAGATCGTTACGCTAGGAAGAAGAAATATATCTGGGATATGAACATGAATGAACTATGCGATTTATTTCTTAGTTTACGCATCTCGGCAGAAGTTGTTTCAATATTAATGAAGCAATTATGTATAACCATGTGGACGTAAGACTTTCTAAAATATAATAAAAATACTTATTCGTCATACAGTTTCAGTAAATAAGTTTGGTCCAACAGATCAAGATCGCAAAGGGGAACACGCTGAAACATGGACCTCCAAATATTGTCTCATCTTAGGGTGACTCATTGCACGTGCGTTGCTACGAACGTGCACACCAGAATGACATAACACATGACTCACATCGAGCGAGCATAGTACACCTCCTCTCACTCATTAACCTGAAGCGAAGATTACCGGACTTACTGTGTTTGTGTTTCATTTATTTTTGATCTTGCCGAGAGCGAGAGAGGTCTACTGCAGCTACGCGATGACGTACGCAAGGGACTTTCCCACGTTCGGTTTTAGGCAAATTTCCAGCATCTCACCGGGGTTAAAAAGGTCCGGCGCTGAGTGTTCTGCCCATCGCCCGTCTTATGTTCCTGTATCGTGCGTACCATCTAAATTTACCGGTTCTTACCACACCAAACGGCTCTCCCGTTGTCTGCAGTGAACCACGCGAGTAAACCGTGCGGTGCGCATGCGTGTTTGCGCGAAACAAGGTCACTGCAGATCTATCAGCTGTTCGCTGCTTGTGTGCTGTGGAGGTGTGGTTGTGCGGTTTTCGTAGCGTTTCGTTCGAATGCACTGGCTTTGGCTGATCGTGTTACTTTCACGCGATTTCGTTGCCTGATAACACAGAATTTGTGCTGATGGATGCTTCTCGGTGGGAGTTGATTGAGATTGATCATTGCTTACAAAGTAGAAGAATATAATGGTACACTACATCTTCAGTGCTATTGAAACGAAAGCTGATGGAAATAAGAATAGATTTTTGATTTGTACTTGTAAGTAAAATAATGTGAAATTGTTATTCCATAATTTGCTTAATCTGGCCAGCTGTTGCTCTCTATATTATTTTGATGTTTGGATTAGAATGCATAAATTTATTAATTACCATATTGTTATTGCGACATTTATCTATTTGATGAATCGTAATTTTCGACAATCATCAATATCTAACAAGTAAGATATATATTCAGCCGGTCTATATAGTACAGTCGTCAACTCGTACGACTTTAATAACATGCCCGTCATGGGTTCAATCCCCAAATAGACCGTGCTGCCATACGTAGGACTGACTATCCTGCTATGGGGGGGAACCAATTAGTCACTGAAAGCCAAGCCCACAAGTGGGTACAGGCAGGCCTTGACCGACAACGGTTGTTGAGCCATAGAAGAAGAAGAAGAAGATATATATTCTCAGGCCCAGGTATATGACAACGTTGCGGGATCATTTGTTGCTAACTCGTATGGATCTTTAGATCTGTTCTTGGTTTTAAAATACACATACAGACAGCTGAAATTAACTGCTTCAACAAAAATATTCAATTTCATCAAAAAATAATATTCCTTTTTTTAAATATTTTTCACAGATTTTGATACATATTGTTAAAGAATTAGTTTGACTTGTTAAATGTTTAAACTTTACCTATTATATTGACAAAACATTGTGTTTTTATCGACTACTTGAAACAGGAAAACCCCCAATGGAATTCTTTATTACACATGGATTAAGATTAGTTAGAACATTTCACGAAGACTTTAACGATAATTAGCGTATATGAAACCCGTCATGAAATGATTAAATTAAATTTGTAAAAAAACTAGAATAACCAAAGATAAAATTACACTTAAAAACATACCATCAACCATCAACCAAACTGAAAACTGTTAGTCATATTAACAGTTATCAGTTTGTAGAAGTACATTTAAAAATTACATTGATCACAGGAATTCAGCATATCTCTTCATTGCTTTTGAAAAACATTATTTAAGAAAGGAATAAAATTCTAAAACAATTACTGTAAAATCATGCACTCAAAACCCATTCCAATAGCGCTGTACGCATTCTAGTTTTACCGGTATTTTTGCCAGCCTAACCGTACAATGAAACAGTCCGGTAGCTGCTGGTCAGTTAGCTGGCAAACGGGCTGCTCCAATCGACAGCCCCTTCGCTGCCTTGCTGCACCAAATTTGGGCGTCGAGTTCCATTTCGTTTCGCACTTCCGCTCACGTGCGTTTATCCCTTTACGACCGGCCCGACGGAGCCGTTCTACGCAACGTACTGCGTACTGTCGGCAGAAGGAGAGGCTTTTTCCCCCGTTCCGGCACGCTTAACATTACTGACCATGGCCACCTCCAGAGCACGGCTTGGAAAAAAAATGGAACGAAACGGAACGAAACGGTTTATCCACTAAAATTGATGTGCTCCACATTGGCGCTTCCTTCCTTCTGTTCCTCCACACACACATACATACTGGCTCATTCTCATCCCATGAACATGATATATTGCAATCAGTTTGGAAGTAACTGTTCGCTTCCATGTTCCTCTTTGGGCGGGTGGGTTTTGCTCTCCCCCTGCGTTCGCACACTTGCACCGGCAGTGGCCTACTTTGACCAGCGCCGAAGCCAATGGCTCTGTGTGTTAGTGTGTTACGCAGCGAGACACAACACACGCGCAGCTAAGAACGCATGGGAGCAGTAGGGAAAAAATCTTTCCCGTGCTCTCTTCGATTTTCCCGAGCCTAGCGAGCATTATCTTCTGTTCCTGTTTCCCATTTCTCTTACTCCATTCTGTCGCTGTCTGTTACGTGTACATGAAGAGTTTGCGGTAAAACAGAGAAAGAAGCATACTGTTGCAAACTGTATCATGGTCAAGTCAAATGGTGATCGCATTTCTCACACGAAAGATCGATTTTGAGCTGATCATACTCAAAGAAAGTAGAACCCTTCGAGAAAAAAGTCTCACCGATTGAGTGATTTGAGCACAGTGCGCACTGAGCGTGCGTTCGTCCATATTGGAGGGGGACGGGAAAATGAGTTACTGTAGCCACGGTGACCGTGAGCGGAAAAAGTAAGCTAGTAAGCGAGAGAGTGAAAGAGCGTGTGTGTGTGTGTGTCTGTTTCCTTCTCTCGATCTGAGTGTCCTGTTTTCCCGACGGCTTTGTGCGATTCGTGCAAACAAACTGCATATACGCACTCATGCCACCCACCCAAACAGTACGCAACACAACCACACGAGCTGCGTTCGGCGCAAATGATTATCCGCCCGGGGGTGGTTGGCGGTGTACGGTTTCGGCCGTTTTTTCGATCCCACAGTGGGAAAACACGGCGAACGGCGAATGCCTCGTAATCTGCCCCTTTGCTGCTAATGAGGGTGAGCTTCCGATATGACGGTTCGGTTCGATGGGTTAATGTTTGCACGGTGGGTGCGTTGGTACGTTCGGGCGTTGGAAAAGTGCATACTGCCCGTGGCTCTGTCGCTTTTGCCTCCTTATCGTTTGATTATTAAAGTGATTGCTTCGTCTCGCAGTGTCTCTGTTTGCAGTTTTCCAGCCATGCTTTCTGTTTTCCCTAAGAACGAGCACGTGTGAGTGGACCCGAGCCGGTGAGATTCGGCGGGAAGTTTTCTTGCTTTTGCTTTTGGAGAAAATAACACACACACAGTCCTACCATGAACCGTCCCGGAATGAGTACCGCCGCTGCAGGGTCAGCTAGTGGTCAGCGCGTAGTGCATAAGCCGGCCGGTTGTGGCGTGAATCGGTGTCCGTTTTCCCAAAGCAAAACGTTCTAGCTCGCGTCGCGAACGTTCGACGTGTTCGTTCTAAAACCAACAACCCGAAAGCGGGTTAAATTTACGTGCAAAAAGTGTGTCAAAGTGTGTGTTTTTGTCTTTCAGTTGGGAAAATCGGTGCAGAATGAAGATCAAAACTTTCGACTTCACGCAGCGAAACACGGGCGCAGCGCGGTGACAGTGTCGGGAAGAAAGTGCCCGTGATGATATAAGAGCGTACGGGTCTAACGTTGGATGCAGTGGGGGTTTTGGTGTGTTTGTTTCACTCCCTGCCACTCTCTGTGTTTGGATGTTGGTGTGCTGCGAGAAGTTCTTTTTGTTCCTTATTTTGTACACTTGAAGTGATTTTAACTGAAATGGGTAGTGAAAGTGAGTGAATATGCAATACCGTACTTCTGGTATCAACATCATGAAGTAGTTAGCGATTAACAACTACTATTACAGTTGTGTGTGGGCCACGATAAAGTCGTTAAAAAGAAACTTGCCATGAATAAATTTTTAAAAGAAAATTATTTAATTTCAACAAAAAAAAGTATTTAAACACCTATTAACACGTCATTCCCGTGCGTAAAAACCGTTCTCCAATTTGGGGTGCAAGAAACACAACAACACGCGCTTACACCTTGTTCTGGTTGGTGTTGGTGACATTCCACTGCTACCATGTGATAATGTTTACAAGTGTCGGTTTTGTTGTTGTTGTTGTTGTTGTTGTTGCTGTGAGAATGCCGATCCAATCCCTACCGAAATTGGCCTCAGCCTGGAAGGGTAGGGTTGTCCATGGTAGAGAGTTCTCTTATCTGTTCAGCGAATACCGTTTGATATCACTGATAACGATGGACGTACAAAGGGAGGGAGAATGTGTGCATATTTCTCATACTCTTGTTCTCTGCTTCTCGCTCTCTTTCTCTCTGTCTCTCTGAATCGTTTTTCTTTCGAGTGACTAACGTGGAGGGAAGATGGGGCAATATGACCATAGTGAGCATTACATGGTCAAATAGAAGTTTTTTTTGTGTACGCACTCGTAATATATATTCGTAAGAAATTATAATTTGTTTGTATTTTTACCCAAATATGTAAAAGCAAAAACTTAACGCATAGTTTGCTTTTTACTAAATTTTATTTTATTTCTTAAAACATTAAAGTTTTATTTTTATTCATTTTTGCGATTTCATGGATTTGTCATTTTTTGACATGCTTTAGTTGAATACTCCAAAGATTCGTTTAGCTCTTTCTTTTTAAATCATTTTAATTTGTAGAGTAAATCCTTTTAAACACAAACATTCCTTTAAAAACATAAAAATTCTTTTTGAAAACACATTAACAAATTAAGTAAAAGTTTACATTTTAATTATGAATTGTAAATTAAGAAGATTTTGTTATGCAAGTTGTCATTTTTAGACCAATTGAATGTTTTTGATGTGTTTGCAGCTTTATTAATACTATAATTTATTTAAAAAATAATAGAGAGAGAGAGAGAGAAAGAGAGATAGAGAGAGGCGACTTACAAAAATAATGGTAATGATTTAAGATTAATGAACCTACAAATGACCCACTTCATTATTTATTTCTCTTCAAGTTGTTTTGCAAAGGCATTTTTTCCCTGCATTATTCTTATATTGTTTTTTCGTTTTGGTATAGAGAATTTTTGTTTGGTTTTACGGTAATGTCATATAGTTTATTTGTTGTTATATAAATTTAATCGATAAGCTCTTAATTAATCCAAAAAGCGTTATCAACTAAGAGATGTAGTTTGATTGACATTTGAGATACCTCTAAAACAATAGCCTATTTCATAAATTCGATTTCTCACATTTTTGGAGTTTGAATGTGTCCCATCAAAAGGTTTTGATGATGAAGATAAATCCCACCTCTTACCCCAACACAGGTTTGAGAAGGACGAAAGTATCTAAAAGATAATTTTACTCTAATAGTTGTAATGCCAAGATGACCAACATAGTGCCATCACGGAAAAAGGGGTCTTATCCATCGAATACAGTGGAATTCTCTAGAATTCTTTACGTAGCTCTCCAAGAACCAACTAATGGATCCAGCGCACTACTTATCAGGATGCACACACAACACAACATAGTATATATCTCTATTTTTCATGTTCAAGCAAGTATTAATCCAGTAATCGATAGTAAGGATGGCCATTCCGCCCCTACATCCCACAACGGCTACATTTTTCATGGCAAAACAACACCAAAACACACCTGTAGCGTTTCGGTCAGCGGCTGTGTATCTTTGAGGTACATGGTTTGGCCTAATATTTGATTTGATTAGAGCTAATCATCACCGTAAATGAGGGAGGGACATTTAAAGGTATTGCGTAACTTTACGTGTTTATTTGCGTGGTTAAGTGTGATTTTACAATTCATTCCTGTTTGTGGCAGCGTACCATATGGTTATGGACATTGAACAGCTTTTCAAAAAATATGCCTCCAATATGACTCCAATAAGCTGTAGGAATGTATACTTGTATCATGCTCAGCAAAATGAATTTTAATCTGACCGAGAACGTTCTACAATTTCCATCATTAAACGCCCTCCTGTTCGACAGGGAAATCTTCAAAAATCCTTCCACCGCTTCAACGAATAACCTCTCTTTATCGCTTTTATTCTCTATCGCTCTTTCTCTCTCTCTCTCTCTCTCTCTCTCTCTTTTTGTCTCCCTTCTTCTCATACTTTTGCCCTCGTTCAACCTCGAATACGCGAAGCCAATGTCCACGCACACCGAAATGCCGGGGCAACCGCTTTCGCACGTAGTTAGATAACATTCTAAAATCGATTTTCAAAACGATTGCCAAAACGGCGAGAATTTCGATCACTGCAGTGTATGGGTATGTGAGTGTGGGTAGCGAAGCAAAGCGACGGAAGCAAACGGGTGGCGGGGTGGGCGGTGAGGACCCCCTGTTGCAGATACTCATAAATGGTCGATTAGCAGCAGCAACGGCAAGTGCGGGCCGCAAACAGGTGGCGCTCCGTGCAGAGAATAGGGACGTATCGGGGCGCCACCTTCCCCCCTTCCCGGCCGCCAACTTCCGTTCTGGCCAATAGGCGGCGGTGGAGGTTTAGCGTTCGCCGCTGCTCTCGGCCACGGTCCGCAGAAAGAAAGCGGACGCGCATTCATCAGCGCTCGGGTGCGTGATAGATTATTTTTGGATCGCGTCAAGTTAGCGTTTTGCGTTTTGCTGCCGGATCGGTGGTCGGTGGCGTCGGCTTTCGGTGCTGCAGAATCTACGAGGCCAACCCGAAAGGAGAGGGGGGGGGGGGGGGGGGGGTGGTTCGGGTGTCGCACACCCGTTGCAACGTGCGACGCGGGACCGACGTATTGGTGTGGTGATCGGATTCGATCGGAACCAAACAGCCCGCTCAGAACTAGAATGATGTGCGTAAGCAAGTTGTAGTTTGGTAGAATTGGTTCTTGGTTCTGTTTTCTATTTTGTTGATTTACTATTGATAGTTTTGATAGCTGATAGTTTTGTAGAATAGTAAATAACATGCTGAATTTCGAATAATCCTTTCATGTTTTTTATTTAATAATTTATCATGTTCATCTAATTTTTACATTAATATATATTAATTTCATTAACGTCTCTTAATTTAATTAATCATCTGAAGTAATATTAAATTTTAATGTATCCATACCATTACAAAGCATTCCACTACCTAGCTATCTTGCCATATGTTCAATGCCCATTTCCATCCCGCTGTTGCTACTTTCCATTCGAAACATATGCTTGCGTTGGGTTCGAATTTGCGTTACCATATTAGAACACGAAGATGAATGTTTTCGCGAGAATAAACCACCCATCATGCACCGTTTCCATCGGCCGGATGCAAAGCTGCATTCGGCCAGTCCGTGCTGCACTGGCAATGCAACGTAAAATCGTACCATATTGTTTATTTGTTCTGGACAGAATGTAGGACCAGACGCGAGGTTACCAATTTTCTCGCGCTTTTCCCCGACCGGCGCAAAAACCAGACGCGCGCCTGTCCAATACTCAACCCGCCGGATGACGAGCGCGCGCGAGTCCGAATGGGCCGTGAAGAGCGGGCCGGAAGAACCGGACCAGGGAGAAAGGGGGTGCGGGAAGAGGGAATGGAAATAAACAGAAATGGCAACATTTACTGAGATGCACGCGGGGCTGTTCGGCATTTCGGCCGAGTGAGATGAGTGAGTGACCGAAACTTGTAGAATGCTACCGTATGGAATGGAAAGTGAAAAGAGTTCCTACCGCCAGCGATTTCCATTTATCTTTCTTCCTCCTGGCCGTTCCCGCGCCTGAACCAATCGGAAGGGAGCGGCACACTTGGTGCGGAAAAAGGGTCGGTGAGGATTTGTTTAGCAAGCAACAAGTTAGTACGCACGTTCTCGCACGCCTCTCTCGGGTTCGGGCCTGAGGCCGAAAAAGCGTGGCCCGCACATTGAGGGAGAGCGCGCGCGCTTCGAACGCGGTGGCGCACGCAACAAATGGTGAGCAAAAGTGAGAGTGAAGCACCCCTAAAACGGCACTCAGCTTGGGCCGAACTGCTTCGTGTTGCATCTTTCTTTTGCATTTTTTTGTTGTTCCTTTTGGAAGAAATGGAATCGGGGGTGTCAAACCGTGAAGCAATCGGCTCTAGGAATGTAGGGTGATTGGAGATGTCTAGTCTAATGAGTAGGACTAATAGCTTTTGACATTGGGCAAAATGCAATAATGTTTAATGCGTAATCATTCAATCATTCCAGCATATTGTGAGCTCTTCATTGAAGACGGCATTTTTTCTAATTTATTTAGTAAAAATTCCAGCAATTTAAATGTTTTATGTACTCGGTATTCGTATGTGTAATTCGCAGATATAGACAACTAAAGTTTCTAACTTTATCAATATAAAATTGTTCTACAATTGCTTCTAAATCAGAAATTTGATAATTTACAAATAAACATTTCTTCGATTGTTGCATGGCTCTGCTATATAATATATGAGTTCAAAATTTACCAGTATTGGAGCCTTTGATGTATTTACAGTCGTTTGCACTAAATTTTGGCTCAAACCCACCTATTTTTGCTTTTAATGCACCAATTTTTGACCGGGTGTCTATACATTTTTGAAGTATAAATTTTTTACAGTACATATCAATTTTTTTCTCTCATTTGAACTATAAGTCAATCGCTTTATTTACAAAATTAAACATTATGTGTTAAACTGTTTTTTTCCATAATTATTCAATTTCTGTTAAGTACTACAAACAATGTTGCTCCACAATCATCTTTGGTCAGTATTCGGAGTTGGAATTTCCGAACGGTGGATGATGGTAGCATACAAATCAAATTATTCAGTTTTTGTAGTGATTTTGTGATGTAAAATTACAACTGTCATAAATCTGCCAAAATAACAAAATTATCATGATTCCTAAAATTACCAAAATTACATTCGATTGGAAACCTTACAACAGTTTCCAACATCTGTCTTACAGACAAAAATAGTTGCGTTAGAGTCAAACATGTATGCGCACTGTCAAAATGTAATGCCTTTAGTGGTTATCACACTCGGCTAAAAATGTTATATTCGATTGGAGTTCGTCCTTCAAATGCGGGCTTTGACATAAAAAATCCAGTCGTACGTGTAAAAACACATTTTGTGCCAAGAAAAAGGTTCATGATTATTTAAAGTTTGTTTAATGATATTTTATTCTTTTTCGTAATCAATAACCTCATAAATGATTTCTATTACGATGTTTAGATCGTTTTTCATACATCATATCAACATATTTTATTTGACAGATAAAAACCAGCTTGGGGCAAAAACCGAATCGTCCAGGTCCAATTTCGATTGTCAGAACGGCGTTTATCTGTCAAGCGCCATTTGACATATAAACTCATTCGGGAAAGGCGGTTTAAGCCGTGTTTTTAGCCGCTTTAAAGGTACAAATTGATGCGCACTGTCAAACATGTATGTCTCAAGTCAAAGTTTCTGCTCCAAATATATTTACATACAAAAAAAATTTACATTGAAACATATGCTTTACATTTTAGCACATATTTTTAAAGCTGAATAAATGCAAAAAAGTTAAAGGTTAGCTAATGAATCTTTTAATTGTTCTGCTCATGCACACCATTATTAAAAAAGATAAAAATCGTTAAAAATTAGGGGAGGTCTCAGTCTTGTATCACTGATTTCAAACAGCAACATACAGAACAAACAAACAAAAATTAAGCAACAAAATAGTTTGTAAACGAATGATGATTGGTGCAATGTTCAGATTCGATACAACTCGGATATATAGTATTTAATAGACACATGATGATCAAATATAATTTTCATCAACTATTTTTAAAACATCATTTCATTTAAATTTTAGAAAAATACATTCAAAAAAAGATGTATTACGGATTAAATACGTAAAACTTAGTTGAGCTGACCAAACAAATCCTATGAGTATGGTTGCAAACGGCTTGTTATATTTTGTGTAGGTCAGAAATGTAAAAAAAAAAGTTTTCGTAATGTCTTACCACTTAAAAAAAAAAGATATAAAAGTTGACGAATGTCCAAAAAGTTTTATGTCCAGTTTATAGCTTTTTTAACATTTAAAAAGAAGCTAATCCCTTGAAACATAGTTGAACAGGAGAACTAGAAATGAAAAGGTCAAATCAACACGAAGGACTTGTTGAAGTCTTGTTGAGGTAGCAAATATCTAGTTGAAAATTGAATCATTTTTATACAACATTATCAATAGGAAAAAAAATCACTAATTAGATGAAGAATACCCGAGGAATACATTTTTTCCTTCTTGTTTTCCTCACAAAACTATCGCTGCCAACTGTTTTATATCGTTTGACATTCCTGCGCTCCACCAGGAATTTCGCGTACCCCTATCCGAAGCGCACGCTCGCACGGTGAGTTACGCGTCCCCTAACGCACCATTACGTCCCCGGCCGCGATGCTGTTGCGATGCGATGCGCCGGGAGCCGGGAGGGAACCAGGGAGCAATTCGGAGAAGTTCAATGTGTTCTAGGTGTTTAATGATAACGGCTCCGCCAGTGATAAGCATCGCCAGCAGTGCGACCGAGACCGATGCTCTCCCCCAGCACCGCAGGCCGGCAAAGGACGGCGAATTGGAGCGGGCGCCCAGTTAGCGGTGGCAGCGGTAGCTCCGACTTTTCCAGTGCCGACTTGGACCGAAGGCGAGTGTCATTCTCTTTCGGAGCTGCGTCTCTCCCATTCCCAAACCCGTCCACACCACTACACACCACCACTCTTGTGGCCCAGCGGGTTCGGCGGTTCTGGCGTTCCTTACGCCGCAGCGAAAAGGGCAATCTCTCGCGGCAGGCTTCATCCTACTGCGGGCGCGCTACGTAGTTACGGACGGTGTGTGCTGGCACAGTGTTAGAAGGACAACGTCACGGTGTGGACGTCAGTGCGTTTGCCTGGTGGGTTCTTGGTGTGATAGACGTGTACTAACCCAAAACAACGCTGCGCTGCAATCGTTGGGGCGTTCCGTGTTGCGATGTGCTGATGGACCCGATTATTTGTTTATTATTCAACCAAAGGCGAGCGTTTAGAACTTCTCGCGTAAGAATAGCGATTCTCGCGCGATAGAAAGTTGTCCCCATTATAAGCAACAGATAGTGTGCGTGTGTGTGCGAGTGTGCGTGTGCGTGTTTGTGCGTATGGTTGGGAGAGTGAGTGAGATGTTCTAGATAGGAAGCTGATAAGAACGCTCCAAACTTCTAACTCCGTCTCTACGCAGCGTCCCGCATGCGACTTTTCCCCTTCATCGTCGAGCGTTCTACTCTCTCTCTCTCTTCTATTTTCCACCCGTATGGCTAACAATTTTCCAGCCCCATTCTTGGCTCACCGGTTCCATATGGTTCGGTAGCGTCAGATGCCAATCAAGAACATATGGAAACGGTTGCGCCCGCCCATAGCAGCCTTCTGCGCGCTGCTGGTGCTTCCCTCTGCAGTAGGGCTGCTCTTATCACACTGCTTCCCTTTGCCTCTTCCTCCCCCCCCCCTTCCCCCTTCTCCTCCTACACAGACATTCTGACCGCCTGAGCCGTCCCCGCTTCTTATCTGTCAATCTCATCCATCCACCTCACCGCTTGTCTAAGGTGTTTGTCCTAAGTCACGTGTTTTTGTAGCTTTTTTATTCGTGCCTTCCATTTGCCCATTCTCACCTACTGTGAGCGGTGCTTTACGACGAACGCGGCTCGAAATATGTTTGCTTCGATCTTTTCACCCCAGCTCGAGTGGTTTGTTGTCGGCGTCGTGCTAGTGTCCTTTCGGTTTGCGTAGAACAAACGCTTCCGGATGCTACAATATGTGCGCGGGGCGGCAACCGGTAAGCTACAATATGGTTTGTTTTAACCGCGTACGCCAATCGTGGCGGGGCGTGTTTCGTGGAAAATCGTTGGCGTTGTTAGGAAGTTTTTCTAGTTTTTTTTTTGTAGTTTTGTTTTGCGTACATTACAAAGAACATATGTTTGGTGAAATGAACGGTTACAATTTAAAATGTACGGTGTAAAAAATGTGCAATAAATGTGACGCTTCATAGCAAAGTGATAAAATTCCGTTACCAGATGGTTCGCATTACTGCAGGCATTATTGCGGGAATTTGTTTGATAACTTAGAAATTTGTTTTAACCATTCTTTTCAAAAGTGTATTCAGCGTATGTTTTATTTAATTCAATAATATTTAATCAGTTCAGACCGGTGTTGTATAAAAAAAGAAGCGATAGAAAGGGTGGTTCTAATTGAAACGAAACATATGGTTGAGCCCAATAACGCTTTTTTGTATTATGAACCATGCGAATATGCTTGAAATGAATTAATATAACATTCAAAAGGTGTTTTACTAACAAAAAATCCTTTTTTAAATCGTCTCACTTGTAACAGCTGGTGTTAATGGCTGCTGAATGTTCTTCATATTGCAGTCATCGGTACCATACGGATGAAATGCCATTTACTTTTTCCTTCGTAAGGTTAACATTCAAAGAAGCTCTTTACATTAGAACGCAGTTGTTAGTGGTACTGTGAGAACGATACAAATTTCCTTTAATTTCTGTGTGAGTTTTTTTTCTTCATGTCGCTACTTCAAATTAGACACCAAGGCCAGTTTTGTTCAATTTTGATTGATGCGTAATATAATGTCGTTTTTACTCATTCTAAGCGGTTTGTGTCCGTGTTGGTGCGAGAGATAATTTTATCTCCGACTGATAATTTTACCCGCTCCAGCTTACTTGCGCAGTCATTCTAAACTTATCTGCGAAAGCATTGGGAAAAGCTGGCTGCTTCCGGCTATTGTTGGTGGTAGCCGTTTGGTTGGTACTGAAATGGCAATATGGTGTGGTAATTTCTTGATTTTGTATTGTAAAGTATTGATTTTTTGTATATTTTTATTTTATTTTTATATTCTTTCTTGTAACTAATTATACTCAAAGGGTCATACTTTGAGTGTCATAAGCGAAATGGTTTTTTTGTGCCCACTTGTTACAAATATTTTACACCCCAGCTCCCAGCGGTGAGCGAATGAAACCGTATCTATAGAACGGATTACGTGAGCCAAGGGACACAAGTGGCGATAGTATGTACGTGTATGTATGTGAACAAAAATTCCGCCTAGTACTAAATGTGGCCTTCCCATACGCAGGCACTAGTACGTACGGTCAGCCGCTGCTAGCGCACTCCCCCCGATAAGAGAACACAATGAGAAGAACGCGATGGGGTGGGCTTTTCTTATCGTTCTGACGAAAGGCCCAAGAGGCTAAATAGAGAGACAAAGAAGGAGAGTGCAAGAGCGCACACGCGGGAGAGAGAGAGGGAGTCTTGTTTTTCAAGGTAAACCTCCATGGTAAGGGCTAAAGGGAAGAGGGAATAGAAGGGAATCCCGAGGCCACAGGGTGACAGATTTGAAGCGGTGGCAAGAAGATAAAGCAACGGTGGGGCCGTTCTAGCGCTAACATTTTGATACGTCGCTTCTAAACCCGCCGCCTGAAGGATAAGATTGATTCCAGGTTCGGGTAGGGTGATAGCGGACCCTGCCGAAACCAGTCGCAAATTGACAGTTTCACGGTATCGTGGATGGTAGTTGTTCCGATGCGGTTGGTCCGATGGTCGAATTCTTGGTCACTGTGGTCAGTTTGATCTGGTCGAAAGGATAGATGAAGATGATGTGCCTGTGCATGACCAAATGTTTAGTTCTAATGGGGATGAGAGATGCGATACGGTTGATCCAACCTTCGAATTCTTGGTCACTGTGGTCAGCTTGCTCTGGTGGCACAACCAGCTAGAAGATGATGTACCTTTGCATGACCAAATGTGAACGGTTGCTAAGGCCTCCCACGTGCACTCCCTGTGTGGGTCTTTGTCTTGAAAGCATGGGTAAGTGATTCTGCTCGCAAGCAGCCATAAAACGATCGCCATACCTTTAGGGCAGATGTTCTCCCTCGCCTAATCGGAAACCTTCGCTAATGTTAAAACGCTGCCCTTGGAGAATTAGGTTCGACCTCACTACGGACCTCGGTTTTTTTTTCGTGGTCCAGAATTCCTAGTTTTGCGAAACCGTTGGGCAACGTTGGGGGTGTTACCCTTCTTTCAACTTTACTCGCGCCATCTCTCGCTCCCCTTTTCTCTCTCTCACTCTCTTTTTTGTTTCTTCTCCTCAACGGTTTGCTTTCTATTCCCTATTGCGAGCCGTACTTACCATTCTTGTTCGCGAAGAAGATCTACTCGGGCTCGGTCCGGTGCTTTCGGTGGCCTTGTTTTCCAGCCATCTCGTACCGTTGGTTCCTATTGGCGAGGGGCTCCGTTTCATTCCGCGCTGGCTGACTGGCTTCGATCTGGACGCCAGTGGCCGGACGCACATCGCCACTTACAGTTACACGCATTTTTTGGAGAATCAACAAAGAGGGGGGGGGGGGGGGGGGGGGGGGGGGGTACGAACAGCGGGCCCTCACAGTTTCGGTGGTTTATGGTTCAATTAAATTAACGTGAGCTTAACATTTTAAGGTTACAGTCCAATTATTTTTAAAGGGGAAGATTTAACGTTTTAAGCTAATGAGCGTAGGGGGGAGGAGGGTAAGATGAAGATGGTACGATAATGCTAAGCAGACCTTCTTCTGCTGACGGTATATCTACACAGACAAATTAAATTGTTTATATTTTGAATTAATTTAGCATAAAAGAATTGCAGATTGATTTTCCTATTGACAAACAATCTCAAATACCAACAAAACATAATTCTTCGATGAATTTGATAGCTTTCTATTGATTTTAAACATGCTAAGCAGAAGTGATATTAACAAGAATTTCTTATTTACTTTCCCGTTGCTACCATTTGCCGTTAAGCAATGATTTATGAATATAGTAAAGGAAAAGTGGAGCTAGCAAAAGCTTCGAGCAAAGGGCTCAGCGTGGGATGAAGGTCCGCTACCTGATGCCAGAATTAGGGGGAAAGAGGGAAAAAATCCCCGCCACAGCTGGAAACAAAACGTTTCGTTTAAACATCCCACCCCGAAAAAAACCCTTTTCGGAAGACCTACGCACCCCAAAACGCCGGATCTATCGATAGGTGTACACCCGTACGAAAGTGCCACGGAATGTCTGCTTTGCCTAGCTGCCTTCACAACTGCCCCATTTCTGTGCCCTTGCATCCACACCTTCCCATCCCTTCAAAGGCCTTTGCTGTTGTTCCTGCGGTACATCTTACCAATCCCAATTGGCTCATTTGTTCTGTTTCCTCCTCTTCCCACACATCGCGATCGTTTCTGATTTGTTTGCGCTTTCTTTCCACTTTCCCATCGCTGCTTACTTTGTTCGGTTGGACAGCCGTCGAGCTCTCCTTCTCTTGCTCTCTCTCTCTCTCTCTCTCTTCTTATTTTTGTATCTCTCTCACACACTCATACATATCTCTATTGCACGCCATATTGTGACTCGAGAGGGATCTCTTGACTCGATCGCCCATCTTAGCCTCACCGCTGCTCCACCCTTCGCCCTCTCTCCGTTCCCCACGTTGTTCGACGGCCCACGAGCTTCGAGCACATGTTGTCGTTACGATGGGTTTCTATTCTTCTACCTTATGCTTTGAACTTTCTTCTCGGGAGATTTGTGCGATCCGTCAGACGAGGAAACCGTTTTTTTACTGCTCCCCCCCCCCCCTTGTGTGTGTGTGTGTATGTGATTTTATTCGTTCGCTTCCTCCCGCTCGCGTACTAGGCAAGGCGGCGGCAGTAGTGTACGCCATCTTCTCATACCCGATGCTGATGGAAGGCACGTCCCAGAGCCAGAGCCCCGATGTTCTATGCTGTGGCTGTGGCGTTCTCGTTTCTCTTGGATACTTTATTTTCCCGACCCCGCTGCCTGCTCGGCGTCTCTGGCACCATGTTCCGTGACATGACTCGGTGACCTAATTTCGCTGTCGAGCGGAAGAATCTTGCCGGTTTTAACGATCGCTGGTATGGCCGCTGCTGGTGGCAGAAGAGACGGCTCGAAGCGGATGCGATATTCTTCCAATTTAAATCCCTTACGGGAAGGCTCTTTCATGCAAGCGATAAATGAATGGAATATGATGTTGGGAAAATATGTATGATATATACGGCCAGTCTTACATACTTAATAAATAATTAAAGTTTGTAAGATGCTTTAACCACAGATGTATAGCTAGTTTAAAATTCTTTATTATTTCATTCACAGCGAACGAATTTAAATTAATTTGTAACTTAAAACATTATGACAACATTTTTGGCATAAATGACTCGATATTTCTATCGAAATTCGATATTACTATGGCAAGTTTGACGCTTTGCCTTAAGTGAAAAGAAAAAAAAAAATAAAAGATTAATTCTACAACAAATGTACTTTCAACCTGATCTGCCAAAATGAACCCATTGCCAGCACCGTTCAAAATGCCAAAGTTTGAGCAGGCAGCACACAACCAAACAGAAGAGTAAAAATAAAACCGGAACACGGAATGCTGTACAGCCACGGCGTACAGGGTCTGGAGAAATGACAGAACACTTACGGAGCTTTTATTCGGTACTCGGGCGGGCACACTGGCCGTAAGAAGCGACCAGCTCGCAGTCCCCAGTCCCAGCATGCCCAGCACAGCTCACAGGGGTCCACACCGTTCCACCCAGCCAAGGCAGGGGGCAGGTTGGGCAATGGCGTCCGAGACCTAGAAAAGAAAGCGTCCCGGATTCAGCGGGTTCGTTCTGCTTTGCCATCGGGGTAGCGGTAGACTGGAAATATTTGCGGCCCAGCAAGAAAGAGAGCAAGAAAGAGAGGCAGAGAGAGAGAGAGCGAGAGGATGGGAACGGGTACGGTGGGTAAGATAGCTGCAATGGAGAAATGGTTAAGCTGTGCGTGAAACGGGTCCGGCCCGGCCCGGCCAGCGCTGCACTTAACGGGAGGCTACGTGAAGCTACGGTTCTTCTGCGGGCGCGTCCAAGCCCTTCTGCCCAGCGACGCGCGCGGTAGGTTCTTTTTGCCGTCTTTCTTTTGAAACTTTCTTCGATCGAGCGGCCACGAACGATGACGAAGCTTTGGCGAAACGAGAACGTGCTGTAAGAAATTTTTATTAACCTAAGAAAGAGAGAGAGAGAGAGAGCTACTGAGAGAGGGATTTCGATGCGTGTGGTATGTGTGTTGTAGCCGTAATGTAGCAAAGGGAAGGGATAAGCTGCTCACCCTCGCTAGTCTCTGCACTTGCGTAAACTGATGTTGATAAAGCTAGCAGAATCGACGCCGAAGAGAGCGAACCAGAGCGAACTGCTCGCTGTTGGGGAGAAGAATTTCCTACCTCCCAAACCCCCCCCCCCCTTTGCAAACCCCCTCTCAACAGCCTGGGGGAGAAAGGCAAAACGGAGAAAGAGAGCGCTTTCGAGCGTTTCGGAAGAACGGCGTTGGCTCAAACTGCGAAAGAAAGCTCCGTAAGTGGCACTCTCCGAGCGAAAGAAAGCTCGCACGGCCGGAGCGTGCGCAAATACGAGTGCGTGCGCGCTGCGGGCGAGACTGGGACGGCCGAAGCCGAGTCGGTCTCGGTTGCACTCGCGGGACTTTCGCGCGACCCACCGTCTGGCGGAGATGAGCGTGCGAAAGAGAGCACCACGCAAGAGGGAACGGGTGGCGCGTGGTGGTGGTGGTAGTGGTGGGTAGCTCGGGCTCAGAGTATCCTAACCGACCGGAGAAATAGAAGGCTCCGCCAGCTTGGCCAGCAGAATCACCGATCAGATCAGATCGTACCGGTGGCGCGAACGATCCAGCGGCGCACACAAGACACCAAGGTCTGTCCCCGCAAACGAAAAAGTCTTCGCAAGTCTCGGACTCTGGCTCCTCAATCCCATCCCGGGCGTGTTTCGTTGTTGTGCGGTTTTGATTCCATTCCGGACGCTTGAAGGTTTTTCTTCTTCGGGAAACTACTTAGTGTGTGAAAGGCTCTTATTTAGTTGGTGCATGTGTTTGTCTTATCAATTATCGTGCGAGTGGTTGCCCGAATGGCTTACTCATCCTGGAAGGATATTGGTACATCTTGCTAACTGTTTTCCAATTCTGTCCTCAGGAAACGTTAACCTTGTGAGCAAGCGTGCAGTGTCTGATAGCAGAAACAATTGCAAATATTGATCCAGCAGCAAAGTGAATTTAGCAAACGCTATTCGTGTCTGTGAAACAGTACAAAGATGTGTCGAGTTGTGTGTAGTGTCCGAGCTCCAGCAGCAATGTTACCCCTTGGACTGTCATCCCCTAGTGGACAATAGACTAGGGCGGCCCTAGGTCTTAGCAAGCTGCAATCTAAGCTTGATTGAGGTGATCTGTGAGGAGCGTGAAGTGAAGGGAAACAACAACAAGTTTAAGCTGGTGGATCCTAATTCCACAAGGACGTTATCGGGTGTTCAAAGTATACAAGTGTTGGGCAGTGACTCCAAGTGACAGTTCTTTCCGTGAAGAAGTTGTGTTCGTAGTGTCGTTGTTAAAACAGTTTAATCTTCAAAAAAAGGTAGTGATCATACGTGTTTGTGTGCATTTGATTGTGTGTGATAGTGTGCGGGTAATAAAAAACAAGAAAAAAAAAATAAAGGAAACAGAAGCATAACAGCGCGCTTTGACCTCAATTCGGTGTTTGGCGTGACGCGGACTGACGCGGGTTTTTTGCACTTGTGGTGGGCATTCGGAAGATGTCGCAACAGTTAAACAGCCACGGTACTACTATGCTCGGTAGTATTGCGAACAGTATCGGAACGAACAATAGTATCGCCTGCAGTATGGGCAACAACATCCCGAACAATCTGACCACCATCCCGAACAGTATGATCGCCACCATGTCCAGCCCGGCCGGTAACGCCTCGAACGGTCCGACGAGCAACGGTGCCAACAGCAATGGGGCCAACGGTAGCAGCAACGGCCCGTCCTCGACACCGGCCACCCCAACCAACAACTGTCAGTCGATCCGTTACTGCTGTAAGTAGACGCAAAGTAGACCACGGGGAAGAACACTCTCCCAGATCTACCGCACTCTTTTCGGGATCAATGCATTGGGTTTACGGGAGGGATGCTTTGGAGATATTCTAATGAATCAGATTTCACAGAGCTGTACATATCAGTACGTCAGTGGAATGACACTCTAGCAGTTCCTAATCACACTTTGTTCAACTTCCAGTTATGAGGATTACACTTTTAGAAGGGCGTGTAACTCCACTAGTCGTGGAGTTGCATCAGAATGTAAAGATCCACCTTACAAATATTTGTCTTTTCATGGTGTTACAATTCGTTCCTTTATTTCGCTGATGGGAACGTTTCACTATCAGCCTGTCTGTCTCTCCTCCACAAAAAAGGGCATCAATCAACCGAGTTGAACTAGAATTGCAACTTCCAGCTGAGAGGGGCAATTTTCAAACGTCAACAACAACCGTTGGCCCCCCGATTGACCGAGTCGCTCGCTTCTGATTCTGATAAGCCTGGTCGGCGAATGGGCTGGGATTGATTAGAATCCTTTCTTCTCTGCTCTCCCTTGATGGGTTCCCCATCACCCTATCGGTAGGTTCATTCGCACCGTTTTGCTACACGCACACCTGTAGCGATTGAAAGGAAAATAATAAACTTGCTCTCGTTTTGCTGTGACTCCCTGGTCGAGTCCGCTTAGTCTTCACCATAATCATCCACGATCGATCGTTGCCCTGTGGTGGCTTCCCTATCAGGTTGATCTGGTGGCATCAGGCTGCATTGAGGTACGGAACAGGTGGCCAGCAACGGGGGAACAGAGCGCCACCCCACTCGCAAGTTGAAGAGAGATTAGTAATTTCAGCTTCAACCTCGGCAAGGGACCGAGACGTACCAATCATCGTGGTGGTGGTGGTGGTGGTGGTGGTGGTACGGTTAGTAGTGTGGTTGCTGGTTGCCGTGCTAGTGATCGTACAGCTAGCTCTCCCCCTATACCTCCCCTCCCTAGTACATGACACTGACGGCCTTAGCACAAGGGTTGAAGAGAAATTTTCATTCCGCTTTCTAGCTTTCTTTCCACCGCGTTCCGTTTCGTTCTCCTTTTCATCCGACCGCGCACACGGTGGCTTTCCTTCTCAGCTTTCTGTCATCTTCTTTCATCCCACCTGCCCTCCCCCCCCCCTTCCCCAAAGAGAGGGAATTCATACACACAGACACAGACAGAGACAACGGAAAGCATTTTTATTTTTCGCTTCTCCGTCTTTTGTCGCCTTTCTTTCAATTCCGCACGGCGTGGTGACGATGTGTGACGAAACTCGAGCCGTTTTAGACACACAAAACCTCACAGTGCAAAAAAGAAAAAAACAAGCAGAAAAAAAGGTCTAGCATATACTACTAGCAAACGCGGGTGACAGTTGATTCATGCTGCTGGCGACCTCACACTGTCGCGACCCGCTGGCTTGGCGAAAGCGAACTGCCTGCATGCGATGAAGAATTGGTTTGCTGCCGTTTTTTTGTTGTCCTTTTACAATTCAACGTATTGTGTTATCATAGCGAAGGAATCTCGCTTAGAGGATCGACTAATTGGAGGGTTCACTTAACCGGGTTTGAAATTTGCAAATAGAAAGCACACGAAAGGAATTCTTCAAGCTCGTTTAGTTAGGTGAAGCTTTTGCTCCTTTTATTGTGATGTGTGTAAAGCTGTGACATAGTATTTATTGCAACATCAAACATTCTACCCACCAGTTACACATCACCACACACACACACGGGCGCTCACATCAAGCACACGTTTCGCTGATCACGTGCACAGTAAAATCGGCACCATGTGGAGGGGGGGCGGTTTGATGTCCCTTTCCACTTTCTGTGCCCCCTTAAGAATACATAACCTCAGCCGCGAGCGGTGAGGGAACGCCGAAAGTAAGCGCTTTTGTTGTGGAATGGAGCTTTGTGTGTGTGTGTGTGTGTTTCGGACATGGGCAGGGCGAGTGGATCCGGGTCAATCAATTCGGACACTCACACACACACACACACACGCGCGTGCATGCTTTAGTCACACCCTGGTCGCTTCTTCGGCACACAGTGGGGTGGACCAGGGAGCCGTCGTGTATTGCGTCGTGGCCTCGCGGCGATCACAATGACCACAATGGTGCGCCAACAGGTGCGCGGTAGAAGATCACACCGCTGGGTCCTGGACCTGTTTTGGCTGGGTGGGGGATGGGGTGGATTTTTTCGGTGATTTATCATGGAAAAGCGAATTGAGTGTAATTCAGCGTACGTGAATGTGCATGTAATTGTACCCCTTTCTATAATCGCCGTGCCAGGTGTGTGAGGGAAAGGATGTACAAGGATGTGGCACACGAAAACAGGACTGGGGCTGTGTATTATGTACGCTTTCCAAAGCTCATCAGGGATTGCAGGGAGAAGGGAGCAAAGGGTTCATGAAACATCACTCCCCTATTGTGGCAGCAATTGTGTTCAGCGGTGAAACCGCATAAAGAGCAGCTTGCACACAAATCGATTGCCTGTTTTTTATTGTAGTTCGCAACTACTCTTTTACTGCTTCAATCACAAAATGATTGAAAGATGCGAGTGGTTTGTTTATATGCTCTGAACCACCCAACTGCTGTGCGAGAATGACAGAAAGACCTTTTAATTTTTATGCAGCTCTGTAAGTTCATTCCATCGTCAACAGAGACAGCTGAAGGATAGGTATTGGTTGGATATTATTGCCTCGTTAAATGTCATTCGAAGTGTGCTCTCCTTTTTTTTAATATAAAAAAAAACCTCACCATCGTACGTGCGTGTTCGATTGATCTACATAGCTCTACCCTTTTCGCTTAAAGAGCTCTTCCCATCACCGTTGCCGGTGATCATCATCATCATTTATCAGCCGCGGACGCTGTAATAACGCACCATCCGATTTCGCCACGCGAAGAATTCTTTGTCAAGCACGGTGCGAAGCAACGAGACAGCGCACGACAGCAGTGAAAGTGAGTTGATCGATGGGTTGGGGACGAACCGTCGGTGCGTATGCATTTTTCTCTCTCTCTATCTCTCCTTACCATCTCCCCGTCTGTCTGTGCGGGCACTTACGCACACGCAAATCGGGCTGCCGTGCCGTTGCGTGCGTTGCATTCTCAATAAGAAAGTCGGCGTTTTGGAGGGGGGGGGGGGGGGGGTGAAGATGTTGTGGAACTTAATAAAAATGAAATAATACAAAAAAACACAAACACACACCCACTTTTCCCCCTGACCAGAAGAAGAATACGGGGATTCACAACATCGATGCAAGGTTCAACCTGTCGTATCCCGAGGCCACAAGTGTCTCTCTCTTTCTCTCTGTGCTTCTCTTTCTTCGAGGTTCATCGGGGTTGCAAAAAAAAAGTGGGCAACCAGCAGCCAGATGAATGGAGCCCTGGTGTTGGTTGCCTTCGCTGCTCCTCAGCGTGCGCCTGGGTTTGGGGGTTTGCATTACACGGCGGTTGTTTGCCCTGCATGCATGCGAAGGAGGAGAGCTGGAATGTGCTGCCGCTTAGACAAGCGCAGCGTTGCGCTGGGGGTATGAATTCACGATTATCATCGCCATCATCATCGCCATCATCGTCAGCATCGGCAGGCTCGAAGTCTCTCGCTTGCAGCACGGTGAAAGTCTTTCACGCGCGGTGGCGCGCTGTGAATTGTTTTGTGCCGTGCCTGGGCCCTTCGTATGGCGTGCACCATTCTTGGGCGGTATTGGGCCTCCCCCGGAGGGGGGATCATGGAACAGGTCGAGAGCGTGCTGACGAGTACCTGCTGCGTACCGGATCTACACGCATCGCGATGACTCTTCGCCGTGGTGCGTTTCTGTTTTGTTGCTTTGCTCCAATAGCGCCATGCAGCAACATCCGCCAAACCGGGGTGAAGCGAAATGTTGCAATCTCCGGTTTTGGGGCAGCCCGTTTCGTACCGTTCAAAAGGAAGGGACAAGAATCTAGGTCAATCTTGACGCAGTAGGGGGGCCTGCGGGACGCCACGAGCTGATCTAAAGATCACTTTCCACTGCGTCGCGACTGACTCATTGGGTTCGGTGAGCTAGCTCGGTGGAGCACTTTTGTCTACGTTGATTGCTTGGATTGGGGTTTTCCCCCGGAATCAAGCAAAAATAATAAAAAATAAAAACATCCAGCACCATTCCGGTGCGGTGGAAAATGGCCCCGTGCAGGTTGCGTATGTGCTTGCGGTCCCCTCTGGTCCGGACGGTGGGCAACTTCTCGCGAAAGATCAATCAACACGATACGGCTGAAGAAGTGAGAGTTTTGTAGGAATGAAACAGCACGCATAACACCGTGACCAAAACTACAAAAGCCATCAGCAGTTGGTAGTGATGCATGCACGCATGCACGTACACACACACACACATGAAGGAGGGGTGGGGCGCAGTGGAGTTTGAGCTGGCTGGTAAAGACGAGTTTGAAGATCGCGTTTTAGAGAATGTTTGCGTTTAGTAAGGTATAAGGTGAAAACATATTGCGAGTTTAAATAGCTGCAATTGTAGTTTGCATTATGTATGTATCCGTTTAGGTAAACCTAGGAGGGTCTGCCACAACTACTACCACAAACACAAACACTTTATCTCCCAAAAAAAAAGCTATCCAAAACGAGCGCACACACAGTTGTGATCTGTGTGCGCTGCGCTGCAGAGTATAACCCTGCTGTCGATGTTATTGTTGTTTTGGGGTTAAGCTTCGTTTCGTAACTTCCCAGCAGATCCTCCGCGAGTCCTCCCTGCCTCCCTGGCAGCGTGCTACTACAAACCACCCAGCTGCCTTGCCCCGGGTCTCGGTAGGTGGTGGTAGGTTTTGCTTTCTTCGTTTTCTATTTTCTAGCGAACGGCTTTGTTATTTTTGGAGATTTTTGTTTTTTTTTTTTTGGCTGGTTGGGTTGGTGCACCCCACCAATCTGCTGTGCGGGCAATTTTTCGGAGTGGGAGCGTACTACGACCGAACCTAAATGGCCGTCCCTTAGCCAACTGTGTGGCGCAGCGTTAGCAGCCGCGTGTCAATAAACTCGAATTCGATTCACCTTGTGTCTGATGTATGTGTGTGTGAGTGTGTTAAAGGATTGTGTTGGGGCGAGGTAGTGACTGCATGCACACACCGCAGTAGTCGCGCGTCATAGTAGCGCCCGTAGTAGCAGTAGAGTAGTTTGTACAGGGGCGAGAGCTACATTCTTCACTGTTCGTGCTTGTGCGCGCCATGCTCGAGCACCATGAGCTCATCGCCATCGGTAGTTCTTCTTGCTGCGATTCGGGCGATTCGAGAGCGAAAGCTTTCCCCACGGGCGCTTGATGTTTCGGGGGCGCCCGAATCTGGCCACCGCTTCTGCTGCGCCTGGCGACCTGCTGGCGGGATCTAGGTCAGCGGTAAGCGGTAAGCGGGGAAGGGCACGGAATTTTTATTATTATCTTTACCATGCAGGCGATTGTTGCTGGGAAGCTGGGATGCTGCTGCCTGAGCAGAACAATCTTTCCTATTTGGATTGTGTGTGTGTTTTTTGAAATACACATTGTGAGGATTATATTGAATTGAAATTGAATTGGTGAGTGTTTTAAGGAAAGGACAGGTGATTTGGTATTGTTATTATTTTTTTAACACACTTATACACACACACACATACACACATTGGCAGAAGGAAATCTTTTGAATTATTTATACCGCCATGGAAGCAGCGCAAGCAAAAGACAGTAGCGTCCGGTAAGGCGACGAACCCGCTTAACGATTCCTGTTTGAATCGAAAAATGCACAACACAACAGAGGAAGGAGAAGAAGAAGAAGAAGAAGCAAAAACACCCTAGCGGAAACGATTTTTATGCTTACTTTCACTGTCCGAACGCTGGCGCGCGGAGATCTGGAGGACAGTGAGAACCGCCGTCGACCGGGTCGCAGAAGCATTAACGACGAAACAAAGCAAAACATGGTCCATATCTGCTTCACGGAAAGCAAAGGAAAGAAGGAAAAAAACTAACCTGTTAAATGGAAAAGAAAACGCACAATGGAGCAGCACAAGAAAGCCACACACACACACACACACACTTAGCACACAATTCATTTTCGAGAAAGGGTTTTAGAAAAGAAAGCATTCTTTTCATTTTGGCAGGCAACAGCAGGCAGCAACAGCGGCGACAACTTTCCTCCCAGTCCATTTTCTCTCGCGTCGAGGTTCCCGTCGTTCCACGGGGAAGTTTGCCGTGCTAGCTAGCTGCGCAGAGCCGAAATCTATTCCATCCCACGGTGACACACTTCCGCCAAAGGGGTATGGTGGCCGTCTCCGTCCTTCCGAGCCGTTGCATGCCGGTACCTGCCGTACCGTTCGCTTCGTTTGGTTGGAAAATGCTGTCGACGATTGTGACCGTTCGTGACTGTGTGGCAGGCTTTTCTACCACCGGCGTTGTCGTCGTCGTGCCAGCATACTTTTTTTCCTCCCGAGATCGGAAACAAAATAACACACAAATGGAGGTTGTCGGTGGGTTAGGAAAGAAGGAAAGCAGGAAAAATGAATGCACGAAACGAGTTCTGTTTTTTTTCTTCCCTTACACGCTTTTCACGTGCTGCCTTGGATGGTGGATACAGTCCGGGTGAGGTAGGGTCGTGTTGGGAGCAAATTTTGAACTCGTCAGACTCCAACTCGGTACTCGGCAAGTGGGTGAAGGACGTTAACAAGCTGGCAGGGTGGTTTTGGCTGGTGTGTTTCGTTTTTTTTCCTTGTTTTGTTCGGGAAAGCCAAGACCACCGAATGTGTTGCTGGAATGAGAATAAGCACAAGAGAATTAAGCGTTTGTCTTTTGACCTATTTAGAAGGGTTACAACAGAAAAATACTCAAATCGAAGCTAGTTGGAAACTCGTTTTTCAAATAAGAAAACGACATCATTTTGTTCATGCAAACAAATTCGTTGGAAAACTTAAATAAATACTAAAATAAATGGAAACCACAATATGTTAAAGTAACTTACATTCCATGTAATTGTTGAAAACATAAAATCTCACTTTTAACTTCATTTAGTTGCGTGCCGCCATTCTAGTAGCGATTGAGTTTGTTACGCTGGGAGGGAATGTAAATGTTATTGCCAGCTCGGATCCGGGTTCTTTGCTATGCAGGTCGACAGGTCGAACGTATTCCTCTTTTTCGCCGTCCGATGTCGCGAGCTCGCCGCACATTTTGTGCTGGTGAAAATTCTCCCCTTTGCCAGTCCCGCTTGCGCTA
Source organism: Anopheles coluzzii (assembly GCF_943734685.1). Taxonomy (NCBI): domain Eukaryota; kingdom Metazoa; phylum Arthropoda; class Insecta; order Diptera; family Culicidae; genus Anopheles; species Anopheles coluzzii. Next base: position 41,192,442 of record NC_064670.1, on the reverse strand, counting down.
AAACACAGAGCAAAACGGTGTGCATCCCAGGCAGTGATAATGGCCATGCTGGCGTGTAAGCAAAACACGAGGAAGACGAAGAAGTAGATCATGATGATGATGATGATGATGACGCTCATACCGAAACCCGCGAACGGTGAAAGTCTTCTTGGTTGAAAGAGAAAATTCTTCGCCCATCATGCCATACCATGCCCCATCATCGTCGTACACACATATACACACACACACACACACACGGTTGACTCACAAATACGCTCACCGACGCCGCTCGACAAAGATCTGGTACGATCTTTGCACAGCTTAGCGCGAGCGCAACCGGTTGCGAAGGAATGGGTGGATGAGGTGGCACGGTGGGAAGAGGAAGAAAGCAAGACGGCAGGGCTCCATCTTCTATGTACGTGTGTGTGTGTGTGACTGGTGGAGGAGATGCCAACGACTTTGCGACTTTGCGCACCACCACAAAGGGTTTGGTTTGGGAGGGGAAGCGACAGCACGGGAGAGGGTGAAGAAAATTAAGAAACACTTTCTATTTTTCCTAGTGTTTTTTTTTTCTAACTCGATGGTGCGATCTCTGTGGGAGCTGCTCTTGAGGCTTTCAGACTTAGCTAGACATATGCGTCTTCTTTTTCGTCCTTTCTGTTAGTAGATACACTGAAGCAGAATGTATGCAAACGGCTCGCTGCATGGTGGCGTGCGAGTGGTCAGCTAGTGCTAGAGATAATGGAGAAACCTGTACCGAGACACTGTTTTGACCTCTGCCGATGCGCATCGAGCTCGAACCAATATTCTCACCCCATGGTGATGGGCCGCTTGGTATGATAAGTGATTCAGCACGAAGGTTTGGAACGATTCGTTGCTTTGAGAGCAGCGCAGGAGGGAGAAACGAGTGGGACTCGGGCTCGAAAAATGACAGCTTAGTGAAAGAGAAAGCCACCCAATCGTCATCACAGCACCACCACTACCAGCAGCACCAGCACCAGCAGCAGCATCATCACACACATGTGTCATTATTCATCAATCCACCGATCCCTTGCCAATCTGGCTCCGGGGAAGGAATGCTGCGAGAAACAATGTACTTCTCCTGCAACGAAAAACAATTTCGGGACTCACTGCAGCTCACTACGCCTCATCAAAGGGCTTACGCGTGCAACGAAACAACAGGTGCAGGTGGTTTGGCAAGATGCGCGCTTGCACACTCGCGCACTGATGCACCACAGAGCTCACAGAGCCCACTGAAGATAACCTAAATTTGGGACCACACCTTTCCCCGTTGCGTACGGCAGAGCATCACTCTTTTGTTCTGCTTTTCGTACCATTGCGATAAGCGATAAGCGAGCTGCGAACGTTTCCCAGCGAGGGGGTTCGTCGCTTTCATGTTTGGTAGCTGCGTTGAAATCTTTCCCGTAGCAGCTCGCATTCTCTTTGCTTCTGCGGCCGGTTGCGGCGGGCGGAGGGAAGAAACTTTCTCTGCCGGAGTTTGCGTTCCAAGCTTGGGATGTTCTCGTTACGTCTTTTACGAGCCCACTTCCACCCGCCGGCACACTCCCTACCACCCCCCCCCCCCTCCCGACGACAACGGTCGTGGATTGGCGATGTCACACCCATCGCCGTTTATTTGCAGCCAGGTACACCTCCGTTCGGGTGAAAGTTTTTCTGGTGCACCCCTTTCTTCCCCCGTTTTCGCCGAGCTCGTTCTGCGGGTCCTCAAAGTTGTTCTACCGGACGGGAACGTTGGCATTGGCTGCCTGGTGGACAGGTTTTTGTTGTTGTTGTTGTTGTTGTTGTGTCTTCCGTCCGCCCTGTCTGGCCACTTTTCGCCATTCCATATGTACCTGGTGGAAGCTTGGAAGTGAATATCTCATTTTGGGCGACATTGCACATGCTCCATATTCTGGAAAGTATGTCAAGCAATATTCTTTATCCGCGTGACTGCAGGATCGCAAGGGTGAAATGAGTCCGAAAAAAACTAAAAGCAACCTTTTTTTAATACCATTCCTCGCCCACTTTCATCTACTTTACAGGGGAAGCTGATAAGGTCAAGACACTGATCCGGCTGCGCGCTGAGCTGTCGCCTCTGTTTACTGGAAAGCGCAACGCATCGAAGTATGCCTGGGCGTAAGTATCTTCATTTTTCGTCGTTTAGAATAAGCCAATAGTAGGTCATCTTCGCGCCGATAGAGTAGTGTGCTAGTAGTTTAATGGCTACTGTCGGTAATTAGGGCGATATGCTTTGTACCGTTTTGCATCTAGCTGATCCGTTAATCGCTCGTCTCCTTAAAAAATGTTATAAAAGCCGAAAAGCTGTCCAAAACTGCCGGTTACTGGTTACTTTATTGCCCGGAGGGTATTAATTATTCTGTTTCTTCCGCACGAAGAGAAGTAGATCACCAGCAAACAGTACCGCCAGCATCAGCTCGAACCGCTGGCGGAAGCGAATCGGAAGTAAAAGAATTAGCAAGCGAACCAGCAGAAGAGTGAAAAGGGAGAGAGAGAGACAAAAAGAGAGGCTACATGAAACAATATAAAATATGATGGTCCAGCGGTGAGATTTTGATGGAATTCACGTTTTCACCACCATTTCGGGCCCGTTTCTTTGTCCCCGGCCGGGGCTGTTGGAGTTATCGCCAGCACCGCAGCACCGTTCTGCACCGAGGGCTCGATCAATTAGGGATGGCTGGTGCGTTTTTCCGTGCGTACCACGTTTTTGGGGCCACGCGAATGAACAACGGATTTTCTTTTCCGTTTCGTTTCTATTTAGTTTTTTTTTGGTGAGGAGATTATATGGGATTTTTTGGCTGGTACTTCTTACTTCCACTACTTCTAACCGCGAGCTGGCCGCGCAAGCTTTGTGGTAAGAGTGGGCTTTGGCGTGTGTTAATGGTTTTGCTCCGGTTAGTCGTTTTTTCATCTGTAAAAGTTTTGCTTACCAGTCGGCTATTTGGGCGTACATTAATTTCGTACAACAAATGGAAGGGTTTGATGGGCTTTGAGCGTTACAGAACAGAGCCGGACTGTGGTGATTGGGTGTGTGTGGTTTTGGGTTTAAGGGATGGAGCTTGCTCTCGTTTGCGTAAGCTGTAATCTGTAACGAAGCTGCTTATTTTATCGCTGGCAAAAGTGCACAGAAGTACGATAAATGGGTCGGAAATAGCATTTTGCGATGGGAAAAGAAGCAAAACTACGAGCTTAATCGATGTTGATCAAAACGATTGTTTGTTTGCTTTGGGTTTTAGTGCTTAGAGCACTTGTACAAAAAAGGCTGTTGAATAAGATCAATGTGCACAAGAAAAACAATAAACAGTAAAGAAAAAATCGAAAAATACTGCGCTATTGCATTTCAAAGCCATTTTTTCGGGGAAAGTTTCTATCAGAAGAAACCTCATCAACGCAACATAAGTCATATATGCACCCCACCCTTCGGTACACACTAGGAAGCTCCATCGTTGATCGGGCCCGCAGTAGGCATCATAAACATACAAACAAATAAAAACAAAACTCCCCACATACACACACACACACACATATAAAGGCAAAAAAGAGGAAGAATGTGGACGAAGCGCACGGTACGATGCGCGTCAAACAGTCTTCTAATCTCACTTTCCGTCAGACGACCGATACCTGGCGCAAGTGGCAAGCAGTAAGCCTGTCAGTAGCAAACAACAAAAAAAAATGAGGAAAAAAAGGAAAAGAAACCCAATGCAAACGCCAACCCGAAAGCGATAAAAGTGAAATTTGCAACAAACATTCGCAGACAAAACACAACCACGAGTGGGGTTTAGGTAGGGGAAGGGGAGCGGTGCGAGAGAAAACAACGTATCAAAGAAGCAACCCAAAGTGGATGAATGATGAAGAAGTAAAGCACACTTGTAAAAGCACACACAGACACAGACACACACATGGCGATCGAACCACCATCGCTCGGCTCGATCATCGGGCGTACATGTATGCTACGTGGTGTGCAGAATTATGTTAACAACAAAACACTGCGCAGGGAGAGAAATGGAATGTGCGAAAGAGTGCGATAAAGATAGAGTGGGAGATAGACGACGAACCTTTCAACCGCGCGCGATGAAGCACCAGTCACTTCAACAATGCGCTGCATTGGCGAAGCTCCCGGTCTGTGGACGCCCTGTGGGCTGTGCTGCAGAGGGCAGTGATGAAAAGTGTCGCGATCTGCTGGCAAACTTCGCTGCCAGTGGCGCTGCGTATGGTGTGCATGCAAATTGTTTGCTCTCCAATCACGCTGCCTCGCTGGTCGTTGCCATGGCGCTGCTTTACTGTGCCTGTTCTTCAGCCTGTCCACTACTGGGCGGGAAGAGAAATCTAAAGCGTATTGAATAATTTGTCCCTCACGTTGTACAAGAATAGCAAAACCGCAGCTACCCGATGCGGACGACAATGTGCGGCAAATCGCCATCTTTAAACGCGATCTGGTACTTACGCTGCACAACACAAACACTCACCTGTGTCCAGTTTGTCCCGGGAAGGAACTGTCGGACACTGCACTTGTCAATCATAATGCATAGGTTCATTCGCGGTCGCGCGATTTGCCCGATCGATTCCAGCACATCCTCCCGGATGGAGCAAATGGGCCCGGACGGTTTGCTTGGCCCGATCGCTTCTACCCAGCAGGTACCAACTCCTGCCACGGTGAAAGTGGTGCAGCTTTATTGCCGTGCCGGATCTGTTTTGCCGCAAACACACACACACACACACACACAGGTTGAGAGTCGTGGACAGGGTACATGTTTGGGCCGTAGCATTCCGACAAGGTCGTGCCGAGCGGGCGAGGAGTTTCGATCCGAATGGAGTCTAGAAAATGGAAAACACGCGATAGAGAACGCGCCGAGGAGTGGCGGGCGAGGCTTAGGGAAAGATAGCAAATGCAGCAAAAACAAAACCAAACAAAACACATTCACGCAAGCTAGATGAACAACCCGATGGGCGATGAGGTGAGGTGCAGCAGCAGAAGGAAAAAACAGATTTTCTAGATAAGTGCTCTCACGGGAAAGGGGATGGGAGGGAAACGATATTAGTAGTGGCATGTGTGCCCGGCCTTCCAGTGGCAGTGTCAATCGCTCGGGCGCTCGGGCGGTAGCTATGCTAGCGCACGGGGAGTCCACCTGAACGGACTGATAATTAGTGATGAAAACATTGGCGTGCCACTGACCATGCCTAGTATGCGACGCAAAGACTGCCAAAGACTGCCAGCGCAAAAAGGGATGGGGGGGGGGGGGGGGAGTGGGGAACGATCGCGAACGAAGAAGATCGTGGTGAAGAGTTTCACTTTCTACTTTTTCCACACGTGTGTGCACACCTATCGGCACACACACCTCTCTCTCTCTCCCCTTTACGGGAGCGCAGCGTCGTTGTTTTTCGTTGCCTTATTTTGTAAAGCTTCTCTCTTCCTTCGGCGGCCGAGCTTTCGCTGTGTATTCTTTACTGTGAGTGTTTCTTTTTCTTGGTGGTTTTCTCTCTCTCTCTCTCTCTCTTCGTCGTAATGATTATTTCTTTCTGCCCCGCAAACTATTCCACCGACGTGCCAGGTACAACTGCCGCGCTGCTTTTGCTCGTTCATTATATTGTACTTATGTATCTTTAATCGTTGTTTTTATGTTTGCCGTGCTTTCTACTTCATATTTCTGATTTGTTTGCTCTTTGTTTTGTTTTCCTATTTGCAGTGTGGTTGAACGAGAACTCAGCGTGCCTTTACCGATTTCGAAAATCATCAAAAAATGGAACAATCTCCTGCAGGAGTACAAGGTAGGTTTTGTGGAGCTGGAGGAAAGAACGTCAATTACAAAGTGGTTTACAATTTTAACAGACAATGGTGTTGATAGCTTAAAAGACATTATTAGTTAAAACTTTTTTGTTCTGCTTATTTATTTGGCATATAAAAAGCATCTCAACTTGTTCACAAACTTGTAGAACTGAGTTTCTGTTTAGTGATAATGAGCTTTACACTCTTTATTTAAAATCCATTTAAAATTCCCCCCTTAAACCACGCCACTCCGCAGAATGAGACAAAGAATCTCGAATCTCGAGCTTTCTCTGCTGCAAACGCGTTTGTATTTGCGCATTGCGCACCGTCATCATCATCGCCGTGATGATCATCCTCCCAGTCCTTGATGTCGCGCGACCGGTCTCCAAATTGGTCACTCTTCAAGATCCCACGAGATGATGCTTCGTCTACGATCGCAATGGAAATTCCACGGTGTCGAGTCGAGTGCTTCACAACAAACCGCAACCTGCCCCGTTGTCGCTGGCTGCTCCACAAGCCTCCCCACCATACATTCCAGTACAGCATCATAAGAGCACCAGGTCCAGCTCCACCTCCCCTAAAAGGTTCCTTTCTTGAGCGACGAAGGTTACGGCCCGCCATGACATTCAACGCCCAAAACCGACCGTTCCGAGCCTGCTCCTGTCCTCCGGCACACTTCAAATCGTCCTCGCGTTTGGGATCCGCGTGTGCTTTGGGGGAGAAATTGAGCCGGGTACTTGAGCCGGTACACCGCGGTGTCCTACTTTTCCGATACATGCGGCTCCAGCCGATACACACTCACACGTTTGCCACCACCGACACATGCAGCGACACGCGCGCGTGCGCCCGCTCGCACTCGGTACTCGGGCAGCATTCTTTCGGTTGTTTCGCTTATTATTCATCCCATGTAAAGTGAGATGTAGCCGAAGCGAGCGCCAAAGATGGCACGCGGTGCCGGAGAAAGAACGAGTGAAAGTGCGAGCAGGATGGACAGATATCGAGCTCTCTGCGGCTCGCGGACTCGAACCCTTCCTCGAAGCGAAGAAAGATCGACGACGGATCGGTGGGCAAAGCAAGAAGAACGGTACCAGTGTGGCCCTTTTTCTGCATCCCTTCCCGTTTTGTCTCAGTGCTTTGCGTACGAAATTATGAAGGCTTTGCTTGTGTGTGTGTGGTTGGAGATCCGGGTTCTTCTCCATCTCATTGCACGGGTCAGTTTGCTAGCGCTTCTCGAGCTTTGTGGCTAGTGGAGGGTTTGTTTTGTAGGATTTCCGTTCTGTTTTGCATGGGATGCGGGACGGGGGATGATGAGCTAGCGATGGTGGACGGGCTGACCCCAAGTTCCAAGAAGCGAACGAAAGTAGGTTACCAGGAAGTGATGAGCGCCCAAGCGGCCCAGTGTGCTTCACCGAATGAATAAAGCATATTTTAAAGCGCTCGACCACTTACAAGGTGTGTAATGTATAAAATGGATGTTATTGATTCTGTTCTAATTTTCAAGCTCACCAAACGCCGTGTCTCGCGTTTATAGTTCCTCGCTTACAAACGGTACACACGTGCTCGAGCAGCCATGAACCACGCTCACGGAGAACGGATCCTAGCTGTACATTGCAAAGCTTGTAGCGAGTAGCGCAATAAAATGCGTAGCGAAAAGGGGGAAACACGCACAGGAACGGAACACATTTTAATAATTATATAAAGCTTTAGCCAATCGTTACCCATCGCACCGGTTATCGGTTAGCTCTACCTCTACCCCGTACCGATAGGGACTGAACTACAGTTAGGTGCTAGGGTGGCGCGCTTAACCTCTGCGCGTTCTAGGCACAGGCGCATCGGTGTTCGGCGTCCGATCGGCAGCTGAGCTTGAAATTGGACTCATTAATCACTTCGCAAGTGGTGGCCGGAACGGCGGAAGCTGAAGAGGTTGAGAAGCCTCCGTCCGGGGTGCGTTAGCAATTATGTTGCTTCATCCGTGTTTTTTTTTTTCGGGTGGAGAGTTTGAGTTGCTATCACGCGCGCGATGCGTTGCTAAATGTTTGGCGGACGATACGCACCGATAATAATTGGAAGCGATTGGGAAAGGTGAGATAATTTGGAAAGGAAGTAAAACGTTTTTCTTGGGTTATCGTTGGAGTTGGCTAGAGGTTAGAGCAGTGGAAAAAGATCGCCTTAGATTAGTTGGTATTATTATGTTGAATATCGCTGCATTTTGCCACGGGAGGAATAGCATAAAACGGTAGTACATTTTGAATGCATTTAATCGTCTAAGAGCAGTTGGTCTCTATGAAAGCTTTGTGATCACTGCAGCACGCCATCAGCTATGATAGCATATGTGGCGTGAGAGCATCTGGGCAATCTGGTCAACGTTTTAAAAGAGAATTTAACCATAGAAAGCACCACCGCGTGCATCGTTCGTGCGGTTTTGCAGCGGAAGGTAGCAGCGGATAAGTACAAAATTTAACGTAAAACGCCAATAGAAACTATGCTCGTCCCGCCACCCACCATCTCTATCCCCTTGCTGAAAGAAAACACTCTAAAACGCTCGGAAAGAATCCAACTGGAAATAGAAAGCCAGCAAAGGCAGGCAGGCAGAAAAAGAAAGGTTTTGTTTCTTCTCTATTTAATGCGCTTGTACAGGCCCAAAACCGTTTGCCTCAGCTGGTGGACCAACCTAGTGATGCCGTGCTGTGGTTACGATCGTCTACGAAGCCATCCACACACACACACACGCGAGAGCCCTCATGCACACGTACATGTGTGACACAGAGGGATCGGGGCGCGGTGTGCCTGCCGTCTTGGAGTGTCTGTTGCCGTAGTCGCTTTGACAACATCTCGCCCAAACCGAACGCAAACGGGGGAGGATGGATGGTTGGGCGCGCGTGCAAAAGATTTCCAAAGATCATCTACGGTGGGAAGGCTCAAAGGGGAGGGTTGTGGGGTTGGCGTAGATGGCGAGAAACTGGGTGAAAAGATCGTAAAGGTCGATGTTAGCGGGAGAGAAAGCGCAGAATTAATCCGTTGCGGACCCGGGCAGGGAGAGAGCACTTTTTAGTTCCCCTCCGTCCGTTTGCCGTTGTTGCTGGTCTGCTTAGATGATGTTTCCCATGGTTGGGAGAGGCTGAGGCACTTTTTTTTTCGTCTTCCTATGCTTCTTGGTGTGGTGCCACGCTCTTCGGTGGTTACGAGCGAAAGCCCCTGCCGCCGTTGTAATTCATCATGATTCTAGGGCATGCTGATGGGCTTTCAATGAGCGGCAAGACATTCTTCTGCCTCCCGTTGGGGCTCGTTGCTTTGTCGGTTCCAGTGCCCAACTCTCATCGTCCGTTCGTTGGAGCTGGATGATGGTGGAGCAGTAAAACGAGTTCAAAAATGGTTGCCTTATAATCCACGACGGTGCGTACAAGTTTATTGGTATCTTTAAATACGGCGTGCGTACCGCGAATAAAAAAATCGCTCCCAAAAGCTCAGAATGCCCCGTTCGATTGTCCGAAGAGGTACCGTTCCACGCGTCACGGTTCGATTGCATTCGTGCGAAAATCGTACGGTGCTGGTGGTACAGCTCCTGCTTCGCCTCCGGTCCGGTTCCATCGAAGCGTGACATCCCGAAGAACGAATGTAATCCGCAGCGTTCTTAACGCCTTACCCCGTTCGGACGCACACTCGGTCAATAAGAACTCGCTCGTCCGGCGCCCGTACAAGGCACGGACGCGCCAGGAATTTCCAGGCAGTTAGAGTAGCTGCCAATCTAGCCGGTCGAACTAGCGGGTCCGATGATACCGTTTAAGCCGTCGGTGTATACCGTCTGTGCGATCAAGTGTGCAGCCGTGTACGTGTATGCGAGCAAAGGAAACTGTTTGGGTCCCCGGGTTGCTGTGGTGTTCTAACGGTGGTTCCCGTCTAGCAAAAATCACGTGCTCGGTTGAACACGTGGTCCGCGTGGTGCGTGCTGAAGTTTGCGCAAAGAACGAACGCACCGAGAAGCCGGTGAGAACGCGTGAGAAAGAGAGTAAAAGATATCAGAGCTAGTTGGTCCAGTTCTGGGGTGGACGTCACCGAACAGTTACACCGTTTCTCGCCTGTACGCTGTTCCGTGTTTTGGATGGATGGACCGCTCGGCTGTTCGACTCTCGCCGGACCTGGTGGATGCCGGTGTGGCCAAGCGTTACGAAGAGTAGGTCAAACGGACAGCCAGCAGCCCAAGCAGCAACGCCGACATGTGCCCGTTCCAGGAAGCCTGTTCTAAAGTAACGGGAGCTTCAATCGCCGCTCGTTCGGTGTCGTGTCGTGCTGCTGGAAGGTGTCTTCCCGGAGAAGATCTTGGCTGGGTGGGTAGAATGAATGGAAAATGAAATAAAAAAAAGCATTCCAACGAGATGGGATGTAGTGAACAGCGATGGTAATCGTTTACTTGCGGGGCCAAAGCGAGCTTACCTGCGTAGGCGTCGTAGGAGCGTACACGTAGAGGACCAAAACATGTAAAATAGCCCCATTCAGGGGTTGGGTCATCTTGAGCAGGGAAAAATACATGTAGGCAGTATGTTCGAGGCGGTTTCTGTTTTGTATGCACACGGACGGAGGATTATCTAGTGAAACGCTTGCGGACGCTGGAGAGCTAAACAATACATCATTTTAATGCTGGAATGCGACGCTTTCTATTGCGTTTTGCTTTCAACCACCACAAAGCTTGGGCTAGAAGCTGCGGAAACTTTTGAAAAGATGTTCCTATTCAGCTTCACAGTTCACGGTGAAGATAAGCCGTGTCTTGAATTCAGTTTTCTGCTGTTTGTTATTATTAAAAAGAGCTGAAATCAAAACAATTGCTTCATACGTTGGTCCAGTTTCTGCGGCAGAAGTATTGCGTGATGATGCTACGAACCGATCCATCCTTTCATACATCTTTCACGGCTTCCAGGCTGTGCCAGTCTGAAGGAACCAATGTTTTTTTTGTAGGTTACACACTCAATTCTTCGTTGCGCGTGTGTTCACGTTTTTGTTTTCGCTGCCGTCATCGTGTTTGCTGTCAGATCGTTTTTTGGAACGGATATCGGAACACGCAAGCATACCGGCGCATACCGGCCCTAAACGAAGCTGTAATGTGCAACCTAGTTTTTTCGAAGCCAACCCGCCGAAGCACGTAGATTACGCTCCAGAAGGAGGCAGCTCATTGGCAGCGCGATTGCTTCCGGCTGGAAAGCAGCAGCACTCCAGGTGGTTAATTTGTTGGTTAACACATATACAAAAAATGTAGGATTTAAAATTAATGTGCTTTAAGAGTTACTGCTGCGTGCAGTTTCCGCTTAACGTCTGTGAGAGCTCGTATGTGTTAAGGGCATGTAGCGCGTATGTTATCATTTTATAACAACAACCCGTCCACTTCGCTTGCAGGGCGTAGCGATAGCGCAGTGCTCACGTGTCGGAGAACGCTGTTTCGCCGAAATCGGTGGCCCGAGATCGAACACTTGTCGCTTCTCGGGCAACAAACAAACGCAAACGACGGGAGCCCGAAAGGGAAGCCGCATCTTAAGTGGCGATTCAGGTGACAATTTCCCTTATCAGTGTTGCCCCATCTCGACGCAACATCTCCGGGAACGCGTTCTATATGTTGTACAGCCCCGAAGTTCTACCTATGCTGGCGTGCGTATCGCTAATGGACCAACAAGTATCACTGGGCGGTGAAACAAGAGATCGATAGCGCGACCAGCTTGCTGCAATTTGTCCAATCGGCCCCGCTGACATCGAGGCAAAGGTTCCGGCAGGCGATGTGTGTTTGCCTTTCTAATGATATTATTTATCTTACTTGCTCTCATCACAGCGCACGCATACGGCTGCCGATGGAAAGCCAAATCGAACACTCGAACTGGCGCGAGTTGTGCGTTAATCAATGCTTTTGAGCGGTGATGAAAACGTGAAAACGCTTCAACAAACGCTTCCTGGTGGCTAGTATTTACACCCTTCTATTTATGCAACCAGGTGGCAGGCCTTCCCCTTCGCATTGTGCTGCAAGGGGCTAGCTTGAATCATCATAATCATCATCAACATCGGTGCGCTCATCTCAGTGATGTTCCACTTGATTCTGCCAAATGGAAATCTTTTCCTATTGATCAGCGCTGCAGTGCCATTTTATTATTTCGCAATTGCCGTAATGTGTGTGTGTGTGTGTGTGTTGGGAGGCTTTGCAAATAACACACATTTTTAACGTGAAAAATAATAAAACACCAGTTTTCCTCGATCGCCTATTCGATCGTGAAAGTTTGCGGCGCAAACCATAACCGTACCTTTTACCGAACGATTTGCGCAGCTAGGTGAGGGCCATCGCGCTGGCTTTTCATCACGAATTTCCCCCAGCTAATTGTGCTGCTACTACTGTGACGGACGCTGATTGTTATCGTTTTTCGGTAGAAAAAGAAAATAAGACGATAAAATGCCAATTTTTTGTGGCCCTTTCAAGCGACAGAAAGTTCTTTTTTTCACACGATTCTTTAACTTCACCCTGTTTATGGCTTGGCGCATGTTAGAGCGAGCTTTGTTTACAGTTACCGTGGCGAGACCTTGAAGTCTGTGCCCAAATTTTGGGCTCCCCGTAGCGTTGACCCTTCGGCAACAGCAACACCGCTAACGCGCCTGCCTGTGCTGTTTTGCCTTTGAGGAAACACAAAAAAAAATTGAAGAAACCCATAATAAGGGTCCATTTCGCTCAAGGTGGTGTGCCAAAAGTTGGTGGATTTTTTGGAAAGTTTATCAAAATTCTCTGCCAAATGTGCAAAACTCTCACACGCTTGCCGGTCTATGTGCCCTTGGAGACGGCTCTGGAGGGTCGTGTTATTTTTGGTAACTGTTTTTTTTACACTAATAATAGTGAGTTCATCGTCTTTTTTCCCCGCTTTTTTTTGACTTGCAAAATGTTGAATGAAATAGGAAATTTTCCCAAAATAGCTAGACCGGTGGGAAAAACAGGGCTGCTTGAGAAGCTGCATGCACGGGCACGTTAAGCCGTTTGGCACGTAATGCACGTCAAAACAGTCGCACAAAAACCACGTGCAAAAATGAGCCCCACAAGGCAATCGGACGCTCAATGGGGAAGCTGCCAATGCTCGATGCACGTTCGACACCCGTTAGGCGGTGGGCGATGACGAAGTTCTTGGGTATGGTCCGCGCTGCTGCACTCCGTCCGCGCGTACGAGCACCAGAACGGGACAAAAAATAAGCCAATCGGTTTCCGCTTTCCGGATCGACTTTAACCACCCCTTTCCCCGTGCTTTCCGAACCCCTGCTTGCGGTTCTTTCCCACTGTCTGCGCGATCGCTCTCTCGCTCTTGAGCTTTGGGCGGAGAAAGCTCGAGGGCTGTGGTTCATTCTTCAGTGGATTCCACGGGCAGTGTTTTCATTCTCGCGACGATCGCTGCCCCTCTCGCAGGTGGCGCACCATCTCTCTCTCTCTCTATCCGTCACTCTCACAGACCCTTGCACGCTCTCCGGCTTTCTGAGAAAAGTCGCTCAGCTCCACTTCGAGCGAGACCCGCTTACGCACCGGACCGGTTAAGAACCGTTAGCTTTTACGCTTAACCTACTTTCGCGTGTTCTGTTTTGTTCTCTTCATTCTTCATTCTTGTCCGTAACCACGGGCCACCCCATCGTTGTGGGTCTCACTCACGCTCTCCCTCTCCCGCTTGAGAGGGTCTAGCTGCTAACGGGCAACCCCAATCTACGGGGTACGTTCTACGCGGGCCCTTCTGCCGCTTTCCTCCTCTTGGTTGCTCCCTTTTAGGGTAAACCTTGACTTTGCTGCGATCGTGCGAGAGAGCGCGCGCCAAGTGCGTCAGACCGGGTGTACGCCGTTGGCCTTCGTTGCGCGGTTCGGCTAGAAGGCGGCCAGGTAACGGCGTTCTTGCTCTTGGTGGCATCTTTCTCTAGGCGAGCCGAGCGCGTGTTTGATGTGTTTCCAGTGATTGAAGCTTAGAACATCCGTGAGATGAGCTTTCGGAGCGTGGTTGGGGATGGGGTTTTTTTGTTGTTGTTGCTATCCCTTCTTCAGCTGATCGTAGCGTTCGTTGGAAGGGTAAAGAGGATGAGAAACGTCATCTTCAGCAAATCGGTACGCATGGTAGGTAAAGCAACTTCCTCTTGAAGTGACCCACATTTTAGAGAACGGTACCGTAAGACCTGTTCCCTTATGGCTAGCTTGTTTCTACTCTTAACTTTTACATTAAGATCCATTTGTAAAAAAAAACTTGTCGACGTTTCAGTTGCTGCAGTAGACATTAGAACACATTGTTTCAAAAATGAGACATGTTCTATTGTTGTGAATGTTGCATAAAGCTTTCAACCTATTCCTCCAAAAAAACTGTTTAAATTCCACTGGATTCCAACTCATTTCCCAATCTTCACTTCAGCGCCCAAAACTGCGTGTCTTAACTCTTAAACCGGGGGCTATAAATCATCATGCAAACAAGCAATGGTGTGTGTGTCTGTGTACCGGTTCGAAGCCCACAGTTTATCATCCGTTCCGCACCGATGTGACATTTATGATATGCGCGTCGCCAAACATCAATCAGCAGACCGTGCCGAGCAAATCAAACGACCGGACGGATGTGTCGAGCTAGGAGAAGGAGAGCAGGTCGGGGTGGGTTAGGTTTCTTTGTCCCCTAGTTGGCACTTTCTCCAGCCGAACGAACCAGCCGGGGGAAGGGGAAGGGTATCGATTGATTAGAAAGTGTTAAAGACGTAGTTTCACTTTCCGTCACACACTCTAGTCTAGGCAGCACTGGGGCGCGCCAGGTGACAGCATACTTTGGTGATCGATACCCGTGCATGGTGCGCACGCGTGTGTGTCTATGCGTGTGTGTGTGTGTCGCAGCACAGCTGTCTGCCCTAGAAGCTGGTGACTTCTCCGAATGGGACGGGCAAGAAGATGAAGCTCACATGGTACAAAGCACCGAAAGGCTTACCACGGACGGTGCGAGGAACTTTCCAATTGCTGTGGCAAGTGGTTTATCTATTTTCCAAAGGCTTTAGCTTTCTTTTGTCTTCATGCTTTCTTGGGTTTTTTAAACCGTTTTCCTGCACCATGTGAAGGGGTGAAAAATTAAGCTACCCCACAGTCAGAATCGTTAATCATGTGCTTTTTTTTAATGCACATGGGCATCCCTCCCGGCCGGGCGCAAAACGGCCCCCGGACCAAGCAGTCTGCTTAACGGTGCGTTCTTATTTCCGAAACCATATCTTTGACTTTGATTTGCGAGCCACTAATGCAGCTCACCCATAACGAGAGAAATAGCTGGTCCGAATAGTCCACAGACACACGTACACACAGCTAGGCACCACTTTCACTCAGGCAGGCCCCGAAAGATGCTGGACAGCTGCGATGCTGATTGCTGATGCTGCCGAGGGCACACGAAAGCCAGAGATGATTAGACCCCCGATGCTAGACCGCCCCATTGGAGCATTCAGGGTGGTTGGAAGTGTGAATTTAGGCAGCGGTCGGCTCGGTTGGTTCTTCGATGCGTGCCAGCCGGAGGTCGTTCGCGCGAAGGAATTGCGCCCAGATGTGATCCTCATTATAGAGGCGCTTTTCTTGCTTGATTTTTTTTCGCGGGCGCGCTCCGCTGATTACCAAAATTTCTAGCACTGCCCACCCTACCAACCCAGCACACGGGGTCTGCGTGTGTGTTGATACATTTTCATGAGGTTTTCCGTTTCGATTGGAAGATTTTTTGGAGTGACTGTGGTGTCCCAAAAACTAGTCGTTGGCCGGTTCGCTGATTACGAGCTCGCTGTTGTTGTTGATTGCCTCCGCGGCGTGTCGAGAAGGAATGTGCGCGGATTTACAAGCTTAATAGCGAGCAACATGGTGTCAGCAGCAGCAGCAGCCGGGGCGAGGAGAACCAAGCTACAAGATTACTTACCGCGGTCCAGTGCGGCGCAGGGGCCATAGAGCACAGTTTGGACGGCAACCAGCGCCTAAAAACCGGGGGTGATGAGTCGCGGGCGATAAAGGTTGCAAGAGGGCAGGAAATCATGCGACCGTGTTGGGTAATGGCAGAGGTGGTGTGCGCGTTTTGTGGCGATATTGCCGGATGTGTAGACGTTATTCCGAACTGTGTGTATGTGTGTCGGTTTCTGTGTTCACGCTTGTTAAGCGTAACAAGCGCACTGTTAAGCACTGTGCAGGTCCACTGCAAAGTGGGCCAGCGTTGGAATCGTTTCTTAACGGACCCAGCAAACGGCTCAACTTTGAAGTTGGGTTCTCCGGTGAGGCAGGAAGATTAACATTACGCTACTATGTTGAGAGAATTTAAACAGATGCATCAAAACGAAAGGCTCATCTTCTTAATTGGGTCAAAATTAGGCGCGGAAAAGTAAACCACAGAAACAAATGTGCTTCTTCTGTTGCTGGGATGAGCTTTTCTTTACATTTGCTGTAAGAAAGCTTGAATATTGCCGCTGGTTCCCCATCCTCCCAAATGGGTCTTAATTTTGGCTTCGAACTGGGATCGTGACCCTCGCATGATGGAAGATCCACTTCAGCACAAAGCAGAACCCGTGAGACGGTAAAAAAGAGTGATCCAAAAATTAACAATCAGACCCCCTCCTTCAACTCCTGCAATTGACCCATTTCTCGGCTGGTGCCTATTCCACCGGGTTGGAAAGTTCTCAAGCTTATTCTTTCGCGGTCGGAGTATGACCCAATTTCCCACCATAAATAAGTGGGCCCCCTCGCAAAAGCCAACCCTCTTTCTGGGGGAGGAGGGTTCAGTGGTAGAGAAGGCACCCAAAGCTAGCAGCGCACTGAGCTGCGGCGGACTTAGATTGGGATTCTCCCCATACCCACAGCCAGAAGAATGTAATAGGCAACCCGCGGAAGGATGGGTTTTGTGGTCTCGTCGAGTTTGGTCGTTGGTTTCTCACCGTCTTCGTTTCGGCAATTGGGAGGAAATGATCTAGGCGCACGAAACCACCGTGGAGCAAGGGGAAGGAAGTGAACACGAGAGCTCGGCAACATATAGAACAGCCAGCATTCCGGAGTTGGGTCTGGAAGTAGGTCGAACACAAAAAAAGAGCAGAAGAGGCGAGTTCTCTACGATCATCGTTGTTCGGTAATGGGGTTTGGTACCTACGGCAGCATCACTACCACGCTCCAGCTCAACAAACTCGTTCGGCGTGTGTATGTGTGAGTGAGTGCACTGAGTAATGGTTTGTTGTTTTTTTTTTGCTCGTCAGACTCAACCTCATCCCCGTTAGACGTTGGGTTGGGCTTGTCTCAGAATAAGCTCAGGCTTGTAGGAATAGATCCACACACACACACTTGCACACCTTCACGCACACAATCCACGGAAGATCTTCACCGAAACGGGGGAAACGAGAACCGGGAACGTAGATTCTTACCCAGTTCCCACTTTGCGCGCTCCGTGGGCCCGCTTTGCTCGCCTGACGTTCGGTTGGGTCCGTTGCTTTCGCCACGGGGCCGGAACAACTCGGGAACTGGGTCACTGGTGGAGGGGTAATCTTCTGCCGTTGCACCGTTGTGCCGTGTGCCGTTGCTTGACCGACTGTGCTCGTGCGGTCGAGTGGGTTTCGGAGCAACAGGCCCGTGCCAACTACTGGCATGAGGCAGAATGGGAACAACGGCTCGCCTTGCTGGAGGATGAGAATGGAGCGTGTTCGAATCGATCGACCGAGCGTTTCCTGTCGAGTGCAAAGGTGACGATGTGCGGCGAGAGCTGGGACGGGGGTCGATGTTAGAGGTCACAACGATGGGTGGGAAAAGGAAACAACTACGAGCACATTACTAATAGGTACAACTATTTTCTTTCTTCCATTCTTTCGTCCGCGCTACAGGCGATCAAAATGTCCGAGGAGCCGAAGCGTCGCGAGTGGCCATTCTTCAACCTGATGGACGTGTACTTCAGCGATCAGGTGAACGATCCGACGCTGCGCCTGTTCTCCTCGACCAAGCGGTTCGACTCGGACACGCTGGACGACGCCCAGTTCGACGACGAGATCATGAACTCGACGGCAGCGGCCGCGATCGCCGCGGCTGCCGCAGCGTCGGCCGCCGCCGCCAACGCCGCTAGTCAGCACAAGATCAAGAACGAGCTGATCGCGAGCCACGGGCACAGCGGTGGCAGCATGCTGGACATATCGGATATCATCGGGGACGAGCACGGCGAGTCGAAGTTCGACCAGTTCAAGCGGGAGATCGTGCTGAGCCAAATCCAGGAAATAACGCGCGCCGGAAGCGGCGGGGGCGGTGGTGGCGGCGGCGGTGGCCGCAAGGAGAAGAACAACAACAATAAGGATCACCACAACAACAATAACAACAATAGTAGCAACAACAACAACAACAACAACAATACCAACAACAGTGTCAGCAACAACAATAGTAACAACAACAACGCGAGCAACCATTCGCCCAGCAACAACAGCGCTAACAGCAGCCCAAATGGGGCCGGCCACAATGGCAACGCGACGCTGGAAAGCAAGCACAAGCTGATGGAATCGCTCAACCTCAGCCCGGGCGGTAGCCACCTGACGACGAGCGGTGTCAGCTCGCTCAGCACGACCAGCAACAGCAGCAGCGGGTCGGCCCGGGACGAGGCGAGCAGCCTGAACAGCAGCCCGACCAGCCACATGAGCAGCGGACCGCCCACCAACGGGCCGGAGCTGCGCAAAATGTCCAACGGACCGACGGCGGACTTTAGTGCGCTGCTGGCCGCGGCCAACAGCCACACGAACGGTACCCTGCACAGCAACAGCAGCGCGCTCAGCAGCACCGACCGGGACACGGACTACGATGACTATGCCGAGCGGAGCAGCCTGTACGACGGTGGCAACAATCATCTCAAGACCCTCAACCAGAAGCTGCTCCATCAGATGAACGAACATCACAACATCGATCAGGTAAATTGGTGGAGCATTCTTAAGGGGTTTTTAAGCATTTCTAAGCGATACCTACTGACATACTTACTTGCAGTAATGTCTTTCCGAAGTCGAACATCTCAAAGCTTCATAAGCGACTTGGAGTCCAAAATTCTTTGATCTGATTTATTGACTAAAATTTCACATAGATATTGCATTGGGTGGATTGTCCATGGATCTTGGATACTCCATAACATCAGGACTAGTTAGCTGAATGCTTTTCTATGCTATAGGTCCAATGGAGATCCTCCTTTGAGACTGAGTTGATATCTTTGTATCAGACCTACTCATACGGTGTCATTTTGTAGTTAATTTCCCAAGGATTTAATAAGCCAGTTTCGTTCAGACATTACAAAGTTCACACTGACAATGATAATCATCCGATATCAAACTTCTGACGTTTAGAAGATAAATGATTCCCCAAAAAGGACGTGACATGTGCACACCGTCTCCCCCGTCAAAACACACAATCAGACATCAACGCCTTGCGCCAACTACGGTGTATCTATTGCAGCCGAGTGCCATTGTACCGCTTGCGTAAGCTTAACAAAGGTAGTCAACACTACACGCTTCATAGAGGGGGTGAAAAGGAGAAGGATTTTTGGCAAACGACTTTCCAAAAATTTGCTGCCGCAGAACGCACACACACACATATGTTGCGCAGAAAGAGGGAAGGGAGAGGTGTGCATAGGGGGATGGATTGTATCACCGCATGACGTCGTGCCACCGATGCCAGCGCTGTGACCACAATCAACACCTCACACTCGAAACCGTTTGCCATTCGCCACGATGTTCGCCCGGCTGTCGGAGATATTCTCCACGCGCTCCGATTGCGCCATCTTGCGATGGTTCGTCCGGCAAGCCTTGAGAATGCCATATAAGCGTGCAGAATCTCACACGCGAAATTTTGTTAGCCCGGTGTAGTACTCGACAGCCGACGGGTGTGTGTGTGTGTTAGTTTAGATGGGAATGATTGAGGTTTGATTGGGATTGTGCTTTTCGGGGGCAACCACTTTCAGGATCCTCGGTCCCCGGTTCGGGCGGCAGCAATGGAAGGGTTAATTCTTCTCGCATACGCACCACGATCGAACCATTCGTACCACATCGCGGAGTTAGACGCGCGCACACAACAATCAATCTTTGGAGCAAGTAGGGGGTTCCATTTTGATCCCCGTACTAATGAGCATTAACGAGAGGACTTATGTGGGGATCGACGAGTGAGAGAGAATAGTGTTGCAGGTGGAAATGGTGGAGATGATGAAATTAGTTAGCATTTGATGTTGCATGACTCGTCACCTTCGGCGGGCTTTCACGCTTCTCCGCTTGAATTCATGTTTAAATCAAAGAATCCATGCTATCTAAGTCTCGATGCTAAGTTAAACCTCTCAAACATGACAAATTGTACGAAAGAAAACGAAATTTTCGCCCTTTCGCCCAAAAACCACCCCAGACCCGTTGCTCATTTGGATGAGCTGACAATAAACAGCAAGTCGTTTGGATTTATGAATCGCCATTCACGACCAAAGACGATTATTAATAGCTACAGCGCTGTGTTTAGCGTGTTTAGGCCGACGCCCCTCCCGTCGGAACCCCCTTTTTACCGCCTCGACGCCAGCTCGTTCTGAGCCCCCTCCTGGGCGATAGATAGCGCTTTCGCTTTCACCTGCTCGATGTACGTGACACACTTCTTAAGTGGTTGCTCAAGCAAGCGTCGTCGTCAAACGGAGTGGCAACGCGCGCCATGCGCAAGACGGTTTGCTGTCGACAAATATTACCTATTCGCTTAGCAGCGCAAGCCTCAAATGCCGTTTGCATTGCTTCCTTTCCGACGGGTCGTAAACGAGTTCCTTGGAGAATTGCGAAAAAGGGCAGCACAATACCGCCCAAAACGGGCCACATTTTGAAGCGTCTTCAGTATTGCTCACCCTTTGTTGATATTCGCTGCTCGACACGCTCGAAAATCTTCCTCGACAGGTTCAAAGTCCGCTGCGGTCTGCGTCGTTGATAATGTCCAAGCAGAATAGTTTGGAATAAGTCGTCCGTGGAGTTATAATGGTGGTGGTGGTGGTGGTGGTGGTGATGGCGAAGAGAACGTTATGCAACTTGCGACCGCTCACATGCCCCACCCGCCACGTCCTTCTAATGCGGAGATGGTTGGAGATGTGAGAAGCTAAGCACAACCCCAAAACAAACACCACTAGAGCCACTAGCCCAGGGGAGCGCAAGCAGGGGAGGGTAGCTCGTACGTGCCAATGCCCCTTTATGCAGCTGACTCCTCCTCCTCGTCCTCTCGCCCCACCTCGTGACAAACACTGCAGAAGTGTAAGAAAATCACAACAACCAAAATCGAAAGGCGAAAGCACCAGCCTAAGATCGCGCGAAGGAGGAGAGCCTAACCACAGCGGAACCTGCTCCCTCTCTCTCTCTCCGTCTTCATTTTCGGCTGCCAATGTGTGCGTCTACCCAGCGATCTTTATTTTGATCTAATGCTCCAAAATTGTGCTCCCCACTCGTTGCACTCTACCCGGAGCAACAACAACAACAACAACAACAACAAAACAACCTCCGACAAACCCACCCGGTAACCGGTACTGGGAAATCGATCGGTTGCTTGGCCCGCGGGGAGATTTATATATTTTTCGGCAACTTTCACTTTTTTTGTTGCTGCTCTTCTTCTCTATTCCCCTCGTGCCACACTGTGGTAAGTCTTTGCGGTTGTGGGTATGTGTGTGTGTGTGTGTGTGGGTAGGAACAAGTGCACGACGGGGAACTCCCAACCACACGCGGTGGCATGGCGTATAGGAAGATCGCAAGTAAACGGTATTGTATTTATATAATTAGAAGTCGAGGTACAGGTACGCGTACAGGTTGCAGCGGGTTTCACAAAATGGCACCCTGGAATGTTGGAATTCAGCAACGTCTGTAGAAGCTGTTCCGACCTGGGAGGGTTCCACGGGAAGGATTTCGGCATCGTCGCATGCTATGGGAACAGTTTTGCATTTCAAATTAGAATAGATTTCACTTTTCACCAGCCGTCTCCAGTTTCGGGTTCGTCTTGTGTCGTATGTCCCGCGCACCTGTTGTTGTTCTTCCCGGTGCAAAACTGCCCCCAAGTGCCCGATTTCGAAATATCGCTCTGCCATTGTTTCCTAACAGCCGGAGCGGTACGAGCGGAGGGAGAAGCTACATTTAAGGGCTGCATTAAAGCGGCCATTGAACCCGGCCCAAAACTGAATCAAAACAGTGCGGTTTTTCGGTGGTTACGACACCGACATTCGGAGCTTGCAAGAAATGCTCCCACTAACACTCGAAGAAGGCAGCGAAGTCGTACACCGCAGCAACCATCCGGAATTGCCGATTGTGGTGTGTTTGTGGTGCGTTTTTTTTTTTTCTTTTAAATCTCGAGCTTCTAGCCGAATTTCGTGAGCCAAGTGAACCATAAAGCTAGGCCAGTGTTGGTTGGCAAGGAGGGGGGTATTTTTTAAAGTTTTGTTTTTATTTTAGAGTTGTTGTGCGATGTTTGGTTGTGTTGTTATTGTTGATGCTGCTGCTGCGAGGCGCCTCCACCCGGGGCCCGCGGGGGGCTGAGATGCTCCCCTCACCCATTGAGGCTCATCCGCGTAACACACGCTCTCGCGGATCGCGTCTCGACCGAACGCATGTGCAGTCATCTCATCCGTCACGGAGTCGACGAACTCTCTTCGGAGCTCTCGAAACACATTGTGGCCAACAGTATCGCCCCTTCCGTGCCGTGCTTGACGACTACCTTCCAGCGTCGTCCCTCTCCTTGTGCGTTTTGACTCTGGCAGTTTGAAAGACCTTCGGAAGGTAACACAAACGGTACCACCGGGCACGGCGATTGCGAAAAGGCCCGTTGTGTGTGTGTGTGTGTTTCGGAATGTTTAGAGGGTTTTTTTGGAGGTGGTTCACACATTCGTAACGGCGCACGGTGTTCGGTACTGCGCAGTATCTCCGCTAAACTCGTGCGGGGAGTTGTATTCTCACTCCGCGCTCACTCGCGCAGCCCCAACAGGCTTCACTTTCGGTTTGGGGTTGGGGTGGCAAAAACAAAATCACACCTTTATCAGTGACGAGGAGTCCGAAAAATGCCACACAACCACCGAAAAAGCATATAAATAGCAACTCTTCTTCTGAACTTTGGGAACCCTGATGGGTTTTGGGTTTGGGGTTTGGGCGGGTAGAGAGTGATGGGTTCCAATGGAAACGACCGCGTCAGAGGCAATCCGGATTGACGGTGGTGTTTTTGTTTTCCGGTTCTATTCCGTCGCATTGTTGTCCGCCCTCGTCGTTGACAACTTTCACTTTCGACCTGAAAACGCGCCCCGCGATTCCGGGACAAAGACACAGACACTCACACGCACTCACACGTAGCTTTGATTTGCGGGTAAGGTAAACGATCGGTGCGGTTGTGCGGCGTCTTTCGAGCGGAATGCAAACGACGACGTTTCGGATGCCAGGCGGGACGTCGGTGATGTTTGGCAGTCGCTTTTGCTTTCCGTTCGCTTTCATTGACTAATGCTGTTGACTTATGGGGTGGGTATGCGAACGGACCGACTGGACCCACGGCAGGTTTGCCGATGATGGGTTGCGCGGTCATAACGCGACACACCTGTCCGATTGCCCAGGCACCGCGATCAGCCGTGATCGAACGTCGATCGATGGTTTAGAAGTCTTTGCCCAACCTAGCGACCTGCCCATTACACTACGGCGCTGTGCATCACGCAATATGTGCTCAACGGTTACGAAAGTATCGGTTTGTTTGCGGATGGGTTTGAGACGGTTTCTGTCGTCCCTTTTGTATTGCAATCGATTATTTCGAATGGAGAGACGGAACGGCGCATAAAGCAGAACATTTAGATGCCGCTCCAACGAGCAGTCTGCGTCTGCATAACGATCATCCCGACGAAGCGTGCACACTCGTACACTCTTGGTGTAAAGCCCCCCAAAAGAAGCAAACACGCAAGACGCTCTTATGTATTGGGTAACAAATAAATAAATTAAGATTTTTCGAACTTTTGCCTTCTTTTCGGGAGCCTAGGCGAGAGACAGCTCCACACGGGCACGAATTAAGAGTAAAGTGTGTGTGTATGAGACGGAGAGAGAGAGAGAAGAGAGATAGTAACTGCCCAAAAAAACAGCCACCGCTCCGAGTGGCGCATTTCGGAGGCTTTCATCTCATCGCATCCCCCCGCGCACAATGCCGCGAGGTCATTTGCGGTAGGGAGGATTTTCGGTGCCGTAACCGGTTCGGTTGTGCCATTTCGAGCGGACCTCCGCGGTGCCCCTTTCCCTGCTGAATGTTTTGAGTGTATATATATATTTTTTTGTTTTGTTTCGTTCGTTTTTCTTCCATTCAGAAAGACCACTTACCTGCTCCGCATTTTTGGGTAGGTTTTACTATTTTGCGGCTCTTTGCGTCTTGGTTGCATCCGAGAAGAGAGTTAATTTTGGAAGAACAAGTTTGGAGCGTTTAAGTCGAGCCGCAGTGCTGGTTGCGTTTATTTTTGGCCTTTCTTGCCCAGTTCGGTGCAATGGTGCAAAGCGATCATCACGCAGCGATCTTTGCAGACTGTCGTGACCATGGAAAGGGGGGGGGAGAACGAGAATCACAGAGTACAGGTTTATAAAGCACTGGAATTACTGATAATGTCAGCGTAGCTAGAAAAAAAGGAATGATGCAATATGTATGCAAAGTTTTACTTTCAGTCCCTTCTCAGCAATCATGGCAATGGTTTAGAACTGATTTTTGAACCCGTCTTTTCCCATCTTTTCTTCCTTCCAGTACCTCCTATCGTGGCGCGGATTCCACGGCAACATGTGCAAAGGATTCCACAGCCTGCAGCGGGACGGACAGATGGTGGACGTGACGATTGCCGCCGGCGGCAAGATCTTCAAGGCGCACAAGCTCGTCCTGTCCGTGTGCAGCCCGTACTTCCAGAAGATCTTCCTCGAGCACCCGTCCCAGCACCCGATACTGTTCATGACCGACGTCAACAGTCACCATATGGCCGGTCTGCTAGACTTCATGTACAGCGGTCAGGTACGGTAGAACGAGCCTGCAGCTGCACGCTTGCACTAAGGAAATGAGACTAATTTGCTTCTTCTTTTTTTTATTCTGTCTCATTCTCCAGGTTAACGTCAAGTACGAGGACCTGCCCAACTTCCTGAAGGTGGCGGAAGCACTACAGGTGAAGGGGCTGCACGGCGAGGTAGGTTCGTTGCCCGCGCGTACGCGCCGGCGTTGAAGTCGTTCGTTTTGTCTTTCCTTCTTTCGGGTGTGCGATCCTACTAGGGAGCTGTTTTTTTGTTTTGTTTTTTTTTGGGGGGAGTTTAGTGTTGGTTTTCGGGACGGTTTTGCCCGTGCGACGTGACGTGACAAGCGGCAAGCATTAGCTTTCTCTTCCTATTTTCGGAGAATGGGTTTGGTGGACAGGCCGATCGAGTCATCGAACCGCCCGCGGGGTTGCGAACGCGCTGGGAATGAAAATGAGAGTGCTTAGCGTATGGCCAGCACGGACCGCTGTGACAAACGTGGTGAAATCAGATACGGATGGCCTGATACTACTGCTACTGTGCTGCTTCTGCATGAGTGTGTGTGTATCTTTTGTTGTTGTTTGGGATGTTTTCTTTACGTGGAATCGGGTGTTACTCGTAATCCCGTTTTTAAAAGATGTGCTAGCATTACGGTTTATGCTGATTAGGGCTTTGCTGCCATTCTACTTGCACGACCGATCCCGCTCGAGAAAGAGAAAGTGCATGCGTATGGGCGGTAAATCGGTGTTGATCCATCCCTTGTCCCGGATATAATTGTTTGTTTTTTCTTGTTTTTCTTCTTCTCCCCGTTGCCCCGTTGGCGCATGCGTAGAGCACAAACGACTCTGAGGAGCGAGACTACCAGCAGCAGCAGCATCAGCACGCCCTGCGGTTGCAAGAGCAGCAGCGATTGTACCACCAGCAGCAGCAACAGCAACACCAGCAGCAGCTACATCAGCAACAGCAGCAACAGCAGCAACAGCAACAACAGCAGCAACAGCAGCAGCAGCAAAAGCTTGCCCAACAACGTCAGCAGCTGCTACAGGTCGCTCAGCAGCAGGCACATGCCCAAGCACAGCAGCAGCATCAGCAGCAGCAACAGCAGCAACAGCAGCAGCAGCAGCAACAGCAGCAACAGCAGCAAGCAGCAGCAGCGGCCGCCGCCCAGCAGCAAGCCGCCGCCGTTGCAGCCGCCGTCGCCCATCAGCAGCAGCAGTTCCAGCACCATCGCAACAACTTCAAGGAGCTGATGAAGGCGAAGCATGCGGCCGCGGCCGTCGTACTCAACGAGGACTATCTCAACAATAACGCAAGCAACGCGAACAACAACAACAGCAGCAGCAACGGCAACAATGGCAACCTCGCCAGCAATGGCAACGCGAACGGGCCCCTGTCACCGTACGCCAGCAAAAAGATGCTCGACACGCAAAAGTACCAGAAGTACTACTCGAAGCGCAAGCTGGTGCAGCAGTACGAGCAGGAGATGCGGGCCGAGAAGCGCAAGCTCGGCATCGAGGATGTGATACAGGCGGCGGCGGCCGCGAACGCACTCAACCTACGCCTCAACAACGGTGGCAGCCCGATCGGTTCGCCGACGGCCGTCGCGGCCGCAGCAGCGGCTGCTGCGGCAGCCGCCGCCGCACTCAACCCGCCCGGGACGCCCACGAACGGTGGCACTAGCACGGACGATGAACAGCAGCAGCAGCAGCAGCAGCACCAGCAGCAGCAGCAACACCAGCACGGTCAGCAAACGCCCGTACTGCTGCAGAACATCAAATCGGAGCCACAGTACGACGACGAGGACGAGGGCATGGAGGTGGACCAGGACAACAACAACTCGCTGAACGCCGCGAACGCCAACACTGCCCACAACAACAACAACAACAACGAGGACGATTACTACGGACAGCACGATCAGGGCGTGATAACGACGGGCAATGGCAAAACGATCAAACATTCCATACTCGAGCCAAATATAGTATTAAAGCAGAGCGACGAATGTCTCACGACCAACAATCAAACGGGTAGCCTGAATCTGTGCAAGAACGTCAGCTAATCGGCTCGATCGCACTGTTGCGGTGGGCCTTGCTCGTTGTTTGGCGCAGCGTCCTCAAACAGGGGGTGCAAAGATGCAAGGATTGTGGACGGCTTGGACGGGGGCTGGGTGTGTAGACGAGAAGTGGAGACTGTAGATAGCTAGTAAGGGAGGACAGTGTAACGTGTAAGCTAACTTATTTATTTGCTGTGTGTATGTGTGAGTCGTGTAAGTGTGACGTAACTGTGAGTAATGGAAAGGAGGCTGCTTGAGCGATCATTGCCTGATAATAATAATAATAATGATAATATTTACAATAATAATAACAATAATACGATGTAGTTAATTTCGATCGATCGATCTACAACACAGCGATCGCGATCGCTCTAGAAGATAATCGCGCATGTAATCGCACCGCAAGGATTAAAGGGGGATTTTTGTTTATTTTGAATTAGCAAATCGTGAGTTACGTGTGTGTGAGTTACAGTTTCGGCGTTTCTCGGCGCCGGGACAGACTGGTTGAATAGTATTTAGATGTAGTATTTTTTGTAACATTTGTTTTTCGCTCGTTTTTGTCTCTTCATGTGTTTATTGTTTGGTTTATTTTTACTCGCTGATTGTAAGAAGTTTAAACAATGGTTCTGCCCTTGCACCCTTTTTTGTTACTTTTCATCCCTTGTGTAGTATCCATCATTTAGCGTTGCGTGCGATCTTTCTGTCTATATATACACACACACACCAACACACAAATCACTCACAAACCACACGCGTCACGGCTTCACGCAAACAAGCACACACACACACATGCGCGTATACTTATTTGTCGTTGCGTTGATTTTCGATTCTAATTCAGGGGTTTATTTATTATCTTTTTTGCATACGTATGTGTGTGTGTGCATGTGGAGGTGTATTTGTGGGTTTGTTGCTTGCATTCACGTGTAATAATTGCTAGCGCGCGTGCTATCGTTGTTGATTATTTCTTAGTGTGTTAGGGGCACACGGGGCGAAATGTTGATGCGACACAAAAGGAAGTCATTGCCAGCAGAGCACCTGTGTGACCTAATTTATACATATATACATACCCATATGTTAACGTAATGAAAAGGCGATATTTGATGTATGCGGTCGCAGAGACACGAAACAACAACAACAACAACAACAAAACAATAACATATACAGATACACATTATTAACTTAGCTGTAAGCACTCAGTATCGTGTAAGCGTACGTAACTATCCTGGCAGCAGCTGCCACAAAAGACACACAGTTCCGGTCACAGAACGATACAGACCGGAAAAGGAA
Source organism: Anopheles coluzzii (assembly GCF_943734685.1). Lineage (NCBI taxonomy): Eukaryota > Metazoa > Arthropoda > Insecta > Diptera > Culicidae > Anopheles > Anopheles coluzzii. Next base: position 41,164,375 of record NC_064670.1, on the reverse strand, counting down.
AACCTAAACCCTTCGGACCTCTGCACATACGCACCTACGGGGAGGAAGCAGCAGGTTGCTAGTTGCTGAAGGTCAGATCAAATTGTCAGCTCAGGTGTTTTCATGATTCTAGTTGTTGTTTGCTGTTTTGTACGTAAAAGAAGAAACGCGTAAGCACGCCACCCAATAATGTAACAAACGTCCTGCTCGAGAAACAAAAGGGAAGAGGGAGAAGAACGTTTTTCCGCAGCGGGAAGTAGTGAGCCTCCAGGATGGCCGCAATATTTTATAAGACGGGCGGGGGGCAACCCCCTGACAGACAGGCAGGCAAGAGAGAATGGTATAGAGAGATTAGCATAACCACTTTTACGGACAGTTCTGTGCAATTGTGCAATCGAGCAGCAAGGAAGAATTTGAAAAAAAATATCCCTATATGTAAATCCACGTACAGGAGTGTATCCAACAGGCATAGGCGTAAGAAAGGGCATACAATGAAGGGCAGGCTTGTACTGAAGACAACAAAACACTCTTCACACAGCTCTCCCAGACAGACAGACAGGTAGGCAGCCAGGCCGTTTTCTCGGTTAGTGCTGTTTTGTTTCGTTTTGTTAAAAAAAAAACCATCCTCATCTTCATTATCATTCACTTGTATCCGGGTGTTAGTATTTATTTTGTTATTTGCCGTACACGGTACGAACGGCCGTGCCTGCGAACGTACGAAAGCGCTCGATCACTTTGTTTTTGCATGTAATGAAACTAAACTATTGCTTCAAATACACGATTGTTGTTTAAAAAAAACCCCTAGTACATGTACTGCTCGACAGGCGTTTCGTTTCATTTTTCGGTTCCGTAGCATTGGGTTTCCGTTTCGAGTGTTGCTGTCGGGCGAGGGCTGTGTGGTGGCGTGAAAGCAGGTTGCGTTGGTATAATTAGATAGCTATAAACTCCTTAAGCATTCTTCTCTCTTCGTCACTCAGCGCTATCATTGAGTTGGGTGCCGTAGGTGTAGGTAATATGGCATGCTGTGTATGTAACTTATCAGTGGCTACTACTGTTACTCAAACTCTTATTCAAACTACGAACGATCGTACTACATTACCTGATTTGTTGTGAAATACTTATGAAATAATGAGATATATATTAATAAACTGCGTAAAGGATTTAAACTATGCTGGCTTAATTGTGGTACGAATTTTCGCACGAAGATTTTCCCTATTTTGTGTGCTGAAGTTGCTGTGTATAAACCGACGGTGTTTGGGCAGAGTTATGTTCACATTGTTATCATGAATAAGTTGTTTTATTTCGTATAAAATTAAGACACTGGCTCCCTTGATAAAAGTATATTTGCAAAGGTATGATAAAGATGGGCAATGTCGATGTAAGTGTGGCAAAGTTTCATGTGCATTACAATACCTAGGCGCTTGTCGTTCAATCAGCCACTTTCCCAAACTCGATTGAAGCGGGAATGATCAAAGCGTTTGTCAAAAATGACATAAAAGGAAATTATTCTTGGATGTTTGTAGAACATTTTACCATATTGTACGCAATGTACTGAGCAGGACATTCATGAAATAAGTTAAAGCAACAGCTTTGTATTTAGGCAACTGAAAGAATCGTTCCACTTCGATCGAGTTTGAGAAAGTGGCTGACTATGTTGCTCAATGTACGTATGCGTAACTAGGCCCGATATGTATGTTTGTAAAAGGATACAGGAAGCTCAAAACGAAATTTGTACTGGCCTACCCTGGGACAAATGCAGACAGAATAGACAGAGTTGACATCATTTAAATACGCTTGAGTGTAGAAATATCAGAACAAGTTGGACACCTTTAGCATAAATCCAATCAGCCAAGTTGATTCCAGAAACAGTCCACTAAATATAAATATGCAGCAGGAAATAGAACGTGTTGGCTATTCAGGTGAAAGATAATGCAATAGATTGTTCAGATATTTTTTGTTGTTATTTTTTTATAGTCAATGTGCAGATTATAAACTTTAAAAATATATATATACACATATTCTATATTATGATTCAACGGTGATTGTACGAGTGTGAGGTGTGTTTTTCTTTTGTCTCACTAATCTATTTTATGGAACAGTAAAACTGAATATCACTATAAATATATCACATAATTTGCGATCTATTGTAAAATATTAAAATAAATGCCTCTAATAAAGGGCCATGAAACTTGGAGATATGGGGTAAGGGGGCACCATGATTATAAACACCATGCTAACATCTTTGCTAGACGAGCCAAGGGATTGCAGATACTCGATTATTATTGCTTTGAAACACTTATATTGTATTCCCATTTGACCTAATATTAACTTCATAAGCAAAGTTCGAATGGTTTAAACCATTTAAATAAAATGTAACCGTAAGTTTCAGCAAATGCCGGATGTGGTAAGGTTTCATCAGAACCGTTAAATTGACAATTACTGGCTATCCAAATAAAATCGTTACACATAAGTCATAAGAACCTACGTTATCATCATACGGTTATCCTTAAAGGGACGCCCTTTTTTATGTTATAAAATTCTAACGAGATTTTATTTATCTGCGGAAAAGATGTGTACAACATCTTTAAGTAGTAAATTTCCATTGTACTTAGTTGAGTTCAAATCTTTCTCCCTTGTATTTGACCCGTAAATGCTTTTCAAAGTCATTGAAAGCCACATGCACAATGTCATTCGGCATTTTCTCTCAAATCTTCACTCAACGATTCCTGAATTCGTCCTCATTCGATTCGATTAACGGCATCAAGCTTTGCAAGCATATTTTCTCAAATACTGAATCTGCAGGCCATTCAGATGAGCTGATGAAATAAGGCAAAATTTACTAACGACATGCTTGAACGTTCGAAGTTTTACGGGCTGGCGCTGAATCCTGCTGAAGGCAAAAACTGTATTTTCGAATAAGTACGCTAAAACAAGGCTTCGAACGGCTTTTCATAACGTGTTGCAAAAAGAATCGTATTAGTTATATAACGACTTCTCGTATACGACTTTCCATGATAAATTATTCAATAGTTTTAGTAGAAAATCTTTTTGTTAATTTAGGAATTTTCAAACAAATGAAACAGAGAGTCTACTTTATCAATTTGATTCATATTAAAATTGTTTTTGCTGTGCTTCTAGTACAAAGGAATGGAAGGCCATCAGTTTCGTTGGTACCTTCGTATTCTTTTGGTATTTTGAGAGCTTTAGTTTTTGACCTTATGCCTAAGTGGTTCTTTTTTACGAATTTGACTGATAAATTTAAACAACCAGTGTGATATTATCTTTGTAATATTATCTTCGTGAATATCCATGCACTAGACTATGTATGACTTTGTTTGTAATCGAATTTAATGTCTCAGTGGTTATCGAAAAGTTCCTCCCTATGAATTTCTTAATTTGATTTTGATAAATTTCGACTTAAAAAGAGGACATTATACACCCTAAAATACGGTACACCTATTTTAGTTGAACGCCTATGTTAATTACAAACAATGGCAATTTCCCTTTTGCCTACATAGCTCTCCAAACCAACTCAGGTGATAAAGTTTGATATCGTTCGACTGCTGGTACATCATGAAGACATGCTCCATAAATACGATGATTTTACTTGATCAAAGTTAGCTAAAGAGCCATCAATTTTTCTTTCACCAGCGTGCGCAACTAATATCTGACAACCTTACTACTATGTTAACCCTTTGCAATTGTTGGGAGAGCTTTACTGAAAACAGGCAGTATTTGTTTCGAAAAAAACGGAGAACAAGCTGTAAAAAAATCTTTCGTTTGACACGCAGTGTTAAGAAACACAATAAAAGGAGTTTCGTGTACGTGTACCACTTTTACGTTGCTACCCTGTACATGGTTCGATATGAAAGAATACGAAAGTTATGATTGCTTCCAATCTTATTTTAAATTACCTGCAGGTTTCTACAGCCACTCTTATATTATAGGATTTTTGCTGCATTAAATGATTTAAGTGGAGTTTTCATTTCGCCGAAGTCTATTAGTGTAGCTTTTCTAGTTCAAGTGCTGATTTAGTACGTTTAAGCAACAGTATTGACCATTATACTGAAAGAAAAACACATACACTGAAGACTTTTCCAGTTTTCCGTGTTAAGCTCCCATTTAAAACTTTCATTCTGTCCTGATGATGGAGTGAAACACTTTCATAATAACGTAACAGCAAACCACCCAACATTGTTACACTCATTCTACAGTTCATTAGCTCCTATAAAACGAACTGAGCGGCAAACAAGTAGAAGCGTTAACCGTCAAATCACACAATACCTGTTGAGTCTAATGGTGCCATGCAATATTGATGGCTGTAATGTTCTTTCTATTTTACACTGCGACAAACCCAACCGCCAGAAGTTAATCGCTGGTGTTAACGTGCGTGCGTGACAATATAATGGGTCTCCATTTTGTCACCGATAAGCATCACAATCAATTGTTTATCAACCTTTTTAACAATCTCGTTCATCAATTTATTCACGCAGGAAAGCTTCCTTTGCGTGTATATAAGCAGCTCCACTGGAAATGGGTAGTTTCAGTGTGTTTTCACCCGTGTTACCGTGTTTCGTGCAAGATGCACTTTTCAATGGTGTTGTTTCTGGTGTGTTCTATAGCAGTACGGCTCAGCAGTGCCGCGATTGAGGTCAAAGCGACCACGACCCGTTGCTATTCGCCCGCGTTTCTAATGTACGAATCCATGATGACTAAGTTTCTGGAGGGCTACCAAACGCTCACCACCATCATCGGAGACGATACGGTAGACAATGCCATCATTGAGGCGATCAAGTGTCACCGAGTGAATATGTTGCAAGCTTCGTACAAGCTGTACACGGTCGATACGTACTTCCAGTCGGCCGAGAGGGATCGAAATGATCCAACCTATGGCTACAATCTCAACCCTTACCCGCTCTGGGAAGCGTTGTACTGTGAGGCGAACGTGTCCATGGTTATGGAGGAGGTTCTGCCGGCGATTGCGTTTCGCAACCCGGTGGCCCGGGTGGTGCTGCTCGTACGCGGCATCGCAAAGTACGATATGCTGCAGTTCTTTCGCCGCGCCTGGACACGGTACAAGATGCTGGACATTCTGATACTGAGCCGCATCGACTATCAAACGTTGCTGGTGTGTCTGTTCAATCCGTACCTGACCGGGCGGGACGAGATGGCGGACGAACGCAACATGCTCTGCTATCATCTGCGCACGATGGAAGATGTGGCACAGTTCAACCAGAAGGCGCAGCGGTTCACTTTCGAGCGGATTAACAACCTGCATCACTATCAGCTACAGGTGGCCATTACGGATGTGGAGCTGATGTCGAAAGCAGTTTACTTTCAAAACGGGTCGATTCATCGGTAGGTAATTGATTGGTTGTTGTGGGGCTATTGCAGTAAAAATATTGATTCTATTTATTGGTGCAGTCTATGTTTATGTCTTTGTCAGTCTACGTGCAGTCTATGTAAGTTACGAGCAAGGTTGATTTAATAACGGTCATAGCACTCAACTTTTCTTTTCATCATTGAACATCCTGTCAAAACTTGTCATCAAGCTCATTTGTATGTTAATTATACCCGCTTTGGTTCGTTTAAACGCAGGATTAAACACAAATAAAATATTTCATAAATACGAGCTATACGCTGTTCTAAGCACAAATCTTAAACAAGCCATCCTTAAACTACATAAGGCTCGTAGGAATAAGGAGGAGTATTTTTCAGTGGTATAATTTGTTATACTGAAGAAAATAGGCAGAAGTTCGAGAGACACTCCAACTACTACAACTTAGCAGTAAATTGCTTCATAAAACTACGCTAATATTCTTCTTAATTCTTCTTAAAATCAATGTATGCTTCCCAGTTCTTCGTTACTACGCCCTATGAAAATAAGCGTTTTAAAATAATAAAAAAAGATTAATTTAACTTTTTTATTGACTGCTAATGCATTACAAAATAAATGATGTTCAATTAATTCAAAATTTAAAACGACAAATCATGATCAAAGAAATAGAACATGTCCATCATGGGTTCAAGTCTCAAATTGAAAAACACACTGTTTTTATCGAACTTGAAAAAAAAACTGTATTTATAGAAACTCACTGAACCATACTGGGCGAAAGTTGGATGCAAGAAAGGAAGATCCATTGCTCAACACGCTACGTTATTCCTTTTGTCATAACGAGCAAAGTACTTCACAGCTTCGTCAGAAAAAGGTAGAAGAACATAAATTTTCAACGGCAGTTTTAATTCTTAGGGGCCCTTCACGATTTTAGTCAGCTTTTTTATATCGAGTGTGACAGTTGGAGGCTAAAATCATGTAAACACTCCATAGAAATACACAAAACTAGCCTGGAATGTTCTTACTTACTTACTTATCTGACGCTACAACCGCTTTGCGGTCTTGGCCTGCCTCAGGAGTGTCCGAAACCGCTCACGGTCTCGCGCCTTCGTCTGCCAGTCCGTTATCCCGGCCTTAATGGCGGACGCCTCCACGCCATCTTGTCACCTCAATTTGGGACTACCATGCCCCCTCTGTCCTTGCGGACGGCCTAAAAAGACTTTACGGGCTGGGTCGTCCGTTCCCATGCTCACAACATGGCCAGCCCACCCGAACCTGGCGAGCTTGATACGCTGTACGACAGTGAGGTCGCCGTACAGCTCGTATAGCTCGTCATTATATCGGCTCCTCCATTGTCCTTCCACACATACGGCAAGTATCCTTCTGAGCATCTTCCTCTCGAACGCGGCTAATTTTCAGCCTAGATTATTTTAGCTAGAAAACTAGAATTATATTCGAGTATCTGCTCGAAATAATGTCAAAATAACGTGATATTTTCATTCATCCTAAAGTGAATTAGAGAGAACAGGTGATGGAATTTTGAATCCAAGAGTATGTATTTTTTTCTTTATTTTTATAGAGACGTTGATCCGCTTGGCATCATTCGCCTCTTTTAACAATTTAATTAATTATATAGTTAAAAACTAACATTCTTCTTTGCAAGCCATTTTTGGCTTGCAAATTACCTTATACCGGGTAGTCTCGGTTTACTTAAAGCTATTATCTGTTGATTTTATTAAAACAGTGTCTGTTACAAATATAGTTTTGGTTAGAATTATTTATAAAGGTTAGTAATACGAAGGAATTTTAAAAATTTACGCTGGCAATCTCTGTCTGACGAGAGGATGGTGTTGACGCTGTGGTTCAATTGCAGGTGATGCATTCCGCTGTATAACCATGGAATTCGGTTAAGATGTGGCAGACGGTGATTTCGATGCCACAGAAACTGCATAGTGGTGGGCTGGATTTTTGCAATAAAAATGTGTGGGTGAGCCGGGTGTGCGTGATATGATTCTATCATATCCTATCCGAAGTAGTGATATGATTCTCTGGTCTTGGTGTGATGGATGATTTCTCCATGGTGGTGTTGTTGTCTTGATGGTGCGCACGAAAGAGCGGCCGCTGCTAACCCAATAACCATTCCAACTATTGGCGAAGATGGTTTTGCTAAAGCAAATGGAGTCACGGTGTGGAAGAGTGTAATGGCAGCAGGCCGGGTTATTATGTCCTGCGTTGGCTAGTGGGTCTGCTATTTCATTTCCCTGAATGTCTGTCTGAAATTTAGCAGAATTTGACTTGGTGTGAATTCGGTATATTGCATAGTTGTTGGATGTGCGGGTCGCTGGTGGTTCCAGATTCAAGTGCTTGAAGCACATTTGCACTGTCTGTGAAGATCACGTTGGGTTTGTTTCTGCGTAGGCCTTCGTCAGCAGCAATATCCTGGGCTATTGCTTCTGCGGTGAAGATTGAGGTATGGTCTGGATGACGCTATTTTCGATGCTGGAGTAGATTCCACAGCCAGAGGATCCGTTTTGAACTGTTCCGTCAGTGAAGATCAGATGGTGGTTAAGGTATTTTTGCTGCACAAGTTCAGCAAAATTACGGTTTGCAATGAGACTATTGCAAGCAGCTCGAAGCTAATTACTAGGGACGACAACCGATTTGGATGAGTTTGGTGACTGAGGGGAGTGTTTGTTGTGTTAGCGTGATGAAATCGGCGATTTCCCTTTGGATATGATATAAAAATGTTTTTCTCCATCATTTGTCCTGCAGCTACTACTATCAAAGTGTATGTACACCAGGTGATCTCATAGCATGTTTTTTATAACCAAATTTGAACGTCAGTTTTTGACAAACAATTAAACAATTAAAAACATTCTTAAAATCGTTATTCAGAAGCAGAAGCGATAAAAATCATACATCTTGGGATAAGCCCATCTGTATACAATACTGTACAATGCTATACAATGCAAACAGCTTACAGGCTGGTATTTCAGTCTACGATCTTAAAAGGAAAAGGGGCCCGTAGACAGATTTTTAAACAAAATGATTATGGAAATGGTTGAATATACATAGTTGATAAAATGTTACTCCTAAACTTAAACATATCAATAATTTGTCTTCAATGAAAACAATGCTCTATTTAAATATTAGTTTTTCAACTATCTTCTGAATTGAAAAGTCTATTTTATGCTCGAATGCTCTACGTTGCAAAATGCTAAAACATTTTAATCTGTTTCTTCTTTAAAATACATCAACATCGACGCGCATCGAGTGCTGGTGTATTAGCACTATTCAAATATTATAAATGTAATATAAACGATTAATTATCTGTATCTTCTTTATCTGCTACATCCCTATAAGCTATCAGTACCTGGACGGAGAGATGGTGGAAATTTTTCGCCAAAGAATGAACTTCACCATCAAATATCTCGAACTAAACTACCAAGAGTCGGTCGGCTTCATTTCATCGAACGGCAGCATCGGTGGATCGCTGAAGATGCTCGAGGAAAACACGATCGATCTAGCGGCCAACTCGCGCTCGATCATGCAGCACCCCATGCGCAACCTGCAGTACGTCCATTTCCTGTGCCCCATCCGGCTGGTGTTTGTGGTCCCGTTCAACTATTTCGCCAATCGCTACAAGATGGTCTTCTTCCATGCCTACTCGCTGCAAATGTACCTCACGAACATTGCCATGGCCGTGCTCATACCGTCCCTGCTGCTGGTGCTGATGCGCCGTGACTTTTCCGTACCCGCGTACGTAAAGGAGTCGTTTCGCATTCTGGCGATTGTGTTTGCGTGCAGCGTCGCTTTGCCACGGAACACGCGCCATCGCCTGGTGCTGATGGGGTTGATGTTTTACAGCATCGTGGCCTACTCCGCCTGGCAGGGCATTACGATCGTGCAGCTAAACCAGGACGACGAAAAGCTGCGCAACATACAAACGCTCGAGGAGCTGGCCGATACGGACCTGGACCTGAAGGCCATCGTCACGTTCGGCAATGCGATTCGCGGCAAGGCGTGGAATGGGAGCGATGTGCGGGGCCGCATAGCAGCGCGGCTCGATGTACAGTGGACGCCGTCCAACATCAGCATCATACCGGAGGTGGCGGACAATCGTACAACGGCGGTGCCGATCATAGAGTACTTTGTGGAGGTAGTGCGATCGCGCTACTTCGACTCGGTGCGCAAGCGCAGCAAGGTGTACTTCATCCATGAGCCGTTCATCGAGTATCTGACCGCGATGGCACTGCCAAAGAACTCGCCACTGTTTCCCACCATCCGACGGCTGACGATGAGCTGTCTCGAGAATGGAATCGTGAACTTTCAGCTCTCGCTCATACGGCACAAGGGCGTGCTGCTGCAGATCGCCCAGAATCGCAACAGAACTTTGCGCGACGAACCGCCGGCCAGAAAGGTGAACCTGTTCAACATGCGCTTCGTGTTTTACGTGTATCTGGTAATGAATGGAGGGGCCATTTTGGTGTTCTTTTTTGAACTAGCTTACCACCGCCATCAGAAGAAGCGCACAACATTGCGCAGAAATCGACGGCGGGTACGGGCAAGACGTTCTTCAATTATATGGCCATACATTGAGTAACGGGGAAATGTACACTAGTGATGGGAGCTACAGATTGGATACGTGAATCTACTCCAACTCCGACATACTTAAAACGGATCCAACTTCAAAATAATTATGGCTCCAAATCCGACTACTCCGAACAAATGCAGATCCAATTGGCTCCGAATGAAACCGAATTACTCCGTTCAAATTCAAATGTTTGCTATTGAATCCGTTTTACCACTATTCTTGATTCGTAGATAAAAGTACTCACAGGGTTTACCTAGCCAATCGGGCGTCGTCAAACCGTTATCGGTCGCCGTAAATACTTTTTCGGGCGACGTAAACCCTCAATTATGCAATAAAGTATTGTTTTACAGCTACAAAGCAACAAAATATAAAGTAGGCCCAATTCATTCTGTACTTTGCCCGATTCATACATCACAAGGCCCGAATAGAAATGACAGTGCCAAATTGAGGGTTTACGTCGCCCGAAAAAGTATTTACGGCGACCGATAACGCTTTGACGACGCCCGATTGGCTAGGTAAACCCTGTATATTACAAAAGCAAGTTATCAGGCAATCCTAGCGTCTAGCTACTAACATTGCTGCCTTGATAACTACCGCCCATTTTGCCCATCACTAATGCACACCAACACTAATTGACTCTCGAGATTGACACTACATCAATGGTATTAAGCTGTTTTTATTCTTTTTACCAAATCTTCTACACATTTATCTTTGGAAAAATCCTCGAGAAGCCATGCGTAACGCCTGACAGTAAAATCTCACTCATGTGTCTTATCTTAATGGAGGCGCCTAGTGCTTTGATGAAAAATACTGTAAAATGAGTTCTTGACAGAACAGGTAACATAGAAAAAGTAAAAAACAAATGATTTTTTTTTATTTCAATTATAAATACAATTGCGGTGTGAAGAACAATCCTGTAATACAGGATCTTTTTCTCCATTTAATATTTGTATGAATGAAATTAATTGAAGTTACAACACATTGAAGGAAAATTCTAATGATAAAACTAATTAATAAAATTATTAAATAAATAACTGAAATAATTTAAATATTTTTATGAGTTAAAGTATCAGAAGCGATGAAAACCATTATTAAAAACTACCAATTTAAATATCATGTTTTAATTTGTAATTTAACTAATTAAAAAGTTGCAATGGAAGTCTATAATGTTACTAAGAATGTATGTACATGCAAAACTTTCTAATGCCCTGTGTGTAGTTAAGCTCATTTTAGATGATTTAGTCTGAGATTTTTGTAACTATGTTTTAAAATAAAAAAGCCTACACAAAACTAGTTTTATTCTGTTTCGTTAATTAGAATGAAAATCACATTTAAAGAAACTTTATCAATTTTCCTACTGAACTTTTACACAACTAAATGAAACTATACTTTTTAAGTGATTAATATACTTATTGATATTTTGTAAATTAAAACAATTAAACAACAATAAAAAAGTTGTGAAAATATAATTGTTGCAAAACAAACGATTTAGCTATATTTGGCCTTCTCGTTCTTGAGAAAACAGCAGTAACAATTTCAAAGAATGAGATTAAATTTTTACAAACCAATTGATGCAATCTCATCAGCTCATGAAATCAGTTTTATTACAACATTTCAAATAAAAAGGAACAAGTACTGGGCGTCTCCATTGCATCGCTCGTGCATTGCTTCGGCAGTGAGTTCCTCATTAAACTTCCGTTGCCATCGTTACCAGAAAAAGAGCTCTCTCGCACTTACGCTCTCAATAGTAAACACTCTCCCAGCTATGAGACGATGCGAACGCGCGCTCCAACGCAAACAAAAGCGTACAAACGGTGCTGCTGCCAATCGTTAACAGACGCAGCGACGCACAGGTTTCACCCACTTGTTGAACAGGAGAGTTTCGGCCGACCAATTTGGCCTTTTCATCCGGATACACGGTACACGTTACGGTGGCAGCAAAAGTCGTTAACCATAACCTACCGACACGCCGTTGTGTGAGGGTGTGCTTTTAAGTGTGCAAGTGAGTCGCAGTTTGAAGTGATTTGTTGGAGAGCAGCGAGTACGTTTTTCTGTTTAAATTACAACAGGCAAAAAAGTACAACAACCATCTGCTACAATATGTTATCGATGGATAAGCGCCACAGTCGCGTAGTTGTCGCGATGGTCGTGTACATTTCCCTGTTCCTCGACAACATGCTGCTCACAGTGATTGGTAAGTGGTGGTTAAAGTTATTGAGAAGAAACCCCCCTCCCTAACTGGATAGCTTCATTTTTTGCCTGCTTTTAGTTCCCATCCTTCCCGACTATCTGGTGCAGTTTCACGCCACCGTGCCAGCGAGCGTCATCTACAAAAACTTCAGCCTCCACTACGTGCCGAAGCTGATCGGTGCGGTAAGCGACGGGGCGGTCATCGTGCAGCCCACCAGCCCACCCACCGATCAAACGATTGAGCAGGAGAACGGCTCCATCGGCATCCTGCTCGGGGTGAAAGCGCTCGTGCAGCTGGTAGCGAACCCGCTGGTCGGCAACGGAACCGCCCGCTTCGGCTACTGCATTCCGATCACGTTCGGCACCGTAAATCTGCTGCTGGCGTCGCTGATCTTTGGCTTCGGCACGTCCTACACCTCCCTGTTTGTGGCCCGCGCCATCCACGGGCTCGGGTCGGCCTGCATTGGCGTGTGCGGGATGAGCCTGGTCGCGCAGCTCTACACCGCCGAACCGGACCGCCGGTCGAAGGTGATGGGCACGGTGCTCGGCGCGATGGCGGTCGGTGTGCTGGTAGGCTATCCGTTCGGTGGCATTGCGTACGCAATGGCCGGCAAGGCAGCACCCTTTCACGTGCTCGCCGTCCTGTGCGGGGCCAATCTGGTGCTACAGTACTTCCAGCTGGATCTCAGCCCGTTCCGCCCCATCCATCCATCCGGCCTGGCGCGGGATTCATCCTCCACCAACACGACGGCGAGGCGCGCGACATGGTGGCCACTGCTCAGCAACCCACTGATCCTGATGGTGGTGGGTGGCATCTGGATCTCGACCTCCGCCATGGCCATCCTGGAGCCGTGCCTGCCCATCTGGATGATCAGCCAGCTGCATCCGAAGAAGTGGCAGCTCGGCACCGTTTTCATCCCCGACTCGATCGGGTACTGGGTGGGGACGAACTTTTTCGGCTCGGTCGCCTATCGGTTCGGACAGATTCGGGTAGCGATCGTCGCGCTGGTGCTGGTGGGCAGCTCATGCATCCTGCTGCCCTCCGCCAACACGGTGGCGGGTCTGCTGTTGCCCCATCTGAGTCTCGGACTGGGGATTGGGGTGGTGGATGCGGCGCTAGTGCCACTGCTCGCCACGCTGGTTGACGCGCAGCTCGGAGGTACGACCGAGGACAGCGATGGGCAGCTCAGTTCGGAAGGGGCACCGGGCGGCGAGCACGGCTATGGGGCGGTGTATGCGATCCAACAGATAGCGGTCAGCGTGGCTTACTCGCTCGCACCGATTGTGGGCGGTGAGCTAGTGCCCGTTATCGGGTTTGCCACGGTTTTACGCGCCCTCGGCACACTGAACTTACTGTACGTGGTGCTGCTCGCCTGTTCCTCTAGCCTGCGAAGTGGGGGAACAGGGACGGCACTGCTTCCCGGCAGCTGCGGCAAACAGACCGCTCTACCGCTTGCCAACAGTGAGCCGACGACGTATAGGCGCTTTTACAACAGTGTCGAGTAAAAGGGGAAGACAGGGTGGGGCGATCAATCGTGCGTGAAATGGAATTAGTCTTTATCTCGTGCCAGCCAGACGCTGTCGATACTTTAAGCCCGTTCAATAAGGCCACCGTCCACGATTGAACGAACGATTGGGACCATTCGGCGGAGCCCTTAATCTTTAAAATATACACAGTGAGTTGTGAATGTATGTGTGTGTGTGTGTGTGCGTGTCATCTCTTACCATATTGAAACCTCGTAAAAATATAAAACAAAAATTAAAAACAAGTAACAGAACAACGCTCGAACGTGATAAGTGCTTGAGTGCTTTTTTTCGATATGTTTAGTTATCGTGTGAAAGTGAACTGCTGTTCGCGTTTTGATGAAATGGGTTGTTGAGTGGACTGTTCATATTTTAAGATAAAGCAACTTCATCCATCAGTTATCACGCTTGCACCACACACAGTGGTCGGCAAGATATAGTGTCTACTACTTACAATTTTACATTTTTTCCAATTTTTTGTGAAATTTGAAGTTATTGTACTGCTTTAGTTTTTTAACCATTGGTCGTTTTATGCTTGTAAATGGGCAGTACCAAACCATGATGAAAATGAGAAGTTTGCTTTAAGAAAACATATTTTTTCGAAAAATTATCAAAATCACTTTGACAAAATAAAGTTAAAAATTTTATGATTCTAAAGAATTTTTTTTAACAATCTATAACAACAATCCAATCGTTTGTTTGCATTCTTCTGGCATTCCAGTCTTGTTTCAGCTTCTTTGACGTGCGTTTTTACCAAATTTCAAAAAGTTTATCTAGTTCTGAATTTAGTTTTTGCATCTGGTTCTTCTCAAGCGTTATCCAGAGCTTTGAATTAAAATTTGATTTGTTTGTTACCACTAAGATTTAGACTTTGTGGAGGACATTCAAGGTGTTTTATTCCATATGAGTTGGAACAATGAGCAAAATGTAAAATGAACATATCCGTGGTAGACTGATGCTCATTGCTGATACTCAATAAAAGTGTGTCATGACATGCCGAACGCGAAGTACGAATTCTTGAGTCTAACGCGATAACCTGAGTGACAAGTTTAGCTTAATCCCTGCCAAGCATAAACGTGATTTTTTCTGGCTGTGAACAGTGCTGCCAAATGCCACTGTTTCAGTCGCCAACACTCATAACTGAAACGAAGCTCAAATCAGCTCACGTACACAACTGAGATGACGACAGTGATGAGGCTCAAACAGTGGAAGAATCAATCACATGCTTGGTGACATTTTGATTAGCACCCAACTCTTGATTCACTCACTTTTGTCACGACAATTTTGTCGGCGATAATCACGACATTCTTGAAATATACTTGGCGTGTAGGCTCTAACAACAAAATGAGCATGCTTTCTCCGTCTATCTGTTTTGATTATCTGTCAGGTCAAACAGAGCGAGAAAACATGCTCATTTTGTTTCTTGGAACCACTCGCAAGCACAGTATATCTCCCATGACCATTGCGATGATCACGGACTGAAAATGTCGCCACCAAGTGACTGACCAAGAGTTGGTTGCACACAATGTCACCAAGTATGTAATGGTCGCAACAACTAGTTGAGTCTCACCTCTGATCGTCGCAATAGAGCTCGTGACGCTGACACGATTTTGTTTCAGCAGGAATTTGTCATGACTATGTCGGTGATATTTTGCAAAACTGATCTCAGTAAAAAAGTCATGACATAGTGACTGACCAAGCGATGGTCACAAAAATGTCGCAAATGTTTTATTCAATCGAATCGAATAATACTTCTTGAATGGCCCCCACATAGTCTTTATTCTGATCCTATGAAGATTTAGTGTGAGATTTTCGATGCAAGTGGTAAAAATAACATGATAAGGAAAAATGTTAAGGCTCTTGGGAAGAACCAATGTCTTTATTTTGTCACACGGAATTTTCATGAAAAAAATGTAAAACATGTAAAATTCGTAGTAGGCACTTAATTTCGCACACCACTATAGGCCAACGAGTAGACGAAATTGCAAAACTTAAAAAAACTAAAAGGAAATTTATTCTGGCTGTTGAAAGTTTTTCATTTAATTAAAGCAACTGAACCATTAATATTAAATAAATATGGTTTGTATGTAATTATAGTTATTTAATTTTAATAATAAAACTCAGAGTTTTGTTACATTATTGTTGAGAAGATATAGCAAAAAAGCATCCCAAAACCATTAAACGCATAATAATCTACCATTTCGGAAAAAAAACACTTGATAACATATACCTGTTAGTGAAGGGAGCATAATTTAATTTTATTTAAACGCGATTTACCATTACTAGCATTAGCACAGACGATGAAAACGAACGCAAATACAGCGGCTCTAACAATGTAACCATTGTGCGATACATACAAACGAAAACAAATAAACTTTAAAGGCATATAATAACATCAAATCAATCGTTGTCATTTTAAACTTGATTTTCTTAAACAACTAGATTCACTGCACTATTGACTGGATATTGCAAATAAAGGAACCACTGCCACAGCTCACAGACACTGCACCAGGCATTGGAATACGAAGGAATCGTGCTGGCGGAAAATGTCCTTAAATTTGGCCCTCTGGCTCCCGTTCGGTTCGAGGCGCGCGTAGAAATCCTTGGCCGAGAGGATGAAATTGTTCACTTCCCGCTCGTTCAGCTGCTGGTAGGAGGGTAGCGAAAGCACCTCCGGCAGCAGCTTGATCAGGTGCTGGTTTAGCGAGGCCGAAAGAAAGATGACCGTCAGGCACCAGACGGACTTGTTCACCTGCGGAAAGGACAGGAAGTTGGGCAGCGAGCAGAGCAACCATTCCTGCAGCAGCGCCAGGTAGGACGAATCGATCGCCGATCGGAACAGCTGATACGTGACGCTCGCAATAATGTCCGGGTTCGGTTGGTTCAGCATCAGCTCCTTGAACACCTTCGTCAGTATCTCGTTGGGCGGGAGCAGGTCACGTATCAGCTGGCACAACACCTCGCCAAACACCTTCGCCCCGAGCGGGGTGGTGGTGCGTATTTTCGCAAACAGTATCTCTATCTTGTCGATCTGCTGCACTATGATGTCCGGCTCGTCCTGCACGATGCCGTTGCAGCGTTCCGTGCTCTCGAGCTGCTCGTTGCAGCTGCGATAGATGCAGGTGACTAGCAACTTGAGGGCGGACAGAGAAAACATCTCGTTGTCGATTTTCACCAGATCGATCGCAAGCTTTTCGATCTTTTCGTGTAGCGCGCGCGGCACTCGGTCGGTGACAATTAGACGCTCCAAACCCTGCGCGGATGAAAACCAACGGAGTGAATGTGAAATGGGCAGTGGAGGTACTTACCACCATTATGCTCGCTACTTACGTTCAAGATGCACAGATAAATCTCCAAATTAGTGGTCCGTTTCAGTATGTTGTTGGCGGAAATGATACTGTTCGACAGCAGGTTGCAGTCCGGCACGAACCGGGACGTGTGCTCGATCAGGTAAAAGTTCAGCGCCCAAACCAGCTTCGTGTGCAGATCGCTGAAGGCGCCCGAACTTTCCTCGATGATGCCGTGCTTGACGATATAGTTCACAATCACGTTGCGCAGCAGGTGCAGCTCGTCGTTCAGCGCACCGATCGATGAGTTTGTTTTGATCAGACACTCCAGCAGACAGATGAGCCCCTGCAGCGTTGCATTGCGGATGTACAGCTGGGTGCTTTTCAGATACGTCGGAATGATGGTGCACAGGTGCGTCAGATCGGCCATCGTTGGCACGAGCAGGGCCGCTAACCGACACAACAGGTAAATGATGTGCTGTTCAAGAATAGAGAAAGGTGGGAATAAAACACGTATCAAAGGAGATGAAACGAAA
Source organism: Anopheles coluzzii (assembly GCF_943734685.1). Classification (NCBI taxonomy): domain Eukaryota; kingdom Metazoa; phylum Arthropoda; class Insecta; order Diptera; family Culicidae; genus Anopheles; species Anopheles coluzzii. Next base: position 41,146,930 of record NC_064670.1, on the reverse strand, counting down.
GTATCCAACTGATCAAGCGTACCTGCTGCGATAGCGTATCTTCCATTGGGACGCGCTCCTGCAGCTTCAGCAGCAGCTGGTTGAGCCAAAAGATTTGCTCCCGATTGTCGACCATTTCGCAAAAGTTGACCAAGTGTGGCAGCACCAGCGCAGGATCGTCCTCGATCAGCTGCTTCAGCACGTCGTAGATCAGCTGCATCGAGCTCGCGCTGTCGATGTTAATTTTCTCCACAAAGTGGCGCTTGTTGCGGACGACCAACGATTCCACCGGCAGGCTGTTGTTGCCTCCCGCCTGCGCTGTCGTCCGCTCGATCAGCTCCCAGAAGTAGTCGAGTGACAGCTGGTTCTGATCAAACCGCACCGTGCCGATGCTGCTGTCGTCCAGCGAGTACAGATCGTCCGTACCGGTAATGAGCAGCCGGCGCTCCAGGTTGGGCTGATAGAACACGTTGCTCAGCGGAATGTACAGCTGCACGTTGTGGAGCTTTTTGAGTCTACAAAAGTCAAGGAAAGATCAAGTCATTTATCATGTGTGTTTGAGGGGGAAACAAGCTCGAGCATTCTGCATACCCAATAGTGTCACATTTTATGTTGGGATTGCGCGTAGTATGATGAAACTTGCCCTCCCGAAAGCCAATCCATGGATAGCGGTAGCACGCCAGCAGCAGCGACATTACAGCCTGCAGGCACATGTTTTTGATTTCCCGCTGCTCGACCAGGCTCACGAAAATGGGATCCTCCGAGCGGTTCAGCAGCACCATCAGTGACATAAACAGCTCCTCGAACTGTTGGCGCGACGAGAACCCGAAAACGTTTGCTCTAAAAAAAAGGATAAACACACAAAGCACATTACTACACGATACCAAGAGGGAAAACACTTGTTTGCCACACACCTTTTTAAAAACAGTTCCAACAGCTCAACGTCATACAAATGTTCGATCGGTACGGCCGGTAGCTTCGGCGTGCCACCACCTTCCAGTGCGTCCAGCGAGGTGTAGCAATCGTACAATTCGTACGGCGTCAATGCGTAGGGATAGAATCGATCCAACTTCAGCAGCGGTATGGCGATCGATTCCACCAAGGACACGATACCCTCACTCATGGCAAGGTTTTTCGCCATCGCGCCCGGATCGGACACAAATTCCGCTATAACGATCGCTTGCAGGTAAACTTCCATCGCATCGGCCTGCTCTGCTGCTAGAAAGCGCTCAAATACTGCCGGCAATGGTCGGCGGGCCAACAGTTGCTCATCCAGCAGGGATCCTTCGATCAGCCTGTACATGAGTTTGATGTACCGCTCCACATCGCCACGGTATCGATCGTTTTGGTTCAACTCGTGCCAAAGATAGCGCTGGTGTACGATCGTCCCGATACAGCGCAGATACAGCTCGCGGTGCGTAACGTTTTGGGCCGGCTCTTGCTCCACAGCGCGCGCACAGACGCCGCCGAACGAGAGCAGTGTTTCGAAAAAGTTCGACTTGAGCAGATGCTCCTTTACGAAGCGATCGATCAGCTTGCCCTCGATGTAGAACAGGCACAGGTGCTCCAGTCGCTTCAGATATTCGAGGAAACATATTACCGACTCGGCACACTGTCTCGTCGCGGCCGTATCGTCCGGCTTCTGTTTCGCTTCGGCTAACTTTCGCATCAGCACGATGAGGGTCACCTTCAGCATCGGGTGCACCTTCAGGTAGTTTAGATGCGGATTGAACTGCACGCAATCGGTGCGGAAACCATGGAACATGCTCTCGAACGCCACCACAATGATGTCGCGCAGCAGCCGCACGTTGAGCGAACCGCTCGAGAGCAGGTTGATCAGCTTGCTTTCGGATTTGATTTCGTGCAGCATTTTAGCAATGTGGCGCGGTTTCGTGTACGAGGTGCCGGCGCAGTGGTACGCTACCTGCCGCAGGAACCACGCCTCATCGACGGGCAGATCCTTTAGCGTGGCCGTATCGATGGTTGGCAGTGCCGATGGCAAGCACTCGTCCGGAACGCTCTCGTAGTATTGCTTCAGCTGTGAGAGCGTTTTGAACAGCTTCGGGAACTTCCGTCTGCAGTCACTGTTGAAGCGAGAGTACAGATGGTGAAAATCATCCGCCGGCAGCACGGTCAGCACGGCGCTATCCTTCAGCCCGGCCGCACCGAGCTGCACCAGCGCGCCCAGCTTGTGATCGAGTATGAGGGCAGCGTTGCGCGAGGTCACTATGTTGACCGTGGCGAGCAGATCGGTTAACCGGCTGCACATAAGCGGGAGCGTCGTGAGCGGTGCCTTTTCCAGCAGCGTACGCTGAACGCCGGACAGCTTGCCTTCCACGGCTGTCATGATGGTTTTGACAATTTGCTTGGAAAATTCCTCATCCGCAATGTGGCACAGCAGCAGCGGTTGGAACTGGTCGGACAGGAGGGCCGTTTCGCTGGCCAGTAGAGCCGACACCTCGCTGCGTGGCCATTTCAACTCGTTCGGTTTGTGTTCCAGCAGCGTCTCGATCAGTACGGTGACCATGCGATCGTTTCGCACGTTGTACTCCTCGTTACGAATCAACGATAGCATTAGCTCCAGATCGAACCCGTGCTTTAACAGCAGCTCACACAGCCGGCGGGCAACGGGTGCCGGCAGGCTGCGCCATCGGATCAACTCCAGTGGCATCTGTTCCGCCAGTGCGCGGCTCACGTCAGCGCTAGCAGTCGCGCGATTCAGCGTATCAATGAACCGCTCAATGACATCGTACGTGAACTGTACAGTCTCTCGCGGCGAGTTGTACGTGACGCCCAGCTCGTCCAGCACGGTAAAACACTCGCCAAGATAGCGGACCAATATTTTTGCCAAGCTTTGAGCCGCCGGTTGAACGACGTCTTCCGTAGGTCGCGCTGTATCACTTTCGTGCTCCTTTTCTTCCTCATCCTCGGGCGCCTTGTGTTGCTTGTGGAGATACAATCCTACGTGGTTCAACAGATAGCTTCCCTCCGTTTGCTGAAACACTTGGCGCAAAATCAATTCACCGTACGTGATTTTCTGCAGCGATTTCCACGACTCGCTCACGATCGTGGTGTAAAATATCTCCACAAAGCGAAGCACCACCTTGCTCTCCAGCAGCTGGTTGCGGCCGAAGCATTCAAACAACCGCCGCACGATAAAGTAGTCCGCGTTGCATTGCATCACCAGCTTCCCATCCCCCAGCACCTGCAGCAGAGCGGCCAGCACGTCCGCCTCGCAGTTTGCCGCCTGCGTACCGTCGCCGTCGTGCAGCCGCTCACTATACATAATCATCGGCACGATGCGGTACGCGTCCAGCTCGTCCGGGAACTTTATCAGCATGTTCAGCACCACCTCCTTCTGCGTGCTGCATTCCGATGCCTCCAGCACCTTCGGCAGCGCGCTGCTCCGGCTCAGCCGCAGCAGAAACACCTCGTGCGAAAGCGCCTGCACCGAGGCGATGGCCGTCCGGCGTATCACATTGTTTGCCAGCAGGTTGTCGCAAATGTTGATAATCTTTGGAATCGTTACCAGCGGTTGCTCCCGCACCAGCCCGCTCAGCTGAAAGAGAAACCGCACCACCTGCCGCACCAGCTCCTCGGAATCGTCGATCGTGCTGCGTTCGATCGATTCGATGTGCTTGAAGATCGACTCCACGAACACGTTGCTAGCGTCGAGCAGCTGGTAGTTGATGCTAAAGTCCAGCAGCTGACAGAGCAGCTGCAAAATGCTCGCCTGCACCGTCGGGCGCATTTTGGTGAACAGCTTCAGGCACGTTATTACCAGCGGTTCGAACAGCTTCACGAACGCACCGATTTCCGGCGTGATCGGTTTCGCTTTGGTTTTGCAAAAGTCGTAGTACCGGGCGAAGAACTCCTCCGACGCTACCGCGTTCGGCGCTTCCGCCAGCGATGCCTGGCGGAAGTATGTCACCTCCGCCGTGCGGTTCGTGTAATTTGCGTGAAACACGAATCGCAGCAAAAATCGCGCACACCGCACACAGTGGTCGGGTTCGAGGGATAGGAACGTTTGCAAGTAGCGCAGCACTTCCTCCACAAACTTCATACCGTTTGTCATGGCGGAGAGGGATTTCAGTTCCAGCAGCGTCCACAGTGCTTCGGTCGCTGCCCGCAGACAGTCGAACAGCTTCTGGCCCGATTCGGCGTTGATCGAGATACGGTAGCTTTCCATCGAGCAGCGCACCTGCTGGTAGAGCTTCATGTACGCGTGGTCGCTGCCGAAATATCCGAAGCAGTTGATTTGCTGCAGTTCTTTGGTGTTCATGAAGATGTCCGCCTTTTGCGCCCGGTTCATGACCAGCGGGACGGTGTTGGTGTACACGTGATGGTAGATGTTGAGCAGCTTCAGCAGGTGGATGATGAATTTGTTCATCGATTCACCGTCTGTTACCGCGTTTGTGGTGCTGCTTGACAAAACAGCTAAAAAGAGGTGAAATGAAAACGTAATCGTACCTCTTTTAAATTACCAAAAAAAATCTAAAAGTCTCACCAACAATCATCTGGGAACATATCCACAGCAGATCCGCGTGCACGGTAAGATCTAGAACGGTGCTATTCATCCCCAGCAGCAAACTCAACAGCACGCTAACCAGATTGTACTCGTTCCACAGGTCGACAAAATCGAAAACGTCATATTTTTCCATAAATATGCGTACAAAATGAATTATGCCAGACTGTAACGAGAAAAATACAATTACAAATATCATTTTCGCAATCCTCGCTTCATTTTGCCATACCTGAAGATTTTTGTCTCCAATTTTCAGCAACAGATTGCTAATCCGGTACATTACACGGCACACCGTACTATAGTCTGGTACTGTTTCGCCCATGCTTGTCCTACCCTGCCGACGACGATCAAACGGTGCAGCGAACGTACCGAGCACAAATTGATCCACAAAATCGCCGACAACCGATGGTTTGGGTTGGCGATTTGGCTGCTGTCGCACGGAGGAATCGTTCCACGCGCTACACTCCAGAAAGTGAAGCAATCGTTCGCCCGCATGGTTGCGTACGCGGAGATCGCCATCGCTCAAACCGGCCAAAAGTTGATCGAGCACCTGGTCGCGCAGCTGATCGCCCTGGTAGCCGTGCGTTTTGATGCAACCGTAGTCCAGCTGAACGATCAAATCAAACAGCTTCCACTGCACCAGCCAGTACTTGTTGTGGGACAGTAGCAGCAGACGATCGAGAAGCGTTTTTATGTAGCCCGGTAGGAGATACGATGCCGATTTGACCATTAAGCTGTCGTCTAGAAATATATTCCTGCTGGCCGATTGGAATGGAATGGTTGAGGTTGGTTTTTGCACTTTAGCGGCGCGACTGTTGCCATTCGCAAGGCTTTGGAAGTAGACGTTAAAGAAAAGTTCTACCGACGATAGTGCCTGATTGACGACCGTGTGTATTTCATCCGAAAGGCCCTAAAACATAATGCAAAAGGATGTGAGTGTAACTAGTGTTATTTTAATTTAATAATTATCATTTTCACATACCTGCACAACAACGTTCAGCAGTTTATGCTCACTCAAGAACGATTGTGTGGCACCGTTCGGTACTTTCGTGCGCAGAAACTCCCGATAACTGCCGCAGCGATCGACGGCAGCACGCATCAAGTTGCCCACAATCAATTGCACCGTGCCGCGGAGCGTCGGGTCTGGACTGTCGTAAAACAGCAGCACATCGGCGAGCAGCTGCTGCTGGTCCTCGTCCTCCGGTGGCTCCTTGCGGTTCGAAATCGTCATCGCCGTCAGTGCCCTCTGCTCATCCGGCAGCTCGGCCGTCGACGGGCGACTGCCCGCTACGCGATGTTCGTTTTTGATGGTAGTTATCACCTTTGGTACGACCAACAATTCCCGTCTGCGAGCGGGTCCCGGCTGCGGCCCGGCAAGGCTAGCACCCGGGCCCGGTTCGGACTGGGAAAGGATAGCGTCCAGATCGCGGCTTAGCTTTTCGTTGTTGTCGATCGAGAAGTTTTCTTCGATCGATTTCAGCTTCGACTTTAAGCCCTGATCGAGGCTGAGCGACATCGGCGAGAAGTACTCAAAGTAGGTCGCACTGGTACACTCGCCAAAGTGATCCTCCTTCATTTCGAGCAGCTCGGAGCCGGTTTCCTCCGGTACCGGCGTGCCAGCATTGGCAGTGTCCGGCTCGTCCTCGCCCGGAGACGCTTGCTGCGAGAGCTCATTTATCGCGTCTTCTAGGTTTAATATTTCCACCACGGCAAACTCCTCCCGGAACGTGTCCTTCTCGAGCGGGAGGGCAAGTAGCTCCGGCTTCATCCGCACACAGGCCGCCACAATCTGCATCGAGAGGCTCTTGACAGACACGCGCACCACTGCATCCGGTATGAGGGCATGCCTGGTGCCGGCAAGCAGAAACCGCGAGCAGACCAATCGTGCCGTAAATTCGAGCAAATTCTGATCGTGGATGGTGCCGATAAACAGTTCCCGCGTGCCTTCGGTACCCAGTTCCTCCGCCACCATCGAGGTGCTGAGCGGAACCTCGAGCGTGTCCCGGGACGGTGTCGGGGTTGGTGCAACCGGGACGCCCGGCGCCGGTACGACGGTAATCGGGTCGGTATCGTGCTCCGTTTCCAGCGTCACATCCAGCTCGGCCCGTATCGTTTCGGCGTTCGAGGACATGTGGCTGCTGGCCATCGAGTCCATCGACAGCCGATCCTCCTCCTCCCCGTCGTCCGGCAGCGGTTTGTCGATGGATTTGCGGAAAAACTTCGTGACCGATTCGGCCGCATTCGAGCTGGTGAGCAGCGTGTTGATGAACGATCCGATCGAGTCGGTAGATTTTTGGCTTTTCAGCGACAGTGAGTCGGGTGCGACGGTGCTGGAGCTGTTCGCCCCACTTGCTCCCCCGTCCAGCGGCCCGGAACTTTCGAGCTGTAGGGCGGGGGCCGCATCGAGATCCATACTCTTCAGCGAATCCAGCTCAATGTCGGAGGCGGACGCGAGCGAACGATCGTCTACGGGGAGCGCAAATTTCGTCGGAGTGGAGGTTAGCAGCGGCAAGGAACCGGGCCGCAGCAGCACATCGGACCGTGCGTCCGTGCTGGATTTGCGCGACGAAAGCAAACTGTCGCTAGGGTTAATCTTAAAGATGGAGTTTTTCAGCGTCTTGCGCTTGAGCAGCATCCGCCGATGGTCACACTGTTCCGAGAGCAGCACCTTCCGCACCGCCGGCTGTACGTTGCCCAGTATCACCAGCAACACCTCCAGCGTGGCGTTGATGATCGTGTGCGTGCCTTCGCGCAGGAAGTGCAGGCACAGGTCGTACGTTTCGATCGCCTTCTCCACGCTACAGCTGCGCAGCACGATCGGCAGAATCGCCCGGAAGCAACCCATCACGCCGAGCACCGTGTTCGATTGCTGCTGCAGCTGGCCACACTTCAGCAGCTGCTCGATGCACCGGTTGAACGCATTGTTGGCGTAAAAGTCGGCGTTGCGCGATCCCTGCACGAAGGCGAGCATGTTCCGTGCGGCACAGCGCCGTTTGGTGGCACAGTCCGAGCCGATGTCTTCCAGAAACAGTTCCGTCATCTTCAGCACCTCGCCGTCGGTCAGGTAGCCTTCCAGGTGTGCGCAAAACACCTCCGTGAAGCAGCACAAGCCTTCGAGCAGCGCCGGCTCGCGGCGCTTGAAGATGGCAAATATGCACGGCAGCAGATTCTGGGCGTAGGTGCGAGCCTTCCGCTGCCGTATCGTGCCGCAGTAGTGGCCAAATATGGACAGTGCCGTGCGCAGCGAGCGTTCGTTTCCGTTCTTCTTGATTTCGTGGTACAGATCGCGCTGGATGCGAACGATGCTTCCGGCCACCTCGCAGTGCCGCACGATGCGGGACAAGTTCTCTTCCGCCGCCATACGCACGCCCGAGTCGGACTCTTCGCAAAACTTTAGCAACACCGCCACTGCATTGCTGATGTGCCCTTGATAGGTGGGCGAGTTCGCTGCGGACGTGCCAGGCCGAACGTTGACGATGGTTTCACTGATCACACCGAAATGGGCCACCTTTTCCTTGCCGCTGGACGAGTCTGCCAGCTTCAGCGATTCGATCGAACGCTGGAGCGCCCCGAACGGATTTAGCTTATCCATTGCAGGTCCGGTTTGTGACCCCTAGCGAGGGGCGGGATGTGAACCTTAAGCCCGGGCAAGGGCGTTGGTTTCGCAGCGAAAAAACACGGAATGAAAACTTTTTATCCGCTGCCGATTGTAAGATGAGTCAAGCCTTTTAATACATTTTTTTTTTCACACAGCTGCTCAGCTGTCAACAAAACAAGCTGTTGTTGGTGTTGTTGTTGTTGTTGTTGCTACTGCGGTTGTTGACGTTCTGCTTTTTGGCATGTAAACAAATCGAAATTTAGACGAGTCGGACAAATTAGACGAAAGTTTTAGCAATATTTTTATTTGAATAGTTAATAATTAGAATAATACAATTTATTTTGCTCGAATATTGCAAGCACAATGCATATCATGCTCAGAAAAAACACTAAACCAAGTAAACAAACGAAACACTGAGAACTCAATACCATAGTGTACACCAAGTGAAATATTACAATTTCAAATTCAAACATGCAGATTTATTATTTTTCAGTTTAGTTCTAATAAACCATGAAATGATTCTAGTCAAAGAACAATTATATTGATAGGAACAAATCATCTTCTTGATCTTAGTTAAATTATTTACTTACCATAAAATCTTCATAATAAATGAGTAAATGTATAATGTTATCATATTTCTCGTTCAGTGAAATATTTCACTTACAATTCAAATTCTAGCTGGGCCACGTGCTACGGCCGAAATGTGTCGATGTAATGGGGTGTAATTCTTCCTTGTTTATTGAAAATGCTTAAAATATAATGTGACTTTTTTTTAAAAAAGTGAGTAATTCACTCCACTCACTTGAGTAATTCCCTCACTAATTCACTCACTTGAGTAATTCCTCCAAAAATGAGAGTTAATTCACCGAGCTCGCAACATCGAGCTAGCAAATGGAATTCCCGAACGTTGACTGATCGAGCATCGTTCGTGACGTGCAGAACGCATCTCCAACGGCTACTTTCATCGGAAACGAAACGATACGTACGTCACCGGTCGTTGAAATTTGGAGCGAGTTCGATCCCGTCCTTCCGGTTGTGCCAGCAGGCACGTTTAGCGGCTGCTGTAGCTGGCCCGTGATCGGGTTGTACGGATCGCATCTAGCCCTGGCCAGAATGCAGGACGTTGTGTTGACGTAGAACCCGACTCGCTGTGCCTCCACATTCAGGTCTCGATTGACGAGCGTTTGCAGAATGCACTGGTTGATCAGCATGTTCCCATTTATCCTTCTAATGCACTGGACGAACTCGCAATGCCCGGAATAGCAATCGACAGTGGTGCCGCTGGTGGGCGAAACGATTACGGGACGCGATCCAGTAACGATGCCCTGCAAAGCAGAAGACACATTTAGCTGACTTACGATGGTGAATGACATATTTTCTTACCGCCAGATTCGTTGCACAGGTGGCATAGCTCGTGTTGATGAGATACAGCGAAGCACACTGGCTGATGGCGGCCAGCTGCGTTGGTCCGGCAGCGAGCGACCCTGCCCTAAAGAAGCATCCGTAGCAGGCGTCCCGCGTGGTCACAGTGGACGTTTGTGTAGTGTTGCAGAGCAGATTAAACAGCGAGAGCAGCCGTTTGTCGTTCGCTGGACACAGTGGCCACGGGTTGACAAATTTAAAGCCCAAAAGATGCACCACCGCGAGACAGTGCACCAGCAGTAGCAGTACCGTCGGTAGACGCCACATTTTTGACCGTGCGCACTTGGAAAAGTGTCAACTGAAACTACAATGGAGCGGGTCAATCGGCGGGTCCAACGCTCTCTTTGGGAGATGGCTCGTGGTGATAAATGGCAATAAATTTACTCAGTCAACCAGGTGGAACTGATGGTCATTTGCGCGCCTGCCAGAACGCTTAAAGCCTGTGCGCGGTAGTGAATAGTTTTCTTGTATATAATTTTTGTTGTTACATTTAAAACGCACAATGCACGTAATAATGGAGAAAGTTTAGCTTTCACTGATCAGAACAAAAAAAAAATAGTTAAATAATGCGGAACACGAAAACAGTCGCACTAGAAGCGTTATTTGAATAACCTGCTAGGGTAAAGTAGTAGTACTCTGACGGCGTGGAAAATTCTCCATAGCTCTAGCACTCGATTGAAGTTAAAATTTGTGGAGTTGAAGAAATTGTCATGCATTGATACACTTTGCTCAATCGGTACTAGTATTCTAAGTAGGTAGGCATATTATTATTTTTGTACCACAATTTATCGTTGGAATCCAATAAGATGTGTGCAAATGAGCTTTTCCCATTGTTTAAATTTAACGCTCTATAGCAGACATGTAAAACATACGGCCGGCGAAAGCTTAAAACAGAAGCAGAAATGATTTTACCCACTTTCCCACTTTTTGAAATTCCACTTTCTTCGCTTTATTGATGGAGATGCTCTTTAGCTATGGCGGAGTGTCTCTATTCCTTAACAAAATGGCTAGTCAATATTGGTCGATGTAGTGCTAAAAGTATGAGGTATGGTTTGCGTTTACCGTTGTCAAAGGGCTGCACTTCGCATTTGCAATTCGTGTGCCTATTATATGACTTTAGTTCCAAATATATATAGAATGGATTTAATTGGTTTTTAAATACCGGTCTGATTTTTTGCACTCGCATAGCCGAAGAGTATCCTCATCGAAGTGTCAAGACGAAATATAAGGTTTAAAGAACTGTAATCGCCAAAGATCACACATATCCGGAATAATGCATAAGCATTATAATATTTCAGAGTTGAGGTGATCGCCACTGACAGTGTGAATTAATATCAAGTTTAGCATAATTTTATTTCCAATTTTTTTTAAAACCGTATTGAAACCGTAGGATATTTTTTCTATATTATCAAAGAATATAGAATATATGGTGAAGATTTAAACATGAAAAAATTGTGTTGGAGGCTACGCAAAATGTTGATTTGATTCTAGGTAAAAGGAAAGGTGTAAAAAAAGACTGTAGCCAGGAACCGAGCATCCTGGGGAACGATTGTTGACCGGACCATGTTAGGTCGATGTGCTTTATCGTGAGCAGGCCAGCAAGAGCGAGAATCCCAATATCTGATAGGTCTCGCTTCACCTGATCCAGCCATCTAGTTCGCTGTGCTCCCCTGTGCCTTATGCCGAACTGGGGATCGTTGACGAATACCTTCTTGGTGGTGGATTAATCCGGCATCCTCATAACATACCCTAGCCTTCGTATCCTGCCAGCCTTTGCCACCGTCAGGATGCTCGATTCGCTGTACAGCTCAGCGGGCTCTTGGTTCATATTTCTCTTTCGAACTCCATGCTCGAACACACCGCCAAAGATGGTCCGGGGGATGCGTCGCTCAAACACGCCCAGAGCGTTTGCATCCTCCACTCGGATGATCCAGGACTCGTGTCCATAGAGCGTCCGGTGGTGCTCTCAATCAATGAGCAATATATCTCACATTTCGTGCTGGCTTGAAGTCTTCTGGATCTCAGCAATCGGTGAAGCCCATAGTATGCCCGATTCCCCTGAACAATGCATCTCCGGATTTCGCTGCTGATGTCGTTGTCCGAAGTAACGACCGTCACGAGATAGCAAAACTCCAGCTTGGTAGCTGCCGACCAAATTTGTAGCAAGGGGCGCAAGTCTGCAGAACAGGATCTGGGACAGAATCTTGTAGGCGGCATTCAGGACTGTGATGGATCGGAAATTCGAGCAATTCAGCCTGTCGCCCTTTTTGTAGACTGGGTGAATAACAGCTCGCTTCCACTCCTTCGGTAGTTCCTCCTACTCCCAGACTTTCACGATCAGCTGATGCATTTCGACGGTAAGTCTCTCCGGCCCCATCTTGAAGAGTTCGGCCGCCGAACCATCGCTGCCGGCAGACTTATTGGTCTTAAGCTGCTTGATGACGCTGGCAATCTCATCCAGAGATGGCGGGGGCACCTCGTCGTCTGCACCGATGCTGTCGCTGTTGTTACTGCTGTGCGGCTGCTGTGGTGGTTGCCTTGTTCTGCCACTTGCGCCAGCCTCTCCTTCCTCTGCTCCATTCAGATTTCCTTCGTAGTAGCACTTCCATGTTTCGATCACAACCCCGCTCGTCCGTAAGAAGATTTCCTTCCGCATCCCGGCACATTGGGGGTTTAAGAGCAAACCCGCTCCGTGCCTCCTTCAATCTCCTGTAGAACAAGCGGGTGTCCCCCGACTGAGAAAGCTGCTCCAGCAGCTGTTCGTCTGACTCTTCAAAACGGCGCAAGGATTCTAGATTTTTTATATTTCACAAAAAGGAATATTTTTTTACAACTGTCATCGATTCAAACTCATCTTCTATCAAAAAACGCAATAAAATTCATTTTTATGTATTTATTATTATTATTGACATTCATTTTTTTTCCTCCACAGATACAGTTGAACACCACCGGGACCGGTGGGCGGTGTTGCTTCTATTGCTGTTGCTCCTTACGATTTTTACGTTACTTCAAAAACAACGCGTACCGCCCCAATTTGTATAGACCTGTTCGCTGCGTCGATATATTGTTTTCTTCTTCTAACCCACCCAATTGGTATATCGTTATTGTGTGTATTTTTTTTTAATCTTGTCTGTCATACACGCCGTCAGCGAATTCAAGTCTACTCTTAACAGTAAGGATAAGAGCACGTAAGTCCAACACAGGATGGATAAGAAACCTGGTACTAGAAAAAAGTGTATATTTAATATTAGTTCGTTGTTCGTGTTTTATGTGTGTCTCCGTGTAAGTGTTGTGTGTGTGTATGTTTGTGTAGATTTCCTTGTTCCATTTTAATTGTCCCACCCATACGTAAATGTATTACATAAGATATATGCGCTGTTGTTATGTTGCCCTCACAAAGTTGTTCGCGACCTGCGACCACCGCAGAGCCGTCCTTTCGATAAGGTAAGAATCTCGGGCAGCAGCCGCAGGCCGAAGCATCGCTCATATGCATTTAATATTAATATAAAAGAAATGGAAAAAGAAGCTACATTTCCCCGGGTGCCTTCTTTCCTACTTTGTTACCCTACGCCCAAATGTACACGCCAAGCCACCCTGCCGGGAAGGGTGTCGTCATTGCATTTGCCACCGGCATATGGTTTTTGCTTGGCAACTCAATTCTCAAGCCACCGTACCGTAGCTCACGTACCGGAAATTGGGAAAATCGTTTAAATTTATTGCTTTGCTTACGATCGATCGGGGCCAAAAGAAAAGGGGAGGAAGTGTGCAAGACCGATTTAATATATAGAAACGGGAATTAATATAGACGGCACGCACAACTCCCAGCGCAAAGTATACAAACACATTCACCCGTGTGGTCTACTATTCGGAAACATAAATTTCACATAAATTTGTTCAAAAGTATGCAATGAGTTGGTTTGAATTGAAGGCCTTTTCTTTACTTTTTCTACCACCTCTTCGAGATAAGGTGAAAACCCCCCGTGGAAAACAAAGTTTTCCAAAAATTTGACAGAAAAAACGGACAAACTATCAAATGTGTGTATGTGTTTGTATCTGTTGCGTATTTGTGAGTGTTTGCCAGTGTGTGTGTGGGTGTTTGTGTGTAAACCGATCGTTTTGGGATATCTTCCATTTTACACCATATAAGATTAATACAAAATACTCTGGTATGATGATACATATTATAATAAAAAAAAATATATAGCTTTTGCTCATTGCTTTACAATCACAGTTCACATTGACGCGTTCGTGTATAATGTTTCGTTGTTTCCTTATTTTGTTGCTGTTGCTTTGTTCGTTGTTGCTGTTTTTGTTGTTGTATCTGTGTACTTGTCACTTTATCCCAAATTTTCGTCTCAAAAACTAAACCCCCACCCTATTTACTCATACAATATTAATAGCCACACGAACACGGTTCTCAATCTCCATGTTTATACGCCCGCCCGGTTCACGCACACACATGCATACATATTACCCATACACGCGCAGTTCCCATGCATCCCAGCTAGTGTAGTGTAGATCACGATCACTCAAAATCCCACGCATCCCACGCCGACCGGATCGCAAATATACTTCTTTATATACCGATATTCGATTATGTCTTACATAAGGGGTGGGGTGGCCGGCAGCCAATAGACAGCGTGCCGGCACCGCACACGCATTAGAATATTCCAGCTCACGCCCCACTCGTGCGAGCGATCGCAACCAGAGGTAGCTGGAAATTCTCACTAAACAATAGTATGTGTGTTTGTGTGTTTGTGTGTGTTTGTTTGTTGTTGTGTGGGTGTAGGAAGGGACCAAAGCGATACCAGTAGTAAAGCGCTAGTGTGAAAAACGATTAACTAAAAAAAACAGAGGGTAACAGTATGAAAGTCCAATACGTACAATTGAGCAAATTCAAATTGTGTGTTTGTGTTTGTGTGTTGTTTTTAAAAGCACCACCCTGTAATTCATGCTCGGTGATGCTTTCTGGTAGTTTTTTTTTCCTCTTCCTCTCTATTTCGCACACATCCCACGATCGTTTGATCGTTCGGATGCTGACCATCCATATCGATCGGGACTGTCGGGTTTGCTCCCTCCGTAGCACACGCTAAAACAACAACACGCTGCAAACGGCAGGTGCAAACGGAAACGTTGCACGCGCTCGTCGCTTGCCTCGCGCCGCTTAGCCGCGCTTGAACTTCAGCACCAGCATCGTGATGACGAGGAACAGCGCAATCCAGGCGATCGTCGAAACGAAGCCCATATACACGTCCGGCTCCATTATGCTCCAGCCGCGGGCCAGTATCGAGCGGAGGGACGTGGTGGCCAGCGTCAGTGGCAGGCAGAGCGAAACGTACCGCAGCACGAGCGGCATGCCCTCGATCGGCCAGATCACGCCGGACAGCAGCAGCGTCGGGTAGAACGACCCGAGGGCGAGCTGGATAGCGTTGCGCTCCAGCTCGCAGATGGCCGAAATGACGAACCCGAAGCACATACCGCACAGACCCTGCAGGATGGTCAGCACCACGATCCAGCCGATCTCGCCGTTGTTCGTCACGCCGAACACGACGATCATGAAGATCAGCACGAGCGCGGTCTGGCCGCACATCACCACGAACTGGGTGATGACGTGCGAGAACAGGATTTCGCTCGGCGTCACACCGGCAACCCACGATCGATCCAGCAAACCCTCGGTACGCTCGATGATCAGCGCGGAGGACGTCAGTGCCACGGCCAGGAAGAACACGATACTGTGGAAAGAGGGCGGGATCGGGTGGTTACGTTAAGCATACACGGCGATTGCACACTTCCGGGTGCATCCGGGTGGGGCAGAAACACTCACGTCAAAATGACTCCTGGTGCGACGAAATCAGTGAACGACGGATCGTTGGTACCGTAGATCGGAGCCTTGAACTGGATCGGAACATCGCCAAGCTTCGGATTGTTGTCGCACACTCGCAGCAGCTGCTGGGCAAACTCCCGATACGCGACCTGCAGGTCGCGGTTCAGCATGATGCCGATCTGCTGGTTGGACATGTCGAGCCACACGCGAATTTCCGACTGGTCCAGCGTCTCGTCGTCAGCATCGCGTCCTGTAAAAGCAAATCCAATTAGTACAGTGCAGTAAATCCTTCCCCTACTTGACGCCCTTCTCGTCGAGACCTACCGAGAGCGATACGCGCCACAAGTGCATCGGTAAAGTTGTCCGTAAAGTACAGTGCGCCCCAAGCGTTGCCGTCCCGCACCGCACCGAGCGCCGAGTCCAGGTCCGAGTAGTATTCCTTCACGATCGTCGTGTTGAGGTGGCTCAGGTAGCGACAGGATAGGTTGGTAAAGCTGCACCCCGGATCGAACGCACAGTCCGCCCCGATGGTCGAGTTCATCTCACCGTTAACGATGGCCATTTTCAGGTTGGTAGGATCACGCCCGATCGCCAGACAGAACAGGATCACCTGCATGACGGGCAGGGCGAAGATGAACAGCATCACGCCCACGTTTCGCCACATGCGCAGGAAGTTCTTCACCAGCAGCGCACGAATCTTTCCCTTCGACGTAAACTTTGGTGGTTGGGGGGGGAGAAGTTCCGGGATGCGAAAAAAAAGATGGTGGAAAATACAAATAATTAACCAGTTTACGTGCGCGTTGCGGGTTAATGTACGACTTACGTTGGAACAACCCGAACATTCGGTGCAGTTATCGCACTCGACCGCTTGACTGATCGCACCGGGAGCAGATCCATTGAGTCCATTGATCTGTATGAGAAAGGAGAGATCGTTGGTTCATAAGTTACAGGAAACCAGATATCCTACAACGAAGAAAGAGAGCGAGAGAGTGTACTTACAGCAATGGTGGATCCGTTACTGTCACTGATGAGCACCTCCTTGCTCTGGTGGAAGTTAAGTCCGACGACACCACTTTCCTGGCTGACGTAGACTGGGTTGTCCTTTTTGTTGCCGAATGCCAGTGCCGACAGTGATATGTTGTTGCTGTACGATAAGAAACATTCGATTAGGTTAAATTACTTCATGATCTAACAAGCACACACTCATCACTTACCTGATGTTCAGCTCAGCTGGTGCCACATTGGCTTGGCCCTGTTTGCGTGACAGCTTCAGGAAGACATCCTCCAGGCTGCTGCAGCGATACATCGACAGCAGGCAGCTCGGTGACTCTTCCGCCAGCAGTCGACCCGATCGCATCAGACCGATCTGAAAAAGAGAAGATGTTGCGATTGAAGAATTGATCGTCCACAACACAGTCGAAGCCACATAGCGAAGCCGTTGAGGTCAAAGATCACCACTCCTTACCGTGTGTGCTTGTCGGGCTTCCTCGATGTAGTGCGTCGTAATGATGACGGTTTTCTGGCCGGCCTTGGTGATGTGTACCAGATGATTCCATATACTTTGTCTAAGTAGTGGATCCACACCGACGGTCGGTTCGTCGAGAATGAGCAGCTCCGGGTCGTGCATCAGGGCCACGGCGAACGATACACGACGCTGTTGGCCACCGCTTTGGGAAGGAAAAGAACCGCACACAAACACGCAGACAGGTTAGATTAGAGGGCCCTACTCTTATGCGCGCCACACAATGTCAGTCTACCTACCTCAAATTCTTCACCAACCGAGACTCTGATGGCAGATCGAGAAAGTTGAGCAGAAACTGTAATCGCTCGACGATCTCGGACGTGTGCATGCCAAAGATCCAGCCGAAGTACATCATCGTTTCGCGGATCGAGAATTCACCGTACAGAGCAATCTCCTGCGGCATGTATCCTACGCGGGCTCCAGGGACACCGGATCCTTTGGATGAGGAGAGCAAGAATTGGTAAGTTGGGGAAAGTTCCGAATGAAACGACTCTTGCTGATGCCACTACTTACCCTTTGTTCCCGGCTTTCCACCGAGGACCCATATTTCTCCTGAGTTTAGTCGCTTTCGTCCTACTATGCACGATAGAAGTGTCGTTTTACCGCAACCGGATGCTCCTAAAAGTCCATAACTGGATGGGTTGGGAAGAAAAAGTGTGTGCAAAAGAAGAGGTTTAATAAAAGCGAAGCTATTTTTAACAACGACACGTCAACGCTCGATTTGTTTATTAGTTAGATTCCACCGGCAACTGGTCCCGTCGTAAAGCGGAGCTAATTGTTTGCATAAAGTGTCGTGCTAAAGCACCTTCAGGCACCAGTTTGGCACAAGAAGCACAACGCACATCACAGGCAGCTTAACAACAACAACGAGCACGCCAACTGATCGATCCACGAATACGAGCGCGTACCAAATGAGCGCGTTCTATTCCGTACGCCCGCGATTCCATTCCGATCACGTGCCAACGATTTATGTGCGCCGTTGGACACCTCCAACTCCAACCCCACTGGAGGATATCCATTTGCGTTGGAGATGGCCTCCGTGCGACTGCTTAGGGCTACGAAATAAATAATCATTCTGGCCATCGTGGATGTGGAAGTGTGGACTCTTCGCTAGCGCAATGGTGAACGGTGGAATCGGACACACATTCCCTGACGCTTCGAGTGTAATAAAGCGCTGTAGCCGTGACGGTGGTGCAAATAAAAGTTGTGCCGCCGTTGTACCGATCCGGTCGAGATGTGCATCTAATGGACTTGCACTCGTCCCGAGATGGGGCGATGGGCGCGATCAAGCGACCAAACTCACCGGAAGGGAGCTCTGCTACAGCTTCTGGATGGCCATCAACCCTTCGGGCTGGACGGGCAAGAATGTGTCTTTGTCAGTTCGGGCCGGCATTGAAATGTATTGTCTGGCGATGGCGAGTCGTTTGATATGGCCGACAAAGTTTGGCTTTGCCCATGACTTATTGTTCATTTCTTTTAATTGCACAAATGAAGCGGTCTTGCCATACATATTGCTTACTTATTGTTTGGTTATGTGTCTGTGGTGTTTTTTTATGTCTCATGCTTACTTCGCGTTGCTGATAAGCCGTGCGAGTTAACCTGTCCCGTATGGTGATGCGTCCTTGCCGTGACCTTCCCAACAATAACAACAACAACGAAAAAAGGGATTCAGCCACCTTGACATTTAAAGTTTCAAATAACTTTTTTTTGTATTTGAAACCCCTCAAACAACTCCAGCATGCTCAGCTTTACTGCTGAAACGTGTCTTCGGGTGCTCAGCTCATCGAACAATGCTCCGGAAGCTAGTTCCGTCCAAGGACGAGTCTGGTACGCAACGAATCTCGAGTGATTGTTGCCTGGTTTCTGTAGAAGGGGGGGGGGCTGGGGAGGCGCGTTCACACTACACATATGAGGAAACGGAAACACCCCGGGCCCCCTGGGTCGGATGATTCCACTCGAACGAAACGACGAAGACAATGTGTGCACACATGTCATAAGTGAAATGAGCTCAAGCTTCATCATAAACCCGCCCGGGTGCACATGGCGTGAATGTGTGGCCGCCAAATCGTACCGTGGCAATTGTTATTAAATCATAAAACCGGGCGGTGGAAGAGAAGCAAGCACAAACAAAAGATATTCAAGTACATATTCCGTGACCGATTGCTTTCCTGCTTTCAAGTTTGCGAGGAGAAAAAAGGCTGTGAGCATTCATTCTTTAGTAAACCTTTGAAGTGCATTAAAGAAGAGTCCATTTGCGGTGTATTTTATTGTATCAAAGAATCTAGATATTCACCTAGAATATGATAACCCTCCCATAACCCTTCAGCTGTGGTATAATTGGCCATGAATTACATCAATTACCTCTGCGAACAAACGATGATCATGCAATTGCCAATGGGTCGCGCATTCCACGCGCATTAGCCACGGTGCATTTCATACTGCCTCACAATAGCGAGCGATGCTGGTGCATGTTGATGTAAATAGTCAACTGTCAACGCCTGTACCGGAACTGACCCTTGCACATTCGACCCACCCGCGAAGGAATGGTGCTGCTACACGCTAGCAAGGACGCTCAGCAAGGTGTGTACGGGGAAAGTGTACTTCAACAAACACAAATTCCTCTCCGCTCAACAACACCATTCACAAAAAAAGGTTAATTCTCGGTCAACCGAAAGCCCGTCATACACGGTGATTGAGGCGCAGGCAAGTGCACTTATAGACAACCTTTTTACACGGTTCGCTGGCTTTGAAGTGCGCCCCAAACGATGCACACAGCATAAATTGAGAGTAAAATTGCTACCTTTCATTTGGGACGCCAGTGCGACGTAGCAATGGAGTGAAAAACAGGGAAGGTTACTGATTTTGAAAAAAAAAAGTGGATGATGATTGGCAAAGCGCCGACACGATCCGTAATTACTTCCGTGGATAGTCTGCTAAAGCAACACATGTTTGGCACGATCGATCATCACAATTTCTGCAAGTTGTGCTTTTAATTTCTTCCCAACCTAAGCCCGGGGTTTTCCCACCATCCCACACGCGGAGCCACTCGACGAGCAACTTGAACTGACCTTCAAGGTTAATCCGCAAAGGCAAACGAACTCGCGCCCGTTTGGCAATTTCCACACACTGTAACAAACGCTGTGCATCGGAATGCTCTCCACATCCATGCGCGCTGGAAGAGGGCCGCATCGAATAATTAATGGGAGTGCGGGATGGGCGTGATTGATTTTTCTGTTACCGTGCCAAAAATAAGGCGCAAGTTGCCAAAAACCGTTCACATTACATAAGGAAACGCGCCGTGCCCGTATCGAACGAAAAACGCACAAACCTAATGAGTTTAGGGGTGGGCTTTTAATAAGAGAAACCGCGTTAAGACAATGTGGATGAGCATATTGAACGAAGCTGGGCAAAAATAATTAACAAGATCGGCGTTGCAAAATTGTCCAACCAACCAGGAACTAGCGTTGAGCTAAAGCAATCACAAGTCTGGTGTGTTGCAAACACAACCAAAAAAAGCATCATAACAATTTTGCACATAACATGATCACGATGAGTCATCGGTACCACAAACAGGTTTCGGATGACGGAAGATGCACACGAAGCGTTTGCGCTTGCGATCATCATCCCCAAGCGGTCAATCGAAACGAGCAGCGTTTGTGTGTGTGTGTTTGTTGTGATGTACGATGCACGCGGCCATTGTACGGGTGTACTTACATAGTTCCTTTGGCTACTGTCATGTTAAGATTCGATAGAACTTGATTTGGTTTCTTCTTGGTGCCGTACGATTTGAACGCATGCCGCACGGAGACGGCATTCTGCTGTCTGCTCCACATCGTCCCTCCATCGTCGATCGTGGCCACGCTCGTCTCACTGCCGCTAAAGAGAAGGGAGAAAATTGGGAAACACGGTTAGTTAATATTTTAATCACAAGTAGAAAAAAAAGGTTTAAAAATAGGCATTTAGGTAAAAATTAAGACAGCACAAAGCGGGTCAAATTGAATCAAACGGCACTGCAATATTGTTGCTGGTAAACGTGTAAAGATCGTATAGATACAGGCAGCGATTCATTACTGGCTGAACGGTTCGTTCGCTTCGCCTGATTGTATTCGTTGCGCTTTGCAGTCGGCTTACTTCCAATCCAACCGTAACCACACTGCTGCTGCCAATTGTTGTGCACATTAGAGGATGCTTTTTTCTACCCATTTTCCAACAATTCAAATACAGTGAGAGAGAAAAAAACACACAGATCGCGATTAGTGGCAAACCATCGCTGACTAATTGCAATTGCACATCTAGCCTTGATTCAGCTTGCCTGCAGCAGAGGGCGAGCGCTAGACGAGGCGCTCGAGCGCTTGAGCAGATCGGTCCACTTGCAGTGACGATCACACACTTTGATCCTTCCGATGAACTCCGTGCGGTGATACGTTTATATAACGGAGTGGAATTTTAACGACCTGCGAAGGAATGACGCATAGCCGCTGGAAAGTTTGGCCCGGATTCAACTAGGTCTAGGATAGAGGTTTGCAGTGAGTCGCCGCCAGTTGGTGGTGAACGGAAAATCGGTTTGATAATTAACCGGGTCTGACCGGTTGCTCTTGTGGAGCTGTTTATTAGTGGAAGTGAGAGTGAGAGCGTTTTCGGTAAAACTATACTTCAATGTATCGCGTCAGAGTTCCAAGTCGATCGATTCGCCGAGCTCCACGCGATAACACCAAACACCCGGCTCAAAATGTACGATGATAATGGCCTCGTTTGAGTTTGAGTAACCGCTACGGTTGACACAAATCAGTTGCCCCAACCCGGGCAGCGCTCTGACACACCGTGTGTCACACAAATTTTCCCATCCGTCCCGGCGATTCCGGGACTGGAAGGTCACATTATGCTAATGCCATGCGTAAGCCTCCCCCATATCCCTCACACTGCTTATCGAGCGTTTCGAAACAGCGGTGAACATCGGCTGCGCAATCGTCAACCATCAGCATGATCACCAACATCATCATCATCACGCACTGGTCAAACAGGCCAATCCCCTTTGTGGTCCTTCTATTTATGGCCGCATATGTGTGCGTGTGTCGACGCGTGATCGACGATCCACTGCGCACCGAAATAAACACCGCGCAAAGTACTTCCGCCTTTCGCAGGCGATCGCAGCCGCAGATCTTTGCCGGATGAATGAAAATAAAACAATTGAAAAAAAAATGCCCCTTGCCGGAGCACCGAGCGCAGGGTGGTTGGGTACAGTTGTACACCTGGATGCAGCGCCGCCTCTTTCGTTTATGGAAGCTAGATTTTGCCCGCAAGCTGTGCGCGAGGCCAGAAGCTTTCGAAAACTCCGCGCGAGGGCTTTCCAACGGCATTCGGCGTGTACGGGGAGGCCAGCACGCAGCGAACCAGCGGCTGGGCTGGTGAAAACCAGTTGCCGAGCGGTTGCAGTTGAACTTTCAAGGACACCGGAACGTTGGCCGCACGCTGAATCATCCTTGCAGGGTCTGCTCGGGCCGGGTGGACCCGGCAAGTTTTTTCTTTTGTGCTGCAGCATTGCCAACATTAAAGGGCTTTTAACGATCGGGTAGGGCCTAATAAAAAAGCAATAATCTAATGTGATACGATGTTTGCGAAATATTGAAATTCCAAAATTTAAAAGTGTATTTCAGTTATTAAACATTCCATCGCATCTTTAAGCCCGCAACACACATCGCAAGCAAAATGATGACGCTTGGCAACGCTTTCGTCTTACGTCAGGTGGCTTCGAGTTCGATCGCTACGGTACGGATCATGCGCGCAGGTGTGCGACTCCAGAACGAGGAAGTCACTTCGGTTCGAAGAAGATGGCCGTGAAGCAGGAAGCAGTACGAACAAAGGAGCCAACAAATACAGAAAAAAGGTGACCATTTTTGTTTCACCATACGCACCACCGTTTGCTGCCATCTTGTCTGGGAAAGGGGTTTTTGTTTTGGCCTGCAACCTGTCGCTCTTCGGGAGCCGCTAAGCAGCGAACGCATTTGACGGTAATGATGTTTAGACTTTGCGCCATGTTGGGTGATATTTCTTGGTTGTCTGCACTTTTGTTCATTAGGATTCTGTTTAGTGCCCGGCAGACCATAATATACATCATTACTTGCAAATGGACGGTAGACGCAGACGCTTCCAGCAGTACGAATATTCCACCTGTCGAATGTGATTGTGTTATTCTGAAACGGCCGACATATGTTATATGGGAACAGGGAAGCATTTTAAGACAGCTCGTTAAACGAAACACACTGTGACGTTCCATCGTCAGCAGCGGTCGTCCCATTATCACCCCCATGTCGTCTAAGTACAGTCGAAAGGGTGCTAACCTTGAAGATGGCCGCTTATAGTGCGTGGCCATCTACCTCACTCGACGCCGAGCGGCTCGCGAGCCAAGAGAAGGGACGAGAGAAGCAACAAAAAAAAACACCCGACGCAAAGTGGCGTGATGTGCGTACTTTGTGTCATGACCAATCCTCAATTGGTTTTGGTACTCTGCCCCTGGCGGGTGGACGCTAGAAATCTGAAACATTTATTTACCCTTATTACAGCACCGTCGCTGCTAATGCGCTACCACCGCTCCGCAGCGGGGTCACACATTTGCGTTTCGTTCCACCCAGTACCATTGACCAGTA
The DNA here is from genome assembly GCF_943734685.1 of Anopheles coluzzii. Taxonomy (NCBI): domain Eukaryota; kingdom Metazoa; phylum Arthropoda; class Insecta; order Diptera; family Culicidae; genus Anopheles; species Anopheles coluzzii. The sequence goes on along the minus strand of NC_064670.1, from coordinate 41,123,416 downwards.
CACCATACCCCTTTTGGTCCCCTGGACTTCAATCCGCGGGGCGACCTTTCATGCTCTCCGCGCTCATGCGCTCCTCGCAACCCTGCGAACCGGTTTTCTAATCGAAACCGACCTCTGTACCTCGTGCACTTTACAGTGTGTACCACGCAAAGCCCCATCGCAGTCGCCTTGAAGCAACGCAGGGGACGCGGCAAAGGGGCAAAATTTGCCCCCCCCCCCCCCCTTCAAGAAACAGACGCAACTGCCATGTGGTGGTGCGTACCTGAGTGGTTTTCGCTAAATGGTGGTTCGCATTTTGAATACCAGATTCGATGAAAGAGGAAAGATGGCTGCATGGTGGTAAAAATCACCAGCACACGCACGCACGCACGCATCACTGAATCGAAAATGGGTTCGAACGAGGTTTGGTGCGTCGCCAATCGTACGATCGCTACCGATCGCACCCATACACAGGCGCCTGTGCCCGTGCGTCCGCTTAAGGTGGACACTACCAAACGTCTATTGACGGCACACACTAATGGCGTACGCGCCATCGCAAGGCTTTCTCTCACTCTAGCTCGCGGCATGGCGTTGTTGGATTGCCAACCGGCCAACCCTCTGGGGTGGGGAGACAGTCTGGAGGGAAGATTAAACAGATGAAACAGCAACAAACCAAAAAAAAAAAGACAGTTTGTACGACACGCACACACATTCACCCCGGTCCGGTGCAGCGGTGAACGAAACTGAATTGACCTTCGGAAATGTAGGCCGTCTCGTTTGTTGTATAACATCGCGATCGCGCACACACCAAGTCGGGCGCTGTTGTCGGTTGTCGGCGGTTCGTCGCCGCCACGGCCGTTGCAGTCTTTTTCACGGGCCAGCCGTTGCGACTGTTGTTAAGGCAAGTTTGCCGGTATAATCGAGAATATTTAAATCCTACAGAGAATCCTAAAATCCACGTTTATCCTTCATCACATAGGAAAGAAAATGTCGCAGATTTGGTATGCAAAGCAGGAAAGTATCACGCAGCTGTCAAAGGAATGATGACAGTCTTCTATGTTGTAGTACGAAAAAAATGTATTTTTTCCACTTTAAAGCCACCCAATGTGGTTTATGGCTTTAAACTTTTTTTTTAAAGATAATATCGTACACATTATATGGACCCTCTCCACGCCCAATTCACACATAAAAACAGCATCAAAACAGCATCTCCTAAATATGAGCACAACACAACGCTCACTCGAAGGCATGCCGGTCCACTATCGGTGTCACCGGAATGTTTCTTGTGATCATTTTATTGCTGTGTTACAGGCGAGCTTACAATTTCAGCTCCCCCCCGGCGGGCATATGGCGTAATGCGCACGCGAATAATCACCGCCACAGTAGCACAGCCCCGTTCGTTGCGCTCGTCGTTTCGCTGCGACCATCTCTTAATGTGGCGCAATTAAGCCGAAGAAAGGTGAAAAAGCACGATGCCTCCGATGGTACCGAAACTGCGGCCACTGGGTGGGTGAGCGGCACGGTTTGGAGAAAAAAACACTACACAAAACAATTACAACCCAAGCTCGGAACGATACAACCCGCGGTGGCTCCGTGCTGTCCGGAGGGGGGAAGGTAGAAGGTGGACAGGGTTAGCGAGCCGTTGTAAAACATTGACTAAAACGATCGCATTAGCCATCGCTGAATGGTTGATGATGGCTCAATTACACAATTGCTTTGATCGTGCTGCCCCACCTGGTTGGCCGCCCGGGTCGCCACCGTCAGCGAGCGAGCGAGTCCACAATCAATCTTTGTTGATCGGTTTGTGGTTTCGTTTCTATAGCGTTTCGGTACGACCGGGAAAGGGGGCATGCAGTGATTCATAATAAAAAACAAGCTCTGTTATACAAATTGCGTTTTATCATTGCGGATTGCTTCTGATGGCCAAAACAATATGTTAACATTAATGAAGAATATGTAGAAATGCGTAAACAGTAAATAAATGCGAACAATTTTCACGTAAATAATAGTAATAAAAATAACGACGGTGTTCTTTGTTAGCGAAAACTAATGTAACTAAGAAAAATATCTACAGTGTTTCTAAATAATAACATTTATAATTGCTGTTTGCATTAAACCTTACAAAACAGATATCGTTTACTGAAATTTTCTCTGCTTCGCTAAGCAGACGGCAAACGTTCTGTTTCAAATACACGGAAAAGGTTATAGGGGCCACGGGACGATGTTGAAGCAGATGTTATTGCAATTTAAAATGGCTATTACAGTCAGTTAGTTTGATGAAACCAGAGATAAATTGAGCAGAAAACAATCATGGATGATAAATCAAAGTTTGATTAGTACGGGAGTATATGTATATGTAGTATATGTAGAAAATATTTATCTTTTCCCACTACAAATTTGAGTTCAAAATACAACAGATGTTGAATGCAACTGTTATTTCAAATTAGCTGAAGACTTTCCCATATTTTATTTTAAATATTTATCCGGTATTTTTGAATCGGATAAATAACAGAACATAGTTGTCGAAAAACACTGTGCACATTATTTAAATTTACATCTTTTTGTCTCCTTTAAAACCATTGGCATAACAAAAACAAATTAAAAAAAATCCAAATAGCTTCAGCTTCTAGATACAGATGTGAAATGCATGACTGTAACATCGTACCAAGTCTAAATTCAAATCTAGTGGAGATCACATTTTTCACAAATCCCGTATAAACTTTCCTGCTTGTGGTGATTTCAACAGTCCCAGACAACGAACCCCCGGTAAAGGTAGTAGACATTCCCATCTTTATAAAATGGGAATAATACATAGCAAACATTACACAAAAAAAAATCATACGGTCGTATCGGGTAATTCGTTGGTCGAAAAACGTTCGTCGCTCATGAGTGGACAGGGTTGTATCACAAGATTGGGCAGTACAAAACCTAGACGGTTGTCTATTTTTTTATCAAAAGAGCTATGAAATGAGTGAAAATGAGCGTCGCGGCGAACGTTCCCAGGAACGAACGAGTGCCACGATACGGCCGATAGTCTAAACCCAAATTGGTTCTTGTGCAAAAATAATACAAATCAGAATGCATGTGTCTTAGATGTTTACAGCTCTCAAGCAGTTGTCATTTGTATTTACAGTCGTTGCCGCTAAATTTTGACTCTAACTCACTTATTTTTGTCTCGAAGGCACCAATTTTTGACAGCGTTTCACGATTTTTGCCTCGAAGGCATCAATTTTTGACAGTGCGCATCAATTTTTGCCTCGAAGGCATCAATTTTTGACTGTGAGTCAATCGCTTTATTTACAAAATTTTAAGTAATTTCTGAAACTGTGTGTTCTGAAATGATTGAAATTAAGTTAAATAGTGAATAATTTTATTGATACAATTTAAAATAAAACAATTGTTTTGCCAATTTTGGCAGTTTCAATGGAGTGAAAAAAATTGGCACGTATTTTCAGCTGTAAACAAAAGCTTTAGAAATTATAAAATTTCATCATTTTTTCTCAAGAAACAATCAATTTACACAGTTTTTGTATTTTTTATGAGTTGTGGAATAACAATTGTTAAAAATCTGCTTAAATACCTTGTAAAATTGTCATTATTCCTACAAGAGTCAAAAATTGATGACTTACAGACAAAAATAGGTGCGTTAGAGTCAAAAATTGATGCGCACTGTCAAAAATTGATGCCTTAGTGGCAAAAATTCATGCGCACTGTCAAAAATTGATGCCTTAGAGCCAAAATTTGGTGGCAACGACTGTATGTTGATCATCTTGATGTTGAAAAACAAGTTTTTGTTCAGTTTGACCAATGTTAATTTTACCAAATATCAGGCACTTTCCCCATTCTCTTTCGTTTCAGTTTTTATTTCACAAATGCTAACACATTTTTTTTACGGATCAAATTTTGTTTGATAGTTGTTCCAATCGTATGCATAAATCCAACTGTCATGTACCGTTATAATGCGTTTCATCTTATTTTCATATTCAACAGGCCTCATTTGACACACACACTTCGAAAAGAAGGCAGATAAAAAAATACTGTTTTTTGTATGAATCCAAACGATTTTGCAATCTTTAGAGACACTTTCGTCCGACCATAAAGATATTTATTGGGAGTTAAACCACCTTCATTGCAAAAAATCATTGCATCGAAAGCGCGAGTAATATTTCTTGAGCTTAATGTTTGGAAATTATTGGATTGTTTGACACTTGCAAACCGTTAAGGATCCTTTTACTTTGTTGTTTCAATTTCTGTACTTGTCATACAGTAGAATGAATCTTTTTTTTACTTTATGAAAAAGTACTTTTAGCACTAAACCAATTGTTTTACAACAATCTCCAATTCCTCTGTTTATTTTTCAATCGATTGTTAAACGTATCTATTTAAAAGCGATTCAGTTGTTCAGCCTCCGCCTGCCCAGTGAACTCTTTTACGTGACACCAATCACTTTACTCGCGAGATAGTGTTTTTTAGACACACACACACACACACACACACACAATAGGTGTATGATTGCTTCCGGTCTACTTACGTTATCAACATTTTATCATGTATTTCTGTGCGTCCGTTTGGTCGAGCGGGGTGTACACCGGTGGCGTAACAGTCGGCTGCAGCGGCGGCGGTTTTCGGTTGTTTGTGAGCGCACTTCCGTTGTCGGTTTGGCTGCTAATTGACGGGTTTTGCCGGGGGTTATTTCGTGGGCACCACCTGGGCCAGCACTTTTGGGGCACTTTTTCGTCCGGGGGAAAGTGGTTTTCCCCACAGAAAAAAAAGGAAAAGCGGCTACACACTGCGGCTGTTCCACAGCGGCGGAAGATTGTAATGTAATGTCCGGTTTCCCGACACAGTGGCCACTGGTGGCAGGCCGCGTCCACGGAACAGTCCTGGACAGTTTGCTTGCTTTTGTTTAGAACTAAATTGCACTTTATCCACAGTAACACTGCGCTGATCACTACGTTACCAGGTGATGAATTTAACCGAAATAAAACTTTTATCGAAACACGATTACATTGACTGCAAACAGGAGGGAAAGGCAAAGGTTAATCACGCGTGGCTCACGGAAGCAGAACAGCTTTGCACAGCTTCGTTTCAGGTTTGGCACAACTTCCGCGGCGAGTTCTAGCACCGAACTGAACTGAAAGTCGGGACGCACACACTACACACACCGACCGATCGAGGGGGGGTGGGGGTGGTGCAGGAGAGGGGAGAGCATTGGCACTGTGCAAACTCGACGCCCAGCATGCACAGGGACACGGAATCGGCAGCCGGCACTAGGATGATGACGCTGAAAAAAGACAGCGCCGGCGCGGAACAACGCGGGAAGTGGTGGAGAGGGCTGATGCTAAAGGCATTAGCATCTTCCGAGCGCCGTAGATCGCAATCGCAAACCGGTAGTGGGCAGTGAGAAAGTGAGTAACTCATCCCCCGCCAACGCTCGGTTCTCGGAGCAGTTCCGCATCGTTCTGCCCCATTCCCGACGCGAGGCGCGTAATTTCCCACCCGCAAACAGGGTGGGAGGGGGGGGGGGTGTGTTTGAAAGATGGAAGACGACACGGCGTTCTGTGGTTTTTGTGGTTTGGTCGGTGCTTCCGATCGCGATGCGCCCGAGGAGGCGGTAAAAAGTCTCATAAACTCCGCCCGTGCAGCACACTACTGCCCCTTGCGGCAAACGCTGTGGCGCGGAGACGTGCAGTAAACAAGCGAACGATCTTACACTCCTCGCTCGCGGGTTACGACACTGCACGCGATCGCGCACCTAACACCTCCCAACCCCCCAAACAGTTGGAGCGGCTGAGCTTTCGAGTGGCGAGCCTGGATGGATGGAGCAGCAGCAGTTCAATTTGCTGCATTCCGCTAATGCTTCAGCGCACGGGCAGCAAACATCGATTTCAACATTTTGCATCCCACTGCACCGACCGACCCTCCAAGCGCCGACCCTCCAGCGTGCATAGCGACACACATGCACACACGTTCGCATGCGATTGTGGTTGGCGCGGATTCGTTTCGGACCAGAATTAAGCAACCCCCGGTCCGACTGGTTTTCCGACGCGAAAAACATTCAAGCAAAAGTGGTGCTGCGCATGAAGAGGACATGGCGTATGTGTGTGTGTGATTGTATGCACACGCACACAACTCTACCTATTTGCACAGCAACGCGCACACACACAGCCCAAACCAATCACACGAAGGACTTCTTGTATAACCACACTTGTGCTAATGGCAGCCGTACACGGTGGAGGTCTTTGGCTCGCTTGCAATGGATCGTTCTACCACACAGCCAGCCACACAGTTCATGGCTCTCGTTACGTCGCTGAGGTGGTGAGATGGTGTGTACACAGGGCACGGGGGACCGCGAGCAAAACAAATTAACCAACATCGACGCTGTTGCCAAACCGCCAAGAACCGAACGGCGTACCAAGAACGGTTCGACGGCCCCCAGCGCGACTCGCGGTCGCGGTTTCGGTTCTTCACGTGTGCACTGGAAGGGAGGGGCGAGCGAATAGATACACACAAACACTCAAATTGAGAAGGGCTGATTGAGGGAGGGGTGGAGAGCATTATTGTGCGCACCGTTAGCTACAAAACCCTCCGTCAAACCGTCAACGCGTTCGGTCGGCTACTGTGGCAGTTGGATGAGATTGCAACATTTCGTGGTTGTTGGTGTGTTTGAATGTTGTTTGTTTTGTTTTTGTTTTCATCTTTCATTTTTTGTTTTCGTTTTCTTGCTCGAATCTCATCAACTTCTGGGTGATGACCGTTTTTTTCCAGACCGCTCAAACAAATGGATACAATTGAGGCCACTCTACTGTGTTTGGGCAGTTCGCTTGAATCGCAAGAGCTAAAATTCGATTGCTCTGAGGCGCAAGAACACTTTGCAAACGAGAGAAAAAACACTTACAGTTTGAAGTTCTTTCTTCGAGTTGGTTGGAAATTTTAAGCAACAGGCGTGTAAAATGCCTAAATGATCATCAAACCAAAAAAAGGATCTTCCTGAATAAGTAATTTGATCCAGCAGCAGCAACCCGACCGCGTGGCTTACCCGGTCAGCAACAGAAACGCACGCACGCTGTCAGATGCCACACGGCCCGATCGCTCACAAACATTCACAAATGTGCTATTCAAAATTATTCCCCAATGAAACAGAAGAAGAAGAAGAAAAAAACACGCAAAAATTCAGCAAATCTTGTATCGGCGTGTGATCTAATATTTGCCATCCCGCCAACGGAAAAAGATTTGCTTTATGCAAATGGGACACATTTTATGTTGCTCACAATTTCGCATATCGCATTTGTGTGTGTGTGTGTGTGTGTGTGTGTGTGTGTGTGTGTGCAAAAGCCAGCCAGAAACCTGTTCCGCACCGTGATACCGGAGAACGGCCAATTTGGATGTGATTCCTCCCCGCGCTGTTTTTTTCCCTTCTTCTGCGTCTCAGCCAAGACGAGCCTTCGACTAGAGGGTCGATTGTGAGCTTTCGGTCGAACTTCGGTCGCACACGCACGCAGTAGGAAATAAAACAGGATCTTCTCGTCCCCAGCCCGGCTGAACGACAGGAGATTGTACTTTTCAGGGGGGATGTGGTAAAGCTGGCTAAATTTATGCAGCAATGCGATCTGGTGGGCGAAGCGGAAGTCAAACCGCGCGCAAGGTGTCGCGAGCAGGCCAGCAGAAAAGGTTTCATATCTTGCCAAAAAAGCGGGGAAAGAAAATGTTAATTAAAGAGGCAATTTTAAGGGTGAAATGATGGCAAGCTCTGTCCAGACAGATGAAAAGGAAGCTTTTAGCATTATTTATTCCACTTTGGAATGCGTAAGTGCGCAAATTCTTCTCCCAGATCCTTTCCAATCGCACACGGAAGCACGGACTGACCTTGCCGCCTTGTTAGCGCTCCGACGGACTTTGCTTTGGGATTTTGCTAATGCAGGTATCAATCAGTAAGGTGCGGTGGGCGCATTTGCATGCCTAATGCAGGCAGGACGGCTAATGACCATAATGAGCGTAGTGCGTCTTTGTTTTCCCCCTGTACGATTTGCCTTAAAATATTTCTCCCATTTTTTTGTCGTCCCCGCTCATTACTTCGCCATAATGGGCGCGAGCGGCTAGCAGGAAGCGGATGCCTTTTGGGATTGAGAAGATGACCCAGCCAATTTGCCCGGTTCTCACACTCGATTCTGCCAATCGAACGGCTCAATTCCGGAACACGGTTCCGAATGCGGATAAGAATTTCACGCCCGACGCCCGTTCGATAAAAACAACAAGCACAAAACAATGATGCCGTACGCGTGAAGCGCAGTGATTAGCCACGCAACCGGAAAACACAGACCACCGCCCCCGTGTGTTGTGATTACACTCGGTGTGCTCGGTGTGTCTTCGGTGCAATCGGTTAGAACAAATCGGCGCGCTGCTGCTGCTGCTGCGTTCGATTGCAATCCCGCGCGCACGCAACACGCAAGCGCAACAGTGGGCGCAAGCACGCACGTGCGCGGGGGTTTGGGTTTTCCCATCATTTCCATGCGGTTTCACATTTCCATCGCCTCATTTCGAGGCCAAACGGTTACGGGCGTTGTGTGCTGTTTTCGGTGTGTGTGTGTGTGTGTGTGAGTGTGTGCTCCATTGGGTAGAAACCGCTCGGACCGCGACGAGTTCACTATGACGTTAAAAGTGTTTGACAGAGGGACAGTCATAGACGCGGTGGACACATTCCGGATGCCTGCTCATCGTGTCGCTCGAGTGTGAGGTGTAAAAGGAGGCAAGAAAAACACACCTTCAACAAAACCAAAAGCATAATAAAACACTGCGCGGCCGAGGGAGCTCGCGCGGGCGCGCACATGCACAAGGCGGTGGCAAGGTTTCTTTCGCGGTACGGCGACCGAAGTTGTGCAATGGTCAGCAGTTCCCGACCGACGGAAGAGTGCAAAAACAGCACAAATGTGTTTGCCACTGTCACCAGCAACAGCTGGGATTGGCATCGGTGTGTGTGTGTGTGTGTGTGGCTCCGACTGCTTGCGAGCAGGAGAAGTCGCAGAAGCCCGAAACCCGGCTGAGCCTAAACTTGGGCCTCTTTGGACGCGTGTTCTGCAGCGGCACGGTCGCTCCAGCAGGTCCAGATGGTGTCCTACATTCCCCAGCTGGGTGGGATTATGCAAAATCTTTGGACGGTAGCAACGGGCAACAGGTCGCCGAAAAGCTCGCCCAACCTTCGGCGGCCATATGGGCGGCTGCTTAGCAAAGATCAACTTGCACAGGGAGGGATAGAGAGAGAGCAAGATCCAGTGGAAAACCTCAGCCATCGTCACAGTCTTGCGCAGTCTTGGCCGTGCAGGTTGCCGCACACCACCGAAGTGTGTGTGTGTGGTTGCAATTATTATTATTATGCACGATATGTTGTCTCGCGCAGTCCGCAATTGGAACGCAATACTCTTCGGTAGCCGCACCAGCACTGCACACACACACACACGTATGCACGCACGGCCTCTTTTGGGTGGGGAGTGTGTGGTGTGAAAAGTCGTGAACGAAAAAGAGGGCCAGCGAGGGAGGGAGGGAGGGAGGAATGGCAAACAGCGATTATCCAATTCGATTTGAAATCGTACTTATCTAATTCTGCCATTTTTGCGCACACGGATCGTTTCGGTTGCGGTTTCGCTCACGCACATCAGGCGCCTATTTGTATAAGTGTGTGAGTGCTTGTGTGTCTACACGGCTGCATCACCCTCATTCTGCGAGGCGACTGACTGCTTGCCGAAGAGCTTAAGAAATGTCCCTCCACATGTGTTAGTGTCTGCAGCAACAACAACAACAACAACCAGCCAGTATGCATTGTGCACGTCAATCTGTGTGTACCGCGCGGCCGTCGCCGCCTGCCGCTGGCGCAACTGGTTTGGCCACCCTCTCCATTTCACCCCCTCCCGCTCTCTCTCTTGGCCTGCTACTGCGTGCGAATCATTGACGGGGTTGCGGCGCTCGAAAACCACCACCAGCTTGTGTGTGTGTGTGTGTGTGTGTGTGTGATTGTGTGTGTGGCTGAGCGCACACAAGAAAAACCCCCATCCGTGAAGGCCTTTGGCTGGCCGCAGCAGCCTTCTTCTTCCCTACCCCGTGCGCAGTAGTGAAACTTTCGATTTCTGGCACGGCATACACACGGGCGCACGGGGCAGGGGAAAGGGTGAGTTCGCTTACGGTTAGCTTCTTTTTCTTCGCTAGCCAGCCACCAGCAAAGAACTTGAACGAGTCCGCGCGGCCCAAAGCTCACCGCGCACGGTATGGTGAGTTTTCAGGTGGCTGAAAGTGAATTACCTTCAACGTGGTGAGTGAGGAGAACCTCCCCTTTGCCTCCCCACCCCGCACAATCCCTCCCCAAGAGGCCTCATGCACTTGTCGCTGAGGCCCAAAACCGAGCCGATACAGAACTGCATCGGCTACATAACGGTAAAACTGCAATTGCACACCATCGCCGGGGGGTGGTTGGTTTGGAATTTGGAGAAGAGCCTTCGCATCGGACAAAGAAAACTATGCGAGAGTGGTTGCCTGTGCGAGCGTGCGTGTGTGTGTGATGGCGAATCCTTGCAAAAACGGTACACTTGGGAGGGGAGTTTGAAAGTGTTTCAAAACATAAACACACTTAGAAGCACACAGCCACACGCACGCACTCGGTTACGAGCACGTTGCTCAGGGACACAAGTGGGTTTGCTGCGCTGCGCTGTGTACCAAAAAGCAAAAGCAAAGCCAAAAAAAGCGTTCCAGCCCGCCGCTGTTAGAAGGCTCGGTGGTGTCCGCTGGTTGGCATTGACTGGGCGGGTGCAGGCCTTCTTCGACAACCCCAAAGGCCTTCCTCCAATCGAAGCGATGCGTCCAAGCGAAGATGCGACATTAAAAACGAGAACGAGTTTTCTCATCGCGCATTCAAGTCTTTTGTTTTGACGCTTTTTGGTGGATGATCGCAGCCATGTCTTATCGATTGGGGAATTTCTTCTGAGTGCGAGAGGCAGAGAGAGAGAGAGAGAGATAGAGAGAGTGAAATCGAGGATCGCTTCAAGGATCTTCACCGGACACTACACCTACCAAGCACGGATGCAAGGACGCACTGGACGCACAAGGTTCAAGGCAATCCAAGGTGTTGGAAAAGTTTCATTCAAAATGCATCTTCATTCGTGTTTTTGAGGGTTGTGAAATTCAACCACACTTTCAGCGTGTTCGGGGCGAACCAACGCGAAAGCGAACGAGCTTTGATCGCATTCCAGCAAAGGTCCGAGTGCCGCCCAGAGCGCCTTTTTGTTTGACCTTATGTAACCAGATTCCTTTGAGGCTGTCCCTCCCAAGCACAAGCAGACCAATCAATGGGGCCGCTCCGGCTGCCGTCCCGCCTTGCAGGTAGAACTTCTTGCGGTGCATTATAATTTGAAGCCTGCACCGAGCGGGTGGCGGGTGCACCGAGGTCACAAACGCCCCAACAGCGTAACGAATTCTCAGCTGCGCAATCGATACGGCAGCTAATTGCCGGGGATCGAACCCGGCCTAAACGTGTCGAGGAAGGGAGAGCAGCACGGCAGCCGGACGGTGGTTGCTGGCGTTGTTTTAAACCGGTCGCATTATCCTCGCACGATGCATAATGTTGCAACAGCATCCTCCAGCGTACGGCGGCGGTGCACCAGCCGCGGAATGGCAATTGCGCAAAAAAAGGGGGAGTCGCTGTTTTCATTGCCTCGCCCGGCGTGTGTTTATGGGCTGTTCTGGGGGGAGGTTTTTCTTCGTTTAGGAGACTCGCGATAGGTTGGGAACTGTGGGGTCTGTTTTTATCGATCAAAACTAAAAGGGGCTAGAATCGTGCCCGGTTCCCATTCGGTCCCAATCGGTCCCAATAATGATCTGTGAAACCGGGCCACATGTCGGTTAGAAGAAAAGCGAAAGGCCTGACGACAGGGAAAAGGCCTGAGACTGCTTCACATATGTCGGAGGGCCAATCGGGGCAAGAAATCGAGACAAATGAGAGTGAGAGTTGGCTTCTTTTTGTTTAGTCTCTCCCTCTCGTGGCTATTCCAAGCTAATGTCCCGTAAAACATCGATTTAGGATGGTGAGGCGGGGGCCTTTTTTCTTCAGCTCATAGATTCAGCTGGATAGATATTGATCGCTCGGTTGACCAATGGCTGGTTTTTCTTTACAGTCAATTTCATAATGCAGCAAACGCTTGGAGCAATGCTAGTTAGGGTCGCGAGCAATAGCGATCAATCTTTGTTTGTTTCACATTCACTAGGTAGCACGCACCCATCGTACGCACTAAATTACAAAGATCTTTGTAACACACACACACACACCCAAGCCCGTGTAATGTGATGTAAGGTGAGGTTTTTTGGGAGTAGAAATTTAATAATACAATGTACGGATAAAGCCCTTCATGTGCAGCTTGTGCAGCAATTGCTATTTGCAGCATCGTGCCCGCTCCACACAGATTCAGCCATCGCCTTTTGCGTCTCTTCCTTCTGCTTCCTCTTCTTCTTCTTCCTCTTCTGCCCTTACTTCCATCATCTTTTTCCAATTTTCTTTCCCTTCCCCCCATTATCTCGCGCGCGCTCGCCCTGTCGTAACCAAAAATGAAAATTCATTCACACACAACTTTTCCTTTTCATTGAATGCAGCGTACCACCACCACCACCCAACTCCGATCATTTTCACTCTCCAGACAGGTTTCCACTACGGCGCGTGTGTGTGTGTGGCTCCCTTTTACGTTTGCTCCACCATATTGCATCCCCTACGCTCCGCCGCGCGTTTGCACCATTGCGTAATGACAATTTTCCTTCCTATCCGACAATCTTCTTCTCAACCTCGCATCATCCTTTTGCGAAAAATAGGGGGGAGGGGAGGGGGAATGGTTCTTCTTTTCATTTCCCGTTCCGAATCGCGCTTTTCCGATTTCGCACACCTCGCGTATTATCGTGTGTACGGGTATGTGTTTGTTTTCCTTTTTTCAGTGCCGTTCGGTGTACACTTTGGTTACTTTTCGGTTTCTTGGGGTTGTAAACCACCACATACACACACACACGCACAGATATTTGCACTCATTTGCACAGTATGTGTTTACTGTGTGCATGCGTGTGTGTGTTTTTAATTTAATTTCGCCACAAATAAAAGTTAACACATCCTAGGGGTGGGCGGGGTGTTACATGGGCCAACTAACGGGTTACACTAGTAGGTGAGTTTTCAAAACACACACACAAACAGACACACTTTTCACCGTAGCTCGTTTGCAGTAAATATTAACTCTTGTCTCGGGACCCAAATTTTCACCTCAAAATTTGTTTGTGATGGTCTTCAGATTCGTCAATAAATCCCTACAAAAATCACCATCACTGCCACGAAACTGCCCGAACCATCAGAAACGGTGTGCACTTCACGACTGAACGAAACAGAGGCAAATAATAAATACAAAAAAAAGCACAATCACTGGCACAGATTGCCAACACCATCCTCTTCCTAACCTGTTTCACTTTTGCACTCCACCACTTCTGCCTTAGCACCTTGGGTGCCAAAAGGGACCGCCGCAACACACTCACAGAAAACCGCGCACAGAAACGCAACCACGAGCACGAACGGCCAACAGTAAACTGACAACACACGCTGAGGCCAGCCCGTGCCGAGACCGTACCGTCCGCGCACGACGGATAATTATACGCCCGCTCTCTCTCTCTCTCTCTCTCTCTCTCTCTCTCTCTCTCTCTCTCTCTCTCTCTCCCTCTCTCTCTCTATGTGCTTTTCGCTCAACCGAATGGCCAGTCGAACCAGTCCGGCCAGGGTGGGGAGTCGAAGAAGACGAGACAAAGTTGCGGATCTTTCTCTCCCTCTCTCTCTCTCTCTTTCGGTGTGTAAAAAGGTTTGAAGATCGGTCGACGATCACGAAGCGTGCGTGTAGACCGATCACGGCGTGCTTTTGCGCCTTCGGGGCCGTGCAGAAGACGTGTTTTTTTTTTTGCTTTGCTTTGCTGTTGATGCCACCACCGCGAGGATGGCGCAAGCAGCTGTCGCATTTGCGTTTTCGGCTCCACTTCGGGCCACTATGTGTGTGTGTGATGGGCCCAACTGACAGCATCTATGGGCGGTAGGAGGAGGGCTGTCAGTATGCTGTCTAGTGGCGTACGGAGGAAGGGAAAGGTATGCTGTGCTGTGCGCGAACAAAGAATCATTGAGCTAGTGCGCGCACTTGGCGACACAGTGAGAGAGTTGTCCAGTGGAATGGTTCGTTTGAAATGATTCCTTTTAATGCAATTAGGATACAATTAATCATCTTTTTTTTTGAAGTGTGACTCTTAGTATAGGGGCACAGTTTTGCATCACCTCGTTTAATTACCATTTCGGTCAATTAGAGCCACGCACACCCAATAGGTTACGATTCACGTGTCTCTCTGGGCTGCGGTTTTGCCCTAGCAAACTGTGTCGTGTTCGCTTTCCATTTTTTTTCGCTAATCAATCAAACACAAGCCCTCCGAGCAAGCGCACTGTTACCAGGCTTCTTTACTGCCCGGCACGCCAGGGACGCTCACGGATGGTCAGAACGCACCGGCACGAGTGTGCCGCCCGTCTGGGTTTAGATTGAAGGTTTTCTAGTCCGGGTCCGGTGCAACCGGTTCCGATGCGAGCGCGAGATTCATTCACCACCGTGCAGCAACCCAGCGAATGGGGGTGAGACGAATTAATATAACCCGCTCACCGTGTACACCGGAAGTAGTGGCGCGCTTGATAACAGTGCTCAGACACTGCACTGTGCACTATTATCCGGTAATGATCTAATCGGCGGCTAAATCGATGCACCGATGCACTTGAGCAAACGGGCGGCGCGAGGCGGACATTCTACGGCGTAAGTGGCTAGAACCTTACGTTTTGCATCGCGCAACAGGCCACAGCCAAGGACCACTACACAGAGGGGGGGACGCACTCGAAAGAAGAGCAAAAACGTGCCCGTCCGCAACGCACCGCAGCCACAGGGACATGAGCTTCCGGCTGGGTAAATTTATTTCACCAACAGTGGCGCCCACGTGCCCGCGCAAACCTTGGCGCCTTTGAACTGCTTTAACTGTTGACCCAATCGGCCCAACTCTCCCCGGTTGGCGACAGAGCGGTTTCTGTGTGAGGTGCTAGAAATTCCACGCCTCAAGTAGCAGGGCGACAAGTGAGTCAAGAGGAGCCGCTCAGGACACACTGCCAAACCGGCGTAGGACGTGGGAAATCCACGCGTAGCATCAGATTTATCCTTCGAATCGTTACGAGAGCACACTCATTCTCCGGTGCTTGATTTTGTAAGCCCAATAACAGCAGGTACACTGACGACAGCAGTTTACGTTTGCAATTGACGGAACTGACCCTTGCGACTTCAAATGTGTGTGTGTGTTTGTGTGTGCTAGTGGCATCCCATGGCTTCCGTCACGAGAACGCTTGACACAGAGAGGCAGAGATCGAGATGTTCCTCCGCCAAGGTGCGCAGCAGGGCAATGTTCAAGCATTCCTAGCCCATCGCGTACTGCCACCCGCAAGGTGTTAAGTGCAGCACAAACAGGCACAAGTGGCCAAGTACGATTGACGTAGTGCACGGTGAATGATGATTTTCCTGTGAAGCTTTACACACTGAACGGCTTCAGTGGCGACACGCGGGCAAGATCTGGGAATCACCCCGCACTCCGCAGGTTCCGGTCGGGTGAGCGTTGAATACATGGACACGCGACACCAGCGCCAAGTGGACACCCGCGGCTCGGGATGCTTGGGGAATCTTTGCACTGTAATGCCGTGTAATGGAATGGCCCATTTGCGAAACACGACAATGTTGGCAAGGAGAGAGATGGTAAGTGGCTGGCAATATACTTATATACAGTGCCGGGAAGCGTCGTTAGTCATTGCAGTTAACGAGATCTAAATAAGGCTCAATTTACAGCTGGATGTAGTTGATCTGCAGTGACGTGCAGGAAAAGGGTGGATTCCAGTGCGGGATGTAAGTGCAGATTGTGGATCTATGGTGCGATACTTAAATGGATATGTCATGCTAGTTTAATATTGACTGTATGGAAGTCATTTAATTGTTTTATGTTATTATAGCTGCCTTCTCTGTAGCTTAACGATCTGCAATAGCATTTTCTTAGGATTGAAAATATATATTTTGAGGAAATATGTCTATATCTAAATCAATGTCTATGAGGAAATATGGAAATATCTTAAAATCAGCTCGGATCTCGAATGGAATCTACAGTCGGGAACTTCCTCTTCCTTTCTGGTTGTTCTGGGAATAGTTATTGATCATTTGAGCAATTATCCCTAGCAATAACATGATGAAGGATCTGAAATGTCTCAAATTATGAAAAAGTCAATATTATTGAAACAAAGTCTTAAATCTTGGAATATTCTCTATGTAAAGTTCATCTAATATTTATTTGTGATGCTTCCTCTGTGCATCTTCACAATTGCTTGGACTGTTGTTGGTATGATGGCAGCAAAAGATGTTTAATTTTAAAATCAAATCCTGGATCAAATCCGTTAAATCCTTTATAAGATTTTATATTAAAAACATAATATAGCTAAGTACAACAATAAATAATTTATTCTTGCTACGGGGGTTCTAGTCGATAGAATATGATCTTGATGACCGGCATGTCTCTAGTTACTATTGGGTGAAGAAAAAGACCGTTGCATGGATTGCGGACAAACCAAGATTACCAAAAAAGTGTGTTTGATTCCCTAGAACTTCTTGAACTGGTTGAAATATTCGCTCCTTGCAGAAATCTAAGGGCTCGTGAATTTTCTACATATTCCACCGCGACAGACTGTCTTTGGATCGAATTAGCCTCTTCTCCGGTGCATACAGACCTTTCATAAATTGGCAGATTGCTTTGAATTTTCTTAGAGTGGACTTTCTGTTTCCTTTCATATCCTTGATTATCCTTCCTTCCCATTTTCCAAGACCCATCAAGTTTTAAAGAATTAGTTTTTAGCTTTTCCTATATTGTTCAACTTGTCTAGCCTCAAACTTTTTTGGAATTCTTTGCGACTAGGAGATCTTTACTAAAACTAGGATAGCATAAGATATAGTTTAACCTATTAGGCAGACAAATTACTTACGAACTTACTTATAGTCTTACCTCTTAGGCACTTTACCAATTAAATGACTTCTAGTGAAGGAAAACATGTCTGTTTGTTGACTTGTGAGATTTGTATTTAATCACCGATCATACTCTACTGCTCTCTGTCGTCAACCATTTTGTGACTTAAGTAAAGCTTCTTGCTGGACCTACTGAAGCCCTTGAAGCATTTCTCTGGCTATACCGATTTTTCTAATTTCTATTTCGACTCACGAAATACATTCACGAGCAGCAGCAGCAGCAGCAGCAGTAGTTTACGCACGCAAAACGGTTGTGTGCGTTTCAATTGCTCAACACCGAGTCCGACCGACGAAGGTCACTGTCAGCGCGAAGCTTCTTGCCACCCAAAAACTCGGCACCAAAAACCAAAACGCGCCCAACTGTGTACAGCGAGTTTCGGGAATTATTAGCGCTGCTCATCATCATCATTATGGCGGTGATGTTGCGTTCCAATCAAATTTCAAACCCCCTCGTTACGGACACACACACACATACACGCGCGCGCCCAAAACCAAAACGGAACCATGGTCGATGGCTGTCGAAATTGGCGCTATGATGCTACACATTTCACCAAGACACCGAAGCATGGTGGCGTGCCACAGATTGGCCCTGTCCCGGCTATGGCCGATACGTGCCCGGCATAAGAAGTCGTCGTCTTCATACCCGCGGTAGACAATGGAACCCACCAAACCGCCCGGGCTCGGGCCCAGCCGGTAACATTGAGCCATTTCCATACGTTCTTTACGTTCCAGCATGGGTGGAATTTGGTGGTGCGTTATGCGAATCGCGTCCTACGCCTTCACGATCCGTCGGCCAGATGCGTTTATTCGAAAGTCGGTTTCGGCTCAGGGTCACCCGTCAAAAGGGGGAAGAGAGAGGGAGAGGGCACGGCTGCTTTGTTTACCTCTTTGTAACTACATTCGTCTTCAAAACAGTGCCTTGTACGGTAGAAATCTTTCTCCCGCATCACGGGCCGACCGTGCAGTGCCATACACACACACACCGCTTGATCATGAACTTGATCCCTCCGGAACGTTAAAGGGTCAGCGACGGATCTTGCACCACATTGTTACGAGTGCAATTCAAAACTGTGGCTAAGCAAATGGCACACGTTTAACGCACGCGACGGGTGGTGGTAGGTGTTGTGATTGCAGCCGCTCGACAATAGCTCGTCCTTGACGTTTGCCTCCCAGGCCGTCAGCGTCTTCGACTGATCGTCTGATCGGTCGTATGGCCACGGTTTTTACGAGCAGCGGCGGGCCCCATTAGCAAAAGGACAAAACGGCAATCTACGACGAGGCACAACGCCGTGTACAACGCGATTAACGACAGCACACGTTGTTGGCTGTCAACAGGCCGTTTGCGCTGTTGTAGCTCTTTCTAGCGCGGCAAAGGATTCGTCGGATTAGTCGTCGTCGGAGTGGCGAAAGCTGGCACTGCGTGACATTCCGACCCGGGTCGTTAAAACTAAGACCAGCAAGGACATTCGCTGCTAAAGTGCGCTTAGTGTGCACACATTTGCGTACCGTTTTGGAGGTTATCCCGCCCGCGGTGGAGCATTTGTACGATGGAAAGCAACATTTTATTAGGTGGTTTGATGTGCAACCTTTGCTTTGCACCTGCGAGGCATCTTGCTTACGACTAACATGCGCTATCGGTTTGTGCTAACTCCTTAACTACTACTTCAACAGCTGCTCTCGGTAAAATGTTTCCATCAGTTTTTTGTTTGCTAGTTGGACACTACTGTTTTTTAAGCTGTGTTTTTTCCTACCATCCGATGACGAACGACGTACACGATGAACGATGTATCATGGTTTGTACTTTGCACCTTCGATCTTACTGCTGCTGTGGCACCCCCTTGCACACAAACACACGCACGCCGCGCAACGCCACGATGACGAAAATTGTTGCAAAGGCAAGGCAATGGAAAGGGGAGGGAAAGAGAGCGGGAAACCGGGCTTTCCAAGCATCACCACCACTGCGCTAGAATTGAACCGCAAAGGGAGAGGGGGGATGACATGTACGTCATTGGATCGCCAAGGCATGATTTGCATTAATTGAAGCCTTCCGCTGAGCTGGAGGGCACGCTTAGATCGCGCGAGCTTTGCCGTAAGAGAAAGGATGTCGTTTTTTGTTGCTACTGTTGCTGCTGCTAACGCTCGGTACAAATTGCTACGGCAACAACTACTACAGCAACAGCAACAACAAAAAGAGACACCAAACATTAGCTTAATTCTTTTTTTACCGCCACTCGATCTGTGTTACAGTGCGAGCCGATTTTTCCAACGCTCCTGTGGCTGGCTGTGCTGCACCGTTTTTTCCATTGAACAGCTCACAGACGGCGATGGCCTTTGAATAATCAATTTTCCATTGAGCAGGAAAATTACGCGGCTGTGTTGCAATCCGGTGAAGGATTTTCTTCGGCGGGTCGCACGTTGTGCCGTTTCTGGCAGCACGATCGGTTTAATAGTGACCACCGTTTGATCGACAAGTTGCAGGCTTGCCGTTCGCTTGATCTCAGTGTCTCGTGGCCCAACAGGTTCCATGGTGTGAAGGAGCAACGGGAGCGAAGATGAAAGGAATACCAAATTACCTCGATGACAGAGTGTGACGAATTGTTGGAAATTGTGATGAGATCGTGACGTGCCGGTGCGCTACTGGGTTTTCGGTCAGGAGTGGGATGGATTGTACAATGAAGCGTTGAGCATTCCAATAAAATTGCTTTGGCGCCAGGAGCGGGATTAAGTGGGGAAGGAATAATCTTGTTGTGAGCAAAGTAACATCGATTATGTCAAACTTTGCATGGAATTAAAGATTGTACATTCATCGTTTAATGGAGATTACATTTGCCTCCTCCAGTGTTGGGCTAGTTAAACAGGTCTTCAATGTTTTACCAGTCTCAATAGGATTCTTACAGGAAATAACTTATTTGCTCTACATCCTTCGCTGTGCACGTTGCATGGTATTTGACTGTAATGTGTGTGTATGGTTTATCTGCGTATGTAAATGTTCGATACAACGTGTTAACAACTTTTTAAACGATCGGTATTCAGTAAATTGAAATTCTTTGAAACTTTCGATCAAAATTTAGTTTTTATGAATTGTTATCTTAATTATAATAGAATAAAGAAATAAAAATGAGTATCAGTTTTGAGTTATTTTTCAAAATCGCGAGACTGTGAAGGGGTAATTACCCAAGAATAACCTTTTTGTGGACACATAATTCATTGAATGCATCAGGAAACCTCCAGATTTATCACCATTTATCATATTTATGGAAATAATCTGTTTGAACTAGTATCGAACCACTTTTTTCATTTATTAAGGATACACTCAAGAAGCCAAAACCTAAAAGGGGGGAAAATAACTTTGAAATAGGAGCAGTAATACTTAATAATATCTAGTCCATGGTAAAATATACAACACTGAAGCACTGCTTCAAAATAATTTATGAACTAGCAAGCAACGTAACAATTACTAACAATTTGCATACATTGAAAGGGTCTAGTGGTGCAAAGCGTCATTTCAAATCGACTAGTGGTTCAAAGAGCATGTTAATAGTTTGAGAAAATGTCCAAGAATTAATTGCGACGTTGTACTACGAACTTCAACTGAAGGATATTGAAACGAACTGGACAGAAAGCCTCTAAAATAAACTTTGCCAAACAATTAGAACTTACGATTTAAATTAAGAAACAAGAAAACGATGATTAATGTAAAACTGAAACTCACTGAACCAAAATTGAAAATAGATTGTATGTAAGAAAAAAAACAAAATGCTTCAAAAAATACCTGTGTAATCAAAATAAACTCTTTTATATTACCGCACAACAAAACAACAACATATCTACAGCAATGCACTTTTGAACAACATCGTACAACAGTTTAGCGATCAGTCTGTCAGCCTCAGACAGTCTCCTCCGACAGTGGATGAAGTAACACGCTGGCACGCACGCGGGGGAAAGGTTATTGAAAATTCGGTTTTAATTACCCCCTGACTTTCTCACCCGGCGAGTTGTATTTTCAGCAACGGAATGAGGAACACCAGGCTCCACCAATCGGTACCAGTACCAGGGAAGGGATCACTGTACCACCAGCAGTGTAACACAACAATAAACGGTCGTCGATGAGTATGGTCCCACAACAAAAATGAATGAATGCACGCCAGAGATGAAGGTGTCGGGGTTGGGAACGGGTGGGCCCTGGGCTGGGGCGGGTTACGTAATGTCAAGGCCTTCGCCTGTGAGTAGCATTCGCTCGGGAAGACTTTTTTTTCGTTACAACCATTTCTTTGAACGATCGACTTGTGCCGATCGAGCCTGGCGGTGCGTGGCCGATTTATAAAAGCTCGATATAGTTAACCCAAAGTCAACACACAGAGAAACAGAGAGAGAGAGAGAGAGAGAGAGAGAGAGAGAGACCAAAGAAAGGGTCGCAATCGACGTTTGTGAGGTGATTCCCGTACAAGACTCAGAAAAAAGCGATTATTTACCCTACCGTCGATCGCGTTTGCCTATTGTTGAGCAGGCCGCTGCCGGCAGGCCAGGGTTGGTAGGTTCACCGCAACTGATGACGTGGCAGCACTGTGGCGATGATGAGGTTGATTGGATCCCGCATGACAAATGGCCTTCGATGGCTTTGTTCGGTTGGGTCCGGGCCAGGACACTTAAGCTTGACCTTCTTGTTTGATTACTCGGATCGGAACCGCCGCCCAATACCTTCATCGCCATCACTCTGTGCCCTTTCTGTGCACCCCCTTTTTTACGCAAATGAATGACGACTGCAACCGTCCACGACAGTCGCAGATATCTGGTTCTCATTATCTGCTGGCGCGTATTTACGACCCGGCCCGGCTGGTTTATTCCGTTTTAGATGATGTGACAAATTGAATCCCTATGACAGCTTGATCGACAATGGCCACGGTGAGCGAGTAAAGGACAAGGCAGTTCGTTGCAACGACCGGGCAGGGATAGGAGCAAAACTGAGTAAAATGCTTTGTTTCAGACATTTTTCTACATCGGTTTACATATCGATTAACATAGTTCTGTCTATGTAAAATTTGTAAACAATGCGGTATTATGAATCAATGATGCTGACAAACCATTTCAGTGCTGCATTCATAAGAAATTATTGCCTGTTAGTCTTTGTTTGTTTCATTGTTATCCTTACACTTGATTGGATTCAGGAATAATTAATAAACAAAGCGTGTGCAGCTGTAGACGCCTCATAGCAATAAAGAAACGATGGAATGTTGGGATCATTATAATGCAGAGAGTCGCAATGCTTCATAGAAGATTTCATTTATTTAATACTTTAATTCTACTGCTCGTATTAAAAAACAAAATAGCAAGAGGCTAGATAATTCAAAAATGTGTTCTTCAGTAGACATAACTCAATTGAAGTTTAGTTTGAGTTAAGAATATTAAATAGTTTTTACTAGAGTTTCAGGTACAGTTTGGTGTTTTTATGCTAGCAACAGGGTGTTTAATAAGAAACGCTAAAACCATGAAACCATATTCCACATGATGCAATTAGGACCTGATGGAGTTGAGGTTTACAATCATAAATTTCGCCCGGTGGACATTTTTCATTACCTTTAATCCTTTCCCCTATCGTCAATAACTGTCAGCAACTCACGCCGACTACTGTTGCAACGATCACTCTTCCAAAGCGATAGAAGCAGTCAGTGAAGGTGCAGAGTGGCAGATATCACTAAAAGGAAAATGGATGAAAATCGACCCAGTTTCGCGGGGGTGCCGGCTCATTCCGCGCCAGTTTGCACGGTCTAGCGTTTGAGGTTTCGAATTCGGCGTAAACCTCTCATCCTCAAACATCGCCCGAACCGTGCGGGCGTTTGGTAACGTTTCGGTAACGTCTTAATGGTCAGCGCAGCGTTGTTTGGGTTGGGTGTGGGTGGAAACGACATCAACACAAACACATCGGGCCCATTCCAGCACTAGCGGCGCTTGAATTGAAAACGCCAAAAATGACCCAACCTCGTCTCGCGCACTACAAAGCGAACTCAAACGATCTTACGAAACCTCGATCAAGCCGAATCGAGTGTGTTGGGGAGGTTTAGAGGAGTGTGAGAGAGGGATATCACTCGATCCTAATCGTTTTGCTGTAAAGCAGAGACATATCTAATTCCTTCAGTAGCTCTACCAAATTAAATCAACTTTTCCGTGACATCCTGTGCGGATCTTTAGTAAAAGGAGGCCAATCTTTGTTCATGTCGATCGCAAAAATTGACCTTCATGGCAACACACACACATAGGCAAGACCACACAAAAAACACAGACAAAGCAAATACTTGTCGCATATTTGATAAAGTTCGCATACATTTGTAAGGATGTTACCAAGCATGACAAAAACAGTTACCGTGGCTGAAAGAAGGGAGAGATACCAACGATTCGTACAAATACAAATTGTTGACCGACTGCTCGAATACGCAGGGGGAGGAGGCTTTCGCTTTCGTGTCACTGGTTGCGCATTGCCTCCCGCTTCTCCTTGCCTTCGTTTCACCACACGTTGGTGGCGAGCGAGATGCTTCGCCTACCGAGGAAAAGAATTGCAAAAGACCACCGGCCAACGATGCCGCGACGCACGTAATCGTAGCCCGCGCGCACATGGTGCTCTTGTCGCGTGTGAGCCGACCGCGTGTGCCGTACCTGGTCGTAAACCATGCCACACACACACATTCCCCATGGCTTCTATTTGTCGAGCTTCAGATACGGTCTGGCCAGTTCGATGAGCAAAGGCAAAGCGATGTCGTATCGCCGCTCATAATCGATAGAGCGGACGACGCAGACTGTCGTTCCCAAGTAAACCAAACAAAAAAGCGCGAGCACACACACACACACAACGCACCCGTTCAGGTCCCAGCCTTTCTCCGGCAGTTTTCACAGGAGTCCAGAAGTTTGTGCTTTTGCCTTTCGAAATATGTGGTTCCCTTCACGATCCCCCCGGCAGGCACTGCGGAAAGGCAATCTGTTACGCAAGCTTCTATCACGCCAGCTCCGAACGTCTTTCGGTCCCCGAAAGATGCAGTTTAATAAGCATCATCATCATGGCTTCGGTGCATCGTCCGACTAAATGTGCCCAACTCTCCAACGTGGGATTGGTTCGTTTTTAGCGGGCAAATAAGTTTCCCCCGTCGTTCAACGTAAACAAACCGATTGTTTGCGGCGGAGCCCTTTAAAAAAGGATGAAAGGGAGGGTTTCAGTACATCCCCTGGGCGTACAAAACACGGACCGCTCGGACGACCCCTCTCTCTCTACCGCGTGCGCTTCGATCCCAAAAACAATACGTTGGCCTGTTTAACGTCCTGCTAAGTGACGGAGGAACGTTGCTTTTTTGTCGATTGTCGTTGCTGTAGAGTAAGCGTTAGTGTCCTCGACCTAATTTCTGCTCGTACCGCCACGCTTATGAGTGATGGCGTTTGGGGACGGTGGGAAGCTAAAAAAAACAACAGGGAGGTTGTGATGTAATATTCATAAAGCGGCTAGTTCAACGAACGGACCGGGTTGGATTCGATTGTATCGATTTGCTGCGGGGGTATTCCCAACGCGTCAACGTCGTCCTTTCGCTTATCAATCGGCAAACCTTCCTGAAGCACGTACCAAGTGCCACGCATGGGCATGGGCCACACTTTAATGTTCTATCAGTTGGGATGTTTGCATGATTTATTCAGCGTTTTACGAAAGTGGAACATTAGCTACTTTTTATCAGAAAAAAAGGAAATACCATGCGTACATGGAGACAGAACCGGAAGTTGTTTATTAATCATGCATTAGCTACCCCAGGAACTATGTAATCGCTATCAAAGGTACACTTTCGTCATACGTTATCTCTGGACGTACATTTCCCAATGGGATGTCATTAACCAATCTGATGATCCGTTTCTTGATTCGATAATCGGCAAGAATTTGATCTAGATGCAATCTTTTTATAAATGTACATTATGCTAATGGAAGCTGATCAAGATATATGAAGAGATGATGATCAGTTAATGGAAGGATATGAACTTGGATCAAAACATTACAATCTTACAATAGTTTTGGTTGGTCCTATTTGAATATTGTCCATTCAAGTTGGAGTTTTTATATTCTTACTTTTTGCTGTTTACAGGGTTTTCCACGATTTATTGGTCAGTTCCCAAGATTTTTTGTGCGTATCCCATAGATTTTTGGTTCGTTCCCATAATTTATTGGTGTATTCCGATTGGATATCAATACAATTGGACCAAAAAAATCTGGGAAACGGCCAAAAAATCATGGAAACGCACCAAAAAATATGGGAACCCACCAAAAATCGATGGAAACCAACCAATAAATCGTGGGAAACCCTGTATCATCAAATTGTCAGAGCCCTGGTTAAAGTAGGTGATTTTTAAACTTTTTTTAATTGCGCTCATTGTTTGGCATTAAAATGGAGTTTCGCAATAAATTAACGAAACTTTTACTGTAATATCCTAATTGATATGGTTCCTTTTATTTGTTCAACTATAGGTTTGCAATTGCTGTATCTTCGTATGACTGTTTATGAAAGGCTCTTAATCAACTAAAATAGTCCTGAGAGAATGATCGTTTGTCCTGCGGTGATCCGGATCTTAATAGCATTATCGAGCAGATTTATCGATCATTTGAACAGAGTCTTGTATAGCATTCAAATAAGAATTGACCAGAATTAATAGCACATTTTTCCAATAAGTGTCAGAACACTCACGATTTCAGTAAAAAAAAAACCCGTTAAAACATGTTTCAGTATGGTTTCAATTTTAAATAAATAAGAAACACCTGTAAACCCGTTTTGTATAATACTGAAAAGGTAATTAAGATTAAATTCTGTTCAATTACTTTATATCAAAAAATAATATTGAAGTTTTTTTATCTGGTTCTACGAACGTCTGACTTAGCCATTAAATGTATCATTAAGTATAAAAAATACCAAAAGTGCTCTAGATGCAAACGGCTGCTTTTAATGGAACAAGGTTTTTTCTATCTTTTAATACTTCTAAGAGCCATTCTGCAATGCGTGTTAATGGAAACACACATACTCGTCATTGATACGCAAGTTGCGCACCTGGTAGAAAACGGATAGCATTTTTTGTTTAGTTTCTAAGCTTCTTTTACGAGTATCACTAATAAAGCAACTCCTCTGTACACGTGCCCTTCCTTGAGACGCAAACTATTAAAGAAGAAATTTTCATCACAGGAGTAGAACAAAAACAAACTCCGACAACACTTTACTGCATCCTTAAGCTGGCGGAAGTAGCCAAGGCAAGGTTAATTAGTGACGAGTTTCGTGACTCAGCGTTTTACGGGTGAATCGAGCGAGCGAAAGAAAATGAAGTGACGCAAAACAGGTGGTGCGAGATTTTTTTTTTTGCTCCCTCCATCTGTTTTCAATCTACCTTTTCTTAAGTAGATCGAATTTGTAAAGGTCAGTGATCTGACTCAGCGTGCAAAGGTGCAGGTGGTTTGCCGTGATCATTTTTAGTATCTTCAAAATCAAACGGAATTTTGTATGTAAGCGTAAAAATACATTCTCCTCAATTCACCAATCTTAAAGTCTGCTTTTGGAATAAATCTCACGAAATAAATTAAGGAATTACCGTCCGAAGGAATTAATTTCACTGTGTAATTGCGCACCCGCGTAAAATGTAACCTGCTAATTAAAATTACCAATCGTGCCCGAAAGTGAAAAACTCAAAAAACTGACCCAAATCCGCGACCGCACTGCAACGGCCCACTGGGTATTCACCCGAAGCAAAAGAATGTCCGACCGAATGGACGGCCGGAGAGTGACATAAGCGGGACCAACGGACCGAACGGGGGCAAATGAAAACTTTTACCACAGCAGGCCGCCGGTGAATGGGTGTGTGTGTCACTTTTCAGGTGCTGCTGCAGCTCAGAAACGCACTGCTGCCCCCCACAAACTAACACACACACACACACGCACAGTCGTGCAGTCCGTGAAAACTCAGTGGCCTGCAGTGATAGCCGTGGTGGCGTGTGGTGGTGCGTAATCAACACCTTGACAAATCCGATACACCTCCAAGCTTCAATGTGCGGGTAAGAGGGGGGGGGGGGCTTCTCTTAACACCCCTACCTCCCCCGGTGCGCTACTGCGCACACTGCGTTAAATAATCTAATTTCGTCAGCTAAATCAACCACCGGTCAATGCAAAAACGAGAGTGGGAAAAACCAGCGCCAGGCTTAGCCGAGCGCGACTGTATGCGCGTGAAAAGCGCACGAGGAGTCCTCCAGCCAAGACGCTTAGTGCAGCGTAAACAAAGTAACATGCGTTGGAGGTTAGTTCTGCCACAAAGCTCACAAATACCGACGGAGCTGCAGGACAGCAGGAGTACGAACATAAAAAGGCAATCAACAAAGTTATTTATTTGGACGCGGCAAACGCGCGCACGTGGGTAGCCGCATAAGAAAGTGAGACGACGAGCGCTATTTACGGAAAACAAGAAATAAAATAGAAATGTGTGTCATTAATAATAGCATCAGCATCAATACCAAAAAAAAC
Source organism: Anopheles coluzzii (assembly GCF_943734685.1). Taxonomy (NCBI): domain Eukaryota; kingdom Metazoa; phylum Arthropoda; class Insecta; order Diptera; family Culicidae; genus Anopheles; species Anopheles coluzzii. Next base: position 41,095,794 of record NC_064670.1, on the reverse strand, counting down.
CCCGAAGAGAAGTAGCCCACCACAACACTCGTGACTGGCCTGGCATCAAAATCCATTGACCGTCGCGTGTTGTGCTCTGCACACGGTGCGTGGCTATGCACGGTTATTTATTCATCCCCCTCCTGCCCTATCTCTTCCCAACACAGAGAGAAAGGCCTCGGAGTCTGCGAAGAGTCTGCTATATATGTGTGTGGCAAAGGAAAACGAAAGTGTCACGGCAGACGAAAGCGCACTAGGGTAAGTCGGACTGCCCGAAAAGCGCCAAAACTTCCACCACCGCGGTCTGCCAGTCTCTCTGTGCCCTGTGCACGACGCGCAAACACACTCACACCCAATCCACAAAACCGGAGTAACCTGATCGGTGGTTTTCGGTTCGGGCGGTTCAGTTTTGACCTGGAGACCCGGGAATTATGTAAACGTCACACACTTACGCTCGGCCCAACCGTTCACCCAAGACGCGACAAAAAGTGAAGGAAGGCGCACCAACAACACACACACACACACACGTACATCTACACCCAACAGCATTCCCAGCCAGCTGATGAAAACTGATGCGGTCAATCGGGTGACCGACAAACCGACAGACCGACTGATCTCAATTTGATGATTTCCGTGCTGCGTCTCCGTTTGGGGCTCTCCACACACACACACGAGTGAAGCTTTTCGATTCATTTCGGTTTCGAGGTGTGGTGCCTATGTTTGTAAGGGGAATCGTTTTAACCCTTGGTTATTGCTTTTTAATGTGTTTTTGATTTCACGATGACAACTGCAACAGTGTGTTGTTTTGTACGTGTGCGTGACTCCTTCTAAAACTGCCTTGCTAAGGTCCGTGCGTAATCCACACAGCATCATGGACGAACTGCACTCAAAGTTCATGTAACGCAACCGGTTGCGTGTCCATAAACCCTTAAATGCATGTACGCCATGCTGTATCGGGGGGAGTGCTACGTCATGCAGTCTGTTTGTTTGTTTATTAAACGCGATGATCGCAAACAGCCAATAGAATTCGTACACAGCAGCTATTCACTGCTAAACAGATGCACGGAACACACACACATACATCTTTCAATGGCTTGGGTAGGATCGCACCATCATAGAAGAAGAAGTTTGTGGCTTATTATATCACCGAAATCGGTACACTAACCGCTGTGACAAACTTGAAGACAGACGAAAATCGACACACACACCTAGCCGGGGTGTAAAGCAGAGGGTAAGCAAGAGGAACGGGATGGGATCTACCCTGATGATGGTGGCAAATCGGCATAACTGTTACGCAACGCGGTTATCTGGTGGTATGGCACTTTTTATTTTCGCAACACCAGCACCTCTGTGACGAGCTCGAATCGATCGTTGGAGAATCGAGCTAAAAGATACAACGATAGAGGAGCCAGCAGGGTAAATGCTCTAAACGTTGTCCATGCAGCTGCAGCTCTAGTTGAATTTAAAACTGATTAGTTGTAATTGTTTGGAATTAGTTTCTGCAAACATTCTAGATAGTATTGTAAATATATTGAATTGTTATTTCGAGCTACACTGATGACAAAAGTAATTAAAACAGTACATTTACACCGCAATAAACCCCACAACAAAAAAACAAAATCGCAATTAACACTCTTCTGGTGTGCAGATTTCCCTAAATAATGACGTCCAAGGTGTCGGATGGCGCGAGTGCTGCGCGTAAGTGAATTCCAAATTCGACACGTCTGGCCATTAAACTCCTGCCGGCGCAGCCACTGACGTCAAATCATCAAGTGCCGGGCCGTTCGGTGCCACGAAACAATCGAATTCTGCTTCTGCTTCTGCAGATTCAATGACTCATTACCTTCGCGATCCTTAAACGATCATTAGAAAGCATGCGGAAAGGAGTGGATGGATTGAACGCGGAACTGGTGAAATAATATGCCGCGAAAGGTCAGCTTATTTTCTAGAAAACGCTAAAAATCGAATGAAATTAAAATTCATTCCATCTAGCAAATCATTGCTTCGTTGTGACCTTTTTATTTTCACTTCTGCTTGTTTTTTGCGAAAAATTCTAAAATAAATCAAAGAACAAACGTGAAACTTTCGACAAGCTTCAGCAAAGCTTTCGAGCAGCAACGAAAAGCGAGCAGTTCACCAACACACACACAAATCGTTCAAGCACGCAAAGCTCACATTGCATGCAATCTTGCATAAAAAAAACTGCAAGAAAGGGCGCGCCGCGACTTAGGGAGCGTTGCGTGCAATGTGCGATACAAAAGATTGCAATGCTGCATGCAATTTTAAGCGACGAACCTTTGGGTGACACAGCGGAAAACTTTGAATAGAATTAAAATGTAAATGTAAAGATGAAATAGGAACTAGCCAGTTTCCTTTTCTATTTGGCTCAGCAAGTTACACGAAATGCATTATACAGGCATTAGAGATGTATTACGCACCACGCGGCAGGATAGTCAGTCGTTGATACGGGGATTGAACCTATTAAGCAAGTCGCAAGCGTAATATTATTATTTTAAAACGCCAATAATACCTTAGTTTAAATTCAATTAAATTCAAATAAACCCGTTTTCCAAGCGTACAAAAAAATCAATGCTTAATTATGAACCCACACTAGTTCAAGCTCACTTCCGGCGATTAATGTTGTTCTTGTTTTGTTTTTAAATTTGCCATACAAACACTGGTGATTCATCAGATTGTTTACTTGTTACCAAAATAGAGCAGTAATTTTTTTTTTTGTCTGCAGAAAAAGCTAAAACTATTATTCTAGTTCATGTTCTAGGTCCAAAGGTTGCTTCAACTGGAAAGATGATGTTTGTTCCTACATGAAATACCGTTGGCTGACCGGCGTATAATGTGAACAGAAAACCGGCTCCTCGCGCGGACGTTCCGCGAGACTTTTATTACGGATGGAATTTGCATAAAACGAACCATCGGAATGTACGGCACCACGGTTTAAATGACTTCTCGCCGCGCGGAGCATTAAGTTTATTTCAGAGCCTTAATTTTAATCCCCAAAAATGTATGGGTGGCATAAAATTCTACTTCGTGCTAGACACGTGTTCCACAAACCTGAGAGCGGTCCTATCTCATTCCAATCTCTACGTCTGTTCGGCCGGTGTTGTATCTGTTTGTCGTAAGGTCAGGTTCGAGCTTCCGCCACTGGTGCGCGCGCGCGAGCATCGACGGTGGTGGGGTGGTCACATCCGCAAGCGCTTCCCAACGCAGTGTGCGTAGGTAGCTGGGCTGGGGAGATGGAGCTCACCAGCCAGCCCAATGACAACTACTTCGGCAGGTCGATAACAGCGAGCAGGGAGATCGAGTTTTCGATGGTCAACTTGAACTTGAACGACGTGCGGTCTGTCGGGCAGCCCGTGTTGTACACGTGTGCGACCCGCTCGCCGCGCTGTAGCACGCACACAAGCAGTCGCGATCGCGGGCAGCGTTACAACAGCAAACATCTTGAGTTGTAGAAAATCCACACCACATGCGGAAACGACGTCGAGCGGCATCGGTGTTGGAGCTCGCGTGGTTTTTGGGATGATTCCATCCAAGACAATTAACGGCGGAAATCAAATTTTCCGAGCTTTTCAGCAAAACCTCGTCCAGCCGGATCATCATGGCATTGAGACGAGTTAATAATCTAGATGGCAGCCGAATGGTGGAACGATTGAGAGGTTTTTTTTATATGAGAGGGTTCGTGAGCTAACAGCCACTCGAGTTTAATTACAGCTCTACCGGGCGCTGGACACTGGAATTGTCTATATCCGTGTGATTTATTGCACAAAAAACACAGCGCAAAATTACACCACAAAAACGGGCAATGCAAATCAATACCCTTTTTTGGTAGATTAGAAGGAGAACGAGCTTGTAAAACCACTTCTCTCTCTGTCTCTCTCAGCCATTATCAAACGAATTGCGTAACACCATTATCATCAAAGTGCTATTAAATTTATTCTAAAACAGCAGATCCGGTTTTCCCGTCACCGGGTGGCGAAGCAATAACCTCCCAAAAACAGCTGTCGATTGACCAACTCAAACGGCGAGAAACAAGTTTTGAGGCAGGAAGTTTTTTTTTCTTCTTCTTTTGGTTGTTTGTTTCTGTCGAGAAAATCTCAACCTTCAGCCGTGGGGAACAGCACGAGTCGGTTGATTTGACACTTTCGGAACCAACGGTGCCGTGGTAACGTGGTACAACAAACCGACCCTAGCGACATTATCGATTCGAAGGCTGCGATAGCTTAGATTACGGTCGCGTCTACGGACCGGATGGTTTCGGTGGCGAGGTCACTAGCGCTACGAATGTCAAAGGAGCTGGGATGGGGGGGGGGGGGGGGGGGGGGCAAGGAGCAGCAGCACCACACTAATGAACATCACATACCTCCTCGTTCGTCTCCTGGGCGAATCAATAAACGCTGCATGTTGCGCACCGTCGCCATGAAGTAGTAATTATTGTTTAGTAGAAAAAAAAAGCGAGAAGATAACATTAAGAAGGCAAGGCTAAGGGGCACAAGGTGTTGATCGGTCACCGAGCAGCAGGTTCAATGATTGCACACAATCAAACGTGTAGCTCTAATTGCTGGGGGAAGATATTGTGTGCGCTACCTGATGCCGTAATGAGCGTGAAGAGCTTTGGCTACTTGAATCGCTTCATTTATTGTTCGATTTAAAGGATTTTAAAGGAAGGAAGCAGGTGGATCACGCGAACGATATCGTACCATACGCGCTGGAGTGCAGCAGCAGGTGCAGACAAAACCTCGCCCCAGCAAACCGGCAAACGGCTAGAAACGTGACAGTGGTTTAGTGAAAGTGTAGCTACAGTAGAAAGCTATTTTAGCGAGAGAGCGTACATACGCCCTCCCTAGTGCACGCTATCGGTTGGACGCAAACTGTCTAGCGTAGCCAAATACACCCAGTACCCTCCTGTACGAAGCTCACCCACGGCTAACAAACCGGCATTAGCATACAACGCGACACGAGCGAACTATCGTCACCTGCGCGAAACGAACATAAAAGCCTTCTTTTGAGGGGACGGACACACCTTTGCTTAAACGTCAATATTTTACTTTGCTGATTGCGTTCTCTTGCTTCCCCAAAATACTCAGACACAAACTCAGACACATCCAAAAAGAAGCGTCCAACCATGATCGCTATTGTGTGTAAGGGGAAGAGCGAGTGAATTGACGTAAATCTTAGCCTGTGTAATCAGTTGTTTTTTCCTTCCTTTAAATTTAATGTGCACAGCAAACTGTTCAAAGTCTCTGAATGATTCTAAGAGAGCTGTAATGTTAAGAATGATTTTCCCCGCCCGAACAACGCATCGTTCGCATTGGCATGGCGACAAATTGTCATGCCGGATTGCCTCCCCACCGACGGAGAGTGACCCTTAGGGCGCGCCGGGGCGGAGCACCCTGGTGTAGGTTGATTGATATGGCGCTCATTAATGGTAGCTTTGCGCGTCGATCGCAATGAACTGTTGGGAGATGCATGGGTCACGGACGGGGCAGCCCACAAACAACTCGGCTCATTAGATGACGCGGGCAAGATTGTGGAACGCTCGTGTGCTGACCCCATTTACATCCTGAACCCCGGGATGCCATAAGGCTCAGCAACCCACCCATCTCGCTAATCATCCCTGTCGTCACATTGCGGAACGACCAATCTTATTGCAAACTGGTTCACTGAAGGAAGATAGTATGTGCTAGAAAAGAGAGAAACAAAAAGCGACTACTTACGTTACTGCGGGTGAGTCGGCGGTCCAGCTGAACATTCGCTGGATGCGGCGTTTGTCCAGATTGGGCCGGATCGCGCCCAAACCCTCCTCGGCCTGCTGCGGCTGCGTCCCGGGCGGTTGCGTTGGGGCTGCTGTGTCCGCCGGTTGCTGCGTTGCGGTGGCCATCCTTGACCCTTTCTAGCTAATCACTTATCAACACGTATTGTCGACCAAATAAAATCACAGACACGCGTGAACCCGCAGACACACACGACACACACACACAACACACTTGGTCTCGTCCGACTTTAAGTTTCGCGCTCACCCGAACGTCTCTGCTTGCTTAGCTGAGACTGTCCGCGGTTGTTTGCGGTTGATTTGGACACTTTTTTTGTTTGTTTGTTTGTTTGGTAAAATCTCCACAATCCTGCAATAGCTAGAATGGGTAGGTTTGACGAGAAAAAAACATGGAAATAAAGTACACAATGTTGAAAGTAAACAACGAATTTTAATTCGGACTGGTTCGGCTTCCACAGTCCACACCAACACACCAACCACCGTTCGGAACGAAGAAAAACGGTATACAAACGAACCAGCAAGTGAGAAAGAGAGAGAGAGAAATAAATAGCGAGAGAGCTTTTTGTGCCAATGACTTGCGTTTGGAAGATGTCTTAGTTTATGTTTTGCGTTCTCACTTTTGGGCGCACTCAACCTGTGAACGCGTGCGTGCTTGTGGGGTTCGTCGCTTGTTAAGTTTTTCATACCGTTTTTGATCGTTGAAGTCTTCACGGTCACGGTGGCACAAACGATTTCAATGCTTCCATAGCACTTTTTTACCGGCACACAGTGAACGTCAGAAAAACGTCAAATTTTAGCAATAAAACGGTAAATTTAAAGAAGGAAATAATAACGAAAACAACAGCGTACGAACAGCAGCGGTTTTTTGTCCCAATTTCTGAGAGATGCTGCAAAAGTGCAACGTGCAGCATTTGGGGGGCTGCGGGCAGTGACTCACTTGACACCGAAAACCGCTCTTTCAAGTGTAACCTCTTTGCGTGCCGTGATGCTGTACGGTGGTGTGTGCAGCACCAAGCCGTAGGAGCTTTTACCCTTCCTGCACTGTTCAACGTCTGCACTCACTTTCTTTTGTATCGGATGGGGATTTTTGTTTTACTGCCGTTGCACCGTTTGCGTTGTTTCTTCTCTCTTGGCCCGCTTTCGGTCGCTGGTAAGCGCTCAGCTCAAGTTCACGGACTCGCAGCTGCGGGCTCTCTATTCACCCTACGAAGAAATGCCATCGCGCACTCATCCCAATCTCTTGCCTTGGCTCGGGCTTCTCTCACACCTTGGTCTCTCTAAAGCTGCTCAACCACCAAACGCACCAATCCGTCCGCCCCAGACCTAAGACGAGAAACGCTAAGCTTCCTCTCGCGATCGCACACGATCTTTTCTGGACACTTTCTGTTCCACAAAGCAAAACCAGCCCGAAAAAAGCATCCAAAAAACCGTGCCAAATGATTTACTGTAACAACACACACTGTAACTTACTTTTTATACACTACTCCGTACAACACAAACACTACACACACGACCACCAAAATAGGGACGGAGAAAAGTCGTACCGCGAGAGTCGATACACGTTCGATACAGGGCACGGGAAAACACTTCATTCACCAACGGCGACTAGAAACGCAATAAACCAGGGCCCAGGGCTCCCCGGGTGGAGATCGAGCATTCGTTCGAGCTGCGTCCAAGTCCCCCTTCGGTCGGTCGGCCGACGGTGCTCAGTTTCGTATCGTCGTCGTCGTCGTCGTTGAGGTTGATCGGCGGGAAGGCGCTCGCACACGCGGTACATGCGTGAGTTGCACCTTAACGTAATCAAGCAGGCGGTGGTGGTGGTGGAGCGGCTCTAGCAAAGCAAAAACAAATCTAAAACATCAGCAAATCATGCATTACGATTGGTGCATTAATGCAGCGGCAATGTAAGCAGGTTTTTTTGAAGCATCTTTTTTTGTATTTTAGTGTGCGTAAAAGGTGATCAAAACATATTTTTTAAATATAATAGTGAAGATAGCCATTTAAAAATAGGAGATATTTATTTTTATTCACCCCAATATACTCCAACCAAGGGAGCTTTTCGACTAGTGGGGCAAACAAAGGACGTTAGGATCTTATCTGGGGCGAAAGGAGTTACGGGAGGGCGTCTCCACCGATGCACTCATTTCGAGGTTGTCGACACGCACGAACAAAAGGTTTGTCGCCTGCCTTTTTTCCCCGTCCAATGCAACACACAATTTGGGCAATCGCCGTGTGTTTGTTTAATCGGTTCCACTTTCTAGCGTGTGCTGCGGTGACCTTGCGCTCCGGCACGATACATATACGCTAGAAGATCTCCTGCCAATTTGCTTCCATCTTCCACACTTCCAACGTGAGTGATAATTAACACATCCTCACGGTTGGATGGAACCACCGTTTGCATCGGCCAGTTGGCAAGACCTTATTGCCAAATGAGCAATCATTCCGACACCGGTGTGACATATCATCATCACCACACCTCAGGCCATCCGGTGCCGGAGGTCGATCGATAGCGGGGAAATCACTCTAATCTAAATTTAATGCCACTGCGCTGCGGATCTGTATGATGCACGGCTATCCTTGGACAAGCTGAGTGGTAGACAGCCAAGCTCAAAACATTCCATTCGTTCTTCGACCGTGAAACTTTAATCTACAGGAATTGTTACGATACAAACACCGAAACGATAGCCCCTTCCAACGATCAAATGTGTCCAATTATGTATCGATTATTTCGCATCGCCAATACAATCTGCGTTGTGTTCGTTGTTCGTTGGGATCGTTTTTAGTTGTTGTGTTTTTTGTTGTTGTTGTTGTTGAAACTTGTCGATATTTTAAGATGATAAACTGAAACCGCTGTGTGCCTTCGATCCAATTAGCAGGCATGCGTGAGAAATGCGTTTAATTGTAAATATGCCGGCAAAGGTCCGAGAGTGGCCGTCGTCGGTGTATCGTCGATTCAGCAGGGCGGATTTGTTGTTTTACCGATGCGGCCATTTCTGCTCCTCCCCCTTTGTTTCTCCAATTTGATAGCAGTCCACAGTGTACGGCGTGTACGGTTTATTCGTCGCTACCACCATAATCGTCGCTCGAACGCAACGCACTTGCGGGAGGTGCATGCGCACATGAGACGGGTGAAATGCAAGTGCATCCAGCAACAGTCGATTCGGTTGCGTCTTCCGTGTTACGTGACACGGGGCAAACTCGAGGCACTTCGGGTACGTACACACCGCATGCCTTCTACAACCCGATCTTGTTCGACTCGCTCGTACTAGAGAGGGCATCACAAGTTATACGCGATCACCAATCTCTCTCACTTCTTCCCGTTAACATTGAGGAGAATTTTTTAAACAGAAGAGAGGAGCAGCAAACCTGCAAGAAATCTAAGCTGGTGTATCTCGCTCATATCCTACCCGGTTTTTGTTGGCCTCGTCTATTGCACAACGAAAACCACTTGGCTGGTGCTTTCGGTTAGACGAGATCGTACTTCGCATTTTGTTACAGAATGCATTTAATTTTCGCCAACAACCAACATTCCTGTACAAGCTGTAGCACAACATTCCAACTGCTTTCGAGTAACTGTTGCTTCGTAGAAGAGATGTACAGCCTGAGTTACAATTTAGCCTGGGCGCTTGCAGGAGAAGTTACAGATTTTATGTTTCTATGACTCATCTGTGAAGAGTTTTTGATCTCATCTGCGATTCAACTCATGCACTGTCTATGCCATCGAGTGATTTACTCTTTTTGTGAATTAACTCACCCACTTCCCGCATTGATCCTATCCTTAAATATCCGTAAAGAATCATAGAAACATAAAACAAATCGTCTGAATCTGAAGAAACCTAAGAAAATATTTGAAAAAAATACAAAAAAATTAAAGGTAGTAGCTCTAAGCCGATATATTCTACATTTGATCTAACTAGAATTACAACTTCGTGAAGTTTCAGTCTGTCTATTTTGATTTCGCATAAAAGAGTAGTCAGTCCTGCGAGCTTTCACCGCGAGCTATCATCGCAAGGAACTACCAGCCGAGCTACCTCTTAAGAGGAACTACCAGCCGAGCTACCTAATAGAGAATAGAGGTGTGCCCCAAAAATCAGAACCGTGTGATTCATTCAGTTCATTCTGCAGAATGAACGACCTACGTTTATATTGACAACGTTAATCGATTCTTTATAAATCATCATATATTGAGTTGTTCATAAAAATGACGTCTAACCCGTCGAAATAAAGAACGTCAAATATGAACGTGAACCGCATCATCAGGTCGTTCACAAAAAGAACGTCCAAGCCGTCGAAAAAAAAATTGTCCTGGTCTACCAAATAATGTTCATGCTGTAGTAAACCTATTATATTCTTCCTGCGGAATGAAACCATTAACCATATTTTCATCAACTAAAATGAACGAGTGAATCGCGATTTACGTTCAATTCATTTAAATGAAAGAACTAGAAACGTTTACGTTTATGAAAATGAACCGAATTTTCCAAGCCTACTACCAATCCACAGAGATATCAGCCGAGCTACCATCTCATGGAGCTACCAGCTGAGCTATTCGCAGACCTACTTACCGAGCTACCTATCCACGGAGCTATCAACGCACAGACCTATCAGGCAAGTAGTTGTAGCAGGTAGCTTCTTGGCGTGTTGGCTCGCCAACTAGCTCCGTAAATAGATAGCTCTACCAGCCGAACTCATACAACAGCCGAACATCTACCAGTGGAATTGTAGCTCCGTGAATAGGTGCTCGGCTCGGCTCTGTGTGATGGTAGCTGTAAATCTCTAAACCTTTCTCCGATTGAGATTCACTCTTTTCCTTTTCCTCGTGGCGTATCAGCCAACAAAAACATCACATTTCGCTCAGAAAAGAGCTACCTCCTGAGTGAGCGGAGCGATTGAGGTACAGTTAAATCTCCCTAAGGTGAATCTTCAAGGGATCGTCAGCTTAGGGAGATATTCATGTTGAGGAAAACTAATGAAGGTGTTGCTATGAAGTATCTTAGAAACCACGTGAAAATCATAGCATCCTTTGACCAATATTTTTGTGAACTGTTACCCAAAAATTCATCATAGAAAATTTGGGCTTTCAAATTGCATATGCTAGCTTAGCTCCTTAGCGAGATACTCATCTTGAAGAGACACAAAATGTATGGAATATGACGGGACCGTCAACATGTTCATCTGAATCAATTCAGATTCAGACCGTCAAAAGTGAGTCAATTCAGAATGAATGAATTTCAGTGTTGGTGGGGGCGATTCCGTGGTACAGTCGTCAACTCGAATGACTCAATAACATGCCCGCCGTCCCCCCCGTAGCTAGCATTTGACTATCTGGCTGCATGGTAATGGATTAGGTCTCGAACGTTACGCCAAATAGATGAAGAATTACAGCGCCGTAGGACGTTACGCCAAATAGATGAAGAATTACAGCGCCGAGTTAAATCTTCAGGCCTCACTCTAAAAGAGTCATCAAAAAACTACTGCAAATGATTTGCTAGTTGACGCGGAGAGTCAAGTCACTAGTCGGCATTTAGAGTCTTGGAAAGAGTTATTCAATTCAAGAACGATAAAATTCACTCTCAATGAGTTATCTGTTGTAGTGGAGAGTTAAATCACACATCTAGATTTAACGCTCAGAACAGTTAATGAACTCACATACAGTTTGATGATGTGGTTGTGTTCGTACTTATCGGAAAGAGCTAGAGTCAAAACAAATCTTTGTCTATTTAAATCAACTCATTTACGACAAAGATATAGCTCACACCCTCATTGCGACTCAACACGCACATCACAACATTATACATTCCTTTTAGAAAAAGAAATGTTAAAGGTCACCCAGGGGTGTGTGGGTCATCGCCAATCACTCTACGACTGACATCACATGACACTTTTCAGCCCTGCCATCGATGGCTGCCCATGTTTACGAGCTGCCAGTGTATTGCCTTCGATTGCCAGTACACAACAGCCACAGTACAGTTTAGTTTTACGTTTCGGTTGCGCCCTGGTTCCACCCGTAGCAGATTTTTCACAGGTTTCTTCTTGTCCCCCCCACTATCGGATTCTAAAGCATCGTCGCGCACACAGTCACCCGCGGCAGGCATTGCCGTTGCAAGGACACACTCACATGGGGTCAACAGTGTGAAAGGAGGCCGGAAGGTGGGTGGACCGGCAACACTCACCAACACACCCAAGGGAGAGAAACAGAGAGGGAGAGAGAGAAACATATATACAGAGACACATCAATTGACGCACAGTCAAGGCTATTTATTGCAAATGGCTTTCGAAGCGATGCAACTGAGCCCCTCCCTACCTCCACCCCCACCCTCCCGCTATCATTATTGCGTTTGATAATGAAAAATATGACGAATGGCATCGCGGGCCTCCCCGCGGTGGAGAAAAGACCTTCACGCGAGCACGCGGGGCAATGGACGTCGGTTGGGTTTTCCAAGGCGCGGTTTAACTATCGGTGTACGCCGCACGTTGACTGCTACGTTCTTGACCGCAGGGTGGATAAATGGCGAAACCTGTTTATTAAGAGTTGACCCCACGTAACCGTGCTTCCTTAGTTTCAGCGAGGTAGTTGTGGAGAAGATGTGTACCTACACACACCGGTCATCGAGCCGGAATTTCGAATCGACCTCGGAACCTTCTCTTTGCATGCAATATTTAAATTTAATTGTAATGCGTTGATGCTAATAATCTATAAATCCACTTCAACTAATTTCTTCAATTTGTTTGTGAAATGTTTTAGATTGGTTCCACCACAAATCAAACCATTGGCAGCGTTACATGATCGCGCGCACGCCAAAACAACCTGTTGAATGAAGTGGTTACGTCGTTTGCCATTTAATCGCCGCCGACCGATAAAGGGTGGCCCTCCTATGCTATTGATTTTGCATCTTGCATCACATGCCACCCTCTCGCCCGTCAGTGTTTTTATCATAGCGCAAGCACAGCAAGACCGGTCAGATACTAATTACCGGAAGTGTGTATGTGTGTGTGTATGCGGTGTGTCTGTACTAACCTTTCATCATCCACGTGCACCGTGGCGCGACCCGAAGATGCAGTGTTCCGCGTAGACAGCAGCGAATGACAGCAGGATCATCAGAACGCAAGTCGGTTCGGGGTTCGGATTTCGAGTTGGCGCAGCTGTGGTGTGCGATCGTGTGGTACAAATATTTATTTTTCACACCGCGTATTGCCTCCCAGTAGTGTGGAGGGTTTGTAAACGAGCAACACCAAGATTGCGAATACCGAGGGAAGGGACGAAAACGAGTTATCGATACGGTCAATATTGGCTCGGTAGAGCGCAAGCCCGCGCACAGCGTCTTACGAAAGAGCTTTGCACCGTGCACAGATGCGCTTGTTTGCGGTTAACAGATTGCTTTAAAGCCCGACCCGAGCGTACGATAGCTGGCACTGTGCGCACTCTGGCTGGTCGTACGGATCACGATGATGTCGCTGGTTGCGTTGTGCCCCGCCAGTGCGGGCCCGTCCGCCCGATGGCCCCGGATGTTCTCGACCAGTTTAATTTTCTCGCGTTTCTACAACCGTAGCGAAAAGGGAAAGAAATATTATTGTCATCATAAATCGTGCACCATCGAGCTGGACTCTGCAACAGCTCCACCGCAGCAGACGTACCTCTTTCACCAGCTCCTTTTTCGTCTCGAGCAGCGCTTGCTTCAGCTGCTCTAGCGTGCAGTCCTTCGATTTGGAGTCCAGCTCCTTGATGCGGATTTCCGCCGCCAGTGCCTTCAGCTTCTTGGTGCGGGCCGTCAGCGCGCGCTGGGTGGCGGACAGCCGCTCCTTCACCTTGTGGCTGGGCAGCTTCTCCACCACCTCCTTCAGTGCGTCGTACATTTTGCCCGACTGCTGGAGCGTTTTCTCCTGCTCCGACACGGTCACCGATTGGTAGAGGACGCGCCGCTGCAACGTCTGCACCTTCACGATCAGGTCCATCTTTTCCGGATCCTTGCCGCTCAGCTTGCGCCACCGGTGCACATTCATCGGGGTCAGCATTTCGTCCTCGAGCGCCCGGGCCTTGACGCGCTCCTGGTTCAGCACGCGGTTCAGCTGCAGCACCTCCTGCCGCATGTCGGCCGTGTTGGCCAGCCCGCGGGTCAGCAGATTGCGCTGCGACCGCAGATTGCTGATCTCGATCTTGAGCAGCCGGATGTCGTCCAGCCGGTCGCGGTACTGGTTTTCGCCGCGATCCAGCGCCATATTCAGCATGTTCAGCTTCTCCGTCAGGTTGTTGATTTCTTCCACGCGCTGCGTCAGCTGCACCTTCACCAGGTCCTTCTCGTTGATCGCACCCTCGAGCTGCTTCTTCAACCGCGTCATGGTGGTGGCATCATCCTAGGGAAAGGCAAAAAGGAGTAGAGAGAGAGAGAGAGAGGGAGGAAAAACCTATCCACCCTGCTTCCTGCTTACCGACAGCGTCTTATTCAAGCGCGCATTTTCGTTCATCTTTTCCTTCAGCTCCGAGGCGGAGTGCTCCAGCTCGGTGTTCATGTTCTCCACGACCGTTTTCAGCGTCTGCTTCTCCTTCTCCACCCGGTCGATCGTTTTGTTTGCCTTAAACAGCTCCGCCACCTTGGTGGCGTTCTCCTCCTTCAGCTGGTCCACGCTGCGGATCGCGTTCTTCAGCCGGTCCTTCAGCCCCTCCGACTCCTTGCTGCAGGTCGTCAGGTCGCGCTCGAAAATGTTCCGCTCGCCGCGCGTAATTTCGAGCAAATTTTGACTCTGGAACAGCCTCGACTCGCTTTCCTTCAGCTTTTCGCGCAGCTCGGCGATGAGGTTCTGCCTGTACAGCAGATCCTCGTTCAGCTGCTCGATCCGGTCGGACAGGTTCTGCACCTCCTCCGCGTTGCGGTCCCGATCCTTCTCGATCTTCAGCAGGAGCGTTTGCTGCTTCTGCGCGGCAGCCTGGTGCGCTTTGATTTCGTTTTCCAACGTTTTCTGCTGCTTTTCCAGCAGCGTATTCTGCTCGGTTTGGTTCGTCAGCGATTCTGAAATAATCGAATGTCTTGATTGTTGTAAACAGGACAGCGCAAGGGTACCCCCACCCAGCTACTAACGGGTTATCTTAGTCAGCTCCTTGCGGACGAGATCCCTTTCGCGCAGTACCGCGTCGACCTGCTTTCTGGCCGCGTCGTACGACTTCTTGGACGCGTCTCGCTCCTTCTCAAACGTCACGATCGTGTTCCTGCAATCAATAATAATACCCGCGGGGTGAGTGTCGTGCAGCTCCTGCATGCACCTTCGCCACCTACTTCAGCTTGGCCACCTCTTGCTCCAGCGCGCTCTTAGCTGCCTCGGTCGACTGCATGGCCTTCTGCAGAAGGTCGCGAGTTTTTACCAGCTTCGCATTTTCCAGCCGAAACTTTTTGTTCTCGTCCTCCTTCAGCTTGAGAATGTTCACCTTGGTGTTGAACTCGTTCGTCACCTTGTCCTTCAGCTGCACCATGTTCTCGTAGTCGCCCACCGTCTTGGCCAGCTTCACCTGCAGCAGGTTCTTGTTCGTCTCGATGCGCTCCATGTTGGTGCGCAGGGCGGCCATCTGCATCGTCTGCTTCATGGTGGTTTTGTAGTTGCTGTCCGCCAGCTCCTTGAAGTGCTTCGCCTCCTCCGTCTTGGTCGCCAGCTCCGCCAGCACCTCGGTGTGCTGCGTCTGCAGGCTCTCCAGCTGGCGCTTGTCGCGGAACGCTTCGTTCGACGTCTCGTCCAGCACCTTGTACAGCTCCTTCACCTTCGCCTCCGAGTCGAGACACTTCTGCTCGAGCTCCTCCATGTACAGGCGCTGCGTGTGCAGCCGGCGGTTCAGCTCCTCGACCTCCACGAACAGCCGGTCCCGTTCGCGCATGATGCCCTCCTTGTGCTTGTTCATCGTTGAGCCGACACTGCAAGAACACACACAAACACAGACCGATTAGAACATATTGCCTTTTCACCGTCCCCCCATGTCACGTGTCCTACTCATCGTCCCGATCGCCGTAGCGGTCACTTTCGGCGTGCAGTTTTTCCAGCTTTTCTCGCATCTGATTCATCGCCTCCTGCACGTTCTGCTCGCGCGTTTGGGCCGCATCGGCCCGCTTCCAGGCGTCCTGAATTTCCGACTTGAGCGTCTGTATCGTATCTTGGTCGCGCTGGGACAGTTGCATCGCCTGTGCCACCCGTCCCGAGGCAGCCGACACCTCGTCCTGCATCTTGGCGATCCGGTCCTGCTCTTCGATGAGCTGCTGACGCAAATTTTGACCCGTAATGAGCAGTTTCTGAAAGTCTTCCGCCAGCCCATACTGCCCGTTGCCCTGCAAGTCCTTCACGGTCTGCAATGGAAACAGTGGAAATGATTAGGAGAGACCGAAAGCTGATGGAACATGGCAAAACCTACCAGATTGGCTTTCGAGCACAGCTCCTCAAAAAACTCGTCCGTAATTTCTTTCGGCACCAGATCGTCCTCGAAGGTAGACTCCGGTGCCTGCGAATCTTCGCCACTTTCCTCTATTTGGTCCATGTTGTAGTATTCCTAGTGTTTCTTTCGCTTTCACTGCCTTTTGCCCAAGATGCGATTTGCTTTAAATCCCACCGTTCGTACCGGGGGCTGGTGCAAATTAGGAGTAAAATTTTCCTTTTCTGTTTTTCACCACCAAATAACTACCGCTCCCTTGTTACCCGGTACCATGGAAACTCGACTGTCTGACTCAGAAGCGCCTGGGTGCAACGCTGCAATGAGGTCACGCTGGCTTTTAACCTCCATGCGTAAGTGTGCCAAACGCTGGGACGGCACAAATAGCTACAGGTGGTAGAGACACGACCGGCGCCTCCGTGTAGCATGCACTCGCAAACCGAACTGACAGACAGACAGACGGAGCGCTGAACGGTGCAAGTGGTTGCTAGGATGGTGTTTTTTTTTTTGTGTGAAACGAAACAACCAACAACGAACCATGTGATATAGAGCTCGACCATTTAAATCCACTCCGACCGGATATGTCGTGCAATTTATAATACCGTTGTTTTTGCCTTATCAAACTTTATCGTTTATGTTTCCTTCTTTGTTTTACGTATTGAGTTGCGAACCTTTCCGGGTTTTGCTTATGTTTCTTTTCATTCACGATGCAGCAACACACGCACCCATCCCACAGTGTTCACTCTCTCTGTCCCCGGACACACTAGTGTGTGTTGCTTGCGCATGTTTCCCTCTTCTTCTTCTTCTGTGGTTGCTCCAACCCGTAAGAACATTCCCGTTTCATGTTTTTTTTCTCATTTATTTTATTTTTGCAATTGTTTGCTTTTATGGTATCAATTTTAAAAATATATAAAGATATCACTCAAACGAAGGGGATGCGTTCTTTCCAATTTACACAGTTCGGTCCTACCACGCAACAACTACTCTCCTCCCTCTGCATGCACCTCCCTCTCCTCGTTCACCTTCACATTGCCTTTTTTTCGCTTTATCGTGTGTGTACAACATCTCATACTTTATAATTTGTTTTGCTTCTTTCTGGAAACTTTTAAAGCAATAGAAAGAACTGTTGCCTGTTCGTACTGTTCAGTAGGTTGCGGTAAAGGGGGTATGCTTTTTCGTTTGCTAGCGCGCGTACGCTACACTTCGGACTGATTTTTCTTCTTCTTGTTGTTGTTTTTTTTTTTTGGCGGGAATTTTCTACACTTTTTTGGGGTTTGCTTACGGTTTGCTAGCGTGAATATCATTACTAGAGCTTTTTGTATATCTTGGGAACACTAGCGGGAGGAGGAAGAGGAGGGGGGAAAGGCGGAAAGAAAAGTAAATCGAAAATTTTGCTATTCAAATATAACGATAAAACAAGATTAAAAAAAAAAACAATACACACGGACACACTCACACGAACACACATATGTACCTAATTATCATCACTTGCACGCGGAGTGACGAGACCAGGCGGCGGAGTTAACACGTACGATGTGGGTTGGTGATACTAGAACGTAAATTAGACTAAATATGACTAAAGTTATTTCTCTCGCTCTCTTCTCTCTCTCTCTCTCTCTCTCTTCTCTCTCTCTCTCTCTCTCTCTCTCTCTCTCTCTCTCTCTCTCTCTCTCTCTCTCTCTCTCTCTCTCTCTCTCTCTCTCTCTCTCTCTCTCT
The DNA here is from genome assembly GCF_943734685.1 of Anopheles coluzzii. NCBI lineage: Eukaryota > Metazoa > Arthropoda > Insecta > Diptera > Culicidae > Anopheles > Anopheles coluzzii. Next base: position 41,077,909 of record NC_064670.1, on the reverse strand, counting down.
CTCTCTCGTTCTCTCTTTCGTTCTCACTTAGCATCAAATCCACGCCACAACCGAAAATGCGAAAACTGGCATTGATTCAATCGTGCATACAAAATCATACGTAATAGGTATAACAAACAAAGTCTTCCGTTTTTCACGTGTTTCTTCGTGTTGGCTTGCCGGAAAACCGTGCCAACAAAACCGGCCGGTTGCAGCAATATCTCAGCCTTTGCTTGAGTAGGGAGTGGTGGTTCGCAAACTTGCCAGCTGGGAGGGAATGTGTTTTGGAGCTGAATATTGATAGAGCAAATGTTAATAGTTTATTCGTTGGGGTTTTTTGTTTTGGTTTTTTTTTGGGGATTTTAAATGGAATACGCGTCACGTGTAACGATAGCCGCAACAACCCTGCACACTCAATGAGCAATGAGGGTTATTTTTTGTTTCTTGTTTTCTTTTGATTGGCTTGCCTTTAAACTATATCGAACGGCGCTCTCCCCTGTTGCGCTGTCGGGGACGTTCCTCTCTCTCTTTCTTGGTGTTATGAATTGGTCAAATTGTGTGATTTTTTTTTTGTTGCTATTTTTCCGTATCAACATTTACAAAACATATATTTTTTGCGTCGAATCAAATGATAAACAAATGTAGAATTATTCGCAAGATGTAAATCGCGCACGTTTCATTGTGCTTGGCGAAGAACGCAAGGGTTCCGATCAACGCCATCCACACAAACAAACAGAACAAAGGGAAAAAATGTAAAATAAACAAAGCACAAATCGCTCGCAAGGTGCGTGTACTGTACATGGTCAAATGATGAAAGTATATCACAAATGGTTTGAGTAAACAAAATCAAAATAACTGCATCAAAATATCTGAAACATAAACGTATAGCTTCCGCTCGTCAAAAGTACGCAGTGTCAAGCTGGTGAAACAAACAAAACCCCCCCGAAAATCATGTGGGAAAACAACAAAAATCAAATCAGCAGAAGCAGCAGCCTAAAAGAAAGCCTCAGCCAACCCGACACTCCTAACGTGCCCCGGGGTCCAGCGCCTAATAAAGCGCACAGCACTCGGCGGAAAGGAGTTTCTGCTATAGCTGGGCGGCATTCTCATCCAAACCCGCCACTGCCGTTCGTCACTCCACCGAACGCTATTACACTCCCACCTCGTGGATGTAGCAATCCCGACACACGCGAACCGCCTTGGTCAAACCATATTTTGGCAGCGGTTTGGACAGGTTCGAGCACACGCCGCAAAACACGCCGCCACAGTTGCGGCAATGGTGCCTTCTGCGGAACGGTGTAAAGGCCGACGCGCAGGCCATGCACCGCGGCGCATCGCAGTCCGGAATCCATCTCGGCGGCTCCTCCGGCATCCGTCGCTGCTGCTCGTGCGCCGTGTGATGGGCGGAGCTGTGATGATTACCACCACCACCACCAGTATTGCTGTTGACGGGACTGCTCGGGCTGCTGCGGCTGCGGCCATAGTCGTTTTTGGACCCGCTGGCACTGTGCCTTCGGGTACCACCACCGCCGCCGGCCGACGCTTTCCCGCCCTCGACCACGATGCACGCCTCGCTCAGACTCACGCTCCGCTCCTGCGCCGTCCGGCTGCCCCCGACCATACCCCCTCCACCTGCTCCGCCCGCACCGACGGGCGAGGAGGCCACTACCGACACGGACACGTTCACCGTCACGTTCCGGCTCTCGACGCTGGCCGTGCGGCGCACCGGGGACGAATCACCCGACGAACCGAACACCGAATCCTGCTCGGGGTTCGCCTCCTCGGCCGAGTAGATGCTTTGGCTGGAGCCGCCGCTGTGGTTCTGCTGGTCGGCCGTGATGACGTCCTGCTCGCTGGCCCGGAACTCGAACAGATCGGACGGGTGGTTGTGCTGGCTGTCCTTCGACTCCTCCTCGCTGCCGTTCGGCTCCGGCGGTTCGTCCGGCTCGGGCGGGGACGAGTTCATGATGAACACGCTTCGCAGCATCTTCCTCAGATCGGCGGCAAAGTTCGTCTGCAGCTGATCGGCCACGCCGGCAATGCACACGAACAGACGGTGCAGCAGGTTTTCCGTTGATCTGTAAAAGGGGGAAGAAGGTTGTTAGTACAGAATTGACACGATTAAGGGAAGGTAAGGCTGAAGCGTACTTGAATTTATTTCGTCCAGCCGCTCGGATGGCGAGCGCCACCTCCTGCGCATCACTGCATTCGCTCTGCGTCGGTGATGTATCACAGCTGGAGGATGAATTGCGCTGCTGCTGGTGCTGCTGCTGCTGCATTCGACTGTGGTGGCGGGTGCTTCCGTTCGATGTGCTGTTGTTGCTGGTGGTAATAGTGCTGACGACCGAGCTGGTACCCTCGGCCGATTCGGCGTAGGAATGATGATGATGGTGGTGATGGTGGTGGTGGTGCTGATGAGATTGAGACTTATTACGGTAGGCCGCCGACGACGAGCTCGATGAGGTCGATGGCCGCGGACGATGGTGGCTCGATTTGCGATGATTTCTCGCCGCCTTGCATCTGAGCTGGCTGCGAAACGCTTCCTTGGGCGCGCCACCGACCTTTCTGTTAAACGTGGGCTCTGAATCATTCTGCTCCTCAACCTCCCCAACCACGTCGTCCTCCTCTTCGTCGTCATCGTCCGCATCCACATCGTCGGGTTCGTCGTCCACGTCCGCTTCCTCGTAGTCACTGGACGATTCACTGATTTCGGCATGCTTGTGCATGGTGCTGCTGCCGCTTCTCGATCGATCGCGCACGGGCTGCTGCTTGCTGGCGCTACCGTCCAGTGGCGCACCGTTTGGCTGCCTAACCGCCACTACAGTCCGCTCGGTCTCCAGTTCCGGCGACATGTCCGTGCTGTGATTTGCCGTACCGTGGCCGGAGTCAGAATCTATCAACTGCTGTTGCTGATGCTGTTGCTGCTGGCCACCGGAACCCGCAGCACTCGCTGCCAGAATGCTATCAATGTTGGCCTGCGTCATCGCCGGGGGGGAAGACGCCGTTTCGGCCCCGAGCAGCCGCAGTTCGTCGTCCGTCGCAATGAAGCTGTCCGTCAGCGGTGCCTCGTTCGTCTGCAGCAAGTTGCCAAAGTTGGTGTTTGGTATCAGGTAGCCCGAAGCACAGTCTGTCGTCACGAGCCCGTCCTTCAGCATCGCGTCATCGTCAACTTCGTCCTCCTCCTCATCCTCCTCCTCCTCCTCCTCCACGTCCTCATCCACGTCCTCCTCTTCGATCTCTTTCCGCAGGTGATTGTTATTGTCCTCCTCCACCACGGGCACTCGGTCGTCCCCGGCGTAGCTAGCTTCCGGTCCGAACGATTGGCTGGAATGTCGCGGCGCCCCTCTCTGCCGCAAATGCGCCTGGTTGTGACGTTGTTTCGGCCTGCTAGTGCTGCTGCTACTGCAGCCTCCTCTGCCACTGCCGAAACCGCTGCTACCGGTTGCACCCGTGCTCACGCCATACCCTTGACTAACTATGTGCAAACGTCCATCGGCCCCGCTGGTAGCATCGGTACACCCAGTCGCACCCGGCCCGTCACCGACGACATTTGGCGCGTTCGTCGTCGTGACCGTTGTTACGATGACCACATGCTCTTGGCTTTCACCGACCGGCTCCAGCGCGTCAAACTCTTTCACACTAGCAGCGGCCGTACCGCCACTGCCACTGCCACCATCACCGCCGCTTCTACCCTTTTCATCACAGATCAATTGTTCGCTCGCACTAATCTCCTCGTTCGTGCAGAGCAGCTTCTCCAGCTGATACAGCTCCTGCTTCGTCAGCGCGTGCAGCAGGTCGCGCATCTTTATCAGCAGCTTCCGGAACGGGCGAAACATCTCCGAGATGTTGTCCGCCGGCTGGTCCATGTTGAGCGGACCTTCGCGAAAAATCACCAGCCCCGCGATGATGGCCAGCCGCGGTATCGAAAACATCAGCGCCGGATCGTACGAATCCACCTGCTCCTGCTCGAGCAGCCCGGTCTTGAGCGCCCGCTGCAGCGTCTCGGAGAACAGCACGCAGATCAGCTCCTGCATTTCGTACTCCTGCTTCGTCTTCACCTGCACCATCGCGCTGACGTACACCAGCTCGAACTCGGCAAACAGCCGGTCGAATATCTTCAAGCTTTCGTACAGCTGCTCGGTGGCCGCATCGTTAATGTCCAGCCGCAGGGTCGGGCTGTTCGGCGTGTTGTTGCGAAGGCACTGCTCCCGTAGCCGGTTCCGCACGATCTCCAGACTCTTGGTGACCGCTTTCGCGAGCGGGCGCATCTTTGCCGACTCGGCCTCGCGGTTCAGTATCGACGAGCCGGCTGCCAGACACTCCGCCCCGAACCACAGCTGCCCGGCCAGGCTTTCCTGCAGCACCTCCTCCGGGAACTTCACGCGAAAGGCACGCTGGGCCCGATCGTCGCCGAGCAGCTCGTCCATGATTTGGTTGGTGATTGCGAGGACGCGATCCTATGTCGGCATTGGGGGAAAAGGTAACATTACTTTACTGTTGTGAGGGGGGGGGGGGGGAGGTTCATGTTTCCTTACCTGACCCTGGCGCAGTCGGCTCACTAGTCGTGTGCAGCGCACGGGCTCTGCCCGTCCATCGAAACTGTCCAGCTCGCTGGCAATCGCTGTCAGTGCACGATCGGCGTGGTAAAATCGTGCCAGCAGCGATTTGTCGTCAGCCTAGGGGAAAAGATAGGAAAGTGATACATGGTTTGCATTAGAAATCGTTGTTCATAATTACAAAGACAGGAGTTTAACATAATTTTAGAAAATTCAAAGATAAATTATATCTTAATTTCAATTACAGAGATTTTCATTTAATTAGCAAATTGTAATGAAATAAATACAGCTCAACACATCCCTTGGAAAAGTCCCCTTGTCTGCTGTCCACCATCGACTTTGTCCATATTTGCAAACAAAACCAGAAACCGTTTACCTATTTGCAGTGCACTTTACTGCAATTTTACATAACCTCTTGCCAGCCTGCGTTCGAAACATCTTCCACCACCGATACTGGTGTGTGTGTGTGTGTGTGAACGGTGCACATAACGCTCTTGTATCGCTATCGTACCGCGAAACTACCCGCACGCAGCGCAACAGCAGCGCACCATGAATGATGCGTTGTTCCTGCGCGGAAGGCACACGCGATTACGATCGTGGTTACCATTCGTGCGCACACTCCACCACCTACAATGCGCAATTGAACGGCGAAGGACCGTGGCGGTGCAAACCGAAACCGGTAGATTCGGCTGCCCCCCCCGCCCGCCAGGCATTGTTACGCGCCAGAGGTTGAGCACATGCCTGCCCCGAGCCAAAAACTCTGTACCGGATTGTGTATGGCCAATTGAGTTCATACGCATACCGGGAGGGAAGGTGTGACGAAAATGAGCAGCAGGGCACGAGGGCGGCGGTGGCGGCTGTTGGTAAGCCGGTCTTAAAGCCCGTTAGTAAACAAACGGTGTTTTACGCCCTGCCAGAAATAATAATCAACGATCAGCGACGAGCAGCGGGCGCCGTTACGTTGCCGTTTTGCACACCGTATTCGACCATTCCCGACGCGCCAACGCGGTTAAGATGGAGGTGGGAGAGAGCGGGTTCGGTTTCAACGCAATTTCGCCACCATTGCACGCGCTAAGTTCACTTCCTTCCACGTCATCCCTGGACTCTGGCATGTAATTCGGCCGCTTACGACGAATAGCGCGTGCAGTTTCGTACCTTGCGCAACAGCAAAATGGAAATGACCGTTTATTATTCCACCGGCGCAAAAAAAAGTGATGGACAGAGGATTATCTAAATTTAATAAAAATAAAAAAGCCAGTAAACCTGGTATTTTGTAGCGCGAATTGGAAAGTAGGTCAAACGCAGCAAAGATGTATCATCGCAGAGACCACTAATTGTACGTCCAACGGCTACTTCCGGTTTTCGTGCTGCCGTGCGACAACAAAAGCAGCATCCAAGGTGGATGAAACACGATTGTCGGTAGGAGACATTTGCGATAAGCAAGGGGGAAATGTGAGAAGACGGCAGCGCCGTGCTTTCTCTAGGGTAGCGCCGTTGCCACTGGTTTCGCCTCTCTCGTTTGCTCACTGTCCCGTTCAACGATAATGAGCAGGTCGTTCTCCTATCGCTGGGACAAGGCGGAAGACGGTAATGCACCGTGCGCTTTGTACATTGTCACAAGCATTTTGCCACTCGTGCAGTTCGTCGTTTCCATTATTTGCTGATACGTGTACATTGTTCCCACAATGCTCTATTGTATTGGTAATCTCTTAAAGACGGTTAAAAACGATCATGAACCACCCGTCCAAGCCATTGTACTAAAATGTAAGAAATGGTTAATAAAATAGCTGAATAAATGCTACAAATTTTCAAAAATGTGAATGCAAACTGTCGGCACACAAAAAAGAATCACATTTATAAAGACAAAAAGTGATAACACGTGAAAAATTATAAAACCCACACGTTACACGTTTCGTTTCGAGTGGTTTAATAACAACAACAAAAAACACGTTCCAGCTGCTCTAATCCATCCTCTCTCATTTTCCTACACGTGATGTTACACTCACATCAGGCACTAATGCCGTTTTGCCGTTTTAATGAAACATGCACATGCTGAAATGAAAATGTCGCTTTATCAAACGAAACGTTTCTTCTTGCCGTACTGTGTGCGCCTCGTTGCAATCGGGAACAACGGGTGATAGTGTCATGATGATAGCGATAATAGACTCATCAAGACGAGCAGTGACTCATCCCACAAATCTGGAACACATCGTCGTTCGGCAATCAGTTCTCGGTTATCAGTGGTGAGGTGCTCTCTGGAGCGCACCCACGACTCTGATCCTACTTCGACTATTGTTAGTTCAATTCCGACTCTCGAAAACTGGGAACTACTAGTTCCGTCCGGAGTCGGAGTCGTCCAGAGCCATAGTCGTCCGGTTCAAAGTCGTTCGGAGTCGCTTGTAGTTGTCCGGAGTATTTCGGAGTCGCCCAGAGTCGTCCACAGTCGTTCGGAGTCGTCCAGAGTCGATCGGAGGTAACTGGAGCCATCCGATGGAATGTGTTTGTGATCAGGCATTTCATTGTGTTGGGTTTTGTTTGCCTTTCACTTTGCGCGTGTACTTCGTATTCAATTCAGGCCTTTGTTTCGAAGGCCCACTCCGGTCGATTCTGAACGACACCGTACTACTCCGACTCTGGGCGACTACGGACGACTCCAGACGACTTCCGGACTAGTGTTGGGTTTCATCAATCCTTCGTTGAGATTCATTCATATGAATCTTCAGTGATGAGTGATTCGAATATCGAATCGACTCTTCTAAGATTCATGAATCTAAAAAAACTTACGAATGTTCAATAATTTATGAATCCAAATCCAAATCTCGAAAGATTCATTGATCCATTTAAATCCACTTATCTCCAGCGAGTCATGAATCCTTACAGATGTATGATTTTCAAAATATTGAGTTTGCGCGATCCCACCTAGCATGCCCGTTGTGGGTTCAAGCCTTGCATGAACTGTCTCCCCATTGCAAAACTAACTATACGGCTGCGTGGTACTTCCCAAGAAGTCTCGAAAACATGCATAGGCTGGCATGACCATGTAGGTTGTTGCGCCAAGAAGAAGAATAATAATAATAAGAAGCTCAAGCTCGATGAATCTTTGGAGATTTATGAATCCCTTGAGATTCGTGAATCTATTAATGGATTCATGAATCATTGAGATTTTTCAATCTTACCAACCGAGATTCAGATTGATTGAATCACTTCAAAGATTCATTCGAATTATTAATGAATCTGAAATCAGATTGACCCAACACTATTCCGAACGACTCTGGACAAGTCCGGGTGACTTCAGACGATTCTAGACCAGCGATCGGCAAAGTACGGTTCGCGAGCCACATGCGGCTCTTTGGTATCGAGATGACAGCTCTTTACAGATAAATAATTATCTCATAAATTTCATAGATCTTTCACACATTTTCGCTCTTGGTTTAACAGTTTGACTCTTCACTTGACACTCTACGAACATTTTTGTAGAATTAGGCTCTTTTGGTAGCAAAGTTTGCCGACCGGTGTTCTAGACGATTCTTATTAACTCCGGACGACTCCGGGCGTCTCCGGACGACTCCGAGTGACTCCGAGTGACTCCAGACGAATCCGAACGACTCCGAATGACTCCAGACAACTCCGGACGATTCTGGACGACTCCCAACGACGCCGGACGATTTCGACTCTGAGTGGCTCCAGACGATTCTCGGATAATGCTGGGCGGACCTACGTCGCCTCCAGATGTTTGCCAATTTTACCCATCCACCCATTACCCCAGTTATCAGTCGCTTCGAACAAAAAAATCATCGCTTTGCCCACGCTTTTATACCGTTACCACACTAACACTCCACCTTACAACAGGTAATTTGAATTAAACATATATTTTTTTATTATCAGTGCCTAAGAGCATTTAAAGCTTCTGCATCGTACCACCCTTTCCCTTCAGCGAAGCTCAACCAAACAGCTGAACGCATAATCGGTGACATTCACCACATGGAGCGAGCGCCCACCAGCAGCAATGGGTAAAGGTCTCACAAATCTCCCCGGGGTCGTCGTTGACGCCGCCATGGTGTGTGTGTGCACGCTTTTCTCCCCGAGCCTGCTTTTACTTTATTTCACATCGGCAAGAAAGCGATCAAAAAAACAGCAACAGCGTTCAGCCCTTGCGAACCCGTTGCTCGAGGAAGTGGTGGGAAAACTTGTTTCCTTTACGCCAAACCCGTTGTTCGCTTATATTTTTTTCCACGTGCAGGTTAGCAATAGGAGAAGAAAAAGGAACTGAACTGCAGCGAACGTGCCCCACGTACTACTAACAGCAATAACAACAGAAAAGAGCTGAAAGAAGTTTCCACGCACACACAGCGTGGCCACTCTGGCTGTGTCCAATGCCAAAAGGCTTATGCTGTGGCTGGGAGGTTGGTGTGTGTGTGTGGTTGTGGATTTACTTTCACCTTTACCTCGCCACTCGATTCAGCGACCGGGCGATAAATGCAGCATGAATGTGAGGAGGTTTTTGTTTTTTATGCCTGCTCCAATGTCGGACAAACTTTCAATGGATTATGATGATGATGATGATGATGATGAAGACGGTGATGTTGCTGATGGAGCTACGATCGGTATGGATCGTTTTGCACGGAAACCTGCTAATCTGTACGATACTTCAAGTTCAGCACACAAAAAGTTCGTAAAATATATTTCAAATTACGAATATTTAATCCATTTTAAACTTATTAAAAAAACTGCAATAATGTAGCAAATTGGTAACTCACTCGCATGATCGCTTCGATCCATTATAACTTGCTGCATATGATTTACGGAAATACTGCAATTTTTCCGCCTCATTTGCAAACTCGTAACGGATCACGTTTTACAATTTTGATCGATTTTGCCTGAAAATCCACACCGTCATCATCATTATCTCGCAACGGAATGGAAATTATTATGAATGCAAAAAAATCACCCACACACACACACACACACACACACACACACACACACAAATCCATTCCCCTTGTTGCACTGGGATTTACGCGATAAGACAATGGAGGAATGAATGTCAACAAGTGACTCAACGATGAACTAATTGAATTGCATGGGACACCACCGGCACGTGGAAAAACACGCTAAACGTTTTAATAACAAAGTTTGAGCAACGTTTGACCAAGTGTAAATATAGCATAAAAATGTGTTTTAAAGTTTTCTCTGCACAAATTACAGCATTACGGACTTTTTGATCAGTAAAATATGTACCACAACTCAGTAAAAATATTAAAACTCGTGAAGAAAAGAAGCGAAAGCGTAAGTAAATGTCGCCGGTGAGAACGACTACTTTCCATTACTTTCGATTATTAGCATTAACATCACAATGGGGAAGAAAGACATCACACACACATCACATCACAACGGTGTACGCGTACACTCGGTTGCGAGTTGATCTTTGACTGTCTTGCGTCCAAGTATGTACCAGTCTGTGTATAGCTCAACGTGCCGGTTGCTAATAAAATTGTCCTACAACATTGTTTATGGTTATATGCACCAGTTAAAGCAACTGCGATAGTGTTTATCTACACCGTAAGGGCAATGTTACAAAATGCTACACTTGATGCAAAACAAACAAACACATTAAAACAAAGAAACAAACTATTGGTGACCCACAGCATAAAGCAGGGTGAGGTATAATGGGCACCAGAAGTAGTAGTTGACGGTGTTAGGTTCCTCATGCAGAATTTTAAAGGCCTACTTCATTTATTTTCCTTCCGTCTAGAATATTACACGAACTTGTTGCTTTTGTCAATAATCTGCACAATGCGATTGGTTCAATGATACAATAAAGCTTTAAATGCTTTTTTCTAAATGACGTTATGATCTTTACGAGCTGAACGATCATCTCAGGCAAACGATCTGCATATTTTTCTAAAATTTGTGTATGCCGTATAGGGCTAATCATGTAAATTAAACCAAGAATCAAACAATACAATAACAAAAATTAAATAATGTAAACTTTTATCGTATTCATAATTGTTTTAGTAGTGAACATGGTGACTCACATAAGTTTAGAGTCCTTCTTTACAACTAAACGTCAATCAAATATCTATAATTACGCCTTGAGTAGTGTGTTTCATTGATATCTCAAACACAACGTCAAATTCATGAAGTTGAATGAAGAGATAGCACTATTTCTTGCAGAAACGTCAAATAGTATCTACTGAGAAACACTAGGCTCTATTCTGAACGCTGGATTGACATCGAGTCCAGGTGACATGGAGATCTCGACAGAACTTGGACAGACTTTGGAATTTAGAATATTCAGTGATTGGAGGAATCGACATCATTGGTTGTGATGGTTGAGCACTGCTGATTTGCTTAGGTTCCATGAAACTGTATCTGAGGTATGAATCTGAAGTTTACGAAGCATTACTACATTTTTGACATCTATTTTTGCGCATTAAATAACAACATCTCAACTGCATGACTTATTTGCATAGATTTTTCACAAATGTCAAAAACCAAACAAATGTGGATATTGTGTTCGGTACTTTCTCCTCATTGGCGTAACGACCTAAGCGGTCTTGTCGGTCTATACAGATTATCCAAACTTACAGGGTTTTCCAAGTCAGTTTCGAATGTAAACATTGTTATTCACCACATCCTAGATGTTTTTCAACAACTGTCAAATGATGTATTTGCTTCATATTGAAATTTCAGTTTTACACATGATTTTCAACACATCTCAAAGAACTGTCAAACTCAATCCAGCTTAACATGTGTTGAAAATAATGCTGAACAAATTAAAAATTATTTTGATGGAAATGAAATGTCAGATCGATGTGGAATAACATTTTGCGCGTGGCGAATAACTATGTTTACATTTCAAACTTAATTGGAAAACCCTGTAACGTACCACGCAGACAGATAGTCAGTCAGTCAGAACACACGACGTGGCTGTTGCTAAGGTTCTGTAGATCTAGATGAGTTTTTCTACTTCTCGACTCGTTTTCGATTTCGCTCAGAATACGTCACGCAGTACGTTTACCACGAAACCGAATAGTTTGTTGCTGGCCTTGTCGATTTAACTTCTTCTTGAGGCGTAAATAGTTCTCTTATTTACCTAATTGCCGCAATGCTCCAACAAAGAATCCCATAAAAGCCTTCTAAACATCATTTCTCAAACGCAAATAAAAATCTAAAAAAAAACTTACCATGGCCATATTGCCCCCTATTCCTCCGTGTACACAGTACCAAACCACATTTTCTTAAAAACCCCTCTGTTTCATCATAGACACATGATTCACTTCTTCCAAACGATTAGAAAAAGAATATAGACAAAAAAACTGACCACTGTCTTCACCGAACTTGATGGTCGTTCGGGGTCGGAAAATTCCACTTCCTGCTTCCTTAATGATGAGTCCACCTGGTCGCAGGCAGAGCGGTATGCTGCTTACCGGTGAGTACGGTGTGAACACACCGTCACCACACACACATGGCCATTACGACCACCGTCGGCTCGGGTGCCGCGGGCAAGTTCATTTCGTCGTACTGTGTTGGCCGTCGCGCGGCTGCCAAGGTCAATACGCAGGAACTCGTTAGCGGCTACCGTCCGTGAAGGCGACACAATGGAAATTGATCGACGCAACAACACCCGGGCGCTAACGCGTCAAACCCCGTGGGCTCCCGTGGGCCAAGAGTTTTGCCACAGGGAGGGCGCGCGCTAAAGGGAGCAAGGGAGGGTTAGTAGAGTAAAAGCTTTCAACGTATTGGACGACGGCCGTTCCCGCTGAACGGTTCCAGGCACACATCTTCGCCCGATAGTTGGCACTCAATTTCCACGTGCACCGTCGCGTGGTCTTCCTCGCATGACGTGCAAAACCCCCCCTCGAGTGGGGAATAGCGTAAACGGTAGACGGTCAAAAGCACGTACCACACAGCGGGGCCTAATCGTTGTGACATTTTTTTTGTTTTACGCTTCTAAAGAAAAGCAGCATTCGTTGTTGTTAAAAAGAGACGGCGAATGTCTTTAACTTTCACAGGTGGCTTTCGCAAGACGACAATTACGGTACACGCTCAATTAAATTGCACAGCAATCAAGCTACTCCGTCGTCGTGTGCTGTTGTACCTCCAGAGCTACTCCATTATTTATAACCTGTATAGCTAAGTGTGTATTGATTTTACTATATCTTATTTATTACATTTTATATTTTCTTACTTCAACATCCATCATACATTTGCTGCAAAAGCTTTTGAATCTTCCCAGTCACGCCAATGTTCAACCGCGACGACCTTGGAGGAAGGGCCAACACACATATCTTAACACCAACAACCCGAACCAACCTGGCGGTTCTGGCTGGCTAGGCACACGGACGGACCTACAGCAACGAACTTATTGTGCCGGACCGAACAGACGCCTTGGGCCACTCACTTTTGCCGCAAAACTCATGCAACACCGCACTACTACTGGGCTGTATTATTGCACAACATATGGTAAAATAATGTAAACTCGTTCGATGCTTCTGCTTCGGAGGATACTTCCAGAAGAAACCGAACCCGCACGCGTGCCGATGGCGTGCCAGTGGACAGAGTTCTTGTCGTGGCGGATTCGTTTGGGCTGTCTTTGGATTTCATGAATATAGCCAGCAATGATGGTGGTGTGTAGCGATAAATATCTACTTAAAACCATCGAGCGAGCTCTTTGTTTCTTCAAGTTTTACAATCATTTGCTTGGGATGGTGCTACAGGAGAAAGACTTCTACGTTGTTGTTGATGTGCTCAATCTTCCTGAAGGAGATGAAGATTCTCACCAGCCACAAACATTGTTGATAAAGTAGAACAACAAACAGATTCTACAAAATTGAAGTGGCACGACCGAGATAGGGGGCAACAAGACACACCGTGTGTGCGCGACAGTTCGTCGTCTGGCCTTGAAACCGGAGATTACTGTTTGTTTTAGTTGTATTGATGACTGTTACATTCATTTTCCAACTAAATTCTGTAAAATTAATAATCTCATTTTGAATCTACAATCAAGGACAGCACCACTTGCGGCCAACCTTCTCCCAATTGGCAGCCGGAATCTCGTCTGCGTCTGTAGTTCGTTCGGTTAACATTACATCCCTTCGGGTTACAGCCCCGAGGTTCGTCGCCATGCATGGATAAGCGCTCTCGACGGTTCGAACGCTCACCACCGACGACAGGTGGCCCCCCGCAGTGGAAGCAGCACTTCTTATTGCGTCGCAGACAAAAGGCAACCCCGCCGCAACGCTCTTCTGCCACATATGCTGCCCCAGTCGGCCCTGGCGGTCAGTAGTCTGCGCATCGTTTGGCGTGCATAAATGCGGACGACCAGCGAGGTGGTGTGGCGCGATTGCGAAACAGTTGCAGAAAAGCTCAAACCAGCTTCGGTCGTTCAGGTTCGGTTTCACAGTTTTGGCCGTTTTTCGCATTATCAATTATGGAACCCGTTTGGGGCCGTTCGGGCCGTTCGTGTTTGCGAAGGCCTGAATAAGAAATATGGCCCCGGTCGGGGCGACGTTACATCACCATCATATCATCGCACCCCACCCCGTTAATGCCGTCGTTTGTGTTTTCGTGCGTTATCTCTTCTTCCAAAAAAAAAAAAAACACACCCCACAAACAAACACACACAAACTTTCTCATTTTATTATTATTCTTGTGTCGTGTGTCGTTTTTTTTTTGGTTGAACAATTGCAACAACTTACTCTAATGTGAGAAGGTTATTTTTGCTACATTTTGATATCGTTTAAGGTTTTAAAAAGCTGTTAATAAGGGCTTCTCTTTGGCGGCCTCTACGAAGGTTGGTTTCAATCAGATCGACTTTACTTGTGCTTACAGGCGATCTTGAAGAAACGAACCAGACCAGAAAAGGCCGCACACGCACGCGTGCCCTCCTAAGCGTGTACACACACACACATATGCGCAACACAACCGGCAATAGCAGCAGTTGTTGTTGTTGTTGAGTGGCCTGCATTAATCTAGTTCGAAAAAAGGTTCGTACGTGTCTTGTTTTCGGTTGCGAAATAACAAACATAGCTTTTCTCTCAAGATTGAAGGATTGCAATTTCCACACATGGATTGCATGGTGAATCATCGCTGTTTTCGCCCCCTCCCTGTAGTTTCTCTATTATATAATGATTTTTGTTTGACTGTCATGGTCACCGAATTTGCGACCAATTGTGATTCTTTGCTATCGATTGTATTCTGCTACCAAAATGGAAACCATAAAAAGAAGGAAATACTTGGTGGTGGTTGAAGTACACTTGATATAATGAAAGGATACGCTCTTCCAGGATTGCACGACTTCTTTTTATTTTCTTTATAGTTATTTTCTTTAGGGGTTCCTCTTAGGGATAGCATAGCATTCAATTCGATATAAGATTTGAATTTTAAAGCCCACGTGGAAATCAATTTTAGGGCCTTTCCGTTTTAAGTTGGTAGGCTGAAATTTCAGCCTCTCAGCTGTTTGCATTGTATAGCAGTTTTCGAGCACCTATCAAAGTAGGTAGGGGAAGGTAGGTAAAGACGGACACGTTAAGGGAAATGGTAAAAATCTAAGGATATATAGGTGCAACGACCATGAAAATGTGCAAACATTATCTTACACTCATGTTTTTATCAGAAAATGTGTTGAAACTTTTAAATTTCTATCGATTTTTGCGTTTTTTTTTTCATGAATTTTTTTCGTGCAGTTAGGAAGTGTTTGGGTAAGACGGACACTTGATATGGGAAAGATGGACACCTTTAGAAAACGTTGAAAATTGAAGAGTTTTACAGTAATTTA
The DNA here is from genome assembly GCF_943734685.1 of Anopheles coluzzii. Classification (NCBI taxonomy): domain Eukaryota; kingdom Metazoa; phylum Arthropoda; class Insecta; order Diptera; family Culicidae; genus Anopheles; species Anopheles coluzzii. Next base: position 41,062,594 of record NC_064670.1, on the reverse strand, counting down.
ACAAATTCTATCGCTTTCCACGTCCTGGTACGTTTATAAACCAATTCTTGGCCAATTGCAACGACGATTCATTCAGCCGTGAATTTAGGAATTGTAAGCACCGCTTCTAATAGAACGTAGCATGCAGAATCTAAGGCATCTTTTTTAATATTGGGCACTAACAGTGGACGTTGCATCAGCTTACAGAACAACAATTTAAAACTTCGCTTTAGGATATTACAGGGTTTTCCATTCCAATTAACAACTGTCCACAGTCAACTAGCAATCCTCGATTTGAAAAACACGATTGTCTACCACTTACAAACAAGTCAAGCCGTTTTTGGTACACTGTCCATTTCAATTTCACAATTGTCGTCTTCGAAAACACACGTCAGATGCGGCACGGGTTTGGCTGGAACGTGTATCACTTGTCTGTAAGAATTGAACCATGTTGTAAACAGGTCTTGATTGAATATCAGAATATGGGAAAGCTGGGCAATTTGGACATGTGAAGCAGTTTTATCAGTTGGTTTTAGTTATTCTTGGTTTTAGTTTGTGCCTCGTTACAGTTTTTAGGTTATTTTGGGACGTTGTAATTTTTTTTCATTGACTACCAGTAAAAGCACCGATAAATGTCAAAATTCCTGCATTGTATTGAAAGATTAAAGTATACATAAAATGCCTAACATGTCCATGTTGCCCAGCTGTCCCAACTACAAGTGATACACGTTCCAGCCAAAACCAAAACAAACCGTGCCGCATCTGACGTGTGTTTTCGAAGACGACAATTGTGAAATTGAAATGGACAGTGTACCAAAAACGGCTTGACTTGTTTGTAAGTGGTAGACAATTGTGTTTTTCAAATCGAGGATTGCTAGTTGACTGTGGACAGTTGTTAATTGGAATGGAAAACCCTGTATTCCGCAGAAAGTCCACGACCACAGCATATTTGAGGGACTTGTTAATAGGTCCTGCCATTTCTTACATTGAAGATTGAACTTTTTGAACCCCATTCTGTAAAGCCATATAATCTCTCATCTATTCCTGAACGATTTGATATCAGTACTTCATCTTTTTTTATTCAGCCATACCGGCGAACTCGTTCGTTCCTGGGAACGTTCGCCGCGACGCTCATTTTCACTCATTTCATAGCCCTCTAGATCAAAAATTAGAAAACCGTATAGATTTTGTACTGGCCAACCTAGTGATACAACCCTGTCCACTCATGAGCGACGAATGTTTCTCGACGAACGAGTTCGCCGGTATGGCTGATTATGAAAGTTGTCCAAGTCGCGAGAAAATATTGAATTTCGTGAAGAACCTCATCAGCGTCGAGTAATATCATAACGCATGACTGCTATTTTGACCAGTGTTTCATTCCTCGCATATTTCAATACTTTCTTAAGTTGCTGATTGGTTTATAGCTTCAAAATACCCTTATTTAAGGTGTTTGAAGAAATATATTCATCACCAATTGATATAAAAAGTAAAATAACTCAACTAATTCCGTGTCCATCTTTCCCTATGACAAAGTGTCCGTCTTTCCCGCTTTGGTGTCAGGATGTTTAAACCAGCAGAAAACAAGATTTTTTAATTCTTTCATTCTTGTTCTTTCGCCAGTTTTTTGCTTAACATTCATGACAAATCGTTCATGTAATAAAACTTCCGAAAATATAAACAATGCAAGTTACAGAGCTTACGACCTGCAGTAATAAAATTAGATCCACAAAGCTGCGCACAATTGAAAATTTGTTTTGTTCGTGAATTTAACCAATTTCGCATATATTACACGAAAAATGTTCTCAAATGTGTTGTTTTACCTTCAGTTTGGATTCTACATGGTTGAATTACTCGAAAATTCCCTTTTTCATGCATTTATGACAAGTGTCCATCTTACCCGCAGTGTCCGTCTTTACCTACCTTCCCCTATATTATACAGGTGCGTTTATCCCAAGGTGTATGAATTTAGAAGGCTGATTTTTATCGCTTCTGTTTCTGAATGTAGATTTTAAAAGTGTTATGTGTATTCGTCAAGCCTTCAGAAAGCTTGTTTGAACAAAAGTTTTCACCCATTCTGTCAAAAAGTGATATTCAAATTTGGTTCTAAAAAAACATGCTACGAGACCACCTGGACTAGATACACTTTGATTCTGGATTCCATCACCAGATCTCTTTAATGCACCTTGGGATAAATGTAAACACCACCTTGTTTTGCCATTTTTCGAGCAGGTACTCGAATCTAATTCTAACTTTGAGGCTAGAATAATCTAGACTGAAGATTGCAGGCTAGTTTTGTGTGCGGTTTTGTGTGGAGTGTTTACATGATTTCAGCCTCCAACTGTCAAACTCCATACAAAAAGCTGACTAGAATCGTGAAGGGTCCCATTCTTAATAAAATAATTAATAAAAATAACCTCTTTTCAAATAATTGTTTTCTGCCGTTCTTAGTTTGTTGGAATCCTTCCTGTTGAACAAAGATTTTTTGAATGCCAAGCGAATTTCCTCGCAGAAAGGAAAATGTATCAACGAAACAAGGCGCAACAGAAAACGTCCCAAGTGGTCCCGTGATTGCACTGACCTGCACCACACTTGAATGGATTGCAGAGTTGAAGCAATTAGCGCAGTGTGCCGGTGCATGTGGCTGCAATCGAAATGCAATTGCACTTTGTGAATGTGTGTCTAGAGAGGGGGGTGGGATGTCTCGTCTAAGCCTCAATCAATTAGCAAGGTTTGCCGGGGGTGGGACCAGGGGAGCTTTGCAATTGGCAGTGGTTAAGCGCTGCCTTATCACGAATCTTCGCTCCCACAAATGTACTGACGCAGCACACGGCTGGTAAGCGCACACGGCGACAGAAAATGATTACTACTGCGCATTGCATGGAAGAGCAGCAATAACGGGAAGAAAACAGCTTATTCCAAAAAAGGATTTATATGTAAGTAATAAAAAAGAGTATTCCCGGGCCTTTACGCGAATCAGCAGGTCGGATTTGGTGAACCGTAAAATACACATCTCATGCTCGTAGCGCTTGACATACATACACGCGAGCATAAGACAAGAAGGGCAGAACTCAATTTCAACAACATTAGCGTAAACGTATGACCCTCGCATCGCGGCAATGTCGTACACACGTACACGCGCGGTTCAGGAGCAAAGGGGCACGAGTTGAACAAGCTGATAAGGAGACTTATTAAGGAGGAGCTTCCCAACTACGGCTTTATTGCGAGTATTGGGATCATTGAGAGACTCAAGTACATGGGGTTAGGGAGTTGACAATGCACAAAATTATATAGGTTATCAAAATTCAAACAAGTGCTTGAGTGATTGGGTTGACTGGTGCCTGTTGGAGTTAGCTTTGAGTCTTTGAGACGGAAGGTGATGACAAGAAATAATCATCTTTAAGAGAGCTTTGTATTATGAACGATCTATTTTAATACAACTGATGCGTATACAATTGAACTGACATTTTTCCCATTTGTTTGACCTACTTACTGGTGGGACTGATCAAACAATGCATGTACCAAAGTGACGAGGCATTATGTACTGTGTGCTATACCAACAAACGGTTCAAAATACAAACGCGGGACTGTTCTCCTTGTTAGTATCGTTAGTGTTATAAATCAGCGAAATGTTATAAAGAGTAATATTTTCACAATATCGTTTGTTGGCCTTCGCAGGCTATAAATATCAACAAGGCAAGGTTCCGTTATCGCACAACACAGCATCGATAAGATAAAGTATCGCCTGTTGTGTATCTACAGATGCAACTGCACTACTGGGGTGGGGTGGGCTAGCCGGCACAACAACAACCACAATCCAGGGGGACGACAGACAACAACAAAATCCTTCGGTAAGGTTGATGTCAGCACGCACGAGCGGCACACAACACGGGGGGTGAGTGGACGGACCTTTGTGTGACGGTGGCCGATCGGTGCGGGTCGTTTCCTGGGGTCGCGGCAAGACAATTTGCACTTTTCCAAGGTTCCCGCGGTGGTCGAGCACGCGCGCGTGTAGCGGGACTGGCTGCTGCCGGGATCTGCGGAACTTCCTGCCACATGCGATGGGAGGATGGATGTATGTTTTGTGTTTGACATTTCTACCGTCCTCATGTCTGGGGTTGTGTGTGTGTGTGTGTGTCTGTGCCGAAAACAGGGCGCAAAAGGGCTGGCGCGGATAAAAACACGTGCGCTCGATGGTGTGCGTGCGGCGCTGCACCGTCTGTGAATGTGTTGTTTGCCTCCCCGCCCCTGCTGGTGCGTGTTTATTTATGTGGCGACGATGGTGTGGCTACTGTGACCGAGGGCCGCCGTGCGTGTGCGGAGTTTGTGTTGTGGCGCGCGCGCGTGTGTATTTTACTGTGCTCGCTGCCGCTGCACACACACACGCAGAAGGGTCGATATCGTCGCACGCTGGCTCGGGCGGACGACGGTGGTCGGTGTTGTGGACGGGCCAGAAACATTCCGGGGCGGACCTTCCCCTTTCTCGAAACCAAAGAAACCACCCTCAGCCGCGTGTGTGTGTGTCTGTGTCGAGACGACGGTGTGTGTGTTTGCTTTACTGTGTGTTGGTGACGCAATTCGCTCGCCCAAGGCCTTCCACGGTCGATTGTGTGTATGGCGCGCTCGGCCATGGTTCGGTGTTGTTTCCTGCATTATAATGCTACTTTGAAAATGCATAGACACACACACACACGCGCGCGCGCACATGCAAATCTTTAATTTGCGATGACAAACAATCGGATAAACCCGTGAGCGGGGTTTCGCCATCCCTGCACAAATCATACGCAACGCAACTACGCAAGCAAACACATACACACAGGCACACACGCACACACGCACACACACATTACGGTAGCCTTCTCGCGCGCGCTACGTCACTGACTGAAAGGGGAGGGGGAAGGGGAGGGGAAAAAAAGAAAACAAGAAAAACAATACTCCATTGCATATCTCGTCGTTTCGTTGGCGCTCTGTGCGTCCCATCGTCTTTACCCCCTCCACACACACACACACACTTGTTTTCGCGCTTTTCTTCTGCTTCTCAACCGATGGAAAAGATGGACTTCACCCATGAAGAGAAAGAGACCGAGACGAGGAAGTGGAAATGCGTAAATAAAAAAAGCAGACAGCAGCTATGACGACACCATCACCTTTTTAGCGCTGGCGTGAAGTGAAGATACGTGAGACCGTTTGGCAGCGAAGCGAAAATGGTCGCTGCTCATTACAAGGACAGCCAGCAGCAGCAGAAAACATGACTTTTCCACCCCGTTCACCCCGGTGGTAGGGGCACCGACTTACCTTTGGCTTGTTCAACCATTTTCGTAACGAATCCATTACGCTGCGGAGCGCGAGGGGGGTATCTGTGGAGGTCGCTTATCAATCGAAGTCGTGCCTGTGTGCCCGAGACGACGACGGATTCCGCGCCGTGACGACGACGACGACGGCTTTCACACCACCAGGCAGCAGCGGCTGCTGTGTCGTGTGGTCGTTTTGCTGTATTATTGCTAAGGTTACACCGCTCTGGGCTGGCACCGTTTGCTGTGCCACTGTGTTTTTGTTTTGCAGCTCACAAGGGGGAGAGATTTGTTGTCACCGAAATGCACTTCGTTCACGAAAACAAAGCACACACACTCATACATACACTCTCGGGCACATACACACGCGCACACTAGCGCGGCACGCAGCCCGTACTACGCGTGAACAATGGTGCACTCGCACTAAACACTGCACACACACACATACGCACAGCACACAACACGCACGACTCACCCGCCTTCCCTTAGCCGTACATCTTGGATGTTTCGTCGATTGGCCAGGGCACGGGCTGGCTGTAGTGGCTGTGGCGACAGGGAACAGGGGGTGCTGCTGATAGGTGCACGATACGTTGTCGACATGCAATCACACACACACACATGAACACACAATGCTTCGAACGGTGAACACTTCCGGATTGGAAGATTTTCGACCCGACCGCACGAAACGATGGACGATTTCACTGACTCATTGCTCTCACGCCGTCACACCAACCACCGTCACCATCTCGGCACCATCGCCCCACACCACCACCATCTGCACTGCATCGGGAGAGGTTCTGTGGCGTTAGCGTTTTTTACTTTTCTTCTTCTGCTTCTGCTGATTGCACTTTTAGTTCACGCGGCTGCACGGTTTGCAAATAAATGCATTCGCCAACCTAAAGCAATGACTCATACCCCGTACCCCGACATTCGCTATTTGGAGGGACTATGTGGGGACACGGTCCGTGTCCGAAATGGTTCGTCACACACTGGCGAAGGAGCGTACTAATGGTGGCTGTACAGCGCACGGTGGCTGTCTGACGATTTCCCTCAATTTCGCTTTTTTTTCAGCCCCGTCGTCGTCGGGCTGCTGCTGCTGCCACCACAGATTATCGGATCGTGGAGCGCACGCACACACCTTTCCCTGTGTACGTACAGATTGGGGCGAAGGCTGTCCTCTTCTTTCCCACTGCGCATGATAGGGGCGGAATCGGAGATGGCGCGAGTGTGTGTGTGTTGGTGCGAGCTGCGAAGAAGAAGAAGCAGAACTGCAGCTGTCAAAAATGGGGATTTTCGAACATGAAACATTGTTTTATTTTTAATTATTTTGATACTTTTAATTTTTGGAATGTTTGAAAAGACAAAATTAAAAAACAACAATTTTAAGCAATGAACATGACGCATTACTTACCAAATAAAAAGAATTTGAATTTGTTTTCGAAAAGAGACATCCCACTGTGCACAGAAGCACAAGAAAGAGAGACAATGAACAACGCTAGAAAGAGAAAGGAGAACGAGCTGTCAACCAGAGTGACCAGAAATACCGATTTATCTGTATTCCTACCGATTTTTGATATGCCTACCGATTCACAGATGACCGCCCTAAAACAACCGATGTTCCATTTATCCTATCGAAAATTACAGATATTTGATTTTTCAGTCGTTTAAGCTTAATATGTTTAATATGTTTATTGATTAATCCATCGGGATCTTGAAGATCCTACATGAATGTACTTAAACTAGTGCTTATAGACTATGTAAGGTACATAAATCGATAGGGGAGAACAGGTGCACAAAAGAACAGGTGCTTAATTTGTGGCGCTTGGGATGCTGTTTCAAGGATCGCTACCTGTAAAACCTCGAGTTTTACCAATTTGTATTAAACGTTGAACTTATAAAAGGCACAAAATCGGAAGGCAGAAGAATTAACAGAAGGCTGAAGGTGTTGTCAGTACAACGATCCGTAAACGAATAATCTTTATTTTTGACATTCGGATTATCGCACAGTTGTCGCGGTGATGGTCATATTCCGATCCGGCACTATGGTCTAATTAGGGGTCAAATCTCCAGGGTACTACAGCTCGGCCATCCTAACCAACAAATTGACCTCAATTTATGTGTAAATATTAGTAATTCAAATTTCGTTAACGGTTTCATACGGCTCACTCCATTTCTTCAACTTGTTTGATTCTAATATGCCATCATATGGCATCTGAGTTATTGGACAGCCCTCAATGTCCCTAATGACATAGCGATCGTTAGGCAATACCTTATGGACTATGTACGGACCTTTATATTTAGGAATCAACTTCTTATTCTGCTGAGTGTTGCTATCAATGTTCCGCATTACTACATAATCTCCAACTTCATATTTAGCTGCTGGTTTATGATTTTTACGAAAATATGCCTCATTGGTAAGCTGAGATTTAATTATATTTGCCGATGCTTCAGCCCGAATGTCGCTTAAATCATTTAGTGTACTTCCACGACGCTCGTCTAAAAACTCCGTTAGTTCATCAATTAAATGACCCCGTTGTTCAATACCAAACAGGAGAACTGAGGGTGAAAACTTCGTACTGGCGTGCTTTGAATTATTCAACGCATATTCAGCATCCAGTAAATGCAAATTCCAATCATCGTGATCATAAGAGTCCGAAAGTTTGCTGAGTATGGGTCGAAGTACGCGGTTAACCCTTTCGACTTGTCCGTTTGCTTGTGGTGAACCAGTAGCGTTGAGTACATGCTGTACCTCATTTGATCTAAGGAAATTTTCGAACTGATTGGACGTGAAGCAGGTACCTCGGTCACTAATTATCCGTTTGGGTCGGCTGTAATAGGAAATGTATTGTTTGAGAGCATTGCATACTTCCTGACTTCCAGTGGAACGAGTCGCGTATAGCTTAGTAAATTTCGTAAATGCGTCTATCACAACTAATATATACTTCTTTTTGGATTTCGTAAGAGGTAGTGGTCCCAGGTGATCAATGTGAAGTGTGTCAAAAGGTTGGGGAGCTTTCGGTATACTGTGGATGTTCTGATTATTAGTTCTAGTGGGAGCTGAATATATGATACATTTCAAACAATTCTTAATGAAAGACTCAACTCTATTCCGCATAGAAGGAAACCAATAATGACAGCTAATTTTTGAAATTGTTTTGTCAACCGATAAGTGACCTATTTTCTCATGTGTGTGGCGGATGATATTATCTACCATCTCGCGGGGGACATAAAACTGAAGCTCTTTTGAGGGTGACTCATGATATACGAAACCATCTTGCAAAACATATCCAGGTAAATTTTCCAGTTCTAGTTGGGACCTAATGCTTTCAATAGTAGGATCACGAGATTGGGCTAGCTGTAGTTGGAAGTCAATATCAAGTTCACTTATAGCACCAATTGCTTCAGTCCGGCTCAGAGCATCCACGTGGGCCATAGAGGAACCTGAGCGATGCTGAATAGTATAGTCATAATTCTCGAGGAATAGGGACCACCGGGCAATCTTCGCAGAAGTGTTACGATTTTTCAGCGTTTGTACAAGAGAATTGCAATCCGTGATTATCTTTAAGGGTAATCCATGGACGTACGAGTGGAACCTTTTCAACGCATATATTACGGATAGAGTTTCCAACTCGTAGCTATGAAGTTTTGATTCTTCTTTAGAGGTGGTTTTAGAAAAATATGCTATTGGGTGAAGTTTCCCATCATTCTGTTTTTGGAATAAGACTGCACCGAAACCGAATGAGCTCGCGTCGCAATGCAGCTCCGTCTCATATTTGGGATTAAATATAGCCAAGACAGGAGACTGGACAAGTTTTTGACGAAGGGTTTGAAATGCTTGGATGCAGGAATTATCAAAATCAAATGGCACATCTTTCTGAAGAAGATTTGTAAGAGGTTTAGCTATATGAGAAAATGATGGAACGAACCTACGGAAGTAAGAAAAGAGCCCTAAACATCTTCTTAACTGTTTGACATTAGTAGGCATAGGAAAGTTATATATTGATGTAAGGTGTTTTCCACTAGGTCGTATACCAGAGGCACAGGCTTCGTATCCAAGATATTCCAAATTAGTGTGGGCAAATTTGCATTTATCAATGCGCAGTTCAAGTCCATTTTGTTTAAGTTTCTCGAGAACAGAACTCAACGTCTCAAGATGAGAGTGAAAGTCATTAGAAGCTATTATGATGTCGTCCAAGTAGACAACTAATTTCTCGGAATCTATAAATTCGCGTAATATTGAATTTATGAATCTCTGAAATTCCGCGGGGGCATTTTTAAGCCCAAAAGGCATCTTTAAATATTCATATTGCCCATCAGGTGTTACGAAGGAGGTGTACTTAATTGAGCTTTCATCCATCTTTACCTGATGGAAACCGCTTTTTAAATCAAGCAAACTAAATACACTTTTACCACTCAGGTGTTCGAGGCATGTCTCAATTAACGGTAATGGAAAATTATCCCTTACTGTTATTTTATTCAGGGGCCTGTAATCGACGCACATACGCACTTCACCACTTTTTTTTCTAACTAGCACAAGGGGAGAAGCGTATGGGGAATTACTTGGTTGAATGACTTTATCATTTAACAATTGATTTACTATCTGTCGCACTTGATTCCTCTCCCCATAGGAAAGTCTACGTGGCTTTGCATAAATAGGGGTATCATGAACGAGATTAATTTTCATGGAATACTGAGGATATTCTATATTCTCAATAGGATAGTTAGTGTAGCAATGATCAAATGCGGACAAAATGGCAGCAGACTCTTTAGGCGAAAGTTGCTTCCCGATATCTAATTCAAGGGGGCTGTCAAATATCTCCGACACACAAATGTGGCTAAAAGGATCACCTACATCAAGGGACTTAACAGGTTTTGGTATCTTTTCGAAATCTGAATTACCCTCCGGTTCGCGAGCATAATGTGCGGGAATCATACTTGGATAGTGTGTAAGAAAGATTCTAAATTTTCCTAAAAGGTCACGACCTATTATGAATGGCCAAGGCATACTTCTAGCAGGTAAAATGATAAGCGAGTGTGTCACACTAATATTACGAATTATGATCCTGCACTCCACTCGACCTAACGTCGTGAGCATAGTATTTCCTAATCCTCGGTACCCAGAAGGGGTAGGTTGATGCGGAAAGTTACCTGGTACTACATTGTCTGCTATTAGACTTACAGGGCTGCCTGTATCAAAAAGTGATCGTAAAAACGTTTGTTCGCTCCATGTATGTTGGATATTGAAACTAACACATACCGTTTCAATTTCGCTAAGCAGTATTTGGTCCGCAGTTTCCTCATCGAATCCATGGGAACCCAGATGGTGCACCGCAGCAGTCGTAACGGGCTGGAAGTTTCGGCACTCTCGATGTGTATGTCCCATTTGGTGGCATTTAAAACAGGATCCCTTGGGGCGGCGTGGCATTGGGCAAGCGCTTTGATAATGGCCGAATTGAGAACAGTTAAAGCATCTGGCCGGTTCATTATTGTTGTTCTGCGCCCATTGACGCGAGGGGCCAGTGCTGCGGGGTGGAGCTGGGGGTTTAGTGCGTAACGGTGCTGGTGTAGGAGTCACGCCACGAGTTTGACGAAAAGTTTCGTATTTTTTCAGCAGGGTTTTAAGGTGCTCGAGCGATTTTGCAGCGAAACGTATGGATGACGTATTAATAGGATCATCAATTCCGTCAATTATAATATTGACCAAGTCTTCCTCTGGAATGACGGTGCCCGCTATTTGCTGCATTTCCAACACATACCTTGTGATGCTTTCATGTTGCGAGAGATGTCGTGCCCTTAGTTTTTTAAACACTTCTTCTAGTGATGTTTTTGATGTGAAAGTACTAATAAGGTCAGCTTTCAGTGTCTCATAGGTGCATGCGCCTGAGGTTTTAGCAAAAATGGCGGCGGTGTCGGTGAGCAGGCGGCGCATACAGAAAAATTTCAGCTGGTCGTTTAGTGTGTACAAGCTACATACTTGTTCAAATTCTCGAAACCAGTGCTCCACCCCTACTCCTCCTCTTTCACCACTAAATTTTCCTATGAAGTCTTCAAAGTTGGGTACATACACTGGCAGCACTGTAGGTAGCGGCAAAGGGAGCGGTGGTGACGATGTTAAAGATGGCGGCACTGGCTGCGCTGTAGGTAAAGGCAGCGGTGGTGGTGATGATGATGATGGTAGCGAAGTCGAAGCGATGTTAGATGACTTCAGCATAGCGATTTTCTGACGAAGTTCGAGCACTTGCAGCTCCTTCTGCAGTGTTTCTAATTCCGTCTCTAACCCGCCAGAATTAGCTGTCTTGACAATTTCTTGCTCGTCATTCATTTGCTTTATCGCCAAATCCCCAGTATCAACACTTTCATGCGTTACTTCGGGCGCAAGCTTTTGTTCGGCTACAACGTGACTTCTAGGAAATAGCTCCTCGTACAACATGCGGATTTGAGCAATCGTAGCGGTTGGAGGCACCGGCACTTTCGCGTTCTCCAGCGCACACAACATATCTTCTTTAGACGGCATGGCACAATCCCACTTCTGAGATGTAAAACCTCGAGTTTTACCAATTTGTATTAAACGTTGAACTTATAAAAGGCACAAAATCGGAAGGCAGAAGAATTAACAGAAGGCTGAAGGTGTTGTCAGTACAACGATCCGTAAACGAATAATCTTTATTTTTGACATTCGGATTATCGCACAGTTGTCGCGGTGATGGTCATATTCCGATCCGGCACTATGGTCTAATTAGGGGTCAAATCTCCAGGGTACTACACTACCCTTATTTCCCAAATGCCTCAAATCCAATAAACGACCACTAAACGGCTTCTAAACGACTCAAGTTCTCTACCTAAACGGAATATAGAAAGACTTCGTTTAGCAGACGGCAAACGACTCATGCATTCTAAAAATAGCGAAAAAGCTGGTGGCGCTCTCTGTTGGTGGGATACCCCAACCAGTTGAGCTTCATCGCTTGGAGGAGAGCTTTCTTATTTCCTCTGTACTGTTGTACGGTTTCGCATTGAAGTTATGCATCGCTAGAACTAGAACGGCGATACAATTGTTTAGATACTAAACTCCAATAGAAACCATCAGCACTGAAGCAAGTGAGATTTGAGTAATGGTCGTTGGTATTGATACCCACGTATCTGACCACACGACCATTCATATAGACTTTTGCTCGGAAAGTTAGAACGTTATATAGGTCATGATAAGATGAAACTTGTCGAAACACATTGCAAGAAAAGGATAGCAATATAATGATCAGTTTTAATACGCCATCTATTGATCAAACCAATGAAGCTGTGGAGCTTTCTTTTTTTTTTCTATGGATATTCAATTTTCCAGTCGTTTAAGCTTAATCTGTGGCGCTTGGGTACGGTTAACACTTCTTTCGCTTTTACTTCTTTTAACTCAGTTAAATTTCGAGTTTTAACCTACCTGTTGCATAGTAACACGCATAACGCAGTAACATTGCAAGACTCGATCAGAGTACACATTGAGTGAATAAAGTTGATTCCATTCTGAACTAAGGAATAAAGCAGTTGTGTTTTTCTGAAGATATATTCCCTGCGACATATCACTACCGAAAACTACCCATAAAATTTTGATGCGCCTACCGAAAACCGCCAACATAATCTGGCCACACTGCTGTCAACGCGTGAAGGCATCTTGGCGCTATTCTGCAATTGTTTCGTGACTTTTCCTGTAGCAACAACGGCCGCGAACTGCGAGTGAATGCACAATGTCCACGATAAATAAGCTTGAAATACGTGGAATACGCAGCTTTGGAGTGGACCGTGCCGATGTGCAGGTAGGTCGTTTCCGTTTTTGCCATTAGTTGCCGTACCATCCAGCTTTACCGCTCTAACGCTTTTGTTTTTCGGCTTTACAGCAAATCAATTTCCGCTCCCCGCTCACGCTGATCGTGGGCCAGAACGGTTGCGGCAAGACCACCATCATCGAGTGCCTGAAGTACGGGCTGACGGGAGAGGTGCCGCCGGGCACGAACCGGGGCGTCGGCTTCGTGCACGATCCCAAGATATTCAACACCGTGGAGAGCTTGGGGCAGGTGAAGCTGATGGTGAAGGACTTTACCGGCAACACGGTGACGGCGATCCGGTCGATGAAAATCACGCACAAGGGCAAGAACCCCAAGTTCGAAACGATGGACTCGACCATCACGATGGAGAACGCCCAGACGAAGGAGAAGGTCACGATGACGCGGTCGCGCGTCACCGACATCAACAACGAGATGTGCGACGCGATGGGCGTCTCGAAGGCCATCCTGAACAACGTGATATTCTGCCACCAGGAGGACTCCTGCTGGCCGCTGGAGGAGCCGAAGGAGCTGAAGAAAAAGTTCGACGCCATCTTCGGGACGACCGAGTACAACCGGGTGATCGATAAGCTGATCAAGATCAGCAAGGAGTACAACGAAAAGCTGAAGGAGAAGCAGGGCGACCTGAAGCTGCTGCAGAACGTGAAGGCGCAGGCGGAAACGAAGCAGCTGCAGCTGGAGGACGGCGAGCGGAATATGGCAAGGCTGACGCAAATGATCGGCGAGCTGGAGGAGGACATCCGGCCGATTCAGAGCAAGCTGGAGCAGCTGGCCCTGGTCGAGCGGCAGTACTCGTCGCTGCTAGCGAAGAAGATTGAGTTTAACTCCAAGTAAGGAAATGTTCGTGAGTTGCATAGTTCTCTCTGTTAATACTATCTTTTGAACGTCTTTCGGCAGGATAAAGAGCAAGCACGAGCAAAGCCAACAGCTCCGTTCGAAGATAAACAAACTGTTTGAAGGATCATTGCCCGAGCTGGAGATGGAAGTGCGAATCTTTCAGCAAACGTCCGCCTCGAAGCGGTCCGAGCTGGAGGACGAAGAAGCGGAGCTGCAGCGCCTCAAACTGCAGGACCGTTCCCTGCAAAGCAAGCTGCAGTCAATCGATGGGCAAAAGATTGAGCTCGCTGAAAAGCAGAAACGCGAACGGGAGCTTCAGATCGAGCGAGGCAAAAAGATTCGGGCGCTTGGCGATAAGCTTTCGCTCTCACTATCCGACGATTACGGTGCTGCTTCGGTCAGTGCCAGCGTAGTAGAGGCTGCCCTCGGCTCGATCCGCAATGCGCTCAAAGCGCAAGAAGCGACGGTCCAATCGAAGAGCAAGGCCTTTGAAGAGGAAGACGCACAGGCACAGAAGCGCATCGACAAGTTGCGCGAAACGAAAGCCACGCTGGAGAGCGACTGCACCTCCAAGCGCAAGCAGATCGAGCAGCTGGACCGTGAAAAGCTGCAGACGGCTCGCGAAGTGGCCGAAATCGAGCGGTCGGCCGAAACGCTGAAGCGACTGATCGATGAAATCGATCGGCTCGAGCAAGAGTACGAAACGCAGGTCAGTGCTGCGGATCTGCCCGCGAAGCGCAAGGAGCTGGCGGAAAGGAAGCTGCTGCGCGATCAGCTGCAGGATCAGCTGGACAAGCTGGACGAGCGCATCAGCTCGCTCGATGCGGTTGCCATGAAGGAGCAGGAGCTGACACTGAAGGAGCAGCAGTGCACCGGGCGGGAGGCTGAGCTGCGGCGGCTGCGCAACAAGCACGGTGACAGCTTACGACGCCTCTTTCCCGACCGCACAATCGAGTCGAACTACAAGAGCAATCTGCAAAACCTGTACGACGAGCTGCAAAAGGAGGTGAAAACAGTGAATGAAAAGGTGCGCCGCACGCAGGCCACGGTGACGGAGATGGAAACGACCCGCAAAAGCCAGAAGCAGCAGCTCGATCGGCTGGAGCGTGAGTTGGCCGACGCAGAGGAGAAAATATACAGCGCCTGCCGGGGCAACGCGTACGAGGAGGTGCTGGCCAAGCTGAACGAAAAGATACAGAAAAACAACATGGAGCACGGCGAGGCACGGTCGGCCGTCGTGCTGTACCAAAAGTTCATTGCCAACATCGATAACGATCGCTGCTGTCCGGTGTGCGAAAAGGGGCTGGAGAGTGAGGACGCGCACGAGGTGAGCGGCAAGCTGGGGGATGAGATTCGACGGCTGCCGGAGAAGATTGAAACGCTCGAGCGGACGCTCAAGAAGGATCGGGCCGATTACGACAAGCTGCTTGCACTGAAACCGATCTCGGAGCGGTTGGAAAAGCAAAGGAAGGAACTACCCCAGCTGAAACAGCAGCTGCAGGATACGGAGAAGCGGCTCAGCACCGCGTCGGACGAGCTGGAAGAGTACCAGCTGGCGGTGTCAGAACCGACGGCTAACATGCAGCTGATCAATGCGATTGTAGGCGATATGAGCGTGCTGGACAAGCTGGGCAGCGAGCTGGAGCGCATGAAGCGTGGCGTAGAGGAGCTGCGTGCCCAGCTGGGGCCGAACATGGCCGAGGGCGTTACCATTGAGTCGCTCAAATCGGAACGGGAAGCTTTGCGCGCCAAGTTCAAAACGGAGCGAAATCGCACCGACGAGCTGCAGAACACGATCGATACTAAAACGGAAAAGCTGAACAATCTGCAGGCTCGCAACAATCAGATGAAGTCGAAAAAGCTGAAGCTACAGGAATCGGTCCAATCGTTGGAGCAGAAGCGCGCGTCCGTCAACGAGCTGGGTGCAAAAATTGCCACCCTGGAGGAGGAATTTAAAGACGCCGAACGGCGACTCACCCCGGCGCGGCAGCAGCTGCAGCAGGAGCTAGAGCAGAAGCAACGCTCCAAGGAGCAAAACAACAAAGAGCTGCAGCGGTTGCGCAAAGCGCTTGAGGAGCTGCGCTGGGAGGAAACGGCAATCGTACGGCTGAGCGGCGAGCTGGACGATCTGGCCGCACTCAATTTGGGCGTCGAGCTGAGCCGACTGCAGGCGAAACGAGAACAAACGCAGCAAGAGCAAGACCAGCTAAAGCGCACGATGGACGGCAAGGCGAAAAGCATCGAAAAGCTGCGGCAAGACATCGCCAATCAGCATCTGCAGGAGCGGGATCTGCTGGACAATCGCGATCTGAAGCGTTTGATGCGCGAAACGGCCGACTTGGAGGCGGAACTAGCCGCGCTGGTCAAGAGCATGGGCGAGATGGAGGTGTGCAGTGTGCAGAAGGAGCGCGATCGGCTCATTGATCTGCGCGATGAGCTGCAGGCCCGCCGGAGCGAAATGAACGGCAAGGTCGGCGAGCTGCAGCGGCAGCTGAACGAGCTGCGCAAGGAGCTGAATCGCAGCGAGTTCCGCAACGCCGTCCGCAACTACGTCACGACGCTGACCGAATCGATCGTGCAGCGGAAGATCATCAGCGACATCAAGAAGTACCGGGACGCGCTGGAAAGTGCACTGCGCGAGTACCACACGGAGAAGATGCAGGAGATTAACCGGACCATCTTTTCGCTGTGGCGCGATATCTATCGCGGGAACGACATCGACTACATTCGCATAAACACGGTGGACGACGGGGTGGCGGAGCGGTCGGACAAGCGCCGTGCCTACACGTACGGCGTGGTGCAGGCGAAGAACGATGTGGAGATCGATATGCGTGGCCGCTGCAGTGCCGGACAGAAGGTGCTGGCCTCGCTCATCATACGGCTGGCGCTGGCGGAAACGTTCAGCAGCAACTGTGGCGTGATGGCGCTGGACGAACCGACCACTAACCTGGACCGGGACAACATCGACTCGCTGTGTGAATCGTTGCGTCGCATCGTGTCGGAGCGGGAAGGAGGCCACTTTCTGCTGATCGTCATCACTCACGACGAGGAGTTTGTGACCAAGCTGGAAAAGTTTGAAAACTACTATCGCATTTCGCGCAACAGCGAAGGTAAATCGGTGATTAAAGAGGAGCAACTTTAAATTCCATGCCATATTCCATTTTTGCATTGCACGTATGTATTATTCTCATTTTTCGTTATTGTCTTGGTATGTTATCATATTCAGTTTATTAATAAAACATACGATGCTGTTTGGATAAAGAGAGTGTGCTGGTAATGAATATATTGATGACTGTTCCAATGCACATTAACAATTGGATAAAATATCGATCGAAATTTGGTTTAGTTGTTAGAATTTTCCTTACAATCTTAAAACTCATTTTGATGAAAGATTTGTTGCCAATTAAAACAAATGTAAGAAATTCATGTATTGAAATAAGACATTTCTGAACAAAATATGATCTCTTGATTTCTTGAGTTAATATTTTTCATAATACAGCAGATCATCAACCAAACAAACGATTTGAAGCTTCACCATCACAACTAATAGCTCAATGAATGAAACACACTGATGGTTGAGGTGGCGTCGCTGCTGCAGTCCGATCGTTGTTCCTTTGTTTTATTTTCACATAAAGTACACTTCCCGTAAAACATATTCAAGAAAGTGTCCCAAAATTAAGAAACCCACTGAAATCTCCTGTATCTATTCGTGAGGTGCATTATCAGCGTCGTGCGAGTAACAGCATAATGAATGGCTGCTGTTTAACAGGAAATCCGTTCTTCGCAGATTTGTATGCTTTCTTCAGTGGCTGGTTGGTCCATAACTTCAGGTTATCCTTTTTAAGGTTGTGTGATGACATCTGTTAACCAACAATTGATAGCATATGAAAAATATCTTTGCCACGGGGTAAAGTCTTTACACGTTAGTGTCATGATGCTAAACCACCAAAAAGCAATATTTGTAAAGCTTTTTTTGTCATTTTTCCATCAGTTGTTTGCTCGATTGAAAATTTGTTTGTACAAATTTGATAGAAATCATGACAAAAATGGTTCTCAAATGTGTTGTCACACCTCTAGGCTGGATATTATATTGTTGAATAATTCACTAATTACTTTTATGCAGTTTTTATGACAAGTTTTCATCTTTCCCGTAATGCCCGTGTTTACTTACCATCCTCTAGATCAGGGGTCTCCAAACTTTTCAGTTCGCGGGCCGCATTGCTTCACAATCAATTTCGTTGAGGGCCATTTTGACGCTACCTTTAGAATGGGTGGAAGTTCAAATCTCGTTTTAATAAGTAAATACTAGCAAAATACATAAAATTTCTAGAGCTTTCTTTTATTGAATCTTGATTTTCGTCTTCCAGAATTAAAAAAATAAATTTTGATTGGTTAGTCAGAAAAGAAATCTATTTAATTTAATCTTTACCCAGTCATCGCGGGCCGCATTAAAGGCTCTTGAGGGCAGCATGCGGCCCGCGGGCCGTAGTTTGGAGACCCCTGCTCTAGATCATGGGTCTCCAAACTACGGCCCGCGAGCGGCATGCGGCCCTCAAGAGTCTTTAATGCGGCCCGCGATGACTTGGTAAAGGTTAAATTAAATAGCTTTCTTTTCTGACTAACCATTCAAAATTTATTTGTTTACTTCTGAAAGACGAAAATCAAGATTCAATAAAAGATAGCTAAATAAATTTTATACATTTTGTTAGTATTTTCTTATTAAAACGAGATTTGAACATCAACTCATTCTAAAGGAGCGTCAAAATGGCCCTCAACAACGTTGATTGTAAAGCAATGCGGCCCGCGAACTGAAAAGTTTGGAGACACCTGGTCTAGATAACGATTTTTTAAAACGTATGATATAATAATTTGGAATTGAAGTATCGATAAAATCGGCACACGAAGCATAGTGAACCGGAAAAACTCCAAAAAAAATTCGGGAAAAACCGGGGAAAAATTGGGAATTTAAAATCCTGATTCGAGTGGCCACCCTGATCTTACGAGCATTTTTGCGAACAAGGATTTTGGGGCCAACTAACTTTGCGACCAAGGATTTTGAGATTTTGAATTCTACTACCTAGTAGTGATGGGCCATCGGAATCGCACCCACGACTCGGAATCGCTTCCGAGCATTACTACTCCGGCTCCGATTCCGATAAATTCAAACCGCTGGAGCCGTCCGGAGCCGTCTAGAACCGTTGGAGCCGCCGGAGCCGTTCGGAGCCGTCTGGAACCGTTGGAGCCGCCGGAGCCGTCCGGAGCCGCTAGTCGGCAGCCGGAGCCGATCGGAGCTGTCCGGGGCCGTCGGAGCCGTCCGGAGCCGTTGGAGCCACCGGAGCCGGTTGGAGCCGTCGGAGTCGTTGTAACAGACTGAAGTCTGAACGACTCCGACGGCTCCAACCGGCTCTGTCGGCTATGACGGTCCCGACGGCTCCAACGGCACCAACGGTTCCGACGGTTCAAACCGGCTCCGGACGGCTCCGACCGGCTCCAGCTGCCGACTAGCGGCTTCGGGCGGCTCCAACGGCTCCAATGATTCCCACGGCTCTAACGATTCCGACGGCTCCGGCTGCCGATTAGCGGCTCCGGACGGTTCCGGACGACTCCTAGTTCAGAATTTTGCACCTATCTTCCGGAACCGCTTCTTTTTTTGGCGCCGGTCGGAAATTCGGAAGCGATTCCGGATTTTTGTTGAATTTACCCATCACTACCACCTAGAATTTTGCCATCTGTGGATTTGGTACCAAGGATTTTGCGACTAAGAACTTCGCGACCAAGGACTTCGCGGCCAAGAATTTTGTGACCAAGAAGTTTGCGACCAAGGATTTTGCGACTAATGCATGTTACAATGAAGTATGTTGTGACTAACATCTTTCCTGTTTTGAAACCATCTTAAATGTAATAAAAGTACATCCTTACCGATTGCTACCACCATAAGCGTCATCCAATGACAGCAAAACGCCTATAAATCGAACACTCTTGACCTTGTAAATTATGTGACCGAACTAACAAATCAACCTTTGCCGTCTCCAGACAACATATGCCGATGGTGCAATGAAGCGAGTCCAGGATTTACACCATTATTATTTATGGACCTACAATAGACTCTTAATTGTCCATTACCACAGGCATGCATCTTGCCTTGTGTACTTTCCAACTGAACCCCGGTACGTGTGGGAAGATGAAGCTGCTGCTTAAGATGGTAGCAGCTTCTTGCCTTACCCGAGCATCTATCTATATTCTCTTTATGCAAATGATACACATCCGGCGCGCTTTTGAAAACGTTTCACCCCTATCACCTAGCCGTAGCCGTTTTCCCGCTTACTCCACCACCTTCAGCCGTTCGCACGTCAGCGGATCTACGGGGAATGTAATTTAGCTCCTTTTGTTTTTCAATCCTACTGAAAGCCCTCGCTACCGTATCCATAATCTCCCTCCCTGCACCCGATCCGGAACGATATCATCCTCGGAAAACGCTTCTTCCCAGTCCTTATGCTGCTTGCGAGGAGGTTAAGCATATGATAATAACAAGGATCAAAGATGCTCATACGCTTTCTTGCAGGTTGCGTGGTTGTCTTCACTTGCTCCCTTTCTTCCCTATCGATAAAGCAATCCCCCTTCCTAATCGTCTCTCGCGCGAAGTTCCCGCGTTTACGCGAGCGGTTTTGTGGAGGATTTTTGTTTTGGTGGTTGCGCTATTTACATAATTTTAACACTCACCAACACGGATCCGATTCACTTTAATTGATTGACTTTGATATGCTTGATCCGTTCCTGTCATGTGCGATGGCGGTAGCGCTCTGCTGTGTCTGGAGCTATTGAGCCTGGGTAATGTATGCGTGTATGCGATATGATGCCAGGATGTGGACAACCAGGACGAGAAGGGTACGCGTACGAGTACGTGATTTCGTCGAACTGATTTGTCGATTCGCTGCAAGAAGTACCGGAGCCGAGGCTGCTCATCGGTTGTATAAAAGCAAGCGGTTGGACATGGCCTAGGCAACAGTTTCCAATCCGGTTTAGACTAGTGACGGTCGATTGGGGAATCTTGTTGCAAAGTGACGCAGTTCAATTGATACTCAGTGGCTTTTGGTACAGTTCAATTAGAAGGTGCACAAAGTGCTGGAATTGTAATACGGTGAAACATAAGTGAGTGGTTCTGTGAAGTTGAAAACGGCCAAGCAAAGGTTAATTAATACCCTGCAACCCTCCAGATCTCGTCCAGCATGTTACATACACGCACGATTGCTCTACTGCTGGTGGGGCTAGTGGTGCTAGTGAATGCCCAAACGTTTCAGTACTCCCGTGGATGGACAAATGGGAAGCGTTCGCCGTCGTCTTCATCATCGTCTTCACCATCATCCTCGGCTGCAATGGAACCTTTAACTGCGAATCAGCTGCTGGCCTCTGCTCTGTCTCCTGGGGGATTAAACTCTTTAAAACCTAGTGAAAAGTATGCAATTCATCCTCTCTAAACCAATGCACATGTATAAAAATGGTTTAACTGAACATTCTCCTTACAGAGCGCTCTTACGACGCTTTTTGCGGAACCCGTGCGATCTTCGTGTGGCCAGCTTATTGGCCGCTGCCCACCCAACCAAAGAGCTGTTTCCACTGGCCGGCAACAGCTTTGACAGTGCGGAATCAGCCGGAGCCGCATTCGTGCTGCCACCTTTCCTAATGGATCCCGACGAGAGCAACGGTGGCATCGGTGGCAGCAATTTGGCCAACGGTCGCTCGATGGAGGATGAGCTGCGCTTCAAGCGCGGTACGGCCACCGGTTTCAGTGATCATCGTCAGAAAATTGCTTAAAACAGTCCCCGCTATATCCGTTATCACATGCCCGTCATCACATGCCGCCAGACATCAGAGTCAGTCAGTCAGTCACGTCGGGGAGGTCGGAGGAAGAGCGTAAATCAGCGGATACAGGTGCTACGCTTCAGGATGGTGTCCACGTGGCGGTAATTGTTCGCGAGACGCATCCTTGAAGAACTTCAGCAGGGGCAGAAGCAGCACCAGCAGCCGCACGTCAAGAGCAAGAAACGATGATTTAATAATGATTCGCGTCGAAGGCAGGAAAAAAGGAAGAAACGATTATCCATTTGTTGAAGTTTGACACGATGTCCCACATTGAACACTCTACGGGGACATGGTGTTTTCCGTTTTGGCGATGGACATAGTCACCATAGTTAGTTATACAACCCGCCATTACCGATCCTCAACTTGTTTGGGGGGGGGGAGCTGCTTATATTTCTGCCCAGCAGAAATTGCCCACCCTGGGAGCCTGTGTGTGGACTGTGCGAAATAGTGTATTATATTAACAGATAAAGATAAGGCGTTCTTGTCACGTTGAAGCAACATTTTGGGGCGTGTTTGTTTGTTTGTTTTGCTCGTTTGTCCGACCTAAGACTTCGAGCCGATGGGAGCGGAATGAATCGATTATAGCAAATGGGACCAGAAGTTACCAGAGACTCCGAATCCGAGTGCCGAAAATGAAGTTGTCCCTGCAGGTACGGCAGGTTTGGTTACAGTTGGTCGGTGCAGTTAATTGGAAGGTTCGCTGAGGTCGACCTTGTCTTGGAGTTACAAATTATAGGGCTGTGTTTTTTGTGTCTCTTTTTGGATTTTATGAGCCACGGCGGGAGGAATTAGCCTCTCTTCCGGCGTTAAGCATGGGCAGTTAAAAGTATGACATCGTCGCTGGTGGTATGTGGCAGGCTTACGGAAGTTGAAATGAGTATTCGTTTGAAGGGAATTTCCGGACAGGCGTTAGGGAAGGATGAACGCCGAAGATCATCAGAGATTATGATCGGAAGAAAGGTATGCGTCTTTTGTGTTTAGAAAATGCACTACTATGAATTTGTTGAAAATTCTACTTGTAATCTTGCAATTCAGCCCGGTGTAAGTACAAGAGTTGAAAAAGATAAAAGAGCGCAAAGATGTTTGCTTAATAGCTTATATTTTATACTCGGGCCGGTCTCGTAGTACAGCCGTCAACTCGTACGACTTAATAACATGCCCGTCATGGGTTCAAGTCCCAAATGGACCGTGTCGCCATACGTGTAGGACTGACTATCCTACTATGGGGGGATTAATTAGTCACTGAAAGCCAACTCCACAAGTAAGTGGTACAGAGGCAGGCCTTGAACGACAACGGTTGTTGAGCCAAAAGAAGAAGAAGAAGATTTTATACATCTCTTCAGTAACACTATTATATACTGCACAAATTGGTAACTTTAGCAGATAACCTGTTAAAACTACAGTGGTGGACATTCTAACTCAGTATCTCATTTTTTATGGAGCAACCTTTTAACCTTCAAAGTAAGGTTTAACCTTTTTAATAACAATCGGAGTAATATTAAAGAAATTTTCCGCATGGCATTTTATTCTATGTCCTTCCTATGAAAGTGAAATGATGAGTATGAAATTGGAATAATATGAAAAACTAGACGGACAAAGATCCAGATCTCACGGTGGTCCTATTAATTATTGATTCTTTCACCCAGTTGCCTAGCTTTTACTGTTATGGGCACTCTGGAATGAACTTCTAACGTTTTTAACTTTGAAAAGTACATAGCAGAGTAGATAAATTGAATGATTTTAATATTTTTTAAATATAGATAATAGGACATTTATAGATAAATTACATACATTAACAATAAACACATTAACAGCATCGTACTATAGTAAAGAGTTCTATTTGTTGCAGTTTCCGAAAATAATGTTTGGCAATGATCAGTATCCAGATAATTTACTATCCCATCATTGACAGTGCAGTCGATATTAGAGCAAGAGTGGTTAATATCAGCATTAGTAAGTTGTTCTACAGATTTATCAATACAATAAAATCGCCTTTAGTCGGTCTCGTAGTACAGTCGTCAACTCGTACGACTTAACAACATGCCCGTCATGGGTTCAATCCCCAAATAGACCGCGCCGCCATACGTAGGACTGACTATCCTGCTATGGGGGGGAATCAATTAGTCACTGAAAGCCAAGCCCACAGGTGGGTACAGGCAGGCCTTGACCGACATCGGTTGTTGAGCCAAAGAAGAAGAAAATCGCCTAGAAATAGTAGAGTCACATCGTTCTGGAATTTCTAATCAACAGTTTGAAGCCAACTAATATGCATGTTGACGAGACGTTCATCATTGGGGAGATCCCCTGAGTAAGCAAGTAAGCTAGAGTAAGCTAGAAGAGCTTGGCTTTGTGTACCGATACGGGCCCAACCGGTTTCAATGTGTGAATTATCGCAACAGCAACAGCGAATAGCATCTAACGTGCACGATACAGCTATCAGCACACCACCACCAGCGCTCTTATTACTGCTTTTGCAAGATCGATCGGTGCGAAAGGCTGTGTAGTTATCGTCAAATAGTTGTGTAGAATAAAGATAGTTTCGTCCAGTTAAGTCTCGAATAAAACAATGACATCAAAAGCACTGCTGCACGAAATAGAAGAAAAATCGAAATAGAATAGAATAGAAATCAGAGAGTTTTGATTTTAGTCCGCGTACATTCTCATAGTAGATGCAAATGCTTTTTACCTCATTAACTCAAGTTGAATGTGTAAGTGAGCCCGTGTGTGATCGAGTGCTGATCAGCATTTGCACGTTCTCTGATCGAGATAGAATAGTGCTCGTTTCGTTTGAGTAAGGGAGTGTAAGTGAAGCTGTGTATGATACAGTGCTGAGCGGCCGTTGTTCGTTTGTGTTGTGGAGTGAATCAGTGTACGTTTCGTCAATAATTAAACGTTGCTCATTTTCGCTGTGATTAAGCGCTGAATACGATGCGATGCGATGGTGTTCGTCAGTAGATGTTTGTCAGGGATAAAAAACATTATTAATGAATGGAGCGGTTGAAAGGTTAGTATAGAGATTTGCGCCGTTAGTGATGATTATCTTAAAACAGTTCTGGGATCCTTTGCTCTCTTTTCTTTCCTTTGCTGTCTTGGAGTTGATCTTCATGCTCTGTGATGCGTAGACGTTGCTACAGAGATGGTATAACAATATGTTATTACTGGATGATCTCAATGTCTTTTTTTTATATTTTTAATCTAGAAATATCTTATAAGCAATACGGCAAAGTCGTCCTTCCTGAATAATAAAAAAAAATATCTAGAAACATCACCATTCTACGAAAAAAATAAATTTTGCAATGATTTGTAGACCATAATAGCCTAGGATGCAGTCGGCAGTAAGGTAATACAATAACCAATGATGAAGAGTGTCAAACAGTTTGATCTATCAGTACACCGTTAATATGGCAAGCATCGCATCTAACATACCTCTTTCCACTACGGGCAATCGGAAGGTAAACTAATCACTTGATTCACACCGGATTTAGCTGTTACAGGGAACCATTAATTTGTCAAGCTGACAGAATCTGACACGGCTTAACCATCCAATAGTTAGTAACACGTGCTCTGGTGACTGCCCTATCTGTACAAGCCGTGAGCCTGCTGTGAAAAATGCTCGCAAACACTTGTCCGGCCGTGCGACACCAGCCGCAATGTTGGTGCATGTGAATGAAAAAGGAAACCGGTGCAACCGCTCTTAACCTTTCGCTCTGCTCTGCGCTGGTAATTTGATCGGCGTGAGTACCACGAAGATTTGCGCACGTTCGATCCGAGGGTCGTTGCCAGCTTCACCTTCAACAATAATCCCATCGCAGCGAGCAGCGAGCGGAGCGCGTGCGAGGGACATATTTTCCACCGCCAATCTAATCGTCTCATCGCGGAAGGAAGGGAAAATTGCAACGCGCACTCCCTTCCCATCGAATGTAAAGATCCGCTACCGGAACGGCCAAACGCACGGCGGGATGTTGTTGCCAGCCAAGAGCATACGTGGTGTGGCGTGATAAACATCGGCAACAAAACCACTTCACTTCAAAAGAGCAACAACGATCAAAAGTCCTGCAACATCCCTGCTGCATGCGCATCTGACCCCGTACCCCTCGTCTCAGAATGCTTCTCTTCATATGTCGGTAGAAGGACACCCCTTTTTTGTACATGCTGTGACCCGCTCTCGATTGCGCAGACCCTCGAAGGGGCTGTTTCGTATTACTTTATAATTAATTTATGTGGATGAATGATTGCCCTGCGCATCGGTGTGATGAAGAGTATGGGCCGTTTGGTTACCTTTTGTACTGTTTTTTTTTTGTTTTCTTTGTAGGACTACCAGATCTCACAGGACACAAATTTTTCCCCTGGGTATGTTTGTCTTCTTTTGTTCGTTTGCATGAAACTGGGACAGTAGCAAAAAAAAGGAAGTGAATTTTTAGACTCGGACCTAACAACGCGTTTATCACTTGCACCAGAGCGTTGGCGTATTCGTTTTGACAGGTTGGATGACATTGTTTGTACCAGGATTAGGAGCGGCACAATTTAAGCAATTTGAATCAAAACTGATGCTTGTGCCGTATTTCTTACCCAGGGATGCTTTTCCCGTACAAATGTTTGCTCCTATGCTGACAGAGGGCCGCATCTAATCAAAAGTGAAGACGATGGACGCTGTCAGTGGGAATGGTTATCTGATTTGAAACACTGCCAACATTACCACACTTTTGCACGTGCTTTCTTCTCCCGTCCCCCCTTCGTAGTCTTGAGGGCCAGTTGCCAGTTCCCATTTCACAGGTGAACTTCATTTATCTTTAAAGAATTCAATTTGCGAGATTTTAATCAACGCTAGCCAGGGCGCCGGGGTCCGCCTCATCGCTTCACCGAATTAGCCGAATCATATTTAGGGCAAGCTCGCGCAGGCCAGTGTGATGAAAGGGGGTGGGGGGTTGATGGAGGATGATGCCTGCGAGCAGGTGAATAATTTATCTGCATTAACAGAACAGAAGTCGAGGAAAAGTCAAGCGAAGAGACCAGTGGAAAAAACGGACTCTTCAAATGGAAATTGCGTGCAATTTTTCCCTTTGTGTGTGGAAATGTTTTTTCCCCAAAAATCAGAAGACGGCAGGCGAATCTGTTTGGGGTTTTGTGCGTGGGGTGGAGCAATAAGAATGCTGTCCAATTTATTTAAAAATTACTGTGTTAAATTGTATAAATCGAAGGTCGTTACACATGCTGCTGGAAAGGTTTATAAAGCCATTGCAAGTTGACAATCGTTCAAGGGTCATCCTGCGAGCAACTTTTGGCTCTTTCACCAGTATCCTTGCTACTCGCTCGATGTAAGTGCTCTTGATGCAATGCAATGCTCTGTTCATGAGAAAATAATTCAATTAGCTCACTACGCACCAGCCAGCAACGCGTCCTGGGAGCGATGCATACGCCACGATGGCAACGACGTGCTGCTGCTGCTGCTGTTGCAAGTTCCACCGTCTCCAGGGACTCATCGCAACCCGGCAGCAACCTGACAACTCAATCAGCCCTTGGGCGTGGGTATTGGTGTGCCACGTGACGATACCACCAGCCTAATCGGTGCACAAGAACCATGGGAACTGCACCGGTCCCCGAACAGAGTCTACACTTGTTGGTGGAAGCCACCGAAATTCGTGAGCGATTAATGGGTCGAAAGAGGCGCATGGGTCGGAAGTGTTGTTACGCGGGCAAAAAGTATCATTTTCGGCGTGTGATTTTCCCGTCCGCACGGGGGTGAAAAAGCAGCGTTTGTTTGCGAAGAATGATAAACATATTTATAATGTTATTAGGGGGCGCGCGTATAAAGTCTGTGTGCGTAAAGAGAGCAGATCGCCCCTTTGCACGCACACAGTACAATGTGGAATTCTGTGCAGACGTACCTTGGTAGTCGAGCGTCGAGTAGAGTTAATAAATTTATGAAATCAAACACCACAGCACGCCGTACAAGGGAGCGCGAGGGCCTGATTGTTTGCTGGTTTTCGTCCATCCCAATTGTTTAGCTGTTAGTGAAAGAACCTGTTCCTGTTTTTTTTTGTGTTCCAGTGCGTGAGTGCTGGCGGTGGGAATGGCACAAGGGCACTTAGGGAAGGGCAGCCGTCCCGCGGGACCGATACACACGAGCCTGCAGTGGGCTGACGGGGCTCGCCGTCAGTCCCTCGGGGTGAGTGGTGAACACTGATGTTGCTGATGATTTTCCGGAATAGTTTGCCTTCGCTGCATACTGCTGGCTGCAACCGGAAATGTGAGAGAGGGCGCGAGTGCCCCTGGTTCGGTTGCTGACAATTGTTGCCTGTGCTGCGTCCTACACGTGCCTTTATCCCGTACACTTGCGGGACCAGAGCAAAAATGAAGGCACTTCCATTGGCACTGTCTGCAGTGTTGTGTGTGTACACGGAAATTGACTTTTCCAGTACTGCTGGATCGGGTCCGTTTAAAATGTTTTGCTAAATATTTAATGCGCCTCACGTCAACATAAAAAGGCTGGCTCGTCACAGACACGGCCTGTTCGCTCCCGTCATCGTCATCGTGTGAAGGTAGCCGCCTAGTTTGTTGTTTCGGAAGGACTGGACTGTTTCTGGTGCTCTCTTTTTTTGTATGTGAGTTGCACTCGTTAAATGCCCTACAATGAAGCCACTTTTTAAGCTTCGGCTGGAATAGGGAGCCGGATGGAACATGGCCATGCTTCCGAACAGTAGTGCCATCGGAAATTGGTTGGTTGTGAAAAATTAATCGAATTAAAATAGAGTGTGAAAATCGGTTTTTCCAACATTCCGTACACGTTGGTCGTTATCGTAACAGGATGGCTCGTTTGTGTTTGATACATCGTTTACAATTAAGCCAGAGAAAACTGTCACTGTGGGCGTGTGTTTGTTTACGGGTGACCCTACAGGGCAAACAGATACGGACCCCTTTCCTAATAGGTTGAAGCGTACTCGAGTGGCGACGATGCTGCAGATAATAAAATAGCAATTGCTCACGAGATTTGTTGCTGTTGGTTGTCTGACCTACCATCAACAGTCACCTAGCGAACAGTAGAAATAAATGTTTGCTACCAATTGACCATTTGCTGGTTGAATCTATATTTACCAAGTTTCGATACAAATTGAGTTGGGACCGTTTGTATTTTTTGCTACATTCGGTTGTTTTTATTCTTGCCAGTTCATGCCCGCTTCCAGGTCCATTTTATTCGCTTGACCGGTGGTTGGTTATCCCCTACCGTCCCCTTTTTTTTGCCTCGAATCCTACCAATTGACCATTTCCGAATAAATAGATCGTCGTACATAAAAAATGCATCTCCAGAGGGAAGTGATTCGTTGCGATGGGTTTGCGTGTGGGTGTGCTCCATTTACCTCTGTTTGCCTTATTTTATTTTACACACCGTTTTATACTGTGCCGTGATTTCACAACAGGTCGGTTTCGTAAGCGAGCGTAATAAATTATTGAGCAGCAGAAAAATGCGGAAAAACGGGGTTTGATTGATTCGTTTGCTTGAAAGTGGAAACATTTTCGGTGCGGAATTAAATCGTTTTAAAGGTGCAAGGTGCTTTTGTGGCTGTGCCTATCAAGCAGCAATATGCAACGAATTATATTGAAATTAAATTTCCGATGCCGCAAAAATCCTGCCAACCTTATGGCAAATAAATAAAATGCATGATTAATACTGAGCTCTTCCTCCGCTCATTACCACGATTAGCCCGACTCACGACAAATGTGTTGGTTGATTGTGAAGCGCCACACAATTAGGAAAAGCCACTCAACGCTATCATCCCGAATCCCGATGATCCCCTTTTAACCAGTGACAGCTTTCCGAACATTGGCCAACTTGGCTGGCGACTGACGGACCACAGCACAAAACTGTAACAGAGCATTGTCTCCGGCTTTCTGCAAACGAAATTAAAAATGTGCTGCATTGCAGTGCTGCTTCGCATAAATCAGTCTACGGGGCCACACTCGTGATGAGGGGATTAACACGTAGAAACTCATATGTTTCTGCTGCTCCTACCACCAAATCTCGTCTCGTGTGCGAGGAGGCGCCAACGCGAGTCGCCACAAACAAGTTTGAATGCAACAGTCTTCGTGAGAAGTATTTTGTGTAGTCAAAAATGTGTGAAAAGTATTCCAAAAGAAGGGGGAATAAAACCAATCATACGCATTGTTTTGTAATTTGTATCGTTCTCCGTTTTATTACTGTTCTTTATTTCGATCTTGGGGGGGAATGGGAAGTGATTTGCGCCTTTTGCCCAACTGTAACCCTATTTTTCGTATCTTCACTTCCTTTTAGCTGCTTTGGAGATAATAATTACGTGATGCATGTGCTTCTCATGTGTGTGTGTGCGTGTTTTTTGTTTGTTTGTTTGCAAAAGAAATGGCCACGCTATACTTGTGTTTGCCCCATCTGGTGAAGCAGTAAATTAAGCTTATTTTTAATAACAGTTCCTTAACCCGGTCGGGCTGCACAACGTCTGGTCTGGCGGATATGGGAGTTTCGTATATTATGTTGTGTTTCCTTCATCCTTGCACGAATTTATCCTTAAGATGCCTAGTAAATGATGCAAATGTACAATGATGCTGCTTGACATTGATGCTATTGTGATGGGATGAATGATCGCCGATCGTTGTCTCTCTCTCTCTATATTACAACTCAACTACAGTTTAATTAGCTAACAGCTTAAGCGATATGCTATTGAATAACCCTTCTTACTACTGAAACTGCACCCGATCGATTTGCTTTCCATTTTCCACTCTTTCTAGAATCATGATCAGCTGCAGTAGTGTCGTGTACCGTTTCCACTATTTACACGCACACACACACACAAACAGAGCACTGGAAATACTGCAAATGTAAAGATGCACTTTCGCTAAATGCTGATAATCGTATCGTTACTCTTCTTTGCGAAGTGGTGAAGATCCCTAGCCTGGCGCCTAGCTCGTGATTATAGAAGTATGATAAATGTTCCTTGCTCGGAATGTATTAGTTAATATTATCTCCTGCTCTAGACCCTAAACTTCTCTCGATCCCTAATTTCTACAAAGTTTGGAGTTATCGAGTGGTGAAGTCGTCGTTTTCGTTGTATGTCGTATCCTTGGTGAGTCGGTTTTTATGTTGCTGGTTTTTTTTACAAATATTGTACAACGTTTCACACGATGCGTGCGCGGCACGCTCATTCAATTGCTCACTGTTAACGTTTTAGTGCCAAACCTTCCTGCAGGTAGGTACTAGCAGCCAGAAATTCTCGCTCGCGTACGCAAACACACTCCCTTTCATATCACAACGCTAGACCTGGAGATGCCCAGCATGATGTATCGACTTTTGTTTCGATGTTGCACCGGTTTGGTCGTGAAAATCGAAAGCACGCGCTTCAACACCCGGCCGTATGCGCCTCGGCCCATGGCTGCAGTCCGTGGAGGGCGGCCAGCGGTGCACCGGGCGTGGTGGCGGAAGGTGCTGCCGCCGATGGTGGCGGTTGGCCGAAGCCTTTGCTGAGTGCTTCTGCCTGCAGCGACAGCATCAATCGGTTGGCGGCTTGCCGTTCCGCTTCTCGTTCCTCTGCGGTTTGTCTCCTGTGGAGAGAGAAAATAGAAGAAAAAATGGAATAAGTGCGATTGTTTGAAGGTTGTTATAAGCCCAATGGGAATAATTGGAATAATTCTAAATAAGAACAGCAAATGGTGCTTCCCATTCGAAACGATGCAAACTAATACAAAACAAGCGTAAACATCGATTTCGTTGCTTAGCAAAACGTGTGTGTGTGTGTCTACTGTTGCGTTTTGTTTCCGAGCTGTCGGCGCTTTTCATGGCATACAAAGCATGCACACTCACACCCATGAAAAACTCACTCACATGTGCTCAAGAAATGAAGAAAAATGTTAACCTCCTTAAGCATGTAATTTGACTGATTGGTGTTTTGTTTGTAGCGTAGCGTGTTTTTCCTCGCCTTTCCTCCCTTTCCTCCTTTTGGTAGGGAAGTGGAAAAGGATGAAAAGGATGAAATTAACCTTCTGCAAGCAAGTCAATTTAAAGAATCGCATGTTCTCGCCAACTTATGTAGGCAGTTGCTGTTTTTCACGAAACCAAATTGAATTCAGCGCAGCGGCTTGGTTGAACACGACCATTGGTTCAGAACAAAACAGGGTAACAAAACGCAATCATGCACACACACACACGCACACACAGCAACACAAAACAGAACAAAACCTTTAGTCATGATCAACTCGTGCCGGTTGTCTGTGGTGGAAAATTTCGGGCTTGGTTGGGGCGGAAAATAAATCGATCTTTTTAACAAGGCGAAAATCGTTGGCATTTTGGTTGGATGGAAAAGAGAGAGAGAGGGAGAGAGGGAGCCATATAAAGAGCGAAAAAGAAAGACAGCACCAAAAAAAGGTTCGGTAACTTCCCTGCGTCCGCTCGCGTGGCGATACTGTTCCCTCCGGCCACTCCTGCATTAAATATTAATCGTGGCTGCCATCTTTTTAAGCGACTTTCCAGTTACACTTTGACCGGGGTAAACGAATGCGGGGAAAGAGAGCGCTAAGTGATTCTAACCAGTGTTGGGGCCGCGCGAGGCAAGAGTTTTCATTCTGCGCGCGGCTCACTTTTGGTACGAAAAATCCATACTCCAAAGGGGATTGGTCGAGACTGTGCGGCGATGAGGTTGTGTTATTTTTTTATTCCATTTTTGCTTCCGAGTCCTTTAAATAGTCTCTTTATTCATACAGTGACAGCTAGCGCTTTGTCATGTGTCTAACAAAAAAAAAGTCTTTTTGGGGCCAATTTGCCTGATTTGTTCAGTATTTTTGGAAGGCGTGTAGAGTATGAGCTTGTTTTAAGAGTTGCATGGGTATGCAAGGACTAAAATACTCTTTTTTTTTGTTTAAAATTTTATACTGTTTTTGAGTTTATCTTTTTTAAACTATTAATTCCTAGAAAAAACAATCCCAAAATTCCATTCTTGTAAGGACAAAAAAACCTGCTCTCGCTTGTCAACCTTTGTGTTGGTATTTTTTCTCTCTTTTATCCATTGTTCATCGTTTTCGTCCCCAAAAGTTTGATATGAATTTTTTATGCTTCGCTTTATACCGAACTCCTCCTGTACCGCATCACTACCTGGGGTATCCTGCAGCACACGGCACAGAAGCCCGCCGTTGCATTATTAAAACCTTCATAATCATTATACCAGAAGATGAATCACCGATATCGTGTATACAGCGGCAGAGACTTTAGAGCCGCAGTGGGAACAAAAGGAACAAAAGTGAGAAACAGTTTTGCAAAGAAAACGATATTGAAATGATGTGACGATGGCTTTAAAGAACATTGACATTCGTTCATCGGGTTCATTGGATTTTGAAAATTGAAAACTGATGCTTTTAATGATCGAGTTTACGTGGCTTGGCGTTTTAGAAGTGTATTTATTCTTTACTTTTGAATGGGTTTACATTTTATATGAAAAAAGCTCTATGGCAATGATGTCAAACTCATTTGACCCCGCGGGCCAAAATGCTTCTGAAAATAGTAGCACGGGCCGCAGCCTAGTTTTTATATTATATTACATTACATAATACACTAATCAGATCGTTTTCAGTTCTTTTTATTTCATTTTGGGATAAAAATTGCGTTGCAATAGTTAAAACTTTAATGTAGAATAAAGTAAAAAAAACTGTAACAGATTATTTTTAATTGGACATAGACTTCTGATATTTCCGAAATTTTCATAGTTGTGTGCCAACTAACAAGATTTAGTAAGCAAAAATAATGGCAAAAACTAGTCATGACTAACTGCGTTGTTTTATCCAATACATAATAGTAGATGTTATGTTGATGTTGGGGCCATTTTGATTATCAATGTTATTGAGCTGGTATTAATTGTGAACAGCATTTACGTCGCTAGAAACAGTAAAATCTTACTGTTTTCCAAGGTCAATGCAGTCCAATGTAATTAAATTACTACAAGTCGGTTCGTCCAGTCCAGAAATGAACAAATCTTCATTTCACAGTCGGAGAGAGCAAGGTATCATGTAAGTCCTTAGTGAACGTTACTATATTTCTGCCAATCTCCATAGAAATCCTCATTCTCATTATGACGACCAATCAGAGAGGCACAAGCCCTCCTGTAGTTTATCTAATCACATTGATTTTTGTTAGCTGCCTCATGGAAAACTTGAGATCGTTTGTAACATTGTATCAAAACACGAGTTTGTGCTGATATCAGATTTCATCTGATTTCTAATCGTTTTGCAGAAGTATAATGTTGTAATCTGCCTAAATAGGGGTTCCCAAAACAATATGCCAAAAAACGCAAGATTGCGTTTTTATTTCCTGTTGGTTAAGTGATTTTGTTATTTTTATTGAGTCTTTTTCTTGTAGAAATTGCAGTTTTGGTCCTTGGTTACTTTCATACATTCACAGTTTTGTACGAGTTCAAAGGTAAAACGCGAGTTGTTTCTTTAAAAAAATGTTAATCAAATGTTTGTTGCTAACACATTTGTTCATCGGAAATGGTTTATCGAAACAGAATTGTCATTAATTTTACAACCTTTTTAGTAATATTGTCCGGAATTCAATACTCTTTTCATCAAAATAAACAGTTTTAATTTTTCATTCTATACCTCGACCAATTTTTAGAATTTTTATCTTTTTTATGCATACGTGCATAGAGAGTAGGTACGATTAAACACTCACAAGGTTTTATGACGTTGCATGGTCTGAAAATAAGTAGAGAAGAAGTTGAAAATTTCTTCACATTTCAGGTGTTTGGAATTGACTGCCATATACTGTGGAAGCAGAAAAGCTTCTGCAAATCAATTTTGGCTCAAGCGGTCGCGGGCCACCAGTTTGACATCTCTGCTCTATAGTATGAAAACTTATTCATTTTCATGAATAAAGGTATAAATAAAGGATATAGATGTATGTGTTAGAGGTATACATTTCAACGCTGCAAAATAGTTAATCAAAACACTTAACAGAGTATATTTATGTGATGTGCTCTTTCTCTCTCCCTTTTTCTCTCGTTATATCTCTCTCTCTGTCTCTCTCTCTCTCTTTCTCTCTAAAATGGAAATGTAACCCAAACCCGTGAAATGTGAAATTTTGACTTGATTTCCAAGTTGTTTTTTCCGACAATTGTCTTCATGAAGCCAGCTTTGAGTGGAACATCCGATGTTATCCGAATCCGAATTATTAACAAAATAAATCATTGAGTAAAATAAGATAATAAACACACAGCAACTTAATAAAAAATAACCCAAAAGTTTACCTGCTTCTTTCCAAAAAACCAATACCCCATCAATTAATCGTTTGTCTATTTCAGTATTCAATCAAATTGATTTGTGTTGAATATTTTACGATTCTGGCAAATGTCTGGCCCTAGATCTTGTTAGGCATGTAATTGAATTACTTTCTTCCGTGTATGTGTGCTACTGCCATACTGTTTTTCGTGCATTTCTTTCCATCTCCCTTTGCTTGTCCCATTTGTAGCTTCGTTTTTTTCTTGTTGTAAACGAACGTGTACCGTGTGTCGCAAGACTACATCGTGTGCACCGCTTAGCAGGACAATTTGACTGATCAAAGACCAAGAACGCACAGCAGTACGGTGCAGAAGTGCTTCTAGGTCCTGCCAACCATTACTCATTGTGTCACATCGTCGCTTCTCGTCCGCTGTCACACACGCAAAGCCATCCAAGAAGGGTGAATCGGGAGTTAATTTTTTGTGTGATACTTCGAAGGGAAACGCTATTTTTGCCAAGGGTTTTAATTGAGTTGTCCGGTGGGAAAACTTCGAAACGAAACAGGACTCGTTTGTCGCATGTAGAAAACTGGCGCGCGTTCATTAGGCGGTCTTAGGCGGGCGGCGTAGGAAGGATGCGCGCTAGAGCAATGGCTGTTATTTAATTTAATTATCAAACAGTAGTTGATTATTTCGCATTTAATCCGCGTGGCAAGGTGTGGCCGAGCGGCCAAGTGGCTGGATAATGGGACGCATGTTTATTGTCACAGTGCATTAAAACTACCGCCACCACCATCAATGCGATGGGGCGATGGGGCCGCCTGGTGACGGTGCCGTGGCTGCGGTGTAACATTTATGAATAAGTTAGCGTAAATGTAGCTGCTCGTTAAATGTAAGAACCCACAAAGCACAGTTAACTATTAACAACACTGCAGGTGGTGTAGAGAAAGACAGTTTTCTTAAATCTTCTCACAGACACACAGACCCCCACCCACACACGTACATATACGTATGTAGGAAAGTGATCACGCTGTACGAAACACGCTCGTGCAAGCGAAGATGTCTTTCGTTCGGGCCCTTGGCAGTGAGATTATTTATTCAGCAGGCTACAATCTTCGACGATTTGGGAATCGATTTAGTTTCGTAAGTTCTGTCGGCATCGGGCACAAATGGGCACGCTGGGCAGCACGATTGCGGGAATCGTTTTCAGTTGGAAAGGCGGTAGAAAGTGCAAGGGTAAAGAGGAGTGAAAATGTTGTTTTGCAACGATTTTTACAACCAACTGAAACGATTGATCAGCTCATTTGGGTTAGAGTATGACCTGCTTGGTACGTTTGGGTTCATTGAGCAAAGGGATTGGTAGTTTACGGTGGTTTAAGATCGGGTGAAGGCTTAGAGCTCAGTATATTGCGATGTAAAACGGTACTTTGGTGACGGCGCGATGCATGTAACTAAGTATGTATGTATTTTAACCAAAATTTCTTAAGCAGGCTTAATTCTGTTAAGAACATGGACCACTTAAACCAAACTCAAATTTTATAAGAGCTTTTTATGGAATTTAGAGCTTTCAAATGTAGCAAATGGTAGGAAATAACAATATATATAACGGTATAAGTCGATCCTACCTGAAAAACAAATTCAAATTAAATTAGTAAGGAAAACTATCATATGTTTAAGTATTTTATAGTGCTTATGACATTTAATAGCGTCTCTATTCAATAGTAATATAATATGAAGTTAAATGTTCAAGATGGAATATTAAATCCTCTGCGAACTTCGTGGTTATTTCGTACAACAAATCTTAATTGGAGATGTGGTTCATTAATATTTTGTTTAATTAATATATTGTTCCAACATTCTTTAGGGATGCATTCCGTAGCCTCACGTTATTGGAAATTGAAATCTTCACGGGTTAACACACGAATTGGATATTGCTAGCGTTTCAGAGTATTTATGATCTGTAGGATCTGAATTTATAAAAGTAATTGATCCTTGAATATCATCCAAGATGGCAAGGATTATAGAAAAGGATATTAAAAAGATTCCTATTTAAATTCATAACTATATGTACAAGAAATGATGTTAGGTCAAATACCTAACATAAGATTGGATCTTGGGGATGGAATAATTATCTATTTTCATAAGATTAATTGCTTTGTTCTGATTGTTTGCAAGTTTGATTTCATTTGAATTATACTCAGCTGGAAGATTGATTTACAATCTAATACTCCATATAATCTTCATTTACCTAAAACATAACTGTTCCATTGTATACTAGAATACACTTCATTTCATATGCAGCCGTTGAGCTGAACAACTGTGAGAAATTGAGCAGGTACGAATTACACTGTCCGATTAATGATGCATAGCACTCGCTTCCGGCAAATGGTCAACTATTGCTTAAAACGTTGTTCGCTACTTGACTGCAAGGACAGCCAGACAAAACTTTTGCACGTTCGCAGCTAAACTAGAAAGTCCTCCGTCATGACACACACACGGATTACGATGCATAATTAATCTCGCAAGCGTACAACTGCACGGCTACACATCACCCTCGCACCCAAAACCGATCCCAGAACGATCACGTTCGTGTCGCGTAGCACAGCGTAACCCTCCATCATTCACGAGCTGCTGCTGCTGCTACTGCTGGTTCCGTTGCTGGTGGTGAGCAACACCATCAATAATTAAAATCTGTAAAATTAATTTCCACCAATACTCTGGCCTTCCAGTGTCACGAAGTCTGGTAACAAAAATAGCAAGCTGTCATCAGCAGCAAACTACCACGCGAGGCATCGTTAAAGCGTTGCTTCCCCGCCATTGGCAGGTTGCATGAATCAGTACCAAACCCGCACCAGCCAAAAACTAGCTCAAATTCCGTTTGCGTGACATTGGCGCTAGGCAATGGGGGCTTTACCTGTATGCCAGTGGCATTGCAATCGGATGGCAGTAATCAAATTTAAATGCGGATCTAGATGAAGCTAATTCACCTATCGGATCGGCTGGTTGCGCTGGCAAGCAAAGCTGCGTATATAATCGTTTCGCAAACGGGGATTGAGGGTTTGTGGAGCGAGTGGATACATAAATCATGCATTCGTGGCTGTCAGCGAATGAATCGCTGATGATTGCCGTGCAGGTTGACCATTTGCAATCCAGTTTGGCGGTGTGTGGATCTGGTCGGTTGGTGTGGTAAGCGTACCGTAACTATTTGCCATAATCTGTACTTCGTTCGTGCTGGTGGCGTCGCTGCTCAGGTGAGGTGTGGAATAATTTATGAAAATGATTAAATTAAATCCCAAATTCAATTTATAATAGATGAAGCAGATCGTTAGAGTACGGCCCCGGTAATGCGGTATGGGAATAGTTCTACCAATGCAGCGCTAAATTTTGTGATCTGCATTTCATAGGCCAGACCAGGCCAGTTGTTAAAATGACCCGCAGCAAATTAGTGTATTTCGCGGAGGTCCTACGAGCCTCGTCTGAAAGCGGTACATTGTGTTGATGATGATGATGAGGAAGTTTCTGTCAGACATGGGCCTCAAAATTGCTTAACCCATTTGCCAGCTGGTGTGAATATCCCAACCCGAAATGTGCTGCTGGATCACAGCTTGAGTGTGGGTCTAAATATTAAATTTGCATTCCTTCTGGTAGCCTGGAAGAGGACCATATGTAGAACGAAAAGGTGCCTAAAATTAATTAGCTTGATCTTAATTTGTATCACTTTCTGTGTTTGGTTGATAGACGTTTATAAATTAAAATGTGTTGTCTGTGAAAGGAGTAAGCCAAATATGATTGAAGAAGGTTAAAAATAGCAAAACAATAAACTCTGAAGTCCTTTGCAATGATCCAAGGTTTCCCAGCAATCAATATCCTTCTTTTTAAGACTCATTTTTTCCACACAGCAATACATCAAAGGCCACACCGAATAAAACATAATTCATTGCTAGCTAAAGATCTCGCTTCAACTAAACCCGACCAATAAACTCCAACATTTTCATGCCCCAAAACTGAAGAACATAAATTGGGGTTGAAATCTTTATCACGCCATTTTACAATAAAGATTAAGTAAAATGCAAATGAAGATGAAAATGGGCCCATTTTACTGAGCAGGTAAGCTAACCCCGGCAATGCGCAAGGGAAAGTTTATCCTTCTGGCTCGGTTTCTTAAGGGTTTCCCTTTAAAAAAACCCCTTTCAAAAGTTGCAAGAAGTTCCGACGGAATTTGACTTGACAATCAAGCCCTAAAAGGATTCCCTCAATGTGAGTGTGTGTGGGCCACTTAGCAAAAGGTTGTTGAAATTTAATATAATTACCCTGCTATTTAGATAATTAAGTTCTGGGTCCCCCTTCCGCAGAGCAAAGCGTAAGCAGTACACCATTCCTGCTGGTAACTGGGGCGTTATCAATCTTTTCTATGTCTTTCCAGCTCGGCAGGACATTTTGTGGCCCAGTAAAAGATGGCGCTTAAGTACAAGACTTTCCGGGTGTCTAGCGTTTAGCTATACACGGGTGGCTTTTCTTGCTTCCTTTGTTACACTTTCAACGGGAGCAGAGTTATTAATTGATTTTAAAACACGCACACAGGAAAAACCGCAATAGCGCGCGTGTCCGTATACTTGGAGATTCAAGGGAAATTCTAAGCGTACCGCAGGAAGATGGTCGGGTGTTCCACTTGGTGCCTGCTTGGTGAGGAAACAATGGTCAGGATTTAGAGTGATGAATTAACCGTCCAACCTCGCCTAGCCGCATCATAAAAGTGGATCGTTTTATGGTCCCGTTTTATCAGCCGACTTTAGATCGTTCGCTTGAGAAGGAAATTGAAGCGAGCTGTTGTGTTAAAAAACGCTCACAAAACCACATTAAATGAGCCACAAAAAGAAAAAAAAAATACCGACGGTACAACGCACCCACAAAACCCGAAAGCGCACTAGTTTCTGAAAATAGCGACCAAAATGGTGTTTGGCTCCATTTTGCTAACTCGGACAACATAAAAGCCACCGCCACACCATTTCCACAACGTTCGTCCTGGCGGTAATGAAAGCATGAATAATTCAGAAATTGTAATTAGCAATGTTAATCTAGTAATTGTTCGTACCTTTCCGTAATTGTTCGCGCATAAATTATGTTACCTACGCTTGGAGCGAACAAAGAAGAGCAAAAAAGAACAACACCCAATCCTGCGCGGTCCCGAATCGCTCGTACCTGTGTAACTCGTGTTAACCGTGGAGTGCAGCGCGAGTCTCATGAATATTCGCCGACCACCACACAGCAATGGATGGGTTTCAAGAAAGTTTTTGTTTTGTACAAAGGAATGCTTTTCGTTTCGTCTTGTACGATTGGCCGCCATCGGGACGGGTTGACGGGATATGAGAATAAAAAATCACACACCAACTTCAGTAGCTAGATGAGGCGGTCAGGTCGCCGAATTGGATTATGGCAGAAGGATGTTATTTTTAATTCAATTCCAATTACTAGTAAAACAAAAAGAAAGTGACTGAGGACTATTGAGTGCAGCTGTTGTCCTTTGGGTTCCAAAACCGATGTACGGATGTAGATTTCACAAGCATCACGACAAGCAAGATGAACCACAACGCGGTGCACACAAGTTGCAGAGGATTGCGAACGATTATAATTGACAAGACACGATGCTCTATGATAGAATAAGCGTTCATCCGGCATGATTGGATTCGGTACGATTCGGCGGTTCTACCAAATCCGTCCTGCGAACTGTCCGTTGCCGACGGTGGCGATTTTTTGGCAGTCTCGCCACGCTCCAAACTCCAACGGGATTCGATTAGAGAGTGTCGCCGGTGAATGCGACGAATGCAAAAGAAATTCAGCAAAGTGTTAGCACAAAGCTGTGACTCTCGTGTGACTGCTGCGGTGGATAAGATTGTTTTTTTTTTGCTGCTACCATATGCTGTGCGCGTTGATTAGATTCCTTTCGTTTTGTGCGATTGGGTTTTGTTAGATGTCATGCTGCGATGTCCCTTGCGGTCAGATGCTGCACATTCGGACGAGCATGCAAAACCACACACCCACTCAGTCGTGGTAAAGTTTCACTGTTTCAGCTGTTTCGTTGTTTTAGCAACTCTAATGGATTGTTTGCAAATTGGCGAGAGTGGTAAGTGGGGAGAGTTTGAAGTTGCGAGTGGAGTATATATTTTAACGTATTAAAAAACAATCTCCAAGTATACTTAAAAAAAGTTGAAGAGACAGTCTGTTAAACAATGCTAAAAAGCTTTTTACCTCATACAATAGAGCAATACAGTGTATCTCCGTCAAGCGTGTTTCAGAGTAACTTATGCAAAGCAAATGCCCCACCCAAACTCATTTTCCCTTCCCTTATTTGGGATATTAATTTCGCCCCGAATCGACTGTAGCCAAGCAGTACTTTTTTTTATTTCAAAATCAATTACCCGCACGAGCGCACAGGCCAGTGTCACATGCATGAACGGTTTAATTCATCAACGAATATTTGTTGAACCCTTGTGCTAGCTAAACCCATTGACCCGTTTTTCCTGCCTTGCTTCTTTTATTGCTACACACGTACACAAACGGTCTGTTTCGCTTACCTCCATTTTGTGCGGCGGTTTTGGAACCAGGTTTTCACTTGCGCATCGGTCATTTTGAGCCCTCGCGCAAGGGCAGCCCGTTCCGCCGACGCCAGGTACTTCTGTTTGTGGAATCGCTTTTCTAGCTCCGCCACCTGGATGCGGGTGAAGGAGGTGCGTGGCTTTTTCCGCTTGGGCGGTGTCCTGTTCTGGTACGGGTGGCCAATCCGACGGGCAATGGGGAAAGCTGTAAATGAACGGTAAGGAAAAGCACACTGTAGTTAAACAAGAATTATTGACAGAGCATTTCAGCATTTTTACACTAGCATGTGTGCTGTGGCTATGATTTTCGTGTTTGGGGCTTTAGGGCGCGCGTGCGTGTGTGTGTGTTGAAGATTATCAAAACGTCACCCTCCAACTAGTCAGCTTGAGCATGATGTCGGAGCTCGTTGGTGGCCATTGTGGTAGCTTGACTATTAAAGGGCCATTATCATGACTCCCTTATTATGGCGCCCACCTAAACCACCGAAAGTAGACACCTGGGAGGCTTTATCAAGCTGCATTTAATTTTTATTTGCCCTGCGTTGATGACGGTCTATTATTTTTAGGGGTCGGTTAAGTGACAAAATGGGAAGGTTGTTATAGCACCTTCGTTTTTGGAACAGAACATTATTTTGAAACCTTATATATTTGGGTATACAAATCATGCGAGTATTCTTATAAATAACTCGTTATTTTCGTTGTAATGGAAAATTGATATCTCCTTTCAAATGAAAAAAATCTTTGAAATAACGACTACCCTTACATTAATCGAATATTTTAGAAGGTTATTTTTATCTATCACCCGTTTTCTGTTTGCTGGCCTAGAGCTTTGCCTGTCAGTGGAACAATATCCATCGTCCGGGTAGTATCTATTTGAAAATTATTTTCCGCCATACTTGATTTTATCATTTGTGTACCAATAAGAATCCATTTTAAAATCGTTTTGTTTTCTTATTTTCTGTTTAAGTGGTACTCTATGTACTTTAAATAAATTTTAAAACATCGATCCAGACAATGTTAAGCCTTTCTTGACAAAATATTAATGCTTAAGCCAAGATTTCAATTCTTCATGAGCTATGTTGACCGAGCCTGCCTCGAAGCGGTGTTTATTTGTATTTTTTCAGGATGAAATAATGTAGGCTGAATATAAGAGGTTAGTTTTGTTTGAGGTTTTGTATGATTTCAGAAGCCATGCTTCAAACTCCATATAAAACAGCTGGCTAGTATCGTAAAACCCCCCAAAATTTGTTTGATTTTTATATATTTTTGATAATTTTTGAGGATCTTTTATTTACTGGTTGCTATTTTTTGCAGACAACTGCAATTTTTGACTTTACATTAAATGATTTTGTAAGTAATACATGTATGTAATGTAAAAATACATGAATATTTGTTCGTTTCAGCAGGACCTCGGCAGTATTTTTGCGTAACAGAAATATTTTCAATTTAAAAATTTGTTCGGCTTATTAAAAAGCGTATCATCGGCTTCATGATCGAATATGTCAACGCCTGCTCCCGGGCAATTCAATATCTTGCTGAAAAAAATCAATTATATGCTCCAGCAAATCATAAACTCGCTAAAAGTGTCAATAATATCATTAAAAATCCTGTATTTGCTTGTTATTAACTCAGTATTTCAGATTGTTTTCAAAGAAATAGCCTGTCAAGACCTAAAACTCAAACACAGGTTGTGATCGTATAAGTATCATTTTTTTAAGTAACAAATATTGTATTTACCCATATCCATAAATCAATTAAATCTCTGCTACTATACACACACTGTTTAATGACATTGATCTTCTTGAAATACAAACAAATCAACAGTCTAATATAGCTCATTACTTTAATAAACTGACAGGCTTTTTGTACTGGCTG
This sequence comes from Anopheles coluzzii, assembly GCF_943734685.1. Classification (NCBI taxonomy): domain Eukaryota; kingdom Metazoa; phylum Arthropoda; class Insecta; order Diptera; family Culicidae; genus Anopheles; species Anopheles coluzzii. The sequence goes on along the minus strand of NC_064670.1, from coordinate 41,019,107 downwards.
TAATTTGATTCAACCTCATCCAACCAGCAAAATGATTGCAAACAATTCATGACATTAATTCCAGCTAAACAGTTTACTTCCGTCTCTCTACCTTCAGGCGTTCGAGCCATTGACATTGCTGCTTGTATTAAAAAAACCGCCTCACTACACTGAACTTTAAATTCCGCCATTTACCAACCGAACCTGTCATGTTGGCCATAACGATTTCGTGGAAGGTTTGCTGCACTCGTCCATTATTATGGCAAAAGCAAAAATAAAGCGCAAAACAGACACATTCTTTTTCTCAACATCACCCGTGAGCGTTGTGCGTCACGGGGGAGACAGCAAAATTGCAACGCATTTAAAAAAAAAATACAAGCAAACTACTCCAAACACACATAAAACATGCTGGAAGCAAATTGTTATTACCGTTCATTAGCAGCACCGGAGTGGTGATACATATATGTGCATTTTATTTCCGTGCTCCCGGGGAACAGTGTAGCTTTACAGCGCAAACACAACCGGTGGGTGGAAATGGGTGGGAAAGGTATATATTTCATCGCCGTCCCGGGTCGTTGGCGGTTGCATGTTTTATCAGCCCCGTTTAATGTAGGAATTTAAAATAAATGAGTTCAATTATACACATCTCCTTCTTCTCGCCTCAATCATCGCTCCCGGCACTGGTTGTCACTTTTTTGTGTTCCGTTGGCCTTTGGTTCTGTTAAACGCTACAGCAGCTAATGGTTTAAGGCTTGTCGTTCGATCTTATCCGATTATTACAGTACAGACACGTCATTGTTTAATCACAAATTCGTTGCAAGACGCACATCGATAAAACGATGCTGCCTTGCTTGAGTATAATATACCCAAATATTTATGACTTGCAATTAAAATGATAACTTGACACCAGGAACGATCACCAAACGATTGTTATGTACATTATTTGGGTGTTATATATTATATAGAAACATTTCTTTCATCAAGTAAACTTCAATGTGGTTCCAAACTGATGTAACCATCAAGTAATTGCTATTAAAACCTTTTCCAAATGTAAATTGCATGTGCTCCAATCGCATCTGCACCAAACCACTGTATGTCTTTATATTGGTAACCCATCGGTAAGATTTAACGATCGAAAATACACGGAACCCGTACGGTACGGTTGTATAAACATCGGCTCACACCAAAATGGCAGTGAACCGAACACTCCATAAACACTTACGGTGTTAAAAGCCTTCCCATGCCCTCCCGCCAAATCTTACCCATTGGGACCGGGTATATCTGTAAAGTGTAACTCCTTCAAGAAACGCAAAGCCCAGAACAACACCGCACACGGTTCGGGTGGGCGATGTGGTGTAGAAATCAATTCACTTATTCTTAGACACAACCCCGGGAGGACGGGATGATAGCAGCACAAACCCAACCCTAGCGACGACTTACGCTTTCAATCGCTTCTAAGCTCCCGTTGCCCCAGCGTTGCCCCGTTCACCTCAAACAGACGAGAGAGGTGAACTGTAAATTTCTGGTTTTATCGGTGAAATAAAATATATTATTTATAGTTATAGGATGATAACGCCTCGCGTACACCGCAAAACCCTCCGGGCGGACAAAACGCACGGATCGGAATCGCACACCGATCGAATGGTTCGAATGGTCGTAACTGCGTGGTCTAGCAAATGGTTGCTCGTGTCGTTGGGGGCAGCAAGCAGACAACGGGTGTGTGTGTGTGTGTAAAGCTGGCAATGGCGTGTGGTGGTGGTGGCGGTGGTTACTTCAAGCTCATGTACAACTCAATTACGGCGTGCAATCCAACAGGCGCTAAAACGCTTTCAGTACGCGTGTGCGATCGAAACGGCTTTGACAGTAGTGGACTAAATAGCTGTAACGATTGCGCTGCCATTGTAAAAGGGGAAAAGCCTGCTGAGTGATACTTGTGGACTGGTTTTGCATCCGTAATAGGGGCTGTGAGGGACAAGCTTAGACATACCCGTGGTAAGGATATCGGCGCGATAGTGTACCTAAGCATAGAATTAATGACGATCAATACATTTGCTAGAGCAAACGACCAGCACAAGGCGCCGTCGGTGACGCTTCTGTGACTGGCATGGCCGAGTGTACTTGAGTACTTAATTCCAATTAATTGCCGCTTTCACGGGGCCCAAGGAAAAGTAGCGCAAAAGCGTTGCTGTGTGCCACAAATTGGAGCAATATCGTTTAAGGAACATTTCCCACCCTATCGAACGCTCCCGCACGGAAAACGCTTCACGAAAGGATAAAATAGCTTTTACCTCGGGGTTTTGGGCACGTGAACTGCGTTTACGGCGCTACATTGCCCTCCCCTTTCGACACCATAAGCATGCTGTTGGTACGACGCTCTCCAAGGGGATAATAATCTTTACAATAATCGGACCCAAGGAGGGCAGCCACAACTTTTGATGAAGACGCTATAACGATCGATCCCCAATATTGGTTGGCGGGTCTGTCTGTTGGATTATTGATTGCTGTCGGAATCGTGCCTGACGTTAACGGTGATTGCAAAACGGGAAGTGTTTTTGTAGAAGGGGGGTGGGATATGGAGTGAGATGGCGATATTGAGGGTGATAGGACGACGTGCTACACGCAGTTTTAGATAATCGGCGGTGAAAGTAAGGATCGGAAGCATCGGAAAGAGACATGAAAAATGTTGTACGGCTTTGTGCATTTCAATTATCGTAAAGAGATTGCAAATGATTTGTTTTTAAATTATAAAAGGTTAAGCGAGTCTGTGCAGTAAATCTCCTACTACTATTCTTATTGAGTAAATCAATGGAAATTCGAACGGAAAGTAATAAACTACCCAGGATTTCATAGGGAATTAAATTGAACTCATAGTTCAATATTTTGCTTCTCAAATGATAGACACTAAAGCTCTTTATATACGTTACTACACATTATGTTTTGAAAGTACTGAAAACATTTCAAGGCTTTTGAGTTGTTGAGCAAAAGCTAAAATCTTTGATTCATGCTAGAATCTAAACAAGTGTTTAAATTCTTTCCCTACGCTATATGACCGTAGGAAAAACATCTATTCGGCTGTAATGTTTTCTTTAAAATCTAGTTCGATACGTTTGTCCAGAGCCTTCATTCCTATGCAGTATGCTTTACATACGTTTATTAAACACTAGTTAAGGCCCGGTAAAATCTACCGGATGTCCTCAAATTTCGAATCATTTTCAAACTCTACACGTCCAGTGGCAACAACCGTAACTCATAGGTGTTTGAGTTCTTATTTGTTCTTACAACTGTTTTAACCTTGTAGCTTCCTTGTTGTTACAGTTCTTACTGTACATTGCAGAACCGTTAAATATCGATGAGGCTACTTTTGAGCCATACTGATGTAAATCTTAAATCTTAAATGCCTCTGTAGACGCAAATGTATAATTTTTTGATTATTATTTTTTGGTTATTGGCGTGATTTTTTTGGAAAGCATAACTAAGTAGTAACCCCTACAACGTGTTCATTGAATAACGTATTGATGTGCAGTGGATTAAAAAATTAGGGTGCCTTCTGTTTTTTGTGCCCATAAATGTTAAGATTGAACTACAAAAATATGATATCGCACGTGGTTCGAATTCCATTTCTACTCTTTTTTTCGACTTATGTTTCATACGTTAGGTAATTAGTAATAGATGCTTAGAACAATTTCAATGTAAATTTGCTTGGTCTTTAATTTCATGAGGGTCATTTCCAAAAACGCCATCAAAATTTTATGTTATTATCCTGAAACTGGTTTTGAAGTATTCAATGGAAAGGGTATTTGTGTATGAGACAATTGTTATTGTTGTGCTAAATATCAGATATCGACAGTGAACATATCCCCTCATATAACCATTCCAAATGTATAGTTCTAATATTCCAATCTATACTGTTATAGAAAAGAATGGTTCAGCACTGTTATAGCCTTTCCAGATCAATTAACTAAATTCACATTTACTTGCAAACTACTTTATTTACTCTTGCTGCCCCACATTTGTCAGATTTTGCTTCTAATTTGACGTGTCCTTAATTATAACGTGGTTGTTCTTAATCGACAACATAGTACGGTGATAGCATCACACGGTAGATATTGCCGTCACTCTTGATAGATACAGTCAGAATCTTTTCAGCTCTCTTGACCACGTTAGAGTAAGCATAGTTTCATTGTGGATCATTCTGCAGTTGATGCTGATCCGGCTGAATGCAGTGCGCACGGTTGTCTCCACTAACGCGCAGTATGTTGCAGTCATGTAGCACAATGAACCATCTCTCCCTTTATTGCTTTGTTCCCGAAGGACATCCTGAAATAAGTAGTTCTTCCCGCCCTCGAGCAAATCGTTAACTTTCAAGCCATCAACATCCGCCGCTTTCTTGCTCGGAATTTCATCAAGGCTTTTTAGCATATGGCCGCTTATGGTCTCTCGGCTACACCCGCCTCTTATTGTCATGCGTTTTCCTTGTCCCGACTCCAATATTGCGGAGTCGTAGATTTGAGGGAGTAGTAGAATTGGGGCGGTCCCGTGGTACGTGGTCGTCAACTCGAACGACTCAATAACATGCCCGTCATGGGTTCAAGCCCATGGACCGTCCCCCCGTAGCAAGGATTGACTATCCGGCTACGTGTTAATGAATGTATGTAGTATGCGAGGTGCTTAAGCACCAATAATGAGTATGGTTGGCTTTATTAATGATTGAATGAATTGGAATATCAACCATGTCACAAATAAGCTATTTTGCACAGTTTTCAAACATTTTTTTTATATTGCCTTGAATATCTTGATTAATAATGGGAAAGGGTATGAGATGGGACACTTTATCATCAGGTGGCTAATTTGCAACTTTAATTATTAAAAAAATCATTATATCCAATACCATGTGTTTTCAATTCGGTTTGTGTAAACAAAAAATCTAAGTAACCATTGCCCTCACTACCCGCGGGCTGGCAGTGTTGCATGGAGCAAATCCTTTCGCAGCAACGCGCGTTGCTAAGAGAGCTCTGCTCTCACCGCTTTCTCTCTCTCGCTGAATGTTTACTCTCACGTCATTGTAGCGATTTTCGATTTTATATATAGTGAGATTTAAAACAGCCCGGGATCGTTTCCGTTCTCCCCGACGGCCCCGAATTCCTTTGGCTCGTACATCTTTTAATCGCATGATTCATCGTAGCGTGCAATCTTCCCATTATCCAAACGAAACGCGACACGAAAACTGGACTGCGACAACATGCTTCCTTCAATCCGACACAGAAACGGAAACAATGTTGTGCATCACCAAGCCAGATTGTCCACTTCCGCTAGGCCGACGGGTATGCGTGCGGCCGACCCTGCGCGTAGCGGATGACACGAATCAAACAAGCTTCCGAGACGCAACGCCAACCTCTCTAATCATCTTCCTCGGGTAGGGTCGGGTGATTTGAAGAAAGAAAAAAAAAGGCAACCAATTTCATTCAAGCTGACCAAATCGTAGCTTATTTCTAGCGTGTGTTGGCTTGCATGTCTCTAGACCTTCGTTTGGTGTGGTAGTGACCCAAGAATGTACGATCAAAAGATAGGCCTGATAGGAAGAACCAAATGCCCGAAAAAGGTGGCGATTCCGAATTTGACGCGTGTTCCCGGTCGGATTGTAGGTGGTGGTTTTTTGTTAGGATGTCCTCCTTGTTATTTGCGATTTCATCATCTTCGCTGGGGCGTGTGCGGAAGATTCCTGTGAAATTATACGCTTTCAACGCCAATTGCCAGATGTATTCTTGCAGCCTTGACATGGATTTCCCAAAAATATCGCTTGACGGCTTAATGAAGAAGGTGTGGAAGCTTTCGTCGTCCGTCACATTGTGGGTGAAGCTATCGAAAAACTACAGGTGTCCGATTGTTTAACAACGATCTACAATAGTTTGGCTAATGATAGGAGTGTAGTTGTACACACTTTTAAAATAGAAAAATAAGATCTACAGTATTCAGTCGCGAAGCCTCTCTTTTCATGCTACCAGTTGGGTAATGATGGGAAGTTGTCTTTTCCCAGCCATCCGAATTCATCTTAGCCGACGGACATTTTCTTTCTTCTTCGACAAGTACAATCAGCAACAATCACCAACTAAACATAATTTCGAGCCATTTAGGTGCCCGGTCGCCGATGGTAGAAACGGGCCGCCGCCATCGTTGAGCAAAATTGACCACCGCTGTAATTGTCGGAGGTTTTGTTTTAATGCTATCATTTACTGTTGCCATAATTGCTGTTGCTGCTGCTACCGTGCGTAAACTGTCCGCGCAAAGTATCCTACCGGACGGCTCGCGACGCAGCCCAATTGCCGCTTGCTGTTACGAATAATAGCTGGGCCATTTTTCTGTCGTACCGTTGTTGTTCCTTCGAAGGAGGATGACCGGCCCCGGCTCGCCCGATTGCAACTCATCCAACCAGCAAACCAATCATCAACCAACCAGAGCCGCGTACTGTCCAATCACCCGAGCCGCCTTTTCAATGAGCGCATTTGCACTCCAAGGCGGCATTTTGCAGCCGCGCACAAAGATGTCTGAGATGCTTGCTACACAAGCTACACAGGCCTACCGGGCTTTGTTTCCCGACAAACCCGTGAACCGAAAAGAAAAGAGTGGTCCAATCTCGATGCTCGGTTGGCATAAAACAACACACATACTCTCCAACGGCACACACGCAAGCGCCCCGTCAACGGCTGCCGCGGTTACGCTCCGGTTGATTTGGTTTTGGGTGGGTTCTGTCGGCGATAATTTATCGCAAACTTACATGCCGAACATTGCCGAAAATCTCCCAAACAGCATCGGACCAGGAAATTATGCAAACCAAAAAAAAAAACCGCTACAACATTTCCTCCCACCATTTCTGTCCCACCCATCCCGATTGCGCCAAGATCGAAGATCGAGTGCCGAATCTCGCCTGATGATGATGCGCCGTGTTCATTGCCAGCTCTGTACGTTGTTGTAGGAAGCGATCCGGCAAGCTAACAAGGGTCACCTCACCGGTTAATCTTTTAAGTAAAGAAGCTTGTACCGGGGCCTGATAAGCGGGGTACCAAAAAAAACAGAAAAAAGGTGTGCTCTGCGGGGTCCTGCCCTCATCGGGTGAGGTTGCCCGTTCGGGTTCAGCCGTTTTTCGGCCTCCTTCACCAATAGACATGCTATTGCGGCGTCTTGTGCGATGACGCAAAGGTGCAAAACGATCAACAAGAGATGTCAGCTTAATTGGCTTCGGGGTGGGGATAGAGTCTTTTTTTTTCGAGATAGACATGAATGAAAAGGTAAAGCCTCCGGAAGGCGCATCGGAAGGTGACTATCGGAAGGAGGAGGAATGGAATTTGTCAACATGGTCTCGATTTATACTCGGCCGGCGCTTCCTCTCGGGCTTTCGGGCGCTGCGGGAGAAAGTGTGGACATAAATATGTCAAACGGTTTTCGATGTTGAATCATTTCTGTTTTTATTTCCTTTTTGGGCTTTACTTGCCACGGACGGTCCACGTTAGGTCTTACGTCTAATTGAAAGGACACCTACAAACCGGGGCCAGCCACGGGGGTTCGAGGAGCGTTATCAGAGAGCCCGGAATGAGTCAGCAAATGAGGAGATAATACGGCACCGTTTGTTTGCTATGTTTTGTTTGTGCTTGGTCGGATAGGCGAAACAGAAAAAATGACTCCCTATGTAGCGAACTGGTTTGTCCAGGTTATGGAATGGTGTGTTTTCACTTCAAAACCACTTCAAAAATACCATTTCTCTTCCCCACTCGACGAACCAATTGGTACGATGATTAATACCGATTTAAAAATGTGTCTGTCGGCAGATATTGAATTAATTTTGGATTGGAATCTGCTCACCGGTATTTTCTGGACCGTAAACCGATCGAAGATCGTTTACGATCGAAGATGTGTAAACTGAAAGCGAAAGAAAAACCGAAGCCACGTCGCGCTGATGTACTGATCGAAGCGGCGAGGGTCAACATGGAGCTTAACGCTTTGATTTTTGTTTTAACGATTAACCGATCAACCGTGTTGCCCCTCAGGGCGATGGTGTCTGACTCCTGCGGCACAAGCACGATTCGATCGTGTGTATATTGCGTGTTGCCCTGGCGACGGATGAAACGTTTCCGAATGATGCGGCAATAATTAATACTAATAGCCGCTGTTTTCACCACTGCGATCGGAATGAAAGGTAAGGTGGTTGGCTTGTTTGGCACAACACAATTTACGACCGCTGCAAGGTGCCGCGGAACAGTGGAAGCTACAAAGATCTGCTATGGCAATCGTGATACGATTACATCCGCGGGATAAATATTTGACCGTGCTGGGCGCACGCACATGACGATCATCGCTGCTACCGTGCTTTGGTAGTGGATTTATTTGGGAAATAATAATTTTCCAACTATTTAACTTTTTTTCAGCCCACAACAACTTGCAGCTATGATCACATTCGAAAGCGTAAAAACTGCATCTTAATTCCGAGGCGCCGAGATTCCCGGTCGCCTTATTCCGAGCGGTGGTCTGTTTATTATTTTTCCCATTAAATTCCTTCTAATGGTCTTGTGATTAGACGGTTCGCTGTCCAAATGCCATGGGGCACACATCCATGGAAGATGAAGCGGGTCGTAAAAATCAATCGTAAAATTTTAATGTAATCGTATACAGCAGTCGAACATCCATAATAGGATCTGCATGCTTCTGTAGTAGTTTGAAAATCTCGTTAATTTTATAGTTATTATTGTTAACTAAATCCTGTAAGCAGGATTCCCGAACGTAAGCCTATTTAATGGGTGTATTTCACTCTCAACACAAAAACGACTCAATCGTACGTGTCTCGTCACTTACCAGCTAGCCGATCCTTGACCGCTTGATGGGCGAGCGCGGCCGGATGCAGTGGGGGCAGCGTCCAGGACAGTGGATTGCACGGTCCTCGCTGGGGAGGCACTCGCAGCACGTGGCCGCCAGGATACATCGGGTAGCTGTAGAGCGCTCCCGCCGCGTACTGCAAACTGCTCGGCGAGCTGACCGTAATGTGATGCCCGTTCTTGATGAGTCCCTCCGGGCCGGTGTCCTCCGAGCCGGCATCCTTGTCCTTCTGGTCACGATCGTACGATTTGCCCAGTAACCGCGATATGCTGAAGGGCAGGTTTTCGTTCGGCGATCGTGTCGTCGGCTCGGTCGAATGTGTTTGATGGTCACTGATTGAAAAGCAGTGAGGGGAAAAAACGAAAACGAATAAAAAAAGAAACAGTTGTAGTATATTTCACAGAGCTTCTTAACTTAAAAGCATCTCCTGGGTTGATTCCACTGGGACGCAAGCGACCACTTCATAAATTCAATCAATCCTATCCGACTGCCGTATCATAAAGAGGATTATTTTACAACCTGTTTTATTGGGACACAGTATAGGCCAGGTCAAGCGAGTATTTTGGACTGTGGTTACTTTTTTGTAGCTGTTTGTAAACATGTTGCATTTTTAATGAAACTGTTTGGTTTACCAGAATTGGTGCCTCTTTAAGAAATGCTTGCAACTCTTATTCCGACTCTACACTTCCGCCTTGCCCCCTATAATTTGGGTTCAGGGCCGAATGGTTGGTTGGTTCCTGGGATCGAGTGAATAATAAATGAGCTCTAACTCTATCTGAATCTTGAAGGAAAAGGGGTTTACGGGAAAGTATCTTTCCTTTTTAAAAAGCGATCTCCTTAAATCATATCACTCCCGAAAGAGCTTAAAGGAGGAAGGTGTTTGAAAATTATGGATCTGTTCATAATGCATTGCGGGAGCTACTGGTTCGTTGTGTAATCGGTTTGGTAGATTAAATGATGATGCTACCGTCGTAGAATGTTTTTGTGTATAAGCTTGGCCTAGCTGATGATAGTACTTCGGCCCTGACCATTCACGCACAGTCTGTGGTTTGCATGGTGGGTAGATGTGCGGTAGCTTTTGATGGGAAGGCGTTGATAGTTTATTCCAGCGACTATTTCTTGTGGCATAAATTAGAGGCTAATTAATTTGTTAAATTCCGCCGTGTGATCTATTGCGGAGGGTACGCTGTTTGATGTTGGAATAAATTGCCAAAACAGATGGAACGCAGGTAGGGGAATGTGGGAATGTCCAAAACGGTAAGCAAAATGTTATTAATCTATTCAATAGAGAGGCACCTGATCTTAATTAGGTCCGATAAGCTTGATGCGTACGATTCGTGTTTTCATTAGTACGAACATGGGTGCGCAAAAAGAAGAACGCGTAATCCATCAAAAACGGAATGTGGTGAAAGGCACACCAGCACAAGACACCAACTAAAAGCTATTCATTGTCAATCATCGCGAAAATGATACGTAATTAGAGAGAAAAATATGCTAAATTGATGCGCTGTAAATACGCAAATTTTGCATACAAATGTTTCTCTCTCTCTCTCTCTTTCGTTTCGTCCAGTAAATGGTACTATCGTTAATAGACAAGAATAGCTAAGCCGTCTATCTATGCTGATGTTGCTGCTGATTATTCAATTTGTTACTCATTTGGCAAAACTTTCATCACAATGGCATTATGCGCATATTCATGAACATTAGCGCTAACAGCAGAAATAATGGATGCATTAGTAACGATCGTTTGGCCACTTTTCGCAATGAAAAACCTTCGAAGCTTGAGGAACCACTAAAATGGATTTTTAAATTAATATGGCAAAAGATAGAAATGATTTACAGTTGATTTTACTATTTTAGCAAAAAGGGGGCCATTTGAATGTTTTGCTTTAAATTTCTGGAACTAAAATGATTCTTTCTACAATTAAAATAAATAACCCACAGTCACCAAATCGAGCATTGCTTTCAATATAAGTAATTTGAGTTACTTTTTACTAGGTGTAATATGAATCACACATATGGATGTTTTAGTGATTTTTTCGAAAGAGCTCTAATTTGATTACCAAGTTGCCAAATTTCAATTTGTCCTCTATATTTTATCTTAAATTATGAGTAAAAAGTTCTTCAGAATATCATTTGTTAATTATTTGCCATTAGAATTTCAGAGAACTATCAGAGTCAAGGTAATTTTTGTTGTGGGTTAAAGTAACAACGGCATGCTCTCAGACATATTGTTTCGACACTTATTTATTTAATACTTAAATAAAGCTCAATAGTTATTATAACACTGCTCGGGTTGTTTTCTTACTTCTTGAAGCATATCGTTTTGGTAGCACACACGTACCTGGCAATGTCGGACTCTTCGTAACAGGACCCATTGCCATCACCATCGAGATCAATGTCTTCCGAGCCACTGTTGTAGGATACGCGCGATTGACAGTCTGAATCAGCGTCCACATTAATCTCTTGATCAAGATCCTGATCTTCGTCCTCGTGCGGCGACGACATTATCGCTAGTGGCGGAATTTTGGATGTATTGTATATTTTCCGCACAGCACAATGGTTTCTACACAAATACACACCCTCACACACTGACACAAACAATGAAATTTGATAGCTGCTTTCTTATGTGTCACAGCTTCTTTAATGGACCTGAATTCCCGAGCCTGATTTCAACACACTCATATAACTTTGTTCTTCCTGCTTCACTTGCAATCAACAAGGCAAACTGTTTGCTAGTAATCAGCAAAGTATTTCAAACTACACTACTCATTATATTGATGTTTGCTCATTAATTAATTATCTTTCATCATCAGCACAGTTTGCTCGAACAGCTTTGCGCTGAGTGTGAATTTCTTCGATTTGATAACGGTAACCACCTTAATTTGTCACTTTTCACGAAAAGTTGTGTAATTGCTATCGACACTGCACCGACAATGAGCAACTAAAAGCACTACCACAGTAAAGAATAATCATCCAGCCCTTGGTTTGCGATTCACTCGCTCGCATTTGCTAGTCGAAACGTTACGAATGCGTGATTGCGTGTTTCCACCAAAAACCGTTCCACCGTTTGGGATGCCCGAGTCAAAACAATACGAATGAACACGCGCGCCGCAGAAAAACACTTTCGTCCGCAACCGTTATTCTAAGCGGTTTGTGCACCAGTGAAGCAAAGACAGACCCTCAACCATCAAATCGAGGTGGATGACACGCCCATAGAAGGTTTTACATGTATGCCAATCACTTATGTACTGGGTGAGTATATAACCGTGCTGGCTCTTAGGCTTATGGCAGTGTGGTGGCTGTTTTTTCCTTCGTCGGTTTTACTCACCCTAATAGGGGACAGTGATGTAAACAGCATATTGTACTTGGTTAGGATTGTGTGTCACTGTTAAATCGGTTTAGATTGGATTGGATATTTAGGTCCATATGGGACTTGAAACCATGACGGGCATGTCATTAAGTCGTATTATTTGACGGATGTAGTACGATCCATCCCGGTATATTGCTCTAGTTTTGATTACAAGTATATAAATTTATAAATGATTTTCAATATAAGGATTTCTGAGTGTTTGCATATTTTGTATCATTCAAACCATTTGAATGCCCTAGTCCTAAAATTTAAGAAAAACAATCGAAAATGCTATTAATTTATCATAATTAAAATAACTGAGTATGATATATTCAACATATTTTTACATAATCTATCAATTAATTTAAATATTTATACACTACAAAGTATACTACTACAAGTTCAAAATGTAGAAAGAATGGCTTAATATTACGAACAATTTCTTACACTGTATAAACTGATATGCACATTAGTATAATCTAAAATTATTAATGCATTATCATCCAGTAAGCCAACATTTGTTCAATGGAAACAAGTTGAGCTTTTATAACTTATTTTCAAAACTATGCACTTTTTGTCCTTAGGCCATTCGTGCCCAGTGTATAAAATTTCATACGTAAAGTATTCCATTTTTGCAAAGCCATTTTCTATGAAACTAAACTGTTTAACGTATTGAACATGATAGAATCTGAATATTTAAGAGCGCTTCTTGTGCCACGAGACACTTTTGTGATCTTTTTTGTTATTTTCGTTGCGTTTGAAGAGTGCAGAGTTGAGGGTAATGGAACCTCAAAAGTAAGTAACAAAGCTCTCGATTATTTCTATCTTAAAGGATTCGCGATTCCTCAAATTGGTTACAAAACGTTACATTCATTCATAATGATCAATACTAATCGAACCAAAACTAAACAATTATGTGCATATTGCAAGCGATGTACAACATATGTGTTTATTTATTTATTTCTTATTTATTGTTTATTTTTGATGTGGGTTTGCATGCTTCGTAATAATTGTATGAGTATCACACACAGTGACTCTGAAGTCGCTAATGCTAAGCAATTATTAAAACCATGTTTTAATTGGTTTTTGTTGAATAAAACGAAAAGTTCAATTTTTAAATGCTTTGCGTTTTTGATAAATTATCTGCCCAGCGTATAAAATGTCATACGTTATGCATCTCTCAACATCTAAATCGAATCTGCAATTCTAAACAAAAACGGATTTCTCATCTGTTTTTGGCCCTAACTTAAATGTAATTAATAAAAACTTATGTTAGTTGGATCAAGTTTTTGTACACCCGGGTAATATGGGTTAATATTTAATTAGTATTGTTACACAATTATATTCTATTCTTCTTGATTTGCAAATACATCCAATCTACGATTATTGAGGATCACGACATAAACCGATTTTTTTGTATAAAACAAAACAATATTCCATCATGAATTAGATAGTTCGGGAAAGTGAATTTTTGATGAGTGTTGATTAAATATGATCGTAGAATATGTAGAATAAACTTTCAAAATTATATTGTGCATTAGGGGTTGTGCGAAAATTAAATTAAGGCTTGTGCGTTTGTGTACAATTTCGATTCTGTCTCGCTGTACCTTACTTCGGTACGCCCAAAATGGTGGTCGGGCAAACAAGGCGGAGCCTAGCAGTAGCATTTACTCGTTTTTACAGCAGCAAACGTTTGATGCATGAAAAATTGTTAAAGGTTTGTTTTCATGCTGCCCAGAAGTGTTTTGATAAGAATGCTAATAAAACAAAAAACTTTTCATTCCGCAATAATAATGCGAATGGATATGGGTAGCTGCTTAAATAAAACCAGCAAAAAGCTTCATTTTTCGTACTGGCGCTATAAAACTTTGCTAATTTGCACCAAAACAACTTCGAGGTGCGCCCAGCACTCATCTCTATGTGTTCGTTGAATGCCAACAGTTTGAAGCCATGGTAGATCGTTTAATTCTTTTCACTTTACATTCCACTGCAAACTGTAGAGCGGTATTCGATTCTCCGCTCACTCAATATCATCATCGGGCTGCTGTAGTCCTGCGTTTGGGGCAGAGTGCGCTGATTGGCTGGATCCCGCTGTGCAATTATTTGTGCAACCGTCACTCGGGGGTGAGTGAAGTGCACTTTTGCTTCGTTGATGAGTGTGTATGTGTGTGAGAGAAACGAGAATAAGCAATATGGGAAACGCGCAAACGCACAGCCAGTGCGATGCAAGATAACGATGTCAATCACCGTTTTCGTTCTTATTATCAGTTGTCTCAGTATGAAAAAAACGCTATGTTGATGTAAAAATGTGCGGTATGAACATTTTTAAAGCTCCCATTTAATGATTGCTTTATTGCTTCATATTGACAATGAACATATGGACCGTTGACATGCAATGAAAGAATAGTAACTTATGATTCTGGCATACAACAAATGGTTAAATGCTTATGAATATGGAAAACAATATCATATTTTAAACATGAGAAAGTTTGCCTCCCTCAACCTTCTTCTTGTATTTGCTAGTTTTGTTTTCTATTTGCAAAAAAAAACCACTTCCTCCACCAACGATTGAAGAGCGAAGAGAAAGAAAATTGCAATTTACTCCGCTCCACCAATAAACCGTAAACCATACCAAAAATGACCTTCGAGCATCGATCCCGTGCCGCCCATTCCGAAACAATGTAATGCAAATCGTGGTAATTGAGCTACAATGTACTGCGTGATGATGCAAGACATCTGGCAAACCCGGCGTGGAGTAGGAGGAGGACCGCTTTTCCCATTCCTTCGCTCACTTTACGATCCTTTTCCGACCGTTTCTGTGCTGCTTGCTTGCTCGCTTGCATCCCGTTGCTTGCCCCGAGCCAGCCAACGAGCGCTTCGTCATATTTTAATCATTTTTATGATGAATATTTTTCCGAGCAATCATCATTTATTTCAATTGAGTCGAGAATATATCCGTTGGCCTGTTGCTGTAATTCCGATTGTGATTTGCTGCTGCTGCTGCCGCCGTTTCCGCAATGACAAGCCCGAAGAGACGGACATCACGGGGTTTGGGTTTCAGAGTTCGTGTGGGGTGAATTGAAGGGATGAGGTATAATTTGATTCCTTTCATTCCGGTTTTCCACCGAAGACGGCGCTCGGTTGCTTCTTTCGGTTGCCGCCAGTATCCATAGTGGCCACGGTTCGGTTGCTCCGGTGTAATGCTGTAATTTGTGGCTGCTAATTTGAAACAATGTAGCCAAAGATCGAGAAACGCGCGTTTGGCGTTCGGGTTTGAGAATAGTGCCATCCGCACTATCCCACCAGTGGGTACCACCAGGGAGAGAGGGAGTAGATTGGATGCAATTTCATCGCCTGCCAAAGTCCACTCCCACTCACCGACCCAGGTATGATGGAGTAACGTATTCAATTAAGCATCAAATATTCATCCGGCTGTCCTGTCCGCGAGGCGAGTTCGTTTGCATTTGATGGCCCATGGTTGCATCTCGCTACAGGTTTTGATTGCTTGGCTCGTTTATTATTTGCCGCTGTATCGTACACGGAGCCATGAAAGAGCTGGAAAAAATGAGTTTTCATCAGCACAAACATTGACCGACGCGAGCGTGTACACGCTTATCGATAGTGCCAAAGAAGCTGAAGGAGTTGAAAGGTAAAAGCTCATCCGTTAGTCTCTATCGTTTTGCAAATGTTGCACGCAAGCGTTCCTGTTTGCTGGCGTTTGCTGCTTTCTCGCTTTCGGAAGCGTTACCATACCAACACTATTGAAGCTGATGATGCTTCTCTGCGTCCTTTAGGTTGTTTTCGTGGAGGGGGGTTTTCTTATGTGCTTGAATCGTGTCCAATAGTACGATGCAATGGGGCTACAGGTGTAGTTGTAGCTTTGAGCACGTTTCTTGTGTTGGTAGCTTTAGCGGAATGAGTTCTAGTGAATGCATCGGATATACAAACAAAACTGACGCCAACCACACAAAAATGGTTGTAAACGAGTGTGTTAAGTGTTATTAAGACACATGAAAGAATGTCGAAAGCTTACCCTATTTGAATGCATAGTATATATGCCATTTTACACTTTTCTTTTATCTTGAAACTCATTCAAATATTTTCTCAAAAATATTTTGAGCAGATTGTTTTTTCACAACATAAGTAGCAGTTATTCCACTTTGTTGCCTTCCCTTGCCGGAACTGGTGCAAAAAGAGCACAACGCTCCGCTGACCTTTGCCGGCCGTATCAATTTCGGTTAATTTGCGACAGCGTAATTTCATCAATGATCGCGCAAAGCGAAGTTAATCTTCAGCGCGTCCGTTGCCTGTGGCCTGATCGTGGCGCAGCCCGCGCAAAAGCTCACATCAACTATAAACTGCCAATCGCAATAACAATAATTCCATCGATGAATTATTGATCGAAGCGCTTACAGTTATTGAGCGGTTGGTGGGTGGGAGCCGGCAGAAGGAACGAAGGAGAGGAAGTAGGAGGCGGTAGTCGACGCGGTACGCGGTTCGTGAGATGAATGTGTGTTGCCTTGCTCACTGCGGTGTCTACACGGTACGTGGTTGCTATTTGAAGACATTGTTCCCACACCTACGCGAATTTCGGACGCATTAATGTCCTGCGGGTCTTGTGTGGGTTTGAGCGGGATGGTGCCCATATAACGACACATGTTTTATTTATAAAATGTGATCGTAGGTGGCAATTTGCTCTAGAAATAGCGAGCTAAATAAAGGTATGGTTCAGCCGCTCCATTAAGCATTCATTTAATTATAGAACTTAATATATTTTTGTACAAAGATGAGTTTTAAATAAGTTTTCCTTATGTTTGACAACCGTGCAGTAGAATAAAATTTTTGATCGTATATGTGTAATTCCAAGTGAAAGGCAACGTTGTTCTTTGTTCACCTTTGAATGCAATGAAACGGAACGATTGTTCAACGTGTCGAGCGAATAGTAAAAGAAACGCCATTGCTATCCTCCCCCGTTACGATCGGGAGCAGCCGACAACAGGCCAAGAGATAGAAAGGGCAGCAGCGCCAGCGAGATGGAATATCAATCGACCACCGACCGACTCCGTGCAGAGATGGATCCAGCGCACCATAATCAACTAACTGCCATAGTAAAGCGATGGGGAACGGGATGTAAGGAAAATTCAATCAAAGGCACAGAGTGCTGGGGAAAAGCGAAAAACAACAGGGGAGAAACAATGCTGTCCATGCCTGTGTTGCGGATTGTGATCCAGAACGTCTGGGGGAGAGTTGAAATAAAAAGATACTTTGTATGCTAGATCCGTTCCTGTGGTGCAATAAAATAATCCTTCGCTTAACTGCCATTGCAATCATTTCTGCTGAAGACAATGACGAAGTGGCCGGGTTCGATTTATTGTTTTGCGCGCCCGTCCAATCCCTCGAAGGCTGGGCGGCCGGTTGGATCCGCTGTGGTTCTGTGCCGGTGGAAAACAGCGATGGCTGAGTGGGTGAGTGGTTTCTTTTGTGGTTGAAGGGACGGATGGTGGTGAGCAGGAGCATACAACGAACAATATAAAGTGGCTCACTGTTTATGTTGTACATTGGGCTAGCAATTATTTACGATGTCGATGTACTACGTTGTGTTATTGTTTTAAAAGCATACAAAGCATATAAGAGCAGGTAAAAAGATGAATGTTTATATTTTAAATATTATAAACAAGAATATAAGACAAACACATATTGCCTCAACCTGCAGGGTATAAAAAAGCGATATTAAGTGTTCCCGTTTCTCCTCACGCCTTTTTGTTTAACTTGCACGATAAAAAGAAAAGCCCATTTTCCACCCTCACTGCTGGTACCCCGGGTGGTTTTGTTTAATAGACAGCTGTGCACGTATCATAAGTACGTTTGACCGCACACAACATAAAACACTACTCACAACGGTGTTGCAGTACGGGCGGGCAAGCGTTTCGGTCGCGCAAAATCCGTTTAAGCTCGCGCGTTTGCCGCAGCAATTTACCCGCCCGCTACGACAATTGACCGTTTTTGAAGGGTTTTTTTCTTCTCCCGTTTGTGTGCTGCTCTGCGTGTCCGTGAAAGCAAAGGGCTGTTTTCATTTCAATTTTATAGCTCCATGATTGCCGAGATCCGAGATCGTGTTGATGTGGAGGCGCACACTGGTTGGCGCGGCGGTCGTCGTGAAACGGAACGGCCCGTACCACCCTTTTGCAGTGCAACGTGGACAGGGACAGGGAACGGTACACGGCGTAACAACCGTGCCACAGAAACCGCACATTAAAATGTTATCTCGCGTATCGCCCCCTTTTTCCTGCCCTGCTGCGCGCCCTCTTCCTTGCTCCGAAGCACATCGAGAAACGAGGAAATGGCTGCAAATAATCGGTACGCTGTTTTGCCGTTGCCCGAAACGTTACCTCGCTCCGGTCGGAGTTTGGGGTGGAAAACTGTGAAACCGGACGCAACTAGCTCGGCACGGCTGGCCGCGAACAGCTATGGCAAAAAGACGCTCCCCCTTTACCTGCACACCACCCCGTCGGGGAGTGGTTGGGAAGGAGCGAAGGGAAATCAATTTCGAAATAAATATACCATTTTCCCGAAACGCGGGCGCGCTCTTTCTCTCTTTCTCTCTCTCTCTCTCTTGCTGTCGGACGATTTGCGTTAGCGTGAGCTTTGTCTGAAATTACATTTAATCTTTTCGCCCTCGTCACTGTAAAACACCCGTTTGCTGGACCGCGATTTTCAGTTCGGCCATTTTAGCGTCCCATTGTTGTGATTCTAAGAAAAAGAGGCTCGCGCGATGGTAGAAAGCATCTTGTAGAGGGATGTTACGGCGGGATGCAGGAAACAAATTACGTGCCGGAAATAAAGGACCAATGGGGGCAAATGTATTTCATTTTGGATGATGTTTTCGTAGAATCTTTAACGGATTGAATTACTGTTTTTCGTAGTTTGATCCAAAATTCTATTGAATGTTTGTTTACTGGAATGTATTTTTTAGAGCAAAAGATTAGAACATTTTTTATCCATGGGATGGACCATGGTGGTTAAAAATGACGTTATTGAGGGCTATTTAGATGTTGCTTTTATCTAATGTTCGAACATTGAGATCTTGGTTTCTTGGAAAACAAACAAACTATCGAAGTTTGCATATTAACCCAATGTATCTTGCTTGATCTCTTAATGTATATTTCTTTTGTCCAGTTCTCAGTGAGGCTTCTATCGGTCTATTTTGATCTGATGAACGCCAAGCATTTGTCAAAAATCTTTTCATCTATTCATGGTAGGTTAAACACATACGCCGGTGAAGCAAATATGATAAAGATTTCTGAACCGGCTAATCCATCTGCTTTGTTTCTCAAAACGAAATAATGTTCCTTATTAGCAGACGAGTCTTCATAAAGACTATTTTTTTCGAACCTTATTTTGAATCCTTTCCATACGTCCACAGACTAATTTTGTTTAACTTATGGTATGATAGTGTTGGCATACAATTTTACAATCATTTGAATTAAGATTTTTTTGAAATTTCAACAGAGTACTAGAATATCACTTCAATTATTTACGCTTACATGGACTTGAGCTGTTTGGTAATGTACATATGTAAACATATTTGGTAATACAGTGAACCCTCTCTTATTTGACACCTCTCCAATTTGAAAAACCTCTCTTATTTGAACATTTTGCACAGTCCCTTGATTTCCAGTACATTTTTGTTCCTTTAATTTGGAAAACCTCTGAAATCTGTGTCCCTCTTATTTGTGTATGGTGTTGCCATGGTTATTGAATGATGTATGCTCAAATTGGCAATCCTGTTCGCAGTTTCCTATAGCAACAGTTAAGGCTGCATACTAAATGTTCTGTCTCTTTCTTGTTTGGATGGACCTTTCATTCACTTTCCACCTCTGTAATTTGAAAACCCCTCTTATTCGACAGTCCCATCGCCTCTCAAATAAGAGAGGGTTCACTGTATGTCCCAAAAAAATATCTCTCAGTGCTGATATGACTGATATGATTGATCGAACCCAGATCTAGAGTCTTATTTGAAGTTTCTAATAAATACAATAACGATATTGTACATAACTGTTAAATTTAACGTTTAAAAAATTAAGATCTTTGTTTTTTTTTTTTAATTTAATTCATTATATATGTGATATCTGTCACTAAAATGTGATGTTTGTATGTCAGCTGTCATCATGGCTGTAAGTAGTACATTGTTGCATTCCGGCTTTTCACTCGATTTCATCGACAGAACCTTTTCTCGTCGACAGAGCCACAGAGAAACTTTTAAAATTTGAATCTCTAGATAATTTGTCATTGTCTATAAACTGCTTGGTATCGTTGGGTGGTTTAAAGAGAAAGTAACTTGTTTTAGATAATAATTTTAGATTGGTAAGAAACAGTCTAGGAATAGAAAGCTTTGATAAATATGTGTACAAACTGGTTACAGTGGCTCATACTCAGAGCAGTGAATTGCTCTAAACAACGTTGCTTTTTCTGAGGGGTGGAATTATTGAACAAGACAACAAGACGACCAATCTTTATTATTGTTTTTGTAGCAATCTCAATTCCAATGCGATGCAGTCGCATGCAAGGTCCATTTAAAGCATTGATGCACCAAACAATATAAATTGCATGTTGTGCCTTTTTTTGATAAACATATTCATCATCCAACCGAAACGTAAAGATGGTAATTAAATTAAATAGCGACAAATATCGAAACATCGAATACTGTAATCTATGAGGTGAGTTCGATTGCTGATACGGGTAATTGTTAACAATGGACGTAATTATTGGACGGAAAGAAGATAATTTACTTCCAGCCGTATGGGTTACCAACAAGCCTCACTGCAAATAAACCCCCTTACCCAAATCGCACAAATTGCCAGCAAGTCCGTCAGAACAAAACAGAACGTTCGATCAGAACGGAAAGAGAAGAATCGATCGCATCTGCAAAAGGGTTTTGCGTTTCCGTTGACAATCCGTCCGCGTTGTCGGAAAGAGGCAGGCTGCGTTCCGGTCGTTGGGGCGTGATTTGTGCCCAATCGAATGATCAAACAAACGATCATCGTTCCATACTCAGTCACTATAAATTAACTTCCCTTTTGGGGTGTTTTCTTTGCCCTTCTCTCTCTCCCTCTCTTGATCATGCTTCATTGCCGCTCCGAACTGCCTGTAGATGCGGCGCATCAAACAGCGTCTAAGACCTAGACTGCCGAAACTACGCACCGGCATCGCCGAAGGTAATGACAGGGATTGGTGGTAATGATCGGTTTCGGCAAATCACTTGCCGGTGGTGTTGGCGATCCCTCACTCCTACTCACTCTCCCTAACGACCTGCTAATAGGTGGTCTTTGTCCTTTGAAGTGAGCAGCTTCTTCGGGACCATTTGGCAGACGAATCTTCATTGGATTGTCGCAAACGAACGACGTAATCGAAAGTGTCGCTCGCTCAGTGGAAAAAAAACTAAAAGCGAAACACGAACGACGAAACCTACGTGAAGCGTCAAACCACGACGCTTTTTAAATGTAAATTCTTACTCTGTCCCCATGCCCCATGTTTTGTACGGTACAAAGTAGCACTGGCCGAGCTAGTATTGGGGAGTATTGATCTGCGCGCGTGCGTTGAAAGTCGAGGGGCTTTTTTTTTGAGAAAAAAGCTTTTCAATTAGCCACCAAGCCACCGATAAGAAACGTCACATAAATCCATCGGCATTTAATATTCGACTCGCAGGCGCTCGGGAAGGAACCTGCAAAGAAGGAACCGTTCAGCGGTGGAGATTGCGACGAGAATGCTTTTTGGCGGGCTGGCTGAATGATTTTAGGCCGCCGTCCGTCGTCCGACGTTTGTGCAGAGGTTTGGTGCTGCCGTGATCAACGTGGAGCGTTGATTTAGCTTCCCTGCATTGGCGGGAACCGGAGTGATTAATGAACAACTCAATTCCTTAATCCGGACCGGCGCTGTTCATCCTGTTTGTGGTGATGCTGGTCGGGAGTATCCATGTCCCTACTGGAGGGAGCTGTGAGCTTTCTTTGGTCTAAAATACTGACACGTTGCGGCTCATGTAAAAAAAGTGATTGTAACCTGCTAAATACCAACAGTATAGCACCCTTGGTAAGATCGAGTTTCGGTGCGATTACACTGCTTGAGTGTGGGTTCGGAATGAAAAGTAACTTTGATCAAATGAAGCTTTATTCAATTTCTTATTTTATTCAACTATTAAAAAATATACGATCCAAACGCAACACTCCCTCCGATTACTATTAAATCGATTGCTAAAACAGTTGCTGTATAAGGTAAAGTCTAAATTTCATCGCTTGAGAAAACCCACCTGTAAACTCTTCAACCTTCCCACTCGCCAAAGATCGGCAAAAAAGCCTGTGGCGGCCTAAATCGGGTCGCAACACATTTCTATAATCTCTTGATTTACTCATTAACATTTAAAACACGTGTTGTTTAACGTTAAAAGCTTTCGAGCTGATAGATTAAGCGATGGAGGCAACGCCTCGGACAGGGCAACAAAACGTTCCACCGAGCCCGTGAACCACCTCACTCCCGGCCCATCATACCTCGTCACAAACCGAAGACAAAGGGGTGGAAGGAAGTGGAAACCGTCATGGAAGGGAAGATGAAGACGCACGAGCAATCTGTTGCGGTTTGAGCCGAAAGCTTGCGTTGGTTTCGATTTCCTTCCATTCCGTCCGGTTGTCATCATGAGCGGGGCATTTGTCTTTTACGCTTGACCAACCCGACAAGTAAACAAGCCCTCACAAACGCGGCACAAAAAGTGGGAAACGAAGACAAAAAAAAACCTATAGCTGCGTTTTTGTTTATATTTTATTTAAAGTCAATAATTGAAGCAAGACAACCATCCCGAGCTCGATCTGAGATTGCCTCACTCTGTCGGGCTAATTACATCGCATTCGAACACATTGAGCAAGGGTAATTTATGGGAAATGGCACGAACAATCCCATCGTTCCCGGCACCAAACCACGATGGATGGGAAATGAAGGAGTAAAAATTATGACATTAAATAAATCGGCCCTTCCTTCCTTCCGAATCGGCCACCCTGAATCCGTGTGCGACACCGGATCCGAGACTTTTTCCTCACACACACACACACACCCATGTCAGGTGTCTCAAACGATCCTCCAGCTGCCGTTGCAGTTTGTCCGATTGTCTGGGTGGTGGTCATTTGCTTGAATTCATTCATCAATTTTAATTATATTTTCCCATCCGCGTGGCTTTCAAGCGACGGGAGGAGGATGTCTATTTGTTTTCCACCGCTTTACGGAGGGAACGATTTGAAGTTGATTCGCTCAAGATTGTTTTGCGTGGGGTAGCGTGTGTCGTCTGCGTGGCAGAAGGTTTGGACAGGGGACCGGTAATCAACTAGCCAACGTTTTTGATGGGAACATATTTATTTTAGCCTATAATTAGGTAGTCGGATGCCGAAGAGAGCGACGCTTCGGCGGGTGGTAAAAATGCTAAGATGAATGCATTTCCTTCCCATTCCTCGAATGTTTTTTGTGATGTGAGAGAGTGAGTGAGTGTACTGGGGAGAGGTTGATAGTTTCCGGTGTTGGTTTTTTTTTCATTTAAACATTTTACTTCGAAACGTTTGAAAAATAATAGTGGCGACAACAAGGACAAGTAAGATTGTTGAGGTTGTTTTAAGAGAGAACAATGTGCGTTTACTTTAAACGTCATTATAAATTCATTCGCCAAGGCTTAAAATAGCTAGGAATGCAACAACTGCACATTGGGCTGCCAATTATTCAATAATCATTCATTTATCAAACAATTTTAAATATGTCACAATCATGAGTTTCTGCAATAACCCGAGTAATGTGAATGTTTTTAAAGTATATTGTGGCGGAGTAATGGGATTGGCCAGTAACAGTTTTTATTTAAAGCGTTCAGTGGTCCTTGAAAATCTATTTTTTTATGTTAGGATTTAAATGTTGTCATTGTTGTAAGATAATTCAAATAATTTAAAGCATACAATTTCTCTCTTTATATCAAAATGGTGACATCCTTTGTCAAATCGGTGTGACGCTACATTGCAAAAGATCATCCCAAATAATAATTGAAGGGCGCTTTTATTTTTTATTGTTTTATTCAGGAGTAGGGCGCTTTTATTGTAAGATAGAGAATTATGTGATTTATATCAACTCTTGTGTTTGAATTTAATCTCTTTTGGGTTCAATTTGGACTTGTGGGTTAATAAAATAAAATGTTTATTGTATTCAACACAGTAAAATATTGAAAAATGTAGGAAAAAATGTAAGGATTTTAAAGTCTCTTTTATCCAATAAACCCTTTTCTACCATTCTGGACATAAAAAACATTGATTGATATTTGACTGTTCATTTAGCGGCACATGAAGCTTATCTTCGTAATTATTATACGAAACATATCTTCGTAATTATTATTCTTGTTCTAGCATATAGAATGATTATAGACATATGTAGTAGGCGTTTAGAAAGGATTATTATCCTCTAAGTAAGATAACTTAATATTGCTGTACGCATGTTTCAAATATTCATCAATAATAAATTGTATTCTTGTTTTGTATTCCTGTTTTAATGTGCCTAGATACTTTGATAGCAATTTTACGTATTTTGAAAGACTGTTTTTTCCTAAACTACACAGCATCAGCTGTTTTTTTTAAGCAAGCAGGAGCATCCATGTCAGTGTCACGTACTCAATTGTGATAACCAGATATTCAAAACGATTGGTATGACCAAAACATGCTTCGTGGCATTTTTGCGACCATCGCTTGGTCGGTCACTATGTCATGACTTTTTTTTCATGAATGTCGTGATTATCACTTTCAGAAAATGTCGTAAGCAAGTGAATGACCAAGAGTTTTGTGCCTAACAAAATATCATCAAGCATGTGATTGGTTCACCAACTGTTAGAGTCTCACTCCTAATTATCACAGTTATGTTCGTGAACTGACTTGAACCTCGTTTTTGTCCTGAGTGTTGGTGACTGAAAACAAACAAAACAATGTTGATGACTGAAACATTGGCATTTGGCAGCACTATCCACAGCTAGAAAAATACATGATTATGCTTGTGACAGCATTAAGATTAGCTTTTCGGTCAGGTTATCGCGTTGGACTCAAGAATTCGTACGTCGCGTTCAGCATGTCATGAAGCACTTTCATTGAGTATCAGCAATGAGCATCAAGCTACCACAGATATGTTCATTGTTTTTCGTGGTGATCATTACATGATTCTCATGACATTTTGTGGCTCTGCGTATTTATGATTTAAAAACCTGCAGTAAGTTTTGAAATCAACATTCAAATGACACATGAGAAAATAGTTTGAACGAAGAAGGGTTAGGTCAAAATGGTTCCAAAGAAAATGAAAGAGTTAACATACACACTGATGCACGATTGTTTTCTTTAATATCTTTTCACATTATTGTTCCAGTTTGGATATTTTATCTTGTAATATTTGCTATGAGTGAATCGACATTCACCATTGGTCGATGGCTCGGCTTGGTAGTAACGATTAGTAGTGCGTAAAGGCTTAAAGCGAGTTGTGCATAATACGAAGAGGTTAAAAGCGAATGTTGCATATCATCATCATTTAATCATCATAATGAGCTTTGATTGTGGTGTCATAGGGCCAAAACGAGCCCTTGACCTTGGCACAGAGGAAGTATACATTCAGTTAGTGTGATATAAGAGTTTTCCAGTGATCGACATCACGATTCAATTTCACATAACTTACAGAGACACAATTGGTCTTGTAAAATACAATCAAAGTATTGCTTTATGATGACTTCATTAAGTACATCCTCATAAGCTATTGAAATGAGGAAAAAAGACATTAAAACACAATTAATGAAGTATCCGATCAGACTATTGTCCCCAACTCGATCGAAACACTTACAACAGTGGAAAAGATCAGGCCACAAAAGACTACGCTCGAGCTACTTCGAAAGGTTACCGGCCCTGTCGATCGCCACAGCCAGACGCCACCCTGCGCACCAGTGGGCACGGGCGAGAATGAAAACATTAAATCGATCGCTTTCTTATCAGTGAGCCGTGTATCGAAGCCGTGGAAGCCGAGGACCTGTTTTCAATCTGTTGGTTAGGGTTGGCGGAAAGCAAAGCAAACTAAATTATAGCTGTATCGTTGGCCGCACCAAAAGGGTTGAAGGCGAGGGGGGGATGTGGGGAGACTAAAACCAATCTCAGCTGACCAGCACAACGATCGTGACCGGGTGTTGGAAACCCCAACAGAGCTTCAAGAGACAACCAATTTAAGCATTAGTGTCACGCTTATCGCGACTCATCCGCAACACAGCTTTCCGCCTCCTCCTAGTTATTTCCATAGTGCTGCAGAAAGAGGAGATTGAGAGGGAGAGACAGAGAGAGACAGAAAGTAAGAGAGAGAGAGAGACAGAGAGAGAGAGACAGAGAGAGAAACAGAGAGAAGGAGAGAGAGATAGAAATATCGACGAGAAACAATTCTACATGTTTGGCAATGGATGAGTCGTTAATTTACTGGTTTTTTAAATTCGTCCACATCTACCTCACTTCGATAGGGAGTGTTATTCGGGGCTGCTCGATTATTGCTTACCTTTCTCTTCCCTTCCTTGAGGTTTCCTGCCACCGAGGAGGACTCTGTGGAGTGCGCAAGGGAAGGCAATAAAGGTAAATGAAAAGAATGTCTCTGATAAGCGGCGACGACGACGACGACGTCGACCACAACGACGACACAGAGTTAAAGGCGGAAATGGGCCCAAACCATCCCCTCCCGGGGCGAGGACGAAGGAAATGATCATGCTGTGGCTGCTGCCGTTTGGTACGTGCTGCTGATGCGGCCACCTAGGAATGTTAAAAGCATTTTCTGTTCTCCCTTGTTTGCTTCACCGCCACCGGGGGAAACAGGATCGATGTGTCCCTCCGATCGGGCTCGAGTTTCGGGTGACCACTTCTGTGTTACGCACAGTGCTCGTACCGTTTCCCGTCACGGGATGGTCGCGGGACTGGAAAGGCAATTCTCCTCGAACCCTCGAACCGCCTTCCTCGACTACTGCTTCGATCGATCTGTTCGACAGTAATGAAGGCTTTAAAGCGTAAGTAATTGCATATAAACCGCCCCGATAAGATAAGCCACACGTACACATGCGTACGAAGCAAAAGGGACTCGTCTCGGGGGCCACTCCCGGGCCCGCAACTGAGATCGCAACAATATGTCCTCGGCCGGTTGTAGGCCGTAGATTGGGCGAATCTGTGCGGAATAATTAAAATACCTCGCAGCGACCGGGGATCGTCTGTCTCCGGGCCGGGTGCCGATAAGGCCGGGAATGAAATCTTGGCTGGGCAAAATCTTGGCCAAAGTGGCCAAGAGACACAGGAATCAAAATGAATGGGCCACCCGGCGTAACCGGCATACAACCGATCGTCATCAACTTAACGATCCCGATGGTGAGACGATTTGTAAACATTTCAATTGCGGCGGCTCCCGGGCGCGAGAGTTGAAACGCGTGCGCTCGACCCCGTTCCCTCGCCACACTCCATCGCCCTTTCTCATCCACCGTCTGCTCGAGCCTCCGGAAGCTCATCCGTCTTTGGAAGCCGGCAGGCTAATGGACGTTCGATGTACGATCGCACACGTGGTGGGGCGTTTGCCGCCACCATCATCATTGTCGGCGCGGTGTTGTTGCTGTTTGCTCGTTAGGCATATTATGCAAAATTTGCAAAAAATAATTAACCTCCCATCCCGCAACCTCGCATCACTCGTTTCGCCGCCGCTTGCTTTGGTCATGGCGGCGCTGGCGGTGCACGAGCCAAACATAATTTGCATATTCCGAAAAGTGTTCCATGTTGCCTAATTAATAAGAAATTCATTAGCGTGTAGGTGAGCGGCACGAGCAGGTTGGGTGGGTGTGAAATCTGGTGGTGATGGTGGTGGTGGGGAGTTTTCGTAAGGCGGCAGTTTTGGTTTCTAAAACTAGTAGCAATTGGCGTTTGTTGCCTATGCAAGCCAGTTGCTTATCAAGTGGAAAATGGGAATGAATACGAGCATGCATACCAAGTGGCTGGTCGCTCTAGTGTTTATCGTGGTTTTTGTTTCAGCTGAATTGTTTAGCGAAGGGCTAGCGAAGGGAAGCTACATTGTTTGCAGAGTTGAATGGTAGTGTTGATTGTTTTTTCTTCTGCTGTTAAGATCTGTTGCATGATAAATGGAAGTTTAGCTGCCGGAAAACAAATATCATGGCTAATTTTGTTCATAGAATGGATTTTTTTTTAAATTATAGAGTGTAACAAAGAAACAAAATATTTTATCGATGTTAAATAGAAACGCAGTTAAATGGAGACTAAACAGATTACATGAATTTTAGAAATAAATTCAATATTATACTTTGAAGGAAATTATAAAAGATTCCTGTTATGTTTCTCCTTTCTGTTTCCCTTGATTCTGCCCTATTAACATGACTTGGTTAATGTTAACCTATCTTGATAACTATAATGTTCTGATATTTGTGATTGAATTGTTTATCCATTGCAGAATAGTCAATTTGGTGGCGTATAGTGAGCATAGCGCATAGTATTAGATCCCGGAACATGATGTTGAGCCGTGCGTTTGGCAATCATAAAACGCCGATTGGCTTATTTTTCCTCATAAAACACATGCATGAAGAGGGGGATTACATAGACGCATAAATTATCGATTTTGTAGCATAAATAATTCATTTTATTTATCGTCCTTTTTTTCTTATTTGTTTTAAATTGACGAGCCAAATGATAATTTTGAAAAGGCGAAACATACGTTTTGAATGCAATAATCCACTAGTATCAGACTGTTAGATGTTCAAGAAAATGGCTTTAAAACTATAAATAACTTGACATTCGTTGGAAGATTTTTTGTCAATTGTTAATTTTGAACAAACGGTTAAGGTTTCATAAAGCTGTTTCAGTTCGAAATTTGCTTTAAACTTATAGTACAGATAATACCAACAACCATACATATGTTCGATGCGAAATCAAATTCACAACGTGGTTTGATGCTTTATATCTCACACGCAAGTTTTTTGTTTGTTCGATTTAACTTTATTTTACTATGCATCTAACATATTTATTATAATTCTTGAAATTAGAAATTCAACTTGAAATTTGGTAATACAGAAATAATACTTCAAACTCAAAACAAACAGGAAAAATATTATTTTTCAAACACAAAAACTAATGCACAATACAGGTGTCCCCCGAGATACGACTGTGTTTGGGACCGAAAAAATGTCCCAAAGCAAGGCGTCGAAATAGTTGCATGATAAATATCTATGAATATAAAATTTATGACCGAAATTGAAGAGTCAGAATCTATGAAATCATGTATTTTATTTAAAATAATGTACGATATTGTATAAATTTTCCTACAAAAGCGATATCGATATTCAAGACCGGAGAGTTGTGGAATCTGTGGAAATGTGTTTTTAACGGTTATCAGCATCGAAATCCCAAAAAATATATATCAATTTCGTCTCAATGACAACCTTTACCTGTCAAAATCAAAATCGTCGTATCTCGAGGGGGTCGTAACTCAGGGGTAGTGATGGGTAAATAATTTTTTTTTCCGGAGTCGTATTGATCCGACTCCGGCACCCCTCGGAGTCGGACTCGGAGTTGCTCCGGACTGTTTAGCGGGGGGGGGGGGGGGGGTGCGTACGGGAAAACCCTCGGACTCATCGACTCCGAGTCCGGATTACTCCGGATCACTCCGGATCACTCCGGATTACTCCGGATCACTCCGGATCACTCCGGATCACTCCGGATCACTCCGGATCACTCCGGATCACTCCGGATCACTCCGGATCACTCCGGATCCAGAATGACTGTCCATTATCGTTTAGACAATTCTTGATGAGTTCATTGACTTTCAAGTCGTACATCTAATATGTACGAAAACTAATCCGGACTGATCCGGAGTGATCCGGAGTGATCCGGAGTAATCCGGAGTGATCCGGAGTAATCCGGAGTAATCCGGAGTAATCCGGAGCGATCCGGAGTAATCCGGAGTGATCCGGAGTGATCCGGAGTAATCCGGACTCGGAGTCGATGAGTTAAGCAGTAATCCGGAGTGATCCGGAGTAATCCGGAGTGATCCGGAGTAATCCGGAGTGATCCGGAGTAATCCGGAGTGATCCGGAGTAATCCGGAGTGATCCTGAGTGATCCGGAGTAATCCGGAGTGATCCGGAGTGATCCGGAGTGATCCGGAGTCGAATCCAATTATGATCCGGAGCCGGAGTCATATGTTGCGCACCGGAGTCCGGGTTGATCCATGACTCCGTTCCGGATTACCCATCACTACTCAGGGGACTCCTGTATAATAAATTTTATGAAAGTGAATTTATATCCCTTTTTGACAATATCACCAATGCCATCATCAAGTCGTCAAGTTGCAAAAAAACAGGCCCTGCTTGGGTTGCCCATACATGGACAGAATAGCTCTACATTTATATGAGCATCAACGTTTATTAAGACATTTAAGTGACGTCCATTTGCCGTGAGATTGTTACGTGGGATTTGGTAATCTTTGATGCGAGTGCAGCGCCATCTATTCGACATACGAAAAAACACATACGTGCCGCGCAGTTAGCGACCTCTACTTGTCAGAGTCTATTTCTCTTTTATTTTGAATTTTTGGTTGGCATTCGTAATCAACTAATTTTTACAACATTAAAATACTTTCCTTTATGTTTTTAATTTATAAATAAAATAAAGAAGCAATAAATTTAAAGAGAACTTGTTTCGAGGAATCTTCGTTTTGTTATTTTGAAAATCTGTTGTGTTGGTCGTTTTAATAAGGATAAGGATAAGTATTAGTATTATTTTTTTTCTTATTTATAAATTTACCAAATATGTTTGATGAATCGTTAACGTTAGCTTCGTTGGCATATTTAATAAAGCCTTTTTAAGCGTATCTCATCTTTCTCACTTCATATAACATTCACTGAAAACATCTCGATGTGATCGGCTCGCAGCTTATATCTCACTATACCAGTTATCACACTCACCGTGGAAGGTTTCGCTCCCTACGGAGTCACAATCGTTTTGAATTGCTCATATGTCCATTTAGGCCCATTTATGTTTTGACACACGCACTCCAATGTTGTGTACATCTGAGAAAATTCGTGGTGAAAGTATAACCGTTTATTAGTGTAGGTTGAGGTAAATAAATTGATGAAATGATACCAAAAGTTTGATCCTTTCCATTTAAAAAAAGGCTGTTAATAACATTACAAAATAAAATAAAATAAGAAGTATTAAGACCTTTTAGTTTAAATAATATTTAACTTGTATTTAAAATAAAAATTTCAAACCACAAACGTTTAGGAATGAACGGTACACCGTTAGTATAAACGGTATGATAAACATGATTCAAAAGAGTAGTGTTTTAATGACAGTCAACATAAAAGACCCCTTTATTACGCCAACGTTTTTGATTATGATTCTCTTCCGCTCTCATTAATTAGAAAAAATGTTTTTAAAACCCACAAATTCTTTCAAGCCCTACGCCAAAAACACAAGAACGTTCTACAGACAGCAAACATTTCATCTAATGGTGGCATCTTTCAGCAAAAGGTGAACGAGTGCAAAATAATTAATTTTCTGATTGATGTTTACGATGTGGTGATTCGCGTAAATATTCACCGTCTTGCGATAAAGCTCTCCTTTGCTCTCTCTCTCTCTGTCTCTCTCTCTCTTTCCTTCTCTCTCTTTCTCTCTCTATTTGCTTTTCTTTCTTGCTGATCAAATTGCGTCGCTTTGCATCAAGAACATGCTTTTGCTGTTTCTTGTATTTTCGCAGCTCCAAGTCTTATATTACTGCCAGACGAGATTGCGGTTTCGTCGTTTGGTATGGCACTCTAGTGAAGATAAAAACGTGCAGCAACAAAGCTGCTACGCGTCACACTAGCCCAGGCACATTACTTTGTTGCCGGTTACAGCGTCGTAGCACCATTGCCAGGTGAGGAGAAAAGACGGCCGGAAAGGCAAGTTCTTGAGAACCAAGCGTCCGTTCCGGTGTTGCCGTGCAAATAAAAACCAAAGTGTAACACAATGGCGTCGTTAATTACGTCCAAGTGTCGTCAAAATGGGGCGCGTTAAATCTAGCTCGTATTCTCGATTGGATATGCTGCTGTCGTTGCCGTAGTCTTGGGCGGTGAAATGAGGGCAGTATCGAATAGTTTTTGGGAAAATACTGTTGCCATTGTTTTTGGCTTTTGTTTTAAAGAATAATGGACATGAAAAATAACATTGAATACGAGTAACAATATGAGCATGAGCAATGAAGAAAGGCATTAGTTTCATTTGTCAATCAAATGTACATTCTATTTCTTTTGTTAAATGCTTAGACATCCCAAACACCGCCTTTAATTGATTCTCAAATGCGATTTTATTAAATTTCCTATTCGCCAATGTTTTCTTTCGATAGGCTTTAACGAACATTAGCAAACAAGATTGTCGCGATATCCATTAAACAGCGGCTGGCCTCTCTTTCGGTAAACATCAACCCCTAATCCGATTACATCGCTGTTGCACCCGGTTGCCGAAACGGACGGTCTCTTTGATGATGTAATTTTCCGTACGATACATTAATCCTTAAAAGATTAATCATAACACGGGCTGCGTCTACGTCTAGTCGGTGTATCGTCTGCGGTTTTGAAAAATCATCCTAAAAGCACGCGCACCCATACATGTAAAAGAAAACAACCGAAAAAACAACAACCATTCCTTTGCCAAACCTTCAATTAGTTCACACTCTGCCCGGTTCACCGGTTCGGGCCGGGCTTACCGGTGCGCAGGATCAAAGTGGATCCTTAGACGACGGCTCAAACAGGCTATTAATTAAACCGCCAAACGCGACCGTCACCGTGCTCGGATCACCTGTTCAAGCCGTTTGTCCCATTTAGCTGCTACCATTAGCTAACGATTGGTCGAGAAGGACTGAAAGGGAAGAGCGTGTTTTGGAGCTAAGATGCGTCTTTAAGTGTGGCCTAATGTAGGGATGGTTAAATATACGTCGTTTATCCTTAATGTTTGTTTGGTAGGATTTTTTTATTACTAAAAGAATTATAACGTTCAAACCTATTTGAAAGCAATACCTAAATACAGTTTGATGTCCCTTTTTGGGGGAGATATTCATAATCGTGTTGAGGAAATGTCTTAAGCAAAACATAATTTACCACAGTGATATTTCCACCACCTGATCCACAATCATTAGCTCCAAAAGATTGCTTTAGTCCTCGAATAAGTATATATCTATTAACTAAACTAACAAGTAGTTTGACGAAAATGTAATTAGCTGAATAAAAGCTTAAGTACTAAATAATTGTGACATAATTGTTAACTCGTTAATTTAGTTGCCATTGGTAATATAGATAGAAAAAGTTTGTTTTGACAGTAGGGTTTAAAGCTATATCTAAAGATGTACAAACAATCGATATCCCAAGTACTATACCTCATAAACAAGCACTTTGATGAAACAAATGACAGTTTTTGAAGGCAGTGAAATGTTCAAAAAGTACCCTTTCAAATCATTGTCTTGTTCCAGGAACCAACGGGTACTTTAGGGCTCGATAATCGGTACAATGTATGGTTACTTGACAAGTCATAGAATAAAATAGGATAGGCCGGTCAAGAACTACAGCAAATACTGCACTATAAAAGAAGAATTAGATTTATTATAGTGACAAGTGGGTACACTTTAAAACACATGCGAATATGTTACTGTAATGGCCACTGTTGTTTATAATGATTTTTAGAAAAGGTGATGATTTAATATAGGATATGGTCCTTAACTGCTGAAAGAGAAAAATGGAGACATAGTAAGGAATAGTATTTTGGTAGTTTTGCATTCGTCAACTTAATTGGATTGTTTATAATTTCTTGCAAACCTATTCCTAGCACTGTTTACAATCATTCATGGAAGCATTGAAGGTAATGCACAGAAACGCTAAGTACAGCTTCATTACAGCTACATTACTCGATTCATATGACATACGAAAGCTTTCAGTAGTTCTAAAGTAGTATAAATTTAGTATTTTAGAGCCTCGTCAAGATGACTTAGATACTGATAAATTTTATAATTTGCTCGCTATAACGTTTAACAAAACTAAAATGCACATTTGCAGTTATTTAATAACGTTTGAATGACTTCTCGATCAAACTTGGGATAAAATATAAGCTTTATCATGTATTATGAGCATTTGAGAATAGGTTGGAACAGAGTAAATATTTCATCGTATTTCATCGTTTTTTAAAAGAATGGTGGGGCATTAACTTGGATTGGTATGTGACATCAAACATCGCTAAAGAACAAGAAACTGTTAATTAATTGCCTTAAACGTTAGTTCAAAAGAATTAACCGGTTCTATAGATTGAACTTTGTAAAGTGATTTATTTTTTTTTTCAATCTTAAGTTGAAATGAAATTCTACCTGTTGTTCATTCAACCTTACAATGAGTTAAATCTAAGCGTACAATGTGGTGTGATTTCTTCTAAAACAAATTCTTCCTGCTGACAATAACTGACTATTTAAAAATTAGATGAGTAATTGATAAGATAAAGAAAGGTTCATCCCTTGAGAGCGAATTCAACATCACATTAAAGATTAAAAAACAAAAGCTTAAAATCCAATTTAGATTTGCATTTACATCACAAAAATAAAATCGTTCTATTTTATTCTTTTACAAATTATGTACCGAAAATGTAAACGTACAAAACATCCAAACCTTTTCCGACCGTACGCAACGTTCCGTAAAATACTTTTACATCAAATTTAATTTTTGCTGTACGCTAACGAGTAATTGCGATCCTGTTGTTTGTGTTCAGTGCTATTCGCTATCGGGCTCGTACCAATCTATGCATCATCCCATAAGCTTAGCCACCTTTTGTTTTGTTTTTTCTTGGCAAAACAAAAGCACCAGCTACCGCCACCGCCATCACTACCACCACCACCACCACCATCAACAACAATCTAATGAGGAAGAACATTTAATTACATGGTTCGTTGCTGGCGCCTTGTCTAAAGCGAGGCGAAAACAAACCTTTGCACCAAACGCCTCGGCGACCGGCCAGCGGGTTCTGCATCGGTACGGGCAGCGCAGCAAAACGGCAGAAGGAGTTTGATGTTGCAGTGCATCATTTAAATAATTCGTTGATTAATATCGCTGATAAGGGAGGGCGCCGCTCCTTACGCCCGCTGTTGGCACCCACTAATTATGATCATTTCGGGACGCAAAGTCCTCTGTTGTTGTGGTTGTTGTTTTAAGCTCGGTTTGCTTTTGCATCTTCTTTCCTAGTAGTGGGATGGAACGGTGGTGGCCATCGTTTGTATCGTTTGTTTTCTTGGCTTCAAACTTCCGGAGCCTATGCAACCGGCTGGCCTTTTCAAACCTCCCTCCAAATTACTGTTTGATCCCATATTCTAAGGGATCGGGAAAAGGTGTCGGGTCTACGTTTCGGGTCTGCTGGAGCTGGTTGCAATCGATTTGGTTGTAATATTTGGGTAATTTGTTACGGTTTGATGTTTTTACGGGATGTTTGATAGTTTTTTTTCTGTTACCTTCGCCCTCACTGAAGTGCCATTATTGGGTTGTATTTGATCAAGGTTCTATTATGTTCGTTTATTTGAGGCTCCTTGGCGAGTGTTGGTTTTTGATAACTGTCAGATGAATGCTAACTGTCGTTCTGCCCTTTCATTTACAACACAATCGATTTATCCGAGCGATACAATGGTTTAGGGGCGGTAGTGTGGTACAGTCGTCAACTCGCACGACTTAGCCAACATGCCCGCCATAGGTTCAAACCTCAGGTGAAAAACCTCAAACCTCATGATCAATCCCATCTCCCTGTAGCAAGGATTGACTATGCTGCTACGTGGTACCGAAAGCCTGTGGAGACCAGCATGTACATTTGGACGTTATTCGACGCTAAATAGAGAGAGCTAGAGAGAGCAATGCTATGTTTAATTGTACTCCATTCTACTGGAAGCATTGAATTTAATTTTAAAACATCAATAAATATCATTTTTTAATGGAATAATTTAATTATCAAAAGAAGCATCTACTTATTTCAAGCTATTTAACTGTTCGATTGAGATCTTAAAAACCGATCTTTAAGCTTCATTATTTTTCGGTTTAGTCGATCTGGTTTAAAATGTTTTGTTGGCAAGTCAAGCAACAAGTCAAATAAGTCAGTTGTAGGTTATGTAGGTTGCACAACACTGCTAACCATTATAACGTTCTTAAGGACCTTGGAGAACAAAAAACAACTTTTGTAGCCTGTTATCATCGCTACACGCAAGATGAATATAAATGCAAATTAACATCTTAAAACTGCTTAATTATCCTTGGGGGCAAAGCCACAATAATAAATAAACAAAAATAAGATGTCATCAGCATGTTCACCTTCTGCGTTCGTGCGTGTTCAGTTCAGCTTTAAAATGACAGCAAAAAGACACCAAACACGACCAACCTAAACAACTCAATGTAACCTCAGCCGGTGAATTGAATAAATGGAATGCATCTTTTAGCTTAAACACACACACACACACACACACACACACACGCCCAACAGCATGTGTAATGAAGCCCATAATTTTCGTAACCGATAGCAAATGGTTAATTAATATTGAGATCGCTTCTACCGCCCCAAAAAGCCAACCAGGCAAATGGTGTGTTCACTGCCGTAAACAGTTCATCCTCGGTGCGGAAATTCTGTACCAGCAAAATGGACAAAACCACATTAACCCTGCTCGTCAGCCTTCCCTCTGCTCAGGCTCCTCTGCCGCTCGGATGTGTACATTAGGTGATATTTTTCTTCGGTTTTACCCACCAAGCTGCGGCGAGTGCGTTTGGGAAAAATAAACCGCTTCTGAACCGGGGGTGAAAAAAGGGGTCGCTCGTTGATGGAACACCGAGACCCGCATAGACAACCCGCCAGGGCCAACCGCCATTTTTATTGCCGTTTTTCACTGTGCCCCTTACCACGGACCACTACCGGAGGGGTTCGGGCGACTGTTTTGGACGATGATGCCTTCCTTTAATGATGACATTTGTTTGGGAAAATTCGTTACCAGCTGTCAACGGACGCGCTTGGCGGTGATGTTGTTTCAGGCCAACCGGTGAAATGAAACACGGAAGGTCATCGCCATAAACACTGCCTAGTGGAGTGGAGTAGTGTGTAGCTTGAAATGCGCGCATGTAAGCGTGAAATCAAACATAAACACTGGCGCTGGGTGATGGGTGCACGAACGCAGCTCTTAAATCTCGTTTGCGTTCGCGAGCGCGTTTGGAGCACGAGCAATAAGGAGTAGATGACAAACTAATGAACCGATTGCAAATGATTTGCTGGAAACGGGGGAAAAAGATGTGTGAGATTTGATTACTAAAGTACAGAAGCTAGCAATTTGGTGCCGTGCTTTAATATATCTGTGTTTGGGGTGATAAGTTGTAGATGAGGTTTGAGGCCGAAATAGAACATGGCTGCCCATTTCCAATTCCAAGCAGTACTGGAATGTTTTTAAATGACATTTTATATCGATTTTACTATCCTTTGTCCTCCCCAGGCCCTCGCTGGCTAGACCGAGAGCACAGTAGAACTGGCACAGAGAAACAGAAACGAGAACGGAAAGATCGAACGGGCCCGAAGACGCACATTGAACGGGCAACACGTCGCCCGGGGAGGCTGGCAATAAATTAAACCATAAACAAATTACACTTCCCCAAAAACTCATTTATCGAACGTGTGGTCCAGTCCGACCAGTGCGAGGTTGGGTCGGGTAGGGCCGAGGCCGGATGGCCGCGTGGAACAAGTACATATTTTCGTCAACATCAATTAGTATTGGAACTCTGGTGGTGTTTAGGTGCGTGGAGCTGGAGGACAGTGAGGGGTCGAAACGTTCTGAACCAAACGATGAAACTTCGAGCGAACGGAGTCTGGCAACACTGACTTTGTGAGGGGAAAAAGTACCAGTTTAGCTTGCCTTTTCGCTTCAGAAAAAGGGAGAAACATACAAAACTGGTCCTATTTTGTTTCACTTCATCATTGCGTTTGCGTGATTGGATAGCGTTGTAGCTCCGCCCTACGATGAAAGCTTTTCCTCCCCACTCCCGGACCGGGTACACCGAACAGTATGGAGGAAATAAAACTTATCTAGATCACTTTGTATTACCGGTTGCTGCATTGTGGTCTTTGGCGCATGGCGGAACGGGGCAACGTGGAGCACACGCGCGCGCGGAGAGCAGGCTCATGGATTTGAGTTTCAATTAAATTAAAAGTGGAATTTATCGTTCCTTTCGTTAGCTTTCGCCGACAACGGGAAACAAACTGCATCCATCCCACACCACCAGTTCCGAAGGAGAGAGGGTGAGCGTTGAATCGAACCTCGTGGTGGTGGTAGTGGTGGTGGGCGGTAGAGCCGTCCCGGGCCTCTCGGCCGCTCACACAGCACAATCCTGTGCGCTCACTTTAATAATAATCGTGCTCGAATTGGGTTGTGCAAGTGAATAGACAGCGCCAAGCGCCTGGATTAAGCGCCGTCGGTGGAATGGTTTTGTATCGCGAGCTCGTCGATCACACTTCGTCCCTTCTCCCTCCACCCCGTTTGGTCCAAGGAGTGTCCAATCCTAACTGCTGACGGCATGACACGACCACAATGAAGCACACAATTAAAAATTTACTAATCTCATTCCGCAAAACAGACGAATGGGGCTTTTTTTCATTCGTTTCCTTTTTTTCACGAACTCACGTTTGACGGTTGTGGTGCAGGTGCTTGTCAGCGGGTCCGCTCATTTTATACCGCGCGCGACGGCACTGCGATGACGACAAACGAGCGATTCATTCCGGAGTCAAGGTTAATTTAGTTGCATTTTAAAGAAGATGCCTTGCCTGGATGGTCGCTAAGCAACGCTTGACAGCAGCGCGAACACAGGCGCGTCGAACCGTTAATGATGATCGCCGGTGCGGGCCGCCGGTGACGATGGCAGGTGCTTGCGTTAATTTGGTTGCTTATCGAACAAAGCGTTACGAAATGGCCATATTTTATTCATGTGCGAATCAATACATAAGTCCACTGGAAATTGCAGGAAGAAGACATGCGTTCAGTCCCACTCACGTTGCGCCGATGAGCGGATTGTATTTTCAATTAGGGATGAGGTGCTAGTGCATTATATCTAGAGTATAACTAGATGATACTTAACATTTTAAGTTCTTTTAAAGACAAATTTAAAATACAAGAATTGGTTATTAATTTCTTAAATTCTCTCGTTTACTTCGCTGTACAAAGAAGAAGATGGTATCTTTAATCCTTACTTTATTTCAAAATTTGCAAATCTTCATTCAGTTTTATGAAAACATTGATTTTTGTATCGACACTTTAAGATTTATTTCTGATCATACCTTCATTGTTTATTTGAATTCTACTTACAATTCTGACCCAAATGCAATTCAACGAGTCTACAATTCATGATCAAATTAATGGTTCAAACAATTCTCTATTTCATCCTTAGTTCTAGAAGGCCTAACATTGTTTTAGTCTGTATAATATCATTGTAGATAAAATGCTCCGCTATACAAGAAAATAAATTATTTCACTAGATCTCCTTTTAAACGAAGTACCCAAATGGGAAGGATTTTCGAATAAGAATTAAAGATGAAACATAGGCAAAAATAGTTAATAATAATGTTTACTAGACGCATCTAGTCTTAAGACTGAAATAAATTTCAAATTGCAATTTCAAAGACGCATTTTGTTCTAAGCATTGTGCCTTTTGTACCATTGTGTAACAAATGCAAACAGTTTCAATGACATTTAAACAAAAACACGCTATGCGAAGGATCGTTTTTATTCAAAATCAAAAGCATTTTTCATTCGGATCAAAAGCCAAACATTGTTAAAACCTCAATTTTCTTAAAATAAATTAAATCATCCATCTTTAGCATTTGTACAGCAGTGGATTTATTGCATCGATTTTTTTTCTTCAGAAATCTTTAGTTTTGTATTTTTCTATTTAATACATAATTTAAAACACTCTATTTTGAAAACTCTCCTATGAGCAATATATCAACAAACAGTAATGAGCTTTCGCGTCGTGCTATAAATTTGATTTTTAACTATTAACGCAATCTGCAGAAGCCCTTCTGTAAACCCAGGGGGAAATCATCTCCCATCTAATCGTTCTGTTTTTTACCACGCAAATCCAATTTTCCTCTTAGCAAACGATCAATTTTCAGCTTGACAAAATGTATTTTGCTTCCATTTGCTTCCCCAAACCCCAACATAAGATTTTACACCAATGTATATCACCCTCCAATCCTCCAGCACCTGCAAAACCACTCCAATCACAGATCCCAACACCAGTAAATAATGAACCTTGCGATCCATGTACAACACATTGTCATCGGCAGAGTCGTCCCCATGCCGAGCCCAGGGCGTTGCTGAAAACCATCGAATACTGCTGCTTCTGCTGCTGCTTCTGCTCCTGTTTTGGGGTGAGAAAAGTGTCAAATCACCACCGAACATAATGGCG
Source organism: Anopheles coluzzii (assembly GCF_943734685.1). Lineage (NCBI taxonomy): Eukaryota > Metazoa > Arthropoda > Insecta > Diptera > Culicidae > Anopheles > Anopheles coluzzii. The sequence goes on along the minus strand of NC_064670.1, from coordinate 40,978,375 downwards.
CTAAACATTGTAAACTTTGCCGGCAAACTTTCTGGTACCGTCATGCCAGTCAGTACGCCGGCCGCTCGCAACGAGGGGAGGAAGATTGGATTCCATTTTTGGCCTCGATACACTCCGATACCTCTCGGCTTGATCCGTTGGCCGTTGGGTTTTGATGGGTTTTGTGTGTGCGTTTCGGAAAGAACCAGCAGCAGCACTAGCAGCAGTAGCAGCAGGCAGAAGCAAGTCCACTGTGTGGCAGCCACGGAGCGTTTAGTGTCGGGGCGTGCTCCAGTTAGAATCACCCTTGGTGGAAACACTCGCACCAACCTGCCAACCGGGACCAGCAATACGCACAACACCCTCACACCGACGATCACTCAACCGAAGCAGGGGCCCGAAAATCTTGCCACCGACTGTGGCCCGGGGTGCCGTGCGCTGGCCAAAAATTGGTCCATAAAAAGGTTGGGAAGAAAATGGGAAAATGTGTAACGTGTGCACTCACTCGGAAAATCAACTTCTTGTCGCCTTTTTGACACTGTTGACGAGGGTGTATGGAGGGGTGGGATGGGTGGGATGGGTGGTTTTTTTCTCAGTATGCGTCGAAACGATGTGCACATCAAGATGGGCGGGATGGGAGCGGTGAGTAGGGGATGGAATGACTTCTGGTCGATTATCTGTGAGATTGACAAATTCTTCGTCCGACCACTGCAGGCATGGGCGTTCGGTCTGTTGCTTGGGTGATTGCGTGAAGAAGACTATGAGTTAAACCATTATTTGCTCGGTGGTTGTGACGTGTGATGTGCCTGCAGTCTTTTGTTGGCTACAGTGAGGTCGCTCTAATCTTCGGAGTCTCTCTAAGATGAATTGATTCGATTGGATTCGATTCGACATTTTCTTCAGCGAAATCATTCGGCCTATTTTATAGGTATTTAAATTATTTTGAAACAATTTTGCTATTGCAGTGGTTTTAATGCATTTGTTTCATTAACATGTAGAAAAACAATTACTATTGGTTGAGATATTTCACTATACACCGTAAAAATATCATTCAAAGTTAAATGATTCATCGGAATAAACTCAACATTCCCGATTTGACGTCACAAGACTTCGATTACGGCGATATTCTGATGATTATGTAGTAAAAGAAAGGATGAATACAACTCTTTGCTTTCCTTCTGATTCTTCACCAATACGTTTAGTTCGAAGTTTACACTAAAGAGACTTCACTGTGTTTAACCTATCAAACAAAACATTTACAACGTTTTCCAGACAGCTTACTTTATTCTGAAATCATTTACAATAATGAAAGCAAAACACTGTTGCTGTCAGCTTCTTCAGCAATTGGTACATTTCACCCCGCACTCGATGAGTTGGCCACCCAACGGTTCCCCCCTCGGCTGTGGTCGTTCGCACCCTAAACCGTTTTCCATTTTCGCCCAAGCTGGCGTCACGCATTCCAGTCGATTTTTGCCAACCCGCAACGAATCACATCCTCCTTTAAAGCCATTTGAGCAGAATTTGCTATCGAAAAGCGCTGGGTGTGTAATACCATCTAGAACGATAAAATAAGATGAGATAGTCAGATGGTACGAACACGGCCGGATGGGGATGAAGCTCAGCCCGATGGCGTGAGGCAAAGGACTCCTCCTTGCGGTCGCCTGTTCGAAGGAGTGGAAATTTGCTTCGCAAACAAAAATGTGTGCTTCAACCGCATTTTCAAATGTGCATGTGATAGTGTGTACGCTAGCCCCGTCCCACCCGTCCACCGAACGGGCCATGCTCTTCAAAGTGCAGGCCTTTTCTCTCCCTGGGACAGCCGCCACCCAAAAGCCCACAGTGAGCCACCGAAACCGAAGGAACGAAACGAAATGACCCACGATCGCTCGCGGAGCCATTTGGAAAGAAAACCAAAAAAAAAAAAAGAAGGAAGAAAAACCCCCACCCGAAAACAAAAAAAAAAATACCTCCAAACGGGCGGTCCCGGGCGCTGGCTTCGAACTTCCATCATGTTTTTTAAGTGGTCAAAGGAAGCCGCGGCCTTAGGTGTCGGTTAAGCTAATTGGTAGAAGATCAAAGGCGCCGACAATGTGTTTAAGTACGATATAATACGGTAAAAGATGGGGAGCAAGGAGTGCGGGACGGCCCTTCATCGTCATTCCCCAATCCTCCACCCTGCCCTGGGTGTTCCCCAGGCCATCCCACACCTCCTCTCCTTTGTGCGCATCCTTCCCCAGCGCTCTCAACAGGTAATAACTCTATCTCACTCATCTCGCACAAACCGTGGGGAGGCCCTCCCAAGCTGCGCAGGCACCGAAGGAAAAGAACTCTCGCGCCCGCAAATCTGGACCGCCAAGAAGGAGAGGACGGTGAAGGGTGCTTTGCCTAACAACAACTGACTGCATTGATCAGTTTCTGCGCAAGCATGCGCAGTGGGCGATGAGGGTACATACGCGAAAGGGGCGATGGGGCGATGAGGCGAAAAACACTGAACACCACACACACACGCATCATAATGAAAATTAAAGTCCAAAGAGATTGAAATATGTTATTAAAGAGCGGCCAGCGTGGCGATCGGGATGCAGCGCGATGGGTCCGACTCTTGGCCGCGCGAATTTCGATTGCTTTTGCAGCGGAAAAGGAGGGACGAAAGGTGCTACAATCGCAGGGGAAGGAGGAACTATGTGTATCTTTATAGGGGGGAAAATGAATTCAAATAATAATGCAATCCTTTCTTTGCCGCTGAGCGCTGAGAGAAATGCAAATAAACGTTAATTAGCTTGGCTGATTAGATAACATGAAGATTTAATAAAAGGCATTTTACAGTAGTATTCTTAATATTGGATTTGTATTTGTACTTGATTTTGAATTGAAACTATACCGGATAGAACGCTCGAAACTATTGCTTCCTCTGCACACAGGAACAAAACAAAAAAAGAACAGGAACATCACAAAGAACCCATCAAAGAAAGGAGAAAACAGCTGAAATCGATACTGAACGGTACATAATTTCAACAATCAAACTTTTCCATTTTAATTGCTCGACTTATTTTGCATTGCGGCAGCCCCACCACCAAAAAAAAAACACCTATCGGATCGTTTGATGTGATTGAAGGCATAAGCATAATCTACTTCCATCTACCTCCGTTCTCACCTCCTTCTAAGGAATCACGAATTGGTGGAGGCGTTTTGTACGGGCTCGGACTCGACCCGCGTGCTGGCTACTGGTCTACCGGGCGGCCCGGTTTCGGGGGCCCTGTTGATGTGGCACGGCTCTACCGCATCTGGAACGTCGGCAGCTTCGTACTTGATCATAGCTCTCGCGAGCGTTGCGTGGCGTTTGCAGGGGAACATTTTCAGCATCATCAGCATAAATGGATAATGAATGAGCGGCATCACGAAATGAGGCCCTGTGCCATCGTATTTTACACTTCCTACTTTAGGCTTTTTTGTGTGTGTGTTGTTCTTGCTCGGTCCGAGCTTGCCTGCTGTCGGGGGTTGCACTGATTTCCTCCTGTAGGTGCGCGCGCGCGTGTGTGTGGGCCCACCATGGCCATGTGTGTGAGAGTGGGTAAGGTGAGCCGAATTTTACAACGTTGAAATCGGGCGTTATTTAAGGCTGTGGCGGGGGAAGTTGGAGTTTGAGGCAAAATTGATAAGAAATTCTTCAGAGAATCTAAAATTTTATTATTTTATTTCGACTTTTTATACTTCAAGCATACGGTTTATGTCAGTGCTTGAGGCGGTATAATCACAACTGATAAAACGATTTTTCAAACTGATAAATGTATGTCCTTTCATCCCTTTGATTGTGCTTCCTTACTAGCCGCTCAAACCAGGAAAACACACTTGTAAGCAACATAATTAAATTCTTGATACGCAAACACTCGTGACGCAAACAGATAAATTATCGCTCATCATTAGTAGGCCTATCGCTTCAGCTAGGCCCTTCAGCTGCACTTTGGATCATCGGGACGAGGAACGCAACTCTACAAAAAGTTGAACAAAAAAGAAGAAACGATGTACAAGTGTCCGTAACAGATTCACTGATTTGTTTTGGTGACGCCTTTTTTCGACTTCCCTTTGGGTGGTGATAAGAATTTATCATCGCGCTCCGAACTAATGCAGTCACACGAGGACACACACACACACACGCGCGTACATTCCTGCTAGTGTGTCAAAACAGGAATGGCGCTCGGAACAAGTGCGCCGTCATCGATTGTCACGATGTTTTTCCCCGCTCTCGCTGAGGGGACGAACAGTCTCTGGGGTCGGCGACGAGATTGAAGGCAATTTTTGATGGTCGATTTCACGCCGGCCTTTTTATGAGGTGCTGAAATGAAGTGCCCACCCTAGCGCCCGGTGATGCTGGTGGAAAAGGGTGTGTTTTTATGAGCTGTAGGCATATAAATCTTGCCTTGCACACCCAGCCGGCAGCTACCGCACTCGGGCACGCCGGCTTGATCGATGGAAATGGGGGAATGCGGGTTTGGGGGGGCACGGGGTTGCAGGGCGATAGATGCGCTCGGTGCACATGCACAACACACTCACACACACACACACACACTCAAAACAGACATGCGAGACGTGCATCACGCTTTCCCGGGTGCGCTTAATAGGCTGAAAATGATATTACAGTAGTGAGGGCACGGTGCGCAATAAAACCCACCGGACCATCGGTAAGTGAAACGGTGGCTGGGAGGATTGTACGATGATCTGTCATTACTGTATAGATTGCATGTAGTTGCTAAACGTGCCTGGAACACATTTGCACGGGTCACATTGAAACATTGAATTGAATTGAACTATAGAAATGAAACAAAATCCGTCAATTGTGTCTTCTGAACCACAAAGGATAACCTAAACATAATTTTTCAACGGACTAGAAAACTTCTTAAATTTCTTGTAACGTGATACCCTAGCACTTACTAACCAACACAACGTAGTTCTTGCTACACAGAGTTTTGCGAAAAGTAACGCAGTATTTTGCGTTAGTATTATCGCGTTAGTATTTTATATCGAATTGGAATGAACAAATGGTTGAGAGACGGCCATTTTTTCTCAACCAGAACAAATGGTTGAGAGACAACAAAGGTTGTGACAATATTTCCTACAAAACTATCACTATTTTGTTAACTATACTATTGCTTGCATGGGTCATGTTTTAATTCTACGTCTTAGGATATCTAAAAAGTGTTTGTCTTATATTGAAATCTTTCATTTGAGTTCATTTTATTAAAATATATCATTCAAAACATAAGGTGATTAATTTCGTCTTTCCCAAGAATGGAAAGCATGATCCTTGAGATGCTTGAATCTAGGACCGGCAGTGAATAACCAGATGTTTGAATTGGATAGTAAGGCTGTGAATTTATCGGTGAGGCCTTGAAACCGAAACTTTTCACAAACATCGAACATTAGAGTATGCTTTTAAATTGCAAATATGCACTCTTTAATTTCTTTTATTATACGATAGCTATTTCCTGCTTCTGCATCATTTTATCCTGTTCTGATTATCTGGTTCCAACACTTCCTAGCCATCCAAGAACCAATACTTAAAATACAATACTTATAATTGAAATAAGAAAATGTTTTCAGTTCGAGAATTTTACAACATGAACTAGAAAAAATAAGAGTGTATGATTGTCGCTACGCCTAATTCGTTTCGTTCAATCGGATATGCTCATCCGTAATCGATTTTGTTGTTCATATCCGTGAACCAAAATCTACAGTACAAACTAATTAAACAATCAAACAAACAAATAAATCACTTCGCTTTCTGCTGCGAGGTTTTTCGATAGGGTACGGCCATACCCCAGTGTAAAAAAAACATTTAGGGTTGACTGTCAGCATCCAACACAAAAATGTGAACCCGCATCCAACACATGAAGGGGTTCCGAGGTAGAATTCTGGCAACAAAATGTTGTGAAGGAAGCACTTTTTTTTGTGAGAGTGAAATCAAAATGTGTCGAATTGTTGTTTTTTATGACAAATTTTAAATTCAATAAAATGTGATAAGTGCCGTTTGTGATTTAGATGAAGTAACCATCACAAGTAATGAGGTGAAGCAAGTTAGTTAACGATCATCTGTTAAGCAGGGTTTTTTTTTCTAGCGCTCTGTCATGCGTTGACTGTAGTTTTTCATTTTTGCGGAAGATTCGGAAATTGAATATGATTAGCATTTTTCAATTACGCTGTTTACTTTTATTTGTTGCAGCTCAAATCACTCAATTCTGAATGAATGGATCATTTAGGAACAATAACACAGACATGCAAAAACTAACGTCGTTCTTGTGTAGGATTTCCACGTGAAAAACGGTAAGTACAAGCATAATTTGCTTTTTCACAGCATCTTTTATTGATGAAAATTTGAAGTTTGGCTACAATGATGTTTTCAATTTGCAGCTCAGCTATTCTATTCTTCACTTTAGATTTGATTTGGATGATGTATTCATATTTTTAGTGCATGATAATATTTCTTTTTTGCTTCTTTACTCAATCAACATTGATGGTAGCGTTTATTAACATTTTAACTTAACTTAACATTTAAGCTTAACATAGATAAGCGTAGTGAAAAGAATCTATTACATTCCATAGATTTGTTAGAAATTTCTAGACGAACAGTTTGTTTGTATAGGAACACATAATATTGTTTTAGAGTGCAAATTTTGCAATTCCAAATATTTTCATTACAGATTAAAATACAAATATTTACTTATTGATGAACAGGCATGTATTATTTCCTGGAAAATTTCTCTTAAAGGAATGTTTTCAATTCGTAAATAGTAATGGCTTGTATCATGAAAACTCATCTCATCAATTTATTAGCACTCTCTCTCTCATTTCTGTAATATTCTAGTAAAAAGAGAATAGCATATCCTATTATATTTTTTGTAATCTTTCAGAGAAAATCTTTACTGCAGGATAAAGAAAAAAAGTTTGTATAAGAGAAGCAAATATAAGCAACACTAAATTGCATTACAGCATTATTACATTATTATAGCCTCCTAACACTACCAGCTGACGAAACTGCTTATACCTAGATCAGTTATAAATCATATTTGTTCTTTGGAACTAGCACTTCATAGCACTTCAAGACTTTTGTTTGTTTATGTTTATTTGTCGCAGCCTTGCTTACCTTGTGATTATAGGACCCACCATCGAAAATATTCCACGTAATCGCAATCAGTTTGAGATCCGTGTATGAAAGTTATGTGACTAGCTTGAGCCTTATGTTTCTAGGCAAATTGGTTTGATTTTCTATCCTGCTTGTATTCGTTTAAATCTTCAAAGAATATTAAGGAAATTTCCAGATTTTGGTGTATAATGCGAATGCAGATAACTGGTGTTGGTATCCTGTTCCGGACATATAAGCAATGGATTTTAGAAAAATAAGATCAATTGTTTAAGCCACACGAAACAGTAAAAATGATGTTCGATTTGATAATGAACAGATGAACCTTAAAGGATCATATTTCAATATATCTGATAATAATTAAACAAACAGAAATTCTTGAGTTATTTTTTTATCAAAGTTGTACTTAGTAGAAATCACAGTCGTTAATATATTTCCTATTAAGAACTTACAGAGAAAGCGTTATTAGTTGATACGTTACAACGGTAGTTGATTTCTATTGCTCTTAAACTTGTTGCACCCTTCCTTATATATACACTCACACGCAGAATGGAAATAAAAAGTAAAAATACAAATAATTAAGATTGAAATCTTTAATTAACGATCCAGCGCTGGACGGTGTGCACAAACACTTGCTTTTGCTGCTAATCGAACAGTCGGTTTACACCGGCAGTCCGGCAAGCTGATCGCTGTAAATCGGTTTTCCATTGCAAACCGTTGCAGACCGATCCATCACAAATATGCTGCCGACTAGAGTATGCCACCGTCTGGTGCACCGGGTGTTACCGGTTCGGTACGGCGCTATTTGTCGAATTTCCTCTCTAATATCGCCGACATCCTACGATGTCGAGATCATCGGCTCCTCCAATGATTCGCTGATCATCATCGCGCAAACGATCATGGCTAAACGAAGGCAATTACGAACGATCGACGGTGGCGATCCGGGACGTAGCGTTGGCCACCGAGCTGATCGGTTTTGCGGAAGGGAAAGCACAAATAGACGATGGATTTGATGTTTTCAGCGATTTTATCGATCGATCGACATGCTGGGAGCTTGTTTCGTTGCAGCACGGTACGGAGCGGAGTGGGGTGCGGAGCGGCTCGGTTCGGAAGCGATATTAAATATATTTTTAGCAATTAGCCAATCGAGATGAAAAGCGACCGAGTCACGGCTAAAAAGGGGGCCTAAATTGAGGTTTGCTGCATGTCCGACTTTCATGTTTGGTTTTTAAAAGCACATCGCATGAAAGGGCGAAAGAAATCTTTAATTATTGGAGGAATAAACACTTTCCAAGCACGATTATTGTTCTTCCGGTAATTTCATGTTGATCGGAACCGATTTTTTATTTCCAATAATGAATGTTTAATGTGAGGCATAGTTTTTGGGACAATTGTTTGGTAACTTGTATAAAAAAACTAGTATGAAATCGTTGCCCTTTCCTTGCTCTATCAAAGTCGAACACAATATAACGCTAAGTGCTGCCAGCATGTGTCTGTGTAACCAGATTCCTAATTACACTTAAACATACCGATATTCTGCCACCGGCAAATACCATCAATCGTGCCACATTAATTAAATGTCCGAGTCTGTCGGTGAGTGGTTCACGCAGTGTGCTCGCCACCCAAATCGGACCCCAAAACGGCCCCCAACGGTCTGTTTGCAGTGCTTGACAGCTGTCAAGTCGTCATTGGATTTTCACGTGTGACGACGACTACCGATTCTCAATCCAGCAGTACACAGGTACACACACACATACACATATATTCAAACACACAGTTGCCTCACGCCATCCAATCTGTTTTCGGTTCCACGTTGTCAGTAGTTAGTAGCTTTAACGATGGCATAGCACATGCAATCCTATCTCCATGCCCCAGTTACTTCCCAAATCCCGCCAGCTAGAGTGGTGCTTCGTCTCGAAGAAACTTCATTAAAATGAATTATTCGTACACCGGTACCTGTGTACTGGTAATGAAGGGGGTAATGAAGTAGCATGGGGCGGCAAATATCGATTTACTAATTGGAATTGAATACTCTACCATACCACTCTTGCTGTTGGTAGGAGCTTCCATGCGAGTGCTCAGGGAAAAATCAAGCGAAGAAAAAACTGTGCTAAATCAACATAAAATTAATACCGATATTACATGTACTCAGTCAATATTTTACATATTTAACGAAGCAGCAAACAAAGCGGCACAGGTGCTTTCCCCCTTTTTTGTATGTCCGTGCCGCCCGGTAGTATGGTTAGTTCCCATATACATTTCTTTCTTTCGCTACGTTCTTGATTCAAGGTGGTGAGGATAAAAACTCCAGCAGCAAAACGCAGCCACAAAAAGGAGGTTTTGATCGTCCCAAGCATTTTGCAAGATTGTGCGGTCGTGCATCTTGTACTATTCGAGAGGGGCCAGCAAGGTGTAGTTTGAATTTTTAATAATAAGACATCCGTCATCATCCACGAACCCGTATTCGGTTTCCTTCAGCGAACGGTTTCACAGCAAACAAGGTAGTCAGCATGATGTTGTTATCGTTATTATACGCTGTAGTTTTTTGCTGCTGTGCTCAAAGCAACCACGCACCGTGTATCAGAAACTGTTCAGTTAACAAGGGACCAAACCTCCAAACTCAAGAGCACGTCCTGCTGCACGCACCACGTAAGACACGTGGCCCTCGGTGGGTGGCGCAAGTGAGGGAGGAAAAGGTGCAACACTGCTGATTGTAATATAATGCAGAGGTGTACGAATTAATTAAGAGCACATTTTCTTGCTTTTCGTGCGCTTGTCCCTTCCTGACTTGTGTTCTCTTTCTTCCCAAACGCCAATACCGCTAATTTGTGACCTAGTCTGGTGGCGATTGGCCACATGCCAAGATTGACTGCTTGTGGCCGTTGTGAGAAAATGCTGCACTGCTGCTTAAAGAGAGTTCATTTTCATTAAACTAAGCAATCTCTAGGCACCTTTTCTTACTGGGTCGTATCCCTCGTTTTCGACCATTCGATGCGACGAGGCAAGGGCCGTTGCGTTCTTCATCACGTGCACCAAACTCCCAACGGGGAGTCCATAAATAATCGCATCTACATAACAAATCGTGTGACTAGAACGGTGTTTAAAAGGCAGTTTGTCTTTATTTATGGTGAGCTGCAGTGCCTGGCCGGAAATCACGCCAGAGCTACTGCTGTTTTCCCCGGAACTCCCGGTTTGGGGTGAAGCGGTACACTTTGTTGCTGTTGTGTTTGTTTTTTGTACCGTCTGAAGCAAACGCAAAAATAAAAGATAATCTGGTCATTCTCGTACTGCAACAGTAAAGTAATCCAGCCTTAGAGGCAAGTGGTGTGATTGATATTGATTTAGCAAATAAATAAATCAATTCGTTGTACGCGACGAAGAGCTTGATTTAATTTTGGAATGCGATGGTCACATCTATTGTTTTATTTGCAGAGCAGCAAGGTTTAGTTTGAGAAATTGGGAGGAAACAAAAGAACACTGTAACAAAATTCTTGCGATTGGAAGATTGATTCCAAACTGGAAGTTGAGTTCATTTTTTTAGTAACATAACTTCCAATTGAATTCATACTAGTTATTTGATACTAGATTTGTATGTATTTTGCTACTATTTTTACTATTTTTGATTATGTGTGTGAGGGCCTCATAACTAAACACACTCAAAGCCTCGACTCGATTAATCTGCTACTGCTAACCCTCAATTGAGCAATGTCATTCTCTTCGCGGCTTGTGATGTATAAATAATTCTGCGACAAAGAATTTTACGACCAAGAATTTTGCGACCAAGACTTTTGCGACCAATATTGTTGCGACCAAGAATTTTGCGACCAAGAATTTTGCGACCAAGAATTTTGCGGCCAAGACTTTTGCGACCAAGAATTTTGCGACCAAGAATTTTGCGACCAAGAATTTGCGACCAAGACTTTTGCGACCAAGAATTTTGCGACCAAGACTTTTGCGACCAAGGCTTGGGAACAAAAATCGTTTTTGGTTGCTTCATTGGTTTCTATGCGCGGACCATACTTCACAAGTCTCGAGTAAAAATAGCAAGGCCCCATTGAGGGTACACGTCGCCGCAACGAGTATTTACGATAACTCTTATACGATACAGGATTTTCTAGGATAGGCTAATGATTGTAAAATGCTTTATTAAACTCAGGCCGGTTCATACAACCTGAATGATTTTCTCATTTGAAACGTTTCTCCACATATAGGGCTGGGTATATTTTTTTTGTCTAAATGAAAGTCGAAAAAAACTTAAATTTCACCGAAGTAATTAAGTCCCAATAGTTGAGTCAGAGTATTAATGCAGCCAGACAAAATAGACCATCAATATTATTAACATTTATGTGTTAACATTCTCCTAGCAGTTTGGTTCGGAATTCAAACTTAATTAAGTTCTCTAGTAATCGAAATGAAATCAACAAGATGACTCTATCCGTCACCATTTAGCTGATATCGCCCAAATTATAAAGTCAACCATTTTCACTTCACTTTGTCAAAGAATTTGTCTCCAGACGGCTGGCCACTTGCCAGCAATGCAAATTTGATATGCAAATGCAATAAATTATCATAACATCTTTTTCCACCACATTGTTTCGTAATGTCCCTAACGTGAAATGAAACATTATTGCCATTCTTTGGCATAATGAAGCAATTATACTTTCCTTTCCATTGCAATCGAAACCAGCACTTAGCAGATGGGTGTATTATTGTACTTAATTTTTCGACCCAAACAACCCCCTTTCCCCATGATCGCAGAAACCCACACGATGATTATTTTTACGATTGGCTGCCGTTCACTGTGGGATTGAACTGCTATCTGTGTTTTCTTTTAAACGATGTCACACACATGGGAAAAGCATCTGGAACAGAGTGTAATAAAACCACCCTTATTTGTGTAAACTGAGCGGTAATAAACCCCTTTCATCCTCAGACAAGCCAAACCAAACAACCAAGGTCGCTTAATCTACAAACATCCATGCCAATGCCACAAGAGCGTTTGCGGTGATGTGTTTTTAGGATTCCGTTCGTTTTCCAATTACCAAAACGCCCTTTTTCGAGCTGCCGAGTTGTTCTCTTTTTTACTGCTTCTTGATAAAGAAAACCTACGGGGTCCTGAAAGGAAAACATACAAACACCATTTTGAATCGATTCCGCAGCCGTGCCACAATCGAAACGGGCACGTAAATACAATTTGCCTGCCTGCCTCGGTGCGTTCCCATTGGATGGGTTGGTACAGCAGTTTGCTCGGCTCAATCATTTGAATTGTACGAATGAATTGAACGATCAGGATGATACGATTTCATTCGTATTCTTTCCGTTGGCGTATTTTAATATATTCGACGGTCATCCACCAGCTGGCTCGATTCCCCCCGGTTTTTGGGCGCGCCTTGGATTGATAACCACTTTTCCGGTTGTTACTGCTTTCTCTTACCCTCCCGGAGAAGGATACGTTCCGTTGTTGTTGTTTTTGTTGTCGTGAATTAGGCAGCATCGGTTCCAACGGTGGCCCACTGAGTGTTGGGTCCTCCAGTTTGGCTGCTCAAGGGCGTTTCGATTAACAAACGACTAATAGCACCTTGGGTTAAGATACGGCCACTTTTGCTCGGTTGTAACACCTTCCCGCGCAGTGCAACGCTTTCCCGCTGGAGCTTCGAAATGCCAACGAATCGTGTGTAACGAATTGTTATTAAAGTTGATAATTTCTCGCTTTTCGTGTTTCGGTCTCTCGCTTCGCACGTCACCCGGCCGAGCCCGAGCCGGACCGCGTGTGGTCTCACGGGGCACATCTACCCTTCACCCAGGGATGCCTAACAAACAACGAAAAACATTCACCGTTGGAGACCACACCGCCGTGTATTTTTTAAAGAAACCGGTGAAAAAGGGTAAGTTCAAAAAACGCTGCCCCGCAAGAACGGTGCCAGAGCGCTTCTACTCAATTATTTAATAAAGCCATCATAATCTCCTCCCTGCGCTGGCTGGGACTGTGGTTTTGTTTTCAAATATCATCCTCCCCATCATCACCGACAGCGTGGATACGTTGTCGCACCGGGTGGCATTCGTCCCCGCAGTCGGGGATAATTTCTTTCGGAGTTTCGGCGGGGTTTTGGTTTTCCGCGGTGGCAACCGAACAGCTGCAAGCTTGATGGTGCGCTCATTGGGTAGGATAATAAGCTAACCCATCATTATTTGGGAGTTTTCCTCGCAGCAGCGACTCTCACGCGCGGGGCCACCCAATCAAGGCGGTAGGCAAAGAATGGAACCCGAGCCACGAAAAAGGGCTGCTCGGCGGCGAGAAAATGATGCTTAAATGGCCGCCCGGCTCGTTCGTCAGCTGGACAGTGTCTCAGGATATTTGATACCTCGATACCCGCCTACCCATAGCGTGCACATCCCTAAGCGACTTGATGTGATTGAAGTTAATTGAGATCATAACCGGGCAGCTGATTGGATAAACGGGGTGAAATTAACTCTAATGGGAAGAGTAGCTTGAACCCGTTCTCATTAAGGGGGCATATGGCTACCTGGTTTAGGGATTTGATATCACTATCACAAACAATTGTGCTATTATATTCTAGTTGCGATGGCTACTGGGTAGAACGCTTTGGATGGGAATTGAAATATTCTTGGCGTTGTAGTAGTACATAAACGAATAAACCAGGCCAGTTTTATCATGCAACTCAATTGTAATAAAAGCGTCACGATTTTTTAAAAGCTTTAGCAAGCGGTAAATTAGGGGTGACTTGAGAAAGCTCTCCTAATTTCCAGCTTCCATTAAGGGGGACTGGAGTAATACATCAATCTAAAACAAATTTACTTGTACAGCGACACACATTGTGTAAACTATGTTGGTTTGTTAATTTCACTAACTGTAAGGATCTTTTGAGAGATTTTAGCCCTTTCAATCCGTACGATGGTTAATTAATTAAAACTTAAAAAAAAAAGTCTATAACAGTTGTTTGGACAATAATTCTAACCGCATGATATGTAAGATTATCTTGATATCTAAACATTCTTATAGGTATAAAACGATCGAAACAGGTTTTTAAAGCTTACAAAACCAACACCTCCAAAAGTAATCTGCGATTTACAGCCTGTATTATTTCAGCCTTAAAGCTAAAATTAGATTTGAGTACCTGCTCGAAAAAATGCAACACAAGGTCGTGTTTTCATTTATCCCAAGATGCATTAAAGAGATCAGGCGGTGGAATCTAGAATCAAAAGGAATGTAGACCAGGTTGTCGCATGTTTTATTATAACCAAATTTGAACGACAGGACGGATGAAACCTTTTGCTCAAACATAATTATAAAATCTTCATTCAGAAGCAGAAGCGATAAAAATCAACCTTCTAAATACATGCACCTTGAGATAAGCCCACCTGTACATTATTCCCATTTTGATAGCTTCTCGAAAACTGCTAAACAATGCACAAAGTTGATGAGCTGAAATTTCAGCCTGCGATCTTAAAAAGGAAAATTACTCTCATTGGACATGAACCATTGCTTTTCAACCGGTTGTTTTTAATATTTACAGTCAAAATACTTAAGACTTTCATAATTCATCCTCATGTTCTATTTAGTTATTATTCATGAACACTTGCACAAAAAATATTTGCAACAGTAAGGTCTTTAATGATATCTAATGTTTTCTTTACTTGTCATTTTGTAACAAATTAACGAATAGTTGATAATGTCTTTGGGTTCTGCTCTTTTATGGACCGTTCCTCGTATTGTAGTGTTGTATTGTTTATTGTATTAAGTGAAATTAAGTATCAAGTTCAAGCCCCAAATGGACCGTGCCGCCATATGTAGGACTGGCTATCCTGCTGGGGGGGGGGGGGGGGGGGGGATCAATAAGTCACTGAAAGCCAAGCTCATTTCACTAGTGGGTACAGGTAGACCTTGACCGACAACGGTTGTTGAGCCAAAAGAAGGAGAAGAAGATCATACAATTATAAAGTTGAATTGTAAAAGAATGTAAAAAAAGAATAGATTTTTTGAAAGATTAAAATTAAAATTAACAGAAATCTAACGGAGTATAATGAATGAAGGACTGTGTTTAAACCCCAGTGAAAATAAAATAAAACTTCGAATCATCCATTGGTAATATAATACTGAAGTATGAATTCAACATAGAAAATATAAAAAAAAACACCGATTGTTATATATGAGACTTATAGAGTTCTATCTCATCAGTTTCTGTCACAAAACGTTTGTAACATTCCGACGGGTTGTACCACAATTTCTGATGTGATTTTTTCTGATGTGTGAAGAACCGTGAATTATTTGAAGCATAACTAGCATATATCAATAAATAATTTTTTTGAGAAATACTGAAACAATGCCATTAGAATCATGCTCAATATTTTGTATTTTGATATACGCTTGATCACCAATATGATGAATTGTGCATCTGAAGACTTCCGAATATTTGTTTGAAATTATTCCTGATATGCAAAAGATAGCTGTGATTGATATTTCTAAATAGAAAATTCATCTGATTAGCGTTCATAGTATTTATAATTCATCCGAATGACTAATAGACTTTTTGAGGAGTAACAAAATTAGTAACATAGAATGCTAAAAAAATGTTGAACTAGAATTTAAGAATCATATGAAAGAATTATGTGTTCAGGAATAATACCAAGTTTGAGCCAAAAAATTAGCATTGTTGTAGATTGTTCAAGCATAGTATGTACAAAGGTATTATTTTGATGTATGATACAAATATAAGTTTTCATGAAGGCTATACCAAACATATTAAAAAAGCAGCAACATCCTGATAAATGTGTACAATTAAATCATCATTAAACATTTAGCTTGTGAATGTGCTCTAATTGTTTCGAGGGTGATGATTGTTTCTTCGGGTCATAAACGCTTTCCACTGAAAATAGAATGCACTTCAAAATCCTTTGGGCATCATCATTCTGCCGCCACATCCATTATCACAAGTCACAAGACAGTTTATCAAATAACGATCACTGTCGGTGCTTCAAAAACCACTGTCAGCAATAAATGTAACAATCTGAACCAAATGAACCTTCAATTTCCACCGCTGCGGTCGAACATGCGGCTTGTGACCTACGTTTGTCAACACGTCATTACTTTTCCTTCCCGTGTTCTTTCATTTCTTTCATACACACGCACAACACGTTCGTCACTTACCGCTGTATTCCCACCGGAGGATGCAATGTGCCAAACGACACGGAAATCGAAACAGTACACACCGTTTAAGTTTTAGAGTCATATCAACTCTGAGTGTTCATTTTCATGTATTTCTTGATGTTTTCTTTTCCAATTCGTCTGTACGCTCTTGCACATGGGTTACGAAGGTTTCGCTGGTCACAGTTTTACATCAGTGACGCGCGAGACGGTCGTTCGCTAGATCCTAGCTGGGGTTTACGTGTACAGCTAGCAGCCTTTCTTACGTCTATAAACTTTACAATCACGAAATACACTGGGCCTTACAGAAGCTGAGGATGTGTTGCGAGAAGGTTTGCTATCGGTAGTACACGTTTGGGTGAGATTTTCCTGCTACATATTTTGCTAGTGCTTTTAAATTAATATACCTACATACGCTACGCAGCCTTGGGTTGAGCTCGGTTCACATCGATCGGGCAAGGGCGCTTGCGATGATTCTACACATTCACATACTACACTCCAACCGAACGCTGCCATACCAGTTCTGTGCCTTCTTCTATGAGAAACATATCTACACAAACTTCCCGCCGGTCATACAAAACAAACAAACAGGAGTTGGCGTTCGTTAGGACCTTAAGAAAAAAACATATTAAAAAAAACATCTCCAACGCGTCAACGCGAGCAGTTATCACACAACAGTAACCTAACCTAATCTGCAGTACAAAACGGCAAACAAAGAGGGGCGCTCGCCCACCAATAGAATATGGTATTGTTACGTTCAATAGTAATACTTTTCTTCATCTTTGAATCGGTGCTGAATCGGTCGCTACCTCTAGCTAAAATAATTACGCGTGAGTGTTACACATGTACAGGTCTAAAATCTGATTTGCAGTCTTGCCACCGTTGCGTCTTGCCAGATACACAGAAAGAACGTTCCCAAAATCAAAACATCACATATTCATTTACTCGCTATATGTACAAAACTGAACAAGAAGATAGGATCCTTCCCGTATGGTGTGTGAGGTGAACACAGACGGTGGTCACACCATAGCATTCAAAACGTGCGGGCCAACACACTAACAGACAGTTTAAAATCGAATATTGCCACAAGCGGGAGCCGGTCGACTCCGCTGCTGTACTTGCGAAAGTGCGTAGAGCCCTTTGCACACTTACGCCACTCTATCCAGACCGTGAGGATGTAGGAAGGATGCGCTGTTTGCGAGGAAAAGTTTGCTACGGTTAAGTTCCTGGGTTGGTTTCGCGGGGTTTTTTTATTCAGCGCGTGAGCGTGAAGAAGCTTACTTCTGTGGGCTGCCACCGTCGTCGTGCATGATTTTCTTCTTGAGAATGTTCATATCGTTCACATTCTCCAGGAACGTTTTGTGTGCGGACAGCACCTTCACCGTCTCGACGTCCTTCTTCAGCTCCTCCATGTCGCGCTTCAGCTTAGCCCGTCGGTTCTGGAACCAGGTGATGACCTGTGAATCGGGAGCAGGAAGCATACGCGACCAGTTAGTGAAAACTGTTGTAATGTTGGTCTGACAGAGTGGGGAAAAAGTTGCGGAAAAGTTGGGAAAACGGGGACTGTTGCCGGGTAGCCTGCACGCGAATGACACACTTACCTGTGCGTTGGACAGGCCGAGGGCGGCCGCTATCTCGTCCCGATCCGAAGGTGACAGGTACTTCTGGTACAGGAACCGCTTCTCCAGCTCGAAGATCTGATGGTTGGTGAACGCTGTCCGTGATTTCCTTTTCTTCTTTGGCTGCGGTCGGTTGGCGAACAGGTTTAAATGCGATTGTTCTGTAGAAAGAAAAGGAGAGAAAGAGAAACGGAGTGAGTGAGTGAGAAAAGGTCAGGGCAACATTAGTACAATTTGTTAATTGCAACGCTAAAATTGAAGACAAACAACAAAATGCTACGGGCAGGCTCAATCAAAGGCCAACACACCGACCGACCGACCGACCGACCGTTCGATTACGGTGTCCGAATCCGACCGATTGATCTTTACCATTGCGCGCTTTTCCCCCTATGCGGTACGTGCAATAATCGCCTTCCCTCAGGCCCCAGCTCCCTTCCCCCGACCGGTAGTCTACGGGCTACAGGCCACAGACACATCATCATCTCCCGGGCGCTTCGGTACGCAGCGGCACCTCCTTTTTGGTGGCTCGTATGTTTTTTTTGCTCCTGTTTAGCGGTGGTGGTGCTGCTATAAAAGCATAAAACTTTATTGAGATCTAATTTCCTCCTCAATGAGATGCCATTCGAGGGGCCTGATTTGGAAGGCCCGGGGCTGGCAAAAGCAGCCGATTGCTCACTTTCTGCTTTGTTTTAGTGGTGAGGTTGAAGCTTTGAAAGGTTTGTTGGAAAGTTGAAATGTTACTCCGTTTCGTGCGTCTGTTGATGGAGGGTACGTAATAAATAATTAAATATAATTGTTGGACTTTGATTAAACATAACGATTTGTCTCCAGACGGTTTGTTGAGTGGTTGGAAAACAAATAGAGCCATTTAAACTATTATCATTCTGCTATACGATCACGAGTTGTACTAAATGAAAATTATTGAAAAGCAAAAAACAGAAGCCATTTTCCGGTTGCCCGAAATCCCAACGATTAGACACACAAAAAACGAAAAAGCAACACTATCTCTCAAACGATCCTCAAAAACCCAACCGGGAGGAGAAAAAGACAAACCCACCCGACCAACACGTAAGCCTTCAAAACGACAACGACACTAATTAACATCCGAGTGAGAAACGAATCGACGGGTTTCGACCGACCCAGACACTCATATGTATATAGAAAAACAGGCATTTCACGTAACAAAGCCCCCGGTTTTTTGTTTTGTTTTTGGCCAAAGTCCGAAGAACGGTCGGGAGGGAAAAAAATCCCCCCGCCCGATCGCTCGCCGCCATGAAAAGCGTCGTCACTCGCACCGACCGATACCCACAGGGGGAAGAAATATTAAATTAAATGATAACATATTACGCGGCAGCGCGGAGGTTTCTTTGGTTAGCCGAAACAAGCCGCCTGCTGCTGCATGCGCCCGCGATCACATCCGCGCGCGCGGCGGATATGAAAGGCGGCGCGCACAAACCGGGATGATATGGAAACACCGGGAAGACACACGGAACCTTCCCGTTTCCCCGCTAAAGCTGCCGAGCGTTCGTAGTGCGCCGTTTTTTTTTTTTTTTCATTAATGGGGTGCCGTGGTGCCCGGGCGGATGCGATGTTCCACGGACATGCTTATTATTATGACGCGCTTTTTTGTTGTTGCTGTTGTGCTGTTGCCGTTGGTTGTGCTCTTTAGGTTCCTCTCGCTCGTTGTTATGTTTTATTTCAATCCATTTCCACCCGACCATTTGGGGCATCGTCTCGTTCGCGAGGCAATAAAATTATTAAAATTAAAATGAAGAGAACGATTTTGGCGGCTAGGCAATGTTACAAGATACAGAGAGAGAAAGGGAGAGAAACGGCAGAGAGTGTTGGTCAGGGCCGGATGATCGTCGGTAGGATTGAAGTGCGCCGCAGCGGAAAAGCCAAAGGATCCGTCGCTAGAAATGTTTCACTTTTCAAAACTTGGATTCAGATCGGCGGCCAACGACCACCGGCCGTAGAAACAGTAAACCGCCCAAATCCTGTTGGGCAATAAAGATGTCAACCGTATGGGGTAGTGTCGCTGCCACTCTCCGTGACAGATTGTAGAAGCGATCTGCGCGGTGACATTCGTGACAGGTAATTAGTGAGCATTAGCGAGCGTTTTGTGAGGTGCTTCAGTTGACAGAGCGAAGAAGAAATCGCAACAAAACTGCCTCGATTGTGCCAAAACAAATCCGCCATCCCGAAAGGCGGCAGCTGGGAGTGGGACACTGTTTTGTGTGTCGGTGTGTGCAGTGCGAAAAGCAACCAGGCACGTAAAACACTCACTTTGCGGTACAAATTGCAACATTAATTACCAAACATTACTATGATTTAGTGTGCCGTCGCTGTGAAATCGCTTTGATGAATGTGTGCGAGCGCGCATCAAACAGTTTCGGGTTCGGGTGATGCAACATCATAATGCCAACAACACCCAAACCCACACCCACGGATGCTGTGAGAGTAGAAACATGAGGCGGGTCGCGGTGAAAGCATAATTGCATCGAGCGACCGAGCGAGCGGCAACGATGGAAACGATGCAGAAAAGAACGCTGCGTTGCACCGGCTTGGTACCGATTGCATCTTTGCCGCTTTGCATAAAAGTGCAGAAATTGGTCACCCTTGACACCACCCCTCTGCCCGTTTCTTTGGAGTCGCATTCAAATCGATTCCGTCGCAAATTGACCGGCACCGAGCAGCGCGAGGCAGCTAATTAGGCTCTCGCGGGGTCCCAAATCGTCACTTCTCAGAAGCGTGCGAGTTCTACTCGGGTCGCCACATCGAATTGGGGGTGAAGGGGGTGGGGGGGGGGTCTTGCAGAAAGGGCCGGGTGACCGTGGTAGTTAATTGCCTTGCCATGCTGGATGCCGCACTCTGTTCCCGTTAAATGAACCGATTAACTGCGAGACGAACGCGCGCACACCGAGCAACACAGAGACGGGGGGGAGGGGGGGGGGGGGATGGTGCAACGGGGAGCCCTAAACCCTTCACACCGGCTAATTCTTTGATCTGCCTGCGCAGCGCTCTGCCTGGGTGTGCTAACGGCGCGATCAACCAGAGCTGATGCATAAGTTGGCGTTTTTGTCAATAAACTTGTCAAAAGGCGTCCCCACTCATGCCCGCCAAATCCCCACACACAGACACTCTGTTGTGCAGGCCGGTCGTTCCCTTGGTTAGTTGGAGGTCCCTCCGATCTTTTTTCTCTCTCTCTCTCTCTCTCTCTCTCTCTCTCTCTCTCTCTCTCTCTCTCTCTCTCTCTCTCCTTCGGTCTTCTTCGTTGGCGTTTTGCGCGATTCGTGTTTATGATTTCTCACCCACAGAATGCATCGTAGAGCGTTGCTGGATCTTGTTGCGATCAGATTCAGCACCAAAGCACCCGCCAGTTAAGAACGGTAGCAGTGTGAGGAGGCTTTTCACTTCCAGGAAAATCTCTAGTCGATGGTGGTGGTGTTGGCGAAAAAAAGAAGGAAGACCGATAAAAAATCGCACTAAAATTCCCGGGAACCATGACCACGGTGCCCTCTGCTTTATGGCACCGATAATTAGCTCCGGTGTCAATTCCAATCCAATCCATCCTCCTCGGTGGCTTCGGTGCTTACGGTGACTCACGGTGACCAAGACCGAGCGAACCCCGGTAAAAACCGGTAGGGTCGTAAAAATCACGGAACAAAGAACGCCCCTACCGTGTGGCCACCGTTTGCGCATCGTTTATGATGTTGGGTCGTGTTGGATCCCGCTCAATAGGAAAAGCACGCTGAAGCGTTAAAGCTTCAGAGGGCTTCCAACTTATTGACGGATTGACGAGCGAGACCTGCCCCGCTTTGTGGGAGACCCTTGTGCCGAAGGTAAATGAATGTATTAGCGTTTTGCTAAGCGTTCCAATGGCGTTCGATCGATACACAGCACCACAGCTCCAGATGGAATGAATGCCGCAACATAATTTGTGTACTTGATGGCTAACAGATACAGCAAGGCGATGTTTCAACGAACACACCTAAACCCTAGAGCAGTGGCACTAGCATTAACGACCCAGTGAGACACTCGACTACAACCTTCCAACTCCAGGACGATGGTGCGAAAACCGTGCGAAACCTACGAACACGCAGGGACAGTAACAGTAATGGCGAAACAGCGCTCGAATCGATGGTGTTCCGCGTGAGAGCACACACAGCCAGCCACTGCGTCAAATGGACGGTGACGGAGCACGGTTGAAGGGACGGCCGAGAGCCTTTACACAACAACACACGCACTCGGCGACCAGCGCGGCACAGTAAAACAAACAACAAGCGACCGGACAAATGCTGTCCCTTCGTTCCGCCTATGTGTGCGTGCGTGAATGAAACCCACTCCAGCATAAGATCATTCGCTTGTTTGTATTTGTGTAATGTTTGCGGCCCCACCTCTCCTCTCCCCCTAGTGGCCACACTGTGTTGGGGAGGAAAACGCATCCCCCCGAAAAAGCAAAAAAAAAAAAACAGTTGGAAACGAAAGCAACGAACGCGCTTGCGCTGCTGCTGCTGCGGCGGGGTGCGTAAGAAGAGGTTGATAAATTGTGATCATGAGCGGCCGGGCGGCTGGGGGTGTTGCAAGGCATGTATCCAAAGCAAGCCAGAGCAAGCGCCAAAGCGGGACCGGCAGGCAGCGCGAACGAAAGCGAGAACGGTCGACGACGCCGACTTTGATGTTGTTTGCTGGCAACCCCCGAAAAAAACCACGCCCCACGTAAGGAAGCGATGGCGCTTTGTGTTGGTGCTGGTGTTGCTGCGTTGGGTTCGTTCCTTTCGAACCTTCTTTCCAGCGCGTTTTGCGGGTGTCGTTTTTTGTGTTCGCTATGCTTTATGTTTCGGTGAGGAGAGTTGGGAAGTCTTACTGTCGCGCTATGTTGGAAGAGCTTCTAGCAAGCGGAAATTCTATCGATTGAACCAAATTTTTGTTCACTATAAGCGCGAATTCCCGAGGTAAAATCAACCCAATATGTGTATTTTAAGCTCCCTTGAACGTTTGTCCGCTTGGCGAACAATTAAGAAATAAAAGTTTTAAAACCGTTGAAATACAACCGACAAGTGCTCGATAATTAAATGGCATGATTAACGTGTGCTCCCTTCTCCCTCCTGCTGGCGTCTGATACTTCTTACGGTAAACAACTTCGATCCAAAATTGGTAGTTTGCTGACACCAATAAAACCATAATTGAACGGCCCAGCTTGAACGGCACCTAATTTGCAGTATTTTTTGCAAACAAACGTGAGTCGAGCGAGCGGAACGGCCACGTAGTCGGGCCTACCTTCGCCTTCAACCGGTGTCTTGAGCAGTAATTTCCAGTCGCCCGCTGTAGGACTCGAAAAGGATGACGCAATTCCGCGCTCGTAGTGTGCCCGCTGCGCTAACGATTTTGCTTCTAATTAATCAATTAATTATGGACACCATATTATGGCAGAGTAGCAAAAGAGAGAGAGGGAGAAAGAAAGACAGTGTCTGTTAGGCACCTCACCTGACCCTACCGTACGGCAACCACTAAGCTCATGGAAACAAATGATGAACGACAAATTGGTAAGTAGTAGCACTGTACTCCCCGCTGTACACCGTTCACCACCAACAAACGTTCCGAGGGTTCGATTATTTCTATCATAGAGACACAGAACACACACACACACACACATACGTAGTGACTAATGCTAACGATGCAGTCGATTGCAGCTACTGTTGTTAGAATCCAAGTCGGTAGTGTACGACCTCGTGTCAGTACTGCCACTGGCAAATTGTCACTCGTCAAGCTGAACCGGGAGTAGGACCTGCGGGTAGGGACCACCAGAGCTGCGTATAATGATAGTGCTTTTTTCTACCTTGTCCCCTGTTTAGTGTGTCCCCCTTCGCCCACACACACACACACAAACATACAGCGTGTTTGTGCTGCGAACAAAAGCTTCACATTAGGATAATGATTTCATGCAGCCCACATGATGAGAATCCTGTTAGTGGCACGCAAGTGTCGCCTGGCCGTTGGTTTCGGTCTCGCCCGTCCTTCCCGGCCACTGCAAAAGGTGAAGGGTGGTGCGGTGAAACTAGGCCAACTTATTAGCGGACCGAGCCATTTAATTAGCGTTGAGTTGTGAGTTAAAGTTTGATTTAGTAGCTGCTGCTGCTGCTGCTGCTATTGGATTTTTTTAGACCTTAGAGTAAAAAAATAATTATAAAATAATTACCTAATGTACTAATATATATTTTTAGCAGAAATGAGTGACCTAAAATAGGCGTTCAAAATCCCACTCACAGTTTGGTTCCCATTTACCGCACCTTCCAAAGCGCCAAACACAATGGGATGATATTTCCTTTTGGTCCCCGTTCAGCAGCCCTCCAGAGCTAATCAATTACCACTCGGTGGTAGCTCCCTGGCCCAACACACACGGACACAGTGCCCTGCCCAAAACGGGACATGGGCATGAGCGAGCACCCAACACACAATAACCGGGTCGCACCTCAAACAATGATCAATTAACACTGTAATTAAATCGAACTTTCCACAAACACACCGACGAGGGTCCAACGGTGCTGCCGGTTGCTTGTGTTTTTCCCGTACCTTCTAAAGCTTTTCCTTCCCGTGTGTGTGTGTGTATAGAGGCCGGCTTTTCTTCCCGTTTGAGCTCCCAGAATGAGTGGGCATTTTCCCTTTCGAAAGGGGGAGAAGTGAAAAAAATTAGCGCCAGGCAGGCAGGAACAAAACCAACGGTCTTGTGCAAGTACGGTTCGGGCTTCTTCGGTGTCGGTGTCGGTGAAGGGTAATTATTTTTATGACACGCCGAAATACTTCCCGTCACACACACACACACACACACACACACACACAAACATCGGACAACATCGCGTGAATGTCGCTCGTTTTCAAAGTGACGTTTGCGCGGTGGTGTGTGTGTGACTACGGTAAGGGGCTTTAAAACACGGAAAACTTCCCTTCCCATTTCCCATTGCGCACACCGTGGTTTCGTGTCTGTTGCCGCTTAGCAAAAAAAGGGGTAAAGTCGATGTCTGGGCCCAGGTCAACGGTGTTCTCGGTGCGATAGTAGAACTATCGATCGAGTGTTTTTTTGTTCTTCCGTGTGTTTGCTTCTGTTCCATAAGGTTTGGGGTGGTTTGAGAAAGCAAATTTTCAAATCAGATCGTGACTGGCACATTTAACGAGCCTTCGTACGGCCGTCTCCCCTCCAGTGAGCACTTCGTTGCACCTTCCTGTCTGGCTGCCCGCCGGCTCCGGCTCGTGGCACAAGGTACGGCGCGGTCGTTTTCGATCGGGGCGCTAATTTTCAATAAATACCCCATTCGCTACAAACTGCAAAGAACAACAAAGCCCTTAAAACTCACTCGCCGAAACAAACATGCGCTATTGATTGCGGGACCCATGGTCTGCGGGTTGTTGGAGGTAGAAGTAACAGGAAGCATTCCTCTGCTATGAGAATGTGTTTTTTTGTGTAAAGTAGGATGAAGTCAAATGCTATACCACCCACCAGTGGCTACTCGGGCGGTCCAATGACCACCAGAGTTGCGAACAAAACGTGTGTAGCGTAATGTTGTGTCTAACATTACATGTACTCATGTAATGTAGTTGCAATATGAGTACTCAAAAGAGAGAGGAAAAAACATGATCACAACACACAACTTATCCCAAAGAAACACAAACACACAAAGAAAAAAATCGACATGAAATGCTCTTCCGCGCATCATTAATTCATTCATGCCGGAGCATCAATGTGCCGGAAAGCTGACAAAATGTTCTTCTCGCCCGAAAAGAACTAATTTACCCATTTGCTGTCAAAACACTGCACGCTCGTGGTGTGGGTTGTAATTTGAGGTTGCAGCCCGGACATTTGCTGCCGGCCGTGTTTTTATCACTTTCGTTTGCGTTCTTGCCGGAGGAGAAAGTTGCAAGCACGGTGGCGAAGGGCCCGGCGAACGAGAGAGACTCACACACATACAGAAAGAGAGCAGAAAAGGTCGATCCTTTTGGAAAGCAATAAATTAGGAGTGAGTGCACAGGTCATAAATTTTCTCTTCGCCTTGCCGGTTCGCTTCGTTTTCCCAAAGCCGTCAAGGCCCCCCGGAGGAGGAGGGTTAGTGCTTCCACCGTTAGAGAGGAACCACTTTTTTTGTTATTCGTAGACCCTCATCTATATGCAAATGTAACGTTGGTAGTAAAACATGCCCTTGCTGTTGGTATGTGGTGTTTGTTACTGAAGCTCAAAAATCTCCTCACCGGAAACGAAGACTCGCTGACGCTTTGCGGGGAAGATGTTTGGAGTGGCATCGCTCGGGCACAACGCACCGGTTCAGTGGAGGGCTTGGGAAAATGCGGCCATCTCCCGAGTGCGTCTATTATCTAATCGATCCGGGGTTGAGGGTTATGACCACTGGGAAAAGCCGACCACTTCGATATCTAGGCCACAAACTGCACCGAGATTTACACGCTTGTCGATGGGGATATGGTTAGTGTTAAGTCTAGTTTGGCATGAAGAAGGATGTTTATTGATAGTACCTCGAATGATCTGTCGTTGTTTGCCTGTACCTTCATTTGGCAAACAATTGATAACGATTTAGTGGGATTATGAGGATCAGAAAAGATGCCTGATGTTTTGCTTCTGTTGAGATCAAGTCTTACGTAAAATATATTCATAATAATTCTGAAATTAAAGATAATTTCCTTAAGAACTGAGGTGTTCGTCATTTAGTCATAAAAACTCGCGTTGCTTTTTATATTAATTCCGTACAAGTTGAAGTTTCAATCTGCAATGGAACAAAAAACACCTCCAAAACCTCACCCAGCCGGAGCATATAAAGGCCCATAAAAAACGAAGAACCTCATTATCGAACAGCATTCCCTCGCCGAATCTGTCCAATTGCCCCTGCAATAATTGTGCGCGTTTCGAATGCAAAACTTCGTCCCGTATCGAAAACATTTACAGCACGTAATGAATCTTCTTCGGAGCCACCGCACCATCACCGGCTTCGGGATGGGGGATGCAACCTGGTGCGGTGATCACAACAAGCAAGCAGGTCTCGTCGCTGTGCAGCATTCATCTGACCGATCCACCGATTGCTGGTCGTAAATCTTGCCATCATGCCCATGCAAATGCCATTTTTTCTGCAGAACCTCCGCAGAATCTTCTCTGTCTTGCTGCCTTTTACATCCTTCACACGCAAATAGCGTTGATAACCGACAACTGGAACGGAGAATACGGCGCGGCATTGTTGAGCCTGTTGCGCTGAGCCTCACGTTCTCCCGAGACCGCGTTCCGGCTGTCGAAAAGTGTTGCCGATTCTCCCGTACGAAGCGGACAATCATTACGAATTGTGCGGCTAGTTTTGATGTGATGATGTTGATGATGGTTGATATGCTCGGCGATATGTGTCCAAATGTGACAAAAAAGATAAAAACAGTCAGCATGTCAGCGTTGCGGGTCAGATATGCTGAGCGTACCTGGACCGAGCTCGATGCGAAGTCGCAAAGTGTGCGCTTGAAGGTTGGCTTCGCAGGCACTGCCCCCGGTTTGGGGCAGGAGCGGTCGAAAGTCGCCAACTCCGAAGCGAATGGATGGGAAACTGTGCGGCAAAAGCATAAAGCGATGCCGACAGCGGCAGTCATAAATGCTAATATTAAGCATCAATTTACTATCGTTTAAAAGCCATAAAATTAATAAAAAAAAAATCATTTCACCAAACGGGCTAACGGGGGAGGGAGAAGCGGATCCTTAGCGACCCAGAGTGAGTTTGACTCTCTCTCTCTCTCTTACTCTCTGTGGACACAAATCAACCCGTTGAAGTGGATGGTGGACGGAGAGAGAAATCGTTTCTTGCATGCTTGCCGCTTCGTATCGTAACGGGTCTAAATGGCTTGTGTGCAGCCAAGTTGACGTATCACGGGGCGCCGTCATCTTCGTACGTAATTCTGGCAGAAACGGACTGAGCAAGCCACCCTCACCCCACACACACACACACACACACACACACACAGGCAGGCTCTCGAAGATGCTCTTAACCGACCCATTGCTACTTAAGATAGGAGAAGCGGCGCAACAGAAACCACAAGCCACCGGGCCAGCCGACGATGCGACGGGAATGCAACTCGGCAGTGCGTGCACCGATAAGTAGATGGTAATTATGATTGTTTGAGTTAAACATAAACATTTGAGTCACTCTCTTGAAGCCACTTGAAGATACCGCCGAAAGGAAAGGTGCAAGCCGTGGCCCACGGGATCATACTGCCAAGCCCTTGGTTTGGCGCAGTGCGCCCTCATCTCCCGTCTCTCGCTCTCCGGCTTGAAATGTTCCAGGTGCAGCGGCACAACAGCACTCTAAAATGCACCGCAGTTGCGCATACGCGCATCGGAAGTTTGATGAGAAGTGATTAATTCACTTTCCGTCTAGCTCCCCCGCAACACACACACACACACACACACACACACACACACACACACACACACACAGAGAGCTACATCGCACCGCAAGACCATTATATACCGCCGGCTCGGGCGAACAGGACGTGTCGGGTGCCGCAGAACGATGATGATGAGGGTAATTTCTGTCGGTCATTATCGAGCTTCAAGAGCGGGATTTTGCTCCTTAATCGTGCTCAACGGAGCACGGCACTGAGCAAAACAAAGCGTACGAAACAAAAGGAAAAGAGCGCACAAGAAAGGGAAGCAAACAACATCCCAGCACAAACCCCCAACACCGTGCGCGCCCCGTTTTGAGGTTTATTAATTTAAAAATCATTTATTCTTCGTAAAAGTGTTACCGTTCATCATCGTCATCGTTCAGCGGTGCTGCGGTGCCCGCGGGCTGCAAGGCTCGTTTCGCTTGAAGTGATAGAGCAAAAAGGCGCCGGTGGTCGTGCAGGGAGTGGCTCTGACGTACAGCAGAGCACTATAAAGATCGATCGCGATACAGCGCGGGCTGATCGTTGGAAGCGTCCCATAGGGATTCGGACCGAAAGGACAGTAAAATCACAACCATAGTTCCTTTACCCGCGCTCGGGTCGTTGATGATGATAAGGTGGAAAATGTGCCCCAAACAATCGAAGGCTCGCAAGTAAAGAGAAAGTCCTCAATTTCAATGATGACGTACGCAACCGAACTACAATACACCGAGGCCTACACTACAGCATGTTACAATTTCAATCTCCAGTCGGTACAAAACGGTACAGCGAAAAACCAAAATCGCGAAACAAGTTAAAACTCACACACTTATTGAGATTCAATTCTGACGCTTCAGGCGCCTCGGGCATTGAGAGGCCGCAGCTCGAAACTCTGGACGGAAGAAAACAGGAAAATTTGCCCTAAAGGGTGTGTTCACTTTTCACCCGGCGCTTTGATCTTTGCCGACAACGGCCAAAAGGAGTAAACAAAAAATCAAAAGAGAGAGAGAGAGAGAGAGAGAGAGAGAGAGAGAGAGAGATAGAAAACTGGTGAGCAAAAAATTATGTAATAAAGAGAGAACGAGATAGAGTGCCAACGGTTGGGAAGAACGAAGGAACGAAAGATCACTTTCCGAGATATACTGTGAGCGCGTTTGCTGTGTATGAGCCTGACTTGGGCTGCTAATTTTTGGTTGAGAATTGTGATTTGCGATGGTGTCATTGCACTATTTCCATGTTTGAACGAAACCATATGCAAACAAAATCAACACACATCGACAAGTTGGCACGCACATGTTATGCACCCAACCTGCACTGAGAAAGAGATCACAACCACTCAGCATAACAACCACTGGCCGGATCGACTGGGCTGGGCAAACAAATTGTTCCGGCTGTTAATGGCCGAAAACGTCTCGCGAGTCTAGACGGCGTGGTATGCTTGCAGGCCAGAGAAAGTAGAAACTCAAAACAATTCAACATCCGCCGTCTTGCGATTGATATTGGGATCAAAGCAGGTGGGTTTAACGCATAACATCGAGCGCGGAACGAGGCTTGAAGGCAATGTTTGCCCACATGCTGATATGCTACCGCATTCGTTTCCGACTGTTACGCTGTTACTGTAATGGCTAGACATCACTATTTACACAGTAGTTGAGGTTGGCGTAGAGAAATCAGTGTTTATGGGCTGCTTCACTGTTCCAAGAATAGAATGCCATTTTTGCAACACATGTTACGTGGAGAACGTCTGTCCGGATGTAGTTTAGATAATGTTATGGCTACAATGCATGTTAGAGACGGTAGACTTTGGAATAATATTCAAATTATGAGTAAATAAAATTACTCAATCATTTCTTCAAAAGATGTGTCTGTTTCGATCAACCATTGGACATGCTACCACAGTTTATTGAAAAAAGCCCCCGAACCCATCAGCTGCCAAACGAAGAAGTCACACCGAACGCCGACAAGATTGATTAAACTCAAATTGTGTCGCTGCGTGCCGCACAGTTGATGGAATTAGCAGCCCGAAATCAGCCAGTCTCTGGGGAAGAAGGTAAGGTATGCGGTGTTCGGTGCACAGGAAATTGAAATGCCCTCAACCGTGTAAATACGGCGCGAGCAAAACGGACGGATACCACCAACACCACCACAGGAGCGGGGCGAGAGTCTCACGCAAACCCGCGTCCATCGCGGCAGCGACAAATGGGACAAAAACAAACTCACGAGAAAGCCATTTATAAAATTAATCGAAAAAAAAACGGACGGGCGAATGAAATGCCCCCGTTTTGTCCTATCGCGCTCGTTTAGGGCTTACGTTTTCTTGGTAATACGATTGTCGCGCGCGCGCGCTCGCGCTCGGGCCCGGTTCACCCTCTCGCGTAAGATGGCGATTGTGTGCCGACCGGACCGGGCTTATGGGGGTAGTTTAGATAAGGCTTTTTTTATGCTCCTCTGTACACTGAAAGAAGAAAGGAAATGCGAGTAGTATGTGTGCGTGTGCGTGTGTGTTTTTCTTTTCTTTCCCATACGTCTATTCATCGCATCGCCGCGGTTTTGTCACCCACCGGAGCATGACCAATGGCGGCGGGGAGGACCTCCGAGCTGAAGCAAGACCTCTCCATCTCCCAAAAAAAAAAGCTACATTCGCTTGCGTCCCATCCGATGCGATCGTTTAGGCACTCTGCCGTACGCTCGTTAGCTTGGCCTTTTTTCTCCCTTTCGTCACATCGCTCGTCGTCGCCGGCCGTCGAGTTTGGCCACTAATGCGAACCAATTGCGTCGGTTTGCTTTAGCTTTTGTGTTCGACACCACCATCACTTCCACGCATGGGTAGGCACATTGTTTCCTTCTCTCCTCCCTCCCAAACACACAGCTCTTTAATTCTGGTGGAAAATTGTCATTGCTCTTTTGCCACAATTTCCTGGTGGCAGAACAAAAAAAGAGACCCGCAAGTGAATAAGGAGTTGAAGATTTAATTGAAACTAAAATTAATTGGAAATTAGAAGCATACCTGCGGTACGACGAGCTACAAGCAGCTTCACCATATCCACACCACTCATATGCCCGAAGACCGCTGCTCTGCCGCATGATTTTGGTGCAGTACCTGATCATGAGAAGCATCCAGCAGATGCTCTGGCGGTCGGCCGAAAACGTCTTACTCACGTTCTGCTACATTTTTCATTCGGGGAAAAACTTCCCCGACGGGGGCGGAAATATCGCCCAGACCTCCGGCGATGTGAACTCGCTGCCTGTGGCACTTACCAAGTACGTCGAGATGATGTTGCCAAACAGCTCCACCGCTGACGCCCCGTCGGCTGTCTGGGGAGGTCTGGGTCGTGGGAGATTTTGGCAGTGCTACTCGGCGCAATTTCTTTTCGCTCCACTGCAATCGCTCTCGACAGGTCCAACGGAGATGGAAAATTGATTGAAAAAACGGGACCGCACATGCTTGCGTGTGCTTGGGTGGTCCAGACCGTCGTAGGTTCAATTTCCTGTTGGTGGTTTAGGTGCAGGCCGCTAACAGTTTTGAGTGTTTTAGAAATTGCTTAAATTAATAAAACTCCTAACGTTTTAGGGTAACACAAACCCGTTTAGAATTTCGTTTCGGCGATCAACTCTTTGTGAAAGTAACCCGCCCGCCGAGGTCGTCCATGTTCGCGTGAGCACCAATCAGCGGCGCGCGCCTAATCAACTGTTATCAAGCAGGCCCCTGGGGTGGAAGCGATCCGTCATACGCACACTCGATGGTGGTTATAAAACGGCCATCACTCTATCATCTGTCAAATTAAATTCACTACACCCGGCTACCGTTACGAATGATGGCGGCTGATGCGTGCTGATGATGCTACTAAAACATGTCAACAAGCCGCCCAGCGAAACAATCCCCGCGGTGGTGGTGGCACGCAATTGTAAAACATACGCTCCACCGCTTTGGCACGCGTTGGTAGTGGTGATGATGGTCGGTGGACCGTCTTGGCCGTGTGTATATACACGCACCCAAGCAAACACACACACATACATCCCTAAAAGCGCTGGGAATGAAGAATAATCACTCGACCATAAATCACGTCGTTTCGGGCGTTCGTTCGTGTCGTCTCCATTTTTCACCATTGAATGCCGCCTGCCGTTTGTGCGACGGGCTGCAAAGACAGGGGAGTTTTCGCTTCGCAGGTTCGCCTTTTGGCTTTTTTTGAGAAGGAAGCTAGTAGTGGGAAACACACACGGGAAAGGGAGCACCAAATCGTTTATTGCTTCGCAACACGCGGACGGAGCGAGCGCAAACCGTTGACTTTTGGGCTTGGGCCGGGTGACGGTTGCCAAGTGTCAAGTGTTGTTTACATTGGGGATTAATGAAACAATCTCCTATCGTTGCGTGTCCAACCCCTCCCCGTGCTTGGTCCTGTTCGTGTTGGTCGTGAATGTGTGTGTGAGTGTGTTTGTGTCGCCGCGGGTGAACTGTGCAAAGCGAAAATTCGATCCAAATTGATTTATGGCGTTCGATACGCCGATCGAAATGGATCGATTACAAATTGTTTGCTGTTGTCGCTGTGTTGGGGAGAAGGAGGGAGAAAGGAGAGGGAGGAGTTCGTTGTCGTACCTTTTTGTTGGCGCAATTTTGATTAAGTAGCCAATAATCGAGCCACCAGTTGGGGGTACCGCACGGCCAACGCGCAAGACAGATTGCTCCCGGAAGGATTTCTTCCGGCCAGTGCGGCAAACACGATTTTTCATGCCGCATCCGTATCCGTATGTTTACACTAAAAATCATCACTTCGCACCGTGCTCAATGTGTCATCGATTATCGTTCCGGACGCTGGGGGATTTACGCTTCGCTTTTCCATCGGTTTTCGCTTGGTTTTCGTTTCCCGCATCCCTTCTCGCTTACGGCAGTCGAGATTTTCAAACCCCCCTCTGCTGTGCATCGGCCGGCTCGTGCAACTTCCGCTCCTCTGGTTGGTAATAGTTTAATGAAGCATGAATGCTCGACCGATACTCTGCACCACGCTCTGCGCTCTACGGCAAGTGAAAAGCGTCGGCCTGCTGCCGCCGGGATTGGTAAAAATCTGCTGCACCAGCTGGGGATCTTCAAAACCCAACGTCTCTTTTTTGCGCCCGGACTGCCAGCTTCACTGCCAGCTCCACTGCGGGCTCCGTGCGCTTTTCTTTCTGCACCCCGCTTTTCGCACTGCACTCGTGCTGCATCAGCACTGCTCTTATTTGCATAACAATGCTCACAATGGTAAGTGATCATAAATAAACATAATTATGGAGTCGGTCGGTGTGTTTTTTTCCGGCGTCCTGGTTCGCCGTCTCACCTTTTTCTTCCTCTTCTGGTGTGTGTGCATTAGAGTTTTCGTTCAATTTTCGTTGCCCACTTTTTGCCTCGACCGTTCGCTGCTCGTTTCGCTCCGTTTTCGTACTCGCTTTCGCTCCCGTGCGGAGTGATAGAAATCCCGAGCGATACTCCTTCATCCCGTAGCCCAGTTCACCAGGCCTGGGCTTCTCTCGCCTTGTTTTGCCATACCGCCGAGGCACGCTTTTCACTGGGCGTTTGATCTGACTTGTTGCGAGCGATTGGTTTTGACGTATCAATCGATTAAAGCACAAAAAATGGGCCTCAGCCTCTACTGCCGCAAAGAGCGTGAATCATTAGCTTCGCGCTCGTGTGCTGGCAGCGGAGCGAGGGAAGAGTGTTTGCGAGCATCATTATGACGTTTGAGCTGGTTAAGGTGTCGGGGTTCCGCTTTCGGTCATTTCGGTGGCCGGTGGGCCGGTTGGTGTAGGTGTTAGAAGTGATCGCCGGCTCGCCGGCTGCCCCTGGCGTGGAGGTGCCGACGGTGGGCTCACCAAATCTCGCCCGCTTCCTTCAGGGGCTTTCGGGACGATAATTACAGGGCACGCATTCGCCGCCGACTATCGAATTAAGGGCGCTCGCCCAGGTTCTCGTTCTCGCTCCCGCCATCCGTTCTGTTGTGCAGCTTCAGGCAGGCAGCAAGGAAGTGGCAGCACTACTTCGGGGTTTTTTTTGTTTTCCACGCCGCCCCACCAAGAGGAAGCGCTGCCAAGATCAAAGACAAACGGACCGGCCGCGGTAATGATGATACTTGCGGTCAATCACTGCCGACGCTTTTAAGGAGATGACCAGCACCGCCACCACTACGCGGCCCGCGGTCCAGAATCAATTAACAAATCAATAATTGCCGTTCATTCATAAGCCGAAGGTGGCCGATCTGTTGTAGGATTGGGACAGAATTCTTAACAAAAGAACCCAGTCTCGGTTGGGTGAGGTTACGTGAGAACTTTCGGTATGATTCACCGAGCGATACTATTTGCTTCGGAAGCGTTCGTTTTAAACCCAAATCGCCCGAATGGTTAGCATTGATTAGAAGCTGGTTGGGAAACTAAAGAACACATCGGAATCGATCCACCAAAGATGGAGGAAGAAGAAGTTTTCTCCGTTTCTCGTTTTGCTTCCTCCCGGTTTGATCGGGCAAGATGGTCTTCCCTGCACGGCGAACGAAAGAAGGTGATTTAATTTGACAGCTGAGTGAGTGGCGAGCTCGTTACGAAGTGACGGCGGATTATAGCGGTCAGTTGTGGAGATCCGATTCGTTCGCCGCTCTCCCGCAGTCGGTACAGGGCTTTTGACTCTCGAGTGCGTGTTCCTTGTCGTGCACTTGTTGAAGGATCTTTTTCTTCTTCTGTGTGTTGGGCTCGTTTTGTTGTGATTGTCGGTTGTCAGTCAGTGACAACAGCAGAACAACCAAACAACAACAGCCAGCCAGCCAGCCAACCTCTAGCACCTCTAAGCCGATGATACTTTCCACCGAACGGAAGAAGTGCATCGAAAAACAAACTCGTCTACCAGAGAGCTCTCCAGAGCGAGATGCGAGAATGGTTTTGTTTTCGTGCGAGCCTTAAAGACTTAATTGGATTGAAATCGGACAACATCGGGGTGCGTTGAATGGCCGCTCTCAGCTCAGCAGAGTGTTGTGAAAGCCAAACGAGCCCGTGTACCACCGGCAAAGGTTATCAACGTCGGTGGCAGCTTCACCTTTTTTTTTTTTTGGTTTTGGGATGATAATTGGAGCAAACGTTCAAACACACGTTCAAACACACTCACACACACGTACACGAAATTTGGTTGCGCAAATTTTGAACTCGCAACGATTGCGCTGGCAATCAAAACAGGTATTGCGCGAACGATTTCATTGTGAGCGGAGCGCAGAAATGGGTTTGAATTAAATAATTAAGTCGAACCGTGTTAATAGGCTTTACTAATACCGCCCGACCGTTCAGACTCATTAACATCTTTTATTGCTGAAAAACGGTGGAAAATGTATTTGAATCGGATGCTAATGAGGTCTTGCTGTAGGCCACACCGCAGAACAAAAAAAAAAACAACACCCAAACGAGTGGAGCATATTTTTGGTACCATTATCTCCGCTCTATCCCTTGTGATACCGAAACCAACAAAAAAAGCCTAATCTAAAGTTGTAAACATAAAACAAAAAACCTCATATCTTAGGCATCGACACGAGAGCCTAAACCAGATCACCAGATACCAAGACCTCCATGATCGTAGCGCGTCGATCGTTTAGCGAAAATCGGAAATTAATTGAAACTCAATTTGTCTGGTACCTGTGTTTGTAGGTGTGTGTGTGTGTGAAGTAGTTGCTTTTTGTTGTGCCGTCACCCTTCGCTCCTTTAGGCCCTTACCGAACAGCCCTCCCCGACAAATACATAGCCCTCTTGTCTCGCTGGTCGATAGTGTGCGAGAGCTCACTTGTAGCCAATTGCCACGGTGAGGCCTCCCAAGCAGCGCTCAGAAGCGCGCGATAGAGTTATTACCAGCATCGATCTTCTGCAAAATTGTGGATGGAAAAAGCATCAAAAATGCTGCTGGCCAGTGAAATGGGTTTCAGTCCGATCAGGTGGGTTAGAGAGAGAGAGAGAGAGAGAGAGAGAGAGAGAGAGAGAGAGAGAGAGAGAGAGAGAGAGAGAGAGAGAGAACCAAAAAACCCCATTCACAGTGAAGATGGCAGCAAATCTCAAGATCGAGTAGCTGCAGAAAAAGGAAACACAAAGCAACACACATCTCCTCACTCCCATCCGGCCCGGGCATCTCCTTGGTCAGCGTGTCATCCTTTCTTTCTCACCTTTTTTTACCTCTTTAATATGAGCTTCCTACGAGAGCGACAGAGAGAGAGAGAGAGAGAGAGAGAGAGAGAGCACGAGAGAGGCTGCAGCGAGAGAAGAAAAAAAGCGGCCACAAAAAGCTCCCTCGGCTCATTGTGCCAGGGCCGGGCGGCGGCATCCTTTGATCTTCTTCCAATTAGCCCAGCCGACACCTTTGGGCTCGGTCGGCGTTGGCCTTTGATCACCTTGTTGCTGCTTCCACCATTTATACCGGAGGCCGCTCGCCACACACAGGCAGACACATCATCATCATCAGGCAGCCTCTCCTGCCCTGCTCGCTACCCTTGCCCAACGGAGAAGATCGGGCTCGAGCGAGACGGCGAGCTACGGGGATTCTGCTTTTGAGGTTGTTCGCTCATCAACATCGAAACGGCCGAGCACCGACCGGGGTAACCGGATTGAACGCCTCGGACGCCGCAGTGACTCGGGCGAACTGTGCTGTTGGGCTGCGAGGGAGCGGCCCAGAGAGGCTCCCCGAGTCGTCCGAGCGGGGTGGCCCAGTGAGTGAGCAATCTTGCAGCCGCACTTGGCGAAGAACAATTCGTATTAAGAGGATATTAGTTAGCATTTACAGTTGAGGGAGAGGGAGGGGGTCCGATTGTACCAGTCATCCTACACAAAAGCGCGCACCGGGCCGAGGTGGGCTGCGGGCTTCAACACACACACTTGCGAAACTGGCGATCTCATACATGCTTGATCACATGCTTATGCTTTTTCGACACATTTTCTCCTCCACGTGCGTTCCCCCGGCAGCCGAAACATTCGTCATATTCGACCGTTTCCGCTGGCACACATTCAAATCTCGTTTGATGCGCATCAGGTTTGGCTCGATCCCCTTCCCTTCTCCCGAATTGCTGCTGCCCGAGCCCAGTCCCAGTCCAGGTAAGGCCGTCTCTCCTCGCTCCCACTCCGTCCGCGCGGTTGCTTGTTGTTGGCTTATTATGACTTTTATTGTTGTATCTAATAGTTGAATGAGTTATGCTGTTCAGCGAAGGAACCGGCATCGACATCGAAAAAACGAACTGAACTGTGTTGGTGCCGGCGGCGGCAAAGCCCGTTTGATGCCGCAGCCACGGGGGCAGCTAATCTGTGCAGCAACTTCACCCAAGCTAAAGGTGACCAGGCAAACGGACGCCTAGTTTAAAGCGTCGACAAATTCGGCATCACACCCAGTGGACTTCCACTATTGCCCGATCGAGCCGGGTCTTTGGGACCATTAAAACGATGATTGAGAACCGGCGGAAAGGTGGAATTATCAATCGGCTAATAGCTATTAACAGGCAGGGCTTTTGTTCCCGTTCTGGCTTAATCTCGGGTCGCCCCGGGAATGGTTCTCGCCTTGTTCGGGGCATGTTTTCAAGCACGAAACAAAATGTCATTTTGATAATCCGATACATAAGTACTGTGCTGATAGGCGAGCGTCACGTTCACACCGTTGAGGCAGGTTGAATGGATGTAAAAAAACAACTGAGATAGCGACTGGTTGATTTGAATTATTAAGATAAGCAAGATACACGATTAGCCTTATCCAAGAGCCTAATTAATTCCGAACCTTGCATTAAAGAATTAATTTGCTACCCATGTGCAACCCCTGGCCCGGTGCAATCTTCTCCGGCGCGCTAAAATGAACGCCCAATCTGACAGCATTTCACATGTTTTTTTTTTTTGTTATCTGCCCAGATCGCTGCAAGCTCTCCCTTCCTTTTGGGGGCCATTCTTCGGCTTTCGGCAACGATATTCACACTCCTCGCTCTGGTCGGTGTCGATTATTGTTTCGTTCTTTTCGGTGGGTTTTTTGTTGTTGTAGTGTGTGTTGCTGTTGTTGTAGCTTCGATGCAGAATTATGATTGCTGGCGACGATCAACTGGCCGCCGGGCAGGCAATCCGCTCCTCTCCATCCGCACCGTCGGTTTGGAATGTTTGTCCTCTTCGCGCGCGCAAAACAACGAGCTAAACGTTTATTGGTATATGTTGAACGTTGCAAGCCCGGTAGTGTGTGTGTGTGCGTGTATGTGTCCTACGATTCCTTTTTTCCTCCCCAACCCGACAGAATAACAAGGAGATCAAGACCCGAAAACTGTAATCAACCGGTACTAAAGTGATTAAGTCAATCAATGAAAAATTGATGATCTGTCGGCATGTGGCCTTTGATGTAGCGAACATTTCGTATTCCACCCCTCCGCCGCGTGTATTGTCCTCCAGCCCAATGACTTCCTTCGACCTGCTTCCTTATGCGTCGAGCGAGAAGAAGCCCGCAACAGCCGCAGCAGCAGCAGCGCCATCGAGAGGGGATTTTATTCAAACCAATTGTGGAACAGGCCTCGATCGCGAGCGAACCTTTACCGGGCGGAACTCGCGCACGCCACAAACCCATCGTCCAGCGTGCTTTAGTATCGCTTCCAGACAAGGGATGTGTGTGTGTGTGTGTGTGTGTGTGTGTGTGTGTGGAGAGTTAAGTAGGAAAGGCGAGCGCGCTAATAAGCTGCTCTACGGATTGCCGATCAAAAGCGGCAACGAGCTGGTCCTGCTGGCCCGTCGCTGAGCCCGGCTCTCGAATGGATGGGAATGAATCGAGGTGTCGATGTCCAGCGGTGCCTAATGGTTCTAAGACGAAGCGGGCGAAACGAACGCAAACGGCACTGAACTGAATGCACTACCGATCGTGTCCAGGGCAAGCTCAGGGCGAGTGAATTGATTTGCTTTGGACGGTTTTGGAGCGCTGTGAATGAAGGTGGTGAAAGCAGTACCGTTTCAATTTCGTTTCGAGTTGAAAGAAACACCTGCCTGCAGGAAATGAAATGTTTCCCCCTTTTCTTATTTCTATTGCCCAAACAATTGCCCTAAACATAGTGCATCGAATGTCTTTTGATCGCGACAGAATGTAGTTTCAGCTGCGCAAAGCATCTTCGCTCATCTTGCTTGTTGCTGGCTGTCATCGCCTAAGCCGGCTCGTTTGATGTAGTTCAATATTTGTCCTTCTTTGATGTTGCTACCGCTGTCAAACATTGTGATTATGCGCGCGGAATTATTGTGCCCGAGTGCCCAACACTTTCGTGATCAAAGAGCATTGTTCCCGTTCTGGCACATGTGTGCTTCGGCTTTTGAAGTCAGAAAGCCGTCCACGGAAACCGGGCATGTCAGTGCAAAATTGCATATTTGCATCTTCCTCCAGACCAAACAACTGCCGACGGGTAGAAAACAATTAAAGACAACGTGAAGGCACGCACAAAAAAAAAACCAGCAGTGCCGGGTCGCCTCACCATTAGTGTCAGTTGCAGGCAGCCAAATTTCAGGGTCGGTCGCCGATCTGGCTGCTAGCGGTAGGCACTGCGCGTTGGCTGTTGTGCTGCCTTCGAACTGGTGCGAAGGAAAACGCAGGAACGACGGCTCGGCTTGACATCCGGAACGTGATAAATTAAAGTGGCACTGGCACCGGGCAGATCCACGGCCCAAACTGCAACGTTGGCCGCTTCGCCCGCCGATCGTCACCGCCATTAACCGTCGGCCCTGTCAGCTGCCATCGGAGAGCGCTGAGTGGCAGCGGGGCCGGTGGCCAAAACAGAGTCGGGTCTGGCGACAATAAGCGATCATCGCGTGATCGCTCAGGATCGCACCGAGGTTACCTTCGATTCGTTCCAGCGGTGCGGTTCGGTGGCAGCCCCGGGAGTTGGCCCGTATTTTTGGGACCGTTTTGGCCGCCGCTCCACTCCGCTCCCTCTCGCTCAGTAGACTGGGCCGCCATGACGAATCGCGTCGATTCATCACGCACGCTGGCGAAGGATTTCGGTGGAATGCCGACGTCCGTTTGATTCGAGCTCACCCGACGATGGTGATTCACCTGGACGCCTGGTTGTTGGTGCGTTAGGAAACAGGATGCACCTGATTAGTGAGCAAGTGGCCGCGGCACACATTAAGCAGCGCACGGAAGACGCGGTAACAAGAAGCGGAAAAGGGAAAAGGTGACTCAAAAAAAAAAAAAACAGGGAAAGATAAAAACACATCGTTTCCATCCCGACAATAACATAATTGTTGGATCAATCTAAATCGGGCGTAGCCAATTGGATGTAACGTGTTATTTTCTCTCACCTTGCCCGACACTTTTTGTTTTCGTGGCTCGTTCTTCGTTCGGGTCGCTTTGAACCTGAGCTTTGGGAGCCGCAAAACCATCATACGTATTCTTTGCTGCTTTGGTGGTGCGTTGATTGGAATTTGCTAGGCTGTTGATGATTTTTGAGCGCTGTTCCCAGCTGATGCTGCACATCAGGAAAAAATTCAATTTGTCAATGTACTAAAGTTCCCACGCAAAAATGCGAATGCGCACCTACCGAACGGTTGGTGAATCAATAAACGCAACCACAGCATTGAATTACGCGCAGCAAAGCTTATTTGCCAAACCAATTTGGGCAAGGCTCGGAGGCACTTCTCCTTCTAGCTTCTCGTAATCGATGATGATTACGCCGAGATCGGTTCCGTCAGCTGCGGTAGCGAACGATTTGATCTTGCGGCATCTTTCAACGATGATCCGACCTTGGGCACTCTGTTTGGTTGTATCGGATTGGAAGATTCGGTAATTGGATTTTGATTTATTGCACACTTCGGAAATCCCAAAAACAGGTTCCCGCTCAGCGCCCGCTCAGACCAGAAGCTTCGGGGGCCAATATTGTTCCAATATATTGCGGACGTGATGCTGCTTCTCACGTCTGCGTTGTGATCCGCTTTTGTTCTTTTGTTTCCGTAACCATAATTTCGATTAAATCACGATCATTGGAGGTTTTTTATTCTTCTTTGAAGCTTTATTTTTCTAGTAGGAACTTTGTTGATTCAGTGTTTAATGTTTAAAGAAGATCATCTGATAAATCGTTATTTGGTGTTTTTGCTAGTATGTTGCTGCATTTGTCAATATGTACAATAAATGTTTGCTCCATTGTACTATATATCTTTCAGAACAAGTTTTCAGTATTTAGGTTGAAGAAATGCTTAACAAGTTCAACTCAGTTTAATGCCACTGTCTTCAAACAAAATGAAACCATCGTGCATAATTTACCAGTATCCGAGTGGCCGCACTACCTATATAACTAAGAAGCAGAGCAAACGGCACAAAGCAGTAGTCGTG
The DNA here is from genome assembly GCF_943734685.1 of Anopheles coluzzii. Lineage (NCBI taxonomy): Eukaryota > Metazoa > Arthropoda > Insecta > Diptera > Culicidae > Anopheles > Anopheles coluzzii. Next base: position 40,936,772 of record NC_064670.1, on the reverse strand, counting down.
ACGTCGCAAGGGTAATTAACCCCGAGACGGGCAGCAGCCACGATCGCGCCTTGATTAAGCAGCATCTCGTTAGTTAATCAGTCTGCAGCTCCTCAAAAATAGCGATGCCCATGATAACACACGCTACAGTCGGATTGTGACGGAAGTAAACCTAGCCTACCGGAGGGTGGCAGTGGTGGTTAGGAGAGGTTAATGGCAACGGCGGCAGCGGCAGCAAATCTTCTCCAAACCCCTCGCTCACACCTCAATCGACGATGAAAATTGCTCGTTAGCTTAACAAACGAGTCCAAAGCCGTGCCGCGGCTCGGTGATGCAGCAAACACGAAACAGCCGAGGATTGCTTGTCGTGCATTAATGTGCCACACTGTCAGCGTGCCGGGCCGGTGCAAAAACAATGGACAATCTCATCCTTACTCTTCCTCCCCAGCTCCCTTCGTTCCTCAGCTACCATGAGGGGTAGATTCGTGTTGCCCTCAACGAGCCATTGCGTTGTCTCTATTGCGTTTACAATCGCGTTACAATCGCGCATCGGCATCGCAACCGTGCCGAGTTCCCACTTGACTGCAGGGGTGGGTAGAGGGGACGAATGCGTGATATTATGGACCCGCAAACAAACACAACAAAACCTCCCGGAGCGGGGGAAAAAACAACAACCAACACGAAACATCGTTTACCGAGCCACCGAGCACCGCCAACGAGTCCGCTGCTCCGGCCGGCAGGAGAAATGGTAATCGGATCTCATTTGTAAGTCTTGGTAATCTAATTTTAATTCCAAGTCTCTCCGCCATCCAATACCGACCGAGGAGTGGGTAACGAGTGGTCCAGATATTCGCTCGAACGGCTAACGTTATGCGCAACTCGGTCGGGTTAGTTGGCAGCGTTATCATGAATGTTGCATGAGTAGGTTTCATAAATTATCAAACGCTTTCCATCACGACTGCTCTCTCTCTATCGCTGTTGGAGAGGAGGAGGGAAGGAAGAAAGTCAACAAAACGCATCAGGAAGGTAATGAAAAGGGGAAAAGGTAGAAAAGATAATAATACTAGACTATGTAGTATCGTGTAGGAGAATCGTTTCAAAACTCTGAAGTTTCCGAACCGAATGTAGTTTCGTTGAAGATTTCTGATTTGATTTGCAACCAAGTTAAAAAAAGACAATTAAGATTACGAAAACAGTTCAAAATCCCCACCAATCGTAACCTTTTCCGCTTAACTTGCGCTCCCAAGTGACGCTTTTCCTCACACTTTCTTTTGTTTGTAATTGGAGTAAAGTTTGCTTATTAACGTTTATTGTTGGTAGCTCTCGTGTTGCTTAAATAAAACTTCCAGACAGTGCAAATATTTGAGCAATCGTAACTACTGCATAGAAAAAGGGACAAGCAAGCGAGCTTCGTCTGCCATTGATCTGCAAACAAATCGGCCAACTATGGCTGCTTTATGAGGCAAACATCCGTGGGGAAAAACTCGCCCGGGACGCGCTGTTCAAACAGCGTCTTATTAGCAAAGCAAGCAATCATGCCACAGCGAAGCGACGCCTACTTGCTTCCAAGCTTTGTTTACGTAGCGACCTTTTTCACTTCACACGTTCGATTGCGTGAAGTCCGTGATGTCCTGAGCAAGGCATTGGCAATAAGCAAGTAGAAAGTCAATAAAAGAAGACATTTGCTCACGCAACGAGACGTGTTTTAATGAAGGAAACTCAAATGACAATTGCTGCTGCCAATCCGCACAATTACCCGTAGCGTATTTCCAAATCTTTCGAATCATTCTTTTACGCACGAATCGTTGCTCAACTTACCACTATCCTCGTTCGATTCGTCGAAGTTCTTGTTAGTCATCTGGAACAGTGCATCGAGCGGCGTCCCGTTCGGTGCCGTCTTGCTGCCCGATTTGGCTGCCCCGCTAGCGCCTCCGTTGGCACCGCTTCGGCCACTGCCATCGCCCGCACCCGCCGATCCACCGCCCACCCCGGACGACGAGGACTGTGACGACTGGTGGCTCTGGTGGTCCGACCCGCGGCCAATTTCCGGCGAACAGCAATCGCTGGCCGCCGAGCTCGACCGCTCCGACCCACTCTCCGACGGGATGATGTCCATGCTCATGTGCCGCAGCAGCTGGGCCTGCGCCCGGAAGTGTTCCTGCAGCTGCTGGTGGTAGTCCAGGGCTAGCCGGTGCTCGTAGTGCAGCAGAGCCGGTGGCAGAAAGGGCCGCACCGGGATCGGCCCCCGCAGATGGTCCCAGGGTCGCACGATTTTGGACGCCGCCTGCTGCAGCGTGCTACTGCTGTGATGGTGATGGTGGTGGTGGTGGGCCGCCGCCAGATGGGCCGCCGGATGGTGACCGGTGAGATGCAGGTGATGGTGCGACAGGGAAGCATGGTGCAGGGCGGGATTAATCGGCGGGGGGCTCGGTTCCCGCGCTCCCTCCCGGCTTGCAGCCTCCGCGTCGCGCCCCAGGATGTCGGCAATCGAGAACGACTTGACGCCTTCGGCCGCGGTCGACCCGGAGGACGGTTTGGTAGTGTTGCTGCTGGTGGTAGTGCTGGTGGTGAGGGTGGTGGCCGTGTTGCCGCTATTGTTGGGCGAGGTGACCGTGTTTGCACTGCTCGCACTGTTAATGGGCGTCGTGGGGCTCGAGCCCCGGCTGGTGGATTCCTTCGGGCTGCCACCGGGCGGACTGGCGAGCTCGACGCCACTGCCACCCTCCACCATGCGCAGCCGCTTCAGCGGCGTGAAGTAGTCTTCGGCCCGGGCCTGCAGTGCACTGACCGCCGCATGGGCATGCAGGGCCGCCGGATGGTGTGGATGGTGCGGGTGAACGAGCGGATGATGGTGGACCAGGTGCGTCACCGCTAGCGGGTGCGGATGGGGCAGATGGGCGGGATGGGCTGAATCGCTTCCGATGGGCGGTGGACTCGGCGAGCCGACGGATATTTCCGACCCCGCGGGACTGCTGCACGGCGGTGGCGGACTGCTCGTCCGACACAACATCTTGCCTGCTCGCAAATCGGCTTCTTCGAGCATTTTTGTTTTATGGGAGCCCGCCAACAAAAGGGTCTGAATTTTTTAACAAACAAATCTCGCCTATTATCCCACACAAACAGGGTGGGATGAGATCATGAACAACTACAGCAGTGAATGGGACTATCTGCCTTATCTGTCACTTAACACACGGTAAACATTGCGTCTTAATTTTTAGCACATATCGTCACACCAGTAGCCTTGCTTTTTGCACTTTAAATTCATACTTTTTTGGCTTCGAGAAAACGTTACAAGTTGCACCACCTTTGCCGTTAACTCTATCTCATCGACAGTTTACATTGTACGCACAAAAACACGCCGCAATTTATTCTCCTTTCTTTCCACATTCGCACGCACAAAACGAACGACGCTGTGCTAAATTTCCTCACAATACCAATTGTCACGCCACACGAATGCTCCAAAATCGCACTGTACCGCACTGTATCTCTGCACGCCGCACTGGAAAACTCTTCACTTCAAACCCAAGCGCGCACCTGCCAAGACGCGACATCAACAGCAAAGCTCGCACAGCGCAAACACAACGCACGAACACGCACACCGCGCTACACGCGCTACGCCGACAGGAGTGTGTAAGTACGTAAACCCCACGCACTGGCTGCCCAAGAGCACTTCGACTTCGAAACGTGTCCGCACGACCACGAGGCGTTCGCTTTGCCGGTTGGAAAGAAACTTGTTCGCTCGGTCCGTCCGCAGCCTCGCCTGACGGATCAGTCGGCCGGCGCGTTTGCGTGGTTTGCGTAAGGCCGGCATTTTTTCCTCTTTGTGTTGCGCCGTTGCAAAAGTAGGCGGAGCTAACGAACGGTTGCGCACTCCGCACAGCCAATGAGCGGGCGCCATTGCTGCCGCCGCCGCCGCTGCCGCTGCCTTCCGGTTCCGGTGGCTAATTTGTTAAGCTGGTTAATTGACTTTTGAGCGCATGTAGTTAGGCGACTAAGTGCAAAAGCGTTTTAGAAGTTAAATGTATTATTTATTGCGCGCTCGAGAGCGCTCCGGCCGTTGCGCACTGTCTGTCCCTTTTCGTTCTGCTCGACGGTTCGGTGCTTTCCGTTTCCGCACAGCACACTGTGCACTGTGGCCATTGGGGCAGTGATTGCTTGGTTGCGCTCGCTCTTTGGTTGTGTTGTGCGCCTTGTGCCTGGCGTACGGTTACACGGGGGTTGGTGTTGTTTGCGTCTTAGCCTTTCTTATTGCTCGTTACGAAAGGAGATTGAAGGATTGCCAGCTGCACGAGTGCTGAAGCGGCATTAGCAAGCGCAGCGGGTCTTTATCGATCTATTGCGCTCTATTTATGTCACTTGCTCGTCATCTTGGTTTTACGATGCCACTTATCAACGAGTCGAGCTTTTCGAGAGTTTCTTTTTAAGAGATAGCAAATGGATCTTCTGAATTAATGACAGAATGTAACGCAACTGTGGTATTGTACATAAAATTGGAATTTAAATTATTCGTTTATGTTTTTGTTTCTTCGTTTTTTTTCTCTTAAATTTAACGTCTCTTATTTCTCGTATTTGTAAGTAAAGACGTAAAAAGCAAATATGTTGCACATAAATAATGGAAATGAACCGTTGGTGTTCATGTACAACATATCCATAAAAAACACAGAAAAAATTGTTTTGAGTGCATATAATTATTTAACTGTACTAAGCACAGTAACATAGCATAATAAAACATCTTCCAAGCAATATTCTTTTCTATCACTCTCCTCCATCATTGTTTCTCGCTAACCAAGCGGATATGGTTTCCAGAATGCATCTGTTTTAGCCCGTGTTGTGCAGTTAGCCACAAAATCAACCAGCTGCTGCATGCTATCAACAATAACACACAACAAAACCAATGCACGGAACAGACGGCCACCGTGAGAAGGGAAGGAAATTTGAATTCGAAAAAACATTTGTCAGTAATTCACCCAACCGACCAACGCGCTTGTACCACAGCGAAATTCGGCATGTTCGACTCCAATCGCCTCATAGAAAGCACCGTTCCACGCACCTTAATTACGGTCTACAAATAATCAAACCAGCTTCAAGTTAAGCACGTAAAGGAAGGAGCGGAAATGACTTTATAATCACCCGTTTCTTTGGTGTGGATTGCGAGTGGACCGTTTGTCAAAATTCGACCGTATGGGCGACCATTTTGTAAAACCATCATTCGTAACTACCGTTGATCATCTGCTCCTAATTGATATATTACGTGCTAGGTGTGTTTGTTATACGCACGTACGCAATGTTTGAAAGGTTGGCCGTAGAAAATGATGGGAAAAATTGTCAAAGAAAATTGCGATTGGTTCGTAGCCGTAGACTCTTCCAATGCTCGAATGGTTGAAGTAGTGATCATTGAAACATGTTCAATATTTTTTTTATTTTGCTTAAGAACTTTAACGGAACAACGATGCTTTTGTCAGACTCTGCTACGCTCAAATTTAATATCATCATAAGCGCGTACTGGATGACGGAAGCAAATACTCAAGGGTAAATGAAACAATTGCTCTAATTACTCAATGTTCGTCCCTCACGATTCGACAGTTGTCAATTTTGTTGTGGATCAATTAAATCCCCTCTACTCGTGGCCCGTTCGCAATACAATCTGAATCTACATTCTCATCGTGGTCATCAAAGTGAAAAGAGCTTCACGTCCCTTGGGCGGTCTAATCAACGAAATAGAGCCTCTAAACAAAGCAGTTTATAATTAATACGTGCAATGTTTTTAATGCAGAATATTACGCCTAATAGCTGACCAGGAGACCGCAATCAGTGAGATTGTTATCGTCGAGCAATTTCCGGCCGTCAGCCAATCTCTTTGGCATGAGCAATTTACTCAAAAATTCACATTGAACTAAATGAACCGCACAGCAAAAAAGGTTAATATTAGGAGTTGATTCTTAAAGTGAATCGGTACATGAGCAGAATGACCTATTATGCATAATTAAACGAAACAAAGTTTCATTACTATTTTAAATGTCTAGCTACTTGACTAATTTATCTGAGGGGTTTTTAGTTTAATTTTATATATTCTACTGTATCATTCAATTTGCATAAAAATATCAATCGAGCAAAACCTCCTCTAGCAACATTGTATAAAACATAAAATGAACACTATATTACACTTTTCCGGATGCAAATGCAGAGGACAAACGGTAGATGTGCTACCAACAGTTGAATCATAAATATTCTTGATTGACGTCTCATCGTCTGGCGCGAGAAAGGTAAGCGACACCGAGTTAATCATTCATTGCGCCAACTGTCATCCAATCGATAAATTGTAGCATTTTACATCCAGCACGGTCTTTGATGAATCCAAACCGATGCAAAAAACCTACACCTAAGGGAAGCAACAGGCAGCGTAATAATTTCGAACCAGTTGAACTGTTCTTACACCCATCCCAGCACAACGGGAATCAGAAGTGGATGTCATCCGATGAACGGTTACCGGTGCTGTCGCCTGACATTTCCACTGATTACAGTAATTCCGTGGAAGAGATTTTAAAATTAAATGCAATCAAAAGTGCATCGATACAATCGGATGGGTTGCTGTGGCCGCGATTCGTCCTGGTGCCATCACCAGTTGACAATGTCCGGTACGGATGATTTATCGCAGCGAATCATTATGGAGCGAATTAATGGTTGATCGAGTGTAGTGCCATCATCCGGTGCGCATTTTGCCTGGGCATATTTCCTACCCGCCACTCGGTAAAAACTAATTCGCTTCGATAGTAATGAATCAAATGCACCCGATTGGCACTTCCTCTTGGCTGTTATTACATGATGAAAGCTATGGCCAGGCTGCTACCGGAGCTGCACGGATCCATCCATTTCTGTCATATTGATATCGTACACGGCTTATCAGGATGGTACGTGGATGTATACGGTGTTGCGTGAATGCGCGAATACCCATTAACCACAATGGCAAGTGGAAAGTATCGCTTAATTAAATTGAACACTCCAACGCAATCACTTTGCAGTTCACGTGTCTAGGAAAATTACAAATAAACTGAACAACACACCACACCAGCAATGGAACGTGCTGACGGCCCTCGGCCTGCAAGCAGTAGTGTTTGTCTGCAGAAAATCACCTCTAATGTTTGGGGTCATTTGTAATATCTGTTAGGATTATTATGGTATGATGGATATGTGGCGGACATCACCAGCGAGGAGCAATAATGTAGCGAGAATAATTGTAAAATATTGCGCTTTAAATTCAATACAGTGTTTGCATGTTTGAAAAAAAAAATAACACTCTGAAAGATGTTATTTAACTTACATGAAAAATAGAAAACAAAACAATTACAGCGTGTAGAAATGCAACAAATGACATAGCATATAAATTGAATGTAACAAGATTTTACACTGCTAGGAATATTATACCATGACTGTTATAGTAATGAATTTAAATACAATAAAAGTAGTTTTATTGATTGATTAATTCAAAAGTCGATAGAGTTTATTTTATTTTGTTATTGTTTATTGTTGTCAGTAAAGTGATTGGCCAAACAAGCGGCCTTACCACAGACTTAAAAGTAAGACTTAAATAAATATATTAAATACTAACACAACAAATCACAAATTAAACGCAGTGCACAAGATTTTTAGACAGATTAACGAAAACTAGTAGAGTGGTGCCGAGCAAAAAACATGTAAAACAAATTAAATTTACGGGAGCCATTGCAGTCATAGTTGGTCGTTATCGCTATATGCACATCTAGTAAGGTTAGTTCTGATTAGTCTGTAATTATGGAATATTCTATATAGGACCGCATTTATATTGACTCTAGCCAATAGTTCCGGCGAATCTATCTCATCGACGATAAGCTTTGACATAAACGTACATTGGACATTATCACGTCTACTAGCAACTGTGTCCAGAACAAATAACCAACAACGAGCTAATGTAAATACACGGTAAAAAGTGTTATCGCCAGACTTATTCTATAAATAAAGCTGGGGCTCAATTGGTTGAATGTCGATGATTATAGCTTAATTTATATGAGTTATGCTAACTTGCGGGCATAATTCATTCGTAGGATTTTATACGTTTTTCTTATTTTCCCTATATCTTCAATCAAAATGCACTAAAATACAACATTGATTCAATTTCTAATTCTTTTTAAAGGGACATAAAACTTCAAATGATATTGTTCCTGTTAAACGACAAAAATGTTGCTGTAGTGAGTGTTGTCATCTTTAAAATAACCAACCGCAGATATACATTTTTCATACGTTAGGCAAGTGAGTGAAAATAGATCATACAAGTTTTCAATGATACTGTGTGTAAAATTAAGAGCTAACTTTGTGTTTTACAATATTTATATCATTCATTTTCATAAATTTCTTATCATTCGCTCAACACTATTGCTTTTTTACGTTAATCTAGCATCTCCTTTTCTCTTGGCTTCAAAATCCTACACTTCAGATCATTTACGCCCTTTTATAGATGAGAGACATGCGTAATACTTGAAATCAAGTTTTAAATTATCCTAACCCAATGATTGTCCAATTGCTTTGTAAAACTACGACGTAACGTAATTGAAGCTTGCAGTTGCAACAGGCTCAACGTGAATACTCATTACCGACAAACGGCCTATTAAAGCTCATAAATAAATTGCAGTCATCTCTTATCCTTGCTTACTGTGGTTCTACTGCCAACAATACTTCATACTTACATGTTCATTAATCTCATCAATCATGCCGCACCGCGTTTGGCAATGTGACAATGATTAGCTGCGTGCAGCAAAATCACCAATTGATGGAGTATTTGGACCACGCTCGTTCCCCGATCCGGCATTCCATGCTCTTGTCACACAGTCGTCAGTCACGCTTCATAATGCACTCTGGTTGACAAAACGTTGAGTGGGTTTTAGCCCAGAAGCAGCAGCTCATCGCGCCGTTTCGCCAGTCAGCCTGCTCTGGCCAGCTGAATGTCGATCTAATTGCAAATCAGTTCCGGTCGGGTGCGTGCGTACGAGCCCTCATGAAAATGATCGAAAGCCCATAACCAATTCCTTACAACGCAATGCACAATGTCTGCAGTCTGCTGGCATTGCCACTCTGCCCGGTGAGGTGGAAAATACGAGAAGCGAAAAGCAATTGCTACCCGATCTGGTTCCTGTTGCTCCTGGTTGGTTGATGAAGTCGTCCTACCCGTCCTTCCCTTTCGTTCCGGTTGCCTAATGAAGCCATTCTCCAGGAAAGCTGCAACGATGTATGCAGCCCTTTTGGGAAGTTGGGGGGAATGAAAGAAACCATCGCCACGAGTGTTGGGATTCTGGAAATCGTTTAAACTCACTCTCGAACCTATCACCGAAAGATTCCCAAACATGTCAATGCTCACAGTGGCTGAGACTTTAACGCCAACATGCGCCGAACCGTAGACGGGAAATGCTGTTCGTTTCCTCTTTACTAGACAATCAAAATACCTTTTTAATTTACGCTTCATGCATTTTTTGTAACATATTTAGCTTTGCTTCTAGCTTAATTCAAAAACAACCGATCAATTAAGTTCCGGCTTGAGACCGAGATAGAAGACTACATTTCCGTGGTATGTGGAATTAATTTACGAAAGGCAATGCAATACATCGCATTTCGGAAGAATGTAAACCATTTAATGTAATATGGCCAGCATAAAGAGCAATCTTAAATGCTATTGCGCTTAAAAAGGGTAAATTGGATCTAACTGCACCGTACACGCGGAATGAATCAAGCTCGAAAGAAATCTTAACGCTGCCCTTACCGCCACAATGCCGACAGTAGAACAAAGGCACCGGCTCCGTTACGCCCGGTTACACCCGTTTACACAAGGGTAATGATTAGAAAATCGTTTCCCTATTGGCTACCGTTGCCGGCTACCGTTTCGGGGCTTTGATTTGGCTTTTATATTGAGTAGTGCCGGTGCCGCTGCCACCACCGCCGCCGCCACCTGACCGTTCTGGGGCTGGGGATGGCTTAATTTTTGCTACCACCATAGACGAGAGAGTGCGCTCTTCCAGTTGGCCGGCTTTAGCTGCCACACTCTTAAGCCAGCCATCGAAACGGAAGCTGCCGTGGGATGCTAATTGAAGGTAGTTGGTGGCAAAGGGCAAATATCGCCCGACCGTTTCAGTCGGTGTGCGTGTGTGTGCGATCGGTCGGCAGGCAACGGGGGATGATCGGTCAACGATTCGTTCAGGCCCTGGGATGGTTAACCCGTTTAATGAGAATTGCCCAGGTTCGGGCCCTTTTGCCTCGTATTTGTTTGCATTGCCATGGCACTGGGCGCATTCTGTTCGTTCGGGCAAACTGGGCAACTGGATGGGCTAGGGCTGTTTTACTGCTTACGGAGTGGAGCACAAACCAACGGCGGTCTTTTATTGGAAGGCACGTGAGAATAGTGCTAAGTGAACCACCAACATTGCTACCGTTTCGGCTGGCAAAGCCGAACGGGTTTGGGCATACCGGGGGGGAGGTGAAAAACGGCTTCTGGTGTTGCTTTTTCGGGATGCGTTTTGTTTGCTGCAAACAACAATATTGCTTTGTTTTTTTTCAACAATAAAACGAAACGCGTATTGAACCGCTTCTGGTCTCGACTTCCGACGATCACGACACTCCAGTCGAGAACACCCAGAACTGGTGAATTCTCAGGAAATCGACAACGTTGCATTCATTGTCTGTTGGGTGGAGGCGTTCCAATTTGTTTCAGAATCGTTATTATCCTTTTTGTTGTGCCTCACGCATATCTGCTCCTTTTTGCAGCTCTGAATACGTTCTCCGCCTAATGAGTGCGAAGAACCAACCGACCTCTGCCAGGGCATTCCGATCGCATTTGTGACATCTGTACGCCTAAACGCTTCAACGGCTAGAGAGGGTGGACACGAAAACGAGAATTTAATGTCCATAACGATGGCCTCAATCGAGCCGACCGATTGGAGTGTCGGGGAAGCCCGGGCCAGCAAATCGAACCTCCGAACGGGCATTTCAGCCAATTCAGCTGCCATGCGATGACTTTACGAATTTGCTCCAGTCAAAAGGTCTGCAACAAGGATGCAGTGCGAAAAAAGACTTTCCGACAAACCTCAACCCGAGGCCTGAACGGCTTGGGGGGAAACAATGGACCGCAACTAATTAAAGTGAATAAGTAATTGAACAATTTCCATTGGCACTTCAGCACTTCAGTGTTCCGTGGAAACTCCCGGGTTGTTGGTAGTTTGTTCGCACTGCGGATGACTGTGACTATTGTTGTTACACGTTTGCTTCATCAAACCCTCATCACTCTACCCCGGATCCTTTCCTGAGTCATTCGATGTTTGAGCACCGTTTTGTGATTTGTGCTCAGTATGTGTATGTGTGTGATGTGTGTCAAAGACACCATTTTTCTCGCATTGGAAATGCTGGCACATTGCCCGTGCGTTTGTTATTGCTTTCTTTTAAAGGCTTTTTATTTGCAGGTGGCTCTGCTTTAATGGAGTGTGACCGGGAGTAAAACAGACAGAAACAGAATCTCCCGGTGTGGCCCGCCCGGAGGCAGCACGCAAACATTTCTTTGTCTTTTTTGGTGAGCTTTGCAGAACGCATGGAACGGTGTCAGGTTGCCCATTGACCGTAACGTATTGATTCTGAAACCTTTTGGTTCGACCATACCGACATTGTTATCGCCGTTAATTGACCTATCGGTGATCTATCGTTAAATCGATTGAATATCCTAGCAGAATCGATGATGAGTCGAATTTTAGGTGAAATGAAATGATATCTGTTCCTATGGGTGAACAGGGTTAAATGGACCTTTTCTTTCGAAAACCGTTTGGCAATATGAAAGGAATAGATTGGAAGAGTTAAGAAGAAGAGTATTGCTTCAATTCAGTAGTAGAATGTAGATATATGTATAGCTTTTTGCAGTTAGAAATGTTAGTGAGATTTTTTGTTTTTTGTTTTTTTTTTATTTCATTATAAAATACAATTAATAACAACGAGCAATATTGTGTCCACAGGCCACACTTAAATTACAATTTTTGCAACTGCTACACGAGTTAATTGTAAGTAATTGTTAATTGTAATTTGCTCTAATGAATTGTGCGAAACAACGTGGACCTTAAATTACTACAGGTTGATTCATTTATAAAGTTGGAGAGGATTACAGATCATAGAAAATCCTCAGCAAACACTACTCCTCACTTAACATTCTTCATCATGGCGTGCCCAATCCATCATGGCGATCAAAACCCTAGTGACAATCCCATTTTTATCTTTTGTAGGCTTCTTAATACACACTTATAATAATTTAGTGTCATGCCAAGCTTTTGTTTGGAAACTTTGGATTTTTAGTTCAACAACTAAACTAGATATGGCATCACAGTCTTAAGCAATCATGTAGTGTATAAATAGGGTATTTCTTGAATTTAAAAATATTTGACATGCCATGTGATGATACCACTCTTGATTGTTCAGTCAACAAGAGGGAAATTGATAAATTCAATTGAGCAGAAATACCTTCGTTATATATATAAAGGGAGCACAGCGAACTCGATAGTTGAACCAGGTGAAGCGAGACCTGTCAGAAATCGGGTGTCTACATCGATGGGAGGCTGCAGCCAGTGACCGAGCATCCTGGAGAATTGTTGTTGACCGGGTCATGTCACATCGACGTGCTCTGTTGTGAGCAGGTCAACAAGAGAGGGAGAGAGATAGAGATAAGTACATGAAATACTTATGTAGAACATTACACAGTATTCAGTCATTATTGACAAATCTTTTATCAAACACTTCTTACTATTAAAACTGGACATGAGGAACAATGCAAACTGTCTCCAATTTGCGAACATTTTCCACCGAGTTGGCATTTACTTGCACGGATTCTTATTGTTTCTTGGTTGTTTTTGGGTTTGTTTTAATTCGTACAATGATGGTTTTGTATTTTCTCCTAATGTTAGAAATAATTGATTTAAAATGTTTAGTGTACGGTTTAAAAAAATCGTCTACCCATATTCTGGTAGAAAATATCTGTAAAACACACTGTTTTCATGGGTAAGGGAAGTCGTTCAGCGAATCTTATCCGAGGTATCCAAGCTATCCAGCTGCCGTGTATTTTCTTGTTTAAACATTCGTTTTTGATTGCTTCCAAAGTCCAAGTGTTCTAACGGTGGATTATTGGATATTTCATGCAACAAGAATTATTTTGTAAAATATCCAATATTAATATCCGACAAAGATTCGTGGTGAGTGAATACAAAAAAGATTGGCGAATTTGTTTTGACACTTGTTTCTGGTGGAAGGCGAAAGATTCGCCAACAAAGATATGGGCTGTGAAATTGTACCTAATAGAATTTAATTACATTTGTAAAGCAAATGAATCCATGATCATGTAAAAATCATTCTACTTATGTCGCATCTCAAACTTAAACCCCCAACCAGAGATCATCACCCAGCTTGGCAATCACTCACATACACACAGCCGAAACGGTATTTCCAACATCCCCGGGTACTGCGAGGCACATTTTAGCATACCCTTTTTTGTACCGCTCGTTGGTTTTGTAATGACACGCATGCTAAATCTCACAACCGGGCCGGCACGATACAAGTGCTTATTTTGGCACGTCGACAATGGAATGCCAAAATGAAAATTAGTAAAGAAGGTGTGACGAGCGTCGGCAACGAGAAATTAAAAGGCAGCGCGCAACGGTCCAAAGCGGTGTATGCATCACAGATTTCGTCGTTCGTTGGTGTTTTTTTTTTCTTTTTCCTCACAGAGCCACAGAGTCAGTGCTCTTTCCAATTTTATTTAATTGCAGTGGTATGTCAATTTGCCTCCACTGTGATTGTTTCACCAGCTAAGTAAGATAGAGAGGATTTTCTTTACAAAAAATTGATGAGAATTCACAAGTTTCTTCTCGTACTGCACCATTTTTGAGGTGAATCAGATTTCCGATCGCTAATTGTATCAATACACACCCTGAGACTTACTTAACGCGCCCGTTGTTCGCTTCGAGTCGCTGGATGAGTATTCTTCTACTCCCTTCCCCTTTCCACCACCGGCCGACCACATTGCCGTAGCATTGCGTCCCATTTTCTGCAACATCATTATGATGATCACCCGCTCATGCCACCACCGCGCGCGGTTGCACCTTTCCCCCCAAAACCGTCTCATCGCTCGCCCCAGGTTTGGGTCGCCAATCTTTCGTCGTCGCTGTGCTCTTCTCCCATTTCACCCGGTAACACTGGCTCCGTGGGCACCGTTTTGTCCAAAAACGCCAGCCAGTCGGAAAGAAGGTGTGTTATAGCATTAACTACAAACGGGCGAGCGCTCATTCCCTCCGATCGCTGCTCTTTGATCTTTGCCGACAGTGCGGCCGCATTGAGAAGGCAAAGTATCGATTTTTAACCAGCCAGCCATACCTGCGTTTGTCTGTGTGTGTGTGTATGTATGTGTTTGTGGGTATGGGGTGTTGTGGCTAAAAGGGTTGAGATGGATGGAGAAAGGGCAGGAGGGGCATCGCATCAACCCGGACGCCGTGTGCCGGGGGGGGGGAGCAACGACTCCGGCAAACGCAGCCGGATCGGAAACAACCATTTGAACCTGCCTGCCCTGGCTGTTGGCCGCAGTCAGGCTGTTGGTGCAGTAGAGGCCTGAAATGGGGAGCCGAGCCAGATCCATCTCTTCCGGCTAGACGGCTTTAGTGCTGAAATTTCTTCGTACTGCTCGGCTGCAGCAGCGAGAGACTGAGTGGTTGCTAGTTGGATAGAAAAAGGGAGGAGAGGCATGTTGCACCGTGCTAAGGAACTGTCGTTCCCTAATAGCTCTGTGACTTGGCATTTGCGCAGACAAATGCGACATTTGCCGGGGAGTGGAGAGGGCAGAGGCAATCATAAAGCAGCCATCACTGCGCGCGTCCTGTTCCTCGGCCATGGTTGATGGTGTGCAGAGAGGCTTCAAGCTTTCAAGGAGCTTTTTCTTTCAGTGGAGACAGTGGGTTAGAAGAGAAGCTTGAAAAGTGGAAAAGTCTGTCTCTTTTATTTTTACACACTTTTTCCCCCCAAGAGGTCGTGAGACAGCTAGCGTAGCCAGCCAGCAGGGCGAAGGATTGAGTGGCGAAAAATCCATAGCCATGCGCTGTGTGGCCGCAGAGAGGGCAAGGTGCGAGCGAAAGCTTCGGCCAGGTGGAAAGTCGAGGTTGAGAAAAGCGAACTAATTAGTGATATTTTAGATTGATGTTAATTGCAAAATTGGCATTACGTGCATTAGTGTTGGGTATAGGAGGGGGAGGGGGGGGGGGGGTGGAACGGAGTGATACGTTTGGCGAAGACACCTACGGAGCGGAAGCCACTTCCTTCCCTATCACATGTAATGTAGTTTTTTCATCTTTCATCTAATACACTGCCCTGTAACCTGCAAGAGCCATGCGTGCGAGGAAGTTAAGCAGTTGAGTGACTGCTGCTGAAGTTGTAAATTGTTTTTATTTTTTGCTCTTTTATGACGCCTTTTTCCACCTCACGGCATCCTTCATAGGAAACGGGTGGTATTGTTAAAAGAGATAAATGTAGTTTTTGGCAAGTTGCATATTCGATTTGGTTTTTTTTTGCATCCCTTTGTATTTGTTTGTTCCTGAGGCGTGCGCTTCCTTCATTAGGTGGGAAGTGAAAACGATTCCAAACACCTTTACTTCCTTACCACCCACTGTAAATTTCGGCCAACAAAAACCCCAACATGCTACTGTCGGCTAGCATAATGAAGATTAATTATGTGGTGCGAAGAATGGCATGCTTAAAAAGTTTAGCACTGCTCCCTAGCACTACTCGTTCAATCTTTTCCGACCGAAATTTATTTCCATACATGAACGGCAAACCTGCTCACAAATGTATGGAAAAAGGCAATAAAGGGTTTTCCCCGGTGGAGAAGTTATAATTTTCTATAATTGAGTTAGTTTTATACCTCCTCGCCTTAATGGATGCAATCGCAATCCAATTTCAGTTCAGCTAGTGCGAATGTTTAACAGCGTTTTATGTAGCAAATCGTACTGTACTGTGCTGTATTGGAAAGGTAGGTAAACCATTATCCTACCGTGTGTTGTGGCTTGCAAACATTACTATAAATTAATGTTTCAAACTGTAGTTTCGTGTGAGGCTTACTAATCTCGCTTCAATTGGCGAGTGGGCAGCTGGGATTGCTAACTAACATTGGTAGAGGGGGGCTTGGTTGATGTGCACAATCTTTCCCATGCCCAGCCATCCCGTGGGTTTTATGGATGCAGGTATTCGGCAAAAGGTTGCTGGAAGTACAACAGGTGTTTCGGTTTGAACGGTTTGGGTTACCGGATGGAAGATTTCCGCTTTCTGCCTCCATATGCTAATCAAGAAAATGGCTACTGAACGTTTAAATGCAGAACAATCATAATACTTTTAAAATGCTGGTGGTTGATGGTTGTACCAGAACGATGTTTCATGTTGGTGCCATGGATGATTCCGATGTACCGTTTTTGGTGGTTTGAAATTTTAGGCATTGTTATATTTATCTTCGTGTCTGAAAGACAACTTGATTTCAACCAGTGGGTTTGACGTATATGCTTTGAAATAATTAGACCTTTTCTTAAAATAAATACCGCTTGAGATCATTCAATTTCAGACAGTCTTGAGACAGTCCAATTGTCAATTTAAACTCAAATTCAAACGGTTATTTCATGTATTCCAAATCGAGCTAATCTTAACAAAACGATTTCATTTATTTGCGATTTAACGTTGGTGAGATTAAACACAGAGCGATTGCAAAAGAAACAACAGAACATTTTTAACATCATTTAACTGTGCAATTATCTTGCCAAAAAATATGAAGAAGAATAGTCGATAGTAACTGACTGGTGTTATTTATTTAGAGTTGTGTCACATCACAACACAGGTATCACAACAGCAATACTACGATCTCCGTTGAAAAATGTGCCGGTTTTTAATCGTTTATAATTGTAGTGTTCTGGGCCGGTCTGGTGGTACAGTCGTCAACTCGTACGACGTAACAACATGCCCGTCATGGGTTCATGTCCCGAAAAGACCGTGCCCCCATACATAGGACTTGACTATCCTGCTATGGTAACAATTAGTCACTGAAAGCCAAGCTCATTTCATTAAGTGGGTACAGGCAGGCCTTGACCAACAGCGGTTGTTGTGCCAAAGAAGAAGAAGAAGAATTGTAGTGTTCTATTATATGGGGTCCCTATTTCATCATCATGTTTAATAAGCTTGAGTTAATTTAAGGAAAATATACTCGCTTACTTAACCAAGAACCGACCGAGGAGTAAACGAGGTGGACCGAATGAGGGAGAACCCTTACACCAGATTTTTTTAATAGTTGAATACGGCATTGCTTTATTGCCATCTGGTTAACCAGGAGGTAGACAGAAGGTAGGTAAAGACGTACACTGCGGGTAAGATGGACACTTCTCATAAATGCATAAAAATATAATTTTCGACAAAAATCAACAATACAGCATCCTAACTTAAAGTTAAACTACACATTTGAGAACATTTTTGACATAATAATATATGCAAAATGGTTAAATTCACGAATAAAATAATTTTTCAATCGTGCGCACCCTTGTGGATCTAATTTGACCTTGTGGATCTAATTTGACTACTGTGGATCTTAAGCTCTGTAACTTGCATTGTTTATATTTTTGGAAGTTTTATTACTTGAATAAGTTGTCGTGATCATTAATGAAAAAAACTGGCGAAAGAACGAGAATGAAAACAATGGAAATCTTGTTTTCTGGTGGTCATCCTGCCATCCTGACACCAAAGCGGGAAAAACGGACACTTTGTTGTAAGGAAAAAAGATGGACAACGAATTTATTGATTTATTTTACTTCTTATATCGATTGGCGGTTAATAGATTTCTTCAAATACCTTAAATAAGGATATTCGAAAGCTATAAATCAATCAGCAACTATATAAAGTATTGAAATAAGCAAGAAATGAAATACTGGTCAAAATAGTAGCCATTTGTTATGCTATTACTCGCTCGACGCTGATGAGGTGCTTCAAGAAATCCAATATCTTGTCATGACTTGGACAAATTTAAGAAATAAAAAGATGAGACATTGATACGATATCGTTCAGGAATAGATGAAAAAATCTATGGGATTACAAAGATCAAATGTTACAATTTGACATGGTGGAAAATGGCTATGACTATTAACAAGTCCCTCAAAAAATACAGGTGTCGTGGACTTCTCGCGGAGTAATTTCCTAAAAAGAAGTTCTAGACTGTTGTTCTGTAAGCTGGAGCAACGTCAGTTATTCTTGAGCGATATTTCAATAATGCTTTAGATGCTGCATTCTACGATATGTTACAAGCGCTGCTTACAATATCTAAATTCATGGCTGAATGCACCGTCGTTGCTATTGGCCTAGAATTGGTTTATGTACGTAGGATGTGGAAATCAATAGTATATGTTAAAATACTATAAAATTCTTCAATTTCCAACGTTTTCTACAGGTGTCCATCTTACCCTTCATGGTGTCCATATTAAGTGTCCGTCTTACCCGAACATTTGAAAACTGCACGAAATCAATCATGTTTGTAATTAATGAAAAAAAAAACACAAAAATCTGTAGAAACTTAAAAGTTTCATTACATTTTTGATAAAACATGAATGTAAGATAATGTATGCACATTTTCATGGTGGTTGCACTCATATATCCCGTGTCCGTCTTTACCTACCCTTCCTTAATGCTTAATAATAGGTATCCTTTCATTGAAATAGCGGCGGAAAATATAAGTTGTCCAAAGTTTGTGACAAAAATAGTATTGATCTATAATCACTCCCCAGATCTGCTGGCTAGATTTAACATCAATATACCAAATAAGACGCTAACACATTAGCACTTCAAAAGCGACAGTATATTGTTGTTCATTTCTGGAAGATTCAACTTGTCCTGCGCTTTTTTTATTTTTAATCATTTCACTCAATCTGACCTGAGATGAAACAATCATCCATTAGTACTGTGCATGAAATTTTATTCTTCGACTATGATATCAAGTGAAAAGGATATGTTGTATGTGATTTGATTATCGAAGCCAACTTACAGCGTTGTCCTACCATTTAAACCGCTTACGTGTAATATTTTTAATATTACGAAATTAAACAATAACTTGTCTAATAAATCGAATTGATTGAATCATTAAAATTGTAACAACAAGAACACGTTTGAAACTTTTTCTGTTTGTTTTTTTTCTGTTTTTTTTTTTTATTAATAAAGTACGAGCAGCTTGCCTATTCGCCAGCTTCCATTATGGCAAATTACGGTTGGAAAAATCACCCCTAGCAATAGCTCTGACATGATTTTCATCAAAGTTATTGATCACCTTTACCGACCAAGAGGGAGCCTGCACCATACACAGCAACGCATCGGAAGACATCCATTTGCCACCGGCTTCAGTGGGCCACTTGAATCCAAATTTACTCACGCAATCGTAACAGATCACGGTAATTATGGAGCCGGTCTTGAAGCGAACCACTTTAAACGATATTAAACACCCTTACGACCATCGTGGAGGTTTAATAAGCGCTCCGTGATTGCTTCACGCACTTTGCACAACCCGATCATGGGTGCGATCATGTGGTGCAGAATGCCAATCCAATCGCCAACAACTGGATTGGCTACGTCCGGTCTACATTGTAACAGAGTGGAGGGAGGGGGGGGGGACTGAGGGTAGTACGTCTTTTTGCAGACTGCCTTTTGCGCGTGACAATTAATTAGCCCCAGCTGTGTGCGTGGAGCGCATGGTCGCAATTGAGTGGTTGCCATTCGCAGTGCAATTACCGCCATACTCGGAGCCGCTCGGCAGAATCTACTTATCAACTGCTGGAATGAATGCGTGTGTGAGCATGTTGTTTTTATCTTTCAGCGCTCTCTCTCTCTCTCGCTCCTCTCTCCCTCTTTCTCTTTATTTTCTCCAGCTGAATCTGTTCCTCCTTTAGTGCTGCTTTGTTCCGTTTACTGATTTTAGAGCTCTTTCCGAGCACAGCTCATTTATGTGACCGGCCCTGTTGACAAGACACGAAATGACATCGTCATAAATGTTGGAAGCTAATTAGTAATTAATGAGATCCAGTTTTTCCCATTTCCCTCGCTCTCGCTCATTTGCATACGAAACGGGGAGCTCGCGACTGCGTTAATCTCTTCAGAGCCCATCCAGCGTTGGGTCCAGATCAGCACCAGGATTTGCATGTCGGCTCTTTGAGTGTGTGTGTGTGTTGATTTACATTCCAAAATTTGTTACAGCAAGACAAACCAACAAACCCAAAACACTCCCAAACAGATGACGAACTGCCAAATCTGACAATCCGTCCAGTTGGCAGCAACTTCTTCCCATCGGTTGTAGCGATTGAGACATTTTTAACAACCTCCTCCTTGTGTTTGTGAGTAACCGTGTGTTTCGGGGCACATTTGAAACCAACCAAACCCCCCCCCCCCCCCCAACAGCCTCTCTAAGGGTCTCGTGAGCACTAATTTGCTTCGTTAAATTTTCCATATGTGGTTTCGGCTTCGGTGACTGAATGGGACCGCGCACATGCCTTTGCGGTTGACAATCATGAGCCGAGTATCGACGATGGTTTATCGTCCAAAAACCTTCCCAGCCAACAGCAGCAACACTGGCAGGTTTTAGCAGAGCACAACGGTACACCGCATGGAGATGGACGTAAAACGATAATTTATTTTAATTTAATTTGCTGAAGTAAAGCAACGCCAGCCTCCAGGAATGGGTAGCGGAAGCGATGGCTCATTAGCCATAAAGCAGTGCGATCAGACAAGAGAGGCAGATTTCACGTCGGTCTTCGCATGACTCGATTCCTTGAATTTGAATGTAGCTTACATCGGCAGCAATCCAGCAATCATGATTTGCGGTATGAAAGATGATCCTCGTTTTGATGCGGTGCGTTTCGTCGCTGTCAGTTAAGAATTCCGCGAATTACACATTTCGTTTAGGGATTCCGTTCCCGAGTATCTATTGATTTACATACGCGCAGACACTTGTTAAGCAATCGGTTATGGGCGATTGAGTTCTGAAGAATTTACACTGCCCTTGAATCAATCAAAAGCTGGACATTTATTATGTTTCAGACCTGTCGGATTGTTAAGGCCATAGTGCCGACTAACTAGAGCAGGCTCGTATGCTTAACGTGAGATGAACCATCCCATTCGCATACGGGCTCGTGTGTTTCGATTCGGAACTACTTGAACCAATTATACGTTTGGCGTATCGACCTCTCGCCCCCCCGCGTTTCGATTTGTGGTGCGTCTCAATTGCTATTGAGCTATGATTCCACTATAATTCCGTCGTTAGCGTTAGCTGGCTGCGGCTCCTTACCATATGGTGTATCATTTATCTTTTTGCCGGCCTGTTGTACAATCTCATTTGTTTCCACGGCGCGCTCCATTTTGGATATTTTTAGGGCTCCCCGTCAGTTTTGCTTCCCATTTTTGTTTCCCCTTGGGACCACCAATTTAGCTCAACGTGACGGATTCGAGGCCCTAATTAAAGCACTGTTTGCTTCTCATTTCCTACCACGAAGAAGAAGAACAACAAAAAAAGCATGCAAATGTACCGCCCAGGGGATAAGGAACACTATCACCGGGCTCCATTCCCGTTCGGCGCTTGACCAATGGTTGACCAACGGCGGAGGCACCAAACCGTTGAGCAGATGGTCGAATGCCGTGACTCTCTTCCGTTTTGGTGCGTTTCCCCGTGGCCTGTTCCCCGTTCGGTTGGTTTGTTATTGCTATCGCACTGCCCGCTGCCGGACTTGGGCGTTCGTTTTTCGTTCGCCAACGTTCTTGATGAAGCTGTTAGTAATTTATCACTTCTCACACGATTCTTGGCAGTATCGTCTCGCGCCACTTTGACCACCGCACCGTGGCATACGCTGGGAGCCCCCGGACGGCTTACGGCTCAACGGCTTGGTCCACGGGACCACCAGGGCCGTCATTATTTCCCAATCAAATAAATCAAAACTGAAAGAAAGGGAAAAATAAATGGAACCTGCGGGATCCTGCTCTTCCTGGACGTGGGTCTTTCGCGCCCACCGCGCACGCAGAGGCTGAGGGTACTCCGAAGGGCCGAAGACCCGGTTGGGCTCGCGTGTGAAGTGACCACGAAGGGTGAAGCAAATCATCCGAATCATTAACTAGCGCAAGACCACCACCACCGCAAGAGCGCAAAACATTCATCCATGTGCAGCGCTACCAGCCAACCCCACCGGGTCCGGGTACCGCGCGGGCCACCAAACCGAAACCGATCAACCCCGGACGCGTTGGAAACACAATAAAAATCGCGCCTCCATAAAAGGAGTAATTAATTTGTGGGTGGTCGCCATCGAGCCTACGTGTGTGTGTGTGTGTGTGTGAGTGTTTGCGCGCGCGCGTGTATGAAGACTGCTGATCATCATTATTATCGTCATCATCATCATTGTCTTCTGGACGCTCGCTGGTGTTGCCTTTTGCTGTCGTTTTGGGTCGCATGGCTGCGAGACCAAAGGAAGCAGGTCTAATAACAGTTGTGAGGCGTCCAAATTTACGTGCCTTTTCGTACCGGAACATCCTCCACGGGTCCACGGGTTAGGTCCCACGTTACGTTACGGGCCTAGGTCCTAATGAAGGCGTCCCCACCGACCACGAAAAGAGCGCGTCCGAGCGATGCCCAACTTGGTGGCAAAGTGGACCGTGAGCCGGCCATTACCTACAGCGAAGAACCTGGACTAAATAAGCACGACTCCTTCCAGTGTTTTTGTTGCTGTTGTTTGAATCAATTCCAGCGTTCCGGAAGAAAAATTACCCATTTTCGTGCGTTGCCACACTAGCCACACACACACATACACACAACGGGCTGGAGCGGAACAAACTGAAAATTTTGAAACTAAGCAAGCTCCTGCTACCACACACACGACACCGTCAAGTTGAAGGAATCTTCCGTGGACATGAATAGGTGCAGCTGATTTGATGGATTGATATGTCACGGTAAGAGGAATATACAAGCAATAAACTTACATCAACATTTAATTCATGTTTTGAGTGAGCGTCAAAAATTACAAACAAAATTGTACACAATTCCACATCAGGACCAACAGCAGCACTCGATCAACAGTTTTATTCCCATTGCACGAACTGATCAATTCGGTTTACAGCCGGAAGGCTTATTACCTCCCTACCAGCTTTGCTTAGAATCCTGTTATCGAAGAAGTGGCCTTACTACACGGCCAAGCCCTTCGGCTCTTGTGCTTGTTCCGCAACGATCGATCGTTGGTGATCGTTTTGTCGTTATCTTTCTCTTCCCCCCCTAACCGTTCACCCGATTACCTCGCTTCACACGGGACCCACGTTTGTTAGTGGGTACAATTTAATCTCATTTACTTTAATCGATCTATTATTATTTATTAACATTGTATGTTTTGCTCGCCTTCTTCGCACTGCAATGCGCTATCAAATTTTCCGGAGATTCTGTCGTTCGGCCGGCAACGACTACGACGGCGACGATGACGACGGGCATGCTTGATCCATTCCGTTGATTTTGCCTCATTCGTTTCGATTCTTTGCCTCTGCTCTGTGCTCATTCTGCTATCGCGCGTTAGTTCTGCTCATATTAGCCTGCCGAACGGGGCCAGGCAGAATGCTGGCATGAATTTGGATCGATGCTTGGAGCAGCACCGCGTACAAATCGGTCCCTGGGTGCACAATCTGCGTCTTGTGAGGGCGCCTCGAGCAAACGTACAAAAAGTGTGACTAATCAAAATTACAGGCTTTTACATTGCTTATGCTGATGAGGCACAATCACCGAAAGGGGATGTTGTGAATGAGAAGGGAGATAGAGAGAGAAAAAAGAGAGAAAAGAGACATAGATTGAGAGAGAGCGAAAGAGAGCGGGATTTCAGTGACGATACGCCGTAGTTCCAAGATGCAGAAAATTGCATTGGTTTTTGGTGATATTTGCACGTTTCAGAGATTTTGCTTAAGTAAAACCAAACCAGTAGCCTTAACAATTGATCAAGTTGTGATACTGCTTTTAAAGTAGTAATGAAACTCGTAACAAACATCATTTTTATCGTTTCATCGGCTAAATATACTGAAGTTGTAAAAAGAGCTGTGGAGATTGCTCTCTAAAACTTTTTTTTTTGTATAGAAAAAAACCTGTCTGTTTCATTGATATAATCGGATAACATTATGATAACTGTTTATTTATTCCATGTGCCCTCTTGAACAGGACCATCCAACACCATAAAAGTGATTGCGCAGTCAATGATGAATTATTTATTTACCATAAAAAATACGCTACCCAATGCCCGTCAGTACAGCCGGCACAATTCGGTGACTTCTGTGATGACGTTTCATGGTACTATAGATTTTACGATCCTAGCAGCACAACTGAAAAAACAATCTCACATTCCTGCCAGATCAGTAATCGTTGAGGGGCCACAAACCATTGTGGCCTGGCATTTTGTTTCTGCTCGCCATCTTACAGGTCACGGACTTTTGACGATTACCTACATCGAAGTTGTTATGATCAACGCTGATTTTATGACCATTTCTCGAGTGGATTCGTAAGCGATCTGTTCTAGTCCTTTCGGTTCTGGCCGCCCGGGCAGTTCCGTGTGCATTGTACAATTAATGCATGTTTGTTTAATCATTCGGATTTGGAATTGTTTTGTGTTTGCTCGGTTCTTTTTTATGGGTGCTCATCTTCTTAGAACGACGAAAGTAAACCGTTCCTATCTGGTTTTGCCACTGGCATTGGGCTCTATTTTACTGCATCATAAAAACATATTTCAAAATAATGAAGCTACAACACAAAACACTGTTTCGGTGGCTTAAAACGCAAAGCGCTAAAGGGTCGGAAATGTGTTAGTTGAACGTCACTGTGAAAAACTGTAGCGAGATGACAACACGTTACTGCTTTTAGAATTGCTTGTTTTCATAACGGGCAGGGTTGTAAACCATGGTATGATTCTTGTAATCACTCATGAGAACACAAGCAGTGCTGATTATTTATTTTTTTCGTTCTATATTGCCAGTCATAAAATGTCTTGAGAAACCCTAACCTGTAAGTAACATCTTTCATGAAAAATAATATTTTAATTCTTACCCGATTCATGAGAGTTGCTTAATTTATTAAGCAGAAACAATAACTACTTCATCTTCTTTATATAAAATATAATCCATCTTATTTTATTGTTTCATTATCAACGGATGTTCTTCAACAAGAAAATTCATAGCATACATCATAGCAGACAGCAGCTCGGTGACGCATGGTATCTGACGAAAAGTCACACAAAGCCCTTGCAAGCAATGCAAGTGTGGAAGAGAATCAAAACGGGAGTTACGACTGCTTTGTCACTTCTACATGCATACCTTATTTGCATGCACAATTAAGTCAATTAATTAAAACAAATGCAAACAATGTGCAATTAGTAGCGGGCAATCTAACATGATAAACGGCTTTTCCTCATACCCCGTCCTCGACCGACTATTTAGTTAGTCGGAATAGCCAAACGTCAAATGGAACTGCAGCACATAGTTAGAAACTATACAATTAAAAGGTTATTTCACAATAAAGGATTTATGTTTATGCTGTTATCCATCATTTGATTAAATCTTTAAATACTTACGCAATAGAGCTTAAAACATGCAAGTGAGTTTGTCTTCATTAGTTGCTTTCTTGTATTAATAGTGGTAAGAGTTCGAACACAACATTTTCAAATCGCATACACACAATTTTCGAAAAAAAAATTACAACAGGATTTTACAACTCATAATTGAATGCCAGCAAAATAATTTGTTTAGCTCTGTTTTTGCAATAAACAGCGGAATTTGGGGTAAAGCATGTCATAGGGACAAGAGTGCCACCAAGTAAGAAATCTAGTAATTATTTTACAAATGTGACCGTCTTGCAACATTGCCCAAAAAATCACGTCTTTTTCGACCCTATTTAAAACGCGTCAAAAACAGTTTTGTTTGCTCTTATATCCATATAAATTCATTTATAAGTGAGGAAATACGGGCAAAATGGTTATGAGATATAAATCGGATTTTCATAAACGGATTTTAATGAGTTATAACATGAAATGCTTAAGGTGGCACACTTGCTCCAAATTTCGCTACGTATTATTTCATAAATACAATGCTAAAACGCATAAATGCATTGATTTCATTCAAATAATATTAAATTCGAGATTGAATTTTCAAATCATGTAAAAGACCTCTGAAAAAAACACCTTATGCGTTTGAAAAATCATATTGCACCTGTGAAAATAGCATCGGTGCGGCGAAGCAACGACTTTTGACGGCTAAACTGAATCTTGAGCTTGTTCAATTGTTTTGCTGACATTCCATTCTGACTTGTAACATCCTGTAAATATTTTTAAAGACGATTGAGACAGTGAACTAACTACATTATTGGGTCAAAATGTCTATATGTAAAGTATATGCAATATTTGCTTGTTTTGATAATTTTGATGTTTGGAAAAGGCGTTTGAGTGTCCATATGACTTGTCTGAAATTAATTAGAATCAAAATTTGTCCTCCAATATTTTATCTTTGTCTTTGTCCAATATTTATCTTTGTCTTTTGTCTTTATCTCTAATATCTTTTATATTATCCTCCATAGACTTTTCGAGTTGCATCATAATTGTTATTAATCACAAAAATATACTTAAAGTTATTGTTACCAGAAAGTTTAAAATTGATGTTGAGTAAAGAAAATAGTAAAATATCATCTTTTAAAATCTTTATTCGAGAGAAACATTCCGAAAATTTCATTTAATTTGTACTTTTTTCATATTGTATTGCTATGTTTACCTGTTACATTTGGTAACATACTACATAAGAATTTATTTCAAAGGAGTCTTATTGTCAAGTTTTACCAGGATATTTTTTCTCGCTTGATTATCTTATTGTACTATGTTATTACAAAAATATGTGTTTAAAATTGATTATTAAAATTAAAATTTGGAGTGTGTAGATTTAAACATCAATTATTTACCATTTTCTTTGGAATAGTGAAGATATTTATAGCATAGTAAGTGCAAGTGATCGTGCACTTGTCTTTAGTGAGGAACAAAATCGTTCGTTAGTTCTTATTGTACCAGTCGCACGCTAAAATAATTTAAAGTGAAAGGCACTGGCTATAGGAGTTAAAACTGAGCTACGCTTAAGTATCTGATTTTGTTCTGCCGAGAGAAGCACATTCATTTCATTTACATTTTTTAAGGTTCATTCGTACACCTTCGCACATTGAACAGAGGCTTGATGGAATCAATCGTAGCTACGCTCGACTCATGCTCCTCACTGTGTCATCAGGATCTTCATGCCTCCGATCGCTCATCATCGCAGGCAATAGCGATGGTATCCGGAACAAAATGACGGAACGAATAATTAGCTCCCCCATCACGAAGCATCCGTGTGCACGCTCGGGAACGGTAAATGCGAGATGTGTGTGGCATTTTATTGAAAACGTTCACCCGTTTCGCACTGTAACTGCGAAGCTTTTATTTCTGCCTGCTCGTTTTAGCACCGTCCGTTCGTTCGTTCGTTCGTCCGCCTGTCCGTGGCACACAGCGTCGATCCATCTCCATGCCGATCATTTGCTGTCACTCACAGAACGGTTATTACGAATCGAAGCCGGGTCGGCACTTTCGAGCTGGTGGGCGAGGGAAGGTGCAGAACGGTGTCCCGTTCCCGTTCACCATTCCACGACCGTTTCATCTCCGGCAACGGAACGAAAGATAATCATCCGACAGTTTTGACGGACGAAGTCATAATCATGTGCCTTCACCTGGGTGGTAAAAGCGATCGAGGCATACTTTGGGGTTTGGGTCGCAGGGCAGGGCACAACCGAGGCAAAACGAGACAAAAGTGATTGTTCGGCGACGATTTTCGCAATTCCTTTCGGCGGTTTCGGTGCTTTATTTATAGCTTTGTGCGGCGCAACAAGCACCACGCCGCGCTGATACGATTGATTGAGATGTTGATGCCATTCCGCTTTCCACTTGACAGCTATTAAACAGCGCGCAACGCACAGGTTGGATGCGTGGCGTGGCATGGCAACTTCCACACTGCCCGGAGGGATCAGTGGTACAGTTTTTGCTTTGATTTCGATGCCAGATACCTGCCCATCAGCAGCAGGCGGGTAAGGACCTCTGAAAATGCCGACAGGACGCTACAAAACCTGTACGAGCTGCCGGACGTTATCCGCCGGCTACGTTATGCGAGCGGTTTATGAGGAAACTAATTAACACCCGAACAACGATTTATTGCTGCTGGAAACAGGTTCCCGGTTCGTCTTGGTTCGCCAACGGCCAAACCCTCACAAATCGTGCTGCGTATCGTGCTGCCTATCAATTTTAAGCTAAACGTCAGATATTTAGGCTCCGATTTCTGCAACTCTAACACTTTCTATCCACCCAAGAGGAACAAATTTTTCTTCGTTTATGCGTTTGCGTTTATGCATTTAAACGATCCTCTTCAAAACGCATGGCAAAACACAATACACCTTATATTTTTACTCAATTCGTAGTTAGAAAAGAATATGATTCAGGATCGAGGTCCAAACAGTAGAATTCAATATATCATTCCCTTGTTACCGCAGCATCGACCGCGAAGGATGCTGTGGGATCGTTAATTGCTGCCCCTACCGCATCGGCCTTGATCGACCGACAGCAGGTAGCCGATCCTTACACGTATCAAACCCCCCCGTGGTAGAAAGGATCATCGGCCGTAATGAAGCCCTCACAAACCGATCCACCCGCTTGATCCAATTTGAGCTATGGACGATAATGGAAGGATCGGAATGCTGTGCCAGTACGTTTTATTGGTTTCAGCCTTCCTTTGCTCTACGCTTCGAAGGAACGGTGGAAAGGGATGTGCGGGTGAAAAGCTTCCAACACACAATGCATCCATACAGGGCGGCATTGGCCTTTCTTGTTGTGTAGAGTCATCGCTGTAAACACTAATTAATTGACACCTTTGGCGGTCGGACGGCTTTTCTCTCAATTCTTCTTTCCATTCATTTGCCCGTACGTCCTTTGGTTTGATGTTTTTTGACGACTTTCTCTTCCTTTTATACTTTACGTTGTGTTTTTTTGAGTCGTGTTTACGTTTGTTATTATTTGAAGATTATGATACAACAAGATAATGTAGCAGTTTCAGGTAAGAGTTGAATTGAACTTGTTGTGAAATATTCTTCTTTTGTTTATATTTGCAAAAACCAAAACTGATCTCAATCAAGTGCCAATATGAAACTATTTCATAGAAGATTCATTCAATATCAATGAAAATTCTCGCATTCCTTTATAAAAGGTGTGACTGTTTCATCACGTTTCTCGCAAATCCTTCCACTGTACGTGGCTAATGACCCACAGCGTGCATTCAGCTGCTACTAAAACATAGAAAGGCTGGATGAGCGCGAGCCACTGCCGGAGCGCAAATCTGTGACCAATTTGGTGGAAAGGTGAAAGAAATCTAGCGGGCAGCGAAAACAACTTAATCATCGGTAGAAAATTAGCTACCATTTCACGCAGTCTCGGTGGTCTTAGGGTGAGGCCTAGCGTCATGGGGGGCCCTACGCTACGCTTCCCGGGTATGTATGTAGGTCTGCCAATCTGCCGAGGCGCTGCCGATAGGCACCACAACAATGATGTGAATCGTGATCAGGGACGCTACGATAAGGGGTTGATCAAACAATGCAGGTGGCTTCTGGATGCGATGGAGTTGGATGGTTGGCCGGTAAATTAAGCAATTTGTATCTGCTGAAGAATGCCATGGTTCATTCCATCTCGATTTAATCAACGACTATCTCCTATATAACGCAAAACATTTCTCATTAAAAGGTGAATGGCACTAGTCTGGTCATGTTGTACGAGTCTGATAGCGTAATATAAAATGAATTTACTTTATAACCTATGTCAAATGCTCATTTTAAAAAATGGTCATTATTTTCTGTGGTTACATAGTAACAATTATTACAATTAGGTATGTTCGGAATATATATGAAACTCAGAACAAATTAACCATTTAAGGCCAAGTAATTAAGCAGTTTAGCACCGAGAAACATCATTTATTAAGGTAATTAAGAGAATACAATACACAACATTATTAACATTTATTGTAATGAGACCTATTCCTAACCATACGAAAAATATATTTTGCAAATTAATCGTGGTTTGGAGCTCTGTACTATGTCATTTTATGATGTCATTTTAAATTCAAGACACATTTTTTTTGAATTTCAAATTTAATCAAGCAGGTTATATAAAGAAAGGTATATCTGAGATGTAATGTTTATGTTTTTGCATCTACAATTGCTTGCTCCTAAATGGGCAGTTTTTTAATGTAAACCTCACAGTCAAACCAATAGTTCGAAAAATGACCAATTATTGTATTACATCTTGATTGTGAACAAATTACTTTGTTGATCTTATGATCTTGATGAAGAAGTTGTTGATTCTTATGATCTTAATGAAGAAGTTGAAAGTGAAGTTTATTGATAAGCGTGTCATGTATTTGCCCAGGAGACAGGAGATTGCTGTTGAGCCAAAGAAGAAGAAGAAGAAATCAGTATAAAAAGAATAATCACTATTTTTAAGAAAAGTAGTCATTTAAGAAGTATTTAAGTTAACGTAAAGAAAGAAACAAGAATTTCCATGAAGTTCAAATTTATATATTATCTTTTATTACTCTGCATAATATCGTTTTCATAATAAACTCATTTTAATGAACTCATGTCAACAGTTTGAAAGAAGTATGTTAACACTTTCATTCGGTTCATCTCCTTTGATACATTGTACAATGTAATATTCTTGCAAAAAGATCAAAATGAACCGTTCGTAAAAGGCCACCTGATTTAACGAATAGGATTAAAATACCTTCTGAAGTATAACTTTTTTCTCTTTCAAATCACACCCTTCATCTTGTGCACCCCTCCCTCACCCTAACTTCCCTTGTTTTCACACTTTTCCGCACGCATCCGAGGCACCAAACTAGGTGAAACACCTCTCTTCTTCGCCTCGTAAAGCGTTCGCACGCGCAAAATCATCAACCAAAGACGTGTCGGCACAAAATGCGCAAACCAAGCGCAAAACCGATTAAAACGCACCACACCAACGACAGGCGGCATCCTTTTTGGTGGTTAGCGTTGGCGCAGCCCTGCAAGGAACCGGAGAGGTGCCCATTAAAGATCAAGCGCAAAAGGGTCGCTCCCCTACCCCTATCGAAGGGGTGTGCGACGTGCGGGAATAGGATTGGCAACGCAATCGCACCGAATAGCAGGACAAACGAGCAAACGAGAACGACAACTTGCGCGGAATCACGGGACGACGCCAGGGAAAGGGGTGGTTGGATGGTGTAGAGCGGTAAGATAAAAAACGAAAAGAAGAACAAAACACACATACACACACACAGAGCAAGAAAATTATAATATTAATATGATGATGTATTTATTTTTGCTTATAACAATAACATCAAAGGGAAGATGCCGACGCTTGGGTGGTTTTTCTTTCGCCTCGTCGCGGCGTCGTCTGTCGGTCGTTCTCTTTGAGAATCGTCCCCGTCGTGTGTCTCCACCGCCAGCCAGCTAATTTCCTCTTGTTCCGAGCGCTGTTCTCTCGCACAGCTCAAACGGCCGAAGAACTCTGCTCACACACTCACGTGCGCGCACGAGGGAGCGATCTGGTGTCCTCCAGCATCTCTTTTGGGACGCCCACTGCCAGCAGTGATCGTAGGCTGGTACGTTGGTGGTCAAACCCGGCTGGTGGTGCATCGCGAGTCCCGGGAACGTTTGCCAGAACATTCCCGTTCCCTCTCCCTCTGTCACGAACAGAGGCTTCGCTCGCTCGCGTGGTGATAATACTTTAAACGAAACCTTGCTCGATGTAATAAGCCGCCATGCCCCATCCACGAATGCGCAAAAGCGGCAGAACGAAACGAGACGATGCTAACTGAACGATGCCCCATTCTTTTTTCTCTCGGCTCAATACGATCTCCAATCCCAGAATCGTGTGGAAGATCGCAGTACCGAGGGAACAAATAATGCTGGACTCCTGGCGGCGGCCACACTTAAGGGGAAGCGATCAGCCTTTGCGGAAAAATAAGATAGGAGAAGAGAGTGATCGCAAAGATGAAGATAAAGACTTCCCCCCTTTGAGTTTGAGGACCGGCGATCGTAGGAGGACGACACGGGCCACTTTCAGTGTGGCAGGCAGGCAGCTGGTGGAGAAGCGAAAAATAAATTACCGCTCATAAATGTGAAATTAGTGAGTGCCGAGCTTACCGCGAAGAGTAGCATGGGTAAGGATGCAGACGAGATGGGGAAATGGGTGGCAAACGGTGACTGGCACCAAAAGCTGTCACAATTCCAAAGGGATGGCTTTGTTTGGGACGCCAACAACCGCAGGGATGAGTGAGAAAAACAATTTCCCAATGACCATCTTTCTTTCAGCAGCTTCTCGGTGTTTTCAAGCGGCGTTAGCTCCAGATCGCTCGCCAGATAAGAGGCAACATCCGCACAAATAAGCTTTCACGGCCAAACGCCGTCGTCACGGTCGACCGGTGGGGAGTAGCAACAGCAACAGTAAATGAAAGAACGAGACCTCACCGACGACCCAACTTTCCAAAAAGCTTCGCCACCCACAGCATGCGGCAGCGGGTCTTGCTCGCACGTACCGGCGGGACCAAACGCCAACCGAACGAATTGATGAATTGCTTGCCCAGGATTGGCTGAACCTGGTCGGGAAGCGACCAAATGGGGCTTTGGGTGGGTCGTGGGCGAGGGATGGTTACGAGCCTATGCTGCAACCCCTTTCTCTCGCGCAGTCGGAACGGAACGACGAACGGAGCTGGTTAGGACAGGTAAGTGCGACCGAGACCGATCCAGGTGGAGGCAAACAGACAGCGGATAAGACGAAGTACACGGCAAAAGCGACGATGAAGATCTTGTGGCTCTTCTGGCGGGTTTCAATTTAACGTTCGCCATGATGGAATTTCGGAACGATACCATCGGCACCCTTAATGCAGGCGCAAGTGTCCCGGTGATTGATTCGCCGCTGCTTCCGAGCAGACTGTAATGAATAAATGACTGTGCGACAGGGTGGTTCAGGACGGCAGCTGGCAATAAGTTTTAGACGATATGTTTGCTAATCCTGTGGTGATAATAGCGGAAAAGTAATCATATTTGAGGATAACGTCTTTTCAAACATAGTTATTGTAACAAACGCAAATCTTTCTGTTCCAAGCACCCTACAAGCGTACCTAGCTTTCAATGTTGCAGCTTACGCTGTGTCCGTTTATGATCGTCGCCCGTCGACGATCTCCCCTAGCTCGGCCAAGATTCATCTTCAATGTGACGATAATAATAATTTCCAAGGCTAACCACATCCTGTCCTCGGACGTATAAATTTCGCTTCTTCAGTACGGTTTGCGCCAACCGATCCTTACCTACACCTCGATCATTTATATTCCCTCTTTTCTCTCGCTCTCTCTCTCTCTCTCTCTCTCTCTCTCTCTCTCTCTCTCTTCCCCTTTTGTGACTAAATTTTCTTTGCAATTATCGCACCAACTCGCAAATCGTCAAAGCTACGGATCTCTAGCAAAACTAGAGGATCGCACTGTTTTAAACCCCAACGATGCCGCCCTAACGGTTAGCTAACACCACCAAAACGCTACTGCTGCTGCGGCAACTGCTCAGCACTCTATCCGCTCCCGAAAGCGGACGCCAGCTGCATGTGACCGCAAATTGCACATAAATAATTAAAATAATTAGCAAATTAAACATTACACGCGCTAAATGATTCCGTTAGCGAGCGGGAGAATCCGCGAGACATCGCGTCATGGGTGATCGTGTCGGCGGCCAGGGACGCAACATTTCGGGTGCGCTGTAATGAATTTGTCCGCCTCACTCTCCCCTGCACTTGGGCAAGTAAGCATGGGCCCGTGTGCAAGCGTGGTTTTAATTAAGCACCCTTAAATCGTCGTCTTTAATCAATGTGAAAAAAGGCTAAAAACCTTAGACTTGCGGTCTACGATAAATCCGTTGGTGGTAGTGCATGATCCACAAAGTATACGACGTATCCTTGGCAGTTTCTTGGCGGGCATCTTGCCTTGCCTGTGTTGCACATCGGTCAATGCTGAGAGAGTTTAATTATTTCTTCAAAATTACTCACTTTGCTCTCCATGCCTCATTTTGAGCCAAGCTACTGAGTTTTGCTGACTCTGAATCGTTCGCTACGACAAGCGTCTCTAGTTCAATGCTTTTTGGGGAAAAGTGTCAACTTAAAAATAGAGAGAGGGAGAGAGAAAAATGGGAAATAGTGTGAGAAAGAGAGAAGAGAACGAGAAACTGCTAAGAATAGTTTAGCATTGTGCAAAACCATGCAGTTCAGGTGTCGAAATAATTTTCAAATCATATAAGGAATGCCATCATTAACACAAATGCAGATTTTTTTCTTAAAAACAATTCTAGTTTTGTTTGTTTTGAAGAGTTTGTTTTTTTATATACGACTTTTCAAATAAATTTTTCGTTTAATAGCATCGGGACTTAAAACCAGTACGATAACTTTAAACCAGAATAGCGTGCATAATTTGTCTTGTTGATCTTTGAAATACATCTGCTTTCAGTACGAATGTTCGTCATATGCAACTAGTAGCCAATACTGTAAGCCAAGCCGCACGCTAATACAGTACGCCATGTCAACTACTCTGTCCCATTCATCATCGTGCATTAGAACACAGCAACGGCTACGCGGCAGTACCGCAGCAGCAACGGAAATGGGAGTCGCTTGGTAATTAAAAACATTAGCAAAAACCACATCCCACGACCACCCCACTCTCAGCTCGGCGCACCTCTTGGCGCAATGCATCCCGACGCATCATAAATTACTCCTTCGTTTCTTGGTCACAGGCCACAGGCGGACAGGCCCGGGCACCGCACACACAAAGATGCACTCTTTTTAAATGAGGTCTCTCATCCAAGACCTCACCGGTTTCGGCATCTGGTTGCCAACGGTGCCACGGTGTGATTCGCTGCAATATTTGTTCAGGCGCCGCCAGCAGTGACGACCGAAGGCGCAAGCGGGAGGACGCGGCGGGACGGCGTGGTTCGCTTTACCGCGTCGCAACGCTTCGCCTTCGACGGGTTGACGGTTTGACAGGTCGTTGAATTTGTCGTAATTAATACACGAGTTTCTAACGCAGCTAATCTTCCATTTCATACCGCTCGGGACTCGGGCTGCTCATCCGGAACTATGTACGGTGAGCGAGTTGGTTTTGCTGGCAGTTGCAAGGCTGCTAGGTAGGTCTGCGAAGCGAACGCAACGGCGGACGGCATTGCGTGCAAGTCGCGTGATGGCTGCTGCTGTTCGTTTGCTAATGGGA
This sequence comes from Anopheles coluzzii, assembly GCF_943734685.1. NCBI lineage: Eukaryota > Metazoa > Arthropoda > Insecta > Diptera > Culicidae > Anopheles > Anopheles coluzzii. The sequence continues at coordinate 40,901,372 of NC_064670.1, read as the reverse complement.
CTTAATGAAGTATTTATTTGATGGAAATGCAAGATCAGCTTTTGGGCTTGGTGTGTTAGTTTGTTTTTGTTGTTGTTGTTGTTTTTTGTTGCTTTTTCTGTCGCCTTTGTCATGCCACCGCAGTACGTAGTTTGCTGTGGTTGAGCAGATTTCAATTACACATTTCATTGAAACGCTTGATTAAGGAGTGGTGTTCAGATAAAACGGATAATTAGATACATATTTATAGTCAATCGAACAATGATATGCTATATTAGAACATATTTTTATAACAAAGTATAAAATATATACACTGAATGACATATTTCTTATGTTATCTTATTATTACCACAGACTTAAAACAACTAAACATAGAAGAAAAACAATTAATACAAACGCTAGTATTTAGATTTATAAATTTTAAGTGCTCTCAGTAAAGTACTCAACCATACCCATTATAAAGTGGTATTTGTTAAGAATCATTTTAGGTTTTTTTATACATTACTTTAACATTTTAATAATTACATAATTTACACATCAATATTTATCATCACACATTGAATTGAACAAAAACTAAACAAATGGTTCTCCCACAGTTTATACGTATAAACTTGCAGGGATAAAAAAAAAGAATGTCACATAGGCTCAAGTCCTTTGTGAAACGAGCACGAGCAACAAAAGCCCATGAATGGCTTGGGTCAGTGCCAAGAAAGAAAGAAGAAGTGTCAAGAAGAAAATGAAACAAATCTAACGAATTCTTAATGTTTAATTTTTATGAAATCTGAATGCATTGATAGCTCTTAGTTCTTTTTTCTTCATGTTTACAATCTATGTTTACAAAGTATCTGCTTGGGATGGATCAATATGCAGATCAAAAAGGTGATTCAGAAAAATAACCCTGCTTCCGCTATGCTCTGGTCACATCCTGAATGTGATTAAGACCGACAAAATACGATAGGGATATTGTTTAAGGCAGCAGCATGAGGCTTAACTTTGCAAACAAGCATACATTTTAGAAAAAATGAATTTCACAGTTCTCATCTAGAACTGCAAGCAACATAATGCAATATAAGACCTTTAACTAAGAATACATAATAGTATTATTTTTTTACCAAATATGTTAACAATATTTTTTTTACCGAACCACAAAGCTTCTTCTCACCACAAGCATATTATTTAATTGCTTCATCTAATGAGACCCTTTCTCACACTTCCATCCAACAGCGTTAAGATACATTTCCATTAGCCTAAACGTGTACCATGACAGTACGTTCTTCTACCCCGATGCCATCCCAAATTGTAGCCCACAGGCTGAACAAAGCTTCACGATTTTTATTTCAATCGTTAATCAACACTTATTAATTATCTGAAGCGTACTCCGCACTCCAAAGTCGAGCCTCTCCTCAGGCATTATTGGCACCAACACGTTTGCTAGATGCGTTCGATCGATCCCCGATCACTCGCCCCAGCTGGGCCACAAACTCACTCCAAGCAACGGTTCGAGCAACGGCAACGCGTTCTGCTAGCGCTGGCATGGTGTCCAATATTTTCCCACGTCCATTCCTGCGGTTCACACTTTGTCCATGAGCAAATGGGTCCGATGCGTCGGCCGGCAATCAAAAATCAGGACAGGAAATTGGTTCCGAATCGGTCGCTTAGCCAAAAGGTATCAATCAGGGAGCGACCGACGGTAGTGCCACGATAACCGTACGCCGATCCGGCCTATCCACGAGCCATCACCGCTGGCAGGACGCCCACGGGAGAATGGGGCGCTCGTAAATTAAATCAATTAGCCCTAATGAAACGTCAAACATGTCGGCGCAGCCGTAGCCGGGCCGGGCGCGTTGACTCAGCGAAAAAAGTAGATTAACCTTTTACACGATTTCCGCTGCGCGAATCGCCGCGCCCCACACCGACCGGGGAGACGTAGAATAATGCAACGAGGTAGGTCTTTCCCTCTCCCCTTTCTCCGCTTGGCATCCAGTCAGCAGACACACACACACACATTGGCCAAATCGTTCCGATAGAAACTCAACAACTGAAAGGTCAGCATTTCGGAGGAAGCTTTGAGACCCACAAGAACGTAAACCGCGCGGGTTGAATGATCGAGGACAAAAAGTGTGAAAAATTAAATTCCCAGGCTCCATTTCTCTACTGGACAGGATGCACGATGCCGGAGATACGGGTCGCCTACGGAAGGGGCGATAGGTGAACCGAAAAAAAAATGAAGTCATAAAACAGTGTCCAAAACGGTGGAGCGTCTTCCGCGTGCGCGCTCTCCCTGTCTTTGTCTCTTTGAAGCGCTGAATACTGTTATTTTGGTTGCAGACTGTAGTTTTTGTTGTTGTTGTTCAGCACTCCCGAGCGTCACCGTTGGCTTGGCGTCTTGGATGATAGTTGCCACTTCCTACCAGGTTGGGTTGCTCGAAAAAGGCGTCTTTTATTCAAATGAACCTTCCGGTCGCGCGAACGTCCTGTCTGGCCAGGGTCCACATTCAACGGTTGGAGTTCAAATCAAATCGCAGCCCCGGACCAAAGTGCTCGAGTGAAGCGAAGCGATCAAACGGTGGCAGAGAGAATTTACATAAATGTATCATTTTCGTTAATGATTAGTTGACGGGTGGAGTTATAATTAGGCAAAGTAAAAGAAGTGCGATTTGGAGGCGCTGTGCAACTTTCCCGACAATCGGACACGGAGGAAATTTGTTGGGTTGTGGCATAGGATTGTTCGTCGATTGTCTAGACATTGTTGGGTCATGTTGGGTAGATCTGTTGGATTGAACTTATATTTATTAAACTTAAAGATCCTGACACTTATGTAAATTATTGGAAATGAAGAATGTATGCAGGATATTATGTATTTAATTTAATCTATCTCAAAGACAAGCCAGGAACATTCAACTATGTAATGCCGAGCGTATGCGATTCTCATCCGAACCATATCCCGTTGCAAGCATTCTTGTTATGTAATTCCAGTCAATCCAGGAAGCCTGTGAAAATTACGTGAAATAAGACGGAGAATATTGAATAATGAGAAACTAAATGAGAAATGCATGTTTAAATGTACAGTCAGTCCAAAAAGTATTCGTCTAGCTGAATATTTTGCAGAAAAAGGCGAATTATAGCCGCAATAGGCATGGGGTGGTAAAAGTAATCATGGGATTTGATGAAGGGACTATCAATACACACGTACTGCTAAAAATAAGCATTTACATAGTGCAATAACAACTAAATTATTCAAAAAACTAAAAAAAATCATATGATTGGTGCGCAAAAAGTAATCGTCTATCAGACTTTCGGCGTAATATGCGTATGAAAACAAAGGTTATGGAATCAAAGAATGTCCTGATCTTGTTTCTCATTGCGTTTACGACTATTGGTGACTACTTGCACAACGCAAGAACTCATTTGAACCTTTAAAAAGGCGTATTTTTGATCCACTCATCCTACAAGACTTGTTCCAATTATTCTCTGGTAGAAATATTGCATTTCCGGACTACATGGCCAAGTTCCATTGAAAAAATGGCAACTATATCATATTGAGAGTCTACTAAATCATTTTCATCAGTTTGGTTTCAGCTGGTTTGGTGTTTCGGATAAATGACAATGCTCTGTATGTTCTCCAGTTCGACTGTTCTTGAAACATGTGATATATTTTAAGTAAAATTTCTCAGAACTGGGACTCAAAGTACTTAAAAACTGCAAGAATATGTTTCTCCATCTCGTCTCCGACCAATTTGAATCATTTTTCTAGTTCACCATCCCTCACTGAGTTCTAGTATCATGACATCCCGGTGCTACCGTTACACGAGATTTTGCTGCTGCATCTTAGTAGACTGTTTTCGTTATACTAGACGGCGGCCGTATGACCTACACGAGTTATACTTGATTTAATATGTTAGTACAGCCTAATTTGAAATGCATTTTTGGATTGCTTGATGCTGCTTACCAGATTTGGCCACTTTCTGTGTATCGTATTATTCAAACAAAACATGTTTGTAACAACTCACTCATTCAAGCTATTACATGACCAGCTACGATGAAAGGCAGCATGACCCATCAACCAAATGTGACCCATCTCTTTTCCTGATCTTATGGGCCATCACAAAATGCACCGATTCCTGAGTAATATTTGATTTTTTTTTACATTAAACTGCTTCTTTCGTTAGATTAACCGTCAAGGATGGCTACTTACATGGCAGTTTGTCACTCAATTAGTGTCAGTGCCAAAATGGCCAAACTCTGATCAAATGAAGGAACGAGGCCTCCCACACATTTTGTAACCTTCAAAAATGGGTAGGATAGGTTATGCATAAGTTAAAGATACGATTTTCGCCATCATGCTCCAACCATTTAACTCGCCCGCCTTTAGTGCCTCTCTGATCGCTTGATGTGCAATTGAAACAACAGAAATGCATTAATTTAGAAGAAAGTCACCAGTCAGATTGATAATAATAAATTTAAATCATATCTACGTACTGCTTGGCCAATGTAAATGATTAAAAAGCTAGATGGACGAATACTTTTAGCAAGCTCATCAAACGACTTTTTTTAGTTTTTTATGTATTTTGGTATAGTATAGGTATAGGTGTATTTTGCAATAGTACACTTTTTTAGCAAAACATGTGTATTGATGGTCCCTTTATCAAACCTCATCATTACTTTTATCGCCCCATACGTATTGCGGCCATAATTCGCCTTTTTCTGTAAAATATTCAGCTAGACGAATACTTTTTGGACTGACTGTATGTACCGTGGCAGCCATCTAAAGTCAGACACCTTATATTTTCCCATATTATCTGACTTTGTGGCGCCCTGAACAGTTCCTTAGACCATTTGTCAGTAAAACATCGCTATGCGTTATTGACGACACTCTTCAGCTATGCTCAGGAATAAAATCAGGTCGATATCTTGAAAATTCTTTGAAAACCGTGCAAAAATGTAAGAAAAGGTATAAAATTCTTGCGACCTACCCAAAGTCGAACAGTCCATCCCTTAGGAAACCACGTAGAACTCCAACATTGGGCAATATGGTTCTAAAATCGTTTAATTTCGGTTATTATAAATCAATCGATGATGTATTTGGTCAGATGCGTAAGGCGTAACCTAGGCCAAACACTCTATGGTCCGAATTAGCCAATTGAAGTAACATTGTTAAGATAGAGAGTATCATCCATGAATATATTATTGTTGTTGATAATTATTAATTAATCTAAATTATTAATCCGTTCATCTTCTAAGAAGTATCAGGAATGAATTAATGGTAAAAAAATCTGTTTTTCTACAAAATTACTTAATTAATAAAATAAAAAGGCTAGAACAAATGAATCATTAGGATATCTTTCAATATTAAAATGTGCAGAAATCTTCAAAAACATCTTTTTTGCGGGTGGTTGTAACAACAAATATGATTCAATTTTGTGCTATCCAGCTTAAACTTGCGTGAATATAATCAATTGATAAAAAATAAACAGAATGAGTGAATATATTTTCCGATAAGTGGTCTAAGGAACTGTCCAGGGTGCCCCAAAGTTAGATAACATGGGAAAATATTAGGTGTCCGATTTTAGGTGGCCGCCACTGCATATCCGGATCTCAAGCTAAGCTTAAAATATTGATTTAATTCGATAGGTAATCTTTTTAAATATCGATAAAGATTATTTATTTTTTTTCGTTTGTGGGTGTAAGCATCTAGCCAAAATGTAAAAAAATCATAGTAAAAACTCAAATAATTGATCGATACACCTATCATCAATGGACAAATGTGTCACACTTGAGGATTTAAATTAGTTTTCATGGGCAATAAGGACCTATGTCGTTCTTTGGTTACATGTTTACATGCTCAGAAAGATCATCTATCGAATAATATTAAAACGTTAAAATTGAGTGTAACATAAATTTATTAAGCCTCCATACATGAACATCGTGATCTGCTTGTCATTTACGTACCTATTGACTAACTAACTTATTTCCTTACTCACACATTTATTTAATTACTTCCTTATTAACTGAGTTACATACTGTTTTTTTTTTGTTACTGGAGATGGAGTTTTCCAATGTTTATATTCTAGAGGCTGTCATTCACTTTTTTTAATTATGGTTGTGCTACATGGTTGTGCAAGCTCAAACCAATAGTCGTGTAACTTTAGCTATCAAAGAATACTATATTTTGACATCACATCATGTTCAAGAGAGAATGGATAACTCTACTAGTTCCTAAACCGATCAAAGAAGCTACTTTGGATTAATAAAACGTTTCTTTGAAGTTAATGTTTCAAATATATTGTCGAGGCCAACATTAATCGTTCTCGTTGAGTTAACAACAATAAAGTTGAGTTTTATAAACATTTGTTCGCTTTGTGTGTTTCAGCATTTGAAGCATAATATAGTATAAACTCAGTTTATTGTTAAAATTGCTAACGGACAATTCGAGTAAAATAAAATAAAAAGTCTTCCGCTGGAAATACATTTATTCGATAGACAACCTTCTACTTTGGAAATGTTCAATCATATCGTTTGTAACATTTACAAAATCCGTCTGTATAAGTGTGCAGACCATTCATACATGGATTGTTACCTTGTCGATGACGCAGACACCCTCCCAATCGAGGGGGAACGTATGCAAATATGGAAAGTAATAAATTAATTTTGAATAATTGATGGAACGTCGAACGATGGATACCATGCCATCCCTGTGGCCATTACATTCATTGGCTAAACAACACCCTCCGGGCTAGACACGAGGAGGTTATCACTTACGCGGGCAACAGACCGCCGGTGGGCTGTTTATGTCGATCTGGTGCTCGTGTCTATTCTCCGCCGTACTAATTCATCCAGCACCATAGCATTCGACCGCAATTACAGCTGTTGTAGGTATATGGGGGCCGGAATCCTAAAGAGTAGCCCTAATTTTCCACATTACCATTCAAAGATGGCGGCCGCAAGTCCACCAACCAGCAACAGCACGAAAAAAACGGCATCATAATCTATCATTAATGAGAATGGTTCTTTGTTTCCAACGTACCGTCCAATCCTTCATTCACCGCATCGCCAAACCGCCTCGCTCGGTTGTTACTGCTGCATTACGTTCTGTTCGCTTATCGCCCCACTACGATCTAGGCGGGCTGCTAGGTGTGCCGGTTTTTGGCGATCAGACAGCCCGTCCCCGTTCCCGGCGGGGCGAGCCCACGACTGTCCTGCGGGTTACGTTCAGCAAGCGTGACAACAACAAAACATCAAACCACCCCAAAAATGGACGATCGTCGACTGGTGTAGGTTTGTGCGAAGATAAATGGCATACCACGTCCGTCCGAGCGTCCTGCGCTGAGGCTAACGACATATCAGTTTTTTTCCTTCTTTATTAGGGTCCCACTAACTGAAGCTACTTTGAATAAATACGCACCCGATATATCATCGTCAACGGCAAACAAATGTAGTGTCCCGTGATGGATGTACGTATTCATTAACTTTGAATCGAATGAGTGAAGGTGATTAAGATACGGGGATTTTTCCTCCAAATGCTTGATGTTCAATAGAAGTCGGTGTAGCAAATATTTAAATTATCCTTACAGTGGGTTTTGGTACCTTGATTAATGAAATCGTCCAAAAGGAATTATAAGGAATTATTGCTTATTAGTGTTGAAAATACTTTAAACATAACAATAATTAACATTCAAAGTAGTTTTAATAAATAAATGTCAAAGGTGCAAAACCGACTAGCATCTAACTTATTAGAATGAATGGACGTATGCTGATACGCTGGTATTTGACAATATATTATCAAATCTTATGAAACACACTTCATCGCATGAAGACTATTTATATTGCTAATGGCAAGGTATACAAAAAAAACACAGTTACAGAAATCAGAACGAATTAGAGGCAGAAAGATAATTTAATGTAAAGCTTCGATTTAGCACGAACGATCCAAAATTTGATTGATAGTTGCTCACTAATCAAGTGTGAATGATGCAAAAGGGATCGTCGTCGTGATTCCAACACAAACAATTGTTTTACAATTTTTTTCCTCCCGTACGGGCGCACAGTCACGTAGGCCATCGGTTGCGATTTCGCTGCGGGAAAACAAGCAGCGCTACCAAATCACAATAACTAGACCAATCCAACTTAAACCAACCAAAACCGAATGAAGGAGCTGCGAAAACGACAAGCAAATTAGACGAACAACAGCCTCACCCAGCGCTGTGTGCAAATCAACCAAAGCCAAAGACAACAATTAAATCAAACCGTTCTCGCACCCAGCCGCTAATCGATCGTTAATGCGAAGCCCATTGCCAACGTGTGTGCAAAACACAAAAAATAGAAAAGAGTTAGAACATATACCATCGATTGCCACACCGTCGACCGTGTCATCCGTGCGTGGTCGATTGTGATGGGTTTTCGAAGTTCCGTGCCACGCACGATGGGACGCGTAATTTAAATGACTCAGTCTTAAGCAATTAGCAGCCGATATCGAAAATTAATAAGCTGTCCTGAAACCGCACCACGTATCCAATGTCATGAAAGGGACGACTTTCCATCCCATACCGCGAGTATGACGTGGTGCCTCGTGTAAGCAACTTCGTCCCCGTACGTTAGTGGCCATGCTAAATGGTTTCATTGTTGTTTTAACTCAACGTCATCTTGTCGTTTACCACGAATTAGCGCAACACCGGAGACGCTATATTAACGCCAAACGGAAGCCCAGCGTAACTCGTCAACGAATCCTCGAACCCGTTCTGGTTTATAAGCTTTTGGCAGATTTCTCCTACCACTCATGCATTTCGCTTGAAGCTTGACTAATGTTGTTTTGTTGATGCTTTATGTTGGTGAATGCTGCGATATGGAAGTCTCATTTGTAGGTGATTGTAGCAAATGAAAAACATATTCTAGGACTAGCCAGCTCAACACCTTAAGCAAACAATTCAATCCGGTAAAATACATTTCCACCATTGATCTGTCATTGGTTTCTTTGTGTACGTTCGACAAACATTGGACAATGTTGAATTGGGATTTTACGAATTGGAAATGAAGCTTGCAGCGTTGAGTTGCACATAGAAACCCTGTAATAATTCAAGATTATCCAACGTACTGATGTTTTTTTTCACCGAGTTATCTGTATGAGTGTGAGAGTAAAGAAAATTAATGATTGTATAGTGAGTATTTTTTCTCACCCTGAGTAAAAATTTGCTTTAGCGTGAAGATTTTGTTTGGGAGCGATGTTGAGACTTTTCTTCATAAGCATTACAAAGTAGGGTGAAATGAGTATGTTATATTTATACTAAACAACAATCAGTGATGAAAACAGATGACATGGATACAACAATGAAGCAAGACATATTCAGTTCAGCGCTTCAAAACAACAAAAGCCCAAAAAGGGAACACAACTTTTGTTTCATATTTTGAAAGATAGATGTCTCTGACACGAATTACAGCTTATGATGTTATAAGCTAGATGGCACTACATGATGTGAAGAGGAATCACGGAAATGCGCGCCATGCACTTGAACACCCAAATAACAATTTTACAAATAGTTCGAGAATCACAATTCAACTTATACAGTCATTATCCGATGTACGCTATTGTACGGGACCGAGCGTATCTCGAGTTTTCGCGTATAGCGGATTCATGGAAAAATAGTTTACTCTACCGTTTCGAGGGTTGAAATATATCGCCACAGAGTTTTGCATTAAAGTTTTTTGTTATAAAACAGATATCTTTTGCACAAATATTTTGCAAAATGCATTAAGAACATTAAGAAAATTCAAAAAGAGCATTAAATATTTCAAAGAATTAAAATATTTGCTAAAAACATATGGAGCTGTCAAATTTAGAGAAATCGCGTACTGCGACTTCGCGTTTATCGAGTATCGCGTACTGCGGATAATTGCTGTATAGTATTTTTAATGTCTTAACAACTAGGATCTCAAAAACCAGGATTGATTATCATAACCAGTGCTGCAAAATGTCAAAGTCATAAAGAAATCATAACTGAAACATAATCCATGTCAGTGTTACGTGAGCTGACTTGAACTTTGTTTTAGTCATGAGTGTTGGTGGCTGAAACAGTGGCATTTGGCAGCACTGCGCACAGCCAATAAAAGTCATGATTATGCTTGCGACGGCATTAAGTTCAACCTTTCAGTCAGAGTAGCGGGTTTGACTGGAGCACTCGCACGTTGCGTTCGGCATGTCATGACGCACTTTCATTGAGTATCAGCAATGAACATCAAGCTACTACGGACATTGTTTCGTCACGCAATACTCATGATATTTAGCAGCACCGGTCATAAAATTACACAGTTTTCAAATCTGGGAAGCGTTCTACTATTGGGATACATTAAAAAAGTACACAAAAAAATCGATCAGACGCTTATTATTGTTATGATTAGCTAAAAATGTATACATATATAAAAGATCCTGCTTATTTTCAATCTTTTCAATTTGAATGCATTGACTAAACTGAACTTCGAGACATAATTACACATGCAGAAAAGGCATATCTCTGTTCGACACTTGAGTAGGAGTTCAAATACAGGCGACCCTCGAGCTGAGACTCCCTCGAGTTACGACGATTCGCAGATATGATTTGATTTTGACAGTTAAAAGTTTTTATTTAGACGAAATTAATGTATTTTTGTAAGTTCTTGCTGATAATCGTTACATACACATTTTTAAAGATTCTTCAACTACCCAATCTTGAATATTTATATCATGTACACGGCGTTTCTAGTAAAATTACTACAATATTAACGTTTTTAAAACAATGACTCTTCTACGACGGTTATATGCTTTATATTGGCAATAATCCGACACACGACTTTCACGGCCTGCTGTGGAACATTTTTTTAATCCCAAATACTGTAGTATTTCGGGGGTCACCGGTACCTGATGCAATTTAATACCTTTGCCCTTTTTGTTATCCCACTGATTATACAATGTGATGATCTATTTTAATCATTTGTATGGCATAGCTAACATTTAAATAATTATCTTTTTTCGAGACTTGATTTGATTTGGAAAAATGTGAAAATGAATCGTGCAGCTTTGTAATTTCGGAAGAAAATAATGACTTCCCTTTTCTCATTTTACTGCACTTTCAAAATAAAGCTCGTTTGCAACGTCATCTATTGATGAGAAGCGGTACTGTACATACGCAGGGAACTTTCATTGTGCTTCTTTGAAGGGCTTGCAATCTGTTTTGATGCATTTTGTGCATTTATTAATTTACTAATTTAATAATAAATTAATGTATTTACTATTTATTCAGTACCTGTTCTGCAGATAGTGTATAGTACACCAATATTAACAAATTTACACTGTTCCTATTTTATATAAATATTTATTTATACATACCTATCACCCAATTCTTAAATCTTTAAGCAATTTGTAGTTTTATTCTGTTCTTTTATATGGCAGTTTTTATGTTATTTTAATGGTATCTGTTCCGTCTAATCAGTTGGAAGACGTTAGAATTTATAGCCTGGGCCAAACGTATTACGGTTGACAGCGCGATGGAAGCAATGAACGGCGAAGAGAGAAAGTGCGATGGCGGGTACTGACATGGAAAACGTGGACGCATATAATTGCTAATATTAAGGCGATTTTACGATCAACATCCCCTTTTTACTATTTAACCTGAACATTATCTAATGTATAATGTCTTCTAGTAATCAGGCTTACATATTTTGTCTATTTTTTTGTTGTAAGATAATTTTCATTTCCTATAGAAGTCTTTCGAAACAAATACGCATTTAGTGTTAAGCTATGGGACTTTGAAATGGAAATGAATTAAATAATGAAATGTTAAACTATCGTTATGAAATCGTGGGAGTGCAGGGTGGAGGACTCTCAGCAACTTAATTTGAAACCCAGATGACTTTGTTCCCTAGGAGAACCGAATTTTGCCAAGTTACTCGGAGAGAATCCCGCACCGCTCCCCAGTCGATAACCTGAGGAGCTCGAGCTCCCATTGTCGTATACGGGGGAAGACACATCCTGAAAGCCCGACTTACTGTTATGCGTGCCGACATGCGTGCCAGATGGACTTATTTATTTCATATATATAACCGACGGACCGACTTGCAAAGCATTAGGCTATTTTCCGAGTGTCGTGTAGTCCCATGTCCATCACCAGGTCCTGGTCTATCCAGTTGGATCGAAATCGACCGAAACTACCAACACCCAACCCATCCTAGACTTGACACTTTAGACCGTGTAAGTGCCTTCGATCCTCCCCTGCGCCCCATTGCAGTGGCGATTCATACGCTAGAAGGTCCTACGTTCTTTCTTGAGAAATCAAGGCAATCTCGTATCTCGCACTTCCAAAATATGAACATATGTCCGAAACGTACGTACTGATTACTGCAACTGGTATTTATACTCCTACATGACGAGGTATCCTATCAGTGCATTCCTCAATGCTTGAGCAGAAGACTTCCTCGGGTTATCAGTCAACTTCACGCATCTTCGAGCTCTGCTACTTGACTTGAACCTATGATGCATCCGTCTCATTTAGCCTAACGAGGGGGCAAATCCTTGCTAATTACCAGCAGCACCACGAAGCGGTATGAGATCGGTCTTTGAAAATGTGGAGTCATGAGGCAAGCGAGACCTCTGAAAAAATGAATCGTATATAAAAGCAAACTAACGTAGCCGAGGCTAAGGCCCCCTTTAGACCGAAGCTTCCCACGGCTGCTCTGTCCGATTATAGGAAAATCCGACTCCTTCCCATGTAAAATATGACCACACCCCGCTATCGTGTGGACAAAATCATTTAGATGCTTTACTCTAACCTAAGTTCGTCTAGTTAAATTTCCGTTTCAAAGCTACAGCGATGCAATTGCTGTACTCATTATTTGCAAAATTAAAAAAAAAAAACTTTATTAACTAAAATAAATGCAATCTCGATGCTTTATCATCGATAATAAAGTTAAACGCCTTCCATTCATCATTGAAGCAGTAGCAGTCCCGCTCAATTAATAGTTGATAGTATTTTCCAGCAATATAAAGGGCCGAGATTACCAAATCATTTCAAAAGCTTTCTATTTAATAAATTAATAAATCAGTTGATAATGCTCAAACTTCATTTTAATTACATACAGATCGTTTAATTTGCTTTTTACTGCATTTTTGCTGACAAGCTCTGTATGAAATAAAATAAATATTGTAATATTCAACAAAACATAATCAATGCGCATAATTACAATAGTGATTTTTTCCAATAATGTAGCTTGTTGTGACAATCATCGATAGAAAATCTTCAATGAACGTGTATAAATCATTATGACCTTTTGACCACTTCTGCTTGTCACAACAGAAACCACCCAGAGGGTACTATATTTATTTAACCCAAGCTCATATTTAAGTGTCTGGTCGTTAATGCTGCTGTTCGGTGGTCAAGTGAGGTTGGGTTCGTACGTTAATGCTCATCGACCGGGTGGCCAACCCATGCCCATACGCACTTGTCAAAAACAAGTGTAAATTTGTCCCGAACTCACAATTCGCCCAGCTGGAATCGAACACATCCTTAACGTGGAACACGTGTGGTCTGTCGGCGCCAATGTCCAAGACATCGGGCACTTGAAATATGTCCACATGTGGTCGTTTGCACGACAATAACGCTTGTACGTCTGGGCTAGGTTGTTACAAACTATCAACTAACGTTCACAATAACTTCTAGCTAGGACTATTTATACAAACACACAAAGTTTTGAAAAACACCCCAAAACAAGCACCCTGGCTGAAGCAAACAGCCGTAAATCTGTGCACGATTTTCAACTTTTCACCAGCCCGTTGCACAAAACGCGATCGGAATCCGAGGTTTATTAAAATCGCGTAAACGCGCTCGTGCTCGATCGCGTGCGTAAAAGATGCCAAGCGAGTTAGAGCCGTCATTAACATCCGCGGCCACTGCTGTTTGTTTGAGTGTGGACCATTCCGAAGGCGATGACGATTCAGTGCTGGGGCCAGCTCGAACGCAGAAAGGATTGCAACAGTCAACAAGGGTCTGCGTAATGGTGCGCCGAATAAAACCATCCTCTTGAAGTGGGTTACGATGGTGTACCCTCGGGGGAGTTTTGGATGGTCAAACTACTCCAGACCGTTAAAGTCGCGCCAGGGTCCCCCTTCCCACCCGGTTTGCCCGGCTTGGCTGTTGCGGTTTGCCGGTGGTGCCAATATAGAGCAGCAAGAGGTCAAGAGGGAATGTAGATTAGTGGAACACTTAGAAGTGGATTTTCGAATAGACGACCGATCTGGCAAATGAAGCCCGGCCCAGGGCAATCGAGTCCACTCTGCGCCGAATGCTCGAACTCGCTTCATCCTGCACGGGAACGTGGCGTAGGTTTGCAAACTGCTGCGACCGTGAGCCGGTGGGCAGCCTGCGGAGGAGTGCGATGCAGCTGTGGGATTGGAATTAGAGCACGTTTTAAGGAGATAACAGCTTCAATCGTTGCCCGAGTTGTGCGGAAATTTTGGCGTTCTGCATCCGAAAGCGGTTAGGAAACAGGGAAATCGTGCAAGGGCAGGAGGAATCCGGCACTCGAGAGCGAGTTAAGTAAGGGATTGTGAGCGTTGTTGCTGGGGTAGTGTGTGATGTGGCGACGGGTGTTCCACGTGCTGAAAGTACGGTGAAACGGCTAGGCCTTTATTTTTGGCACACGTTCAACAATGTTCAGTGACGTGTAGTTGAGCAAACCATCCGACAGTATAAGTTATGAGCTATCGCTGTAAATTGCAATATTTGAATTAGATTGTTTTCCACAAACATTCATCCTATACTGCCATGTTTGTGAATGATACTTAGGATATTATATTACACATGGTATAAGACATAAAATAAACTGTATAAAGTTTGTCATAATCAAACTAGCTCTACATTAATCTTTTTTATTACTCTTAGTCAAGGTTATCACGTTTTAAATTTTAAGTTAAATGCAAAAACCATATAAAAAATGTTGGTCCTTTGTTAGGTCTGAACGAATGCCTTGGAGCTGGGTGTATATTATCTATTACAAACCAAATCCTGATTAGACTCGTTCTTTTGTTTGAGATAGTTTGACTGTCCAACGTGCTTTGACAATGACTGACCTCCATCCTCTTTGCGTCAATTAATTTTCCCAGATGTGACGTACACATTGCATGATAGAAGATCGAAGTACTTTGAGAAGATCTTGGCTCATACGACATTTGAATCCATGATGGGTATTTCGAACGAGTGTAGTACTATAATGACAATTCATCTGTAGTTATCAAATGTCTATATAAAATTTATAAATATGAATTACATGAAAACTAAAATATTACTATCTCAAAATTACCGCTTTCTCTCTTCTTTTATATCTCAAAGGATGCAAGATAAACAACGATAACGAATGTCATCACACAACATGCTTCTGTGTCACTGCTTTCAGCAGAAAAAAAGTTGAAATTGATATGTTTTCTTAGCATTATAATTAATTTCACATACAAGGGTACATTCACAATCATACCAATCATGAACTAGATATCAACCAACTTTCTTCTGTGTGGGAAAAAATATATGGCCGTCATTTTAAGCATCTTGTACTCGATAAAGAGCCTTATAATACCACATTATCGCTGAACAAATTAATCGCTCTTCAGCCACATCCGTAAGCTACTTGAACGGGTAGCACTTGGTTGCATCAAAAAGTTAAAGAATTTCCCAGATACATCGCTCAGTGGACATGGCAATTGAAGTCGCTTTTTAATACACCAACCAGAACAAGAAAACATGCCGAATCATTATCAAACATCAAATCCATTCACATGCACGCAGCATGTGATCACACGCACACCAGAGAGAGTGTGCCGACTCGGCCTGAAGTGGTTTAATTACTTGTCAATGAGACTTTCACCAGCAAAGGACACATCGGCAGGAAAGATAAGCGTGTGGGATGAAGATCATTGTCCATGTGCAATTGGTTGATGAATGCCGATTATATGGGGTTGAAACGAGCTAGAAACGAAGAAACAGTACCGTGCGACAAGTGTCTTCGGGTGCGATATGTATGAAACCTCTTCAGTCCTTTGCGGTGAGACCAAAACAGACTGATTTTTCGAATCACTAAGCGCAAGAGTTGAAAGTGATAATTCTGTGTGATCCATGTCTGGTGTAATGCCCCGTAGAACTACATTAGCATGTTCTTTAAGTTTAAATGCTCGTAGGAATTAATTGAAAATTAAATTGCTTTTAATTCACTCTGTCGTCAAATGAGCCAACACGCTAGCAGATCTCTCACTACAGCGAACGATAAGCTAGTGTACAAAGTAATGCGCGCTAGTCTTTAATGCGGTGCTTAAAATACTCTTCCACTGTGGCACCATCTATCTAGAGTAGATGGAATTTCATCCGTCTTGATCGTATGACGCGAAGCTAGCATAAACAGGAGCAAATAGAAGAAGAGAAGAAAGCACTCCAACGGACGCTTCGCCTTTCTCGACTCTCTCAGACCCGCTTGTGCCCGTGGTATGATGTTATACCGTGATGCACCACGCATCTTCGACTGCGCGGGAGTAACGGTCGAAAAGGTTAATAGTAGTAGAATTATCCTTTAATTACACTTGTCTGCTACCGTCAACACCCTTACAGCTCTCGGGAGCCGTCTACTGGCTGGCTGGCTGGCTGGCTGGCTGGTTGGCCACAATGAAAATCGACACCGTCGGAAAACAGTGCACTCTCGCCGGCTTCGTCGTCGGCGTCGTCGACGTGCAAAACCATTGCCGCCCCCGGAACACGGAGTCGGGCAGGGGGTTTGTGGACACGGAAAAGGGACACGAATATGTAAATATTTACCGATTCTCGAGCCCGTCGAGATGGCGAGCACGTCGCACACTCACTAAAATATAATCGCTGCAAAGAAAGGGTTTCCTGTAATTCAATACTCCCGTTGCCCGTTTCCCAATTTTCCAGCGATCCAGTTTTTCTCGGCCTGTGCCCCGACCGCTTCGCGCTGTGCGTTGGACGCCTGAGCGGAAAAACTTAAGCGCGTTGTGGATGCGTTTTTCTGGTTTAAAATGAGTTTTTAAAAAACCTAACCCACACACACACACAGCCAGCCTTCGAAAACGGGGAAACACGGATCGTGTTGAGCATTTGTTTACTTCGGCCGAACGAGATCTTGAGAAGCGAACTTAGGGTTTGGCATCGGTCCCAATTCCAATGTTCGAGTGCTGGTGACTTAAGCAGATTGTTTATTGACGTGTTGAAGCCGGTTTTGGCCTCGAGACCTTTATCTGCTTGCTCGCTAGGATTCGTTTCATACCGTGTTTTGAGGTACGCGTCGATTTGCTACGACACTGCAGCAGATTAGTGTACTGGCAATAGGTTCCGGGTTGGTGTTTTGTTATTTGTTTAGTCTGTGACACTACTGCAACGTTATGGCGAAGTGGGTAGAGTTGTAAAATTTTGTGGACATTTTACAGAAGTGTGGCTGGACAAAACAACAACAGGATAGACACTTTGTGTTAAAATCTAGCAAACGGGGAACTCATAGATTCTTTTTTTTAAACCTCCTTTGTGTAAAAACCTAGAACCCGTAAGATGAGCGGACTCAGGCAATTTCGCTACTGATTCTAAAATAGAATGATAGACAGGTCAGTAATTTAAAATGAAATGTATAAAATTCAATATTATATGGTTCCAAATTATACCGTATTCTTCAATATTCAGGTATTGATAGCATGGAAATTTGAATGTTACAGATGAGCAAGAGTTAGAAAACAAAATTGGAGTGGCTGCAATATCTAATTTGACGCACGACACGACCAGTATGGAAAGGCAGTAGTGTTTAAGTGTAGTAAAAATATTCAGCTAATTATGTAACATGTTTCTTAAATCAGGCATCATTCAGGAAAGCAAATAAGAACAAAATAATTTGTGTTACGACGGCGAACGGATCTGTGGGCCACGCGAAGGATGCGGCCTTGTAAATCAAACCCGCTCGGGTAACAGCGATCTTCTCAACCGTTCAACACTAATAATAAACCTTCCCGCTAGTTGCTCTCTCAAGTAATTTGAGGAGCCTATGCCGCAGAAGGGGGTGAAGAGGGATGAGAGATTTCTTTCTTGATCCGAATATGCAAAATTAAAAAAGACGAGGTTTCTTAGAGTTGCAAAATCCGAATGATTATTTATTAAAAGTTCGGTCCCTTTTATACCCCCGGAAGCCCATACATTTTTAGGGTGTTAGTGTATCCTTTCCGAGGATAATTAGCACATAAGTGTACGTACGCGTGAGTGCCGCATTTTAGTATATGTATGTGTCGCATATTTATTCCGCTTTTACACGCAGCGTACCCGGTTTCTAGATTAAGGTGATCGCGCACCACGCGAATTTACAATTTGACACGTCCGTTACGAATTTAATAATCGCGAACGTAACAATTTGTGTTGTCTACTTTACTTAACTCGTAGGAGAAAATTGATAGTATGGCTTTTGTAAGTCAACATTAGATTTTTTTTAATTTTAACAACATTTCTAAAGAATTTGAATTATTTAACATTTTCTATAAATTACGAGATTTGCATAGCTAGTGATGTAAATAATATATAAGATTAATTTAAAATCATTTGGTTTGTGATTGTCAGGAATTTATTAGACAAGAACTATGAAATGATATTGAGAATAATGTATTTGGAGATTAAGTACTTAAAATTTTATGTTGGTAATTATTTATTATGTAGCACCGCTGTTTAGTTGGTTCATTGGACTGACAAGTTTATTAGAAGACCCTTTGGGTCCTTGGGGAAAAATACCAATGTTTTGTATGTTTGTATCTCTATAAAGACGCCATGACGTCTTGGCAGAAATTTAAATCGAATTAACGAGAGATACATCAAATTACAAACCTTAAACCTGTTAATTTCAATAAAATATAAGCTGAAGTTTTTAAGCTCCAAATTGAATCGAACATCATTGTACGAATTTGCAAATAAAAGTTCTGTTTTAATACTTCAAAAAACACCAAAGTTCCATTCGAGCGTCTCAAACTACACATGATACCTAGCGCTTCATACGATCCTCCTATTCATAAACAATTCGCATTACAACGTCACAACATATCAACTCGTTTAATCTTCGGTTTATTGATCAGGAAATATTTTATTGCTTTTATTCAGTGCCTCTCACGAGACTATACCGATTGATCTACTTTGTTTGCAATCGTCCCATATCGTTCACACCGACCATCGATATAACTGTGGGGATGGTGTTGATAAATACACTCTACCCCTAACTGATTTAATTACCCGCCGCTCGATGAAAGATCTAATAACATTTGAGCACATTAAAGCGATGGTTATGATGATCGGAGTAAAGTGTGAACTGAGCAGCAATGAGGATGGATGTGATCTTAATCTATTGAAAACACGCTCTTTTGAGCGAGAGGAAAATTGTTCTTGATTCCACGCAAGGTGGGGTGGATAGGGGGACACTGGGAAAATTACTGTAAGCACTGAAAAAAGAAGGTAAAAGAGACCAAGCGAAAAGGAAGTGTAAGCGTGTAGAGTGTTTGTGAATGGAGATCATAGGGCATTTTTACGAGAGGAAGATATGGAGACGGCAGGTTTTTCCTCCAGTCCAAACACACACACACACACACACACACACACACCCACAGAGGCTGCACTTTGGCGGCTATTCCGCTTTCACGCATGTTCCGAAAGCCTTGATGTTTGTTTGCTTAAGCAGCGGGATACGATAAACATAGAATATTTATAATCGATGCTCACTAACTAGTTCATAAATCGATCATCGAACGAGCTACTGTACGGAGTAATCGTGCATGTACTCAACCAGGGGTCGGGGAACTAGGTGTACGTCACTTTATAGAGCTGTAGTTGACATTGGTTGTGTCTTTTAATGCCTCACTGTCTCAATGAAGTAAAATTGTGCAAGTAAACTTCGTTTGGAATGAGATTACTGGTCGATCGTTTAAGAATCTATCCAGATGTTTGCTCTGTGGTCACAAAAGACACGACACCCTGATGGATACGACACACCAAGAAAAATGAGAACATTTTACCCGTACACAGCAAAATTAGCTCATCAATAATTTCGAAATATTTACACATTCACGCCGGTAAGCGAGTTCAGCTTTGCACCCACTTTTTCACACCAGCATATTCACTTCCTGCGCGTTAGTACGGCACCATCCCCTAGCACGGCCCCGGAACGCAGGGAGGGCGAAAGGAGGAAAGGGGCCTATTGCTTGTTTTACAGCCGTTTTACAAGAAAACAATCGTGTAAACAAAGCACATCACCGCGCAGCACCGCCGCAAACGTATGGCGCGCGCAGGAGAGGACGAACGCTCGGCGAGGAAGCTGACTAGCTCCGTCGAGAGCGTCGGAGTCGTAGAAGAATTTTGATGGACTCGAAACCAAAATGTTATTCTAAGAAGCAGCCATGTGTGATGATGATTATATGGGCCTGCACGACCCCGGTACTGTAGGTCTAATTGGTGCTTTTACTGTCGTCGGTCGGTCGGTCGGTCGGCAGATTCGACTGGAAATGGTCCCAGACCTGTGTACTGCCGAGGACGGGAAGAGGTTTAAAGGATTCTCTATGTTACCCCTTGTTTTCCTAGCAAGCCTTTCCCTGTTTCCTCCTATTCGGGTATGAAACGGGCTTAGAGAGCAGGGAAAACAGAGGACTGGCAATAGAAAAGTCATTTTCCCAAAAAACACACTCTCTTCCGTTCGTCCGATGCGAGTGAGAACTGAGCGCGAGTCTCTTGTGTAAAGAAAATACTTACCTTCTACTGCACTCAACGGTAGCGTTCGTGCCTTCGTTACGGCACGGTATGATACAGAAGGGGCTTATCGAGGGGGGAAGATTTTCACTTGTTGCAGAACTGACGGTGGGTAGACGGTGTTGCCCGTATAGCGCTCTGGTTGTGACATACGATGGCAAAGAGCTAAGCGTACGTCGATCATGTGTGTTGTGCGGGATACTATTATTGTAGCCAAGTGAACCGTAGTTAAACGGTGGATTATCGAATGCTCTATGCCTCTGAAACGCAACTGGAAGCGTTCGTGGCGAGGGAAATATAGGAGCATTTCACCGACAACAAATACGATCACCCGATGGATTGGCTATGTAGGTCAAGGTGATGGGGAATGTTGGGTGGAGTTGGTGAAAAAGGGTGATGGATGCTATCGGATAACCTGTCAATATGGACAACCCGCGAAAAAGCATCATATCAAGGTATCTTTGGACCTCAACAAAACATACCCTGTCCGATACTGATGCGTTCTAGAACATTTTATGAACGAATGTCTAGTACATGCATAGTATTCATCTGATTTAATACATATATGCGAATACTGAACGATAAAAATGTACATTCACTATAAGAAACCACCCGTACTATCCATCCGCGCTCTCCGAAATGGAAAATTGCTTTTACAACCCGTATTGCACCTTCCGGCCAGTTTTTTGCGCGTGCGGAAACCTATTAGGAAAGTCAAACAGCTATTTTAAGCCACCATCATCGTAACTTTCCATTCCCCGTTGAATACTGCGCCTAAGTGAATGACTTATGAAAATGAGCCCCGCCGGTACGATTGAATTGCCCCTGCCAAGTGTGCATTTAAACTCAGGAAATGGGGCTTGGGAATGTGAATAATACTCGGGTCATGTACTGGGTACTGTAAATATTTACAAGTGCCGTCTTTCTAGTCACTCGTTCGATTGTTTCCGAACGGTCATGTTCCGAATTATTGCAACCTCGTGTCGAAATGGTGACGGCAAGTGGATCGTGGAGATGCAATTAGAAAATACTTCGTTGCAATTAATGGACCGTCACACGCGGAAGTGGTTTATTGGCAGTGTTTTGTATTTTCCTGAAGAAGGGAGGTAGAATACCAGGAACAGAACAAACACAATCGGCTGTTAAATTTGGTCTATAAAATGCATTATTGGCGCCAATTTTGTGTTGCTGCAGAGCTGTGATAATATACACAACCATTTGCAGTCGCATGATTTCAAAAATCAGGACTATTTCCACGCAATTGCATAGAATCCAATATTCAACCGTTTTATTTGTCTAGCTCAGGGGTCCCCAAACTACGGCCCGCGGGCCGCATGCGGCCCTCAAGAGCTTATAATGCGGCCCACGATGACTTTGCCAGAGTTAATATTACGTTATTATGACTTATTCAAATAAAAATGTATTTTTTACTTTTCTTAGACAAAAATCAAGCTTTAGTAACACGAAACTGTATTAGTATCGTTAGTATTTTGTTGTAAAAACGAGATTTAAACGTTCACTCATCATTTAAAGGTAGCGTCAAATGGCCCTCAATATAGTTATTTTTGCAGCAATGCGGCCCGCGAGCTGAAAAGTTTGGAGGCCCCTGGTCTAGCTGATGAAAACTCGTGAGTACCCAACACTCTGTAAGGTCACAACTCGAGAGAAGAGAGAGAAAAAGACGATAAAAACGATAGAATAGATAAAAGTTCAGGATGCGTCTGTCCTCGTGGACGCGTCTGTTTCGTCTGTAGTCGAAAAACGCATTTCAAATCGTTATTAGTGGACTTATTTTTTGATTTACCTTTCCAACAATAATAAGGCCTTTATCTAATAAAATCTACCACATTTTCAGCACTAGTAAATAGGCTGAAATTTCATCCTGTCTTAGAATAATATCCATCCCCGATGTATTCATTTGGCAGTTTTGTTGCGCCATCTTGGATTTTAGCATTTGTGTGCACACAAAGATGCATTTTTATATCGTTTTATTTCCTTATTTTATGTGGAAATATTGAAAATTGAAATGCATAAGAGTACTTTTAATAAATTTTAAAATATCGATCCAAACGAATTTTAAACTTTCTTTTTTTCTGCACCACCACCTGCCTCATTCTCATCAATACGCATCAGAAAGTTAGTTACGCCAACAAAATGTTTGCCAGTTTCTGTGCGTCACAAATGTGACAATCGCGAAAAATGAGAAACACATTTGTTGCAGCACACACCATTAATCGTGCCTCTTATCCGGATGAATATTTTGACGTGTAATTTAAGTTGACTGGGATGTCAAAAACATTGACCAATAAAAAAACAAACTGCCGATTTCTTTGATTAGCACAAGTTGAGACCCATTGTCACATTACTTTTTGTAAACATTGTCACAGTAGTAAATTAAAACACAATGTGACTCATATTTTCTGTTAAAGATCAATTACAGAGGAACGCAGTTTATCCGGGAAACTTTAAACCGTATTGTCGAGGAATGACGGTTAAGTATTGCGTGCTGGATTTTTGAAAATACCATTTTTAGAGCACATAGTCATTGCGACAAATTCATGACAAATTCCAAAATAGTTTTTTTTATTTAAGAATTTGTGATACAAACCTACTTGGAACTATTATTCGATTGTCTGGGCGAAGTCAAGTCCGAAAACAGGATTTTCCTAGTCACTTTCAAATGTGCACATAATTCACGCCTTCAAGATGTTTTTCAACAACTGTCAAATGGTTTATTAGCTTCATAATGGAATTTCAGTTTTTACACTTGATTTTCTACACATCGCAAAGAACTGTCAAACTCAATCCAGCTTTAGACGTGTTGAAAATCATACTGAAAAAAATAAGAAAAAATAGAAAAAAATAAAAATTATTATGATGGAAATGAAATACAGCTCCACGCATAACTATATAGACAGTCGTTTTTCACGATTTGCGGAAAATCCAGAGGAGATAGATTAAAACAGTGAATGTATGAATTGTGCAGAAGTGTTGAAAATCGTGCTGAAGAAATTAAAAACTTTTATGATTGAAATGAAATTTCAGATCGATGTGGAATAACATTTTGCACGCAGCGAAAAACAAGGTTTGCATTCGAAAGAAACTTCCTTGCAAAGATAACAGATTCAGTTGAATCCTATTATTGAAAGTATGTTTCAAACAGCAAACGCCTTCTATTCTAATGATTGATATAATCGATAAGATTCATTTTTAGATCAATATTTCACTCCCAGTAAAATAAATAAAACGAAAATAATTTATAGAAAATAAACGCACCCACTCATACAAAACGACAGTCCTACCGTGCATAAATGATAAAAAAATTGAAAAAAAAAAACCGCTCAAGGACGGTCGAAGTCGAGTTTCCGGTTGAATCGAAGATTGTATGTAATTTTTTAACATTGGCGCTAGATTTTACCCAACCATCTTTCGGTACCTCTTCGGCAAGAAGAGAGCCATTTTGCCATCTCGCACTACGTGTACGACAGGTTTTCCCCACCGATCACCGCACACGATAAGAGGATGCTTGGTGGGTGGAAATGGATGAAAATTGTCTCTCTACCACTAGCAAAGAGGAACGTCTATAAGCGCTATATCTTGATGCTTTTACTTTTTTTTTTGTATTTCCACAATCACACACAAGCTGCTGCCTCTCAGACGGTCGATGAAGTACCACCGGCTTCGACCCGGGATCGAACGACTGTTCGTAAGCGTTCAATATATTTCTCGAGAAGCGGAAAATGCTAGTCAACGGCTGTGCCGCTACTCATTTCGAACGATCTGTGTCGTTTGTTAATTTTTCCGGCGTTTTTCTTCATCATTCCTTGCCCGAGGTTTTCCCAAGACGGTCGCGATGCTTTCGGAGAGACGTCTACTCCGGTGGAAAATGCCGCCTTTTCGCCGTTCAATCAATCGACTCCGGAACTGGTGCTGAAGCAATAGCGTGAGAGTGTGTGTGTGTGTGTGTGTATGTGTGCGTGTATGTGTTTATACATGGTGCTATTACCACTTCCCTCTCATCTCCGCTCCGCTCCCAATCACAACACATTATACAGCCATTTGGCTTGGGAGCTCCACTTCCACAGCTTCACTTGCCAATTGGGTTCGATGGGTTCGAAATTAGTGTCGCAATTGAGAAAATGATTGAAAAGGGTGCCCATTAGCGTTGCTTCATGTTTTGATTCGCTCGTTTCTTCGCCATCGCCCGCACGGATCTCTTCCGCTTTTCTATTCTTTTCTTTGCTTCGGTTGGAGTTATTTTCACCGACACTGTACAACCACAGCGAGCACGGCCGGAGAAAAAGCGCTTTCTTTTTGCATGATTTTCTTTCGCTTTTCTTTTGCTACTATTGCTGTTGCTACTGCTGCTGCTTGGCGTCTCGATAGGTAGTCCTTTGATTGGTGCTGAAACGCTTCACTTATCACTAATCGTTTCGATCGACCCGGAGAAACTGTTTCTGAGATGGGGCGGGAAAGGCACTGACAAAAGAGTAAACTTTTTTATTCCCAACGCAATAGGCGAAGAAACATCGGCGAGAGGAGAAAAAAAAGTCCACGAAAAAGACCATTTATGTGATTGGCATAAATTATCCATGTTGTATCGATACGACGAGCGTCATTTGTGGTGAAGTTTGCTTCCATTTTCACTGCGCGCTGCTTTTAACGTTCGATGAGTGGCAACGTCTGGCAACGCGGCTAGTAGGAGCGGAGTGGACATCTATTCAAGCTGCTCTGCACAAAGTGAAGGATCTGCAAGGAGTAAAGGTGAAACTAATAGAAGAAGAAAAAAAAATAGGCGGAAATTATATCAATTGCTAATTGACTTATTGTTTCCTGCCAGCTGGAATTGTTCTCGAGAAGCATTTTCAATTGAAACGGAATTTCAAGCTGATTAAAAGACATCACCAACTCACACCGAAGAGCCTCAGAACGCAGTGTGGGGAATTATTTTTGCTTAAATTGCTAAAACGTTTATTTCGGTGAGATATCGTTCATTTAGCTAATGATTAACAGAACAAAGAAGGTTTCAATAGTAGTAAAGAAAATCAAAATTTGAAAATTCCGAAAAAAACATGTGATTGTAAATGACAAATACAAACTAATCTTTTATGGTATGCAAAGAAAGTATAAAAATACGTTGACAGAGATTGTTTGACAAATTTAATAATATTACTTTAATAATAACCCGTTCCACAAAATTATCTGAAAGACTTGATGTTGCATTAAACTTAAATTAAACCAATTTCAATCATCTTTAAATAACGAAAGCCTTTCGAGTTTTTTTAAATAAATCGTTGCAGTTACAGGGTTTTGAATCATATAAGGGAATATTTTAATCACTTAGGGGAATGTTGCAAATCGGTAGGGGAATGTTGCAAGCAATCTGTGGAAGTTTGCAATAATATAGGGAAGTGTTGCAATCGATTAGGCGAACTTTGCAAGCATTTTTTTTTTTTTTTTGAAAAACATCATTTGTAGTTGTTTTCGTGTGGGATTCAGCTGTACACATGATAAACTAAATAAATCCTGCTGCAGAGCCATAATTAAACGAGATAAGTTAGTAAAATTGACAAAAATATTTTGAGGTAATAACAACGGCACCCACAATCTGATGGCAGCTCCAAAGTACGCTTGCAAAATTCCCATAGTAGATTGCAACACTCCCCTATATGATTGCAAACTATCACAGGTTTCATCCAACATTCCCCTACCGATTTGCAACATTCCCTTAAGTGCTTGAACTATTCCCTTATATGATGCGAAACCCTGTATTGCTATTTCTAATTTAATTTCCCGGTCTCGAGATTACAGCTGTGTTCAAGGAAGACACGGTTTATATATAGTTGATTGTAAATTAAATCATTTTTTTACAATTACTTAACTTTTTTGGAGTATCTACCATTGTAATTATTGATTAATTTAAGACTTTAAATTTTTAAAGTTGGAAATTTTTAAAAATCCAATTGGACATTTATCCTAGATGACTTTATTCTGATATTTTAAGAACTTGAGAAACTTAATTTTGTGTTAATACCCCAGATCAAAATATAAAATTTTCGGCAAAGTCCACAACAATCCACCTCCGCTACTAACGTATTCAAAATGAATTGCGCAAGTATCGTTTGCGTCACATGACGGCATCGCCGCTAATTTATACCGATTGCCTCAACTAGAACGTTCCACGATAAACAATTCAAGGAACAATCAATCGGTAAAAATCGATGCCCACTAACCACAACTGGTCCAATCAGTTAAACCCGTTGGCGCTCTTGCTTTATCGTTCTGCAGCATCCGGCAAACACGAGAAAGAGACACCTACGACGCAACAACAAAAAAATGCAGAAAAAGTGTGAACCATTGCTTTTCCTAGTTGAACGATCCGTAGCACGATTGTAATGATCTTCATTCATTTTGAATTTTTAATGCCTTTTGCTTTGTTTACGTGTAACGCTCGCTATCTGTTTCCTTGCCCGGTGTGTGTGTCTGTGCGCCTTCCTCCTCCCTCTTCCCATGCCTCACAGCTAGGACACTTGACGGGCCTTTAGCTGGGCGACCCGGGACCCGGGATAATCTAAATAATTGGCTTTTCAACATCGGTTTGCCCCGGGAAGCCCGGTAACGCACATGTGAGCATCGTGTGGACGCCGGCCGTGGGGATTGGTCTACACCGCTGCCGCTGAGAGTTTTCAGAAGAGTCGTTTTTGATCGCCTGAGGTTAGGACGCGTGCGATCCGCCGTTCATCGACAGGGCCCACCTCCAACCAGGCAACCTCCTCGGCATAACGGCGGATACGCATCGCGCATCCTTTGTTTATATCGCGTGCGGGGGCCGACTTCATGGACGTTTTTTACGACGCCACCAGTCATTACTAGGCCTCCCCCCGAGACCTTCGGGAAGGAGGGAGCGCAATTCTAAATGAACAATTGTTTTCACCAGATCCGCTCCAGAAAAGCCAGACCCGTGCCGTTGGCTTCGGCAAATGTTTTCCCCAAATGACTTTCTGTAGGTGATCGTGTCGGAGCTCGTCGATCCGTGTGGACCTCCCCACTTGCTGGTCGAAAATCCAAACAACGAAAAAAGGGAAGCATTTACGACAGCTCCGATCGCTGAAGTCATACTTGCCACACTCGTGCCACACGGTGCAAGTGCTGTTTTATCACCTTGCTGCTATTGCCGAGCTATGAAGCAATTCGACTTAAATGACCGAAACTGTAGTCAGTTTGAACGACCCAAACTCTTTCGTAAACCTTCCAGAATCCTGGGGAATATCTCGCGTTAAGGTTGTGGTCCTCTTACGGCAAGCGCTCGACCGATAGGGGAGGCACCCATTGCCGTCCCCTCCGTTGACAATGAGTTTGTTCGGAACGCAAGCTCTGCGCGAGAAACATAACAGGGGCATATGTTATGATTAAGCTAGCCCGAGCTAGCAACCATTTTACGACCATGCTAACCGTCTGCCCTTTCGCCTAACTAGGTGGCACTATCATTGACGCTGGATGAAGTTGGTGTGGTGAGTTTTACGACCGATCATTGCTCCAATCGACCCCGTGCAAATGACCACCCATGTATCGGATATAAGGAAGCGCTGGGCAGATACAAAGTATAGATGAGCGGATGCCATTGAGTAATTTATTGGTTTATTATTTCGACTCGGTAACGATGCCAACACGAAGAATGTACAATTTTCGTCTTAATATTCGGTGGAACAACGTATACGTCCCTAAATGGACTTGGCTATGGACTTAATTGTTTACCCAAAGCAGGATAATTCATCCTGCAAATGAAGAACTTGCCCGGTTTATACTGGGCTCGAACTCATGCCGGGCATGCTGTTGAGTTGTACATCTTAATGACAGAGCTAAAATACGATATTCTCGAACCAAGATACAGTATAAATTATGACCAAAAGGCTATTTCCAATGGGTCACGTCGAGAAAGAACGATTTAATACGCAGAATAAACTTTTGTTCAAACTTCATACCACATTATGACATCTTAAGACGATTACGTAGTTTCTCAAGTAAATCAAAAAACCCTTTATAAACCATCCACTGTCTTCAAAAAATGATCCCAAATGAATTGCTTGTACTTGTCATTTATCAAAAAATCATTTATTTTCCATTACATTTTACAACAGGGAGCATTATTAACCTACATTAAGAGTGTTTTTGTGCGCTACTCACAGTAAACAACGTTATGTACACATTAACCCAGCCACAACCGCCTCACCTATCCACATTAATCGATCTCTACATTTTCACACTCGTCCTCGTCGCCTTCGCCCGCCGACGACAGCACACTGCAGTGGCCGCTTACATCCACATCCATCCGGCTGCGCGACCGCACGTCATCCGAGCCCGGTCCGGACAATTCCGAGGGTGACCGCCGTCCGGTTGAATTTACATTTTCCGCATCACTGTCGCACCGGGTGGAGAAGTTCAGCGGCCCTGAAGATGCGGCCTGAAGTGGACCGTGGTGAGAGCTGGGCGGCTTGCAGGAGTTGGACGAGGTGGACGATGATGAGGACGGTGCGGACAGGACGACGGAAGGAGCTATCGGCCCGTTCGGCACGGTGGCCATCTTCGAGGGGTAGAAGTAGGAGAAGGGCATCGAAGGAATTCCCGGCATACCGTACGCCATCTGTATCTGCGATGGGGAATTCAAGCAAAAAGAGATAATTAAGCAAAATCAAAAACCTAAGCCTAAGGTCCTTCCGGGCTTGATTCTTACCTGATGCCGATAGACGTTCAGCAGGGCCGGATCCAGCCCGGTGGCGTAGTGTGGTTGACCGGCGGCCAGCATCGGTCCGTACGATCCGTCCTCCCGCACCAGCACCTGCACCGGCACCCGCTTGGTCGCACTCAGCAGGGCGGCCTCGTGCTGTTGGATCTGTTTCCTCTTCGTTTTGTAGCGACGGTTCTGGAACCAGATCTTGACCTGCGTTTCCGTGAGCCGCAAGTTTTTCGCCAGCTCGGAACGCTCCGGCCCGGACAGGTAGCGCTGCTGGGCGAAGCGACGCTCCAGCTCAAACACCTGAGCATGGCTGAAGGCCGCTCGGGAGCGCTTTTTCCTTGCGGACGGCATCTCCTCGCTCGGGTGCAGCGTTGTCGCTTGGCCACCGTGCAGCCCCAACGAACCGGTGTAAGGTGAGGGCGATGAGTCACAATCTGCACAGGGGAGAAAATGGGATTGGGTGGTTTATTGTAAGGCATTCACTGACAAACAAGACACAGCACAGTAGAAGGCACGTGTTTCGAAAGGCATTTGTTAAGGGTGCACATCAATTGTTCCCAAAAACGGGGGAAAGATCATACACATTTAGCTAATTGTTTACTGCCGTAACGCTTGGCAACTCTTGGTTCATTCGTACCCGAATCGTTTTCCGCCAACCGTCGCATATCGATGGGGCTTTCACTGCGCTGATGGGCCGCCTTGCTCAGCCGGTAACAAGTGGCCGTGACTGATGCGGGCGGTCGTGCCCCTTCCAGCAGCATGCTAGCAATCCGTTCCGACGGATTCCCACCATCACCACCACCGTCACTAGTGTCCGGACGGGCGACCACGTCTTCTCCATGTTCACGCACCGGCTCGGCGGACACCATGAAACAATCGAGCGACCCTCGGCGTAAGGCAGGCGGCAATCCGTTTACGGGGAAACCGGATGGTGTGGTAGCATTGTTGTTGTTGTTGTTGTAGTAGCTCATGCTCAATTTCCCGTACAGTCCTTCTTCGACGGTCGATCGTGGACTCCCGGAAGGTTCCAGCGTTCCTCGCCGCACATGCTGCGTATGTCGCGTGTGCTGTGCGTGGTAGTGGTTGTGATGATGTCGGGGATGGTAGAACGTTTGCATGTCCTCCTCGTTGCCGGACGATTCGCCCGAACTGTGACGCTCGACCCGGCGGCTTCTCGTGAGGATGTCGTTTATCGAAAAGGGCGTCGAGACGATCGACTTGGCGGTGGAAGCAGTCAAGCTCATGGCACTGCTGCTGCTGTTGCTACTTGAACAATGTCACACGATCAGGCACGGCACAATCACTCAAGAAACACAGCGGAGGGTTTGAACTACGATTTTAATCCTTTTCTATCACAAAACACATTCAAACTAAATTGGTTCTGATAGCGCTCAGATGCAACAACGAATATCCACTGATCCACACTGAAACTCACACTATCACAGTCCAATCCGTCACACCGCAAAATTGCTTTACTTGACGCAGAGGCAAACCCGCAAGCCGGCCAGAGCACAACCGCACTTAACGAGCTGAGCAGCACGAATGAAGCGCACACTTTTCCCGCAAGCCACCGCGTGTGCTCGGGAAAGCGTTTTTCCCATTTCCACGAGCAGCACGAGTACCGCACGCCCGCGCACCAGCCGGCCGCCGCGCAGTGCTCCGTTCTCAGTACACCACTCTCTGGCGCACTTCGATTGGATAAGAGGCGAGCCGTGATTGGTTGAAGCTTCGGGCCGGCTCGAGCGATATATTTTCAGGGTTGTTTGTTTAGCGTGAGAGCGCGCATGGCAGGGCGGGCAGCGTGGTCGAGCGGGGCAACGTGGTCGATGCGGGCATCACTGGAAGAGGGTTGCTTATCGGGTTGCCTGTAGTGCAGGTTTCTCTTCCTTCGCGCTGTGCGCGTGGTGGCGGGAGTAATGGCGAGCTTGAGCGCGTGTGTTAGTGGACGATTCTGCGCTCCTTGGTAGGTAGGAAGGTCTGGACCGTAGTGCGGTGGCGGATGGGTAAACATAGCAAGGACAAGCGATCGATGCTTCAAGGTGAGTGTGTTTTTGCTTTTTGCTGGCGTTTTTGAAGCGAAACCACCACCGACGAAAGCATTGTATGCATTGTGGCTAGGCGCAAATGAAGGTGTTCGCCTGGGCAATGTGGCGAAGCGAATGGCTCGACCGTGCTGAATAATGGCAATTTTGTGGGTTCTAACGAGCGTCTGCCGCCTTCGTGGGTGAGAAGAAAAGGGGGATACACATTAGCGACAAACTGTTAATGGAATTACTTTCGGGAATGAGCTACATTTATTTGAGCATGGGGAAAACATCGAGGAAATGCGCCAACGGTATCCATGGATAGCAGGAAAAAGTTACAATGTTTTCAACTGAAATATCATGCGTTTGTCAAACTTCAACAACCCATGACACAATATTGTACAATGAAGAGCGGATAGAACGTTTTTGTAGAACAACAAATTTCTTGTTATGTTGACCACAAGCCAGTGGCTGGCATGAATAGAAGTTTTATTAAGTGTCTCTACTTCGTGAAGATGTTAAATGTATAAATCGTTTTTTAAGTAGAGTCTAACGTCAAAGTATCAAGATCAACTATTACTTGATTTAGGAACGAATGTCAGTCTAGAACATTTGTTATTAGTTGCACCTTATATAGATACGATATTTTTTTTACATCACCATGTATTCGAGCAGAGTGTTGAAGTTATATCAAATAACTAACAATAACTATAAGTAAAACTGGTGGTCCCATAAATTCATCAAGTTGCACGGCCCGTCGAGCCGCGTTCATGTCTCGTATGGACCGTCCTAGGTAGCGAGGACTGACTATCCGTCTTCTTTGTACTTAATCCATCTTCTTTGTATTAAATTTAAAACCCAGTATAGGCAGGCATGACTATGATTATAAGATATCAAAAGAATAACAGGAGTCTTGAAAATAAATTAAAATTAGAGCCTTTGGTTTTTTAGTACCAACAATACACTTTTCAAATGCTCTTATCACATAGGAGACTTTATTGGGAATAATACTGTTAAATATTCACACATTCTTCATTTATCATCAACTATACGCATCTGCTGTTAGAGTTTCACTTAGAGTTATCTTAACTGTCAAATCCAGGCTTACAGATGCAGCCAATCCACTGATCTTGTGGTACGAACAGTGACTTCTATATGAATACATACTTATGTCACAGCTAGCTCGATAAAGTGGAATATGAACAATATTTCATAGATGTATGACTTGGTGAAAGAAATTTCAATAAACTCATCTTATCGTTTGTTAGACGCCCCATCAATTCTTATTAAATTGTAGCTTCAGGCTCCCCGTAGGATGTTAAGACCCAGGACATTCTTCAACATAGAACTCAGATAGACTAATTTTGGATCCAAAGATCTCCTAATAATAATTAATTCATAATAATGATTGATTATGATAAGTGCTTATAACTCGCTAAGAAGCTTTGATCTAGATTAATTAAACGTTTATATGGCTACTTTCACAATATATTGCAGTTATTTTGTAGGTGAAAATGCTATAACGGTTTACAAGAAGGAAGCATTACTTTACTGGTTTGATATCTTGTCTCAATTTTAAAATGCACATTTTCAATGAATGTTTAACCTGCATGAAATACTGGAGAAGGAAAATTTTTGAATCTTCTGTTGTTTCTCTTTTCAGGATTCACTGTTTTTGTGTTAAGCAGTAAGTACACGGGTAAGTAAGTACCAACACCAGTCTTATGCCACTTAAGAGGTAACCTTTTTTTTGCGCAACGAATAGCATCCACAGTATGCACTTCACCGATAAATCACAGTCCCAGCAGTAACCCACCCACCAACCCACCCTTCACACTCCAAGGACTGACGCGTAATACATCATCAAGCGTGGAAAGTGTTCGATGAGTGATCACTTCGCTTAATTGAATATTGACCACGCGACTCAGCCAACGCGTCGAGTGATATTCGATAATCCTTGTGTAAGCTTGCTCCTCCATTCCCCTAGCTTCCAGACATTATTCCACGTTAGAGGTGAAACAGGCGAATGGAAGAAAGAGAGAGAGAAAGAGAGAAATAGAGAGAGAGAGCAGCAAAACGCAAGGGGCCAGGGAAGTGTTTGTATCGTATTTCATAGCGCAAAGTAAAGTAAATCACTGCTCCAGATTTTTCCACTGCCGAAACACGATTTTGGAACTGTTTAGCTCCGCTCGTTGCTGTTTGACTAGATGACGACCCTGCATCATCCACTATCCTTTTGTACACACTTCAAAATCGGCTTCGAACTTGGAAGCCCTCCTAGCTGTAGTTGATGATCAACTTTGCGATGTTTACACTGTCATTTGATGATGATTACCCTACAGTGCCCTCCAAGTCCATGCTCTTTTGGCCCTATCGGCGATATCAATCGCGCAGTCGGAACAATCGAACGACCACGCACCGTTTGCCCATTGTTTTGACGTGCGAACGGAAGCGTACGGATTTCCGGAACCGGAACTGTAAGGCTCTAATTAACTTACATTTTATCCAACGCTTGCCAATGCATTCCAGGCCATTTATCCACCAGGAGCGGGGTCCATTTGTACTGTGCACGTGCGGCGCTGAATAATTTCCATCCTCACCTTGTTCGCTTGTTACTAGGATGTGCTGGACGGATTCAACCAGCACCCGCAAAAGCCGCAGGCAAAACAAATTCACAATAGTAACACCTTCCGGGCAGTAATTTCAATTAGTGTCTATTATCCAAACGCTTGCAGCCGAGAATGGGAAAGCGCAACGACAAGGAGATTAACTCACCTAGAGTGTAGTATGTGTGTATCGAGAAACAATGGGCAAAGTTGAGCAACAGCTCACCCTCAGCCACACCGAGAACGGTTCCCACCCATCGTTCTCGCTGGCAACGTTTTATTTTCGCGGGAACTTGTATGTCCCGATAAAGTGTTGTTCTAGTTGAGTGACTGTGGACAATATGCTACCATGATGAGGTGATTGTCGACATTTCCCCGACCCGGCTGATGCGCACGGGGTGACGACACACACACGACGCCTGTAAGCTGCAAATCCGCTTGAGGCAAAGTGTCCTTTTTCCCTTTGCTGGTTGCGGTGGCACGGTAAGTGGAAAATTTGTGAGCTCTACACTGGAATTGGCACGCCGGGAAAGTGTCCATTTGATTTGAATAGTCGGCTGGTGCTCGGTCGCAACCAACGACGTGGTGAGTGCACTTTTGTTCTGGTCTTCTTACGGTCAGACGAAGGGGTTTGATGTTTTGGGCGTGATTTGAATGACAATATGCTCATCGAGAATCTCATTTACAAACGATGCACGAGTGAAAGTGACCAACTGAATGCTATTTTTGAATGCAAGTAAGGGTTTATGTTACGTAAGGAGGAGTAGGCAAAAAAGAAATTGAATTCGAAAAACAAAAATGATTAAAAGTTGAAGTTGAAGCCTATCAAAATATAAATAATTTGAATGAAATCATAATTATTCTTATCCTTATATTTATCATAGGGTGGATTGAGCTGAGAAGGTGATGTACATAAAATAAATCATGTTTTTCAATTTCCACCATGTATTTACTTTATTTAACAAAATTTTGCTCCGGAACTATTGCTTCGAATAAACGGTATTGCTTTCCTTTACATTGATGGCAATCATAAAATGATCATTCTGATTTATTGCAATAGCTTTTGTGATAAATATCTCTACATTCCCGTATGCAGGTCACTTAACCAGAGTAAACGATAATATTTATTTATTTAAATCAAAATAGTATGCCTAAATCACTAAATGCTTGCAATGTACATGTTTAAAGTAAGCCCCTAGAACTAACTTGAATATGCTGTCGCCGCTGACTAACGGATTTATTGAAATCTGCTGATAACCCTCACCTTTTATAAACATCAATCATTTTGAGCAGTGAATCATTGGTATCAAAACCAGTCGATCTAAAGGGGCTTCTTAGTAGCTCTATACTTCTATGACCTCTAGAGGGAGTAGAAAAGCAAATAAAATTTAAAATGTCAGGTGCATCAAAATCTCCAATTAATAATGTATGCATAAAAGTTATCTGAGCAGTAGTTCTCCTATGCTGTAAAGTACAGGGTGTGCGGGCTAAATTTGACACCTGGCCTTTGGGTTTATATCTTAGGGTTGAGTTGACGTATCGAAATGATTAATATGTCATTCGCTTGCTAAAAGTTGTGCGAACAAGTGTAAAAAATGTCTAGCTCCGTAAATATGTGAAACCCGTCCGAATTGTACAAGCGCGTAACGTGTGTTATGATGGTTTGTGCCGGCCATACGAATGCCTAAATTCGGAAGGCGGCGATGTGTTCGCTGAACACCGTAAAACAATACGGTTGCCAATGGGCGGCCGTACGTTTGGCAGCAGGATTCTGCACCTTGCCATACGGCCGTAAAAACACGCCAATGGCTCACTGCCAATTTCGACCGATACACCAGCACCGACGTTTGGCCACCCAGCTCCCCTGACCTTAATCCTATGGATTACTTTGTGTGGGGCACAGTTGAGTGGGACACCAACAGGGCGTCCTGCAATACCAAAGCGGAGCTGGTGGCCAGAATAAAGGCCGTGTTTGCGGCCATCCCCAGATACATGGTTGTCCAGGCTTTCGCGCGGTTCCGGAAGCGGGTGCAGGCGGCCATCGACGCGGAAGGGGGGGGGGGGGGTACTTCGAATAAAAAATGCGGCAAACATGGTAAGCTAAACTTTGTAGATTTTTTTTAAATATTTAACATAAATTTGATAAAAAATCCTTTCCTATTCCCTCAGAAACTGTCAAATTTATCTCGAACACCCTGTATCTAGGCCAAATAATAAACACCGAACATTATAAGAAAGACGTGGAATTTGGTCTGACCAGGGAAGACGATGAAACATAACACGAGTGATTTTTTTCTGATTTTTTTTTCAATTTTTCTTTGTATGTAAGCTGATGGGGACACCAAACTACACTGGCAAATTCCGTATAGTGTTTTTTAAACTGAAAGGATCTTTAAAATCAGCTGAGACACGTAAGACAAATCCTAATAGTTTAAGATCTTTAGTGAGGATAGTTTGATAATGGCTAGATAAACTAAGCTTAA
This sequence comes from Anopheles coluzzii, assembly GCF_943734685.1. NCBI lineage: Eukaryota > Metazoa > Arthropoda > Insecta > Diptera > Culicidae > Anopheles > Anopheles coluzzii. The sequence continues at coordinate 40,864,775 of NC_064670.1, read as the reverse complement.
TATCTAAAATAACTCCTAAATCCCGAACCTGAGAAAAACGCGGAACACTGTCATGATTGATTTTGTAGTTATAAATAGTAGGATTCTTTTTCTTTGAGAATGTTATACAACTACATTTGCTAACATTAAGTAGCGTTTCATTGTTAAAACACCATGCAGAAAAATAGTTTAACGAGTCTTGTAACATTTCACAGTCGTCAAAATATTTAACAGATAGGAACATTTTTAGATCGTCAGCATATAATAATAGTTTAACATGAGGAATAGCAAACACGACATCGTTAATAAATATAATAAATAGTAAAGGTCCTAATATACTTCCTTGAGGAACACCAGATGAATTATGGATTGTGTCAGATACGCTAGTTCCTATCTTAACGTTAATGCAACGATCAGTTAAAATATGAGTCGAGATTATTCGAACAGGAAATATTTTCATTTGTTTGTAAATATTTATTGAAAATTAATAATGACAAAGTTAAACGAAAAAAAATATTAAGAAAACTCAATATAGTATAATTAAACTATCGTTCAATTACATTGACTTATAAGTGTTTAAAATAATATTTAAATGACAGACTAGTATACTTTATGAAAAATAATGTGAAAATAACATACAAACAACCAGCTGCAATATACCTATCACTATAATATTTGAATTACTTCGATAAAGATGTATTTAGTATTATATTCAAATTTTAAACAGTTTTGTAAAGAGTCAAGTGGAATGGTAGAAAACATCTAAAAAATGGTAAAAACAGATATGAAAACTATCTATATTTGAATGAATAGTTTACATTTCTTGCCAAATGTTCTACGTAACAGTCGCTTCATGATTGTTTACTTTATTTATTTTTTAACTTAAAACGGCATGTTAGTAACGCTATAAGAATAGGAGAAGTGGTGGATTTAGGGCAGCGGGCCCTAAGCGGTGAAAGCAGGAGGAGAGCGTTGAAGCCCCTGTAAGTGCAGAGCGTTGGAGGGGTTGATGGGATTTTATAAGATGGAATAGCTACACCCGTTGGAATTGCTGGAAATCTGCCACTTGTTGGTTGGCTCATAAAGATGCAACATTCATCTCTTTCTAAATTGAATCTAAATAATTTTGACAAAAATAAAATTAATAAAATAATTAATAAAATGCCCGTCATGCGCTCAAGCCTCAAGCATGGACTTGACTATCTGGCTGCGTGATACTGAATAAGTCTCGAAGGCCTGTGCAGGTCGACTTTTTCCGCGTAGGACGTGTTACACCAAATACAAGAAGAAGTAGTCATCTTTCATCCTTGCGTTATTAAGCGAACGCATAATTTTTCCTGCTAGAACCCTTCGTCCTAGGGCGCTGCAGGCCTATCGAGTGAGCGTATGAGGTCCATCGATTTATTAATAGATACACAAATATACAAATAATCCTTGGTTTCAACATAATTGGTCGCTTATGCATTGGAAGCGGGGCTTAGATGCTCTTGCACCGGTCATCTGCACCAGTAAAGAATCGTGGTTTCTCGCTCCACCCTACGCTTTGGGCCAACGCCGATGAAGACAAGCTGCCCGTTTCTCGATGTAGCTTTAGACATATTTATTATCCGTACAAAAGTGTTCATCGATGTTATACGTAGATATTGAAAAAATAAAACTGAAATAACTCTTTTTGCAAAATATCGACGGCAGTATTGGAAAACCGTCTTGTAGAAAAAAATAGAGCGCCAATAAACAGGCGTATCGCGGATTGCATACCCTTCAGGCGTTCACAAGTCTTATTCGCCAGTAGGTGGCAGCACTATCGCATGCTTCGGAGCACGTGCGCAGAGTACGTTTGATGGTTTGAATTCAGATTAACCGTTAGTTACATATTTATTCTAACTTAACATGTATAACTTCATAAAGTATCTTCTTCAAATGTTCAATTAATTCTTGGTGTAGTTGTAATGCCATATATTTTTGGTTTCTGATACAGAACGGTATTAAAAACACTTTTAAATGTTTGTAGAAATCATTATCTGTTGTTGTTTCGATGCAAAAACGAGTAACGAGATTTCTTGTTGTTCAGCGGCGGTGTATGTATTTTAATCATTTATTTTATTGATTACCAGAATTTTACAAATAAATTCGAGTTTCATATGGACGGCACCCACCATATCTTACCATGGGAGAAAAATCAAGACAATGATTGTAAACCCCAGAATCGGGTAAGGCAGTCCTAAACCAAATGCGTCATTTGTGCTAAATAAGAAGAAGAAGTAGAAGACATCAACAGACTGCATGTATTTTACGCCAGTTGAGCAATGCAATTGCCCTTCGTTTGTTTAACATTAGCAGATAAGATAATAATTTCAATGTTTATCGCCAATCCAAACCCTTTCAAGTTTATTTTTATAAAGTTATCCATCACACTACATTTCCACAGCTTCCCAAAACATTGCTTCTGTTTTGCATCTCATGTTCCCCCCCCCCCCCCCTCCCATCAAACTAAGCGCATCGTAAACAATATCCAATCTTGCTGAGAACAACAATTCCCAACCACTTTCCCTCTCGTTCGATAACAAAGAAAAGCTTCCATAACAGACGTCTTGACTCTCCCGACGTAGCAGCGGCGAATGTGAAACGAGCAAAAGCCTGAAGCCGCCCTCCGTGAAGAATAGATTTTCCCATCGTCCCTCATTTTCCTCGCGAGCCAGCATCAAGCGTGTCATTCTATCTTTGATGGGAAATTAATGGGTGCCACTAGAGATCCCGATTGGTGGGTGAAGCCATACCGGGAGAGAAAGAGAGAAAGAGACAGAGCGAAAGAAGGGATGCACCACAGAGGGACGGCACTACAAAAGCTGAAAGTGTTCGTTGCACGCACAATTAGAGCACGCACCGGCGTACGATGGCGCACAGAGCAAAACTACGATTTATGGCATTTGGCCATCGGCTCTATTTCATCCCTTGAGCTCGCACCAAGCCACGCACCAACACACACACGCACACATACTTGGCCACTTACACCCATGACTTACGATCGGGCGAGCGAGCGCGCACAGATCGTGAGGGTTATCCGGGGGCTAATCGTTTCCTTGACAGAACGTAAAGCAGATGCCCCCGGTCGACCTCGCGCAGGGGTGCAAGATGCGAGAGTTTTCCCTGTGGATAGTGTGTGCGAGTGTGTGTGTGTTACCGAAACTGGGCCGCTGGGAGTTGGAGCAGTGGGGGAGAAAAACGGAAGGATCAGTGTTCCGCGATTCCGTCAGTCAAACAGGCAGACCCTGGGCGAAGGAATGAATGAACTGCCTTAATCGATCATAATGCTGGAAGCAAGCAATAAACGATTTCGTCTTTATTTGCTTGACGCACACACACACACACACACACACACACGTACACGGCAGCATCGAATCGGGTTTCATTCGCTGTCAATCGTTGGTGGTATAGCGGATGGATGGCCATTTTAGCAGCTCGCGACACCGAACTGATGTGTCAGCCGTCTGCTCGCTTACTGGATTTCTTGACGTTTTTTGTTTTGGGAGCCACTATCAAATTACAATTACGACTTAAAGTACGTCGGGGGAAAAGATTCGGGTCAGCAGTAGGCGCTGGCCCTATTTTGGGTGGATCGGAACGTCCAAACCAGATGTGCATTTGCGTACGTGCCAGCGCGATATGATGATCGATGGCTGCTAACTTCGTATCGGCGTCAAACGGCGGCGCTGAAAGTGTGTGTGTGTTTTTATTGCTCTTTGGAATGATGGACTACATTTATTACACCACCGGCATTTACATTAATTTATTTCATCTTTTTATTGTCCTAAGCAAGGTGTCCTTGGTAAGAGGTTGTGGTAAAGTATCTAAGATATTTACAACGAATCGTCCACCAATCGGTCCCCTACCAATAGGAAACTTTCTGATCGTAGTACGGGTTTGGGGGTGGAGGAGGAGGCGGTGGGGACGTGTACTGTTCGCTGTACTGAAGACCGTACGTGGGGTATGGTGGTGGCGGTGGAACCGTAGACGACGAACCGGCCCCCGAGCTCATAACCGAACCCATCGGCCCGGCTGTCCCTGAAGCAGATGACCCGTGATATCCTGCTCCATAGCTCCCAGTGCCCTGCGTTCCAACCGTCGACATGCCCAGGGACGGTGATAGTTCGTCGTAATCCTTGCTGCTAGAACCGGAAGAGTCCGAGGGACACCGGGGACCGGCGACGCCCGTGGAGGACGTTGCGTCACACTTGGCGACGGAAGCACTCTCGATCTGTACGCGTTTCGATTTGTAGCGCCGGTTTTGAAACCAAATCTTCACCTGCGTAGGAGTTAGCTTCAAGATGCTGGCAAGCGTTTCACGCTCCGGTGCGGACAGGTAGCGCTGCTGCCGGAAGCGTCTCTCCAGCTCGAGCACCTGCCCCTGGGAGAAGAGTATGCGCGGCTTTCGCTTGGCGCGCAGCTTACCATTCTTGCGCAGCTCACTGCGCGACGAGGTGACCAGCTGGGTGCTGCATTCTTCTGGAATGGAAAGGATGCGGTGTGAATAACGTGCGGAAAAGGGCGTGCGAAGATCGAAACATACTTTGCAGCATATCTTCCTCGGTGGTGTTGTTGTTGTTTAGCTGACACAAACTGTCCAACTCCTGCACGTGCTCCGACGTGACGCACGTGGAGACGCTCGAAAAGGATTCGTCCTTTATTTTGATTCCGTCGGCTGGACTCTGCGTGCCGGACGCACTGTCTAAGGGTGTGCTCGTGTCCAGCAGGGTGGGCCGTACGTCTTGCAGTAGGAAGTTCGAGCAAGGATGCTCGTGACCGTTCATGAGGGAGGATTTGTCTACGGACCCGTACCCACCTAGCTCCAGCTCTGAGCCTACCGAGCTTGCTACGGAGCTGAGTGCTGGGCTGGAGGTCGCATTGGTCGCACCGATTACCGGCGTACTGTGCGTACCGTAGGAGCCGTATGACTGGCCGTGTGAGTAGTGTGGAGGAGGTAGATGGGATGGTATGATGGACGATGGCATCGATGAAGAGCCAAAGTCGTACGATGCGGATCCATAGTTGAGGTCGTGATGATGGTGGTGGGTTTGTGAGAGGTAACCGTGTGAGATCATGCCGTACGGATCCGGTGGATGGTAGGACGTGTCGTAGCCGGAGTAGGCCGGGTAGGAGAAGTGATTCGAAGGGCTGAAATTGGACGAACGGTGAAGAGTTGTTAGAACATGCCATTACTTGTTACTAATGAATTTTAAGGTTTATATTTGATATTCAATTTTATGGACAATATGGAATCCTATGCTGATTTATTGGTCTATGGCAGGTACGTCAAACTGGCGGGCCGCGAACCGCATGCGGACCCTTGCGGAAGTTATGATTAATCTAGTCTATATTTGAGATGGAATATCTTTAGCATCGATAGTCGACGCACATATTGCGGCATTTTCGAATGGAATGGATTTTCGGGTTAAAAAGTGGCCTACCCAACAAATCTTTTAGTGGCTTCTTATAGGTTTCCAGTCCTTAGAGAGACGAAGGAAGGTAGCACAAGCAGTTTTTGTAGCAAAGTTAATAAAAGGCTAAATTGATGCTCCCGAGCTTCTTCTTAAGATCAATTTGTACGCTCCTGACCACGCACTACGTCCTCGGAATTTTCTGATCAAAATAGACCGGGCCCGTACTTACAGAGGAGCTCATGATCCAATTATCTCAATGTGTAAAGCTTTCAATAAGTTCTACTGCTTTTTGGACTTCAATATTACCGTTGCCACGTTTAAATATTCATGTCTGTATTCAAATATATAGCAAGTAAGGTTATCTTAAGTTTTATTTTATCTTTAATATTGCAAAGGTCCCTGCGCGCGCCACGCAATTATCTCCAATAAAAAAATGAGTTTGACACACCTGGTCTATGGGATCAATAGATCAGTTTTTTAGGAACTGGAACGATTCTCATCTAGACTGTTCCTTAGTAGCTTACAATGAATATTTGCTATGTTATTCATTTTAATTTGTTATAGATCCATGAACATGTTTTACCAGTTGTCCTATTTAGCCCTTTTGTATTATCTAATATTTAGTCACTTAAATCTTACGCGTTATGCTTTACATTTCTTTCGTGAAGTTACTACATCTGGAGTATGTTGTGTTTGTCCTTTTATTGCAAATAACTTCAACCATCTTGTTTAAGGCCGGTGAGACCCCGTAGGTTGAAGTACTTACAAGAAAAAGAATATGTATATGCTTATTCCTGTTTTTAAATATAATCCAGGTTCTTTTGTTACCAACCATAAAGATAGGATAGGATAAAGATGGTAAAATTAATTGTCCTTGACTTTGACTGAGATAGAGACTTTGAAGAACTTTTGAATATCAAAAAAAAAGCTTGCATCAATCAATCACAGACGACTTTTAAATGGAAAATCTATCAAATCCAATCAAACTGTGTAGCACTATAATGGCCAATCGTGAGCGTTTAAAAACAATTAAAATGAGTCAGTAACAGGATATAATTTGCGTACCAATTGCCAATTTTCTTTATTGTCAGTTAACTTATACAATTCATCGTTATTTAGGTTCGATTTAAATGAATATTTGTTCATAAATAAATTGCAATGTTAATCTTCATCCGCCTGAATAAGTCATTTCAACGTAACATTTTGAAACACTCTACTCTGAAGAAGCTTCAAAGTAACATTATAAAACATAACAATTTTAGACAATCAAATCAATTTTCCTTAAATACATTTTTATTGAAACAATTATCAAGCTTTCTCTATAAGCTATTCAACAATACTGAAGCGAAATTAACGACAAAGTGAGATCGTCAAAAAGACAAGAAAAATCAATAAGTTAAACTTTAAATGTAACCTAGTATAATGATTTCTTCTTTAATTTTTCAATCTTATCAGCATGTAAAAGGAATATCAAGCAAACTTTAAAAGGGAACAACAAAGAATAGAACCGTTGATGCAAAATGGTATTAAATTTTAAATAAAAGTGAGCGATGCGTAAGTGTTTTCATCCATTTGTGTGAAAGATTATTTTCTCTAAAAATTGATTTCGTGTGTATAAAAAACGACTCTTTCGAAGAGTGAATCTATCTAAATCACACAATATTAGCCAACCTACCTTTCCATCTGACAGTTGAGATACCCGTCCACCACTCCGGCACCTGATTCAACCATATTGAGTATGTCCTTCACCGAGAACGGTATATTATTGTTCGCTTCGTTGCCACTTGATGCTTCCGAGTGTGTTAGATCGTAGTATCCTTGCTGGAGCATCCTTTCTTTCGCTCACCACCGCACTCAACTATACTGTCCACCTTCACAACAGATTCACAATGGCTTTCTTAAACTTTTGAACAGTATCAATATTAAACCATCACAAACACTTGATAGAGTGTCAACATCACTGTCTTAGGCACAACAATATAACAATCTAAATTCCACCTCACATCAAAAACCAGATAAACATTATTTGTATAAAATCCAACAACAACTGTTTTTTTGCACTTTAATCCAACAGCAACTCCATATTGTCCTTTGCCAACATGTGCTACATTCTCGAGCTCAGACAGCTTCTGCCCAGAACTGCTGCAACGAACTGCACACGAACGTCCTTTCGCCCAAACCACATGTGACCGACTGTTCTTGGGCGTACGGCGACCCGCACATTCCGATATCTGGTGCCATCGAATTTCCAGACCCCGGCGAGCAACTGCGGCAATGTAACGCAATGCCGTGCTGAAACGAGACGGAAACACTGCGTACTTGAGAAGACGATTCTGGTCGGAAAACCAAAGCGCTGTGTTTCTTGCACTGGTGCTATCCTTATTCGATCGATGTGCTTCTTCTTTTCCATTCAACCGTGCTGTGCTGGGGAAAGTTTTATACCGCTGTTTTGTATCACTGCGAGCTGTGGGCCAATTTTCCTCCGGTTCGATGGCCACAACTATCCGGCCTCGAACACGCATGCAGGGTGGTGTATGTGATGCTTTCTCACAAACACACACTCTCGCGTTTGTGAATCGTACTGTGGAGGGAAAACGCATCGGACACTGATTGGTACACGGGGAGAGATTTTCCACGTACGGGATTCGCCTCGGTTCGGTTTGATCTTGCGCAGTCGGATGCGCTCGTACAGTAAATTTCCCGCCATTAACCAATACCAACCAACCTGTGCTGTATTAAAGATGGCGATCGAGGTTCATCAGATTATTCCGGGAAAAAAATTACACCACCCGATAGAAAGTGTTCTGCAAGATATCAAAAGAAGCGGTCACAACCACCAAGAGCAGTGATGTTCAAACGGGAAAGTATGTCTCTTTCCTTCAATGACTTTCAATCTGTACACATTGTCCATAAATGTAATGAAAACACACACACACACACACCATCGAGCCATAAGGCAAAGCAAGGCCAGGAATCCTTCGATTCATTCGAGCAGGCGTCTCCGGTCCACCGCTGGGAAGACATCTGGAAGCAATGTTGAACGTCCAATTTGTTTGATTTGTGTTTTGGTTTTTGGTCGGTGTCGCTTTTCTCCTTGCACCACCGAGAGGACCGGAGACAGAACCGAAAGGACCTCCAAGGATTTCCAGACCTTGTCCCGTCGGTCGAAGGGCCATCCTGAGCGCAATTGCATGTTGTATGTCTGTTTTACATAATCGAGTCCGCGGTGGGATGCTGGTGCGCCATCGGCAAGGATGGGCCGGAGCGGGCTTGCGGGTCAGCTCGGTTGTGTAACACAAATTTACAACCCTCGGGAGGGGTTGTAGCGCCGCCGGTGCATTCGGGATTGTCTAGACGATTGACGACAATGACATGCGTGTACGCAAAACCAGCGGACAAGCGGACATTTGGTCCATTTCTAGAACAACAACATTGTCATTCGTGTGTCAATGTATGTGTGTGTGTATGTGTGTATATGTGCATCAAATCGGGAAGAAGTTCCACCGAGCCTGTCCATCTACTCGGTGACACGATTTCACTTGATGACTTTAGGCACATACCCAGAGCGCGACCGTAATTCGACACTACGTCAGCCAACAAAGCAAGAAGGTTGTTTGGCGGAGGATCATGTCAACAGAGAAATAAGCTGTCAGTGATATGGGCCAATGTCAGTGCGGGGATTTTACCCCGCATTCAAAGGATTCCATTGTTGGGTGGAATAATCGAACGTTCTGAAATGCTCTTTTTCCCCAGTACAAGGGAGACTGAAGTGCGTACGGATGGTAAAGGTTGAGGATAAACAGAAGTGTTGTGCGGTGGAAAATCGGTGGAAATTTTGTACTCACCAAAGCGGAAAATGTTGAAGAATGCAAGAAATGTTCAAAGAAAGCAACTTTATTTAAGGTTTTACGATATAGCTGACGTCAGCTTTCCGTTGAGGCAAGAATGGTGTTAAATGTTAACAAATGAATAATTTATTACTTTTAACCAGGAAAGTTTACAGAGCTCATAAAAATCGATTCAACACAGGCATAAAAAACCCCGCACTTGACAAGCTAATAAAATTTCCCATATTTTACAATCGGGTCTGGAGCAGAGCAGTGAAACGAAAAGAAAAGTTTTTAAATTCATATTATTGTTGCATCAGCAAGCCAACAGCTTAACGCAGCTAGGAAATAATACTCGGATCATATTATAACAAGCTTTATTGTAGACATATCAAGAATTCAATTCGAAACAAATGTAAATCTTTTGAATAATATTTTATATGCATGAACAATATATGGCCAGTTTTAATAGTAAAATTTAAAGAGATGACAAAGTTGTGTGTTGGACTTTCCATTTTGTTAAAAAGAAATCATTCTGTCCTCAATTAAATAGAAAATAAGGTATGCTACTAAACCCTGAGGCTGTCCTGTGGTACATTCGTCAATTTGTACGACTTAACAACATGCCCGTCATGGGGTTCAAGCCCCAAATGGACTGTCCTCCCGTAGCAAGCCTCATGTTCGCCATGTCCGAGTAGGACGTTACACCAAGCATAAGAAAAAGAAGACCTCAACCAAAGCTTAAACAGCTAATAAAATAAAAATAAAATAAAATATTTTAACTATCTATCATTTGTCGATAAAAGTAAACAAATAAGCACAATCATTAATATTTACCATAATGAAAGGCGTTCGTTACCCTTCGACATTCTAAGAACAGATAACTGAGGACAAAATGATAAAAAACACATTTTACAAAAGATTGAAAACTATAACCTTAACCGTACAGCTAATTTATTTTTACTTAAAAATCTAGTTTAATGAATAACGTTTAAATGAACCTTTGTCAAATTCAAAAGTAGATTAACTTTAATCGAATCAGTTTGAGTATGTTTTCTACTAGATTTGTAAAATATTTTGGTTTAAGATTTTTTTTATTTAATATTTGCTTCTTCTAGAAAGCATATTATCTAGACAAGCTACTAAGTGTTTTTTTTCTTTAGTCTTTCTGTTGGTTCTTGTTCTTTTGTGTTAATTTAAAAATATGTTCCAAAACGACCTTTTACAATGTTCATCATCAAATGCAGCCACCTCTAAACCTTATCTTTTTGAATTAAAGCATTAAAGCAACTCGTTCCATAATGCACCCGTCATCATCTCGCCGTGTCTTTGCCTTATTTGTCGTTTAGTTTGTGACATTCCAAACATTTTCTCATCTCAGCACCATGCACCCGGTCTCTCACACACACATACCCGCACCCACTCCCCCCCCCCCCCCAACGGGTGTGCCACAAAAACAACGACGAAACATCAAAGCCAAAACAAGATGCCCAAGGATTGTAAACGGCGGCTTCTGGTCGCCGGCCCCGCCACTGTGCGGGACTGCGCGGTTCAGCTGGACGGCGGAGCCAAATGCTGACAAATTGCAACTTCCAGCAGCCCCGGGGAGTGCATTAGCGTTACATAATTTATGCTACTGCCTACTGCTGTCACAGAACCACTTGAGCTCGGGATGAAGATTGTTCGGATGAGCCTGAGGCTGGGAATGGATTGCTCGGAAACAAAAGCACTCGCTCGGCTCTAGAACCGCCCGCCGGCTTCTGTCTTTCTGTGGTGCGTTCGGTACGGTGCAGGTTAATGTCGGCAGTGGCGCCACCAGCTGAACATGGACGTCCTGCCAAAGGAAAACAGTCCGTACAAGATGCACGGACGACGAGCAATACGTGTGCGTGTGTGTGTGTGTGTGGTAGTCGATCTATGAATGATGGTTTTATCAACATCAAACCATACGCACTTGGACTCGAATGATGATGATCGATCAATAACTGTTTTGACTGTTCGATCGTGTCTGAGAACGAACGGTGGAAGGTGGCATCCCGATCGCACATCCGGCGTGGATTAAAACCAGATTCGACGGTCACTTCTTTTCCTCTGCCTTTGCCAGGCCCGGAAAGACGAAGAGAAACCCGACCCACTTGAAATTTCCTTGCTCTGGCCGATGTGGTGCTGTTTTTGGAATAAATATATTTAAATAACTCCAGCATAGACGCGTAAAAGATGCGATCTTGTTTTTTTTCTCGCCGACCAATGAACACGTGCTAAAATACGCGAGAATATTTACAAACCATACCAATAAGCCGAGGCAATTTTTATCTCAGATCCGAGTCGCTTCCTAAATTTGGCCTCGATCCAACCGACAACCGCTACCATGCCGATTTTGTGTCATTGCGTTGCGGCGGGAAAGATTAATGGCGATCAATAAAGCCGCTACCGCACATTTAACGCCCTGCCATTTTCCAGCAAACAAACACCCAAACACCCGATCACGATCGCTGGCAGTCGCCGCCGCCGCAGTAAGAATGTTGGCTCAACCTTACCCATGCGACTGTGGAATCGTATTGCGATAACGGGGAAATTTATTACGCTGCCAGATGCCACCGCGGGTCGCCGTTTCGGGGATAAATCCCGGGCGGCTTAATTGAATTTTAATTTGTGTCATAAAACTGATAACCCTTCCGGAATGAGTTTTCCTTTGCGCGTTTGGGGTGTTGCGCAGTGCTTGCAGGGAACTTGCACGTTTCGGTTGAATTTTGGGTGATGAATAATACGTTCGTCCCATGACGCATGATCCCATGAGCCTGGTTGACTAATCGACCTCGATCCACTGATGTGGGGTGTGCTGGTTAAACATTTAAATGTGACAGCTCATAGGTTAATTAGAGGAAAATTATGCAACAAAGTTTTAGTTTGTTTGAAACATATACACTTTTAAATATTTATCGCATTCTTTCAATTATATCATCAACTTTCCTTTATTAAAAAAATCAATCAAATATTGCAAGCATTCACTATTATTATTATTAATGTTGTTATGTCTTCATATGTAGTTCCTTGCAGGATGGTATGAGCTTCATCATAGGTTAAATCTATGAAGTCTTACCTATCACATCCTGTCCTACGGCAACGTGTTTTGACTGTGTGGGTTTTGAAATGTAGTGTGGAAGAACATTTGGATTTTTTTTTCAAAGCGAGCAAATTCATTACGTGTAACTAAGCATAGCATTACTCTAATTTTAAGCAATACGGCAAAGCCGTCCCTACTGAATAAAAAAAAACTAAGCATAGCAGTTTTTGACAGTTATCTTTAACCTGTTAATAAAACCTGTTGATAAATGTTTTTCATATTGTCAAATGTATCACGGGATGTGGTAATGTGGTCACGGGAGGGACAAAATGCTGACAATTTTGTCAAAACAATTTTGTCTTTATTTTGTGGCCTGCAGCAGCCTGGAAATAAAGTTGACAAATATTGAAAATTATAAAAAGTGACACAATTTTACGCTTGTGAACAAGCTTAAAGAGTTATCTGGTGCAGTTGTAATCCATTTATGTAGAAATATTGCTTTAATGCATGTTTCTAATTGATTTTTGTTTCTATTGTGTATCGTATTGTTTCGAACTACGGACACTTAAGAAATTTTCGGATTGTAATAATTTCTTACTAATTCGGTAAATTTGATCGGTTATATTCTTGCAGAACCTACTTAAGTGAAGAAAAACTTTAGAATTTTTGCATATTCTGATTAATACTACTGGCAGTTTCGAGATAATGTTTCAAGGTACGAATGTTTTGATTCAAATTTCAGACAGCTCCAAAATTCCGATTATCGAGACGTCTTCGCTCTCGTAACTTACTTGTCGGCGAGAACAGGCGTACCTTATATGGATACAACGAACCGTTTAGTTACGACAAGGCAATTCAATACATGGTCCCATCACTTTGATTTTAATTAAACGATTAACGCATTTAAAGAAAACATTTTATTAATCTTTAATTTTTTCGACACTGGATCAAGGGAGATGTTAGGGGAATAATTTAGGACTTAGGTGTAGGATAGGTTTTAAGTACTTAATTTGTCACAGCCTCAAGAGTGCAAGACATATAAGCTGGTAAATAAATAAATGTGTTGGTAAATAACTTTTACATACATTCTACATTTTTTTAGTTTTTAACTTCTTGTAAGGTCCTAATTCTGAATGTTTATGTCCTCCGCAACTGACAGGACGACGGTCTTACTGACCTTTTCCCTTGTACTCGTAGATGCATAGAGACGAAATATCGTTATTTTCGTGTTATTATCGCTGCCGAAAAATATTTGCATGCAATTAATCACAATCTACTTCGGTTGTGCGTGATTTAAAACAAGAAAAAAATCTCGCTTTGGATTCCGGTAAGAATAAATTAAATATTTTAAAGATAATCACAGCACAATTTCATCAAACACTATTCATTTTACGCTGGTACGCTGAACCTCATCGATTCTGATGCATTTCAATGCATTTACTTAATGAAAAAGCACATGCTTAATGTCCGGAGTCCGATGCTGTCCGTAATTTGCAACAAAACGAATAATAATATTTCTATGAGCAAACAATAGAGGCTTGACTTGTTGTCATGTGGTATAACTTTTTGTCGTTGAAGTTTTGTCAATGTTCTTATTTTTGATGCGCTACTATTAGAAGAGCTCATTTTAATTTCAAAGTTGACAATTTTTTCAGCATTTTGTCGCTCCCGTGGCTTAGCTAATTTGTGTTTCTAATCGTTAATGCCGCTAATGTGTTTTTACTAGTTTAGAAATTCCATCAATGTTTTTACCACATTTGAAAAGGTGTTTTCCCATAATGCAATCCTTTGCATCCAGTTTATACCACTTTCCGGAGGTCGAATAGGCCTTATACCAGTTTCAAGTTTTGTATGGTTTGTGTCTAGGGTAAATGCGCAAAAGCTCGTCGGAAAGCTTTCCATTCGGTGTACAAATAAGTTTAATAGTTTTTTCTCAGAAGTATGAAAAATTATGTCATTCTAAATTGTACACAAACCATGTGATTTTTTATGTGTATTGATAAAAGTTTCAAAATTATTCTTTCTGTTTCAAGTGTTCTTTAAAATTGTACTTAAAAAAATATATAAAGAAAACAAAATCAAGTCTTATGTTTTAATTAAACTTGCATTTATTTATGAAATATACAGTTATTTATAAAAAATATGTTCATCTCCTTTATTTGATTTGCATCTATCAATATCTGCATTAGAAATTCGTAAAAAATATTTAACTATAAACACGAACTTATATCGAAAAGCAATTCGTAACTATAAAGATGTTCATCACATATAAAACCCTCATGAAGAAGGCAACACCAATTTATGCCAACTACTCCCGCTTGTTCCGTTTCCTTGCCTTCGTCAGTTGCAATTGCTACCAGATATGAAACGCAGCTCAACCTTCACAGCAGGATCGGCTGATAAATCTCACAACAACAACAACAACAAAAACGAAGAGAAACAACCCCACAGCACCGACCCGCATTGCAATGGGCTGACCTTTCGAGCTGCCAATGCTTCGATCATCGCCGGCACGCTAATCGATCGTTTGTCCAAGTTCATAAACATACCATTTCCATCCCAATGCGGTTTCAATGCGGTGTGTCCTCATTTGGCATGATTAGCTGATTTCAGGCTGACTCCGTTAGCAGCGAACGAGCTGATGCTGCTGCTGTTGCCGCTTCTTCCATTAACACACCCCACCGGGCCGCGGTTTTATCATGGCAGCGTGTCACGACACATATGCCACAGTAGATCATGCCCGATCACGAATGATCGTTTGCGCATAGATCGATTGCATCGGCATCGAGCGACGCTTTGACTATCAAAAGAGCGGATGGAGCGAAAGAGAGAGACATCCCTCACCTCATTCATTACGACAATTGCTCAGAGTGATTCCGTGATTCATCCGGAGCCGAGCCGAAGCAGTTTCGGTTGAGTAATTACGAATCATAAATTACAATCAAAACCCCAATTGAGGTGCCGAAAAGTGGCCAAAGCGCGGGCGCGCACGCTCGCGATCAAACTGGACGGACAATGGACGCGTACTTGCGGTTTCAACACTTGCGGCCGGACGAGCCTTCGATCGGAACGATTTTCGGGGCGGCCACCTTTCCTGACAGGCCCCAATTTGGACGGCGTAAGCGTGTGGCCGATCGTGTTCCCGATCGGGCACGTGCGGCCGTTTTGGTGCGGCTTTTGCTCAAAGCTGTTTGATTTTGCTGCATTCTTGTTGTCGGCAGTATCGGCGGCTTTGCTCAGCACAGCACAAATATCTCACATCAATCAGCGCCCAATCAGCATCCCGCACAGTCCGTGAGGCCATTCTTTCGCGCCGTTTGCCGGACGGTGCTTGATGATTTGTTTCGCTGTGTTGGAATGTTTGCTCACCAATTCGATATGCTCTTCTATACGTACGATATGTTTCTTCTAGGAATGTTATTAATGATGAAATTGCAAGAAAAGAAACGTTATGTTTTATATAATTCGTAAGCAAATTTAATCCTTTTATTACTACGTATATGGCACATTTGTAATGCAAAGAGTGATCACTAAACCGCAAACCAGTTTTACATACCAATCATACTGATCATGACAGCGTTTCATCCAAATTCACACACAAAAGCATTTGCTGATTTTTCCTGTGAGAAATGCTTCCTTGCAGCAGCTGGAAGCATAAATACCATTTGCAAAACATTACAATAATTCATTCCTTTTCAAATATTTAAAACAGAGATCGTGGAGGTTTTTGCTACTGCTGCTACTGCTCTCTAAATACCAATTATTTCCACCCATAACAAGCCACAAACAGCGGCATACATTTCGGTATGCAAGCAATGCATCATCTTCGGCTGACAATGGATTGTTCCAATCAAAAAATGATTTCCTACCAGAAAGTGGAACTCGCCAGCGAGCTCACGCACGGTGCGCTGACAAAACGGACCCGCGAATGGACGACGCACACGCTTTTCTCCTTTTAATGATATGAGCATTATTAAGATTCACCCATCACGTCTTTTACGAGAATTTGTCCACCCTCTCCCTTTTGGGGCAGGCAGGGGACACACTCCACCATCATCACGGTCTTAAAATTGTCTCTCGGTTGCCTTTCTCCGACCCGGTTGCCCTCCCCCCGGTGCCATTTGACTGAATCGTTTATAACGATCTCGATGTTTCGATCGCACCACCACCAAAACCAACGATAATGAAACGCACGTTCAAGCTCTCGGCACTCGGCACTCGGCATGCGTTCGTTCCCTTTTTGACTTCCCCCTTCCCGAAAACAATCGCTTTTGCCAATTTGACATTTCGCTTCACATCATTATTACAGATTTAGATGCTGGAACAGAGGATTACTTCTGCCGTCACCAAGGCACTTGCTCCTGGCGGTTAAGTCGGGCATGCATCTTGCAGGCAGGCAGGCTAGCAGCCCTGGGCACACAGGTTTGGGAGGATTGACGTAAAATATTTCCGAGCAGCCAGTAAACAGCTCCCCCTGCCATAGCTCCCTGCACAGTTCGCGTACGGTCGATTGCAGGTTGCGATTCAGGTTGCGATTTCTGTCAAACTATCGATCGATCGTTAATTCAGAATCAATCTCCGATTTATTCCACCATCCTGTCAGCGCTGCCTACGGTAGCTTCCGGGCGAATTTGTTTGTGCGAAGCGAATGGACCGTCTCGAAGACGAAGAGGGAGGGTTGCCGGGTCTGTTGTGGGTCACAGTTGACCCAACGCAAAGCACAAAAAGAGGATCTTGTTTTGTGTGTGTGCTTTTTTTTTCTTCTCTTCCTTCTTGCTTTCCCATTCGTCCTAGAAGTTTCGCTCGTTAGTTTATTTCCTTATTTCCTTGCATGCGCCTTTCTGTGTTAGTGTGTCTGTGTGTGCATGTTTGTTTGGAAAAACTTGTCAACCGATTGTCCTGCTGCTGCTGCTGCTGAATTTATTTATTGATATCTTCTTTGTCACAGAATGCCTTGCCAATGTTTTATCTCTCGCTGTTTGCACATGCACCCCCGAAAATGTGAGCCTTACAAATTGACAGGCAAATGAATTATGATCGTTAATTTGTATTGGAATGGAATCGATTGTTTTCACTGAGAGTTGAAGAGAGCAACGGGTGAGGCAGAGGTATGACCGGGACGCAGGCAGGGCAGATCTCTCGTATGAATGCTGAAACCTTCATTAAGGACACGGAAAACATGGCCCATCGTGAAATCGGTCATAAATTCGGGTCTTCCCGAATTTTGCGATCTTGGAGACACTCTCGTTGGACGGTGCAACCGGATGAGCAGAGTAATTGGATCGATCGAAACGGTTGGCCCAATGCTTGAAACGTAGTGCCTGAATCCATTATTTACCGCTTCGAAGGGACTCACAGGAGGTATTTCCACATTACATACCGCCTTTGCTGTGAGGTTATAAAGATGAGGGTGTGATAATTTCCCAGCGACGAACTGCCCCGACCGCGCACGAGACGATCAGAAGCTCGATCGCCTAGCTTCATTCATAGGATGCAACCGTGTCGTCTCAATCGTGAGATGAAATCGAGTCACCGAGCTGACTCATGGCGATTGCTTAACAAATCGGTTCCGGAATTAAGCCTTCCCTTTGCTTCGTCTCAGTGCTTGGCGTCAGTTCCGGAGAGCTGGATGACTCGACTGGATCGGTTTGTGCGATCTTCGATATCGATCAGCTGAGCCCATTGAATGGATTTTCACCTGACCTCACACATTGCAATCGCTGCGAATGGTGAGAAACTGGGAATATTAATTTCCCTCATATTAAACCGGGAAAGTACGGGCCTGTCGGGAGGTGATGGCGCGAAAGTATCTAGGAGTTCGCTGGGAAGCTCCAGGTGATCGAGGCTCTCACGGCCAGCTAGCGTGAATAAAGTGAATCGAAAGTTTGAAAGTACTCATAATAATTAAAATCACAAGAAATGCACTGCGACAAGAAATGATGTTCGATCTTTTTTCGATTTCTCTTTATCTCAACAAGTCTTTAGGGTTAGATCAATAATGAAAGAATCTATTACATTAGGATGAATCATTACATAAATTATCTAATTATTACAGCACTTGTCCTCTGCTCTGTATGAGTCAGTGCTTCTATCGAAATAAATCACTAGAGAGTAGAAAATCCGTATTTAGTATACAAGCTATTCTGTAGAATTGTCTGTTTAGCAATATAGGATTTAAAATGATACTGAAATGACATTTAATCTAGTGCAGAGCTTTATTGTTATCTCAAGCTACAGAGTTGCATAAAATTCCTGAAGTATCTTTGGATCTCCGAATTCAATTAGTTCTCTTATAATTACATATTTTAAACATTCAACTCAAGATCACAAAAATACAATTTGTTCTAGCATTTAAGAAAATAATCTTCCTGTTCAACATTTCATCTTTAGCTTTGCTCTGTTTGTGTACGGTAGTTTGATTGCTGGTGGAAGATAGATCAGCAATAGTGGTTTCCTTCCCTCGTGCCAGCCATAAACCGTTTAATGATGACATCCATTTACTGTCTTTCGTTTACAGCTTACCTGTTTTTAATTTTCCCTCGTGGTGCATTTTAGCGATTGGTAGCCCAAGATAAGGATCGCAACTAGAACCAACAGCGATTCTGAAACCAACAAAAAAAAACGAAAAAAAGGTTCCACCTGCAATCGTTAACGGGAGTCCCATTTTGTTGGCTTTTTTGTCTTTTGGCGTTTGTTGGTTTAATGCAATTCCTAAAGTTTTCATGGACTGTCAAGGCTTCGTTTAGGCACTTCCTGCCATGCCTAAAATAGTCCAAAAACTAATATCTGCTCATCGTTAGTTTGTTGCAACCCTGAACAGTTCTTATTTTTATTTCAGTCGTTCAGTTAAACAGTCGAGGCTTCCCGCTTCGACCTTTTCTCAAATTTGTCCATTCAGCGCAATGATTTGTAGTTTCCAATTAAAGCAATATGCACGCTTCTAAGAGACAAACGCACTTGCTCGGTAGGCGTTTGCGATCGTTAAACGGAACCAGGCACGCCTGCCACGGTTACCGAACTGCGCAAGCAAATCGTTAACCAAGAAACCGGGAGTTAATTGAGTTGTAAATCAAAATTATCGGAAACCTTTCCCGGGACGACAGGATGCGTAGAGGCGCGCTGGAATTGCTTTTCAATACGCAGCACAAAAACAAAGGCACAGGTGTACCGGTAGCTCATTTGTAGTTTGAACCCCATTACTCAACTGCCGATCGTACCGATACGATCGCGGAGGGGCAGATGGGATGGTAGAAAAGGATTTAAAAATGTGTCACTGATAAATGCACTTTTCCTGCGCGCTCGACCTTGTTCATGGGTGTAAGTTATTGTGATGAATTGTTAATTCATTTATGCGCTTTATCATTGGCTTGATTTTCTTTATGTGGTTTCATTTCCCCTTACTAACTTCTTCATTTCATTTCTATCAATTACAAAGAACATCTTGACGTAAAAAACAATGATACGGAGAGGGTTTTTTGTATGTATTCCTTTTGTATGTATTTATTTGTTATGAAAATAATAATAATAACAATCCATTCATTTAGCGAGTTTTCAAACACACTCCCGCAAGCTATACGATATCAAACGATCTTCGGATGCAGGTAGGCATGAAAGGCCTTTCTTCACGAGAAAGGATCAGCCGAAAGATACGCACGATACGATCTATCCTAAATTATTGTTCCAATCCGCCTTACGCCATGTACCGCCTGGCCATCAAGACGTTTGCAGTTACATCCCGAACTTTTCTCAGCAGATCGCTTGCAGATGCGGTGCAGATGAAAGGACGATCGATTATCGGTACAGCGACGACAGGATTACATGAGATGCAGCAGCCAGCAGGCTGGAAAGGCTTGCCAGCCGTTCGGGATGAAACATTCGGTGCATCAGATATTCGTCAATAGGACCGCTATGTAACGCATGAGGGTGCGTGTGTAGGCAGTACATTTGTCAGTTGTCAATCCGTATGTGCGTTTGATTTATCGATAACGGTTGAAGGAAGAAATTGTGTTAGAATGATAAACGATCGGGCAAGTGCTTGTCGAAGGGTTTCCATGGAACAAGTAAATATTTAGGTAGCATTATATTTATCGGATAAACAAGTCTAGTGAATGCTGCTACGCTCCGGCACGATTATGAATTTGAGGCCAGAACAATTACACTAGCACTGCAGTGAGAGAGGTCCAACCAATTCCTTTATTTGTTATTAAACTCTATTCTATTAAACAGATATCTCTTCAAATCTTTGATGAACATGAAATAATAATTTAAAACATTCAATTCCTGAGTAGGTGTAAGAGATGTTTTAACATATTAAATATAATGTAATATTCATACCAAATTAATAAATATTCTTCTGATGCATGTTTAATGGAGCAGCGAATTTTTATCTATAAAATCTGTTGTTACTTTTGATATTCCTTTTTTCAAACGATTAAATATATTCAAACAACGTTGGCATTCTGTTGGGTAAATATCTTGAAAATATCATTTGCTAACGATCATTGTACCTTAAAATCAGACCACCCAAAGAGCTCGATTCCAATGGCGATCGATATCAGTCTACAAATTACAAACAAATGATCGCATACCAACCCGATCCGATCAGCGACAGTACATCTCGATCGTTCGAACAATCCATTCCATTTGCTTGCAATCGCAAACGAAAACAATACACTGATACTGTTCAAACTACGGATCAGCCGATGGACGCAAACGACGTGGCGATCAAATGGAAAGCTTTAAATGAACGAACACAAATACCAAAAAAATAATTCAACCACACCATTTGAAGATCGCCGACCGATCTGTGCCAGCGCAATGTGACTTGCAAGAAAACTGGCCAACAAAAGTCCGACACGACCTAAAGCGGCATTCGGTATTGAGCTCGTTTTTCTCATCGCTATCGTTTTGACACCGGCCAATCCAATCCAGGAACTGCGTGAATTATCGCAATCAATTGCGAATTAATAAAAAGAGTAATTTATTTGCGTTCCGCTTTTTGCGGTCTCTTTTTTGCGCCTTGCTCAATGAAGCCAACGGAGAGACAAAAGCCTATCGGAATAGCATGGAAGTTGGTAAGAACGTCCGCACGATTGGCGATCGTTGAACGAGATGAGGTTTTAATTTCAGTTTGCCTGCGGCAAGGGCTGAGGACACCCCTTAGCACACCCCGCTGTGGAGCTGCAAAAACGGAAGCGAAATGCAATTATCACTTGCGAGTGTGCCCGTGCCCCGTACCATCCGCTCATCTATCTTGGCGATGGCCAAGCCTTTAACCGACGATGATAGTGCGGAGGCCGACCGATAATAATCGGATTGGTTTTCGAATTACACGCTGTGTCGGTGTCAGCGTTCGGTGCATTTCGGAAGGAGGGTAGCAAACGAACTGCACTCGCCTACCAACGGCAATGATTGAATGATTATTCTTGCTTGATTGATCATAACAATGTTGTCACAGTCGTGAGCCATTGTATTCGTTTTATTTATGTTCTCTTTTTTCCAGAATCAGGTAGATTTTGCATTTACGTCACATAATACCATATTCTGATTAAAAGATCATTCACATACTTTTATCTCTAGGCTTAACATTTCATTTGAATTTGTTGCTGTTTTCGGCATAACAATCTACGTACAATTTCTTTCCTTTACTATAATTTCATGTCTTTGATTATGCGATTGATTATATTTTGTTATTCACTCATATTGTTTATTTTTAATTCTATTTTTTATTGTTTTCAGCAGCCTCGGTTGGTTTTTTATTTGATTTTTACTGTTATTAATGTTTTATATATTTCTTATGCTTTAATTTGGGAATATTATTTTCAGTCGCGTGAATTTAAAAAGGAAGGTTGCATTTCATGAATTTTATTTCATGAATTGATACTGATAATTTTATCATTGCAGTATATATGCTATACAGAACTTATTATAATACACACCATCAGCTATAGACACATTGTAATATTGTAACTTTGGAAAGCCAAACCACACCATTATAACACGTTCAGTAAATAAGATCATACCATAGCAACACACGCGGAAGAGTTCAGGCCACTCCATTCATACAAATAACAGTTGTGACACACTTATCAAAAACAACCGAAACGCACAACATAAAGCAGGAACAGTTTATGCTTTATAACCCAAAGCAGGAACAGTATATGCATTAAAACCCAAGACAGGAACTAAGTGACAAGAAACTTCGTTCTCTTGAGTAGCTTCTCTTGAGTATAAATAAAACCAACTCCGATCATGGCAGATAAGATTTGTTCGGACTTACAGGATAGGACTATGTCCATCCAACATCTATCGACGTCTCATTTAAAGAGTTTAGTAATGTCCCCCTACCCAAGGTAAGGCCTCTAAACTCCAACGTTTCCAGTAAGGTAAACCTCCTAAAGGTTTCTATGATCGCCTGAACGATCAAGTGTTGAAAGTCCGCTTCGAAACAGTATCCACTTCAGTTCTGCCTATTTAGGTAAACGATGACCTTCCTTATCCATGTTTGAAGGCCACCCTGGCCAACGCGAGTTTAACGTTACTACATTGCTACCGCCCCAAAAACAAACATAATACATCATTGTACGCTTTATAATCTTTGTTCTTCCTTGCCTTCTCGGCCTCTTTATGTTTGTATAATTTTATGAATTTTATGAATAATTTTATGAATTTTATGAAATTTTCCGAGATCCATTACGTACAACGTAATTAGTTAATAATAATTCATCCATAAAATTCCATTCAATATCACTGATTGAACATCATAGAATTGTTCTTTATAACCGTATAGATTTGAATCAATTGATATATGAAAAGTTTAGTAGTTGATGACCATATAATGATTTTTAATAAATAAATAACAATTTATTTGGTCCTTCTTGTCATGCCATTTTGGAACAGATGAATACATTTGAAACATGTGTTACAAAAGCTTTCTTTGAATCCATTGAAAAAAATAAATGAATTTTGCAAGAACTTTATTAAATAGCTTAAATTGGTTAATAATAGTCAAGGCTATGGTAACGTAAGATAAATAGGAGCCTTACTTACACATGCCATATGAACAAGAAAATCAAGTATGCTTTATGATCCGGTTGGAAAAACGACGGTGTACTTGCGCTTCTCCAATGACCATTTCACCCTCCATCATACTCCCATCATCATACTACGAATTCTAAATCAACTCATCGAAGAATTTATGGCAAATGAACGAAACTTAAATCAACTCTTTTCCAAAAACACATACACACGCTTCTCAATTTCCATGCAAATTTCATTTCCTCGCGCGTTTCACATGAAAAGGCCGCTAACTCTCAATTTTCGTCACAAAAAGCCTGTTTGAAAAAAAAATTGTCAATCATAAATTCATCACCAGCAGGATCTGCGAAACACTTTACTCGTGTACCGGTCAACAAAAAAACAATCGGAATAAATTGAAACACTAATCTACGTGCGTAGTTCAGTCCAAATAATCGCGATCCAATTGCGCCTGGAACTTAATTTCCGTCGCAAAAGCTTCGCACGTTGATTGAACAAACAAATTCATCATCTGTTTTCCTCTTTGAGCGGTGTGTGTTTCAACGATTCAATCACTACGCATTGCAGTGATAAGCTCCAAAAGGATATTGGATTTATGCCAATCCTCCACTACCTTTTTTTATTCTGACAGACCGTTAGCATTCCCACATGAGCCCACGCTGTTTTCCTGCTTTTCTCTTCAATGGCATTCGTTGGGGAATTGAAACCACGCCGGATCCATTGGCGAGGATCACCTTGTTGTGCCGTGGCATTCAATTAACCACGCTGCATTATATTGCTTACTATTTGCTGCTCGCAAACAAACACTAGCTGGTCGCATCCACACTCATTAGGAACACGGGTTCTTCCGTGCTCGCCCTGCACCAACTCCAGAGCCGATGGGCACCGATACTCAGCATCAATTCTGCTCGGTGTTGGTATTTGAAGAGGCTAAATTTGTCATTATTACCGACAAACGGGACACATCCTTCAAAAGGCCCCATTCCGGCAGCGCACGGGAGGGTCATTTGCGACACCCCCCCTCCCAGCTTCGTAACGGGTTGCTGCTTCTGCCACCTCTACGCATCCCGCAGGTCAGGATGGACAGCAGGTGTAAGAAACTGGGCCCGAAAAAGTGGTCGAAACCCATTTACCACCAGAGTCGATGCTGCCCTTGCGCCTTGCGGTCCCACTTGTGAGATTGCTTGTTTGTCCCGGCACGAAGAAAGGAGTTTTGCCGCTTGTTTGCATTCGAATCACTTCGGCGCAACAAACACTCACACACACACTGGTCATCAAATGCCGCTATTTGGGCAGGCACTACGGGATGAGGCTGGCTGGATGGCTGTGGTCGGTGTTTTGTTTTTCTCTCTTTTGTGGCCGGTGGTACACGCTGAAAGGGTTTGCGCGAGGTTTGAAGATTTTTAGACAATTAATAATCAAACATCATGCGGAGTGTTAATTGTTAATCGCTTCAGCAAACAAACCATTTATTCAACATTTGCATTCGTTTTTAGTGCTGATTGAAAGAGGATGACCAAAGAAAATGAGCCCCATTCCCGCCGAAGGTGTTCGATGGAATCAGGTTGTATTGATTTAAAATGACTCGATTGAAACCAAACAAAGGAATGGATAATTATTACCGATGAAAAGTCATTGATCGTCTCTTTAAATTGTAAAATTAAAAAAAAAGTTATTAATTCCTAAAACTAAGTGAAATGCTCAATAATGATCATGATATTGAGCACGATTCAAATACTTGTGTTTTAAAAATAGCTGATTAGCAGATATTGTAAAGAGATTGTAACGAGAAACTACCCAATTATAACCCCGACCGTTCTTTTAAAAAGTTTGTTAAAACTATTAAAACTTCATCTTCTCTTTCTTTTGGCTCAACAACCGTTGTTGGTCAAGGCCTGCGTGTACCCACTTGTGGGGTTGGCTTTCAGTGAGAAGGATAGTCAGTCCTACGTTTGGCGGTACGGTCTATTTAGGACTTGAACCCATGACGAGCATGTTGTTAAGTCATACGAGTCATCTGTACCACGAGACCGGCTAATTAAAACTACTATTGATAATACTATAATATAATACACTAAAAAAAAACAAATAGCGAAAGGTTGAATAGATGGACACATGAAGGAAAACTTTGAAAATCTAGGAATATATAATTACAATGACCATGAAATAGTGCATAAGATGGACACCTGTTCAAAATGATGAGAATTAAACTGATTTACTATATTTACTTATTACTTATTTTCTTTGAAATCTCATATAATCTGTTATCTAAAACTGACATGTTAATGTCTCTTCTTTTTGATTAAATATAAAGGCAAGTAGTTCAAGTTCCGTAGTAAGGAAAGTCAGGGTTGGTTCAATACTGTGGGTAAGATCGACATCTCGCCGTTTTAGTATAAACACGAACTTTTGAAAAAAAAAACAATTGGTATACCTTATTATCATTACCCGTTTCGAATATTTGAGTCACACTTTACTGATCATATACCTGTTAATTGTCAAAATAAACAACAAAACACTTGGTGCTTCTGATTGACATCCGATATATTTTTTACTTATGGGACTTAAGTTGTGGAAATTAATGTGGCCAATGGGAGTAAAATCGGTCTTATTAGTAGTATGTTAACGCTGTATTTATATCATAATTTGGAAGTGCCTTTATTTTCTAGAGATGTCTCGCGCGGCAAACGCTGGGCAAACACTCAATTAAAATAAACCTTAGAAGCTATAAGACTGGAGATGACAACAAACCAAGCAGCTTATAATTATGGAATTTAGAACTATTTTAAAATTAGGTATTATTATGGCTTCGATCCTATTTAGTGCTTATTTTTGCCCGGTTTAGGCTTAACTGAAAAATAAAATAGTCGATTCTTTGGGATCACAATGACCGATGTTCGAATTATGGCTCTCGAGTCCCGAGGAAAATTAAAAACAAATAAAATAAACACTCTTTTATTTTATGAAACAAAAAAAAATGCTGGAAAATATTGGCTACACGGTTATTTTTTAAAGGAATCCGGAACATTCATTTTGTAAACCAGATGCTATCTCCGCTGCTTCTACTATCTGGAGGCTGGTTCCATGCTATTTGTAACGAAATTTTTGTTCTTGATTGTAACTTCATTTCTTTTGCATGTTTCAATCCAGCAACCGCAGTTCCTTGTAAGATGGTAAATAATAAATCAAAAAACCTTTTTAGATGTGTACTAGTAATTTCACATTGGTCAAGGTATTGCAATCAGGAGAAAACCTTAAGGTGTCGAAACTAAACCCAGTTCTCCTGGTCAATTTAAATCCAGAAGAGTGCGCACGATTTAAAATTTGTTTTGCTCATTAATTTAACCAATTTTGCATACATCATGATACAAATATTCTCGAATATGTTGCTATACTTTTAGTTTGGGAGCTAGATTGTTAAGTTATTCAATAATTACTTTTATTACGTATTTATGAGAAGTTTTCATCTTACCCGCAGTGTCCGTCTTTGCCTACCTTCCCCTGTGTAATTTTGTTCTGGTTGCCACGTTGCGACCTGTAATAACTTATAGTTTGGTAATAGTTCAAAGAAGAACAGGTAATAGTTTGTGAAATTATTCTTTTGTTAAAAAATGATGAATTTAAAAAGTCCAGACACTACTTAATGAATGACTATTCCACGTTAGAATTTATAAATAATGATGCACGTACTACTATGTTCCATTATGCTTCAATGATGTCAAATTTTTTAGTTCTTTGTCTAACCAGATAATTGTGTCACACTGTCAGCATTACGACACGGAAACATCAGATTCAATAGATCCATCCGTTACCTATGCTCCCAATCGGACACCATCACCAAACTCTATGCAAAGTATCGATCGTTAGCAATAAATTCACCAAAATCGTTTCCAAACCTCCATCGGCAAACTTTGTTGCACGCGGGCTTGAGACAACAAAAGGATCAACTTCTCAGTTCTGCTGAAAAGCCACAATCCATGCTGTTCCCACCACCCCACGCTCCGTAAAAACAACATGCCATACCTTCATGGTCGACCGTACAGGATGTGCTCGTTTTGATGTCGATGGCTTTTGCATTGTGCTTTTTTTTATTATTTCCGAATGCATAATGCCATGCCGTGCGCCGTGTTTTGTTCTACTAATACGCGCATCCCGCCCCGACCTCACCAGCTCGCTTAACCCCGGTCCCACACCGTCATGTAGGTGACACGATTGTGGATAAGTGGGGACCGCAACAAGACGGAGGGCATCTTGCATTTCTGTAGATGTCTATATTTGCTGAAGATTTGCATACGATTCAGGCATATGCGAGGCCCCGTGGGGGGGGGGGGGCGAAGAAGAAAAGGTATTGTTTCCCAGCCCGTGGGCCACTGGCTTGGCGGTTTTCCTTGGCGGGGCTTTGATCGCAGACGCACAGCGCAGCGAAACACTGCGCGACCGGAGATCCGCCCAGCCCGATAGCGCACCATTGGCGCAGTGATTAACAATCGAGCAGCCTCCGTTTGCTTCCGCTAGTGAAGGGGGAGGGAGACGCGAGGGTGGAGATCGGTGTTGTACGGCCACGCGGTTCTTCATTTCTTTCCCAGCACACCGACGGACCGATCACCAGGCCCCAGCCGACAGGCTCGTCGTTCGACAACTAAATATTACAGCCACTAAACATCCAAACCGTACGGCGGCATCCTTTTGAGATGAACGGTCGGGCGGCAAAGTACGGCCGCGCAAGAGGAACTGGAGGGCGTCAAAGGCACAACGGGACTGCCGACTGACTGCTTTGATAAACCCACTCACTCACCAGCACACACACATGTAGACACACATGATTTAACCGTGGCACGTCCGGACAGGCCTGAAGTGCCGGCAAAAATTAACCGAGAAATCAATACTGTTTAATTTATTTAATATAAATGTTTTCCCTGCGCTGTCCGGGCTCGTCGCGATCGTTTCGCTTGCTTTCCGGCGGCACTCCATCGCGATCGACAGTTGATCGGACCGTTCCGCGATCGTGGCGCGATCGGTAAGGTTTGTTGCTTGAGATTTGCTCACTTGTGTACCGATACACACACACACGTACAGATCGAACGGCGAATTGTTGACGATGCTAAACGCTCGGGCAAGTCGGTTGAACGTTGAAAGCAAAACCTTCGAAAGCAGGATTAATGGCTTCATATCGCCTGGCCTCGCGATCGTGAGGCGGAGGAGCACGCGGGCTGAGGTAGAAAATATTATTATAGAAAAACAATAATCATGTTAAACATACGCCAAGCAACGGAACGCGCAACGATTGCACGGCGGTGCGCACAGGTAGAATACGGTACAAGGAAAGGCCAATACTTTTACAAAGGGCTGCAGGAGAGAGAGGTCGCCCAACGAGCGAGCACGAGTGGCGGGGATAAAGAGCCGCCTTGTGAGCGCGCCTTTTCGCTCAAATTGTGATTAATGAGCTATAAATTGAAAATCAATACACCAGCCCCAACTCCCAGCCCTTTCATTCGCTCCCTTTGGATTTCCCTTCACGCCTAGAACCAACCCATTCATGCACCGCCGTTTTGTATCTTTTCGCCTCGTTTCCATGCTCCATGGAAGAGATTATGCTTTTCGGCGTACCTGCTGCCGTTACTGTAGTGGAATTGAGTGGTTCCAGTGTACACACGAAGCGCACACATTCTGGGCAATGGGGAAGATGTGAGGGCCAGACTTGTGGTTGACTGTTTTCCTTGGTACGTTACATTTGCATACCTGGATCGACAGACGGGCAGGCCATTCGGGCAAGGACAGGTTCAAGATCAATGTATTTAAAGAAGTTGTCGCGATGATCTTTGCGACTCACGAGACGACGCGTAAAGCGATGACGCAATAAGAAGCAAGAAAGAACGATCGTGCATTACCAACTTGTGAAACATCTTCATTATGCCGTTCAACACTACCGCTTACGTTGCAGTGTGTTTGGGAAAACAATCATTCCGGTTGAATCTAATCACGCCCATGCATCTAAACTTACACCGCAAAGACAATGACACACCGTCGACAGAACATTATTTATTATTACATAGTTCCCGTCCATGGAAGTAATCTGCAATCGGCTAGGAAATCCCAACCAGCCATCCGATCGAGGAAACAGTTAACGCCCCTACCAAAACACCTCCAACGCTAATCAATTGCTTCCATCTACAAACTCAGTACAATTGATTCCTGCCGTCATGCTCCTGTGTAAACATTCAGCACCTATCTAAGCCCACGAAACTGCTCGCTTTCGTTCGCTCTCTTCCTTTCTCGGCGTGGCTCGGTTTGACAATTTTTCACACTCATCGCCTCGCCCGCCTTTTGTAGGGTTCCGTCCGGTTGCACTTTTCTTCACGTGATCGCTTGGTGAGCTGTGGTCGACTGGTCCGCATCACGAAGGAAGACCCATAAATCCATCAACGAACGCTGACAGCACTGCTTCTCACTTCTTGCTAGCCCATACATCATAACTGTCGTATCTTGAATTTTGGATTACCGTCGAGAGCCTCCGGGGCAACACCCCATACGCAGGGCCGCTACTACTACTGGTTGGGGTGTGAAGACCAGTCAGGTTCCGACAGGTCGGAATCACTCTCTTTTTTCTGGGCTTCACTAGAAAAAAAATGCATAGTACACCGTGCAAGGTGCAGCAGTTCAGTTGATCATATCTGCAGAAGAAAGGTGATTTTTTTGTTAATAATGGCTCCTGTGCAAGATGAAAAACAAAACGCAAAGTTCAGATTATGAAATGCAGTGAATTAGAGAAGGGTGAAGTGGTGTTTGCGAGGCAAAAAAAGAATCTTAAAGAATTGCAAATGAGTTCTAATACCATTATGCGAGACGTTTCTGCTTTGTGGTACCGCTTTTTGTCTGTTCCTTGTTGTCCAGAGAGTATTTTTTAATGAAACATGCATATCAACTGACTAAACAAACGTTAACATTGATTGATAACCTGACTGTATAACCTGACGCAACACTTAACTCTCAGTTAAGTTAACTCTGATTAATTTTAACTGTTTTTTAACACACATGCAACGTGAAAGTGATGCTATAAAGAATAATTAACAATTTATTTACATGGTTTTTTCATAAATCCTTCTACAATTGACCAAAATGTCATTAAAACGCTGAAAACAAATGTTTAAAATTAGGTGGCTTATTTCTTAAAATGATGGGAACCTGATCTGCAAAAAGCATTTGGTTGTTCTCATGCAACTTGAAAACGTTCCGGGAAAACAAAGGACGCAGTGAAAACTGTTTATCTTACTTTCGTTTTGGCACATGAGCGTTATTATTTATAAATAAATGACATTATTTAAAGTTTGTTTTTCCTTAACTTGATAAGCTGTCACAAAACATCAATTTTTTTGAAGCGCTTTTTCTAGTTGGCAAATGATTTCTACCATGTTGGATTTAAAAAAATATTTGCTAACAATAATTCCTTTTTTCAGGCTAAAAGAATCCCAACTAAAATGATAAATTCAAAAACTGCTCAAAAACATGTCATTTTGTTTGCAAATTATGTTAATTAATATAATGTTATTGATTTTTTTTAATTTTAACCAGTCTCCGCGGAACACAATTTAAAGATTTGAGGTTTTAATGTGAACTAAATGTGGACAAAATGTGGTCTGGAATGATCGGAATGGCTATCATTACACTTCAAAATGTACAATTATAATAGTTGTGATTGTCATCATGAATTGAGAAGTAAATAAAAAAAAATATTATTTATTCCATTGTATAAAACTCTTATGATTTGCCACTCATTTAAGAATAGTACTCCCAATAATTCACTTCAAGTAGTTTTTCAAAAACCAAAACAAGAAAACCTGAGAAACTACCATTGTGAGATAAAATACGAGCCCAATTCCAATCACCACTCACTTAAGCAAGTCAGAAGCCACCCGAGGTGCCATATTTGACTCGACACATTCCGGCACAGTTTTGTCACATTTCGATGCCCTGCTCTCGATCCTGCCCGCTGCCTGCGTTAGTGCGCTCTCGAACGTTACTAACAAGCTCGACACTCTCGGCAACACTGCACCGCCACCATAAGTGGTGTAATGGTTAGTGTTAATTGAATCGGTAAATAACCAATCCATGGGATCATAACTCAGCCCTCAGCCAACATGTCCTTGCCTGGCAAATGTACGACCGTAGCGCCTGACACAAACGAAACAAACAGCGCACCATCTCCGCACCATCACTCAAGACACGCGGGTAGAGTGGCCGCGCTGCTACTTTAGCGTTGGGCAAAAGCGCGGCACAGACCGCTCGCGCTTCTCGTGCGAGTTGTGAAGTGGTACAGGAGAAGAAGGAAAAAAATAGAGATGTTTATTAAATTTAAAATCATTGTTTTGCCTTTTTTACCCCCGCTCGCGTCTGCCCGCCAACCCCCGCACACACACACACACACCCTTATCGCAACATAACACGGTGTCATACATGGTTTTGATCTTTTCTTCTGACCGCGTGGCCACAATTACGCGACAATCGATCGAGTGGCGGCGGCGGCGGCGGCTGCTAAAAGGAACCGCCTGGACCAGAAGCGAACAGTGGAGGAAAAAGCGCTTACCGAATGCCGAATCTCACATCTGCAGGGATGTGCGTGTCCTTGGTTTGCTCTTTATACTTCGTGTTGCTCCTTCGCCGGCCGGCCGCCTTTGTGCCGCATCTTATCGCCAGCCCCCGATTGCCGCGCGCTAACTCGGCGTCGGGCTGATAGCAGGCAAGGCAAGCAAGGATCGGTTTAACCCGGCTCGTCCTTAATCGGTTTGCGTTGTTTTAGTACTTATGATCGTGTTGTGTGTTTTTGTGCTTTCCACCGTTGTAGCCCAGCACCGGGCGCATGTGGCTCCTGCTGTTTACTTTCGCTTTGTTCAGCTGGTTTGTTGATTGTTTGACATACGGATTAAGTGTGGGTCTCTTCACAAACGAGCCACCTTCCACTGTCGTGGCTGCTATTATTTACGCAGTGCTTACCGCTTTTCACAAGGAAATCCTTTTTTATCCTTTTCTTAGCTGCCGGCCATTTTTTCACCCTGAAACTCTTGTGTTTTTTTCTCTCCCTTTTTGCTAGATAAGTGTTCGCTCGCTTTGAAGTGGATGTATTTACAACTAGTTAATAGAGTGATAATCTAATCAGCTACATTTGGGCTCGGTCTCAATGGGTTCGGGTCACGTTTAAGCACTTGCTAAACTGAAATAAATAACAGCACAATCACTTCTAAGAAAATTGGATCATCCCAGTTTCGGTTGCAGCTATTGACACTGGCCGATGTTACAAAACATTTCCAAGATGCTGGAAAGGATTCGGCGCTAGATGCACCTTTGCAGCGAGATAATGGCCCAACTGGAGGACACGAAAACAACTCACAGCAATCTTCAACGAGGGTTTTTAAAGTTTTCCCTTCCATTTTCAACTGCCTCGTGCCTGCCTGCCGTCGAAGAAAATCGTCATCCCGCGTTTACAGGTGCATTCAGAGGCGTCGCTTTACGACGTCTCAACCCTACACTACGAGCGCGCTATAAAAAAGCAAGCCATTTTAATAACTTCTTCCGCGACACCCGCAGCGACGAAAGGGCTTGCGCGAAAAATTCATAATCGTAAAATATGAATTTTCATATTCACTTCCTACCATCTCGCCGTTCACCGTCCGGGGCGCACGGTCCCACAGACCACTTGCTCGCCGAGTGGCGCAATATTCTACGGAACCGACACCATTTAGGTGAACCACCGAAGCTGCTTTAGTGTCTCCGGTTTCCGGAACGAAGCAAAGGGTCGCACTCACATCCCACCCGAACAAACGTCATAAAAATTTAAGCGACTTTGCACCTACACGGATCGTTGAGTTTGTTCTTCCGCGTCTTTAGGTGTATTTTTGTATATGCGAGTGTCTGTATGTGTACCTGTCGTCAACTAGGTTTTGGGATGAGCTTCCCTTCGAGCGAGTATTGCTATTTTGCTTTTGCGATGTCCATGGAGCCGCAGCCGACTCCTTTTCCGACTTGACTCATTCCTCCAGACGATATTGGCCGGGTCGATCGTAATAAAAAGAATTTTCTTTTATGAAAATTTAATTCGCAACCACTTGTGATAAATGGTAATGGCGTTGTTATTATCTAGCACTGTGCTATGGTGTAGCGTTCAGGCGTTATGGCTTTATTGGAAATCACAGCGCTTTTTTACCTTGCGGTCTCGGCTGGATGTGAGTAAAATTATAAGAAACGTAGAGTAGGAAATTTGGTTTATTAAGGCGATAAATGATTGTGATTTTACAAGACATATTAGAACAATGGAAGAACTACCAATTAAAGCTCATTCTTCATTGAACATAATTTTTCAATAGCCAACAAGATCTTTTTCTTCATATTTGTTTTTTTCTTTCGCCGAAAAGAATGACGAATTAACAAATGGGTGGATTTTAAATCTACATTATAAGTTGTGCTAGCAATTCACACACATTCTCAAGATACCTAATTATTTACATCAGCTATTGCTATGAATCAATGAATGATTTTAAGAAAGCTTGCAACATGTTTTAATAGCCAACATCTCGAATACCGTAATAAACTCTTTTAGGATTTATCATAAGAATTTTTTGTAATAAGAAATTAACATAAAGATTTATACTATTCTAATTTAGATACAATTCGAGACAATAAAACTAAAAACAGAACTTTTTCATACAAATATTTAACAACTCCACGTATAAATCGCTCGATTACAAACATGGAATACGTCTAATTTTATGATCATTTTTCATAGATGGCATAGCTTGTGTATATTATAAAATGGATCAACCGTTTGTATTAATCTTACAAGCAATTTTATCTTTGCTCACAAATCATTGATTGAATTGAAATTTCATTGTCCGAATCTCCGAGGTCTATAACTGTTATGATAAATAGTACTTTAAAACTAAATTGATTATATTGATCATATAAATAGATCATATCATTTTCAATCGTGGATTGATTGTTAGAAAAAAGAAGTGTTACCAATCAACTACTAACAAAAGGTAAAACTACTAACAATTAATAATTCACTAAACTAGATATAATATTCACTAAAATATTTTTAGATATTTTAGATAATAATTCACTAAAATATTTTTAAAGAATAGAACCATATCTTTCCTCAGAACCATATTGAATGAAATCATGAGCAAACTAGTGTAAAACGTTTAATATTCTTTATTAAAAATATATTCAGGCCTCGAGACTTCATTACTCCCATTTCCACGAATTATCAGCCAAATACAATCTGTAATTGGATAATATAAATTGTGTGTATTAAGAATCAATTGCGCAGTCAATTGACGCGCGGGGCGAAGCACGAAATTCAATTTGAATTTCTGAACCATCCCGTGGAACAGGCAATTTCTCTTGCAAAACGTTCTACGACTTGGTGTCAAGAAAGGCAGACACTCGCCAAAAAAAAAGTAACAACGAGATCACTTTTTCTAAGGTCCCCCAGCGCCCAAAAAAGTAAGCCAATCAATTCGAAGAATTCAATTTCTAATTTATATGCTAAAGAGACGAAACGGGCAATCGCGCAACGGCCACGAAGAGAAACGGAAATGCTTCTGTGCACTGTGTAAGCGGCTCGGTCGCACACTCCGAAGGCGTTTCGAACAGTTCGATACACGATATTCCTCGAAGATACAGATTCCCGTTTTTGGGAAAAAGGCAAACCTAACCACCACCCCCCACAAAGGAAAGCGTTCGTTTTTCGGTGCGCCTGGAGCGAGTGGTGGAGCTTCGAGGCTAGTCGGAAGATTGGAACGAAAGTCGTGAGCACAGCAGCGTGCAAAAATATGGTGGCCAACTGCCCGATGCTGGTGGCTCGGTGTCACCAAGCATTGAGAATATAAAATCGAGAACATATCCTACACCAAACAGGGAGCGCTCTCCCTGTCTCGCGATGCCCCGGTAGTCAGAAACTTTGTTTGGTTTATGGGATTGCTTTCCATTCATATTCAAATTTTCGATTTCACCAGCTTCACTATGGAGGTAGCGCTACCACGGTGTTGCCTCTACGAAACGGACATTTTTTGCGACCGTTTTTGTGCGCTTTTATATCCGTACGCGCGCGCCATCTTCTTATCCATTTCGTTCGGGCTCGGAAGGAAAGGAGCCTTTTTATAAGAAATCAATTTTTCCCCCCGGAGCTGCTCCCTGTGGAGTGAGTTCGGTCCCCATCTGGCTTCCAGCCGGCCAGAGTGTGAACAGACGCAGAATTTATCGTGTTCCAACACTCGCCCGTTGCCTGTTTGGGCTCTATCCACTAAAGCACACACACAAGCACACACTCTTGTTTCCTTTTCTTTATGTACTGGCACAATATTTCGCTATTCGGGCCGATCGCGATAGCAGTGGAGAGAATTTAATTTGCCGCCAATAGGTGTACTGTTCGGGAAGTTTGGCCGCACTCGCTGCTCGTCCCCTGCGAAAAGGGACATGCAAATTTTCTTTCCAAAGCAATAAGCCTGTTTCGAAGCAATCAAACCGAACAAAAAACTCCAATCACGAAGCTAATGGTAGAGATTTTCCTGTTTTGTTCCTGTTTTGGCGAACCGTTTCGGTGAGTGTGGCGAACAAAAGCTGGTGCGCGATCAGCAATAGCAAACGCTTTGCAACTGAAGCGCTTATCCGCAGACATTAACGATTGATTTATGCTTGCTTCTATTGGACCGTGCCCGTTTTACGGGCTAAACTATCATCTCGAAAGCACATTTTCATTCTTGATGATGGCATGATTATGCACCACAATCAATTTTAAATGCAGTCAATTGCCCGATGACGCCCAAACGCCAAAACCCGCTGGAAACGTCACATCCAGTTCCAGAAGTTAATCGAGTCCATTAATAAAAGGGGACACTTTTCAACTTTGGAAAACGGGCCTAGCTAATGCGAGTGATGATTTGTTTACACACATTCATCTTTTTCTCCCCGCGTGTGTGTGTGAGGCGTGATTTAGGAGATTCCATTTGCTATCTGTAAACGAGCGCTTGGTGCAGTGTTTGTCGGTCGGTGGATCGTTTTGGTCAGAGAAAGGGGAGAGAGCGGATGGAAATTGTTTCATTATTTGAAATGTCGTTCGATTCGGGCTCGTGCGGCGTTGGGTGAAAAACCATTCGACACAAAACACATTCGACACGGTGGGGGAGGAGAGTGCAATAATGCATTCCGAGTGCGTTTGTATTTTATTTTCTCGCTCTCCTCCTTCCTCTCCTTTTTTCCGTTATCCACTTTCACTGCCTCACTCTTATTGGCATCGATTTCTCGGATGCCGCCAACTTAATTGATGATCGTCAGCTGCAAGCCAGTTGGCCAAAAGCTGAGCCGAGCACGAGGAAAGCGAAACAACCGCGGCAGAGCGGTAGAGAAAACAGGTACAAATATTGACACGCCCGGGAAGCTAAAACGGATGTGGGCTTGTCTGCTTGCTCTTACGGGGGATGGTTGCGGCCGGAGACCGTCGTAAAAGCATCGCGAACAGTACCGGTCGCAAGGGAACACCGGGCAGCAGTGACAGGCTGGCCCTGTCCCGCATGTTATGCGCTGGCCGCAACACAACAACAAGAAGGTGCTAATCCCAAGAACAACACTTCCCTCGGTGGCTTTCGGTGGTAGCGAATGGTGGCGGGCCACACCGGATAAACAACGTGCACACCGGGGGCCGGCCGGTAGGCCGCGGCGTTGCAGTAACTGTGGCGCACCGCTTCAAAGAAGATATCGACAAAGTCGCTAGCGTCAGGATTTGTTGATCGTGATGCTTTTTGGTCGGGCGGGAGCTAAATATTGACTTAGGATCGCTACTTTACCCAAGGCCCAGATGTAGTTGCCGGTGAAGTGGCATCAACAGTAGAAGGAGTGGGGATGGTTAGCGAACGGGATATCCTTTACAACGCCGGCTAGGAAGGAAGCGAACAAATAGGGACAACATCAAAGAGTCAAATATCCAAAAATTTAGCTTTTGTTAAGCTTTAATGGAAAATTATTTGCATTGAAAAATGTAGATCATGCTAAATGCGAAACGAATTATTAAGCTGATCTTTCTACTTAT
Source organism: Anopheles coluzzii (assembly GCF_943734685.1). NCBI lineage: Eukaryota > Metazoa > Arthropoda > Insecta > Diptera > Culicidae > Anopheles > Anopheles coluzzii. The sequence continues at coordinate 40,827,353 of NC_064670.1, read as the reverse complement.
TTTAAACTAATATGAGACTTGAAAACATTCACACGGATCACTGTTATCCATTGAACGAGAAATAAATAATTAAACAATTAAATGCATCTTTTGAAATTAGTTTTTACATGGCTAAAAACATACTTGCTACACTATCAACCGTTGAGATAAATAATGAGCTGTTACAGGAGGAGGTCATATACAGGTGGACTTTGAGATACACTTTTAAAGGAGACCAAAAACGTCTACAAAATTCTGCGTAAGTTGAATTTCCGCGAATGTCGAATTCCATGTTTTCCAGCCAAAATATCTCTAGTTTTTCGTGCAATTTTGCTTGACGTGTTAAGTTTTAGCCAATAAATCAATCATTTGCTATTATTCTGACCGTTAATAATAATTTAAACCTTCTATAGAGAATTGAAAAAAATCGACCAGAAATAACATTTATTTTGCGTTTGTCAATTGATGTCTCAAATCAGTAGAATTTGCTCAAAGAACTGTCCAATTTAGGAAACCACGTATCTCCAAATCTGCGTATAAGAAGTACAGTGCATGGGACCGCCTTTATAGCATAAACAGGACCAATTAAGCAGGTTACAGACTAAATGAATATTGAAAACTTTCGAAAAACGCTAGGAAGTAGTACGAATAGGAGTTACACTTTAGAGGCCATCATACTATTGTAAAATTTACCTTAATTGTTTCGAAAACTGGGTAAGACGTTTGTTACATTTTAACAGACACTTATACTCAACCATGAACACTACTAAACAGTTGGATAGCTGACTAAGACACGCAGGTGCAGTTTCTGATACGTTGGTGACTATCTAATTACTGTGTAGAAATTCGATAGAACAAGATGTCTTACGTTCTTACGTCTTACGTCTTACTGTTAAACAGTGTTCAATCATTGGTTCGTCAATGATCCTTGCTGTACGATTTGCGGAAGATACTGCTGTACGATCCATTAACATTCCATGCACCTTTTGATGTTAATATTGCTAGAGGGACTAAAATGCTTGGATTATTGAATAAGCTGATTACGAGATTATACGATCCCAACCGTATCTTTACTGCATTTTCAATCCATTAAAAAACTGTATGCGGAGCATTACTATGCAATAAAACAAAGATAATTGGATCTAAAAAATCAAATTCGCATGATTCATGCGACTATAGTCGAAAAGGCAAAGCGATTGTACCAGATCATTAAATAGGAAAATTGAATGTGAAGCTGTATTTCCTTTTCGTACTATTCTTTCTAAACGTCTTGCTATAGGCAATCGACTTTTTAATCCCAAATATTGTCTTTTTTATATATTGATCTTTTCATTCAAATAGGTATGGATGATAGAGCTGTTCAGCGAATGTAAATTCATCCAAATTAAACCCAAACGCTCAATCAACGTATGCTTCAGCCCAGCACCAGCTCAGCGATTGTTTCCACTAAATAATGCAGGAATTTCAATTAGGCTACCCAATCATCGAGTTCACGCATTGCGCTGCTTCCCGGTTTGTCCCATTTCCGTGCACCGGATGAAGCACGACGGATGGCGCCGGGTGATTGATATCGAATGCCGTTTACTAGACGCGCGACTACTTTTGCGTTGATGATCGCCGAACGGCTGGCAGTCCGGGAAACTGACAAAGACCAGGGAACGCACAGCTGAGCGGTGTTGAGTGTGAGCCTTCCTGCCCGGTGCTCGTTATCCTACGCGCCCACTGCTTGCGCACAGAAACCTATCAATACCAGCGCTTACAAACCAGCGCCTGCATGCTTTTGTTCGTGTCTTTGTTGATTTTAAATTGATCTCCATCTCGATCGATCGTAACGAGCTTGTCCATTGAAGATTTTGCCCAAGCCCTTCCCCCGAGCAGACCCGGTGGGTTCGGTGGAGCACGGTTTTCCACTCCGTTTCCGAACGCTCTAAGGTTGCTCAAGCGCGTAGATTTTTATGCCATTATTCGCGATCGCCTTCACCAATGCACCCACCCACCCACCACTGACTATGGGGCGTTCGCCAAAGAGCGAAATATTTACAACGATAATAATTGCTCTATATATTTTCCATCATGACTAATTGACTATTATGCTGTCCCTGGTGGGGCTGCCCGCGTGGAATGGTGCAGCCATGCACTCAGCTTAACCAACCTACCTGCCCCCTTCTTTACACCGTACTGTTGAGACAACTCAATCTCGTCAGCCTCGAGCACAGTCACACGATCGCTCGGCTGGTGATTGTCGAGAGGTTTGGTGGAAAATGTAGCTCGAAAGCCGAACCGAACCGAGTTTGCAGCAGAAGAAATTTATTAACATCAACCGAATGAAGGCTAGCAGAATCGACAATCGCCAATCGCCGATGGAAAGCGAAACATTGAAGGCCGCTGCCTACACGCGAGACCGGCACACCGGATTCCATATTAATAATATATTTCTGCCTTATAAGTCATGACGTTAATTTGCATTTATCAAAAGCAATGAGACACATTATAAACAGGGGGCTTCTGCCCCGGCGTCCGGATTTGCAGTTGAGCAGCATCTGCACCACGAGATCATTGTACTGTACGTTCGCTCGTCATCAACCAAACCGTTCGGCACGGTTCGGTGCGCCTCCTATCCTTTTTTTTTTTTTTTTTTGCTGCACGCTTTTTTCGCGATTAACAAACCATAAATAGTTGCAATGGCGGTGCTGTGACTTTGTGCGCGAGCTAGAAACTTTTAACGCTATTTGTTTTCCCATCATTAGTGTTCCGGGCAACACATTGTAAAGCAAACAGAGGATTGAGACTGCTGAACCAAAGGTGCAATGAAGATCAGGTGCAGATAACTTTAATTTAGCATCGCAATGAGTGCGCGTTTGGTTATGAGAATGGTAGAGAGTAGATTAAAGTAAAACTAAGAACAATATTTTGTCGCTAAATGGATAAAATCAAAAATATTGTTTCAGTTATATCATGCTTCATTATTCATGTGTAATAAATGCAATTTTAATATCAATATGCTTGTGTTCAGCTTGAATGAGTGATAAGTAATATAAAATGAAATCATCTAAAGTTAATTATTATTTTAAAATATCATGCATAAAATAAATTATGATTGTTCTGATCTTTTTTTTACAAATAGATGTTTCTTAAAACTTTTTTAGTAGAAAATATTAACTATAGGGTAAATGTACCAGTATTGGGCAGATTAGTGAAGCAGTTTCACAAAAAACTGCTCGTGCACTTACAATGTTTTTTTTATTTTTCTTGAATGTGACATTATCATGGACGAAAAACTATCGTATCATGTTGTGCTATTTTTTATTTGCCGTTTCAAATGCATGTTCTAGCGATATTCATGAAAATACAAACACTGTTTTTGTTCCTATTTTCGGCAGTTTGGTCCTATTTTCGGCAGGCTTTGCTCCTATTTTCGGCAACGCGAATACGGGTCGGTAAATGTTTTAATTAATGCCAATATGTAGACAAACATGTTTAAAGCAGTTTTTTACTCTCACTTTCCTAAGATTGGTGTTCAAGAGTACTTAAATTATTAATTTTGTGGTGTCCATTTTGGTCATTTTGAGGGCAATTTTTACAGTTGCTTTGAGGTATAGTTGCAAACTAAGTAGGCGCTAACGAAAAGAGACAGTCTGGCGGCTGCAGAGTACTTTTTAAATTATTATTTTTCTCTTAAGTTATTGGATTATTTAATGTGAAATTAGCGATATTTTATACAAGAAATATTGTTTTATGTTTCGACATACGCATTGTAGTGTTCTGGTCAAGTTTTAAATGATTATTCAGCAAAATTAAAAGTGTGTTTTTGTTTCAAGTTTCGGCAGGCGCCCACAGCAATTATCGGTCAAAAATCGACATTTACCGTGTACCTATAATAATGAAACCTGCCGAATTATTGACTGACATAAAATCTGCCGAAAAACTGTAAACTTTGCACATTTTGTTTGATATTTTCATAAATATGCAAGGAAATGATGTGATACTTCGTATATAAATAACAAATGAGCATATCTATATATAAAAAAAATTATATTGAGACCAATTTCAACGCGTTTTTGCGTAATTACCTGTTTTTAGTTACTCTGCCGAAAACAGGTACACTGCCGAATACTGGTACAGTTACCCTAAATTAACTAGTTGCTTTTTCTTCTTTTCTCATTTATATATCTGTTCTTCTTCTTCCTGTACAGCCTGTACAGGAGTTCGAGATTTTATATATTACCACGCAGCTGGATAAGTCAATCCATCCTTGCTACGGGAGGACGGTCCATTCTAGGCTGGAACCCATGACGGGCATGTTATTGAGTCGTTCGAGTTGACAACTGTATAATGGGACCGACCTAATGTACTGTTATATATCTGTAAAAGCATCAATTATACCACCGTAACTAGCATATGTTTATTGAACTATTAAAATCATTAACATTTTCTTTCCAAATCACTGTTCGTTAAAAATATATATATAATATATATAATATATAAAATTATATAAAACATTCTTCCAATTGCAGTTTGTGTTTATTTACTTGCTTAACCCCGAACCACATTTCACTGAACTGTATAACTGATGTTGTTTACATATGTTCCCTACATTTTATTTTACATATGAATTAAAAATGTGTCAAAAGCTATGAGGCTGATTTAAGTTCATGACCCATGAATAGGCGAATAGTTCAAGCATGGTAAAGATGGATACACAAATCTATAAAAACCAGGCCAATAATTCACACAATATGAACTGTGCAAAATAGAAAAATAAAATTAAAATTTTACACACAACAGCTAAGGCCCTTTATTTGCTGATTAATTGATGATTAAAACTATCGAAGATTAAGATTCATGCCTCGATAAAAGCGAAATGCAAAACAGATCCAATCCATCACCCATTTCCCAGCCCATGAATGTCAATCGCCTGCAAAAGCAGTGTAATAGCAGGCATAGATAAACGCCTATTACCTCCACGTACATGTCACTGCGTTTTCCCCCTTTACCCCGCCACACAAACACACTCCGACAACCCACTAAAACATCGAGTCCTCGGATTACACGTTCCTAATTTCCCGTTGCCATTGCACCGTGACAAGTGAACATCCCGGGCCTGTCCATAGACGGCGGGCTCGTCGATCATTATTCATCATCGTAATAAACTGCGATTACAATCCCCTTCCTTGCAGGGGTGCACCCCTTTGCGTTGACCGAAACACCACCGCGCCTTCGGAACCGGTAGCGCTGGTGGATTTTAAATTAAAATTAATAAAAAATATATTGTAAAACCAAACGCAAACCCAAACCACCCTCTTGCCACGGCAGGCACACGTGTGAAGCGCTTTGTAAACACGCGATTGTGTCCCGTTCGACGGCGACCGTTCAAACAAATGCCCAGATTGGTATTATCCTTACGTGAGAGAGAGTGTGAGTGAAAAAAGTGATGAGGAAAAGCGATGCTGCAAAAAGGTAGCAGCAGCAGCACTGGGTTAAACGTTGGCTGGCTGCAGGCAATTATGAATAAAATAAGAATTTATCTTCCGGTCCGCTCGTTTCCGGCCGTCGATCATGTGCCAACCATCGCTGGCAAAGTAGGCACCCGGCTGGTCACGTGCCGGGATCTTTATGAGATTCATCCGATTGCGTTCCTTACCCGTTATCCCGGGCTCGAGGCTGGCCTTTGTAATCGCCTCTTTTGACGTGTCGGTCGCTTCCCAGGCGCCCGAGCCCATCATCTTACTGTCACGAAGCTTATCTTGTGAATGTGAAGCAATCAGTGCCATCACGTTGAGCCATCATTTCAAACTCATTTCGTCTTTGCGTGCTTGGACAGCAGCTTAAACAAACACAGCTTCCTCGGGTCAAGTAAAACCGCAACACTTCTCGTTGCTCGGTTTTAAGTCTTTCTACCTAATGCGTCTCGCCGGATAAATTGTATTTGCTCGTCTAACAATAAATGATCTTCCGGCCCGTGGCAAGAGAAAAAGTGCGCACACACAACGATAAGCAATAAAAATCAATGCCCAGAGCTGAGATTACTACATCATACGCTTTTTGACTTGTGGTCCGTTTACCATTTACTTCTCATCCTTGCAGCGAACCCATTGTTCTCACCCAGCATGGTCAAAACGGTGCTATGTGCCGTTTCGCTCCCCCGCTTCAGATTTCCGGGACAAAATTTAATTTCTTTCACCCGATTAATCTCGAACATAAGTCTCCCGTATCGTATTTCCATTAAACACTGTTTAGTTTAACAACATTATGTGTTTTTTCTCGCCCCGCTCCAGGCACACGCTGACACGGCCAATCCCCCTAGCACTGTTGCACGCGGTTAGACTGTGAAATCGACTCTGTCGGCGGTGGTGGTTTACAGGAGTCTTCAATCGCTTTCCCCTATGCGCCGCTTACCGCCAATCCATCTTATCAGAGGACACTGATGTCGGAATCTGGGCACGCAGGGAATACGCACTGGGGGAAATGACTCTATCATAATCGCATTTACTAGTTTTGCCCGAGCAACACTCAAGAGCAAGAGAAATCACAGAAGGGTCCCGTCGTCTCGTCAACGGGAAGGCATCGCTTCGGAGGGGTTGCGTGCGAGCAGTTAGTGGCGCTTAGGGCTGAGGGTTGCTGCAGTCTTGCCCTAGCGAACGGAGCTCTAACTAGCTCACTTCCCTCGCAGCATACGGCGGCGACGCCGTACGATGGGAAACGGATATTAATGATTCGCCGCTCGGGGGTTTTTCGGTCGGCCGGTCGGTTTCGGTTGTCTCGTAGGTGTTTGGACAAGGAACAAGGGGATGTACGCTTGTTTGATGTTTTACGTCTTTGTACGCAATTATTTCATTACCAGTTCATTAGGGTCGGGGCGTATGTTTGCTGGTAGGAAGAGGGAGGAATTGATAAATTGACTGGAGGTATTTCCCGACAAAGCGGTTTTCGTACATACGCTAACTCAAAACAATTGTGTTTGGCATAAGACTGACCAGCGATTTTATGATGTTTGAAATGATCCATTGGCTTAAAATTTAACATTCAAACGCTATATGCCACTCCTGTGTCTATTATTACAATTAGATTTAATACATGTTCTTACATATTGTCAAAAATAATACGTAACAGTTTGTACTTTACTAGAAGACTCCTTATTCTTTTTGGCTCAACAACCGTTGTCAATCAAGACCTGCATGTATAACCACTTGTGGGCTTGGCTTTCAGTGACTTATTGATCCCCCCATAGCAGCATAGTCAGTCCTACGGTCCATTTGGGGCTTGAACTCCATGACGGGCATGTTATTAAGTCGTACGAGTTGACGACTGTACCACGAGACCGGCTTACGGCTCACTAGCAGACTAGAAGCATTTTATTTTCATGATGCTTTTAGGAATCTCTTGATACCTTTTCTTTGGATGCACTTACTCATCATCTTCTTTTTCTATTCGGCGTAACTCCTACGCGGACATGCCAGTCTCTCCAGGTTTTCGAGACTTAATTCATTACCCCGGATAGCCAATCCTTGCTACGGGCCAAGGAATTCCAGGCTTGAACCCATGATGGGCATATTATTGAGTCGTTAGAATTGACGGCTGTACCACGGAATCGCCCCACTTACTCATAGATTGTTTTTTTACGCCTTCATGTCGGCCTGTATACACTTATTGGGCATGCTGTTGTTAGTCTACAATATAAAGAGCCGTAATCAAACCACTCCAACTTGATAAGATCCTGAGCATCGAATAATTGAACTATCAAGCCATGTTTCAGCCATCGGGTGTAAGGTACACCTTGTTATAATATCTGAAATCCTCCTGCATTTTTTAATAAACTATGTCCATCTTGAACGCAAGCGCCAACAAATATTTTGATTGCATTCTACTGTCTTTTCCAAACTGCAATAAAATATATCAGCTCATGCAATAAAAATATCTCTTTACGAAAGCAATAATTCAAAGTTCTTTATTTCTAGTCCGACTTTATCTTCTACCACGATCAACGATCCGTTCGTTCAGCTGACAACGACATGCACACGCGCTGAAAGTTTAACATATAATCTATGATCAATCATAATTAGCCCTATAGAAAAAGAACTCTTCCAACACCAAAAAGAATAAAGAAAAAAAAAACAATCACAACTCGCAAAAGTGTGTCCTACCATCGGCGTTCGCAAACTACCCTGCCGGTGGTTCGGCCCTTCATGTAAACCGCTCCCGGCCAACCGTTGTAATTGAGCGGCCCTACACTGTTTCCCTTAAAGGGATTAAATTTCGCCGCCATTCCACCGACCGGAAGTTTCCGGTTTCGACATCGGACTGGCGGTCGGTCGCTTCCTTTAATTCCTTATCGCAATATTTGACAAACGATTTAGTGTTCCGACAGAAACGGCACGGCATCGAGCTCTAGCTGACGGTGGGCGCGAAGGATTCACCCCGCCCGACCCCGGTTGTCCTTTCATCGTCAGCGATCCGGCGATCCCAGGTTGCCCGCTCGAGAGGACCAAATCCTATTTGAGAGCGTTGTACCGGCTGCTGCTTTGCGGCAGTGACGGTGCAGTGGTGATGGTGGTGGTGCATGAAGAATATTAAGCGCCACCGGCGGCGCTTGCAGCCTCACTCCTGTTGACTTTCTCATGGAAATTTGATATTTATTATTGCCTTCATGATCTGCTCGATTGTTAGCGTTTTGTCTGTGAGGTAAAGCATATGAGTAAGAGTTTTTTTTTCGCCCATGGCTCACCATCGCTCTTGGGTCGACATTCAATTACAACGCAAAGCTGATGGTGATTATTGTTGTGCGTCGGATTAGTACTGATGGCTAGCGTACGTTCGAGAGGATTGCGTCGATTTACGGACGTAGGCTTTTTGACTTTTTCCGTCAAAGTGTGAGAATGCAAGAAAAAAAGCTGGGTGACCATTGTTTGACTTTCCCACTCATTCCCAACAACGCCAATAGTATATTTGAAGCACCAAACGAACTGCTTCTTATACCTGCACAGAGCTAAGTCTGATTAAGCCAAATTTAATATTTTAATTGGTTAAATTACGTATATGCCGCTTAGAACGGAATACATGATATTTTATATAGTTTCTGACCTCTTCGTGTTTTCATGTTTTCATATTTCATGAAACACAAATGACAGTCCTGTATTATTATTTGTTTTCTTCGGCTACACTTCAACTATACTTTAATAGCTTTGTAAATGAGTCAAATATACTTACTTACTTACTTACTTACTTACTTACTTACTTACTTACTTACTTATCCGGCGCTACAACCGCTTTGCGGTCTTGGCCTGCCTCAGGAGTGTCCGAAACCGCTCACGGTCTCGCGCCTTTGTCTGCCAGTCCGTTATACTAGTCAAATAAACTAGTTTACCAAAACAACATGGAACTATTCTACTACGAATGTAATTCAGTTTAGGATACTCAACGACATTCCCAGCGAGCTATCGTAATGTTAAACATATAGGTGACACGCACCAAAAAAACGTTCACAGTAACATCGCTTCTAACTTCTACCTCTCAACTGACCCGGAGTGGATCGTTCTGGGAAAACAAAAAGACGATAAGCTGTCTAATCGGTCCGCGGTAAAGGCTAGTCTGCACCTTCCGGTCATCGGGTAGGGCCAAATTATCGGCACACCGACCCGACGTTGAAATTCCGGCAACGGCATAGTACATTCCATACGCTGCGTATGAAGCCACAAAACGTAGCGCGCTACCGGGCTCGCCATAAAGTTAAACATCCAATTATGCTGCAGTAAAACTGTCCACCGTGTCATGCTCGCGATAGTGACTCGTGACTGCGTACGGAAAACGTTTACACTCTTTTTCGCTTCACTAGAAGGTTGGCCAGTTGACCCCAAACGAGTTCGGGGCAGCAAACCATTATCTGCTAGCCAACGTATTGGCCAAGTCAACATTTAGTACACCTGCAACGGAATGACGCGATGACGATCCTTCGTGCCGTACGCCGTTTGATTACTTTGTGCGGCATTCGGCCGCCATGCCATTCGGTAGATCCATCTAGCCGTTACCGTTTCACCACTCTACCGAAAGGGCACAAATGCGTGCTAATCAGTGCACGCTAAATTAGTGCCTCCCGAATGAGTTTTTCCATTCCGCCTGATACGGCTCCTTCGAGTGGGGGGAAAACTCGCAACATTCTCCCGTATGTATGCAACCATCAAGCCCTGTCTACGGAGGGCACAAGCGAGACACACTTTGCGCGGCGAGTAACAACATTTACCATTTACCCGGTAACGATATCTCATCACTGTGCACGAGCGCACCGACGACATATCATTTGCCGATGGTGGTGGTGCATGGTGAAAATTCAATTCCTGCACACAAAGTGCAACATTCTATCGCCCGAAGATAGCGAACTAAATATTGTGCCAAAGGACGTGGAACAAACGTGGTACAGTCGCTGTACCCGCTGCAGTGAAACAGGAGATTGATGTGGTTTCTCACAACACACATCATGCCCACCCATCCTTCGCTTCGCCAGCAAAGATAGTCCTTGGCGCATAATAACGCCAGCTCGCCAGTCAGACCGGCGAGAGCCCCTCCAGCGCACGCCACGGGCTCTCAGACATCCGTCGTCATATCACATCTTTTGCTTCGTCCTATCAAATGGCACGTGAGCGTCACCGAGCGAGCAGTCGCCTTATATTTTATTATTTATTACAGTTTTATTACAAGTGAAAATTTATGAGATGTGAAAAGCCAGGATACCAAGAAACGAAGGGAATGGAGAAGACTCGTTTAGCGAAAAACCCCCAGGTCCACCCGACCGGAAGAGTAACCTGAACGGGGCGGATTTAACGAGAAAAAAGGGCAAGGAAATGTGATATGATGGATGAATTATGGGATTATAAGTCTATTATGAAAAGATAACAATTTTGGCCAAATATTTGCCTACTAGGGAGTATTGAATGGTTTTTTTTATTTAGTTCGTAGATTGTAATTCCTGATTATACCTAAAAATGTTTTCTATTTTTATTCGTTCCAATTTCCAGGTCTTTCATTCACTCTGAAAATAAATCTGTGATATTAAAATAATACTGAATTCGTTCACCAACTAAATGCACATTAGGCTAGCTACAATTTTGTCCAGCACAACTCCGCTTTCTTACCCACCGTAAGTTGTCGCCACTCGGTACGACCAACCGGATATTTGATATTCGAGATTATGCAAGACATACACCACACACATTTGCCTCGAGAGAAAGCATTTGGCACCCTCCCATTCAAACCACCCCATCGTGAATGGGTTTGGAAGAGCCATCCGGCGGACAGGGGATGAAATCTCCACCGGGCGTGCTGACGGATCATGACGATGTGTCTCCATTTTCCAAGTAAGCAACTTTTCCAAACTTCGTTCCACCCCCGGGCGCTTCAACCGGGCCAAATCCGCCCATGGTTGGTAAAGCTGCCATCTCATCTGGAGTTCTGTCGACGAGACGAAGGATTTTGTATTTTATGGTTGTTTTATGGTATTTAAAATATATCCTTCGACATTGAACCTGCCGGAAATGAAGCTCCCGAAATGGGTGCATCACAGTTTGTTCGAAAAGCGCGTCATGGAAATTGCATTACATTTTACTGTTAAACGGTGGAAAATTGTGATTTTTCCTTTCTCGCAGATAATAATATTATGTGAACTAGTTTAATCAATAAGGGTTTTTTTCTGTGTGGAATAACCACACTATTACCCAATTCAAATTCAATTAACTTTATCAATTAATCAACACCTCCCCTTCCTGCTACTTTCTCCCCAAGTGCACAAAGAAAACATAACAAACATAACGAGACGCGAAGAATCCTCGAAAATATGCTTCGTATCAATCGTGAGCCAAATTTTAATATAAATGTAAATGACACGCATGTTCCCAGCGCCAATCCACATTAATAAGGATTACAGTGTATTAACGAGATTTTTCGGGTTTGCCTTTTTTTTGTAACGACCCATCGTTGTCATAATTTTGTTTCACACCCTCCCTCCAACCATATGCATGGGATCCTTTTGGCGTTTTGATCGCACTCAGCTCAACCCGGGGGTTATGGGCGCTTTTTCCCAAGATTGCTTACCTAATTTCATACAATTTTAATATTCAATCTGTTGTGGCCCGCCTTGTTTACCGCATGCACACACAGACGCGTTCGAAGCCGGGCGAGGGCGATCGGGGCTCTCTCCCTCCTTCAAATTTTCTCACAGGGAATGAAAAACCGCAATATTTGACAAAGGATAGAGGTAGGTGAGGAAAAAACACTTTACCTCCCCTATCGTTTTTATCGATGCAAATATGCTGCTTCGCACTACCACCAGGGGCCAACGAGTCATCCGAGCGGGATGCATGATCTTCTAGACCAGAGGAATGAGGGCTGACAAAAATAAATGTGTAATATCGCATACTCATAACGTCCCTATAAGGTTGAGGTAATTCATTCATTCCTTGCAGAAATTAAATGCTATTGCTTTGCACCATTTAGCTTAAACGATTATGGACTCTTTAGCTTATATTGAATGGTTAACAATAAATGGTACGGTTGTTTTTTTCAATTTTTCTCGAGCTTCATTTATTAGACTCCTTTGTCAATTAACAACCCACATTTTTATTGTTTTCTCTTTTTCATCATAATTATAATTACTATCTTTCTAAAATGCTCTATTCTTTTAAGTTACATTTGAATATTAAAAATTGGCCCTTGTTATTTTGCTAACGCCTAATTCCAATTTTATCTTATCACCTTCTGCAAACACTCCATCAACAAACTGTTCACTTTATTGTTTCGTGCCCCATTGCTGTAAAACCCCGTGTTCTCGTTGGCCTCGCCTTCTCCCATCACCGATTTGTTGCAATCGACGAGGGAATTCATTGGGAATTAATTAATTAATTTGCAACTCAATCAACGCCCATGTACCTGTGCATCGATCGCTGACTGTCTGTCGAGTCGAGCTGCACGTTCCTATCATCTACCGCTTCGTTTACAATGTGTAGTTGCAATCAATAAATTTTTAATTGAATTTTTTACATCCGTACCACGCGACACCATTCCACCAAGTGCAGTGGATCGTGTCCAGTTTCAACTGTCAACCTATTGTCCAGTAAAACGTCAGCGATAGACCGTACACAGTGCTAACAATGCACTCATGTCCAGCCAGATCTCGGCGGAAGTATGGAAATGGTATGTGATGCACATGGGGAGAGAAAAAAAGAGAAACAAACCCCATCGTCATCCACAATGCACAATAGCATGTTGGAGGAGAAAAACAATTAAAACGCCAATATGTTTTTGTTACAGACAGGGAGGGAAAGCGCTCACAGACAGCTAGTGACAGTGTTCAAAATTGTTTTCCAGCCAGCGCCAGTAATAGTTTGTTAGTGGAAGCGATGGAAGGAAGGGGTTCAATTCCTAACTCAAGTACCCCCGTACTGCATCCTTAGCACATAGTCTTTGCTTTTTTCCTGTCTGTTCTTGTTCTTCTCTAGCGCTCTTGGTATACGATACGATGCTTTCCTAAGTGCCTTTCTTAAATTATGTACAGTTTCTAAAAACCGAGCACCCTCCGGCGGGGTTTCGCATCAATAAATAATTTACCACCCATTCAGTGTACTCCAATTAAATAAATCTCACCATCCTAGAGCCGTTGTACGGTGTGGACTTTACGAAACCATTGCTCAACCCTCCGTCCCGGAAACAAGAAACGTAACCATCTGCGGCTAGTGGAATGCAACGGAAATGGTTGGCGGAAATGGCACACCGTACCTACCTGGCTACCTGGACTACCAGTGGACAAAACAACAACGCCAACGCCACCCACAATGCCGTCGACAGGTTGACATTTTCTAGCCAACGGGCGTCTTTCCAACCCAACACTCCATTCATTCTGCATTGTCAAGCGAAGAAGCAAAGTTAAAAAAAGTTCCCCAACAGTAGTTACAAAGTACCGGGAATGCAAAAAAGGGAGCTACCGTTTTTGTGTACCACTTTTGCTATTGAACTGCAGCTAAATAACAGCCTGGCAAAATCTTTCCCCCTCTTGATGTCCGCCTCACCCGTTTTCACTTCACTTCACTCCATCACGGGCACGGTATTTGTAAATGAGTTTTTCATTGTTTTTGCTGTCCCTCTCCTCGGGATGTCTTTCTCGGTTGAATCGGTTTTAATAGACGGGAGAGAGAGCGAGAGGGCTTATAAAATACAACCATCACCACCACCACCACCACGGGCAGCGCTGCAAAAACCAACGCTGCATTCAGCGTTGGTGCTGGGTACTAATGGCGGGCAAAGGTGTGAGTAAAAAGTTTAATTAATATTTATTTATTGGATTTCTATTGTTATTTACCGTTCTCTTTATCGCTGCGCTGAAGCAACCGAAGCGTGGGTGTTGAACAATCATCGTACAAAACACGATAAGGGGGGTGTAGAGTTGGTTGGTGAACTGAAACATTCATGGTTGCCATAGTTGCCATACGGTTGCCATCTTTGGGATTTGATAAATCGGTTATCAGTCGACAAATGAAATAAGATTAGCCGAAAGACATTAAACTTTTTTTTGTTACTTTTTGTGAAATTTAAGAAAAAGATTCATTAATTGTAATTCATGTATCATTTACATTTTTTTATATCGCATTGTGTTATGCCGAAAGTGAAGATCGTAATGATAATGCTCCATTTTGGGAAAACTTTTCACACAACAATATTAATTACCAGAAACTTCAAAATACAAAAAGGAAATTATTGTATGGGTTGATAAAGCGAAGCATAAGATCTCGGGAAGTTTTTTTCTCTATTTACTCTTATGTAATCTGTTTAATCTCTTATACATAGCTTCATTTTTGTATCTAAATGTCTGTGAAACTTGTGAGTCCATTCATGAAATATCGCTGTAGTGATTTGAGGGTAAGAACTGCAGTTACAGAATACCATAGATTTTTAACAAATTTTTTTTTTGTTTCTTTCCTAGAAGCGTTGATAAAATGCAATATTTAAACTGATTATTTTTCACCCATCTGCCTGATGGATATGTTTGTAAAATCTTGAACTCAGTGGCAAGCCAATCCTTCACAATGACAAACACAAACTTTGTCCTAACTGCGACCGTTCACTTGACTTTGCCAACCCTAGTCAACCAACCAGCGCACACCAGCTCGCTGCGATCCGCTTACAGAGCCGGCAGGATGCTGCGGTATGCTCGACTATTATTGCCATCTTAAATAACAATAAAACTTTTGCCCATCCCTATCATCTCCACAGCATCCCAGGACGAGAAACGGCTTTCGCCCTTCGCATCGCCCCATTGCCATGAGAACAATTTGGCCCCTTTTGTGTTTGGTGAGAAGAAAACGGGTACATAATATCTTTGACAGCTTCCTGCAAACGCCCGGAATGCGCAAACGCCGGAGGGGAGCGTCTCGGTCGACTGAGGGATGAGCAATGAATAGCATTATCTGCCATGCTGACATAATAAGTTTAAGAGGGAAATTATTCGGGGGTTGCTTTTGGACGCCGGTCTCGCACCATGGGCCACCTCCCCTCCCCAATGCGACCGCTCTGTTTGTCCGCTAGCGTTGCTTTGGCGAGGGCCATTGGCGCGTACCGAAAACCCGACGGAAATCGTACCAACCAGCCGACCCTTCAAGACGTAACAGCGCAAGTAGTGTAAGTAGCACGAGATCATCTATTCGATGGCCATAAAGAGCGCAAATACCTGCGGAAGGAGAAATGGCTTTATCTTTCCAAGCGTTCGGGCGGAAATGAGCCCAAACGAACAATCATATTTTTCTGCCGGAGTTTATCACTCTGACACCAACGGGGCCCTTTTTTCCCTGAATCTTCTGTTCTCCATTCTGTTTGCCCATTCTGGTTAAGACCTAATCTTGGCTGGCGCGGAAGACGGCACAAGACTGAGAAAAGAAGGAAAGAAAAGTCGTTCTAATGGTGCCTGGGGGAAAATGTTTGCAGAGACGTGGCTACGTGGGGAGATTTGGGCGTCGGAAGTAGGGCAACGACGGTGAGATGTGGATTAATTTGCTCGAAATTAACGCATTTCCTTTCAAATATTTAGCAATTGTCATATGGTGAGGATTGTTTTTGTTTATATAAGCGTGTTGGAAATATGTTTGCGATGATTTTATTGGAAATTATGTACAAATCAGGTGTAAACATCAAAATGTTATATCGTAACTCAAAACAGATTAATAGTGTCACATTTACAGTACAATTTATATAAAATTACATAAAATGTATTAAGAAATGTTTTAATTTGGAATATAATACCAACCAGAAATGCTTGCATTTATTCAGCTATAATTTGTTTTAACACTGAATTCTTCCTTGAAGCAGAAATTCCATTGAAAATACAAAAACAATATTTGAGGATAACTAGCTACCTTCGAGATTTACTAAGCACTGTGCGAAAAAATAATAATAAAGCTACTAATAAAAACTTCTATTTTTATTCCATAAACAATTCACTGCTTGTATTTTGTGTTTGTTAATTACACATGCATTGTTTTCTTAATATAAGAAAAGGTATATTAGTTGTAATAAGTAATAAGTAATATTAGTAAGCAAGCAATCCAGTAAGTAGTTAAACTACACCCATGGCAGGGGAATGTTTTGTGTCTTACTTTTTCTTACAACAGATCATTCAGTCTGGCGTATAAACAGAAAACGTCTAGCATTAGTCTAATGCTTCAAACGATGCGATGTATAACAACAAATTTAAAAAAAAATATTTAAAGAGATAGGATTTATCAGCAAAGTTCTCGTTTTAAAGTGATTCGTTATTCGTGAGATGATAAATGTATATTACTTCGTCAAACATTTGATATAAATAATATTTGTGTGTAATAAAGATTCCTATCAGAGCTAGAGAGACAAACATTACATACTGCATTCAGATGAAACCGTTCACACCGATACGGAAAGGATCCCATGCTGCATAAAATAAATCTATCCACAGCACTACAATACCTTTGAAAACAGTCCCGCCCCAAAGCCTCATACCCTTACTGGGCATTCACAATCGTAAACCGTTTCGTAATGGCCTTAATCCTCCGGCAGAATCGTGCCGAAGGAGTCAAATAATTTATCCCCTATGCCAGAAAATAAAACCCTCCACACTACCACGCACCGAATGCCGGTACATTTCCGCGTCTTTCCGCAAAAGGACGGCCCGATGGCGGCAGCATGTGCACGGCAGCACGACGCGAAACAACTAATTAAGACATCAAAATATTGATAAATAAGAAAGTCATAAAACCCGTTTAAGCAGCTATTAAAACGGGTCCCGGCTACTGGCGATTCCTGCCGCGGATCGTCCAAGGGGCTGGACTGGAGGGCTGGGAGCTTGAGTTCAGTAATTTCGCTAAATGCATGCTCGGGCTGAAGTTAACATCGGCCTCGAAGGGCATAAAATCGATCGAACGAAACACTTCCAGAAAGCTATCAAAAAGCTATCTTTATTTATTGTTGTACGGCTGGAGATAAGTAAATCCAGCTAAAGCGTAGTTACGATTACTTCGGAGAACGTACAGAGCAAAACAGGATAAAGATTGCTTGCTTGAAAACGGAATGAAACGTTTTATGAAACCTTCGGCAATGCTTATCTTCATTGTTCTGCTTATAAATAAAACGCAAATTTATTTCATAGGCCATTATGCTCCACGGCAAACTGTCATTGCCTGTCACTTAGGAACAACGTCCAACAGAAATCCATTTCATAAACCACCTCCAGCGCGTTCCTTTAACCACTCACCAACAAAAAAACGCTATATAATTAATTTGTTTTCCAGTAAATGACTCCAATTATAAATGTCCTTCAAAGTCAGCGACCGGCTCGCAGCTCGACGCCAATCCTCCCTCGAAGCAATCTTCTCCGTCGGCAGCTTTTCGGCAGGGGAGCAAATGGGGTACGGCCCAATGGAACAAATAGCCAGTGCAATCATCCGACAGCACCCGGCAGCGGAGGGCAATGGAGGGCACTTTAATTACTTAATTTGCATAATATTTCAACAAGCCATGTCTGAGAAATTGTAACCACCGACGCTAAACGTTCCGAGCGTGTCTTCTGTGATTGCTGCTTGTGTCGGAAGATAACTTTTTCGCCTTTTACTCTTGCTCCCTGCTGCTGTATGCCACCAGCTATGTATCATGTGGTCTCACACACTCACAGTTTTAAGTACATAAGCAGACGTTACTAACACAAGCGCAAAAAGGTAGCGCACCACTACCACTATCACTACCAACCCAACCACTGATAAACTGGAGAGCATCTCCCGGCGTGAAAATTGGGCCAGAGTGGTGGAAGACTATGTAAATACCGTTCGCCCGTCGCTAAAAAGAAGGGATGAAAACGGAAAAATGGCTGCTTGGCCCGAACCGCAGGGATCGTGGATGCAGTTGCTGTCGGATCCGGGGAGTCTTTCGTTGCGTGGCGTCTGCGCGCTTTTCCCCGTGTGTTGGCAATGCAAACACTCACTTTAGCCGTCGGCACGGGACGTGCGATTCTGCGCATCGCATGCCACATGTATGCATTATCGAAAACCCCCACGTCACCACTACAGCAGGACAACCCAAACATTCGCTCGATATGTCCTGACAATTCGACAGGGGAGAGAGACTCCTGCTCGTCGCTACGGTTTATGTACAAAAGACTCCAGACTTTGCTGTCGCGTAATTGCTTTTCGACGTCCTGAAAACAGCCAAACGAGGACGAAAAACGCACACAATCAACTCGGCAATACTCTGCGTTTGGCTGTGTATACTGTGCAGTCGAGAAAAACCACCAACAAACGAAGCGACACCAATAAATATGTAATATCAATATGTCCAATTTGGAAATTTGCAGAAAATTTAAGTTTATTGATTTTGTTGTTGTTGCTCTCAGGCTGGCTCTCAGACGCAGTCGTGTTCGGTTTTTGTTCGTTTCGCTACTTTTGTGACGTGAAGAGTTCGCCCGCTTTGTCAGTGGGCAGGGAATGAAAAGCTCCCGCTACGTTCAGAAGTGACAGAAAACCCTTTTTTCGTTAAGTTCTGTGTGTAGCGTTATTGTGTGTTTGGAGGGGGGGGGGGAGGGCTCTGTGTTGATGATTCTTTGTTGGTAGTAGTGGTAATGCTGGTGGTGGTGAAAATGATGTTGTAGTTTGTGAATTTCATCTCCGGTTCGTCCGTCGGTTATCTTCACTGTCCTACCCCGCAAACCCTGGCACTCCATCCATCCATTCCGGGGATCCTTTTGCAGTGTTGGTTTGCTTCTCGTGCTTCTCGTTAAATTTCCAACGGAGGTCCATCCGGTGAGCGGACGTAGAAGCGTAATCGAAGTGGTGACCTTTTTTTTACACCCGTACACTTCGTTCAATTTGAATGGTTTTGAGCTGCGGGGTGGGTTTGCTTGTTGGATGGGGCCGGTGGGAAGCAATTTATGCTCACGAGGTTGTGTCACCCATCGCCACTTGGTTGGAAGTTAATTTTTCTTGCACCATCAAACACACGGCTTCCGGACTGATTTTTGGTTGCGCTTGAGGACATAAACACGACTGGCGGGTGAATCAGTGTTTGTATAAGTTGGGAAATATGTTTTAAATTTTGAAAAATAAATGAATTTGGAAATAACATTACATTTCGAATGACGTTTGTCGACAATTAAAATCGATGTTGGAACAAAACAGCATTATTTTCAATCGATTCAACACAATAAACCAGAATTATATTATATTTTTATGCAATTTTCTACCATTTTTAGTTATCCACCATTATAAAACTCTGGAATGCACTTGAAGATTATTCAGACAACTCTCACCACTCCTACAAATCCATCATACGGTTAAAAGTTCCATCAGCGAAAAGTTGTAATTTCACCTCCCGCAAACAATTCATTTAGTGTTGACGCTTAAACGTGACGCTGCGAGAGCGCACGGCGGAGCGGTGTCTATCGCCATTAATACGATAATGAGCAGATTATCAATCGGTCTGGACCTCGACAGGCTCACGAGAAACACCGACGGAACGTGAGTGGAATGGGGGCCAGGGGGTTTTGGGGCCAGCAAACCAGCGCCGGTTACATCCATTTCCCCACCGACCTGGTAATTGGGTGCCTAAGTGGACACGTAATTTGCTCGTTTATCGGCACTCCTTGGATAGCGTAATATTCCCCTGCCACTGCCACCACTGCCATCTTACTTTTATTTCATTTCAGTTTCGCTCGTCCACCACCCTTCCGACGGACCTCGAACGAACGGGGGTCTGCACCATACTTTCATCAACAAACATCCTGCTGCCCATGCTGCAGCCGATTGGCACAGACCGGGAGAGTGGAGGACGGGAGTGAAAACAATGCAATTAAATGTTTATTCCCGCGCTAACCCGGTCAGCCCGCGTCAGCTTATTTACCCGCCAATATATCCCGCCGCCCGCCGAATCTGCCGATACGTGGCTTTTCATGCCTTTCCCACCCGTGGCGGACGTCGTGCAGCGTCTGCACAGCCGGCCACCACCCCGCGTTGACCATTAACCGATTTGTGTTTTCAGCTTTTGCTCGTTTTTTTTTTATTCGGCTAATGGGGAGTGTTGGCGCGATTTCACGATTTGCTCGAATTTCCTCCGCGGTCCGATGCGAACCGTACGCGGGAGCGATTGAGTGAAAGGGAGCAAGTTTTGGGAAAAGGATAAAGCTTGTGCTTGTTATGGATGATGGCGTAAAGAATGAGATTTTTTACCATTTCATTTGTAGTATTTTATGAATAATTTTAATTATTGTTTATGACGATTGTCTTCACCATATTTGTGTAAAATTTCTAAACATATCAAAAAGCAGTGTTAAATATAATCAAAATAATAAAATCAATGATCAATACACAATTTAAAAAAAAGAATAACGAATCATAAATTTCCTATTTAATTACAACATCAGTTCTTTTTCCAAAAGTTCAGGCATAATTTGACCCGTAAAGCTCGGAATTAGCACCGTTGTCATGTATTACGAAACACACCAGCAGCAGCAGCAACAGCAACAACAACAAAAAAGCAGCCTCATCCTGCGAGCAAAGCTCGACTGCTCGTTAAATGTCTTTATTAGTCAGTTAACGGACATTCATTGGATTGGGTACCATCGGTATCCATTCCGTCGTGCAAACTGTGTCCTCCCCTTCGCAGAGCCCCTTCCAGCCTTCAATGTACACGGTAACAGCCTGCTCATACGACTCCTTGTGCCTAACTGCCACTCGTTTGCCCGCTTAAGTGCTGTTTTTCTGCCATTACCCAAACGAAACCAAACCCGAACGAAACGATCAGCGATGAACAGCGAAATTATTCAACTCTTTTCTCTTTGCACTTCCACCTCTGGACCACCACCTTTCTGTCTTGCCCTCCTCAGTGTCGTCAACGTACTCACGTGTGCCCAATGTGTGTGTGTGCATACATGGGCCCTCTGCCACACTTTACGTAAAACCAACACTAAATCCTTTCGATCTTTCGATCATGCCCATCGCGCCTTCCCGGGCGAAATCGCGCGTCAATCCCAACATTCATACCGTCAGCTTCTTCAGCTGTTTGCCTTTGCACCAAACCACTCTGCCGTCGCAGGGTTGCTCTACTGTAGCAGCAGCAAGAGCAGCAGCAGCAGCAGCAACGAACGTTTCAGCGATGATGCCAACCAGGGGAAGATATGGCTAATATTTACATACCGCACCGCTCTCTCGTTCGAAGGGAAAGATGATACCGCACACCAAGCACAACGGCGATAACAATTGCAAACTGTCCGGTGGTCTGCGGATGGCACCAATTTGCGATGTTGACAGAACTCAGAGAGAGCGTCCCTGCGCCGATCGGGCGAGGTGCCAGGTTTAGCTTTTGCCTGTCCCGAGCAGCTCAGCTACAATAAATGTTATATGTTGATTGGTCAAACCAAGCCAAGTCAGATCAGTCTTTGATCGCTTTGTGAGATTGAACATTATAAAGAACAATAAACACCTGATTTTAATACATGAAGTTTTCACAACCTTCCCTGAAAGCTTTTCTAATTTGATCTATTCTCTAGGGATGACTTTGGTGCGACGTTTATCCCAAAATGTTTGATCCCTCACGCTGACAAGTTGTTGACGAGGTCACAGAACTCAACGTTTCAAAACATCAAATGAACTTGTCAATGGAATGTTAAAGGAAGCCGCAAACGTTTTATTGCTTGGCGTGTGTCTTATTTTTGGGAACTTCTTATATTGATCTTTTAAATCGTTCTGCCCTTATTTGATTGCTAGCTATCGTAGACTTTATTGAGTAGTTTTTCGCAAACTATTTGGTTAAACACACCAACGGTGGCAGCATTTATATTTTTGACGCTTTTCTTGTAATTTTTTTTTTGTGGAAAAATGAGCAAAAAGCGAGATGAACAGATTTTGATTATTTCATAATTAGAACTTTTATGGTATTTTTTTACTTAACCTGGTTATTTCAATTTATTCTATAAAATAAACAACATGGTTTAAATCATGCAAAATGTACCAAAAATGTACGATGTTATTATGTTTGCCGATAAATGTCGTTAACAAAAAAATCGTGAATTTTGCTGCCTTGTGCTCATTTGTAGCGTTAGTCCAAGTTTGACGATGATATCGATAGCAAACTAGTGAGATGTGGACACATTTTATCTCGACTACTTCTTAATTTAGTAGCAACGTTCATCGTTTATAAACCTTCCAAATACCAGCAAACATTACAGGCGAGGATAACAAGTAAATTTCTTTTCATTTATATTTTAAAAAGTATGTTAGTGTGCTACAACCAGTGCGGCAAAATGTCACTGTCAATCAGCGTCACGTACTCATTTGTGATAGTCAGAGGTGATACTCAAAACGATTGGTGTGACATTTTTGCGACCAACGCTTGGTCAGTCACTATGTCATGACTTTTTTACTATGATCATATCTTCAAAATGTCACTAACATAGTTATGACAAATTCTGGCTGAAACAAAATAATGCCTGCGTTACAAGCTCTACTGTGATGATCCGAGGTGAGACTCAAAGAGTTGTCGCGACCATCACATGCTTGGTGACATTTTGTGCAACCAACTCTTGGTCAGTCACTTGGTCGCGACATTTTCAGTCAGTGATCATCGCGATACTCATGGGAGATATGCGGTGCGTGCGTGCGTGCGTGCGTGCGTTACCTCTGATCATATCAGTTATGTATGTGAGCTGACTTGTACTTCGTTTCAGTCATGAGTGTTGGTGACTGAAACAGTGGCATTTGGCAACACTGTTCACAGCCAGAAAGATTAAGCTGTTAAGTTGCGCTAACATTAAGCTAAGCTAGTCAGTTAGCCACACTTTTATTGAGTATCAGTAATGAGTATCAAGCTACCACGGATATGTTCATTGTTTTCATTGGTAAATATCTAGCGATGCTCATGCCATTTTGCAGCACTGGCTACTACCACTCTTAATACTACCACTACTATCGATACGTTTTCTCTAGCTCCTATGCTTCGCAACTAATCATTTCGGTTTGTGAATAAATAACAACCGCTCCGGAAATTTGCTCCATTTGCAGTAATTTCTCCCATCGCCAATAAATCGGAACCCCGAAAATGTAACGTGATGGTGGTACCAAAACTACGATCACTAATTAATTAAATGTTCAACATACAACTGCCAACACGCATCATTAACCGAACCGTCAGAACAAAACAAACCAATCTCTGTTTCCCATCGTGTCTTTCTCTTTCTCCCGAAAAGCTCGTATGATCTTACCGTTTTCGGAAGAACGACAAACTTCCAACAAACGTTTAGGAAGCTAACACACACACACACAACAGAGCTTTTGTAGAAGACGAGAAAACAATTAAAATCCTGTTGACTTGTTGGTGTCCGTTTCGTTCGACGAGAATTGTTTCCCACTGCCACTGTCCAGTTCAATCGCGCTAACCCTAATCATCTAACGGCGGATCACCGGAACATACGGGCACACGAGAAGGATGTTGTAGTAACACATTTGACGCGCAGATGAGGAAGCAATGACGCATTATGTGATTAGAGAGAAGTCTAATTAATTATCTGCCATATAAAAACAAACCCTTTTCGGCGATCAGCGGGTTGCTTGTTTCTTTTCCCGCTTCTCACGGATGTGTGGAGCCGACCAGAGCTACCTGAGATTGAAAGATCAGTTCGCAGGAAGCGACCCGCCAGCTACCATCTGAGGCGGTCACATCAGATGGGCCACTCGAAGGCTGCTCCGCGATTGATCGTAAACGTGTAATTAAGATGTTAAATTGATCGGGTACGGGGTGTTTCGTTTGTTGCGAGCCCGGGCTAACCATCTGTAGCGGTAGGTTTAAAACTAAAGCCTAAACGATGCCTACATACAACCTACGCCACCGAAGCTCAGCCGGCAATTGCCCTTTTCCACTTTACCCGAGCGCCGCCGGAAGTTTGCAAACATTTCCCGCTAAATTAATAACAATTAAGCGTTGCTTTTTCACGTCTAAGCTGTTTCGTTTTATTTCAGCTCGTCGGGAGTCGTTTGTGCGATCGCTCATTACCGGCGAGTTGGAACCACCTACCCGCCTGCTTCCTTCGATCGTAAACCCTGCAAAACCCCCATTAAACTAGGACATACCCCCGAAAACTTAGCGGACAAAAGTAATGGATAGTACCACAATCGACTCGCTGAATGCCACCATTGCGCGCGGGAAAACAGTATGTAACCTAAGCAGAATGGTAAGAAATTACCCACCCAGTGCCAACCAGCTTGTCTGTTCGCCTACCTTCGAAAACTTGGAAACCGTTTTGCATTGCTTACGCGTTCGGACCCATTTTCCATAGCCCCGGAAGCTATAATCCGTGTCTGCCGGCAGACGCCCGTGTTCAACGAAAAAAAGGGAAGTCACCGTGTGGCGATTGACCATGGCGAAGAACAAAGGCTAATTACCACCATTACTCGGTTTTCATCATGGGCGCAGCACGTTGTGATTGCCAACAATCACACATTTTTAGGGAAACTGTTTCTTTTCCCATCCCTGGGTTTCCCGATGCCCTAGCTGCTCGTTTACCGATCGTGCACTTGCAGCACCACACAGCAGCAGCAGCTGTGCCCCGTGAGGCAAATCTAGCCCACAGCACAGAGATACTGCTCCGAACCACCAAATGGGCCTTTGGACATTATCGTGCAAAGGTAATAAAATTTCGTATTCATGACCAGCGCCTGAGTGGCCCTTCCCGGGCAGGGGAACAGCTCTTTGGCGTTCTTCTTCGGTGCATCCTGGTTCGGTTCGGTCGTTTAATGGTGTTGCTGGGAGCCGCAACGCAAAGCCAAATATTTTAATAAACCCATTAAACAATTGCCTCCACGCTGGGGCTACCGGCACAAAACAATTGCTACCGTGTCCCATTGCAAACCTGGACGCACTCGCCTTGGCTTGCTGGGGTTTCGGCACTCCGATCGTAAAACCATTCACTCATCACCGATGATCATTTTCCAGCCGGGCGCCACAACCCCTCGGCGGGACAGGAAACGCACCGCAGCTCAAAGTACGGATCAAAAATGGAAATTTGTTTAGCCCAAGAGCTCGGGCACAATTTGAATACGGGGAACGATTCCAATCCGGCCTTAATGGGCAGTGTGGGGCGGGTTTTCACATCGATAAAGCGCTGAAACGATACAGCGAGAGAGCGCGCAGGTCGTTAAAACCGTTTCCCGGGCCGAGGGTTTCGCTATATCAATCGCAATATCGGCCCGTTCCGGCGTTTCCCAAAAATACACCACCCGCTCGAGGTCCTCGTAAAAGTTACGCGCGGTCACCCTCACATACACACACACACAGGCTCATTTGATCCTCTCCGTCGGTGGCGAGCGAGCGAGCGAGCAACCCAAATGGATATAAAATTCGGAGCGCGGAAATTAATGGGGCCGATTGGAGAGAAATTGATAACATTCCAGCGGCGCGGAGTGGTGTAGCGCACGATCTCCTCTCTTCCCATCCTGCGTTTAACAATAATGGGAACCGTTTTTCGGACCGTTTTCGGGCCACTTGCAGGACGGCTAAACGGTAGCAAAACATGCTTCAACAGTGCCAATGGGGGAGGATTACAATAATTCTGATGAGCGATTGCTAACAGTGGGTCGAGCGAAGTATCCGCGCCGGAAGTCGTTAGCACGGAGGGAAAACGCCAGCCCATTATTTGGGCAGGTTGGCAAGTTGCGCCTGGTGGTTGAGCTACCGTTCCAAGGGGGCCCGGGGGGGGAGGAAGGGAAAAAGCCGAGTTTCCTAGAAAAGCTACAAATTGCGGCATAATTAATGAGCTGCCTGATAACATGGTTACTCGAGCTGCTTTTTTGTTGGAAATTCCGATTTTCAGAAACTTGCAGGAGCGCAGGATTCTCGGAACAAAAAATTTGGGATTAAGCCGCTTACCGAGCAGGGTGAACGAATTCGAATGATTTTAATTAGTGCAGGATACGCCGGAAAACAGCGTACTGGGTCGGGTGTTGTTGTTATTGGTGGTGGTAATACGAGCGATCCGAAAGACAAACCCAAACAAATACACAATCCCCACCGGCGACAAATTTTCCAAGAAAGCTGGTCATAGTTTTGGTTGCACGCACTGCTCGGCAATAGCAGGAAATTATTATGCAGGATAGGGTGGAAAAACAAAGAACAAATTAAGTAATTATGATTTTGTGATATTTTTCGGTAGCGGCAACCATACGTCAAAATGGTTAATTAAAACAGTGCATTAAAAGACGATATGAGCCAGCTATACATGGTATTGGCTTTATGCAATCTATCAACCCGCACGGTTTACCGATACGCATTAGTTTGAATTTCAATTTCAACACATTTCACAAGCCAATGAAGAATAGAAACATATTTTAAGTGAGGCAAATTAAACATCTTAGCTTATTAACTTATTCTAATCTTGGACATTTTAATTAATAATAATTCTTAAGTACATTACTCAAATGAATGTATGAAGATTTTTGAGACGTCTAGTTGCTTCTCGTTGGCTGGAGATACAGGGATTCTCTAGCCAGCTCAACAGCCGAAGCAATCAATTCGATCCCTTATATATTTCAGCAATAAAAATGGAAACTCGAATGACCTGTCATTGGTTGATCGGTATACAATCGACATTCATTTAACAATGTTAAAAGGGATTGCAAATGAAGCTTACAGCGTTGAGCTGCCTTGTAATACACTGTAATTTCAATATATTTGGCATTTTTGTAAAAGTATCGACGTATTAAATTGAATAGCGAATTAGATTAACTAATGTAGAATCAAGTAAACAAACACTTTTTGATTGTTGGTAAAAATAAAGAAATCAAACACTTTATGTATAAAATATTCGTGAATCATTTTGAAATGTCAAGCCTTTCAGTAAATCCATTCGAAATGAGCTAGGTGGGGGGAATCTTTCATCGAATAATCTTAAACAAAATGACATCGAGCAGGAGTCTTCTCCAAGCAGTAAACTCTCTTCTCGCAAAACGACAATCTATGCTTGATGTATTGAAAAGAGCCGAATGTTGTTTATTTTGCTACATTTACGCAATATTAGGATTTCTATCAGTATGAAAGAGTAGTTTAGGCTGTATTTCATGATTTCCAAATGCTTAGATGTTCGTTTTTATACGCAATTTTGTTAAACGTGCACACGTTGTACCTATCCAATGCCCTAATCACAAAATTAAAAAAAAATCAAACGAAATTTGATATTTTGTTTGATTTTTTTCCCTTCTCTACACTGCATAACATTAGCGCTAACACTCTTACTTTAGCGAGTGATTGATTTGTTCCTACACCATGCCCAAACTTATCAAATCTAACTCAAAAGATCTGTTCAAATTTACCTGCAGTATTCCGCAAAAAATCATGCTTTGCAAAGACATCTTATCCAACGTTAAACCTCACTGGAGCCATCACCACGAGCCCATTGGAGGCGTCCTATTTATTCATTCACAAAACAGAATATCCCATTCATTAGAACGGATCATCCGCACGGTGTCCCAGGTTCGATTGTTTCCATAAACCGGTTCTCCAACCGGCAGCCTACCAGACAGCGCGAAGTTAATGGCCAGTTCTGTCAACGGGTCACTCTGTCAGCTCAACGGTCTCCTGCTACCAGCATCCATTCGGAAGTTAAACCCAACTACACAAAAAAAAAACAAACAAAACAAAACACTGAATCGCCTGCTATGAACGTGACAAGGGGGATGCTGTGTGATATTAATTTGCTTTTTTATCTCTATCTGTCCGGTTAATTTGTTTATATAAATACTTGTCCAAATTAAAATCATCAACGACTGCGTTGTCGTTGCTGATCCTGCTCGCTGTTAGCGGCTGCTGTTGCTGCTTCTGCTGCTGCTGCTGATGATGGTGATGACAATCACGATACGGAAAGCGATAAATTTATGCTACTGGAGCTACATTTTCGGCCCCGCGCGAGGACATACATGTGATCGCATACGAACGCCTGTCTGCGTGAGGCGTTCCGATGGCGGCTTCTGAACACCGAAAAATGATCCTACCGTGGCTCGCGGTGCGACAGCGCGATGAAGCTACGACTCCCAATCTGCCTCCTAACGCTCGTAATCTCGACCGCTAATCAGGCATCGTTAAAACATACACACGGCCTCGGACTTTGCTTTTGGGTTCTCCCGTTTTCGGTCGGTTCTTTCGCCGGGTCGGTGGTGGCAGCCGGCCTAGCCTTGCTCTCGGGCACTGTGCAATGCCGTGGATGCCCATTTCCATACAGCCACAGCAATCTTTCTCTGCTGCCGTGCTCGATAAACCCCTTCTGAAATCCAAACCGTGCTCGCTCGCTCGCTTTCTTCTTTCCATTTAATTTGGACCGATCGATTAGAATCTTTTTCGCTGGTGCTTGCGTCTTGGTGGTGCCTTTCGGTGCTATATTAGCTGCTGCGCGACGAAATCTCATAATCTCTTCACATGCCGTAACGGTCGACTCTTCCTCCACACGCTGACACACTGTGTTTTTGTGTTTGACTCTGCCTGTGTCTGTAATCCCGACCTCAGAAAGAAAAGTCCCCCCGAGTTCAAACACTGATGCAATTTGAAGTCCATGCATTACAGCTCATTGCACACGTCCATGTACATGTGCGGGGCTGGGGAAGCATCAGCGAAACGAGATTTGAAGATGAGGTTTTTATTGCTCATTACGCGAACGCGTAATTGCTATTACACGCACCCGTTCGATGGCGCGACGGCGGAAGCTGTCAGCAAGAATTGGCCGAGGCAGAGAACTCTGCTAGGCTCTGGGGTCTGTGCTGTGTGGTAATTTGATTTAATTAATTCCGAGAAATGAGCGATCTGTGCGATACCCGAGCACCCAGCGGCCCATAGCGTTGGTAGGGCAAATTTAGCTAAGATTGTTGCATTTTGCCAGCCAGCGTTTGCGTGCGGCGCGCCAACGGCACTCGCCACCACTCATTACAGACTCATCAGCAGCATTTTTATTACCATTATCGGGAAAGTTTGATCGCTGAAAAGGGGGGAGCGGAAAAGGTCATTTCTTGTGCGCTGATTTATTTACTGGTAGATTAACGAACGACGTCATTTGTTGTAGCTATGACGGATGAAATATAAACCTCAAATTAACACAAGAAAATGGATCAACAATGTCTTTCTTTTAATGCTGCAAATTGGGATCGAAGTGGAGAAGAAACTGTTCTAAAAATTAAAGGATTCAACCATCCGTACAAAAAAAAGACATTATTTGTTTATATAATAGGTTCGCAACAATGTTTTTTTCTTATATTCAAGGAAAAAAGGTAGTGATTGCAGAGACACACAATTTTGTACAAAGTACTATCAATGCATTATTAAAACACAGTAGTTTAAACTCAAATTAAAAAGAATACATTTATGACAACGTCTACTAAATTATTCTCGATTTTACTCTGCCAGCAGAATTACTTTAACCAATTATAAGGCATAAATATTCTAAACTTGTCGTCAAATATTCCTATAAGCAATAAAATGATCTAAATTCTTCTTCTTCTTCTTTGGCTCAACAACCGATGTCGGTCAAGGCCTGCCTGCACCCACTTGTGGGCTTAGGCTTTCAGTGACTAATTGATTCCCCCCCCCCCATAGCAGGATAGTCAGTCCTACGTATGGCGGCGCGGTCTATTTGGGGATTGAACCCATGACGGGCATGTTGTTAAGTCGTACGAGTTGACGACTGTACTACGAGACCGGATCTAAATTAAGATGCTTGAATAACATTGACTAGGCAAATTAGACTAGAATTTTATAGATTCGAGAAGTATCTTATGACTTTGAGCTAGCTTGCTATTCTATGAATATGTACAGGCTGTTATTTTATACTTGAATTATTTATTGTTGAGCATAATAGTTCGGTATCAGGGTCTATTTGCATGATATTTAATTATAAAGTCATCCATGTGCCTATTTACTAACCGAACCAAATGTCAAACACTTGCTTGCTATTCTGAATGAATCATTCCAACACTTCCAGCATCCATCACATGATCTTCCAACAGAAAGGTAACTCTTAATTGGTCGCTCAGCAGCCCACCATAATCGTTGATGCAGCACGTGAAAACTTTCTAAACTGTTATCTTAAAACTAATGACTAATTTGTAATCTGCTTTTAGCTGAAAATTAAGTACAAGTTTTTACTAAGTAAGTAACAAGGATGCAATTTGTAGCAAACGTCTCAAAGAAGAGTTAACTTATTGGCCTATTGCCTACTGGGGTTTTCATATGATCTAGTAAAGTTGGCATACTTTCTGGACTCGGCATGACATTAAGTGATCAAATCATTGTTTGTGATTTGATAGATTATGCCACAAATGTCACAAAGTGTCTAGAAAGTGTGCTAAAATTATCAGAACTGCTGATACATCAGTTAAGGTACCAAACCAAAAATAATTATTAAGCAAAAGGTTGCAACTTGGTTTTCGTATCTTTCATTCATCAACTTCAGTTGGTCGAATGGTCAAACTTAGTAAAGCTATCACAACTCAAACAATGGCTCCAATATTAATAAGCCTTTGTTCCACGCTTCTGTATGCAACTGTTGTAATTAGTTTAGTAGTAATCTTACTTTCAATGAACGGCTGTAAAACGGGGTACCATTCATTTACTCCACCGATAGTAAGCAATACCAACACCACCATCCACACATACACACAGACACACACGGTGACCTACCGACTTCTTATCATCACGAAGTAGTTCTTTGAAGCGAAGAAGAACGTCCAGGCAAAATCTTCTCGCCGGATTAGTGCGATGAGTGTTATGGCGCATAATTATTTCCGATGCGATTATTATTATTTCATCGTGGTAATCGCTGAACGGTCATCACGTTCCCCACTTTCGCCTGCATTTCCTCTCGCCAACCCCATCGTGCAGCCCCGGTCAAGTGGCTATCATCACCCAGACCGCAGCAGAAGAAACCGAGCGGCTTCGAAACGGGCCAGCACCCATCGCTCGATGTCATTAGTAACGTCTTATCGTGTGGATTCGCCCCGGGTTCCCGGTCCAAAAAGGCCACTGAGACGACGACGGTACTACACAGAGTACCCTATCACCAGGGGGTCTTCCCGAATGGCTCTTGCTCCGGTCCGCGTACGCGTTCGAGTGTTTCGTGCTCGGATGCGCATGCCATCGAACTTGCATTTCACACAGCGAACGGACCATGTCCATCCGTCGCCCAACTCCATGCGCAACCTCAAACCCGCGCTACAGCTGTCTCTTTCCCTCGCACTGCACGCAAGGCATCGAATGCGCAGCGGACGTCCCGTGGAGAAATCACTAAAACCATCACGCTGCCGGCATGCGGTAGAATCGATTTTTCGGCTGCCTCTTTATGAATTCGCCAATCATTCAAATCATCCACCCTCGTAATGAGCGGCTGATTGAGCGTTTCAGCGAGGATGGACGACGGTGCGGTTGTGCTCCGCTCCTCGGCTTTCCTCCGCAGCCTCCGCGCGAATGCTGAATTCGATTAATGGTGACGGAAATTTATGATCCGGACCTCACCGCCAGTGTCGAATGGAATTAATTGAACGTGGCGGGATATAATAATCCACTGATTGTGGATAATCGTTGCGAATTAAGCGCTATTAACAGTGTACAGTAGCGACACCGGAGACGACACCGCCGCACGAACCGCCTTCAATCACGGGATGCTTGCCTTTCGACAGGCAATGAAATTCTTGTGTATGGGATCCTTGCATGGATGGAAGGGAAAACAGTGTTTGATCATTGGAAACGGTTATGTTGGTTAATTTGGTTAGTAAAATTATCCAAGATAAACTTACAAATGTTCAATTTCATTTCGAAATCGAATCTTTTATAGCACTTAATGATGATAGTGTTGACAATCTCAACGAAACGAGCAACAGAGCTTTGCAAAATATGTCGAGAGTGTAAACGTTATGTGTGATAAATACAAAAGAAAAATCTTAAAAGGTGTGTTGTGCGGAGTATGGATGTTGGTGAATGCATCATTTCATTTGTGATCGATAATTATTGTTATTCTTAACGTATCGATCTACTTGGTAATGCTGGTCTCATACAGGGTTTACTTGACTTTTACCACCAAAAACTACAAATAGATCGTTTTCAGTACTTCTCAAAGGCACTTCTAAATATGTTTTAGTTGTCGAATAAGTTCGATTTAAATTATAAAAACTTGTTTTTTTAAGTGTATTTTGACTTGAAAAAAATTGTTTTAATGGTTTTCAGAAATAGTTCAAACTATAACTATAGCTCTAATACACTACACACTAGACTCTAGTTTAAATTTCCGTTTACATATTGACAACACTGATAACAAGGCATACAAGATGCTAGGTTGTATCTTTCGACAATTCCTTGAATGTACTGATGTCTTATGCCTTAAGACGTTGTTTACTATATTAGGTGTGAAGTATTGCTCAATTCTTTGGTTCCCGAATTGCACTACGATGATTAACAGAATAGAGGCAATACAACGGAAGTTTACAAGACTTGCTTTAAAATGCGACAAATTCAGAAGACTTACAACCATACCAAATTATCGCTCGCGTTGCCTTCTGCTTGGCCTACAGACGCTCGAACACCGTTTTAAGGTTAACCAATGTGTATTTGTAGCCAAAATATTAAAAAAAAAAAAGAATGAGACGTCCCTTATTTACTAGAGAAGATCAATATCTGAGTGCCATCGAGACCTCTTCGCTCTCGTAACTTACTTGTCGGCTAGCTAAGGTACGTTAGTCGTTACTATGTTAGCTATGACAAGGCAATTCAATACATGGTCTCATCACTTTGATTTTAATTTAACGACCAACGCATTTAAAGAGAATATTTTATTAATTTTAAATTTTGGCGACACCGAAACAAGGGAGATGTTAGGGGAATAATTTAGGGTTTAGGTGTAGGATAGGTTTTAAGTACTTAGTTTGTCACAGCCTCAAGAGTGCAGATGTGTCTTGCTTGTACATAAATGTTGGTAAATAAATAAATAAATAAATAAATAAATAAAACTAATAGACATATGCCGGACTGAACAGGCTTTCGAGACTTAATTCATTACCACACAGTCGGAGTCAATCCTTGCTACGGAGAGATCCTTGCATTCTAGGCTTGAACCCATAACGAGCATGTTATTGAGTCGTACGACTTGACGACTCATATACATACGTATAAATACAGACATATAAATACAGTGCAAATCACAGACTTACATCGAATTAAACCATCCTTCCAGAGAAGATAATTACAAGAAGAAAGGAATATTTCAGCCAAGTAGTAACAGTTTGTTCAATTCCGTAGATTACTATTTCTTGTAGACAATTTCAATGTGATATAAAAACACGCAAAAGTAATACCCACAAAATGTTTGATGTAGTATTTTTCTTCATTATTTATTGTATATAATTTTCTTTTCTTTTCTTTTCTTAGTATTCTTAGTGTTCAAATCACCAGCACATTTGTATCTAACTCTTAACCATTAGCTTGCCTCCACGATTCCACTTAGCATATGCATGATATCCTCGCCGCTTCTTCATCCACACATACATACGAGCGCATGTGCTGTTCGCTTATTGTGCCTAATGTACAGTTTTCGGTTACGGGGAGCTACCCTGCCAGCTAATATCAAACATCTCACCAACGCTCTTCGCTACATATTGCCATTTGTTTGTCGTTCACCTTTTTTTGTTCAATGCTTTTCGTCTAGCGTGTTTCTTCCTTAATGCGTGTGCGAGTTTTTTTGTAACCTGTTTCTGCGCTTTATTAAAAAAAAACTCTTCCCCCGACAAAAAACCTCTTCTCCATCCGAATTGATGCCCGATTTCAACGCTTTTGTGTGTGTTGCTGGTGTTTTCTCTGAGCTAGGAGGCTTCAAATTAACCTTATTTGCCTTCCACTTAATGGAGTGGATTGTGTGCCCCTACCACCGGTTCCCTCTCACGCACGCCCTGTCCGTCTGTACAACTTTGGCAGCAATTGGATAAGTAATGATCGAGATCGGCACACGACCCACAAACATTGGAGGCTCTTCTCCAAACACTCACCCCGGGGCACCTATCTATCTATTAGCAGCGCAAATGGCGAAGAAGCTGTCACATTCAAACAACAACAAACGCCTCACTGTCGTCATCCAGTGATCGCACCTCATCTACACTCACACATCACCCCCCTCTCTCTCTTTTTAAACATGGTCTATTTACAACGGATCGCCCTGGGAGCCGATCGAACGCATTTGACTTCAGCTGATCGAAATCTCCAACGAACGTTTACCTTCTTGGCGCAATCCCTACACTTCCCTAGCCAACGTTAGCGATTGTTCACCCCTTTCGGAGCTGTTATTTACATTCCACACAAACACATAAAAAAACGAAATTAAAACCGTGCACACAGTGGAGCCAGCTTTAGGCGCCATTGCCACCCGAACCCGTATCGCGCTGGGGAAGGGGAAGGGAGCAAATTATCCACCCCCTCAGGCAGAAAAGTGTTTCGCACGCATCCCTCGGAACGTCGGAACCGTTTTTCGTTCGGGACAATATTTACAAATGGCGGTCGGAGAGCGTTTGTCTTGAGCGGCGATGAGGTGTTGTTGGGCTAACACCACCACCACCAATAGCACTTAGCAAACACCATCCAGGGGAGGAAAGGGAGGCAAGCGAAGGATGCCCAAAACTGATTAATATTTACAAAATCCCCCCCCACAGGGAGTAGGGCCAATACAAAGCGCCAGGGCCCGGGAAAGCCCACGTTTAGGAATAAATAAAATTAAACTCTTCGCACTCCGGGCATGCCCTGTGTGAGTTTCAGAGTTGTGCCCTTCCTCCTGCGAGGCCGCTTGGACGTTTGGATGCGAACTAAAATAAATACCCTAATCATAGACATCGTCCGGCCGGCACTACCACTTCTTAACGAGTATAGCAACAGGTCAGTTTTAGCAATAGACACTTAAATGCTAATATTCACAATGGTTGATTGGTTGGTAGGTTTTGTTTTGCAATTGTTTTTGTTGATGCTGCTGCTGTTGTTGTTGTTGTTGCTGTTGGTTTGTTGTATTTTGGAGGCATCTCCGGCACGCTTAGCCCAGATGCATCGCGCCACCCATTAAGCTCGGATGGAAGTAGCCCATGTAGAGCTGGGCGCCCGGTGCCCGCCCGAGTGCCGCCATCTTGATCTTCTCCAGCTCGGCCTCCTGCAGGCGCTTCGCCTTGGCCCGCCGGTTCTGGAACCAAATCTTGACCTGGGTCTCGGTGAGCCGCAGCGACGAGCTAAACTCGGCCCGCTCCGCTATGCTGAGGTACTGCTTCTCGCGGAACTTCTTCTCGAGCGACAGCAGCTGCTGGGTGGTGAACGGTGTGCGGGGCTTCCGGTTCGGTTTGTGCTTCCGCAGATTGCACTTGATACGGGGCGGTTCGTTATCTGCAATAAACGGAGAGAACACATATACAGGACTGATTAGTAAGTGCGCCGAGCGTTTTTTTTTTTTCTTTTCATTCAATGTGAGGCACCGAAGGCACACGTGACACGTCGGACAGGCAAGAACATCGATCCGTTCCCCGCCGTTCGTTGTCGACCGAACGAGCAGACCCAGGCAAACACGCGGGAGCGGTCTTTCAATCATAACAAAACGCCCTCCACCGTTGGCGAAACACACTGAAACATCGTAATCGCGTGCCAGCTGTACATTCGTCCGACGGATGCACCCGTCGAACATGTGCTCGAACATCGGAAAACTAAACTGGCCCCGGTCTCAGCCGCTCCCCCCGGGGGTAAGGGAGGTATCTCGTTCATCAAATGGCGCTTCTGTGCGTTCCCTCTAGTCGCGCCGTCGTGAGAAGGAATTGCCGTGCGTGTATGCAGCAGCGGGGGTAAGACACATTACAATATTTCAAGTGACAGTTAATGAAGTTGCCAAAGAGACAACCAAATACAAATACCACGCGACAGAAGGGACGGGAGCGCACTGTGGTCCCGTACTAATAAATTTCCGACCACTTCAGCCGCCTGTACCCCCTTTTATCCTTCAAACGTGTTGAAACCGTTCGACGAGTTCGACGATGGATGAAGTGTAAACGAACACACACACACACGCATATGGGCAAAGATTTATTACGATTTTTAATTTTTCATGTTTTTTTTTCTTCTTTTTTTCCCCCTCCCATTGCCCATCGAATCTGCGGCCGATCGAGATGTCCGGACAGCGATTCAGGGTCGTTTTGAGCAACACATTATTCGACAGCGAGACTCCGCGGAGCGCGCGCGGAGCAGTGCTCTAATGTCTCATTAGTCAAGTGCGGCTTCTCGGCACTGCTGCACTGTGTATACACGGTGGTGACATTCTTACATTCCCCCTACCGCTGCCCGAGCGCATTCCCGAGCTCTTTGTGTCGGAATACGGATACCGAAAGACCGATGGTACGAGAACGGCATTTCCAACCACCATTTCACAGCCATGACAGCGATATGTTTATTTTTACACAAAAAGGCAAAGAAACCGAATCGAGCGGAAAAGCCGACGGAAGCCAAACGGAAGCACTGCAGTTGTGAAGGGGGTGAGTGACTGTTGTACCGGCACCCCGGAGGAAAGCTAATAGTCTATTAGAACTTCAAGCAATCGATACCCTGTCTCGGAAGCATCGGAGGGAAACATTCTGTACCGCCTTCGTGGATGCCTTCTGGGCCGCCGTCTGAGTTCCGCGCGGTAGAGTTAATTGATAGGAACGCACTCCGAAGTCAAGAGAGCGCTAATAGTCAAGTGGGAACCGGTAGCGAGGAGAGTAAGTGACACAGTAAATTATAACCTCAATCAGCGTTAATTGACGACGATCGACGCCATTGAATCGGAGGGCAATGCTCATAGCGTCGGGTTGCAGACTTTCGTGAAGACATCTGTCCCTGTGCAGAGGCAGTTCGTCTCGCTACTGAACACACACACTTTTCAATTAACATTGGGTCACCGCAGCATACACACCGTGTGCGAAATGAAATGATAATAAGAACACCATTTCGTCTCGGGGCGTCCTTTTGGCCACACCCTTCACAGTCACACAACAACCCACAAAAAAGGGGGAAGGTTGGACATGTTTCGTCGTCCACGGTTGCAGAGCGTTCAGGTTGGCTGCACTCGACACGGAAGTTCCACCTACATGCGGTGGACTATTGCCCCCTTCGCCTCGTTCGCGGGTCGATTGTCCTTGCCTCGCACATGCACTGCTCAATCGGCAAAGGTGGCGAAGCAGTAAATAAAGGTTGGCAGAGAGTACACGGGCTGATAATATTCACCCCATACACACAGAGCTCTACTGCTATGTGCACGTTCGCGTTCGAGTGGAACACAGTATGCTAGCAGTACTAGCAGCGATCCCGCTTCTTGACGCAACTTCCAGGCGCCGACCCACTGTTCCTCTCGCACACACACTCATTTGCGCAGTGCGCAAGCACTGCAGCGCATTGCATCCCTTGTGAGCAGGCGAAGTGTGAATTGCAGTTTAATAAATTAATTTCATTCGTATGTGTGTCCCTCCTTCTAGGCTCTCGGGCGTTGGGTTGTGGTGCGATGCTTAGTTGGGGCGAAGGAAAGTATTGGCTTGCTCTTTTCTTTTTTGCTGCTATAACAACCTTAACCACCAACCGCAAGTGCACGTTATGTTTGGGATGTTCTACAACGCGCCTGCAATTTGCAATGCAATGCAACTCGCTTGCCCTCTCGCTGCTGACCATCGTGTGTGTTTGCCTTGCACCGCGATCGCTCGCTTGGTGCCGACGGTATTCCAAGGGCACGAGCGGTAACCCAAACAGAGCGAGTGGGTGCGTGTGTGTGTGCAAGAAGCAAAACCTTGTGTGTGCTTTGCTTTTACTAATTTGTTTTGCACAAGAGAGCGAATCGATTAGTTCGGGTTCAGGTTCAACTGCGATTGGCTTTTTTGCTGCCTGTGGATGTGCCTGTGGTGTTTCGCAGCCTTCCCGAGGTTTAATCGCGCTTTCTTTGCAGGGGTAGAAGGGGTGTGTGTGTTTGTGTGGCAGGGTGTGAGAGCTGCGCTGCTGGATGCGGGGCATTATGATGAAGACGGCCACGTAGGCAGCAGCGCAGTGCAGTGGGCACAACCAACAACATTTGCATTCCATTAGCGTCGATTAGTAATTGCTTGTTACCGTGCACCGAAGGGTGTGTGAGCCGGCCGGAGACGCTGATCGCGCTGATCTTGCCCGCTCTCTAACACACGCAAGATCCTAATCGCGATCGTAACTCACACTCTTCACCGACAACTATCTTCCCGGGCGACAGATCCTTCTCGGAAGCAAAAGGAGCCTGTTACACATACCGTTCCCACAGTGTGCACTCTACCTGTGCTAATGAACTGAATTTATCTGTTTCCGTTGGTAGTTTCGAAGGTTTTGGAATTCTTTTGCACTGTTCTAGCCGGGCAACCGGGCTAAATCTTGTCAGCATAACAAGCATCAAAAGCATAGTTTATGCGCCCGTTATGCTAGCAATCGGTGCCAAAACCACCCTCCCATGCAAAACACACTCTCTCACACACACACGCACACTCACTTATCTAAATTGCTAATGTACGGTTGATCAGGTGAACCCACCCAAACCCCACTCGCGCGCCCTTGTGCCGTAACGACCGGCAATTCATTAACTGCAATCAAATCAATTTGCTGCTGCGCGTTTCACTGCATTGGATACCGTGACGAATTCCGTACCCTTCTCCATCCCCCTCCACCCTGCTTCCACTCCCCCGCGAGCCCCCGCCTCACAGTCGACGCGATCGCGACACGCTTTGTCACACACATGTTTCGCGATTCCAAGGCAAAACACGCCGATTGTCGTGCCAAACCGTGCTCCCCCCCAGCCCCTACCGCCCTTCTCAGGCGCTGCTGCTACCCTCCGTGGGGTTTGACAAATGGTAATAAGATAATCTCGCACTCGGAGCGATCGAGCTTCCCCCTGCTGCCCCTCAATCCCCTGTTTGCCGGTCGGTTTGTGTGTGTGTGTGTGTGTGTGTTTGGTTCGTTTTAGGTATTCCTCCCCAAACGGCTGGGGCCGATATTTGGTCAACTTCCGCTAACTCTGCCCGACTCGCGCACACCAACAGCAGGCGAAAATCGTATGCGAAAATCTGCCGCAAACTCGTCGTGCCCCGGATGCCACAGACGGCGGGGCGGGCGCGTCCGCCGCCCAAGAATTCGATGCCGATGGTGAAGCGCGCAACGAGAAACGAACGCGCAAACATACCCCAAACTTTTCCCTTTGATGTTTGACGCTGCTCATCCGCGTCGCAGACAAATGGGAAAATGGCCCCGCGAGCGTACAGATCCGCATAACCTCCGCGGCAAGAATGTCAACGGCTAATGGGAGGGAAGGTGGCAACCGTTCGCACCAAATGTGAGGTAGCCAAGAAGACCCCGGGACGGCCTCACCGAGGACACGCTTGGGGACGGTTGCTGGGGACGACTGGCGGTACAAAAAACAACCGCTCAATCAGACGGGAATCGGAATTCGGCTAACTGTGTCTTGGCCGATCGGCAGCCCGCGGGTTTCCCGCGGGCGCAGCTCTTCTTCCAACTACATCGGTTGCATTGCTCGGCTTTGCCAATCTGGTACACTTTAATTTGAATTTTATTGCACACTCAATCGGGAGCTGCCAATGTGTGATTTTTTCGTGGATAATGTTCTTCCCTGTGGTAATGAGGACTTGCAAAATTCTTCCCCGAAGTTTGTTGTGCTCCACTACGCCATCAATTGTGTGCCTCATTTTCTGTATCGTTATAAAAAAGATCATTAAAATTTTCAATAAACTGCTCCCTCGATGCTCTTCAAAACGCTTTCCACCTTTAACAAAGCTGATCGTTATCGAAATAGGTCTCGTATTTTGTGCGAACGGTGCACTTCCAACCAAAGCGAGCGTCCAGAGGCGACGGTGCTCAAAATTGTCACTAACCACAACACCCCCGAACAAACCCATCTGATCCTTTTTCGGGCTTTTGTTTGTTCCGGTGGCTATAACGTTATAAAACGCTTTACCGTTTTTACTACTTCCAGCGAAAACAAAGCCACTTCTTCAGGCGATAACTGCGCCAGGGCGACAGGGCAAGTCGTCATAAAAAGCGACAAAAAGGCACCAACCAGCCGGAAAAAGGGTTCATCGGGCGTCCGTCATCTGGCGGTCCATCCCGTTCAGGGATCGTATAAAGGTTCGACCGAATAGCTTCCCAACGTCCTGATGTGATGTCTGACCCTCCGACCCAGTGGCATTAAAACGGAAACATTGTTTCGAAAGGATACCGCAGGCGCCCGGTGCTGGGCCTCTGCTTTATCTGCCGTCGATCGGCAGTGAAGAAAGGATTAATTAACACCCGTACCAACACACACACCCGAAGCCATCATTTACTGCACCGATCGACACATTCGAGAGTGAGGGTGAAAGAGTTATGGTACCTAATTGAATTAAACGGAAACGATTGGCCTTGGCGACACTCTTCGGGGGAAAAAAGCGGAAATTGGTTCGCTCCTAACCTAAGGTGACCCCGCCGGCTACACCAGATGCCGTTCTGGTGACGGAAGCAACCACGCATTACGCAACCCGAGAGGTCAAACTCACACACACAGAGGATTTCTATTTCTGTTTAAGTCTGTTTATTTCCCTGTCGTGTGTCGCTAGTGCCCAACGACAGCCTTTCTTCATCGCACCGTGTTCGATTAAAAAAGTTGAAACACAAAAACAATATTTCTGAGGCTCGAACCCCTCCCCTCCACCGTTCAAACAACGTAAGATTACATACACGCAAGAAATATAACACAGCCGGGACAGCGGGACACGCCACACACGCCACACACACACACACAGCTAGCCCGTCTCGGGTTTGGCGTCTCCGGCGAAGGCGACGAAGATTTTTGCAATTAATTAGCCACCATTTGCATACAAGCACTAATTGGGTTGAACTGGCCGAAGCGCGCAAAAACGAAAACGGCCCCCAAGCGTCCCTCAGCACTGCCCCGCTCTTCCCAGTGATGGTTCCAGTTTGGCAAATATAGCAGCCGTTTTGTTTTTGCATTTTTTCTTCCCCGAGACTGAACCCCTCAAACACAGAAAAAATGCAAAAATGCAAACGCTTTTACACGAAAGATAGTCATAAACTTTGCAAGTTGAGGACATGAAGCTTTGCGTAACAACGGCTAGAGGCTCTATTTGCCGACGTTGAACACGCGGCAAACTCAAACAATGGCAATCAATCCGCGATCCGATCCGATGACTAGGCCCGGGACTCTCCAATCGAAGAGCGCCATCGGCTGCCCAAAAGCCGCTGGGGTAGCCCGTAGCGGTAGCCGACAGCAGTTAATGGACTAATTAAATCAATTACACCTGTGATAAACCATTTTAATGGCTCTATATAATTTATAAGCGCGTAATTTATTTCTTGTCCAGGCTGGACTGAACCTTCCAATGCACCGTCCTTGGGCTTCCCCCGTTGGGCCCTCCTCGGGAACACGCAAGCTCCATCCCGGCGCGCTCTCGCGCACGCTTCCTTATCGAGCTGAAATGTCACATTTTGCGCACACCGCTGCCACCGGTCTTGCGGGCGAACCAATCGTGCCGTTTAAGTGCTCTCCAGCAACAGGGGACAGTTTTTGGGTCCGCTTTCGATCCCCCGTTTTGTGGCTGCGCTGAGCGGAACCGTTTAAGATTAGATATGAACGCAGTCGCACAATCGGACGCAAGCTGCAAACGCATCGCAACCGCACCAAACAGTAATTATCGCTGCTGCGTTGCACTTGTCTCCCGGCGCGTTGCATTCGGGAGCTGTCCCTTTTCTCAATTCTCTGCTGCCTGTTTATGGCCTGCTTGCGGTCGCTTTGGTTGCCACTGTGTGTGTGTGCCCATGTGCTCACTCGAGCGTTCGAGCGCCCTCCAATTTCCAATCAACGCTCAACGCAGTCATTTCCCGTTTGCCCGGTAACTTCATCGGCAGCTACAGGGAATCCGGGCTTTTATGAAAGCAAAACAGGGAACAACCCAGACGGAAAGGCGTTATTAATTGGGCACGATTATGGGGCCGATTAAAATTTATTGCCAAAATTAGCGATTGACACGCAAATTTGCGTACCGCGAGTGAGCACGGGCGGCTCCCGAAACGATGCAGTGCAGTGCCGCTGCCGTTGTTGGGCACAAATTATTCAAACCATCCGTGCCGCGATTCCGATTTGAGTGCCGCAAAGGATTGCGCCCAATCAAAAGGCACACCGAGCGAATTTGCGACACGCCATGGCCGTTAATGCTCATAATTTTTGTAAATCTTTCCCCGGCACTGACCCGACCCTTGCAGCGTGTCTGGAGAAAGCTTGTCTCTTTTTGCTCTCTTTCACATCCTTTTTTTGCCTCTCCTCGTGCCTTTACACTTTACGCCGTTGCTGCAGAGGCGGAGCGTACTAATACGACGGGAAATAGAAAATTATTGAGATAAATTTCCATTTATCACCCAAACAGGCGCGAGTGTGCCCGCCGAAATCGTATCGCAGTTGTCGCCCAACCGGCAAAGTGAGAGTTGTTATTAATTTATTTAAATTCCAGTTCCGGTCTACAATTGTCCACCATGCCAGTAGCCGGCCGATCCCGATGGTGTCGACGGTTGGGTGTGTCCGTTCGTCCCAAATATTGCCAACAGCCAACACTTCATTTGTCTCTTTAGCAGATCCCCCACTCTCTCACTTAGTCTCTCTTTGTCTCTCTCTCTCGCTCCACCTCTCTTTCTACTCGAGGGATATCCCTCGACGTGCTGCAGCAGACAGCCTCCCTTCGCTGTAGATTGATTACGTTCCGGAGCGTGTGCATCTCAATCACGCTCGACAGACGGCGTTGTAACGGAAGTAATATAGTTATTAACGTTCCAAACAATCAACGCAGTTGCAGCTTCCTGAGCCACTCGCGTCTTTCACCTCCGGAAACGCCGGACCCAAACGGAAGTATTGATGTTGGACGGCAGATTGGCTAGGAACTAAGAGACACACTGGATGGGGTTAATGCAAAGAATTAGAGATACCGCGTAACCCAAATATCCCGAAAAATAGAAACAAACTAAGAATGTCAAAAACAGACTTATATCATTGTACAA
Organism: Anopheles coluzzii; assembly: GCF_943734685.1. Lineage (NCBI taxonomy): Eukaryota > Metazoa > Arthropoda > Insecta > Diptera > Culicidae > Anopheles > Anopheles coluzzii. The sequence continues at coordinate 40,783,766 of NC_064670.1, read as the reverse complement.
TTGCTTCAGAAATGCTTTCATTGAGAGGTTTTAGTTGCTATATTTCTCACTAACTAAAGCAATTGACAGTTTTATAATTTAATACCTAAAACATGCTCTTGATATTGTTGAAGTTGAATGTCGACAATTTCAACCTCACAAACTGCACCAAACACTGTTCTTGTGCTATCTCAAATATCAAACACATCGAACACAGCGCAAAGGCTAATCTTAATGCACTAAAAGTCTGCATCCCACCCTGACGTATAAATATTTCATTACAACTTCATCCATTTTTTATCATCCCAAAAAAACGCTAACGCATCCACTAATCGCAACAGCAACACCGATTGAAACCCAACGAGCGGGACCGGGCAAACAGTAAAGATTCTTATCGTCCGGTTAAATGCTAGTTTTGTAATTCCAGTTCCCTTCCACCACAGGCCACAACCTTCGGGATGGTCCATTAAACGACGCACTGGTCAAATTGAACAGGAAACAGGCCAACGTAACTACAGCAACGCCTACAAACCAAAGGCCAGTGCGCACCGGGTCTAGCACCTGCGTGTGAAAAGCTTGGCTGATCTGATCTCTCTCGTTCCTCTCCCACCCCGATGTGGCACAGTCAGGCAGCAACGGCACCAGAGTAAAGAAATTAATTTTCAAATCATCACCGGTCGAACCATTTTGCTGCGACTGCCAACCCTCTGGGGCACGGATGGCGGACGGACGGTTACGGTACCTACGCGATGCGCGCCAAATTCGCCGTTTCATAAAACAAATCTAAATTAACAGCTTCATTAGCAACGTCGGATGCGCGCAAATATCGTTTCGACATCCCTCCTTGCATCCGCCACTGTGCGCCTGCCTCTAGCCCGGGGGGTGAGGCACCAACCCCGACACCATCAGCGCCCATTCCGACAGGCGCAACATGACGTTCCGCTAGGAATCAGGGATTCCACGGAACAGAAGCGTGTGCGCGTACACACACACACACACCAAGTAACCCTTGGGGTGCGACGACTGATGAAGACGACTAGCTTGAGATATGTGGTTCACGTTGTCCAACGGTGTTAATCCGGCCAGAAGATTACTGCCACTTCTTTGTATATATCTAAGTAAAAACCATTTTGACGTGAAATGAAGGATCTTTTTCTTGAAGAAACAAACTAGCTCTGCAAGGGTTTAGGGGTGCTCGCTTGCATACGCGACACAGAGCCCACAGAGTGTCGTTATGGATTGAAATTTATTCATCTCATTTACGCCGGTGGGTTCCTCGGGTGGGTTCCTAATGATGGTTGTCATTTTATTGCATTCCCCGCAAAACCGCTCGCCTCTTAGTTCGTCTTTCTGCAGAGACAAAAAGCTGATGCGCACAGGACGGTCCACCACCGCCCCAGTCGCTGCGTACCTCGCTCGCTCGTTCGCTCGTGTTTAATTGTTTTGAACGAAAATTGCATTTTCTGCACCGCGCCCCGAACGCACTGCCAATCGCCCAGAGCATGCGGTTCGAGGAACTGACGGCGCAAAGGAGTAAGGCGCTCTCGCGTTGCTCTTCCCGCAAACAAATTCTTGGAATTGTTCCTCCAAGCAGTCAGAGGGCGTCCATTAGCGTTGTTCACTAATGCGCACACATCTATGGGGCCCACTGCAGCAGCAGCAATGTGTGCGCCATCTAGTGAGTGTGTGTGCTGCAAATGTGTCAAAATTGGTAGAAATTTGCAGCTGCAGCTAATGCGGATGGATTTTTGGGTGCTGTTTTTTTGTTTCGTACATCTTGCATAAAATGCTTGAACCTCAAAAAAACACTTCCACGAAACCCCAGAGACGACAAATACACAGCACACGGAAACATGTGCTCGTAAAACTGGCAACATTATTATTGAATGAATTAGCAACCCGTACTACCCGAGCTACTGAGTGAGCGCTTTGCGGCGGCGAGCCCTGTCCGTCGACAAATTAAGTCATATAAAATGTTGAACAGGAAACGGACCTGTGCAGGGAGGGCCAAACTGCGACACGAAAGTATTGGTAGTACATTTTTAACCCACCACCAACCACACAACTCTTTTATGTAGTCAAATTTCTATAATCATATTCCACAGCAATCGAGCTCGACTACACAACACAGCCCAACAAATCCTGTTTCGGTTGTTTTTTGTTTGTTTTGCATCCAACGGGCTACACCTTTTGCTCACCGGAACGGGAAAACCTTGCCCCAAAATGTCCCGGGCCTGCTAGTGTCCCCACCGGAGTCCGGGAATTTGTTCGCGGAAATCACTCGTTTCCACGCGGCTGGATTTGCATTTCAAATTCCGTTCCGTTTCGTTCGATCCGTGTCGGAGGGTGGAGGAGCAAGGCCCATGGATGTATGTAGCCATCCGGGACCTCCTCGTCAGTCCCGAATTTATCCCCGCGCACAACACACAAAACACAACTACAAACAGCAAAACACACACACGCCGAACATCGAACAATAGTGAAGATATCCAATGCCTCCTCTGGTACGACCCCGCGTACGCCATCTGTGAACGAACGACACACGAAACGGAACAGCACACAGCGCCAGCACACACACACACACACACATTGGGGAAAAGTTTTGTATTCTTCGACACAAAAATTTGCAATCTCAATCGATTGACTTCGTTCGTTCTTCGCACCGGGGACCTGGAATGGGCGGGTTGGTGGCACCGGACGGTCAAGGATCGTTTACAATCAAATCATAAACCATTTCACCGTGCATGCAGTTTTGCGCTGTTTGGGGGGTGGGTGTGGGGTAGTGCAAGGGGCCTTGGGAAAACAATGGCGTTGTAAATTATTTTCAAATGCATCGCCCTCAACCTCAGGAGAGCGGGCTCAGTTGCAACGTGTGCTGGAAGGTAAAGAACCACCCCGGGAAGGTGTATGCGCGATCGATCTCGTCTCGTTGCACATACACACAAACAAACACACATGGGAGGATCGTTTTCGTGTCATCGTTGACCTTCGGCAACGTTAATAGAAATGTTTCAATGTGTGTTCTGAAAAGCGATAGTGGTTAGCTGTGGAACTGTGACGACCGCTGGTAAAGGCCTCATGTGCTCCAAAAACAGACAAAGAAAGACAGAGAAAGAGAGATAGAGCGGGATAGAGCAAGTTAGTACCGTTCTCTTCGTTCTCTCCGTTCTCTCCGTTCTCTCCGTTCTCTCTGCACCCGACTGAGGGAACAGAAACAAGAAGATCTTCATTAATATTGATTCCGATTAATGGAAGGCTAAGTGTTGCCTGCCCGTCGACTCCATTTGTGGATGGTATTCCGTTGGAGTTTGTTGCATTAGTGAGAACAATTTACCACCACTACTACTGCTGCTACTAGTACCATCGCTATGGAGGCCCACTTTCCAAACGCTCCTGACCGCTCAATTGAAACATTACCCGACCCCCCATTGTAAGCCCGCGAGACCAAACCGAAACTTTGCCACAATCTATGCCGGTCGTTCAAATAAGGAAATTGAAACGTTAAGCATCACCACCCCAAAATGATGGCCTGTGGAGAAGAGGGAGAGCGAGAGAGACAGAGAGATAGGGAGAGAGTGCTAAGAAGCTAAAATCCAAAAAGCAAGGTACGGCCTACCTAGGCATCCCCACGCATTTAGTCGCCGTTTATTTGCGCCTGCTAGTTTTTGGTTGATTTCTGGTTGAAATTAATATTAATTAGTGGAAATTACAATAAATAATAAAAACCCAGCTCTCCACTACTACTGCCCAGGCCTCGACAAAAAAGGGCAAAAACGACGACCCGTAAAAACTAAAGCCCACAAACAAACTGGAATGAGCTCTCTACATCAAACAACAATCGCATCAAATGGTGAAATGGTCCTTGCGTTTGAGGGGGGTTTGCGTGTTGAGAATCTATTATCAAATCCCACCCGAACACGCCTCCGCGCTACAGCCCGCGGGACCTCCGACGGATCACCGCTTCCGGTGCTAATTCATTCGCTGCCAATGGCTGACCCAAGCGCGATGATACGGAAGGGTGCGGACGGGACCCGGGTTGGTGAAGTGATTTAAAATTATTATTACATTAATTTGATACTTGTTTATAATAAAAGCGAACATGGAAAAGTATTGTTGTTAATTTATTTGTTATTGTAATTTCATTGCCCTCCCGCACTCCCCACCCGCGAGTGGGTTTCCTAATTTGGGCTGCTAGCCGCAAGAGCGGAAAGAGCCTCCAAAACCTTCCCTTCCCTTCCAAACAAAGTCAAATTAACACTCATTCCGTTTGTACGCTGGGCGAACGAGGGCGAAGGGATAATAAAATGCGGCCGGTGATGTGGCGGCTGTGGCCGCGCGAATTAAAACCCTAAAGCATCTGCGTTGGGCGAAAGGTGCACACCGGGGAGCGGGAGGGGGATTGGGAGGTTTCGAACCCCATCGTGTGATGTTATGCGATCCTCTCAAGACTCATTAGCGATCGGACGGGCGCAACGCGAGTGCAGGTTTCGGCCTGCAATGATCTCTTTCTCTCTCGCTCGCTCTCTCTCCCTCTCAGATGCACTCAAGCACACTGGAACTCAATCCAGGCGTGCACCTCACCGGGGAGCGTGGAATGGATTCACGCAGCACTATAAAAATGTTTTAATTTGTTTTAAAACCGTTTTGTAGCTGAAGATGTGGCCGCGCTTGGGCACGATTTTTGCTCGCTCGCTTTTTGCACCGACGTTTCCGTGCACAGCTACTGTGCGACTGTGGCTGGAGCGTTCGAGAGAGGTGTCCGTTTACCGCTGGTTGTATGTATTTATAATTTTATATCCTCTCTCTCTCCCGCCCCAAATGCTGTAAAACCAAAACAGCCCAAAATACCCAACGCGACGGGCCGTGAGATGTGGCCACAGCCATAACAAATCCGGTAGTTGCTGATTGCAGATAATCACGACATGTCGTCTGAAGTTGCATTCGATTTTTGCCACCGCCATGAGTGCAGGGTGCTGCATCAGTTCGCCTGCTCCTTCGGCTGAGCAACTGCATTCCCTTCTTGGGCACAACAACCATGGGGCAACCATGAAGCCGACCGCACATCAACGGCGCAGTCAGCCGTTGGACGGTAGTAAAACAAATATACGATCAATGCGAATTTCATGCCACTGGCAGTAGCCAACCGTCTATTAAAGACGAGCGCTAATTCATACTGATTATAAATGTATTCTAAATAAATGGCGCTCTTAATTTGTTTGCCTGATGAAACTTTACGACGAGCAAATGAGTATGAAGCTTCGCAGATGCATTGTACGAGTTGGAAGATCTTTTCTGGCGTTTTTTTTTATCGGGCCAATTTTTACTTCACATTAACCATTCAACATTCAACATAAATGGGGCCCTCCTTTTTTTCCTCTTCTACCCTTAAATCCACCTTTTGAATTCATCGCTCAACATTGCCTCCAACTGACTCCACTGGCCAGTAGTGTTTGTTATCACCAACCGGGACCAACCGCCGCTTTACATACTTTCCCCCTAAACAAATGTTAAATTATGCTATAAAATGTTTAAAACAAAGCAAAAACACTACCAAATGCGAATTAATTTCACGTCAGGCGTATTTGTTTATACAGCACCACATCAACAACAACAACGAAAACAAATGCATGTGGCTGTGTGTGTGTGCGTGAATATGTTTTATTGCTTTTTATTTTACCGAGCCAACGAACGGAACAGCATACACGGTTGACACTGGAAATATATCAAAAAGGCGCCACACGGGCTAATTAAAACACTTATCAAATTTTCACCCCACGTGCATGGGGAAGGGGGTGCGCTTCGGTGCCCGCACTAGCCCGCCTTTTCCTTCGGTGGCGCAAGCTTTACTCGCGCACCGCTGGGCGGTAGTAAGCTGCCAGCCGGAACAGCTAGATCGGCTGCCTTGTTTCCCTAATGACTTAATTTGCGCGTTGAACCAACGTTCCCCCGAGCTCGAGCTTGCGACAATAGAGCGCCTCCCCCGGGTGAGGTGAAATGAAAAACAAAACGAAACTAAACGCAAGACTAAAAGGGTGAAGGGGTGGGGGAGGGCTGGGAAACAACAAAACCAACAGCAAAAAGCTACACACACGCACAACACAACAAATGCTTCAAAGCTCGCACGAGGAATGAAAGATGGCGTCAATGGGTTGTCGAAAATTGAATTAAACGAGCAGAAGCATAAGAAGAAGAAGAAGAAAAGAACAAACACTCATGTAGTAGCGCAGAGCGGGGTGAACTTAGTGTGAGGATACATTGAAGGGAGAGAATGGGGCAAAAAAAAAACAAAAAAAAGCGACGGCCTGCTTTGACTAATTACACACTCCAGCACACGGCGAGCAGTGGCGATGACAGGAAGGCAGAGGCAACACCATGTCGAAGCAGGGCGGGTAGGTACACAAACACACACTCCAAATAAACAAACTACAACTACAACTTGATCTAAGGCCAGGGCGAAATAATCCACCGATCTTAACACGATCACAAAATGGAGCTTTGGTGAGGCAGTGCGGGGCGACGCAAACGGGGCACCGAAGGCAGCGTGAAGCGGAAGGTTAGGAAAACCACGAAACGTCACCACCGTCCTGGGCGCTTTGGGCGAAGCTAGTTTAATTAAATTATAGAATTTAAACGGTGAAATTATGATAATACTCCTCCCAGCCGGGGTCTGCTGGAGCGATGCGTTTTTCGCCTTTCCACCGTTCCATTTAGCCAACTTCCAACTGTTTCGTTGATGATTTTTCTAGCTTCCTGTTTCAATATTGAAACTATGTGTGTGTGTGTTTTATTAACTTCTTTTTTTCCACTTCGCTGTAAGAATTTTCAACGAAACAAAAAAGTGTTCCAGAGCCTTAGCGATCGCAGACGGCAACACACAAAAAATAGTTCAACAGGCGACGACATTAACGAAACGGACACACACACACACATATACACATAGCCACAAAAACTTCATCCCGGTGTGTAAACTAATTACAAGTTAATTAACCGGCCATCACACCGGGACACCGGTTTTCACTTCCTGTTTTCGGTTTCTTCCAGCTTCCCCACGCATCATCTTACCCCGACCCTACTCCACTGATCAGATCCACACCAGAGAGCAGAGAGCATCATCATGAGAGATGAAAATAAAGTCATGAATACGTCCCTCAAATTGCCTTTCTTGTGCCGTTTTGTTTTATACACGCGCGCACACACACACCAGCGTCGGGGCACGGAGCGTTTGTTTTTCCCACGGACCACGGCCTCACCGCCGTCGCCACCGACGCGATCGATTCTGGGCCTCGATCCCGATAGCCCGGGTGCGATCATCACGATCACGGGGCCATGAGGTGCACGGGGCGAAAGATGTATCTGAAATCTATTAATTAATCTTTCTTATCGCGGTCTCCTCCTGCCTGCACCTTCTGTCTGTCTGGCGGCGGCAGCCCAGGTCCCGAGTCTCTACAGTCGGCCTAGTTTTGTGTTTTTTTTTTGTTGACAACCGGCAACCCAGCAACCGTCTCACACCCAGAAGCACTGTTTCGTAAAAACCCGGCCCATCCCATGGTCCCGGAAAGCAAACGCCCCGAGAGCCTAATTAATTGTTTTCTTGCCTCCGTTCGGGGCTTCTGGGGGTGTCGGGGCCGCTCGGGAGGATCTCTCTCTCCCTCTCTTAGAACGGAGCCACTAAGAAGAGTCACGAGCCTCGGTACGATAGAGGACAGTCCCGGTTCCAGGAAGTGGACAAAGTGGATAGTTCCCGGCCCGAAAAAAAGAAGCGGCCCGTGATTAAAGGGAAGAACAAGAAGAAGCAGAAGGAAGGCGAACGTAAACGTCAGCGTTCGGTGCGCTCAAAACATTCCTTCCGAAATTCGCCCCCTTGCGTTTGGGTTTGGGTTTTGGCCGAGTCTCCGGGGGTGACCCGATAAAATATGTTTATATCTTTCCCCGGACCCGATCGTTTGTCATCTGCGCCTGATGACGTTTATCCGATGCCGCCATTCCCATGCCCAGCCGGCCCTTCGTCTTCGCCGGCCGTTTTCGTTCGTTTATTAGGTTATTTTCGAAGATCGCTCGCTCGCTCGATCGATGATTTATTGCGATTGCTGTTGTGCCACGTTCGATGGTTTGGATCGAAACACGAATTAGTATTAGGCGCTTGGTGCGCTTCAACTTAACCCTCAAAAGCGGTTCTTCATTAGAGAAAATGCTGGTCTTTTTTTATCGAGCAAAGAATTTCGCATTAGCGTTTCGTGTCCTTGTGTGTCATTCTTACTTGCATAACATACCATAATTCCGTTCGCTTCTTATTATTAATTTGTTGTGCCGAAAACACACACACACATGTGCGTGAAATATCAGGCGTGTAATTATCCCCGAACAGCAACATGACACAATCGTGCAAAACGGGTTTTTGTTGCACTTAACCATCAAATCACTTTCCATCTCCCTGTATGTCAACAAAGCACCCACTAACCTTCGCGATGATCACGTACTGTTTGCTGCCTTCTTGACTAAGACACACACACACACCAAACGCATGTCTTACACCAAATTTAAACCAAAACATCCAAGACAGTGCTGTGTTTTTTGGTTTGCCGTCGGCCGGTGACACTTTCCCACTTTGCACGCAGCATCCAAGCGGCGAAGCGCGTCACGCATGACAGAACTTTCCGAAATTGCTAACCCGAAATCCCCAAACGACCAGCAACAGCGCGCCGTAATCAGTACGGGCTGGTCGTTCAAAAAGAGCGAAGGCAAACGACTAACCACACGCATGTGTGACTTTTCATCAGCTTTTTGTGCGTTCCTTCGCTGCTCCCTTCCCCCAACCACCACCGAGAAGGAGAGCGAGATTTTCATTCACTCATTCAATGCCTATTAGCGTTTCCGCCCATCTTCATGCCCTCCAAACTCGATCGCGGCCGTCATCGCCGCCCGTTATCTTGTTTCCTTTTTGTTTCACTTCATTCAAAACCGAAATCGCGGCAACGTGGGCTAAATGTTTCTAATTTGTTAAAGCCCACCCCGAGCCCACCCTGGGAAGTGCGATATCGATTTCAGATTGCTGCCGGGGTTTGTTTTTTTCTTCTTTTCATTTTCCGCTCATCCTTTCAGTTCCGTTTAGCCGTCTTCACTTCCACACTTTGTCGGCGGTGTTGCCCTTTTTGTACAGTGCGCCAGTGCAAGCATTACACAAATCCCGCCGCTGGTAGCAAATGACTGGGTAAAAATAACGAAAAACACACCGACACGCCGTGTTAAGCCTGGAGGGTGTTAAAACGGTTTGAAGCGGTTCGGGGTTGAAACAAATACGGCGGGCAAGCTACAAAAAGGCGAAACAACGCGACCGATCGATTATGTTGACCTTTGCGCCGTACAAGTGCGCTTGAAGCCCGTGTGCTTCTTGCCTTTGTGCTTCTTTTGCCTTCGAAAGATCAATATTTGTCCGCTTTGGTTCCGTGGGTAGAAGTGTTTTGGTAGTGATTACAACTACCCCACACGGTAAAGCGCGTCATCCTACTGTGAAAATCGACGTATCGACCCATTAGAAGATACTCGAATACCATGGAAATGCGACTCGCACTCGTTCGACCGAAACTATCAGCTCCAAAAACAAATTATCAACCGATTGATAACTTCTTGGGGTGAAGCACATCGACGCCATCGGCACACAGAGACACAATATACACGCTAAATCTGTCAGCGCTTCTGGACACAACAATGGCGCCACAATTAACCTTCAACCTTGGCCGTTTTTTGGAGCTCCAAAACACACGCACACACACACACACACACACACGCCTTGCTGCTTTGCGGGCACGATTAAACGAAATTAATCTTTCACCTAATGCCCCTCCCCACCGGTGCGCTACACTCTCTTCCTTCAATCCCTCCTCTGTTTGTGGTCTAATCAGGTCGCCTAATTTCTAATTCGCCCCGGAACCGAAACCACCGAAATTCGAACACGCGCAATACGCGCGGTGCATGCGATTAACCTTCCAAGAAACCTGGCCCACCCATCCCCCCCCCAACCCCCCCCCTCCCCCCTCCCTCAATGATTACGGAAATTGTTCTTGCCTGCCGTGCCGCGGGCCCCTATCTTATTGCTATTGCGAACAAAGCCAACAACACACTTACCTCCACCAAGCTGACCGGCGCCGAAGCCCTGCCCGGGGAACAGCCCCGGCGGACCGAACGGTGGCATCTGGCGGGCGCCGGGCCACGGTACACCGCCGCTCATGCCGCCCCAGGCCGCCGCAGCCGCGGCCAGCGCACTGAACGGCGTCGGCCGTATCGGTACGTGGCCGGCGGCGGCCGCTAGGGCCGCTCCCGGCGGCGAACCGTGCCCCATCCCCATCGCGGACGGTGACCCGGGCGAGCCGCTGCCCTTCCGGCCGCCCGGCTGCGAGCCGCTCTCGCTCAGCTCCTGGTCCATGTCCTCGATGTCGACGATCGAGTCCTCCTCCTCGTCGTGGTTCGAGTCGTAGTCGTCCGACTCGAGCAGGCTGTGCGGGGTGTCCGTGTGCCGGTCCGCGTCCAGGTTCCGCAGCGAGCTACCGTCGTGCTGGGACCGGGGCGAGGAGGAGCTGGTCGTGTGGGAGGACAGATTGGCGGGCAGCATGTCGCTGGACGGGGAGGTGCCGGGCAGGGTCGTGGTCGTCACCGTCGTCAGCGCGGTCGTCATCGCCTGGTGCAGCAGCGCGGCACCGTGCGGCGGCCCGTGCACCATCAGCGGGCTGAGCGGGGTGAGCGAGGGCGGCGTCGGGGTGGTCGTGGTCGGGGTGCCGGAGGTGATGATGGCATGGTGCGCGTTCGGCGTTTTGGGCCGCGTGTCCGCCAGCAGGGACGCGACGCTGAAGTTGCTGATCCGCGAGTTGCTTTTCTGCTGCATGGGCACCGTCGGGCTGGTCATCGCCATTCGTACCGGAGTTACAGTCATTCCTGACGATTTTAGCATGAAGATTTGCACCGAACTACACCGCTGGCCGTACGGAGAGAAACGCACTTTCTCGCACAAACTGTAACGTCACTTGGATTGCCCGAAAGCAGCACCGTTTTGGGGCGGGCGGTTTGGTTCGTTAGGATCAAATGTTTCGCACAGGCACGCAGTTGACACTCATTACATCGCAAACTTCCCTTCTACTGAGCAATTGTCGCGAGCCGTGTACACTGGGAAGACAATTGACAACTCGCGTCATACGACATAGCTGACCGTCATTCGGGCGGGGAGTGATTGACGGAGTAGCACTGCACTTTCGATCGGGGTTTTTCTTTTGTTTCTGTAGCTTCCAAAGGGTTTTATTGGTGCTTATTTCCGGGCACTTTAGCTCTCTACCATCACTTGATTGCCACGTATCACACTCGGGTAACTGATTGGTATTCGAACATCGACACAACACCCTGAGGACCGCACACTGAGCGCAAACAAATCACTTGCGCGAAACTCACACGATCGCCACGAAACGATCTCCAAAATCCGGTAAACACTTTATCCGACACAAAAGCTTATGCGAAAGCGCCGTAAAACTTATCGATTCCGGTTTGTTGCGTTTGTTTTCTACCGACTGTCTACGCAGCCCTTTTCCGCTTTACGCTTACGATCGCTTACAAAACGGGACGCGCGTACGGACGTGCGTGCGTTCGAGTCTGCGTCTGTCGAGGAATAAAAATTGAATGCATTCGAGGGACAGGCTGTGTGTGCCTCGACGAGATGAACCGTGTTGGTGTTTCTTTTTCCTCCTCTTCTTCTTCCCTTCCATCGACCCCGGGCATTTTCGAACACGCTCACACCAAAAAACGCACTCACTTTGTCTCGCTCTGGCGGACGCGCTCGGCGTATTCACGCCACTTCATTCCCGTGCCTGCTTACACACGGGCACAAGCAGTGCCAACATAGCTGTTTCCCTTCCACCGAAACTGGTTTTGTTTACGTTTACGCGCTGTACATAGCACCCTTCGTTATATACTTTTTTGTTGCTATGGAAACCCCTATCAAGGGGGCGGAGCCTGCCCGTTCGCTCGTACAGCCAATGGCGACCGGCCACCATGGCCAGGTGTTGCGAGCGTGAGCGCGCGCTAGTGTGTGTGCTTGGGGTGCGTTTCGCTTGCGGGGGGAGAAAAATGAAGTTGTTCATATTTTATGATTTCCTACACACAGTCGCTCCCTGTTTTCCCCCTTCCCGTTCGCGCCCTCTTCTTGCCCACAACCGCTCTGCTGGGTAGTGTGGCCACCGCCTCCTATGTACGATGGCGTTACTATCTTTCGCGTTCGCTGTTCGGTTTATTTTCTGCGCTATGCACATTGCAGTGGACAGAAGCTGCCACAGCGGTAGCAGCTGCTAAATTCTATAAAAGCTGTCCCTTCTTGCGGACGTGCTTCTCGACACACTTCTCCACCTTCACCTCTCTCTCTCTCTCTTTCTATCTTTCTCTCTATCTCGCTTTCTCTTTCCCTTCCCGCTGGGCTGACTTCTTACCATCCCCACACGCAGCCGGGATGAAAAACCAACAATGAAACGATCACAAAATCCCTCCCTTTCTTCAAGTCCGCACGGGCGACGCACAATGCCGAGCAGACACGGGCGCGCCTCGGCCATACCCGAGGGGACTATTCAATTTTCGTTCCATAATTTCTTATTTACTGTGTAATTAATTTTCGGACAAAACGGTCACCCGGTCCACGGCTGTGGTAGTGGCGCGCTCGCACACACTGTGCTGCTCACTCGTTCACTCCGTCCGCGCATAGCGCACCAAGCGGTGGAGAAAGGGGGTGGGAGAGGCAGCTCGGCGATATCTTTCCACCATTTTGTGTGTGAGTAATTTTCGCTCGGTTCAAGGCTCATTTTATTCTGGTTAATTTTTAATGGGTTCTTCTCACTCGCTTCCTTTCAACCCCAGCATCCCCCCACATCTCTTCCCTGATTGGCGCCCGTCGTCGTATTAAAATGTCAAAGCCCGTTTGGATGGGTGGTTTGAGTTTCCGTGCTTTTTTTGCGCCCTTTTCAGGACCACACTGCCGTACGTTCGTGGAAAACAATCCTTTCGTTTTTCTTTTGCAGCGACCGGAAGCGACGGGAACCTTTTCAGTTGGTTGCGCTCTTTTTTGTGCGTTTTTTTGTGAAAGAAGATTTAACTTTTTTTCATGCGTCCTAAAAAAACGTAAAATAAACTTGCCACTGCCACTGGGCTTTACAAAATGTGGTTTGTGTTTGCGTGTAGCTAATTTTAGGAACGGTTTATCAAGGGAAGGAAACATAGTTGTCGTTTGATTGTGTCATAATTTAACGTTCAATTTTGTCAAACACTCTATCCTTGTGTCATAACAATCAAACCCTTGATGAATCCTTTTCACATCTACGGGCAACTAATGAAGGATAATCGCCTCGTAATATGCATTAAATGTGAAGTCAATCGATAAATAATTCTTAACAACTCCCACACTCAGTCGCTTGTACACGCTCAAGCTCAAGCCAGCACCTAATAAGCAATTTTTCGCCTTCATTTCAGCAAATGATATATTGAAACGGAAGCACATTTGCGGTCGCACATTTTACTCTTGACTGGCATGATCCCGGGAGCGCCCACATTAATTGCAAATCATGTCTATTCAACGCGTTGTGCGTGGGGGTTTGTTGAGGGAATGCGAGTAAGAAAGTTAGTAGAATGTGTATAAGATGAGAAGTCGTTTGCTATGAATATAACGGTAAGAAGACATATCTTATTTGGCAGCGAAGCGTTGTTTCAATAGTTAATCTTGTGTAAGTGTGTATTTTATTGCAATGCACATATTTAAAATTCTGTTAAATATCCTTATTAATTAACACAGTGCCTTACGTTGTGTTGTGTTGTGTTATGCTCATTAAACATTTTATTTGAGTGGAAACTTATAAAAGACAGGTCCTGCAGCAAAGTATAGGAATATATTACCAAATTTAATTCATAAAATAAATAGAATATAGCACTGTCGAATTTAAAAGGATTCTTTTCCAAGTAGTATAACTCTTTCTCAATCAATTTTAAAGATTAATGTATGTGTTAAAATGTCGAATGAAGTTTCAAAGCTTATTTGAATTTCTATAATTCGTTTCTTTATCGGTTACTTGTCGACATCTATTCCAATATACCATCGTTAAACTAAAACCGCATCATGACCATTACATGAATAACATTTATTATAACCTTTAAGGATTATTATTTAATTTCCATACTCTTAAAAGGGTAGTTTATAATTAGCCTACACTTTAGATCTTTGGCGTTACATATAAAAAATAACATATTATTGAAATTTGATCAATCAATGCAACAATATATAAAAATTTGTTTACAACGCTATATTTACAGTTATTATAATTTGATACTTTTTTATAACTATTTCATCTCTTTTAAATATATCTCAATGTTTTTCCTACTTAATGTTTGCAAATAGCAGTAATAATAAAGTATTTTTGACTTGATACCTGTTTTTAAATCAAAATAAGGAAACATTGAAGAGCAGAAAATCAAATGGAAAATAACAAACTTTTCACAATTTAAAACTACCTAAATGATATGTGAATTTAGCTCCACTGAAACGAACGATTCTCGCGCCTAAAATGATTCCTATTTATCTTCGCGGACTCCTTAAAAAAAACATCGTTTTTACCGCGCACTTCTGGAGCGCAAAGTATCATAACACTCACACACACCTATCACACTCAATGGCGGCATTTATACCGCGCCTTTAATGAATGCTTCGTGTTCGGCAGCGTTCCAAATCCCCCATAAGCATCGTGCGCCCGTACGCACGAACGATACGCACGCAAGATGCAGAGCAGGGCAACGCCACCGGCGTAAAACCTCCCATTAGTGATCACATTATTAATCAACCACTTAACATGTAACAAACCGTTTTAAACGGCGCTCATCATTATGTTCCTCACCCAGCCCAGCTGCATCGCATACCGTGCAGCAGCCCGCCAGTTCTTCGCACTTCATTTTCTGCTGTCCCAGTTTTCACGGCTCTTTGAAGAATTTTGACTACATTTCTTTCGGGGTTTTAGTGGTTTTGTTTACTTTCCTCTCGCCGCGGCGCCCTTTGTCACCCGGACCGATGAATACACAGGACACAAAAGGAGGAAAATGAAAAATTCTCTCTTAATTTTGTCTCATAATTTTCCATCCAACGCTGCATTGCTTGCATGCCTCCCAATTTTCCATTCCGTGCTACTTCACAGCCACTCACGCTCTCTCTCTCTCTCTCTCGCTCTCTCTGGCCGGATGCTGTGAGATGCTTCACCGCAAAACATTACCCACAACATCGTACCGCTTTTGTCGCTTGGTCGTTGCATTTTGTTTCCTTCTTCCTTATTTTTTTTTTGTTTTTCCTTGCTTCCGCCGACAAACTTTAACACAAGCACACGGTAATCATGACTTTACCGAAAGTCGGAGGCGCCCGGTTTTCCCCCTGCCGGAGTTCCACCAGACCGAAGCAAAAAAGGGGTTGTCCTCCTGCACGGAGAGACTCTTGAATATGTAAGAAATAGCAAAGGGCAACGAAGAAAAAGAAACAAAAAACAGCTTCAAAAACGGAAATTGATTTATTACACCAGTGACACTAAACGAAATGTAAGGGAAAGGTTCCTCCATCCTGGTTCCGTTCCCCTCCTTCCAACGCACGCAACGTTACATCTGAACCGAAAAGGGACAAAATGTGTCATTAATTAGATCGCTGGTCAACTGTGTCGTGTCTAGCAGTCTATTCTATTCTACATTCTCCATTTACATCGCCGAGTGGCGCCATTGCCAGTACTGAGGCATGAAATATTTCGATCGAACGAGCGTGAAACTTCCTAATCGTTCGTTCCAATTGCAATCTTTCAATTAAAATTGAGATCTTTTGTTCAGGAAGCAGGACGAATTAGACTACGAGCAATCGAGTGCCAGTATGGAAATAAATGTAGGAACGAGGCTTTGGACAACGGTTCGAAGGCATTACTAAAACATCGGAAACGATTCAATGCTTTTATTATTTATCCATTTTTTTGATTGCTTGCAATATAATTAAAAATTTGAATCAATCTTTTCTAATGAGTACTTTTAGAGTGTACTGGTTACATTCGCTTTCACCGTTATCTCATTGACAAACATAATGGCATGCATTTTCGCTCCTTTTGATTTGCAGTCAACGTTTGTCATTTTCAACCTTATGTTGCATGATTTTGATACGATTGATTAGAGATATAATTAACAAATTACAAGTTAAAAACATTAATTGTCCCAGATAGCTCAGTTTTTAATGGTATAATTTTAATCAATATGTTAAAAATATTTTTTTTTAGTTTTTATTGCACAAAACATAAGCACCATCCAGTTTCCCATTAGTGTGATTAAATATATTTCAAAATTGAATAAAGATGTTCTATTACTTGTTTATTATTTTTCTGACTATTTTGTGACTATATTAATTATATCAGTAAGAATCTACATTTTGCTAGACAGAAAAACGAGCTGACCTAATATTTAATATCTAATAATATTCTAACTCCCGCTTGGCCATTCCGCAAAACCCACTAAACACAAACTTGCAGTCAATAAAAAGTCACAGACAAACGATATCATGAACATCGCTCGCTCACATATCAGAGCTCCAATGTGTGTTATCAACAATAAAAATAAAACACATACACACACACTCCCCACTTATAGTGTGCCGTTTTGTATTATTGCTGCGCACGTGTCACAGATTTTGCTGAAAACGATACCAAACGTTCTCTGATTTCCAACCACTATCTAAACCCGTACCCCCCCGGTTCGCGCTAAGTGGTGTTTGCTATTGCCGGTAGTATGAGTGTGTATATACGTGTGTAAGGAGGGAGATTTCGGTGATTCGCTTCCCACCGAGGTAAGAAGCTAAGGGATGAACGAATCGCAGCCCATAGGCCCGAACCCGAGCCGTTGAAGTACAGTCGCATCCAAACGAATCGGTGTCCCATAAATATTGGCTGCTACAGACACTCCCGAACAGTGCTGCTACACTCAAGGGAGGAAGAAGTTGAACACCATTTAGAGGGGGGATAGAGAGAGCGAGAGAGACTTAGAGAGTCAGAGAAAGAACGAAATCGTTTATCTAAATCGACCAGAGGGATGGGAAGTGCCGTCGTCGTGCGAATGTGCGATTATATGCTATTGAGAGAGGGATGGAAAACGGGGGAAATCTATTTGCGGGCGATGAATTTTTCATCACACAAACCCATCCTCTTCCTCGCTCTAGGCAGTGGGGTTCGCACGCAACCGTACTTCCGGAACCGGTGCCATATCCTGCCAACGTATGCTCGTATTTTCCAAGCATTATTTTCAAACAAATATTTTAACAAGATAAGTGATTGTAATTGAGCGTTCGCCGCTTCCCTGGTGCCTTGTTCCCGGCAAACCTATCCCCTGGGATGGTTAGTGAAGGGAAGATGGAGAGAGCTTATTATTATGCTGCGAGCTATTGTCTATATACTTTACCCCATTTTCAGCTCAGAAGAAGCGCAGGATATCATATAAACGTTGGAAAATACGCTTGTGCTAATGAAGCGGAAGAGATTTGAAGTTTTTTTTTTCAAACTCGCTATTGCCTTCTTTATATCAAAGGAAGTAGACAAAATATATTACTTTAAAGGACTTTTATTGAACCATAACACCTTTCATTATATGCTTTCTTCCATGTTTTATGTTAACCTTTATTTGATATTTCAAGCATTTGGCACTCTTATACACACTTCAAGGCACGCGGCTAAACCACGATTTGATCACATTGTGTGAGGTTTCTTTTCACATTTGCCACAGCTGTAAACTGTTAACCTGCAGTTGGGAGAAACCATCTCTAACCTTCCTCGCTCAAGTGGGATCCTTCCACGCAACAAAGGGATGGAAGTCAATTACTTTGTAATTTTCGTCATATTTTCTTCATCCCAACTCCATTCAAACTCACCTTTCTTTTCTCTAACAATTTCAATTGTCCTTTCCAACATCCTCCCTATCGTTCGTACGAAGTTTCAAATTTTCAGCCTAGAGTGGCTGTTGTTTTTTTTTGCAAACCGTAGTGAAATTCGTAGAACACACTCCAGTGCGCCACTCGTAACTGTACACGAGTCATGCTGAGCCAACCTGCAGCTCTCGCAAACAACGGGCAAACAATCATCCAAAGGTATTGGATCCTCCCAGCGGGATGAGGGTGATGAGATGAGATTTCTGATGAATTCGCTTTAAATTTGACGCTTGACAGTTTGGCGAAAAATGGAACAGGAGAGTGAGTGGAAAATGATACCCCTCGTCCTAGTGGAAAAAAGGAAACAAAACAACGAAACAAGGTGCACCAAATAGGCCGAACATGTTCCTGGACTCGCAAGCTGGCAAGCATTTGAATGAAGGCTGACTTTTGGGTTTTGGCACGAACATAACAACACAGACACACACACAGACAGGCTTGTGTGCGGGTGGCAAATGGCTTTGTTTGTGCATTGTGACATTTGTTCCATTGATCGAGCTCAAGAGCCGCCGAGGGTGCTGAGGCGGTCCAGTTCTTGCCAATAATGCACTTTTGATGAACGTTAATAGTGTCGGCATTGTTGCGCGAAGGGACACGCTTACTTCATTAAATATTCTTTAATCCTCTTTAACGAATGGCAAACGCATGATGGCGGCGCATGCTTAAGCGCTTAGGATTATGGCGTTGACATTTCGTTAAAATTGACATCTATCTTACTAATCCATTTAAGCGACAATGAGTTGCATTCTGTGCCATTTGTTGGAATGTATTGGAAGTTTTAAAATGTAAATTATGAAATAAAATGAGGAAAACATAAAGTGCGCGTCAGCAAAGCATTTACAGATGAATTTAAATTACTTGCAAATCTGATATCAAAATTATTTGTCTAATACAGTGTTTGGTTTAAGAAAGAAAATAGTTTGTAATTAAATTTAATAAGAAATCACATCACGTATAATTTGCTCAACATATGCACAAAAACTACTTGAACTATGACTGTTAACAAAAAATAAAAGGCAAAATGAACACCGTAAAATATTTTCAATAACTAACAAAGATGTTTAAGGAGGATATAGCCAAGAAGTATCGCGTGTAAAACCCATCCATCAAACACCACTTCATCTATATTTATAATCCAATCCGTCACTCACCGATTTTGATTGATCACTAAATTATTTAGTGCGAAACTGATCGCCGACTGTGTCCCACAATTATCACATGTTCGAGAGTGCGGGTATGCCGTTCTCATCATTTACCTCGAAAACCGTTAAGATCCCATGGGATCTAAAGGTTTCCCTGCTATTCTTAGATCGATCATCGAATGTCGAACAGCGTCGTACTGCTGATTTTGGATCTTTTCCGCGAAGGTTTATAAGGTCTATCCTAAGCTCCTCAATACCCAGGCCTGGGTAACTAACGATAATTAGAGGGTAATTAATTTGTGATCGACTATCCGTAGAGTCAACCAACACTTAAACCGTTCTCTCCCCTTCCAAACTGCTTATGTGATCGCTGTCCCTGTCAGTTGTGCCTGTTATGCGTCATTGCGAAAGAATGGCTTTGAAAGGTACAGGTAACCTTACCAATGGCTCATAAATTGTCGTCTATTCTCTTCTGCAGCGGTTGCGGTTTTGTAACCATTCTGACAGGACCCACCATCGATCCGTCCAACCATCTACGGAACCCTACCAATTAAAACGGTACTGCACGGGGATGGCCCTATCGGTTGAACCGATTGACTCCGTAGCACGTACTACGGAGCGCTACGAGATCGTCGTTTAACAACAAACAAATGACACATTTTACAAGGCCTCCGGTACAAAACATGATTGGTTACGTTTTCCAAACTGTCCCATTTTGACAGCTGCACCAAGAGAACCCTTAAAGAGAGCTCGGTATGGTCGGACGCCTCGCTCTTTCCTCGGGTATGGCCAAAAGAATCGACATACGACCCCACCATCATCATGGCAAAATAAATGCTTGAAAAGCGTATCGTGAAGGAAAAAAGCGTCGGGCAAGGCACCGATCCGAACTGCAACTGTACTGCAATGACACAGGGCTACGAAAATCAACCACAACGAACAGAACGCAGTAGATTTTTATGACCTTTGCCTTTGGACTCTGTCATCTACTTCAAACCGAGAGTTTCGAGATCAATAGCATAAGAATTGGTGCTGAAGCTTGCAACAAAAACGGAGGACCACTCACGGTGCGACACGAAAGCTGAAGCCAACACCTTGAGTCGACATTCTTCGACCGTGCCGGGTTTTACTGCCGGGCAGAAGAGACAACAGACACTGTGACGATGGTAAATATGACTTTAATGAGTTGAACCACTCGAAATCGCACAATAGGCATGACAACCGTCGTCCCACAGGGAAACAAGAGGGGGGAAATATTGAAGATCCTACGATCTTCTTTGCCGATTTGACATGCCAAACACGAGTGTCTGCTTACTATAGCAGTAATGATGGATCGGATTTCCGTCGAATTGAGTGCATTGGATAGAGTCTTCAAGAATGCCAAGAATTGCTTACAAATAGTTGAAATATCGTTATGCATCTTAAAAGTTGTATATGTTCATTTATTATTCATACTACTTTGATATTTTTATTTGCTTAGTGGTTCATTTATTTGATTTCTGTTTTTTTGCTGCCCATTTTTACTGTAGTTGGCCGGATGTGAGATGTTTTTTATAGCTTTTTTGCTTCTACATGTCTTAATTGATTCATTCTTACATTGGTTTATTGGTTATCGTTGTCTTTTGGAACACTTGTACTTTAATGTATTTTCGGTAGTATATGTGTAAAATCATTTGCTTTAATATGGTTACATCACACAACCCATGGAACAGTTGCCAACTCAATCGACTCAATAACATGACCGTCATGGGTTCAAGTCCCGAATGGGAACCGTCCCCCCGTAGCAAGGATTTACTGTATCCGGCTGCGTGTAGTAATGAATTAAATTTCGAACTATTGTACAGGCCAGGCATGTCATCGTAGGACATTACGCCAAATAGAAGGAGAAGATTATACAACCAAATAAGCGCAAAATATAACCTTATCCAACAATTAATAATGTTTACTAGTAACGAACCATTAGCAAATAAGTTTTTTTTGTTCAAGCACTCCTATCACCAAAATAATATGTATATATTCTCAATTTTCGATATTTGAGTTTTGCGGCAAATTCTAATAACAATAATTATTATTCAACAATGCTTCGCATTAAAGAAATCTGTTCATTCAAATGTTTTTGTTGAAATACCTTTAAGTTTGAACTCTAGTCTGCAAGTATTTAAAGTATTTTTTGAGTAAATTTACATTCTAAAGATGATGATTTTGGTTTTCGTCCCTTTGTTTATGTGTCTTCTTAGTTTTTATTGTTTTATCGCCACGCTCCAAAGAACCATCGGTTTTGCAACCCACCGAAAAGTGAAAGATAAACCTTCGTACATTGAAACCATGGTGATGCGCTTTCTGTCATCAGTCGTTTTTATTTTCGCTCGTTATCAGCACTCCCCGATCGTAATCCGCTTCTAACGAGATGGCTTGTTTCGTACTTTTCAATTCACTCCCGGGCTCTTTCATGCTGGCCATGGTGCCTTGGCAAATGCTCAAAATAATGGCCAACACACGAATAAAGATAAAGCCAAACAGCATTCCCAGAGCAACTGAAATAGCCGAAAATTGATTTCATAACTGTGATTGTGCGATTGTGACTCTAGGAGCCGATTTTGGAAAAGTTTCTGAAACGATTACCCATAGCTTTTCTGATAACCGATCTAGCAAATGGTATGCGCTTCCATGATTACCCTGAGGCGTTGGACCATCACTGCATTCACCGTTTGATCATCCTTTGCTAATCATCGAGATCTAGCTAATAAGGATGCCGTTTGTCCCAATGCTGAGCACGACACAGCCATCCAAAACCAGCAAACCACCAGCATTCGGGGTTAGTCTCCCATACGGGAAGCTTGACAGATTGGTTAATCAGATAAGGGTTAACTGGGAGACGTGATGTGCATCGCTAGTATAATAATTGCCGTTGATTAGGGGTGGTTCGTAAATTAAGAGAACGCATAATACCGTATGCCTTCCCTGTACCGCTAGATCTAAAATGGCGATTGCTACTGCAACGATATGCTAATTTGTGTCGATGAGGGAGCCTTTGGCAATCAACTCGTGAACATGCATTGACCAAAAGACAACGAAGGTAAGTTGTAAATCATTACAGGATACGGTAGGAGGATCAGCGATAGTGAGGGGATTAAATAGTTAATGCTGGTTTACGACTATTTTGATAGCGTTAATTAAATTATTCACAGAGTACCAATGGCACCAATTTTTGCTTTGGTCTTTAATACTCTTGAAATATGCCATATATCAATTGAAATGTGCCGATACTATGGACACAATTATACAGTAAAAATAAGCTCTAAATAAGCTGTTTGTTATAATATATTCAACGATCGAATCGAACGATCCTCAGGATCGCGGTTTCGGTTACTTATACAAATCCCTATAGCACGAAGAGTCTTTTCGTCTTACTCTTCTCCTTCTTCTTCGCCTATTCTAAGCGACATACCATTTTTCCGAAACCCGCTCCATTTGTTTCGGTGCATCATTATGGGAGTATGCAGAGGTAATTGGACACCATACGCCGGCCCGAGAGCCTGAACACTTGCAAGAAAGTGAGAATAGTGATTAATTGCCCGCAGCCTTTGGCGGTATTTTGCCGCCAGCAGAACTCCGTGCTTTGCAGATTTCCTAGAACATCGACTATACAACAAATTTAGGTCCTAAATTGTACAACTGTATTTATCGCGCAGCTACAGATGCTTCAGAACCGTTTGTTGGGCTGTGTAATTTATAGGACATAGCATATTGCACTGTTCCGACATTTGTTTGA
The DNA here is from genome assembly GCF_943734685.1 of Anopheles coluzzii. NCBI lineage: Eukaryota > Metazoa > Arthropoda > Insecta > Diptera > Culicidae > Anopheles > Anopheles coluzzii. The sequence continues at coordinate 40,760,878 of NC_064670.1, read as the reverse complement.
CGTTCGGGGTTGTAGATCGCTGTGCCATGGGTAAGCCTCCACAATAATCGATCGAATAAGCCATCTAATTTCCCCACTTTTCGTTAGCAATACCCCGTAACGGCTGTGCAAACGGCGCTGGATAGGAACACATCGATTCCAAGCTTGACCAAACCGCCGGTTGGACTGGTTTTGAGCGAAAGAAGAAAAAACATATGTTTTGACCGCAACATAAATCATCGGATCATCTCCTAGCCGGAGCCGTTCCACTCGCAGTAAAAACGGGTCCGAATCTACGAAACAGTTTCTAAGCCCTTACACCCGTACGGATTGGACGATCTAAGAAGCCGCCGTACCGAACCCGTACCGATGTCTTGAAATGGACAACTTAAGCAAAACCGTCTCACAAACCTCAACTTGGTTGCTCAGTGACTTATGACCAATGTCACTGAGCGCACTTGTTCCCTCTGTATCAAGTTGCAGTGTGACGTTCTTCGCACTGTGCAATGCGAGCGCACCCGTTCCGAAAGGATCTTTAAGCATTCCCCTGGGCTATCCCTAAACCGGCGATCACAGGCCGCGCTAATAAGGCGCAACCGAGCCTATGGGTGTAGTATTTAAAGCGTTAGACTTTCGCGACACGAGGCACGACACGCCCCTGGCGCCAGTTGCAAGAGTATTGGATGGTTCCTTGTGCACTACAACGAAATATGCTGGAATAATTATCTCCGCGGGGCAGACCCCGCTGCTCGCGCCGTCATTTGGGTATCGCGCCGAAAAGCGTATCCAAATCGTAAAATTTCACGGATTGTTCCTATGAAGTGCGTGTTTTCTCCTGTCCCACCCGGGTACGCCTGGCCGGGACGCAAAAGCAATAGATAAGGTCCTAAAGTGTAGCTGTCATTGGGCTCTTAGCTTGACTCATACGGAGTGAGGGCGAAAATTAGGAATGATTTATTAGCTTTCTTGTGTGATGGTTTAACGCCGCGGCAAAAACAACGCTCTTGAGACGCCTTTCTTTCCAGGACAATACGCATAATACAAAAGGCTGTTAAATTATGTTTAAAAGGTAAATTAGTTTGGTATATGCGGTCCCGCGATACAGTCGTTAACTTGCAAACCTTAACAACAAACCAGTCGGAAGTTCAAGACTAGAATGTACCGCTGCGTGGTTATGAACAAGTCTCAAAAGCCTGTATAGGCCGGCATGTCCGCGTAGGACGTTACGCAAGATAGAATAAAAAGAAGATTGTAATATGTCATTATTACTAAAGAGTAATTTTATTTGTAAACAACGTTAAATTGGTCATCATAAAGTGTTCTTAAGACCTATTTTACTTCTCGTACTTATTTTTACAACAAGCTCTAATCATTTCCATACTATTTCAACGATATTAAACTTAAGTCTTCTGTACGACTTTAAGGGCTCTATCTCCACGACTTACGAACTTCTACTAAGAGAGCAGCAAAAAATAGCGAAGCCTCTTTCCGATCTCGATCGCGATTGCGAATCCGCTAATTGCACTACAATACGTAATAAATTATCATAAAAATCGAAATTATTTAACGATGTCAGCAAATTAAATTTATGTCAAATTTGCATCAGCACACTGCTCGCACCTTGTTGTGCGGCAGCTCGTGCCGTTACGCCTCGATTCCGAACGGTTTCCAGGCGTAAATCTTACTGTGGACCTCAGGCTCCAGGCTCGAGCAAACCAAGAAGCTAATTCCCAACAGCGGAACGCGATTATTAAACATGCGCACACTCACGCAGGGGTTTCACCTTACCAACCATTGCCATTGCTTTCTCGATTCCATTCAGACGAAAGAGTGAAAATCCAACACGTATACGACCGAAGAAGCTCCCCTAAAGACGATCCCCACAAGGGGAGGTGAATAAGCCTTTGCCTTAGCGGCGGCACACAGCGCGGCGGCTATCGAATCGGCAACGGGTGAAGCGTTATTAATAAACGATAATTTATAGCACACGGGGTGACTTAAATCGCTGCTGATCAATAAATTAAATTAATACGATTTTAAATAACCCCACCAATCGATTGCCGAGGGTTCTCTCCAGCTGCATCCACCGACACACAATAACAAAAAACCAGCCTCCGCCAGCTGCAAAGGCTGCAGCAAGTCCCCGAAAAGTCCGTGAGGACGTTTGTCATCGGGTCGCCCGGGTGCCGGTTGCTTTCACGGAGGCTTGTCAGAAGTTTGTATTGGAAATTGATTGCCCAGCCAGCGGGAGTCCACACTCACGCTCATTGCCGAGGTTCGGGTGGGTTGCGACCGTGTTTGCGACAAACAGCAGAGGAAGGAAAAAATGCTCCCAAGCTTCGAAAACCATTTCATCCGACCGGTCCTACCCGGAGCAGCGGCATAAGACGGCAAACGCCCGTACGCAGTGTGCCTTCTGTCCGGCTAAGCAAATTAGTGCACACCAAACAAAACAAAACGACCATCCTTGTGCGTTGCGCTCCGGAACGAATGACACACACACAAGGTGTGCTGTTTGCAACTAAAAACAAAAAAAGGGCGCAAAAAAGGTGCCACTTTTCGTACCAAATAATGAGGCACGAAAAAGCAGGTCATTGTCACAAACACAATGCCTTAGAGGTGGGTGACGTCCTGGGGCGGGGTACTTGAAACTAACCATGGGACGCCAGCGTTCACCTTGCATCCCGCAACGCACGTCGTCGTAGTGCCGAGGCATCCCTGTTACGGTTCCAATTCGACGCAATGGCCACCTTTCTACCGTCTCCTGGCCAATGCTCGGTACAGGAAAGCTATATACTATCCGGTCCAACGGTCTTGAAGCAGCAAGCGGCACAAATTGTTTGCAATAAAACAGATGAGCTTTGCCCGTAAATCGTTTGAAGAGGCTTGTACCCAAGATAAATCTTCTAGCTTTTTTTATCTTTTCCTTTTTTACATCTCAAATCGTGTCGGCATTTGAAAAGCATTCTACAATCGAATGATCAACTAATAACGATCTATCAGTAGCAAGGCTACGTGTCCAAGCCAAGTCCTCCGTATTCGCAGTGTCCGTTGTGACATTACATCCAAGAAGTGTCTTTCTGTTGGCACAGCTCTTTAGCACATTTTCATTCAAAATCATTAAGCGCATCGGAAGGAATATAGTTTACGTTCGCCGATCAAACGGTTGCGTTGTTTTGCTGGCTGCAAATTGTTGTCTGCGTCTCCAGCGGGTCGTGAGAAAAGTCACACATTTTGCAAATGTGTCATTCCGCAGTGTTGTCCTGCCATGTTCCGTGGGAAGCCGTAGCTTCTGTGCAAACACACCGAGCTGCTGGACGGTGGCGAGTGAGCTGATGGGGAAGGATGCGCAAGAAGCTTCCTTCAACAAACTGTCTACATTGATTATTAAAAACATCAAGCTCCCCGTGGCAGACAGTCAACAATTGTGATACATTAGCATTGATGTTAGGCTTCCGAAATAGACATTCTGCAGGCGCATGAATGCTGATTGATAAGAAATTGTTTTCATAAGCAGCAAGTAAATACCGAAACTCATTAGCCAGCGTTGCAAATTGACAAGCATCGTGTAGTTACATTTTTCGAATAAGAAATGCCACACATCCTGGCTTCAATCACATCCAGCTGCCAAATAAATGTCAGTTTTACGCAAAACATACCAGCACATAGAGACTTCCTTTCCTCCCTAAGCAGTTTACATGAAACGTAATTCAAATTTTGCACGATCAAATCCTCCGATTTTCAGCTATGTTTACAGCACATCCGTTAACCTCGGTCACCCGCTGCTGAGCAACATCAAACACTAACAACGCTCACTGGCACTGATTTTTTCGTTTTGGTTTGTTTGTTTTTATACTTTGTCAGACTCCACAACATCGGCTCCAAACGCAGCACGCCCAAAAGCCCGATAGGACCCGGGCAGCGGCTTCCTTTTCAGTTTCTGAAAGGCCATCAATTTATTGAACGTTTCACATCAGGCACTTACACTGCGATGGTGCCGTACGCCGGCGGCCGACATTCGTTGCGTTACTGGTGCACGTTTGGCAATAATTAAATGAAGCAAATTCATGTCGACAACCACTACTATCACAACCGCCCTAATCAAAATAACACGAGATGAAGTCATCGTTATATTTGGTGCAATTAATAATTTTAATTTCAATCTCATCCCGCCACGACCCTTGGGGTGCAATGATGAGCTAGGCCGGCCGATAAGACCGCGGGCCCGGCCGGCTGGCTGGGTCCAGCGACGGACGAAACGGTCCCTACGATCTATCAGCGCGTGCGAAGACCAAGACGGGCCGCAAGCAAGGAGGGTCAAGGGCCGCCCCGAGTTCTCAACTCTTCGCCCCGGGCAGCCGCAGCCACAGTTTGTTACTGTCTGTGATTGTTTAGTGTAGTTTCGCTTTAATCATTCCAACGTTTCTGATGCTGGTGTGTTTTCGCTACGAAGTGATAACATTTAATTGCTTGATTACCGTGTGTGTGTATGTGCGTGTGGGGGTTTTGGTTGTTGTTGTTTGCTCTTTTATTTTCGGATCCGCGTCACTTCTCGAAAACCTTGATTTGTCGACAAGTGTGTTTTGGTAACGGTGCTTGATACGCGGCCTCCTTCTTGTGCCCTCGCGAGCTCCACCCGGCACGCTGTTTCGTAATTACCGTCAGCGGAGCTGTCCAACCCCTTTTTCATCGCTTCTTCCGTTTCGTTCCGTTCGCTCCATTCCATCCGCGCACAGGGATGAGCTAACGATTGAGATGCTCGTTTTTGTCCGTCCTGCTGATAAGAAGTAATTTAAAGCATTGCTAAACCTTATGTGCTTCGCATTTGCAAATCTCGTCTGCCCCGTTGTCGAACCACCGTTGCATCATTGGTCGGCTCACGGCCGCAGCAACCGAGCTGCCGAGGGAAAGTAATCACTCGTAATGTGCTGTTTTCGCTCTTCCCTTTTCCCTCCCGAAACGCTGCTACTTCCGGAGAAATCATAATTTCCTGCACCTCATTTGACACTCGCCTGTCACGGCCATTATCAGGCTTATCAGGCGCGAAAATTTTGAATTGAAATGGAAATGGTGGCCCTTTCCAAGTAAGCGAAGGTTCAACTGTGCGGCTCCATCCTTTTGCGCTCATTAATCTGGCTCGGTAAGACGCACACCACTTGCGGGCCACTTCTAGATTAGGCGTCCGTCGAACTGTCGAATGGAGTTTTGCAACACATCCTTCAGCCGAAGCAGCAGCACCGGCCTTAGTGATTGCGTAGTAATCCTACGCCCGTCGCCAATTAAACAAACCCCGTGGTATATGGGCGCAGCAGAATGTGTGTACAGCAGCGCTGCCTACGATCAATTAACAAATCGTCATCATTAACGTGGTCGCAACCCTCCCCCCATTTCAACAATGTGAGTGGCTGTTACGAGTTAAAAGTGTTTTAATTGCGCAAAAGTGCGATACGCAGACGCATCCTGGCTGATGTGCGCAGTATGTTTGCTGTTGCTAACATGATCACGCCTGTGTGCAAGCTGAAGACATATTGATGCGTTACAGTGAGTTATTTTTGTTTGCTTCTTATGTACAGTCGACTGTTGCCAAGAAGGTGATGGGTAAATTTTACAACCTTAAATTCATTTAATTACTGTTCCATCCATATTTGGTAGTGCGATACCCAATAAACCTTGGATGATCAATTCAAATATAACGCACAACGCTTTCTTATGTTAAAGTATATCTCTTCTGGAAAGAGATAAACAAAACGATCACGACCCTTAACCGTTCTACAAGCTTCACACAGGCCACAGGCTTTCGCTCCCACTTCCATCAACCAACGCCATTCTCCAATGCATACACGAGACGCGGGAAATTGCCATGTTTTTCGTTTAATGAAGTATTCAGTAGTAAAATTGTCCTTCCACGCCCAGCATGTCTCGACTTCTTGCTCTTCAACGACTCTCTCCCGCTCTCTTCAACGTTTGCTATTATCGCAGCTTCATGCTGCCTGCCATTCGGTTCGATCGTAAAACCATCGAGCTCCAACAACTCCCGCCGTAAACACGCGCCTGTCTTGCAAGCAAAAAGAGGCTGCAAAAATACGTGATGCATTATGAATTTCGCGCTTGTAGCTTCTTCGAGCATTTCGAGCTTATGCTTGTAGAAGTGAATTGCGATTTCAACACTCTTCCTACTTAGTTCGAGCAAAGTGGAGACGATATTTCGGGTGGCAGTTGGTTGGATGTGGAAATTCCATGCACCCGCTAAAATGCATTCACCGTACATCCTGTAGAGAGCAAAGGGTCTAACATTCTGCCAAACCACGCTAACCCGAGCTGCAAATCATCTTAATTATTCTTTCGGAACAGTTGCCCATAAAAACACAAACACAACGTACCCCCGCTTGCTTGCGACTAGCCAGTGGAGCAAATATCTTCATTACCAGCAAAAGAGATTATTCATTGCAGCATAGCCCGAAGAAATTGGCGAACGATTTGGTTCAGCAGCTATCCGCAAATCTGTTTCTGTATTCTTTTTTATCTTTTTTTGTGATCCTCTTCAGTAGCGGACAGTTTTCTGGCATTCCAATTTTGGCAGAGAATTCGTTCATCCGGAAGCCAATTAGTGAGCGAATCCGCTAAATATGTTCACTTTTTTCCGAGTGTAATTTCAAGGCCACAGTTTATCCTGCGCATGAAGCTCACTCGGTTGAGAATACGTGCAGCGCTTTAACCCATCGCATTTATTTGGCCGATTTTTATGAATGAGTTTTTAATGGTTCACAAATTTGCGACTGCAGTCAAATTCAGATTGAGTCAAGTTAATAAGTGTTCCATCTTATCCAGCAACTTCCAGACCGATTTAAATGGATCTGTTTTATTGCCCAATCACGAGGCAGAACACGGACATAGCAATTAAACTCGAAGCCCAAATCGATTTTGGGCTAGTCGTGCCTGCAGCTAATACATATTCTAACGTAATTTTTGCCCTTTTGGTACTTTGGTCGGTTTGTGCAATTACAATTTGAAAAAATTCCCACAGACACTACGTTTAGAAGGATTATTATTAGCTTGGCGTAGCAATACGATTTTATTGCCCGAAATAATTACCTTATTTCATATATCCAGAGCAGACACATCTGAAACTGTCTGCCAAGGTACTTCACTTTTCGTTGGAATTTTAATTGTTCATCTCTTAGGCACCGTGTAGACCGAATCCATGCCTGCGGCTATTTTTTTTTTCTAAATTATTTTTTGGCTGTAATACGCAATAAAAATTTGAAATAATTCCCACGAGTAATATATTTTGCAGGATTGTTATTGATCCATGCCCAAAATGAATCTTTCATTGCTTCAAATAATGATCCTCCCTGATCATCTGTTCAAAACAGGCGCATTTAGAACTGTCGTGCAGGAAAGGTACACGAATTTTGAGTTAAAATTTAGATTTATTAACTTTTCAGCATCAGACAAACCAAACTTGAAATGCTGCGCGATGGTATTTGACTAGCCCGATAGCGATCGGGAACATCTGCTGCGATTTCACCACATTCACAGGCAAGAGCATAAACCAAACAGCATGTGTCCCTTTTTCATACAAATAACAATAAAAGCCATCCGCGACGACAACCTCGACTAAACGGCGTGCTCCCTCCTAGCCCAAAACGCCATTCTGCCTCTCTCACGGCAGAGTTTATTATGAGGTCTTTTCTCCCATTATCACCGCGAGTCACAGCCACAGTCGTACATCGAAACGTGCTGCAGGATGCCAAGTAAACGTACTGTACTACTCAATTTTCCCATTTTTTTGTCCTCGCTGTCAGGATCGTCGCCGAGACTCGTTGACTCGTTGCCGTTCGATATTTATTATTAGGATCATTAACTGGAAGCCCATTATTACTCGGCCCGGCTCGTTCTTGCTGTACCCCGCCATCATCGACGATGAACGTTCCACACCAGAGTGTATGGCACGCTCGATACAGCTCGAAAGGAAGCGCACCTAACAAGATTAACTCTCCTCAATTCAAGTATCGTTTTATAATTAACTACACTCGTAAACGCGTAGCCATCGCTTCTGCCGCGAGACATTAAACGGTTGCGTCGTGCACGAGGACAGAAAGAGCAAACAAGCAATCTGTTAAACCGACCCCAGAAAGGAGACGGAAACTCTGGTGGCAGCGGACAGGCAAACACAGAAACGGTTCGCTTTCGGTGCGGAGCGGTGCGTTATTATTTTGATTCATTTGAAGAAAATGAACCCCGAAACGGTGATTAAACGATGCACTCGAAAGGATCTTCCTCCTTTTTTCCCTGGTTATTGTCGTTTGTTTGTCCCTCGTCTGCCCAAAATCTGCCACGAATGGCGTATTGACGCAGGAAGCACGGAGGGGAATGGGGAAAGCGCGAAAGGACACGAAATCCACCATTCACTTCGCTTAATGATCCACACAAAAGAGCAACAACGGCAGAGCGAAAGCGAGAGAGTGATGATGCTGGATGGGTTTTTCGCTTATCGTACCCCGGGTGTGTACAATTTATAACAATCAAAAACCCGAACCTTCCCAGTGCTTAGGGCTGTCGCGCTGTTGGCTGTTGATCGAGACCCATTTGCCGCTTCTGGTACCGGTTCTTCCCGGTGCGTGCTAAATAGCGACCGGGACTATGCACAATACATAAAGGCTACAGCAGCAAGCATAACTGGAATGCCATGATGTTCCGACCAGCTCGACGCACGGTCGCAAGCGGCTGGGAAGAATGCTGGAGTGGGAAACGACGAGCCAGCAGCGGCTGTAGTTAAAAAGCTATTTAAGGGTAATTTTGTTCCAATCGCACAAAAGGTGTAGCACTTGAGCGGTACAAAATGCATGCATGTGGCAATGATGGGCAGCCAGCCATGTGCAAGAATAGGGTGCGATAGTGTGTGCATTGTGTGTCACACCAGTTGATCGTGTCTTTATATGATTAGCAGATGCGTTGAGCAAATCACGATGCTAACATTGCTGCCATTTGGCCATTTGTAGCAGAGTATGGAGCGGAGTAAATTGGATTTGATGGGTTGGGTTTTTTTTCGTTACGCTCCGGAATCCATTTAATGTGATATTTATGTGAGAGCTACAAAAAGCTTTTATCTTTTCGACAATTATTACCAATATATTTAAACAAATGATCATTCCATCATTTTTAAGAAGAATGCAACAATTATAATTACAATTCATTCGCCATCGGTATCCTGTTCATAATTTAGATCTCCTGCATTGGCTTTGTAGTAGATAAATGAATAAAATATTTTAAAGATTGGCAGCTCATCGAGAGAAAATATTTGAAATATACCAAATACTATTTTAATATACAACTAAATCCATGAGAATATAAGAAGCAATATGTTATTTACAACGTTATTTCTAACAATTCTAAAATCATGTAAGATAATTTGAAGAATGGATATTTATTTATACTGATTTAAAAGTCGATTATTCAATATAAGTCAGATCCAAAGTTAAACTAATCAAGATTTGTAGAAACCGAATGACGCTCTTCCTTTTCGGTTATGGTCTTATAAAATCAGATTGGTGAACAAAACAAACATTAATCAGATAGATGCAATAAAAGCAAACAACTCCGAACCATTTATCACCAACAGTAGAAAACAAGTATTGTTTGCCATAAACTGAGCTATTACAGCTAGTTTCAACATACAATCCATACGGAAAAATACGCAAATGAGTAATGCAGTTGCTATTCCATTGTCTAACTATTTCGTAAGTTACTCGCATCGGTAAACAAAAGCTAGCCGATTAAAACGTCTTGTTTGCTTATTAGACCGACACACGACTAATCAGCGCTCTCATTCGTACCGACCATCATGCTAAATTGAAAACAGAACATGATGCTCCAAGTGATTCATGAAATCGTAGATTGATAAGCTTTCATTAAGCCAGGATTTACGCCATTCGCTCCGTTCCACAAGAGCGTCCTACAATCCGCGCACTTCCAATGCGCACATCTTGAATGAATAATGAGCATGCCCGTGAGTGTGGCCGCGCGCACGCTCTCGAAGACGCAATCAATGAAAGGAGATGGCCACATGATCATGATTTCGAATCTGTTTGTTTATTTTGCGTCTCTTTAAGATGGTTTGTTGCTAGGGGAAATGAATGGAAGAAAAGCGAGAAAAAAATCATCTCTCCAATATAGCTGAAACTGGTCAAACAAACAATTAACTCCAAATTTCCAAACTTCTCTCCACGAATGAAACGAACACACCGACCAGGACACACAATAGGCACTCATCATCATAGGATCGTAGTTTGTTGTGCCAGGTTCCGTGATCCCTCCGATCTACGCCACTGCTAACCGTTGCCTTGCTGCTGCCGACAATTCATTGCGTCTAGCTTCTAACCGGCTGCTGCCTACCCGGAGTACAAAATGCTAGGACGATGATTAACATTATCGTTATAAATTCGTATGGTAAACACTACCGAAACCGATACACACACACAAACACAAACCTGCTAACCTAATGCTCGCCCGTATGGAGGCATTTGTGGTCCCCAGATGACCAATCCTCGTCGAATGAGGAAGCAAATACAACGCGTCCCACCAAACACGAAGAGGGAACACATTTAAGTGAATAGCGTCGTAATGATCGGGAATTATCCGGGCGAAGAGCATCGGAGATAGAATGGCGGCAAACAGATCGGATCACTACTCCACAGTGGACAGAAACCGTTGAGTAACGCTGTACGAGTGCCCAATGAAAGGGAGATGGAAGTGAGATTTAAAATTAAGATTGAATAATCTACGCCCTGCAGACGCAAACTGCTCTCGGTCAACGGGCAGACGGGCGGTGAGTGGCTATGACAAACGTTCGTTCGTTTGTTTGTTTGTTAGCTTCATAAAGTGTGAAAACCATTTGCTGCACGGCAGATTCAAGGAAGTAGAGGACAAAGCGGCAGTGACAAAGACATTATGTGTTTTATGTTGTTATAAAATAATTTAAAAAACGCTCTTGAGAGTACATTGATGCTTAATTTTAGGTCGACAATGAGTTACAGATAAATTGCATAAACTCTAAGCTACAAGAACAGACATCAAAATAAGAAAAACTAAAATGAAACAATTTGTATAAATTGCATCAACAGTGCCGAGAGGACGCCTCATGCAAGACAGCATTTATTTAATGAGCTCATCCATCGATGCAAATCGACATGCCATCGTCCCTTGCAGTCTGCACTTTTACACAACCCTGCTGCCACTACCAGAGCTTACGGGACGGATCAAAACCCTCTGGAATGCAATTGAAACAAGCCAACCAACGGTCAATAGTCGCTTCACTAACAGCTTAATTTGCCGCTGGTGCCAGAAGTAGCGCACATCGTACGTGTTGTTTTACCAGCGCACATCGCCCAAAGGAAAAAGCATTACCACTACCACCGCCCGGCACTACCGTTCTTTTAATATTTGCCCACTCGGATGAGCACATGCAGGCCCGGCTGCACACCATCCGCGAGACTGCAACGGCAAAGATCGTTGCGTTGAAATGCACCTCGACATGCGTTTGCTCAAACAATTAGCGCCAGGTCGCGTTTGAAGCTGAATAATTATATTGTTTGTCCGGTGTTGTGTTGCGCACTATTACAACAATGGCCATTTAGCACGTCATCGCTGCACCTTCGGCTTCGGTCGGTGCGATAATTGTGCCAACGCCGGCACATCCGGCACCACACCGCACCGCACGTACGGAGCCGGGCAGCGATGCCGCCGGAAGCGGACCACACACACGCCGCCGACCCGCTGACGGACGGCTACCGAGCGATGGGTGCGCGGCAGCGCGGCTGGTGCTAATTACGTTATTATGTATGTTTGATTTGAAATTATCCAAACGCACCAAAACACAACAAGGGATAAAAGTGTTTCTTGACTTCATGGCCACCGGCGCAGGATCCGGATCCCACGCTTTGGTTTTGCTGTAACTGGTTGGTCGCTCGTTCTAAAAGCATTGTTGCTGCAGAACAGATCACATTGAGCCATACTAATTGTTCCCATCGTTGGTAGATAATGCTTCGTGTGCAAACGGGGCAAAATGGATGAAAAGTTCTCATGTATTGAGAAGACGTGTTTTATTTGTTTTGCCAATTCCACAGGTTTACAGAGTTTTTATGTTGTTGTTTATTAACATGGATCTGCATTTTAACATTTTTCTGCAGTAAGTAATGCAAATATTTGGTTATTTCTGTATCATAACACTTAGTTATAGCTTTATTTTTGCATTGAAAAAGATAATTGAATTATTTTTTACTACTTTTTTATCAAATATTGTTCTTCAGTATGACTTACATGAAAATATTATGTCAGAAGAATGAATCACAACATCTCATTCCCATACTTCTTTTTTTCATCTGTTTAAACACATCAAATATGTTTATAATTATTCTTCGGTATAGAACACGTTTCCTATTTTCGCTTACCCGTTTATCTCCTTTCCTTTCTGCTTAGAATAAAAACCTTCTTGTTATGCCGCGAACAATTATAACAACAAAAAACACCGAGACAAGGCCCTTTTAACAATATTCAATTTGTCCCTATCGATCCAACGCCTTGTTTCCATAATGACAGTAATCGATCAACAAATTTGCTGGCCAATTTACGCCGCACGTTAGCTGCAGGCTCGGCCACGATCGTCCACTGCACTTGGAAGAAACAAGGGCAAGGTGTGCGCAGTAATAGGATAAAAACTCAATTTCAGTCCTTTCGATCGATAATGATATTAATCACCGGCCACAGGGAGATGATTGCTTCGGTCTCGTTTACCACAGCGTGGTTCAACACATACATTATGATTTTTTTCCCTTTCCTTTCTTTCTAAGTGATCGTCCGTTTGTAGGACGACATTCCCACGAAGGTTGCACACTTACAGGAGAGCCACATTGGCAATCAGCATGACAGGCAATATTTAGCCACTTTCAGTTGATAAGGCAGCGAATGCACACAGGCTGCGCCGGCTTATCATCACTAACTCGGTGCAGTTTACCATCAATCGATCGGGCACACCGATCTGTGACACTCCGGTTCCTTGGCTCACTTTCAATCGCTTGTTTCGACATACGCGCTCGCTTCACTGTGCGCACCAGACGCAAACCATTTCAGTGGGTTATCGCTGGTGCATAAAACTGATAATTAGTGTCAATTTGATTGAACTTACGGTCTTAATTATTCAATCGTGCCGCCGACTCATTCCATGCTCCAAGGCTGATTCATGGCCGGATCGAGTCACTTCTGTTACGATTCATTAAGCCCAGGTTGTACGGCGAAATATTTTTTATCGCGATCCATTTAAAACTTGCAGCCCATAAGAGAGAGTATGCTAATTATTTATTACATTTAACACTTAAATGAACATTGTTTTACCTTAATTTACACAATTATTTGTATTGTGAAACATAACATAATTAAATTCTGTTCAAATGACCTTACAAATCTCTAGGACCGTTTCTAAATACGGATGTGACCATTTTACCCTATCCCAATTCGTCCATCTTTTTTAAAGATTAGCATCGCCTAGCGAAGAATCGTGAATCTGTGAGCGGTAGTATTCAAACGTTTCGCCACGTGTGGTTGAATTTCAACGTCTTGTCGTTGTGTGGGCACGAGCCAAGAAAAACAACTATTGAAATGTTACAATTTTGTGATCCGAGTCCGAGCACAAACAAAAACTTCCCATCTCCATTTCCAACAAAAAGGGAAAGCGGTGACGTCACGCCGACCGCCCTGGCCACAGCCAAGACTTTGAACTGCTCCGAAATGATTAATTGAGCATGAGCTAATTAGCGTAAATTAGAGGAAAAATTGAAATTCCTGCACGATGTTGGCTGAAGTTGGGCAGTCTTGTTTCGGAGTTTGATAAGCTTTACCATTTTTTCGACCCGATTTTCAGCCTTATTGGAACGGTATTTTTGTGCGCAAGTTGGAGTTTGCTTTTTTGTCGCACGCCTGCAGAGCGCTGTACACTGATAGAACCCGGACATACAAGCGTGCTATTTGATAAGCACCGTACAGAGCGCTCTATTTTTGATGACAGATTATGCGTTGTGTCAAACCATTTTTGCCTCGTGCACAACCCGATCACCGTGACGATCACAACCAGGGGCATGAAAATGTTTTCAGCCATTCCGCTGGCGGCATTTCATTTGGCGGCAATCATGAAAGAAACGTCGGACTACAATTCACACTGACAATATTGACTAATAAAAGCGAGGTAAAATCTCGATCATCACTACCCAAAACAACGCACCATTCAACAGCATTTGCTAGACCGACTGTTTACTCTACTCACTTGGATTAATTAATACCCGTGCGCGGGTAACATGACCGAAACAGGACACCATTTATGAGCATCTAATATGGCAATAAACCTTTGCCTTTAATGGAACCGCAATAAGCTGTTTTCAATCAACATTTGATACTCTTTAAATACTGGAAACTTTAACGACAAAAAAACCTTTTTGATGATAGTGATGATTCAAAACAGTGCATTTAATAATCTTGTTTGTGACTCACAAAGTAGCTCAGACATTCCAGTTTTTTGTTATTTCTCGTGCAATTAATAAGGAGAGGCAAAGAGCGAACGATCAATTTGGAAAAAATAAGAAACGCAATTTTTGCGATGAAAACTGAAACCGATTAACCTCCACGGTCAATGTGTGAACAATTTTGATTCATTTCATTTAAAACAAAACGAACGTCCGACACCGATCAACAGCTGCAATCTTCCAATGTGGCAAATCAATTCATAAAAGCAAAACGATAAGCATAATTTTCACAAATTACTATTCTCCTTAATATGAACAAAAAAGCGGTTACGAAATTAATACGTTCGAACGAGTGTGTGTGTGTAAACGAAGGATCGCTGCACGGACTGCGATGTTCGATTGACCAGTGTGAAACATAGCTGGCCTTACCGTATTCGTCGAAGGGCCAACGCAGGGTAACGATCAATTTTCCCGCGATCACAAATTTAATAACGTAATTTTATGGTCGATGATCACAAATTGCAACACCGCAAACGATTGATTTCTCGTTTATTTTTGCAGGTTGCTCGAAAAGATCCACACTCTGCCCTGTTTGAACTTCGTATTCCTAAAGCTCGTTCCGATTAAAGCTTTGATCATTATCTGTTATATAAAATTATCAAAAAAACAATGTTAGTGATTTTAGTTTAAAGAATTCATAAAAAATTGATTCATTAAAACCATAAATACGATTTTCTTACGTATCCATATTTTAGTATATTTGTTTTAATTATTTTATCCTTAATAACATGGCAAAATTATCAATATATATTTTTTGCTTTGAATCTTGGCCAAACCCAAAATAAAATTGTTGAACATTTATCTCTCAGCTTTTCTTTGTTATATACTAAACTTAACTTCTTTTCAAGCCTACTTCTGAACCGATCGCCAATCTCGTCAACCAAGTGCTGCGCCGCACTGTCCGTGCGTTGTAGAGTGAGCTTACTATTAGGTTCACTTGAGCGACAGTCATCATAACCAACAGTCAATCCGTTATCGCATGCCTACGTTTAATGGGCCGGCAAAAACTGTGTAACCTTCACTTTCACAGCACCTCGGCAATTTTGCTCTACCTCGCCCTCCGTTGAACCGTTGCACGCTAAATTACTTATCCTGTGCGCATCGTGGCACCGTGGCACCCTGGCACGGCTGATTACAGTGATCAAAGTTAATGATTTTATATAAATTTTTCAACACATTTTTGATTGCACCGATAGGAACCACGAACCCATACAAGCGTATAGTGCCGCAGTACTCCGCCCGTATTAGTCAAGTTTTTGAGGCTGAAGTAGAGAGAGAGAGTGAAGACGAAGGCGAGGGATGGAGATGAGATGGTGGTGGCAGTTGTGATAATGACGATAAATCGTTTGGCTCTATCTCTTTATCACTAGGCGGCAGTTATTTCGAGTTTAGCACAACACACCCCACGAACAAAAAAACCTCTTCTCGCTAAGAAATTATCCCCTACTTCGTCGTCCAACATTTCGTGACGCAGTGCGAGGAGTTGAGAAAATTGCGGAAGCTGTCGCTTTAGCGAGGTGCCTCATTTCATGGACACAATCAGTGATTTGCGTTACACACAGTTTGATTGGAAAATCGCTTCATAAGCTGCCCGATTATCGTCATTTCAACTTTAACGTATCAGAACATCAGGCACAAATCAAGCCTGATTTAAACATCATGCGAAAGAAAATGTAATACAAAAAAAAAAAACAAATTTTAAATGCTTTCTTCACTCTGCGGGAGCTGCAATTCTTGAGGTATTGAAACACTTTTGAGGAAAGTTTTGTGAAAAAACATTCAGTAGTACATAAGCCTGAACAGAAGTAATGTACCATCAAACTATGTACAATGTCATGCAAATCACAATCCGTCAAGAATTGACGTAGCGTCCTTCTAGATGGCACATGGCCAGAAAAACAAATTTGTAATCAACGTAGAGCAGAAAAATACGAAACACATTATCGAACCATACTTTACCAACCCCCAGAGTCATAAATCACCAATCCTTTCCCTTCTCGATCTTCACGATCTACGCATCTACCTTATGCGTCTAGGAGGACAGACAATAGCATAAAAACTTAATCTATACCTATCCAACCAAGAGAAGAGAAAAAAAGCTTCATATGAGTTCTCGAACACTTTTCGCACCCCCTACGACGCTTCTTATGCTCCACGGGGTGTCAACTGTCCCATTCTCGAAAGGCGTTACATCTAATTATTACATGACCGCCCACCAAAACTCGTTCCGAGTCACAGCATATCCGTTTGGCTTTCCCCCGCAGAGGGCCATCCTTCGCCTCGATCCGGTACGGTTTGCTAATCCGCTTAGCAATGGGATCGCTGATTGGATTATCGGCTGACCCGGCTTACCACACCAGGAAGTCAGCAAGTCGGGTTATCACGTGCCATATTGACCACCTTGGTAGGGCAAATATTTTGCACACAACGCCTTGCAGTGAGCTTTGTGAAATATTATGAGAAAAAAACGCTCTACACACTCTTCTCAACGCAAGCTTACGATGGGCATAAGATAAAGGGACAGGTAGACGTCGTCGTCGTCGTCGTCCAGGCGTACAGAGACCATACGTTTAGTCTAGTCTCGACCGCCTAATGATGAGTTATTGGACACCATGTTCCAAAACTGTGCCTTTGCGTTTAAACACTCGTAAATTTGCTATCTATTCTCAATCAATTCGACAACATTGGGCAACCTTTCTGGCACGATAATGCGCCTACGTTGCTCCCGAAACCCAATCCTGCTTGCTCTGTTTGTGTAGCGATGGGAGCAAACGTGGTGGCGAACATCCAGTAGCCAAATCGATTGAAACTAGCAACACTTTTTACCAAAGCGAGATGATGAATAAATCAACGCTTATCTGCTTCCGAAAACAAAAAAAAAACCTAACCTGTTTGAACACACATGCCGCTGCTGCTCGTCCATGGAAACCAAACCGGAACGATCGCAGGCAAATTAGAAAACTCGACATCACAGAGAGCTTCTAGAAACACCGTCTAAAAGCACCGTCCCGTGAGCCGAGATGGTCTAGATTTTCAAACAGCTTACACACACGGGTGCCTTACCCTGCCTGTGCGGGCCACAATTTGGGGAAGCGCTCATTAACATCAAAATAGTGCCGTATCGGTTATTCATACCTAATAATTTATGAATTTATTATTTCAACCCCGCGCGACGATCGTGGCTGATCGCGGGCAGGGCAGAATATAAGAGCAACGCACGAACGACACGGACCCTTTGCCTTGCGCCGTCTGACTGCGATAATGCTCAAAGGGGGAGCAGCGACCCAGCAGTGCTGCCGCGAGCAATAAATCAATGAGAAGTTATTAGCTTCATGTTGCTCGGTCGGACTTTGCTTCTGAACGAACAGTCGCCAACGTCTTATGGTGTATCGGTGCACACAGTGAAACTTTTTATGACGCGTGTCCAAACGACATCCAGAAGCGTTGAAAGCGTCGAGTCCGGATCGTGAGGGTGCCCTCAACTGCAGTCAAAATGCAGCCACAAACGTATTATCGCATCTGGAGATCTCATGTTGGGACGATTCAGAGCCCGGGAATAAAGCAATTATAGTGCCCTTACAAATACGACTCACTAATTATGAAGATAATGCGCTGTAAGTTATCGAATTTGATTTTTTCATTCGTGTTTATTTACACCCAGCAATCTTTTTCTCAGATCATTTATGAAAGAAGTTATGTTATTCTTGAAGAAATAAGAGCCATAGTACCAATCATAATGCGAGAAGATGCAAAACAATGTCAATAATACGTTTGTCTTACAAACCATGGCCAGGTGTCGATTAACTATTTTTTAAATTAATTGATAGATTTTGGGATATTATTTGCAGGATAGCATGATTCGTTTAATCACTATCGAACATTAAAGTAATTAAAATTGTACTTCAAGAACACATATAAGCGAACACATAAGATAGTTTATACAATTTCCTCCGTGTTCAACATGGCTACACCGAGTTCGAATATATTATAGACATAATGGAAGAGGAGTAATTTACAAATGTTACGTCATTTGATAACTTAAGGCATTTAAAAATATTCTTCTAAACCGCTTGTTAAGGAAATATTTTTTTAAATGCTCTTAAAAATCAAAGAAAGTTGATGGTAGACTCTTCCTTTTTTAAATATAAAAAGAGTCTCTATACCCTTACTTTCTTGTACATCTTTCCAGTGGGCCAACCAATTTCCATTATATGCGAAATATGACACACAAATTTCGCCTACCTTCACGACAAACACGATCACACCTTCGCCTCCAACGCCAGTCCCTGGCCAGTCGTGCCGCAGGTAATCGTGAACAGTTGAACTCGGAAAAATTGTTTCCTAACCCGTGCCCTGATAAATCTTTCTCTTCTCTCCTTAACCCCAAAGAGAGCCCTCGAACAGCGTATCGGCGAGCATGGTAAACAGTACTCAATTGCTCAGTTACACAGCTATAAACATTTTGTGTTAAAAAGTTTCAACAATGTCTTCGTTTTCCACTCCCGCCCCCCTCAAACAGTTTCCATTCCTGTTTTAACCACCGAGTTGGCCACACCATCCATGACTTCGCGCTCGCGTCCGATATAAAAAAAAAACGACACCGCTAAACTCCAAGAGACGTCAAGTTGGCAGCATGGCTATAATGTCTTTATTAACTGGCGATACCTTTTTCACCCGCTTGCCAACCTCTTTGTGCAATTTATTTGTTTTCCATTTCCACCCTATCCTCACGAGTCACCCCCGTGCGTCCTCGCAGGCCTGTTTCTCCTTCCCACCAGAAGCTGCAGCAACACTCCCTGGACCAACAAACTTTACTTTGCCTACCGCAGTTCGATGCTGAAGCGTGGTGTGCCTCTCCCAGTGCAAAAATGCAACCTTCAGACACGGCGCGCACGCTAGCACGCTGTTGATCGAGCGGGTTTTGTCGCCCCTGATTATGAAAATGTGCTGCATATATATTTGAATATGCACCGAGTCAATACTAAACTGGAATTGCGGCCTCTCCTGCTTCACAGAGAACTCCATACATTTCTCGGATTTTTTTACAGCCCCACTTAGCTTATTGGATGTTAAGGCTGCACAGAAAAGTACTGAAATAATACTACTACGTTAATTGAAACATTCTTATGTGTGTGGAGAGCACATCCTAGTTCAAAAGTATGTGTGTTGTTTCGAAGTTCAAATCGGTTCCAACGCTGTGCAAACTCCAGCCAGTCGGATTCAAGCATTTTTCACGCTACAGCTTTGTCTGTTGCCTCCCTTAAGCATCTCTCCCTAACCCTAAAGCCAAGCCCGGACAACCAAGACACCATTTTGAAAGTCACCAATGTTCCATCGACTGGTTTATGATTTATTGGGCACGACTTTGCATTCATTTCATGTAGCAGTTTATGCTGAAGCGCAAACGATACATCGCTTGTTTATCGATGCTTTTCACTTTGCCCAAGTGTACGCTCTTTCGCTTTACGGCTCTTCCGTTTTTATGCGCTCTCTGGAATTTCCCTCAAAACAGCTAATCGTACGACCTCAGTAGAAAAAAAACATAATGGACAGTTCAGGATGCCTGCATTATTATTTGCGTTATTATTGCCTTAATCTCTTTCCACTCTGCACCGTTCTCAATCGAGCTGCAATCGAGTTCTCGTTCGTGAGGCGATTGGTGATATAAACAACAATCGTAATAACATTACCAAAACGGGCATATCATACATACGGCATGCAGGTTCGGAACGATCCGACCGGGTAGGATCGAGCAGGATCCCAACCGGACAATGCGGCATGATAAATATGCCAACTTCAACCAGCCCCGTGCGTTCGGCCGTGAAAACCGGGAAGGTGAAAACAATTTGCAAGCTTATTCATAAAACGATTGTTTTCTCGTTGACACTTATGCACGAAGAGCGGAAAACAATGACCATTATTGCGTTTGCATTCAGATCGAGTGAATGCATTGATTTGCTTTTTTTGTGAAGGATTATGCTGCTCGTGCATGATTGCGACTCGATCTTGCATTTTTATGGTCTTTTGCAAGCTGCCAAACATTATTCATGAAAATGATTGTTTGGCGCCAGAATGGAGCAGTGGTGTTAGTATGAAGAATAACGCATCGAAAGTCATCAGCATGACGCTATCAACACATTACTGGCGTATATAGCTCAACTTCAAATTCGTTTAATTATTTTTATAAAATTATAAAATAATAGTAACATATTTCAGTCTTTGTATAGTATAAGTTAATTTTGATTAGATCATCAGGCTCAGATGAAATAAATCTCTAGCTTCATCCATGCGGGAAAGCTCGACGCCCTTGTCAAAAATGGCTTAAAATGGTAATGTATTGATGATTATGACAGAGTTTTGGAACAGTTTGTCGTATTACATGCATAACTGAACAAGGAATTCAATTTGTATATTTAAATTACAATGAGTCATTCTAAATATTGAAATATTATTTCAAGATTCGAAGCATTGTCAGCATGTGGAAAGATAACGTGGCAATCAAAATGGCGTTTATCATATAATTTCAATGCCTTCGATTAAACCACTAAACTCAAACCTACGATACGTTTATAGGTTCTAAAAATTAAAAATTGAGTATACCAAAGGACCTAATATTTCCTTATGGTGTGGAAAAAAAGAATTCAACTGGTTCACAATTACATACTGGAAATTTATTCTAACGAAAAGATAGTCTTAGAAGATAGTCTTCCAAGAATACTGTGTGCCTCGTTCTATAACCTCAGAATATAGGGTGATTAGCAAATTGTCAACATTTTTTCAACTGTTTTTCGTCATATCATGTGTTAGAATATGTGCAAAAATTGAGTTTAATGTGTTATACAAAGTGCAATTATAAAATATGGAGTATTTGATGGTGTGCAATAAGAATTGATTTGAAAATTTTAAAAACATGTTTTTTTTAAATTACTCGTAATTTTTCTGCACACAATTTAATATACGTACTATTTTTAAAACAATAATGATGTAAACGAGAAACACGTATCATGAGTATTGCAGTTTTATCCGTCTCAAACATTTGAAATACTTTGGCTTTTCGCTTAAGTGTACAACAATTGGCAAACTACCTTAATTAATAGTATACTAACTTATATGTGGTTACCAACGCCATGAATTTCCTTATTTATTAATTTTTAGAGCACATTGGAATGAAGAGAGATACCAACTGTATTTTTTTCAATTTAATCTATAATTAATTTAAATAACGAAGTACTTGGACTTATAATTGAACAATAAACTATCTTTGTACCCGGCTTCCCTTAGTTTACTCACATAAACTGTGCTTTATATGCACCCCCATCGCTTACATTCCATAGATTGTTCAAATTACCCAGGCTATAAGTTTCCTTCTTAAAATTTATCAAGAAACCATCCTAAAAGTCAAACTTAAATTTGAATCTGTTTATTAAATTGCCAATAAAACAACACTGACAGCTGTCGTCAAGTTATTTGTAGTGGAGCCTCAAGCGCATCATTCTCTTCGTATACATTAAACGGGTCTTCCAATCTCTTCGCAACCATTAAACGGGGAACCATCATTAAACCATGCTCATTACGCTAATCCACCATCCGCTTGCTGCTAGAGCGTGAAAATCGAGCCAACTTACATCCATATTCCGAACACTTTACTGTTTGAGATGTTTTACAGCGGAACGTGGTACAGCCCGAAACAGCTATAAATCAATCAGCAGTGAAACAGCTTCAAAGACAGACTTAACGAAGTCCTGCGTTCAGTACCGACCAAAAACTGTTTAACCAGGATCGTGCACCGAAACTCATACAGTAACGCTTGTTTTTTTGTGGATATTTCAAAGCATTTTCACTCAATTAGATTTCGTACTCTACCCCCTCCTTCAAACTGTTCTGCTCATTATCGATTCGAGAAAGTGAAAAATAATCGCCAAAAGTCAGTTCAAAGTTTACCGTGACTTTGTCAGGTTTTTATTTCTTTCGCGCTATTTGTTGTTGTTCTTCCAGCACCCAAAGCTGTCGCTTGAATTTGTCTTGTCTTCTTAAGAGCAAAGATCGCACCAATCCCGAAGAAGCAACAAACTCGCCTCATTCTACCCCTGCCGCAAGGCACTCTTTCGTAAGCAGATTACAAATTTTGCTTCACTACAATTTTACAATCACCCCTAACCCCTGCAACCGTTGAACGAGAGAGAGCAAAACCCCTCCGGACAAATCCCGCTTGCTAATGTTTGCTGCTGCATGTGCGTTGCCCGTGAACGGTTGTGGAAAGCCGTGAGGCAACCCTAACGAGATAACAACAAACTTAAATTGGATTTAGTGATCAACTTAGGTTTAAGCCGGCTGTAATCCTGTCTTGTTGTCGATTCTAGCCTTTTTTTCCCGCCCACACATTCCGGACTCCGTTCGTTCGCGTCCCATTTGACCTATCGCCGAATGCGCGTTCAATGGGTGAAGCTCACGGCAGTGTAGTAGCAAGCCAAAGGGATTTTCACATCAAACGGTTTAAGATTTTTAACAACCATTTCCAATCGCGTCCCACCACTCCAGTCCGCCAAAGCGGCGATACGCATACATCAACATTCCACATCGCGAACGGCGCTTCATTTGGCAAGCGGTCGTCGCGACCGCAAAAACAATCGTCAATTGTCGGAGGGATTAGGTTCGCGAGAAAATCTTTGCAGTGAATGTCTTTCTTTTTTTTCAGTGTACAAGGTTTTTTTAGTCGTAAGCGTGATACACTTCGGGGCACAATTATGCTCCGAGACAGGCAAAAGGGGGTAAAAACAAAACAAAAATGGATCGGCAGCCGTCAGCAGAACGAGCGAACGGGCAAACGGGCAGGAAAAGGAGCAGCCCACTACAATCAACCCTCCGGAGGCAACAAATAACGGGCACGAATGAATGTCTTAATTTGATTTAATGGTTATGTTTATGGTATGGTTGTTATGTCAAGGTGCTCCAAGCAAAAACGAAACGAAATAAAACAGCCCCAGAATGCCATTCCAGCGAACCAACCGACCGGCCTATGTGCAATCGAACGGGTACGAATTGATCTCCTCCACACGATCGTGCCTAACGCTCACACAACCACGCTCACGGTCCAATCGCGGCGCACCAGCAGCACTCCCTCTACAAACCGCGAAAGCTCCAAAGCTTACCTCCCCACACTTAGCTGCTTATATACTTCGGGCCACCAAACGCATCTATGTATAATGGTCTTGTTCCCCTCTTCTGTGGATGCTCTTGATACGATCAGCATCTCGCGATGTTTCACCAACACACGTATGCCTGCTTCCCGTACAGAGCTGTGTACGTGGTCACAGATCGATGCTCCACCTTGTTACCACCCCGTTTGAAAATATGCTGAGAGAGAGAGAGAGAGTGAGAGAGAGACACGAGAAGAAGGGGAAGGTGTGTCAGCCCTATCGGGCAGGGCGCGAAGTTGCACGCTTCAACGCGATCGATGGCTGATCGGCGGTAACGAACGGCCGGAATGTGCAGCGAGAAATGATCTTCCCATCAAGCCCATGGCTACGCTACAGCAATGGCGCTTTGACGCTAAGAGTGCTACAAATTGCACCCTCTCCAGCATACGCACACACAGCGATCGCGACTAAAGTTCACATGATCGGGCAGCCAATCGATGTGCATCTTGGATGGGGGCAGCAGTGAGCCCGTTGGAAGCAGTGGCGCAGAACATTTGTTATTGATCGCTGTGAGGGATGCAGCCCACGATGGTGCAGTTGAAGGAAAGAAATGAGCTAAACATAATTAACTATACGGCTAATTATAGTAACTCTTTGGGCGTACTAATATTGCTCGCGGTGACTTAATTTAAATTAAACAATCAGATCCGTCAAAGAGATTCAATAGGCCTTGAGTTAATTATACAAACTCCTACATTTAAAATAACATTCGTCTCTTATGATTTCGAATTTCTTGTACAATTAGTTGTTTGCAGTTTTAATGCATCAAATTAAAAATTCAAAAGTATTTCGAGATTTTAGGTCAGATCAATCAATATTTTTGACATATGTAAATTACACATCATTTAAGTTAATAATGACAGTGTGTATCTGTGTGTTAATGTGTTATAATAACAAATTAACACAGTTACATGCGGCGGTCTCATGGTACAATCGTCAACTTGCATGGCTTAATAGCATACCCGTCATGAGATCGAGTCTCATATGGACCGTCCTCCGTAGCAAGGACTGACTATCCTATTCGGCTGCGTTGTAAAATAAGTCTCGAAACCTTTACATAGCACGGTATGTCCGCGTATGACGTGTTACTTACGCCAAGTAGAAGAAGAAGAAAATATTGTGATAAGTGTTTTAACATGACATGCAGACTCAGCTGACTGACAATAATGTGGGCTTGCAATCGATGTTTTTAGTCAGTGTATTGTGTTATATTGATTTCCATTTGAATGATATTCATCAGCAATACAGCCGAAGCTGTTACTTTGGAAAAAATGATATTCGTCATTTTAAATAATTGGTAATTTATAGTTCAAAATAATGATTCCTGATATTTTCTTCTTTGATGTTTGCCTTTTCTAAACTTTTTTTAAATCTACTTCCTTTTTTAAATCTAATTGTTTATTTTTAACATTCCAATGCAATAACAAACCCGAAATTTACATTCTTAATCAATCAAAGAGGGATTTTTTAATAAACTGCATTTTATCACATTACTTCGGCTAAAATAAGCTAAGTTCAACATTATTCGATTTTTTCGTGTGATCCAATGGTTACAATACTGCTCAAGATGTCGGATGCCATTTACGTTGCGTTTCCTATGGTTACATCTAAACATATGAACTGCAGTAATTTTACACATTTTGGTACGGTATTCAGATATATTTACTTATTCCTTTATATTCTCCCATTATGTTAAGTTATAAAAAAATATGTTTGTTTTGCTTTTAATTTATCTACTTCATATAATAGTAAGCTATTTCAATTAAACTACGATAATGATTTACGATAATAATTTACATCTCTCTCGATCACTTTTCCATAAAACAAACTATATGGAACTTCTTCGCTCACACGTGATTTGCACTTGGAATGTTTGGATACGGTATTTATTTATTTATTTATTTATTTATTTCGACAATTTTAAGGTCAGATATTACATTGACTATGACCCATGCCACTTAATTCTATATGCTAAAACTAATCTTGCCTATTACTTATTTCCGTTCTACTTTAATCACTACCATTCTAACTTCGGTAAAAAGGTAAAATTCTTTTTTTACATAATTCTTCACAATAAATGGAGAAGGCTGGTAACTGTCCAAGACAACCTTTCATCTACATTATGCTTATTTCATTTCACTTCTATTCTTTGCATTCTCACTACTAACTCCCTCGATTGCCTTCCATCGATTGGCAACGAGCCCATTCTCGAACAACGCATTTTGTCTTACCTTAAGCGCCTTATTAGGCGTCCACACATGAGCGATCGCATGAGTGAAATCGCATTCCGTTCAGCATGTCAGTACACACTGATTGCATGCTTATGTTAAACTGGTGAAGCGTACAACAAAAGGAAGCAAAACATGCTCCTCCCTGCACCGTCCCAGTCAAATAAAATGATGACAATTTCCCTATCTCCCTTGACCGATCGAATGATTTATTTTATTTTATTGTAAGGCACTATTATTTTTACTAATTGGCATATTTATATTGCTTTATAATGATCTTTATGCAGAGCACGGGCGCTGCGATCGGTGTGTCCCGTGTGTCCCGTGTGCTTCGGACGCATTGGAAAACGCAGGAAAAAAGGTACGAAACGGAACTCAATTCCAAATCCGATACTCCCGGGACGCAGGAAAACAAAGGTCGCGGCTGGACGGCGGGCTTAAGACGAGCTTCGGCGACAAACGTGGACGCAAGGGGTGTCACTCTCGCTGGCTCAACAATAGCGATTAAACTGATACGATTACACGACTCATACCATCGGCGAGCCAGCCAGCCATGAAACACAGTCACCGAGATACTATTGTTATGGCTTCAAACTGCAACACAACGCGGGAGAAGGGAAGCGGGAAACCTCGGGAAAGGATTGCATCCTTCGAGCATAAGTAGCGAAAGCGTTAACACACACACGCTCTGCTCTGCTACTACCTGTCCGATGCAGAAGTTCGTTAGAATAATTTATGCAGCGGATCATGCGCTGTTTCCGTCACCCTTTTTCCAGCGTTCTGGCTTCCCAACAGCAGCGCTGGGCGGGTGCAACTGCCGTTTCTCCTGTCGTGGATATTCAGGTTTTTACCATCCATTCAACAAAAGCCTCCAGCGCCGGAACACAAGCCACATACACGATTGATTGATTTCCTTCCGAGAAAAGTTCGGTAAGCAAACGTAGACAATTAAACTCACAAAACGCCATCCACTCGCGATCTCCGCTGTCGCGCTGTGGCTCGCAGCCTCATTTCGCGCACTCAAAACCTGACGGCGCGCTGAGGTTTTCGTGCGCATGTACATAATCTGTCCAGTTTTCTCATCGTTGGCCTGAGTGTTTTAGTGTGGCTTTTGCAGACTTTTTTTTTTCCAATCGCTCGTTGTTAATAAAATTCCAATCATAATATTCTACACACACACACATACACACACTGTTTAGAATGTTGCTAGCCATTATTATGCATACGATGTTTTTCAACGAAATCTACAATCAGGACACAACTCACAACAAGCTCTTTTAGGTAATCATCTTAGACATAAATTTAGGTTATTTCTAGAGTCCGCCCTCAAGTTTATGTCAAGACGTACTATGTGCATCTGATTGCTTTTTTACATGATATAGGTAGCGATATCAACAAATAATAACGAGCGAAGATATCTACAATTTCATTACAAAACAAGGACAACTCATAATACCTCACCGTTTCCGAAGATCTTTCAATTTCTTTCCAACTACAAGGATACACCAATGTTCGTTTAATGATTTCCGAGAAGCACTTGATGGTTTGGGTAAACCTTCCTTAAGCTCCACCGTGCCGTAACACACCGCGCTTGTTTCAACCACCTAAATCCCTTTTGTGATGGGAATCCTGAAACAACTCAAACTGCTGCTCCCCCATTCGACATCCGATCGCCTTTCAGACAGGCCCAAACAGCGTCAACCAACGTGCAGTTTAGCTACATCACTGGAAAACGGGCAGCAGCACCAACCAGAGCCTCGGCAGTGGCAGCAGCAACACAAAACGGTAGCAAATTTTTAAACGCGAATCGACGCGATGAGATTTACGGCCACGGTTCGGAGGAATTTTGTCCAATTAGTGAAGGGATTGTGAACTTCTTGCCTTCAGTTTTTTTGTTTTGGTTGGTTTGAGCTTTGTTTTCGTACTGTTCCTTGGTGTTTGGTTTTTGGTTGGCGAGCTGAAACAAAAAGCCAGTCCCTTGTGTTTACTGTTTCACTGTCTTTCTCCACACTGCAAATAGATGTTAAGGGATTTTATTTGTTTGACAATTTTGAGCACAATTTTAACTTTCACCCTTAGAATTAACTAGATACTGTTTAAAGTTTCTAAGCTAAAAGGTCAAGGTTAATAAAGCATTTATAATAAGTATACCTTTACATCACTGTATCATGAAGAACACAGAACAAAAGTTTTCTAATTCAAAAGTGTTGTAGAACAAAAGTGTTCTAATGATTCACATTTTTAAACCTTCATATATCTGTTTCATAAATTCACTTACCACCACATTCAATTACCGACGGGATTATTTGAAATCGCTCATTCATCACTTTCACTCCAAAAGATGTTTTATGTGATACTGTGCGTAATATACTAATATTATAATATATTTAGCAATTGTGTTTAACTATATCGAAAGATCTAGACAACAGGCACTTTTAAAAGAAAGGAAAATAAAATTTATTAAACATTTATTGTTGGATCATATTAAATAAAATGAATAGATAAACTTATACAGAACATCTCCACATACACTCAAAAACCTAAAGATAAAACTGAAAACAAATTCCATTTTTACTATAAATTATAATATTATATTAGATTTCACTCATTTATTTATAACATGTTGTTCAAGATTACGATTCAAGTGATTAAAGTTAAATGAGTTGAAAGAGTGATCATTGAAATAAGAACCGAGTAATATTGCTCATTTGTATATGTTTATTTTTAATTGTAAATTGTAAACATGATTACATTACATTATCAGTCTAAATCTGTAAAACATAATTCGATGATTCTTAATTCGTTGTATTGTCCCCCAACTATTGACAAATGAGATCCGAAGTAATTGACTTTAGAAGGTCGTAAACTCGTAAAGGAAGCCACTCTTAATAAATTGAAAACATATTTTAGTTTCTTCAGGCTTTCATCCTCTTGAAATACAGCTTTAACTATCTTCATAAATTAAGAAGATTTTGTTGAATAATTATAATAATTAAAGAAGCGAAATTATAGGGAAATATAATAGTTCC
This sequence comes from Anopheles coluzzii, assembly GCF_943734685.1. Taxonomy (NCBI): domain Eukaryota; kingdom Metazoa; phylum Arthropoda; class Insecta; order Diptera; family Culicidae; genus Anopheles; species Anopheles coluzzii. The sequence goes on along the minus strand of NC_064670.1, from coordinate 40,731,875 downwards.
GTAATAGATTCATCAATTAAGCACGACTAAACAACTTGTCCGTCGTGGGTTCAAGCTTCATTACAACCTTCCTTGTATTCCTATTCATTTAGATTTTTTACAGCATGTTAAAATATTAACGAATAAAAATAATGTCAAATTGGATTAAATATAGGAGTTTCCCTTCATTAACTGTTTTAAAGGTTCACATCATATCTCAAATAACTGAGATTTTAGGAGCTGTTTCAAATTGTTTCAAATTCAAATCAAATAAATTGTTTCAAATATCAAATAACTACGTAATAAACTAATTTCTATATTTGAAACTTAGCTTCACGTACACTCAATGAATTACTAAATGTTAGTATCAATCACGTTTTACGCACAAAATATGTTTCAAATGCATGTGAACGTTGTCATCATACGTTTGCGCCTGCGTGCCTAGTCTCATGGCGGACTGGTTCACGGTTTGCCAGCCGCGCGTTAAGTCAATTACATTGTAAGCGTGTCGCAGTCGCATAATAAACCACCGGGCGGCACGCAATCATCGACGCCATTAGCGTCAAGCCTTTTATCAAGGAGAATTGCATTCTTTCGTCACGTTTTGTTTTCGCTCTACCGTTTTGCACACTACACACACATTTGCCCGTAAACTGTGGCTATGATATTAATAATAAGATAAGTCAAGCTGTGTCATTTCGCTGTTGCTCAGTCGTTCTTGCTACTGCCCACCATCACCACCCCCCCCCCCCCCCCCCCAAATAGCCCATCAAAACGGAGCTTTACTTCATGACACGCATCACATGGAGCTGTTGGGTACACAGATATGCATTAAACGCTAATTAAATTATGTTAACCTAGCGACAGCATCATTAAGCTTCGCCGCAGCACCCTTCACTGCCATACACGGGAATGCATCGTCAACTCATTTGAGAATTATTAATTAACTTTAATTAATGACGCTCCCCATAATGCTTGCGCTACGCTACGACTGGTGGGCAAAAATCACGCACGAAGCAAGTACGGCACAGGCACACACACTTACGCTGCTCAGCTCGCTGGCACACTACCATTGAAGGATTGTTTCATCACGCATCAAGATCTTCTTGCAAGTGTTTGCTGTGTATGTTGTGTCTTCGCTTCCTTTTCTCTCTTAGTTTTACACCCACTACCGGACTACTCGTGCAATGTCGAAGAAGCGGGAGGGTTGTAGCGTTGTCTGACTCCTCATGCGAATTACACAAATCGCTGCCATTTCCACCAACAATCATGACCACAGCTTGTTCTGTGTGTTTGGTCGCTTTCGTCAGTATATTAAAATGTGCACCAGAATCTCTAGTTAGCACGCAACCCGCCCGGTTTCTGCTTCCCAGCGACCGGCCTGTGCTAAACGCAAAGTAAAACGATCAACTAGCACGAAGATCGGTGACCATTTGTCAGATTGTTCCGCGGGGCCAGAAGCGACAACTGCTCATTCGCGTGGTGTGCTGGCCGCGCAGGAAGCAACTCTTTCGACGCGCCGCAAAGCGAGATGGAATAATTTGAATATTTTATTATGCTTACCAGGAGGCTTATCGCGATGAATGGGTTTTCGCCCGGCTAGTGGGAGCTTCCACCCCGGCGGGGCTCTAGCGCTACTCTCGTGATCCAATTAAGTGTCGCTTCGCCAGGCCGCGCGCAACAGGGTGCCCGCGGGTGGTGTGCGCGTGTTGCGAGCAACAATATCATTATCCGACCTCCGGAGCGAAAAACAGCGTCCACCAAAACAAAAGCGTCTCTACTGCTGCGAATGCTCTCCCTGCCGCCCCAAAAATAAAAACAAAACTCCTCTTTTCCAGCCAGTGGTAGCTGGTTCTTGGCGGGATTAACGGCCGCCGCTGGAATCGAAACGCTTTCAATCGAACTCGCATTCGTACCCGGTATCATGTTGCGATCGGATCGGCCCCAAAACGGAGATCCAAAACGGGCTGGAAGCTGCAGCAAGCGGCAACAACGGGAATGCTCCAAAAGACCCACCCAACAACAACCGGACACAGCGCGAGCCTCGAAATTAGCAGACCATTTGAAACTGTCAGCTACTGTTTTTGCTAATTAATAACAATGTTTAGGGGGGCCGTAGAGTGGCTAACGAAACGATCGGTTGAGAAGGCGATGGAAGAGTGCGCGTCCTCGCGCCGGAGCCTCTGCGTGCTCAGGTGGAATGTCACATTTCGGGGGCAATGGCAAAACTGTGGCGGCTTTTGTTACGACGACCACGACGACGACGGAGACGACAACGACAAACGACGAAAGTAAGCAAAAACTTATGTGCAGATGTAAATTTGTGTTTCTACCGATCGTTGTTTTCCAAATCGCTCTCTTGATGGGAATGGAATGTTTGGGAACGTGTGGAAAATCACCGTACACGATCGTGGGATTGAAATGTGAATGCAAATCGCTTCCCTATCGGGATAATTATGTGTAAAATTAGAACACATGTTGAGTGACGCTTGTTGAGAGACTCAGCGGTCAGTCTTTCCACTAATGCTTTGATTGAGTTACAGCCGGACTGAGAGCTTTCCCTTCTACAACTAGGAACTTTTTAACAAAATATACCTTCAACTACTTCACAGCAGCAAAACAAAAAAGCGACCAACAAGTTTTTAATTAATTTTCCACAGATCAGTCGACCGAAACAGAACAAAAAGTTGCACTGCAAAGGCGCTCTCGAAACGATGCACACCGATGCAGCAGGGAAGGAAGCTTCGGTGCAGAACAGCGAAAGAGCAAACACATTAGCCTTGTACCGCGCCAGCGACTATCTGTTTGTGCTGCTCAGGGATTTTCGCAAATAAAATGTAAATTGAATTCACCGAATGTAATAAATTAAATCAATCGCCTGCGCTTCACTGTAAACTGTGGTGCGGCGGTTCCGTTCCGTTTACCCTCCGCCCAGCGAATCCGGCTATCCGGCTATCTCCGCAGACAGGCGAAGGGCGCTGTCGCGCCAACGAGAAGATGTGACTGTTTTGCGAGTCAAACAGTCCCTGCAGCAGCAGCAGCAGCAGCAGCAGCGCCGAACAGGGAACATGAATGTGATAAACAATTATGTCACGATCTTTTTATAATTAAAATATTTCTCATTAACGAGCCCTCGGGCTCCGAAACGGTTTACCAATTAAACTTAATTTGTAATTGCTTAATACCTCTGCACCAGAGTGCGCGAGCGCACCGTGCTACTTGGCCAGTAGTGTCCCAGGTGACGGTCGATTCGGTTGGCATACCGGTAGGGTCGTGTATGGGGCGATGTTGATAGTGCCAGGACCCCGCATGTTGTCTCACCCCACCCAGCGAAGACTAGTTCCCGAGTGCTAAAAGTCGTAAAAATGTAGTAAACGTGTGATTGGAAATGCAAAGCTCAGCATCAACCGCGTACACATTCCCTCCCTTTCGAACGGTTCAGATTCCGGAGCATCGGATGGCAAATCGGGGAGTAGGTAGGGAAAATCACAGCAGCCTGTGGAAGCATGAGATGATGTCGTTCGATCTTCGGTTGGCCCGGTTGCCGCAATTGCTACTACGGTAGCAGCAGCTCATACACGAGCCCTCTGTCCACTTCCAGCTAAATCGTTGCATCTCTTTTACCACATTCTGCAGGGCAGCCACGTTTAAACAATTTCCCTTCGATCGTTTGCACTCCCCGTCAGTTTGAAACGCTTCCCAAACGGCACGGTAGCAGCGAATCACAAATCGCCCGGACGTCTTTCGTGACTGCTGCTGCTCGCTCGCACGGTTGCCCCACTAACAAGGATGTGTCGCACAGTTAACCGAGACTCCACTTTGGCACTTCCCTGTCGGCAGTGCATTTTCGCGGACACACACACATTCCTACAACCCTCCCTGCCGGGTCGAAAGGGATTGCTGCAAGACGCAAGGTACAGTGGACGGTGCCCCCGGACGCTGTTTTATTATTTTCACGCTCGATTTAGTCGCTTGATTACAGCCCGACAACACTCCCGACCGGAGGCACCGAAGCTCCGGTCGTATGGAAAAGCGCACAGAAAGACATCCAGCATGACTCCGATCGTGGTATAACTGAAGGCAAACCGCAGAGAGCAAACTGAATAAAGTTAAACAACGCTTCTTGGCGAGGGTGCAGATTGTTCGCGCGGGAGAATGTGCAAGGAGAACAAAAACACAATCATTTAGTTTATTACCATCAAACTCTATCAAACGTCAGTGAGCTTGCAATGGCAGTAGCTACAAATGTTGTGTGCTGTTAAATTGTGCCGTTAAATTTTACGATATTATCTATTCACACAGCCATGAACAGGATTTGTGTGAGTGTGCTTTGCGCTGATCGTGCAGTGATCGGAGTCTTTTTTTTTTTTAAGCATGTTTCTACTTACACAAGTTTCATGATGTTATTAAATAATGATAACAGCCCCCGTGTTACTTCTGTCTGTAATCAAAAGGTTATCTGGTTTAAATTACATATTGCATCGTTAAAAGCCTAAAATTACGACTTTAAAGTATTTGAGAAATCAACTTTTTTTTGTCTTTAATAAATATTCATTTGATCATACGTTCATTTATACTAAACAATGATTAACAAATCGAAAATTGTCTTTAACCTAAGCATAATTCGAGATATTTCGACAATATTCAACAATCTGTTAATCTTTTTCATAATACTATGATTTCAAAACGAGTCTATACTTCTCGAACTGTTTTGTAAAGAACTTGTTTTTAACCAACCTTTAATCCCTCATATGAAACTTACTCAATAGTAATTGGTATGATGTTAGCAACAATTTCCTACTTTCTTCAACAACTTCATTATTAAAACATGGAGATTCGTCCATCTCGCCCCAGACCCAGCCGAGTTGTTATTTCCTTTTCCGTACAACTGTGCGACCAATTTCCCTCCGAAGGCTTTCAGGCTGCAACGCACTCCCAAAAGGGAGAGACACTCCGTGACTCATTTGAATGCATAATTATCAGCAATCGACCGAAACGAAACTAGACGCAAACAGCTACACCAACCAAAGCACCACTAAATGATGTCGTACACAACACGGTGACACACCGAAGCTTCACGGCCGAGACACATCCATGACATCCATCGCACAGTGGACGATTATGCGAGCCGCCAGAAGCATACGGCGGCAAACAGCAACGACAAAAACACGCATACACTTTCCAACCAAATTGCCAATGCCAAAGAGCAATTCACCGACGTCCGTCCAGTTGGTGGCGGGTCAGTTTCGTACCGAAAGCAGCGTGATGCGTGGCTTCATTAGTCGATAGAGCCTTGCCGGTCGGACCCTGCTGGACCCCGCTGCTTGCCCGGGCTTGCAATAGCCCAATAGAGTAAATTTATGCACATCAAATACCGAAACCGAAGCGAACTAGCCCTTACCGAGAGAGTAAAGTGCCGCGACAAATTTGCTACTCTCGCACCGGTCGATTCCGCAGGCCTAATAGCAAACCCTTCGCAAAAACATCGCCATCAACATGCGAATGGGTGCCACGCAGCCAACATCACCACCAACACCACACACCATGGGCACCAGTGACTCAGTTAATTAATTGTATAATTTTTATCTCTCGCACGCCCGTGTACCGTGCGAGTAAGCGATATGCGGGTCCCAGCCAACGCCAAATAGGAAAAATGGTCCCTTCCTTTTACACGCGTCGCGGAAGATTGGTGGACAGCGATGTGAATAGGGCACCTCAACCTCATTATCGCTCATTGATTGACCACTTTCGGCGTGAGTGGACAGCACAGTCCGTTGCGGCAATGGGTGTTATGTGACAGCGAGCTTTACCGCGTGGTATCCGTTTGCACATGTACGTACGCAACTACATCTGTGACGTTCAGGGACAATGTTTTGTCCACCAAACCGTTTGAACGAACAGCAGTGGTGTGTTCGAGTACAAGTGGGATTAAGTTTAAAATTTTCTTCTATTCATTTACCTGCAAAAAGTGATATTACATGAAATTATCTGTTTCTTCAAGGACCAACAAAGAGTTAGCAGAACCTATACTCAAAAATGAGGATTTATGGAGATTAATGATTACTGATTACCCTCTGATGGGAATCACAGTCAATTAATAGATAAATGTAGATGAAAACGATTGGATTTTCAATGAGCACCTCATATTGCTCAATAATGCTTAAAAAAGAGAAACTAATCCCGTAAACGTATATATGTTGAGCTTAATGTATCATTAAATGCGATAACTATACAGGTTGTCCCCGTCATTCGCTATTCATGCGGTCAGAGAAGAAACCGCGTATCTCGAATTTCTGCGTAAGTAAAATTTCCCGGTTTTCAGCCAACAAAATAATATCAATCAACGTTTACTTTTATAACAAACATTTTAATTTAAAAAAAACTAATGAAGTAAAAAAAGATAAATAGATATATGAATTCCAAAAACATGTTGTTTTCTCCAACTATGGTTTTTATAATGGAAGATTTTGCCTGAAACACCTTCTGGGCATTCTTTCTTATACATAAGTTACGAATACCAATACAATATTGCGTTACGAACACCACTGTATTAATAATACTAGTATGGTAGTAATAGTTACATCATGATGCCTAGGTTGTTGTAAGGAATAAGTTAAATGACTGATAATTGTAGAATAAATCAGATCGGATTTGGACATCGAACAAGCAAGTTCACCTTTCTTCCGACTCATAACTCATATACTATGTACATAAAGATATTACGTTGTCTCACCAGGGCATTTGGAATCGAACAAAACAATCAAAATGTAATGTCATATGTGACATAAATCGAAAAAAAGCCATATGTTTAATGCATCATGTAAATTCTTAAAACTGTGATAAATAATCACAGCAATTGACAATTATAGAATATTGCAAATGCTCTTGTTAAAAGTAACTGATCTTGATGTAATCCCAGAACAGCCGCCAAGAAATTACCTGGACCCATTTAAAGCCGTTAAAATTCGTCACATTATGCTATTATTAGAAGTGACCGCATCGCACCATATAACATATACACACTAACCATTAACTTACACCGTTATGTTCTATTGTTGTTCATATTATCATTCAGTGTCATTTCAAACGCCAATACACACACACTAACCATTAGTAACAACGTTATGTTCTGCTTTTCTTCCTATTATCATTCAGTGTCATTTCAAACGCCAATTGTACTTGTATCCTGTTCAATACCATATCCTTGCTCGCGTTGTAATTATCTTGTCTAATTTTTCTACCATTCCGGCCACATCGATACACTGTCCCGAAACAACCAACGCAACGCTCGCAGCACAGGTTACAGGCCTTCGGTACAAACTGTCATCATTAACAAACACGGTACGGCCAATTATCGTCGCCCAGCCCAGTCCCGACCAGCCGTGGTCACAATTAATCAATCAAAAAACAGTACAAACGTTCGTGTTTCGTCCGTTTTTGAGCGCTGTGACAACATGTCGTCTCGTTTTCCGTGCCGTACGATTAGAGCACGGGACTAATCATTGCTTGGCCAGCTCGCCACGTTCGTTTGCCATGCCGTGCGCTTTCAAGAACACATTAAGATTCGGTGTGCGTCGAGCACATAAGTCCATGATAGAAACCGTTTTAGAGGCAAGATGACATAACAAATCGTTCCGGCCAGGTAGAGCCTCTTCGTGTGTGACAGCAGTTTCAGTCCTCGGACAAGCAACGGGTTTTTCCACCGTATCACCGTGTATCATTTAGAGAAGGACGAACACACACACACACGGACACCCGCGCAAGGTGGGTATGGTCGATTAAATTAATGAATTTTCATCACAGAACTTCGAACCAGAAACGGCTGAGTGACGCATTTTCCAACCGTCATGTGACATGCCAATTCCGTGCCTCCTGCGGCCACTGCTTGTTTGTCAATTAACACAAAACAGGAACAAACTAATCCCAATCTCGCACACTAACACACACACACACACATACACACGGCCATTATGAGCAGGCGGATGGGGCTGGCAGGAAGGAAGGGTACGCCATCCTCCGACGCCGTGTTTTCGACCGTGATTAATTGTCCGATCGGGATGGCATTCCGGGGCACCGGAGCTGTCGATTATTTTTTCGAAATGTCAAGCATCAGCTTCTATGAATTATGATCTCGAGTTGAGAATCTTCTGGGATGATCTGGTTTCCATTCTGATGCTTTGTTTTTATCTCTCAAACATTCTACTGTGTCGTCAGTCGTCTGGCTGCTCGTATATGCACGTGTTTTTAGTTTGTTTGTGTTTCGTTCTGTTATTTTCCTCCCTAAGAACCAAATAACATCATTGCGAACGGACATCGTATCGATCAATTCGACGATCGATCGATCGAAACTCTGACGCCACCATCGTGCTGCAACTTCGTTTGCCGCTGCTGCTCTTGCGGTTGACAGCCAAACGCAATGACAAACGTCCATTATCGAACACCGATACCGAGCACGGCAGAACCAGCGGCTGGCTCCTGTGCGAGCCAATGCATCCCCCCCTCCCCCCTTCAACCTACCACGGTTGTCACTTCCAAGAACGAAAACCTACCCTCCAGACACACGCGATGATAGCATAAGCTGACAAGAGTTTGAGAAGAAAAGTTTATGGTATCGAAAATAAAAATAAACCCAAACCCGCACAAACCCGTGTACGGAGTGGAATGGACAAGAAAAACACGCAGCAATACAACCGGGTAGCTGCTGCTGCTAGCAAAACCAGTAACAGGTACGAATGAATTATTCCAATTTTAAAAATTAAAATTCTTGGAAAATAACTGAACAATTAATTCCCGATTGCAACACGATCGGAGACGGATCGATCGACCCGGGCGGGTGGAATGCTGCAGCTTTACAAGGTATGCTGGACTTTCTCGCTCTTTCTCTCTCTCTCTATGTATGTGCATTTGTATCCACTGTGGCCACAGAAAAAGGGCCGCCCCAAGGGAGGCCAGGTGAACGTGATACAAATGAGTCTTCGCAAGCGCGGAATAATCGGCAGCGTTGCTAATTTTTTATTAATTTATGAAACATGTCCCGCTGGAAATGATCTCATCACAAACCGCTCGCCAGCCGTCGATGGCTGGGATGCTTCTCGTTTCCCTTCTCCGATAGCACGGTGGCCCCAGCAGGCTGCCGGCAGAAACAAAAAAAAAAACAAAAAACAAAACGTTTATAAAAAAAAATATAGGAAGCGGTAAACGAAACGTCCACTTTCTGATTGATGTGACGTTGGCCTCGTTTGTGGCGGCGGCCAGGCCAAACCGGGACAGTTTCCCGTTCCTTTCCCGACGTGGCTGCTGTTGCTGCTGATCGATTTCCGCTGCAACCATTGCAGCAGCCCGCTGTCGTAAGGCGTGTTGCGAATATGTTGCTGTGGCCGGTTCCGCCTGCCAATAGCTAGCCGCGCGTTTGGCGCATTAATTTCTGCATTAACTCATAAATTATTAATCCAATTATGGTCGGACATTTCACTTGACCGATAGGGGGCCATTTTGCACACCGGAAAAGTTGGCAGCATAAAAAAGGGTAACTATCGATGTGCTGCTTAAAGATGTGGCATAAGCAGGGAACGTCAACATCTCTTTGCTACTGTTGGATCATTATTACACGCTTAATGCTACAAAATTTAAGCCATTGTTGGATGCGATCTGCTCCAGAACTCTTAATTATTGAAAGATTAGGTTTTCAAATCATAAATTCTTTCCCAATCCAATATTAGTATACGGACTAGTTACACATCACTCTCGTCCAATACGTACGAGCTAAGATTGTGAAAGCTTTTATCTAACCTAAGCACGCCACAAGTCGTTGCCACACTATCCCACCATGGACGAGAATTCAATTAACGCAGGAATCCGCACATCACACTAGACCAACACCCGGCATATGTCTCATGATGATTCGCAACCACGCCGGCTCAACATTTTCCCACAATGCACGTCCCGTTTGGATGCTTTCCACGCGTCTGCAATAGGACATGCGGACAGGGTGCAGTGAGCGGGAATAATTTTCCGAAAAGAAAAGCTCACTCGCCAATCAATCGCCTGTCGAGGGCTGCCGAGAGCCTTCCGCACCCATTTCCGATTGGTCGATTTGACTTATCTTACCCTCGTCAGCCCTCCGCCGTGGGGCCTCTGCATAACCTGCAGACTTTCATATTTCGCCTCATCAGCGGCCATGGCCATGGTTTGTGTGCGCTCGGGTTCATCTTTAATTCATACGCATTCCGTAATTTGTACCGGGCGCAGGATGATGATGTGCCATCGCCATCTCCGCCACCATCGCCGCCACCGGTCCGTACTGCTTAATCTGCAGCTCTTGGGCTGTCCGCCCCACGGGCGAAGAAATCTTGCCATTTCGTTTTTGCCATTTCCCAATGCTGATGGCTGCGTGACATGGCGACGTGACGCGCTCATGGACGCGTCCGTACGAACAAATGAATTTACACATAGCCTGCGCAGCACCGATCTTTGCAGCACGATCGATCCTTTGCGTCACCCTCTCCAGTGTGAAGCAGGTTTTGTCTATTAAATTGCAAAATTTTCACCACCAATTCTCCCCACACACCGTGCACTGCGTTTCTTCTCGCCCGGTCGAGTGGCCCCGCGGTGGTTGATAACCCGAGCCACCGATGGAGTGTACAACGCACCAGCTCCCTGTGTCGCACGCTCTATCCGAGAAAGCCTGCCATGGCCGCATTCGGGCAAATCGCATCAGCATCCCACCGCTGCCGCCACCATCCCAGTGGGCATCGTTGCGCTCGGCAGTCGAAATTAGCTAATTACCGCCGGCGAAGAAAACCTGTGCGCCTTCCATGGCTCTCTCATGGTGTGCCGAACCAACGGCAATTGCAGTTGCAATTAATTAAGGAAAATAGCTTTCCGTTGTCCAACGGTGCAGAAGTACATAATTGTGTGTGACGAAGGGAACGAAGAGATTGCAAGCAAACGCAGTTCGCTCTGTGGCAGAGGGAAGCATCGAGGGGGGCAGTATGAAGGATCGGCCGCAGCCGCGCTTAGTGAAACCGAGGTAGCGGCGGCCACGGCAGTTTTGCAGAAATAAATTAAGAATCAATAAAATCAACTGCCCGGGCGCAACCATTACGAGGGACGGTGCCAATCGGTACGGCGAGGCAATTGCTCAATGTGAGCCATTTGTTGATGCTGTTGCGTGTCGTGCATCATGCTGCAGGTGTGCACATGGGCTGCATGAGAACCAACCAGCGCTTGTACGATGCTTTGTTGGTCCTGCTTTCGTGGTGTGTTATGCGCAGTCATGCACAGGTATGAGAAAATTCAACAATTAAATACAACAATTGGTAAAAAATGCAACTTACAGCATAACAAACAAGTGCGATTACCGTTATGTGTAATGAATTACTCGATATATGTACAAAGTATAATGCTAAAACAAAATTGTTTTATATTCACCCAAATAAGTAAGGTAACAAAGTAGAGGAGAGCACATATTAGTTTGTTTTAGATGAGCCGTAACCAAAATGTAAGGCAGAAATGTATTAAAAATGTTAATAATTTCAATCAATTTAACGATGATTATGTCGAGGACTACGTCCCTGTAGTGACTAGCGCCACCTAGCGCCAAACGCAATCAACAGCCCTTGCCACACTCACCGAGCGCACCCTGTAACTGTATTAGGGTTAGGTAGTTGCGAGGTCAGAAAGGACAGGATGCGCCGATCCTCGTTCACTGTCACGAGACCCACACGAGGAGCACGACCCGCGGCAGTAGTAAAATAAACTATAATATTGTAAAACCCAAAATTACATCAAACGAGCTTCAATAAGTAGTTACCCCGGCGTGATGAGGATGTGGTGACTACAGGCGACTTAATGCTATCACCACACCTCCATGGGAAATGGTCAACATTTGGTCTTTAAACTGCTTTCCTATGATAAGATGGACTGGTTGCTTACATCCCTGATATATGACTTGTTATGTCAAAACGTTACAATTACAGTTTCGTTCAGAAAAAAGGCATACAAAACTAGCCCCAAACCAAGTAAAAATGTTATAATCTATTTTATCTTCTTCTATTTGGCGTAACGACCAACATGCCACCCTATACAGACTTTTGAGACTTATTATAAGGGGGAGGTTTTACGATACTAGCCACCTGTTTTAACATGAGGCACTCGACGACTGAAATCATGTCAATACTCCCTACAAAACCACCCGTAAAACTAGCCTCAGATTTGGTAAAAAACGTCGATTCGTGCCAGGCTCGATCAGGTAAGCAGACTGAGGATTTAATGTTTTTTAAAGATTACAAATAATTGAATCGATAATTTAACCTTCTTAAAACTAGGTTAATCCATATCAAATAAAAAAAAAGAAAAACGTGTTTAAAATGCATCTGTGTTTGTACACAAATTATGAAACCCAATAAGGCGAAACGTAATTGTCAAACGATTTTCAAACGAAAACAAAACGATTGTGAAATTCATTTGTGTTTATAACAAGATGTACTAAAGCTATGAAATGGTAAAAAGCGCCTTTAAGGAGTTACTATACTTGAGGGACCTTGCGCCATTTTAATCTCGTTAAGCATTAGTTTCCGCACACAAAACATAGCAACTAGAACAGATTTCTTGGTTCTTGAGTGCAATTTTGTACATCTATTGACTTTATTGGAACGTATATTCCCAATATATAATGAGCAACCATATTAATTAACAAAAAGTGGTAAATCAAAAAAACCAGGAAAAAGTTAAAAAAAACAATGTTTTGAGTCCCGGGGACCTTATTTCAAATGGCGAATTGTCATAATCCTTTGTATTTCACCACCTGATCTCCTTAATCTACCTGGGTTTGTTCACAACTGATGAAATACAGTATGGCGAAACGTAACTGTTAAATAGATACAACCCCGATGATGAATGTTGTTCCAATAACTGTCTAAACTTATGCGGCTTGAGAACGGCCCTTATGCGGCTTGAACCCATGACGGGAATGATATTAAATCTTACGAATTAACGACTTTACTACGGAATTATTTTTTATCTATTTTGCTCCTTTTGGGTCTCCAAATTACAGTAAACTTGTTTTGACTTTTTTTTTACTTTTTAACTCATAACGCGTCAATAATAGAAAGCTCTACAATTCTCATATATTCAGTTTGTTGGTTAGTTGGTTGGTGTCAAAATGACCCTCAACAACCATATTTATGAAATGAAAAGTATGGATACCCCTGTTTTATTGGAACGCTCTGTTTATATTTTAAAAAAAATCATCAGTTATTAGTTTCATACTTTTTTTATGAATTTGATAAAAATTCTAATTTTTTTATGAGTTGATGTTTGAATGCTCAAAAATATCTGCTCTTTCTATGAAGTATGGTTTAACGCTACTTCAGACAAAATCAAAAGAAATAATACAAAAATGCAGACATTTTTGACAAGCTACTTTTCTATAACACTCATTCTTATTGTACCCATACTTTGAGCTCTTTTCTTACCTTGAACATTTGAATGATGCGCTTCACTTCCGGTTATTTAGTAACTTTTAAGACCGCTTCGAAAACTACTGTTTGGGTCAATTCAGGTTTTATCTTTAATCTTTATTCGAGAGTCCTAAAATGCTACACTTTTCTATATTTCTTAAAAAATACCTCCTTGGTATCACTCTAAATCCTCACTGGAACTTCCCCTTACACGCAAAAGCATAATAGAATTATATAAATGTGTACTGATTTACTGCGTTCAATCACCGGCCGACCGGAGACCCATTCTACGCAGAATTTGAGAAACGATCGCTAACGGGCCGAGCACCGGCTTGATTGAGAACAGCTCCCAAGCAGAAAGAAAAGAAAAAACAAAACAAAACAAAACATGTTTTCCGATCAATTCTCCACTTAGGGCGATGGCGGAAAAATGGAAATTTCATATTTATTGCTTTCGCATAAGGAAAAACCTGTGCTGGTGCCAGTCATCACGCAAACCCCGGCTGCCCAGGCCGCAGCGTTTTTACGCCCGCACCACTATTCCAAACCGTCCCCACAACCCACCCAGCGACCGTTGCGTTTGAAATGAGTTTTCATGTGAATTGTATTAAGATGTTATCGATAAATTAGTGATTCAACCATTTCTCTACCGCCCATATACCGAGAGTGGACGGAGTACCGGATCACTGTTGCAGCGCGGGAATGTGACAACGCACAGCAACAGGAACCAGGTTCGGGCTACCGCCTGTCGATGCAAACATACACACACACTCAAAGCGCGTAGCAAGTCCGGGACCGGGCGGGAAAAGCCGAGCAAGCCATCCCCGGGAAGGCCGGGTAATGCTTCTGCGTGGAAGCCATTTGTAATTGTAATTTCTTTATTTTTCGCTCCGACCCGGGGGCAGAAGCAGCGGCGAAACCAGTCGCCAGTGAGTTTTCCCCAGTTTGGTAGCGAGCCCGGGAAAATCAAGGCGGTCGGGCAGGCGGGGAACTGTACAGCCTCACCGGGTTCGATATATCCCCCCCTGGGAGCCACAGCGCACTCACTCACGCCGCAGCAAACTCGTTCCAGCGCGCCAACAGCCTGCAAAAGGGCTGTACACACAACACTCAAGCCATAAATGGGCACGCCAAATGAGATCTCACCTGTGCACTCGTTTGCCAGTGCTCGCGATACGATCCGAGTCCTCTCAGGCCGTCCGACCCCGGGGGGGGGGCCACCGCAGCATTTCGTCGCGTTCGCCACGTTCGGCTAATTACTCTCGGTAGCAAAATTTAAATTCAATAAACAATTAATTGAACCGCTTCGGTACGTGCATCTTCCTGTTGCTGCTGCTGCTCCATCGGACTACGATCTCCTTTATGGTAGCTTTCCAATTTAGGCCTGCCCCTACGGAAATGGCCGGTGAATGGAAACCCTTCTGGCCCTTTACGCCGGTGTGCGCGATTGGCGAACGCAAGTTGCGCGGCCAAAACGCAAGATAATGTCAGCCGATAATAGAACCGAGACTTATTTGGCTTTAAACGCTGACGATGACGATAATGCTTCCCCTTCGTCGACGATGATGATGATGATGATGATGATCCTGCGTTTGCTGGAAGATGATGCACTGCTACGCAGGGACAGTGCGCAATTACAGAAAACTGTTGTTCCAGGAAACTGTCGCCACATTCCCAAGCGCAAAATCGCGCACCCGTACGGCCGTGGTTTGCCGTTGCATATCTCTCCCTTCCCACCCCTCTACAGCCCGCCATCGAGCGGTCAGTTATTATTATCTCCCCGTGGGCTATAACGACATGCGAATGAAGTTTAAAATGGTGATTGTGAATAGTTTCACACTTTACTAACTCGCCCATCCCCCCATGGATTGCCCAGGTTCGGGGATGGTTTACTGCGGGAAGACGAGACGAGAAGTGCGCAAGCAAAGGGCCACAAACCACAAGTGGATGGAATGTTGTACTGCTTTGTTCTTCGCTTCTGCTAGCTACTGGTGCCGATACCGGAGCAACACACACTGGAAAGCTCGCGCGAGCGATTGGTGCGGTTCCACGATGTGCGCGCACTGCATACGCAAGCAAAAGCAGCAGCGAATCGGCAATAAGCGACGAACTCGTTGTGCGTTAAAGTGCGCCTAAAAAGGATACGGCGAGATAATCTTTCGCGCAGCCCTTTTGGCTTGTAACCTTTTCGCTCGGCGACTCACGCGCTGCACGGACACACACACACACGATCCCAAAACCGGACAAACACACACGGACACGCATATTGTCGTCCCAAGCCCCAACTCCAACACGCGCGGGCGGAGGAGAACCGGGCAGCACTTACACAAATCGGTTTATCGGTGCACTTCCAAATACGGCTGCCCCATCAATGATTTTACACATATTTGCACCCATTTACGGAGCATGTATTACAATGAGTCGTTTGCGTGGTCCGCAAAAATTATCCTGCGATCGTGCCGCTCGAAGGATGCCCCCTCCCCTCTGGCCTGTCCCGGGGCCACCCCGTTTGTTACGCCTGCCAGGGCGGTTGGGAGAAGTAAGTTCAAAAAATTACTTCCATTCCCCAAGGGGTTTCGGAGCGCGGGACTCATTTTTGGACCGTTCGCCGATGTGCCACTGCTTCTACTACTGCTGCTACCACTACAAGGCTTGATTGAGCGCAAGTGAAACGGAGGAATAACGGGCTTATCGCGGATCATTCATCGCACAGAACTTACGGCTTGAATGATTTATTGTGCTCGTGGTCGGTTTGAGGTGTGTTTCTATTTAGCGTGACACGTTTACACCGATGAATAGAGTTCTGTTATGGATGTGTGTGTGTGTTTCTAACCTTTACTAAAAAGCGTGTAACAAGGCTTGGACAAACCTCATTTTTTTTAAACTAATCTCACTTCACACAAAGTTGCTCTGCGGTACCTTTCAACGTAAAAACGCGACCCTTCCCGTCGATGATTGCGTAAAGCCAAGTCGTTAGCAGTACGGATTCACTGGCTCTTTAACGAAAACATGCCAACCCGTTGATCGCTTGTAACAACCCCAAAAATGGCGATTAAGGATAATCTCCTCACCTTTTCGCACTAACAATCGGACAGCCGGACGGACGGGCCAAACACCAGTAGTTGGCTGCAGAAGAGAAGGCACCAACAACAACGAAAAACACACGACGACTATGCACAATTATCAATACCTGCAACCTAGTGGATAAGCCCTACGGTTCTCTCTTCTCGCGCCGTTCTTTCCTCCCGCGCAACATCTCCTTTAAATCCGCGATCGTACTTTGGGGCCAAACGCTTTCCAATGTTGCAGCCCTTAAAGAGGACAATTTATTATCCCAATTAGCAGCGATAAATCCGAATAACCTTTTTGCTGATCTGCTCGTAACCGGTGCCAATTTCCAGCAACTTCTCCCCCCCTCTCTCCCCCACCCTTTCCCTCCGACGGGGAAGCAAACTTATTCTCAGACCTTCGCAGACAACGCAACCGAGCAGTGCGGAATCGTTCTCGCCGATGGATCCTTCCCCATACCTTCGCTCGAGTCGCGAGAGCATCGAGTCATCCCCTGACTTCCACCACAGTGCACGGCTGCTTCGTTGCCGTGGCACGACCCTATTGGTGTGTCACCCGCTTTCATCGACGTTTCATTCCCTCTCGATCGGCTGTCCCTTCCACCACCACCTTCCACTTTAACCATTCGCTTTAGGGCCGCGTAACATTGGCACTCTCCCCCATTTTCCGGGATATCACGATCTCGATCGTTAATCGATGCTTCACAACTTTCAACATATTTCAGTTTGCACTTCACTTTTAACTACCCGGTGTGACTACCGGCTCAACACCAGCAGCAATTCAGCGAAAAACGTCATCACACCCTTTTACTTTACACAAGAGCAAGCAAAGCAAAAAATCCCATTCTTTCGCAAAAAGGGGGGAGATCGAACAGCAAACAGCCTACTGACCATTACCCTTGCCTCTTATCGCTGGGACGGAAGTCAGGCCCGTGCACACACTACGAGTTCCGGAGGCCAGCCTAATGATACCATCTTCATCGTCGGCCGAAACATTCCTAACGAGCGACCGACCAAGTGCGCACCGTAATCCGCCAAAACCTGCCGCGCCACAGCGTCACAAAAATACTCGATCGTGCCCCAATATCGCCGCCTGCCGAAGCTCAACTTGCCCCCAAAAACCGTTTTGTAAAAGTGTTGGTGCGCGTGAAGCAAGAACTTCTAAAATGGGGTGTCGAGTCTCAGCCAGCTCCAACACCACCGGGTTTAGCACCACGGAAAAAAACAGTATAAACCAACAAACCAAACAGAAACAGAACGAGAACGAGAGAAGAAAAAAAACACGCATCGGAAAAGGAAATCGAAACGGCTATCACAAACTTCCAAATCCACCAACGTCACCTTAGCGTTCCTCCAACCTGCGCGGCCCGCACGGTGTGTGTAAGATCTGCGCGAACAGTGGTAGCAATTGTTTTATTTTAATTTAATTGGATGCTGCTACCATGCGATCGCGCGTCCGCTTCGCTGGACGCAGCCCTTTCCCCGCTGGACCGCACCCGATCGCCTGGGCTGCCGCGTAAACGCAACGCAAGGGTCGGACGGACGGTCCGATACTCGAGTGCGACGGACCTCGAGTCAGCCAAATAAAAGTCAAACGAGCGAGCAAAATTAATTGCCCTCGTCTGAGACAAGTTCTACCCCTTCTCGACGGGGGTGAAGGGCTACCGGGTGAAGGGCAAGAGCTGTTGCCTCCTCGCTACTTCTGTCAGGGGTTCCAAAAAAACCGGACCCTACGATTAAACGCCGAATAACGAGGTTCGAAGAAATCGACTCGAAAGCCACCGCGCGGCAGGAATCTAGCTAACCCCTATCGACAATCGAACGCCCCTGCCGTCTGTAGGTGGCATTCGAGTCCACACGCGCTGTACAACAGCACCGATCGACACCAGGAAATCAGTTTTCATTCTTTAGCGGAAGTACGATTGACTGTTAATTGACACCCGTGCCGAAGGGTTTGGAGATCTGTTGGAATGGTTGGGTTTTGTGGATGCTGCTGGATTATAAAGTTGTTAATCAGCGTTTTATTTTGCTGCTCTTGTCTCGTTCCTAGTAGGGGTTATTAGTTGTTAGACAAACTGATATCATATTAGCTTTATCTGCTGGACTGTGGGGTATGATAGATCAATGCAAGCATAATTCTCATCCTAATGGTCTGAATAAAGGTGCTAATAACAGTGATAAAATGTAACGATTTGATTGACAGAGCTGATACAATTGTTTTTCCAATAAACTATGGCTACTGATCCTTTACTAAGAAGTCGTTACAATAACGCTACCTTAGACCAGACATGTCAAACATGCGGCCCGCGAAGGCTCCTAATCCCGCGAAGAACTTTGGCAGTTATTTGAATGAAGAAATAGATTGTGTATTAATGTTGATTCACTGAGGAAGAAGGTTTCAACATTCAGTTTTAATAGTTCGATTATCGAATAGTAAAGTTTCGGAAAGTTCGGAATGTTCGGAAATCATGTATTGGAATACCACTTTTTTCACTTCATTAATGAAGGTACTCTTTAGATATGGTTCTGCAAAAATCAGGTCGATATAATTAAAAACCATAAAAACCCAACCCTTTAAAAAGGGAAGAACTGTATGAGATCGACTGTATGCTGGTAGTCTTTTTTCCTCAACAAAATGGCCACATATCTAGCCCATATTTGCTGATGTAGTGATAAATTTTGATTCATCGTTATTAGTCATTAGCGTTGTCAAAATGCTGCATTTGTACTTCATGTGTATACGAGGCAATTTACGATGTTTAAAGTACCGTCCAGGTAGCCTGAAAGATAGCAGATATCTGAAGCAATTGAAAATGAATTATTTAATTTCCGAGTAGGCACGACCGCCACAGAAGTAAAGCATGAGTAAATTCATGATTTTCATTAACTGTTTATTAGAGGCTACAATAAAAATGTAAATAAGATTCTAGGTCCAAGAATAAGTCCCTAATGATTTTTGCCGATTGAAAGCACTTCCAACCCACCGCCACCCAACTGCTGCCCGCGAGAATATGTTGAACCGTAATCCGGTCCGCGACCCAAAACGAGTTTGTTTAAAAATGTTAAAAAAAAATCTTGAGCATTGACATAATGTCAACTATTGTCGTCAAAAAAAGATAGATTTAATCCACACTTCTCGAATTACACTTAATAGCTTATATCTTAACTTCGTCCCATGCATTAGTTGCTAGGAAACTAATTCTGTAGTGCAGTGCTCTCCAACATTTTTAAGATTTCGGACCACTTGGCTTTGAAAATACATTTGTATCGATTGGGGGCATGCATTTTGTAGACTTAGTTCAACGTTTTTGATCAAAAATATGTTTTTATCTTATTCTAGACATGCCTGTTGAATACTTAATCTTAATTGTGGGGAAAAAATGCACAAAGTTCTGACATTATTAATTCTCAAAATATAATAATAGTGGTATGATAAAACTGTTGCATTAAGCAGAAATAACACAACAAATAACATTCTTATCTTATTAAACATTATAACACAAGTAAACAGGCAGTAAGCACTGAATAACACGATGTCTATTATTGTTCAAGTTAAACACAATATCAGATTCAGATTTTTCTTTGCATAATTTTGAAATCAATGTATTCCATTTCGTGCGAATATATTTCATTACAAAACACGCAATCAAAATTGTCTTGCGAGGGCTAATAACGAACGATTTCCTTCTATCGAAAATACCTCTCACTATACACCTCTCGAGAGCAAAGGCACACCGTTTACAATTCAATCGACATAAAACACTGTCAATTGTTTGCATTAAATGCGCTTCCTTTGCGCGACCGTAAATCACCCTTGCTCGTGTTATTCAGCTTGCGTCGAGAAAGGTTACCGTCGAAAGAATCGTCGAAGGAGCTCTTTTTTCATTTTTTTAGGACTAGGACATGCGACGCAGTCATCTATTCCGAAAGTACACAGACTCCGTTTTCCTCTCAACCAGCACTCCCCGAACCAAGCTGCTGCTGCTGCTGCTGTGGACAATGGTCCGACCGGTCAAACCCGCTACCTACACAATAAGAAAGCGGGTTCTGGAATGCACGGTCCAGCATATCACTGCGCTATCTTTACTTTTCACACTCCGTTGAATGGGAGATTTGATTCAAGGCAGGGCACTCGTTTCCTTCGGCAGCATATTTCATCGCCCCGCATCCAGCCGCGTAATCGTAGATGGTGGGAAATTAATTGCAATCGAACTCATCACCGTCGTCGTACTCAATGAAGCCATGAAACTTTTTTTCTAGCCGTATCTCGGGAAACCTTTGCACACAAATTCAATGGAACCTCGAGTGATCAATGGATCTCGTGCGTACCTTGGGTTCGACCGGTCGCTGGGTTGGCTAGGGGAAACGCATTGGACAAGCACACATACACTCACCGGGACGGAAGGGAAATAGAGAAACATAAATGTACCGAATGCCTGCCCCGGTCGTTTTGTGGCTGGTTATGAACGAGTCGTAAATTTTTACGACCCACGAAATGGGTCTCCTACACACTGAAAGCGCTGCCTGGTGGAGGACAGGAAAGGACGAGGACCACACGACACTCTTCCGAGGCAGTGTTTCCTTCTTCTTTTTTTTTTGTTAATTGTATCAAGTTAACCTCGAAAAGCCGAAAATATTCTTTAGCAAGTTCTGGGATGAATGAAATCGATTGAGTGCGTCGACTCGAGTGTGAATGATCGTCGATGGTGTCTCGGTGTGGGAAATATGCGATCATAAAAGGATGGGTTTTTTATTATTACGAACGCAAGCCGTACAAATCGATTGACCATTAAAATCTTCTTTCTTTTGGACCTGACTCAATGGAAGGATTTTTTTAAATCAATTCCACTGCTCGTAAGTGGAAATCGTTCACAATGAATTTAGTGGTCTAGTGCATGATCATGAGGGGTTTTTTTAATCCGTCTTGCAATGAATGAAAAAAGGTCAAAATAAATAGATCAAGTATGGAACAGGTTTAACCATTTTTCATGCTGTTGCAATTCAATAAATCATTTTCATTGAACAGTCAACAACCAAAGGTTCTTGAAAAGCGATAATTTTCTGTTTCGAATCAATTACGCTAAAAGTGTGACCTATAACGACCTACAGCGTGTCCTTTTTTAACATTAACAAGTCCAAAGTGATTCCAGGCATGGTTACAGCAAGCCCAAATTAAAACATGCAACGTGTGCTAACGAAGGTAAGTTATTTCGTACAAACTACTACATACGGTAACCGCATACCATCTCTATCGGGCCAAGTACAGCTAGCACGAAACAAGATAAACGATCCGTTTAGCTTCCCCGAAATTCACCAGCGTTGAAATCCGGGACCCGCACCGTGGCAAAACGCTGGTCCTTTTTTCCGCGCTCCCCGAGAATATCTTTCCAATTAACGCATACCAATAATAACAATTTTGTTAATCGTCTCAAAGCTCACGGACATGCAGCAGAGACAGGATACGGGGGCGAGGTAGCGAAGAATGTGCGCTCCGAAAGGACCGACTAAAATTAATGAACACGAAAGAGAAAGAACAACATCCAGCAACAAACAAAGCGAGTGAAGAAAACAGCGAGGAAAGGCAACAAATGAACTGCTACCGTGGTAAGAGATGAACTTATCAGATCATAAATTATCATAACAAGAACAATTTTCCGAAAATGTAAAGACTACCTGTGTTCCGAGAAATAGATTCGGATGGATTCGAAATACACAACCAACGACTTGGACGAAATAACAACCCCATCGTACCGATACCGCTCACTAACATCGCTTTCCGCAGCAAATGTGTAGTAGCAATGTTGTAGCAACGCGGGCCTGTAAACGTGTTGCACCCTTTGAACCGCTGCTGTTCAACTATCGAACCGAAGCATGATTAATTAATCCAAAATGCCACTGTGCTGGTACCACCACCTTCTGCACAAGCGTCGCATAATCCCAGGAACTGCCGTAGTGTAAGCCGCCCCCAATCAACCCTATCCTTACCTGAACCCGCGTGTGTTGGAATGTGCGGATCTATCCCGGGGACGTTTTGTGCCCGTACCAGTCATTAAGAGCCTTCATTCCTAAAGATCTCAATTCCGACGAAACACTGGTTAAACGGCAATCAAGAGCGGCTTAGTAGAACACCTTGCCTCTGCCTCTCTTAGAATGAATATTTTCCCCCTGTCTGCCGAACCGCGACTGCGCGATTGAGACGGAGCAGAGAAAAATGATCTAACTTTCGATCGAACACATCAAATATTCATGAGGTACAAATAGGAATATAAATTTTATGTTCCTCTCCTTATGCCTTGCGTTCGCAGCGCTCGCAGTAATGCTCACGACGCAACTCGCCATCGCTGTCGATCGACGGGCTAACGGACCCCGGGGGCTGTGATGATGCTGATCGACGCCGATGTTGAGCGTGCCGGGAAGGCATGCCGGCAACAGGAAGCCCCGACCGCAAGCGCACTAGAACCATAAATTACATCAATCAAATCCATCCAATCTATGCTCCCGAGCCTCGAGTGGACTGGATCCGTCCCGGGCTGATGCTGGAGGGTGCTGATTGGACGCAACGATGGCGCACAAAATGGATCCTCATCCTCATTAGCCGCACCGATCAAAACCCGGTGTCACATCAGCCACATCCCGCTTGGGGGATCGGTGGTGCTTGAACGGTGTTCGAGGGGGAAAGGTTGTGCGAGGGTTTAATAAATTTCGGTAGCACCCGAAATTCTTTATCGACCCGGTTTCGACCTGCCGAGAAGGGTCCCGCAGGGTGGAAAGCTTTAATCAGTGCCAAACAATCTGTAGATCGCTGCTCTGATCCGTCAGGATCGTCAGGCTACTGGTTCTGTTTTCAGCTTCAGCTATCGCTGCTCTCCGCTCTCCGGCGGGAAGGGGAGCATCTCGCCAACCACCGTACCGGACGTGACGATCCCAATAGAGCGCCGATTATTTCTGCTGATAGCCGAATTGCCTTCCACGAGGGTCCAATAATATATTAATTTAAATACTGGCATATCGAACCCGCGACATCCCCACGGTCACGACGGATCCGTGTTCTCGCCCGGTCCGTTCCCAGCCCAGCCAGTGGACGGATTTATGTGGAGCAATATAAATGAAATAGGCTGCTGTATCACGGTGGCTCATTAGTTTTCCGAGAAATTGTCTAATTGGGTGACCGTGTTCCGTTGTTCTTTGTGTGTTGTCAGTTGGGATGTCTTCTGGCGGGGATGCCGTTCTTGTTACCCGTTGTTCATGTTTTGTGTTTAGCAAATAAAAATAAGCATAAAACTAAACAAAAGTTCCTTATAAATGTGAATGTTTAACACAACTTCAATTTAACTTTTTCATCATTTCTTTTACGGATTCGTATATTTAAAGTTGTGAAAAAATAGCTGATTCTTATATTTAAAAAAAAAATCTTCTATTACCTGTTTATTTCTACAAGTAGATGAAATTGTTTATCTTTGTTGGCTTTTAAAAATTGCAAAGAAGCTTCATAATGGTTTTTTTTTGTTTTTTTTTTTCAGTTGATAAGATAACAATTTATGGCTTTCGTGGTCATGCACCTTATGCATATTTCCGTGTTTCGTTACATATCAGAAGTAAATGTGAAGCCTTTAGAATTAACTTTAAATTGATGTATACTTTCAGACACAAATAGATCAAAAAATGTTATAATATAATGAATATTCAAGCCGCTCAATATGTTGTTTCAGTTGAAATGATTGCACTTAAGTAGCCACAACTCATAAATCCATTAACAAGATGGTTAAATTTACAAATTTCAATTCAATACTACAAACATGCATCACCATTTTGCATTAATAAGCCCCGATAATTTCAACAAAAATAAAAAGGTTACCCATGAGAAACACAAAAAAGCGCGACAAAAACAAATCTAACATGAGCCTAATAAAATCCCCAGAGCAGCAACATTAAACCTCGATAAACGCTCGCCAGATCTAAATCCGTACGATATCGTCATAAAATTATATTGTATATGGTCATCAAACACATACCGATCATGTTCAAAGGTTGGGGAAGCTTAGCTAGGAAACTAAAACAACACAACCCGTACCGCAACCGTCCCGATAGCCCCAGCGCCGCGGTTGGCGCGGTGCGATGGAGCCGTAAATTAACTGGCGAGTCACAACAGCAAACAAGAAAATCGATCGCGCTACCAACCGGATCGCTTCCGATTGTACCGAACCGAACGACAGAAACTGGCTTTTGGTGTAATCATCAGCCTCGCTCCTGCCCGTCTCGGCACCACCGCCTCGCATCGGGTGCGTTGAATCTGTGAAACCGTTGCTTGTTAAATCGTTATCGAATCTTTATGATTATTGGCATACTCACATCCTACTGCTTCTCCTACGCCCGCGGATGGGGCATGAGAGCGGGGAGAGGGGACAAAATTAACAATAAAGCCCCAACGACACAAAATTAACTCCTTCTCATCAAGATATGGATCTCTGGAAAGGTTGGCCGGGACGAACCACACTGCCACCACTGGGTTTCCGAAACTTCTGCCCAAACCTGCCCGTGCAGCAAAAAGGCGCAGTGGGTCCAACACCAGAAGCGAAGCGCTGAAAATTATCTGAAATCACCTCAGCCCACTCAATCGCATAAACATCGAATCAAATCATCTCCGCACGCAACCGGCGAGAGCGAACGGTAGACATGTTTGCCGTCCGGGACGCGAAGAAACGCACTGCGCTACTAAACATCCCTCCCCACCCAAAACGGGGGACTTTCATCGCCCTCGGGAAGGAGCCGGACCCGGGGGTTTGAGCAGCAACCTATGGCTTTGGCAAATGAATTTCCTCCGGGTCGTTACGTGCGAGCCGGGGCCTACCCGAGGACAATTAATTAATGAACCAGTGCGCCTCTATAGGCCTGCTAGTGAACTGTTTACAGCCAGCCGTAAATTAAGTCCCCGTGTGGGACGATCCGACCGTTTTTGTGCGTACGTGTATGTGTGTTTGTGTAAGGATAACGATGTGTACGATGAAACTATGCCCAAGTCGGTTATTTTCCTTTAGCAAAGCGTATTGCGTACGCGATCCTTACGAAATCATTGCTTTTATAGAGGAGCTAGTCACCATCAAACCATCGGCGCGATGGACCTTCTTTAAACGATCCTGATCGGTGATAATTTTCTCATGTTTTGTTCAGCTTTCTCGTGTGCTGGTACGATGCAAGCGATGCGTACAAAACAAAACAAAAAATCCGTCCTCCCAAAGGAAAAATGATCGATTGCATTCTTTATCCAGCCAGTCACCGGCCGGATCAGGGTTTGCCCATCGGCAAACGTACGGAATTGATTGCGAAATGGGAAGACGATGGTGGAAAATTTATTTTTCAATCCGATCGGTGCAAAATCGTAACCGCGACAAAAACGCATCAACCCTACACGGCCGGCGGATCGTTCTGTCTCTGAGAGACAGGTTGGCTCGTTGGCACGTTGCACGTTTGGGCGCAAGGTGGGCAGCAGTAAGGCAGCAGTAGGCGCTGCAATCGCTGTACGCCAGCAAAAACTATTAGGAATAACAAATCTCTAACCAATGTGCACCAAGGCACATCAACTGGTGGGTCGCAATAAATGGTCACCGTCGCGCGATCGCCATTTTGCTCCATTACCGAGCCGAACCGCGAAAACGTGCGCAAGATCCGGCGGCAGATAAGCCGCCCTGTCCAGGTAACCTGTGCCACCGCTGGGACGGTGGCTGGCTGGAGCTGAAGCAGGGGCTCGTTTGACACTGCGGCAGTACCGTAGAGCGTTCCGTCGAAGATCGGCAACCATCGGGGCCGTACGGAGGTGAGATTTTTATCGCCAATATTGTGTGGTTGATTGCTTGCGTTGACGGAAATTTATTGTGACCGATCGCGCAACAGCGGTGCGGTACGTGTTGGTAGGGTACTACTCCGGGGCTGGCGTTTATGGTGACACAGATCGACGATCGGTAAACCCTTACCCAACACATACAGTCACTACAGCAGCAGCAACAAAAACCACAACTTGCAACCTGTTAGCGATCGGAGCGGGCAGGAAGGCGAGGAGCTTTTGTACCGTTGTCTGCAGCCAATATACTAATTCTACGATGATCGTTAAATACGACATCTGGCTGAATGGAATGATTTTATTTATTGTTCAATTTCATAATTTTATTGGGATACTTAAACATATTAAACAATTTGTTATATTCTGGTTGTTAATACTATTGGCTGTTGTAACCGAGGCCGATCTAGGGCTGCCTTAGTCTCCAATAGGATTGTTTGCTATTTTATGTTTGTAATTCTTTAACAAATTCCACATAAAAATTAAGATCTTAGTTTGCTCTAAAATGAGGCTTCTCACTTGAATGTAAATGCCAATTACACTTCGACTGCGTTAGTAAGTCTAAGCTATATGATCTACACTTTGACAGTCCCACAAAAATCCAAATTCTTACTCCTCTATCCTCAGATATCTTAATAATGACACATGATACAAGTGATTACTCTTTAACCCTTTGTTGTTATTCGCCTCAGAGTTTCATATCTGTTCGATGTTAAAAGTGGCGTATACAGCAATTATTCGCAGTACGCGACACTCGATACACGTGAATTCGCAGTACGCGATTCCACTAAATTTGACAGCTCCATGTGTTTTTTGCAAATATATTAATTCTTTGAAAAATATTGTTTTTGAATTTCCTTTGTATTCTTGAGGCATTTTGCATTAAATTTGTGCAAAAGATACCTGTTTTACAACAAAAAACTTTAATGCAAAACTCTGTGGCGATATTTTTCAACCCTCAAACTAGTAGTGTAAACTATTTTAATAACTCGAGATAAGCTATTGTGCTCGGTCCCGTACGATAACGTATATCGGATAATGACTGTACAGTCAATTTACCCCAAAAACGAAAAAATCAAATTTCCAGTACCCAAGAATGTCTGGTAAAAACACCAAATCAATACCAACTTTTTCCCAAATATCATCTCTGCTGAAAATTTAAAATGCGTCTTTCTCAAAGATTAAAAATTATAACAATCAAAATTCCTTTTCCTCTCGAACAAAAAACTCTGCAAAAAACTCATCTCAAGCAGACATTAAGTAGAGCTAGGTAAGGCAACAATAATTGGCATATAAGAAAGAAGAATTTTCCATATTTCGATTCTAACATCTTGGTCCCAAAAATAAGCTCTTCTAGAATTAATCTAGCTTCATGTTTGGTTAGTAAGCATTATTTCCCGAGACACACTTGTAAAGATTTCCGCCAGACTGTGGTACAAACGCGTCAAAAAGTGTCTCGTAAACATGTACCACTTTGCGCCTTCGGTAATATGCTATGTAATATGCATCATTTATCTTCGCACATCGCACCAACAGTTAACTGCGCGAAAGCAACAAGCTACTGCATCGAACACTGCAATTCGATCGTACGAATAAGTTCATTTAACGTCGATGCTCGATTTTGATCTCTTTATAAACGATTGCCTGCACAGCCAACCATCTTGCGCATAACTAATTCCGCCTGCACCACTCGGGCCTGACGATCATTACTTTAATCTGGGGTCTTTTGTGTTTGTGTGCAAAACACGGCTTCTAATGTGTCAACGTTTTGCTAATACGAGCGAGTCGGCATTTAACGGTCAAATAAATAAAGAAGCAAACGATCGTGCTGGGAGAACGACAGGCCGGAAAGTAGGCCGCCGCAAGCCGGGAGGAATCAATTAAATTAATTTATATGCTCAATCTTAAACGTGGTCTTCAGATGGTTCCCACCAGCGTACCCAACTCCCCCTCTTCCATACCCTAGCAAAAGCCACGAAACAAAAATGGAGTGTTTTGCTTTACTGCGCTGCAATTGCTTGCTGCCGGTGCTGTAACGGCACTAAGCATCGCAACTGGAGCAACGTCGTTTTGACAGATCGATCGAGGAAGATAACTCGGCTGTCGGGATCGATTCCGTTCATGGCAGGGGCTAACGTTCGTAAACTCAACCACCTCGAAATCCACCCCGTTCGGCCCCGGCTCCACTTCCAATCGATTTCGATCGAACAGAAATAAATCAATTGCTCGACTCCGCTCGTTTGACCGGAGCGTTCTTTGATAGCGATCGAGCGCTCATGTGAGATGTGCCTCGCCATCTTCGTCCATGGCTGGCGTTGGTAGCGATGATGCTGATGTACGCAGCCGGGCCGATTTACGCAGGACATGGCTTGGGCATTGCAGAAACCGCCTAATGAACGCAACCACCGCTACCCACAGTCTGTTGCACAGTTCAAAGCAATCCATTGTTTTCAACCATGATGGCTGCAGGCGTGTGGTATGACGTTCGATGGCGACGGACGGGCAGCATCAAATTAGTAATGTTTTGTACGTTCGCATGGTCCTAATGGTATATGGCGCAGCGTACAAGTGTTGCGGAATGTCAATTGTCGGCAGAAGAGAGGCAGGCAACATTTCAAGCATTGGGGCAAAAGGGAAAGAGTAAAAGAGAAGGCAGTGGATTTAAAAAGGAGAAACAGATGAACGTACACTGTGTGAATGAATTGTTCCTATGATTTATAAGATTATATCAAACCTGAAATGATCTACGCTAGGGCCGCTGTGATCTCTGCAATGTGGTTGATCATGGCGAAACGATGCGCACAGTGGTTCTGCATATACATACGCTTTTATTAACTACATTGTTTTTTACATTAATTATTTACCTTTTTTATTCAATTGATTGTAATTATGTTACATTTATAAAATTGATTTTATTAATTTTTATTGTTTTTTTCCTAAATTTCTATTTCAATTGTTGGTATAGATTTGTTTTCATTATTCCGTCTTAATTTCTCATCTTTTTCAGATGTAACTAAACGGAGATTTTCAAGAGTTTTTATTGCTTTTTCTTTTTGTTGGATATTTCCTTTTATTTATGCTATTGATTATATTTATGTTTTATTTATAAAATTACATCGATTGTTTTTTTTTTATTATTTTATCCTAAATTTCTACTTCAATTTTTGTCATACGTTCATTTTCATTATTCAATATTATTTGCTAATATGTTTCCTGCTATGACTAATTGCATTTGTTCAATAAATGATATTAATTACATTTATATTTGTTTCGATACATCGGTTAATGCATACTTTGGGCAACTATTCTGTATTTTAAATATTTCAAAAGTCTTTATGTACTATCTTTAATGCTATGCTATATTGAAAATAGATTCAAGAATTGATACATGTCATGGCAATGAAAACATAGTAACCAACATGTTACAAAGAAAATAAAATACGAAAAACAAAAAATAAAAATAAAGTATATACAATCAAAACGCAATTGAAGTTTTCCACCTAATGCCTTTGAATTCACAAGCTTAAACAAAAATCAAAATAGAAATTCTAATGAAAATATTGCCGCTTTTCCTAATATTTGTCTGCCCACTATCCAACTCGAACTCACTGGCTGAAAGCGCAGACACAGCCGAGCCAGGTAACTTATTTTTATTGTCATTGATATTATTATCATTATCGATCGTGCACATGAAAAATCGTGATATTTGCCGCCGCCCATCCCATCTTGCTACCTTGTAACACCCCCAGTGGCTCCTCTTCCTAAGCTCAACGAGCTTCTATTACGGGCTATCCAAACACGTTACAGAAGCGTCCGGCGATCCGCTGCAATGGACACCCACCCCCCTTCTGCTCCGCCGAAGAGTAACTTTTTGTTCCTTTATTTTCTCCCTCACCTCCTGCCACTGTCAGGTCAGTCAGAGAGCATACATGAATCGGCCGAGACGAAGACGACGACGATAAATACGACAACCGGTGACGAGCGGCTGCAATGCCAGGACCGTACGAACGAGCGTACAAACTGTCAAGCCATTTTGTTGAGAAATAATCAATTAATAAATCATGCTTGTCAACAATTTATTCAAACATTTATTAGCTCATTAGTATATTTTAATTACCCGAGTTGCAACCGGCCGACAGTTTGCCCGATTGGCCCGATGTGTTCATGTCGCCCAGTCGTGGCGCGCGCGGTATCGACCAGAGGGGGAGGGAGGTGCGGAATGGATCGAAGTGGGTACTACCGTGCCTCTCGACCGGGCGTGAAAGAGTTTATTTATAGTCGTACACTAGGCGATATACCCTTTTATAACCCTGCACGGTGCCACACCGCCGGTTCCCAAGGCCCGCTGGGAAGCCCACGAACCGACGTTATGAGGACAGCAATAGGCTTTGGCAGGAGTGCCAGAATGTGTTGTGCAAGTGCTCGTGTGCGAGTGGTTGCGGCTTGTATGTGAAGCATTTTGTTGCCAACCAACTACTTCCTGCAAAATCAACACATTTTACGAGCGAATTAATCTTCGAACGCGTTCATTAGCGTGTTGAAAGTGGGTTAAGACAGAGGGAGAAAGTCGAGAGGGCCACGTTTAGTGACTGTTTTATTACTGATGGGCGACCAAAAAACTATCAACCGACCGTGTTTCGATAGATTTCTATTACAATAATATTTTAATTAAATAAATTAAAATAGATTATGCTGTACAAGGTAGCTTGTAAACACATTGTGGCACTGTGAACACATTCGCCTTGTTCTTAATGTAAATGATTCGGTGTAAATGAGTTTAAGCGACTTAATAGCTTATGCTCTTCTAAAACACCAATTATCATATTTGCCCGACCCAAACGCCAACCTTCCCGGCAGACCTAGAAAACCGACCGAATCTCCCGTACTCTTCCGCTCGGCACAACGAAACACGACCAAACACACGCCACGCCAAGCACGAACTCCAAAACAACACCTAATAAACGGTGCTGCTCTCTGGAACGGTCCCGGAGAACGAGCGAACAGAACGCCAACGCGAAGGGAAAAGAGCACACGGAAAAGCGAAAAGGGCAAGTTTACATTCAGAAAATTAGATTATAATATTAACATAAAAGTGTAAATGTAAATTAAATTTATCTTGTATTATAATTTATTAGTCGACCCCGCCGCCGTATTGCGAACCGGCAGCAGCCTCGTCGTTCGTAGGCGCTGTGTGTTCGCTGCATTCGCCTCGCTACAGCTTCGTGCCGTGTGCGAATCAATCGCGATGCAGTTTCACGATCCGTTGCACACGGTGGCTGCTCGCTTGCCGGCTACTATTTTTCACCACCCTGCCCCCGGGGCGAAAAGGGGGTGGTTTAGCAAACCAGGGCGACGCTTGTCTGGGGCTGCTTAATATACTTGTAAAACGAATAGCGCTGCAACCGGGCAAACGGGAGTCCCTGGCCGGGTAGCATTGCGCGATGGGTTTCAAGCAGCCCCATCGTGAGTCGAAGAAATACTGCACAAAGAGTTACAGTTCAACTGAGAGAGAAAGAGAGAAAGAGATAGAAACGAATTGGCAAGGACTGGTTGGTAACGGTTAGGTTGACCATACAGCAAACCCACGTCACACCTTCGTCCAGAGATCGATCGATCGATCTTTCGGGGGTACGCGAGAGCGCCCCGAATGTGGGCATAATTTATTTACTCTATCGCTAAGACGACAAGTCATTGGTCTCAATAACGCTAATGAATTCCAAATCACTAGCCGTATGCACCGAGACACCCAGACTCGCGTTTGCTGCCTTGTTGCTGGTGCTGGTGGTTACTCCACACGCTATCACAATGTTTCTCGGGACGACATTTTTGCAAAACCAATCTGCGCTCATCACATTGCTTCATCGAACCTGTTAATGGTTGATAGTAGAAAGTTCGTTTTATGATTGCAAAGTTTACTTTTATTAAACGTTACAAACAACGTGTGTATGGCGGGATGTGATTAATTATGTATTCATTCATTAGAAACTTCAAGCAATAATAAGCTACGTAATTGGCTACAAACAAAAAACGGAACGTAAAGCACACCAATTGACACATGATTCAATGCGTTTTGCCAATGATTAACTTGAAAAGTCCATACAATGCCTCTTAATTGCTCAAACCGGCCAACAACAGAAAGCATAAACAACATTACATTACGCCCCAAAACAAAACGGTAGCTCCATTCCGCCAGTAGGTCAAATCCCTTGCCCATTATAATGCAAACACACCAACAAAGTGAAAGGGAAGCGCACAGGAAGCTGTCAACAAGCGGCCGTCGTCTCACAATTAATGTTCGCAACGGAAGAGCGTGTGGTCTCTCTGCACGAATCAATTGATACGACAAACTCTCCGCACTGAGGCTCGAGATTCTAATGAGCCGCTCCAATCATTGCTGGTTAATTAAGAATTAATAAGATTATCTCATTCCACCGTCACTGTGCTGCTGTCAGTACCTACAGTGATCCAGCGGCAGGAAACGTCTCCCTGATACGTCATCCCTCGAGTAACTCGCCACACATCTTATCATGCGGCCTACAGCGGACCTACCGCAATGCATGTTGTCCATCGCTCTTACCACACGATTAATATCATCCTACCCCGATCGCCCCGAACACTCCCCCTCTCTCTCTCTCTCTCTCAAGCGTTTGATGGCAGGCACGGGAGAGTTAATTACGCTAACAGTCGCTAACGATGACCAACACCAGAGCGAGCCAGCTCACACCCAGCAGCAGCAACTAACAGGCACAGACAGGAGTGTAGCCGGACACCATAATCGTTTCAGTGCAATGTTGTTGGCAAGCCATTACGCCGTGGGTTAAATTAGATTCTCACTCCAACGCAAACGCACCCGGGGCTCACGCGAATGCCTCATTTCACACCTAACAGGCGTGCTGCTGTGGCCAGGGGTGGATGACGGGTCGGGCGATACTGTGTGCAATTATCAGACCAACAGGGCCTGGGCGGCAGGATATCCCCAATCTACTTTCAATTAATAACGATGTGACGGAATGCTAACCAGGTGAGCTATCTCTCGCCGATTGATCGCAAGCTGCAGCAAGCCCGATACATAACGAGAGCATGGAGAGTTACTCCCTCCCCTGGCGGTGCATTGTTCGGATAATTATCTAGCAGCGTACGCAGCACAATCTGTTAACCATTTCGCTGAGGTAATGTTGTGTGTTTGTCATTATTAAAACATAACCCACCTTAACCGCTCCAATTGCTCCGACAGAGGGCTTCATGATGACAAAAAAATAGTGTCCAGGCTCTCCACCCTCTCCCTGCCTATCACACGATGGTGCATCCGAGCACGTATCAATTCACACATCACTAAATTGACAACCAATCTACAATAACGATGACAGGTTTGGGCCTTTTCAGACACCCATGCCTTGCTCAACCGTGGAAATGGGAACTTTTCCCACCGAGCGGCCAGGTGTGCTGGAATCGCACTCGCTGCCACACCACACCACACCGAGCAGGGGACCAGGCGTGCTCATTTCGGCACGTTCAGGACAGGACCGACCGCAATCACTCGCCGATTCTTCGCGTTTGCACGCACCTAGCGACGATTAATGGCGATTTTTATTTTTAAGCTCCCATTTTTCCCAAATAGAGCTGTAACTAAGCGATCGATTATTGATTGACTGACACGTAGGCGACGTTTTCGAGCGGTCGCGAGACACCCAGGGGGTGCGTGGGGTACACCTATGTGTGGTTGTTTGTTGTTTTTTTTTGTTGGGTCAAGAAATAAGGTAGAAATGGTTCTCGTTAGTGCAATTAAGCGGGTTTTTATACGCGTTACACCTTGTTTAAGACGATCTGTGCTGGAACTAAATAGCAAAAGTGGGAATTTAATCACTTTAATGATAGCAGCAATCAGCACCACGCTTTTCAATTGTAACATATTTAAACGTTATACGGTTATACATACTGTAAGTTTTTTATTTGGCTGTTTTGTGCTATTTGTTCCTACTTGTGACTACTTTTTAGATATATTACGCTGGTGGTCCAAGGATCCCACAAAGTGTTTTCTGTCTCTGCCCAAGATGAATACAAACGCCGGAGATTTCCCTTCATCAGTCCATTTCTATTATAGTATAGTTTTTCCATTTTATTATAAACTTTTCAAAATTTCATTTTAAATGGATTTAAGTGATTTCAAGCAAAATACTTGTAATATGGAAGCTTAGGGATATAACATAAGCAAAATTATATTTTGATAGATTTTAAAATATGTAAACTTATATCAGATGGAATCATTTGTACGTGGGTAATCGGGCAAAAAGTAACTGCTGTCTTGACATTTGACATCCTTGAATTGCCCTTTAACAGATTTAAATTATTTCAAATAATATTTATTTAGTTCAGGATCGTTTGTCTTTACCACGTTTGAATTATGCA
Source organism: Anopheles coluzzii (assembly GCF_943734685.1). NCBI lineage: Eukaryota > Metazoa > Arthropoda > Insecta > Diptera > Culicidae > Anopheles > Anopheles coluzzii. The sequence goes on along the minus strand of NC_064670.1, from coordinate 40,697,130 downwards.
CGTTGTTCTTTGTATAACAGTCTACTTTTCTGATAGATGAATGTAAACAGTGCACGTCTTTGTGTTTACATTTATACCATTGCATCACAGAACAATTGAAAAGCACACAATGAAAAATCATAAAATTCAATGACATCATTTAAACGTGCATTTTGCGGACGATTAAATTCCATGAACTACGGTTATGGCTTACATTACAATTTAATGCTACATTTACGTACGATCTTCGAAAGGTACATGAATCTCGGACACGGTACCATTCGCGAACCGAAAGACGAAAGGATAACAATTAACCAACAAAAATTATGATTGACTTACGTGCCGCACTGCTCGTCACATCATACCATTTCTGATAGCAGAGAGACGGCAGCAGACAGGAAAAGTAAAAAAAAAAAGAAACAACACCAGTAGCACCGTTGGCTGTCTGTGCAGGTATTTCTTATTGTTCGAAATAAAATAAACATCTTGTTAAAATTCCAACATTTTTTGCGCACACCACAGCCCATACCCCAAACCGCACTCCACAGTTGAACCCGCAGAGGACAGGAGCATTCAAACGGCATCCACAGTTTGGTGTGTGTGCGTGTATGTGCAAAACGGGAAATAAAATAATATCACCCCGCCACATTGGCGCAGATCGGGACAATACACAGAGGGGGACAACGACGACTGCGACGACCACGAAGACATCACATTTCGCGTTGTTCTTCACCTATCCGCCATTTTGCGGCAGCGCTGCGCACGCAGCCTGTTTTAACGCTCCTTTTATTATACGCAACAACAATGTGACACCGAGCCGATGTGGACGCGCAAGCATGGCGAAACTGTTCGAGCAAAAATGAAAAAAAAGACGCAAAACAAAACAACAATCAGCGAAAGGGAACAATTGGTCAGGAGGAATTGGCCCAGATACCAAAACAGCAACAAAAAAATGATTCTTTTACAAAATAAACGATTCGATGCAGCACCGAAAGCACAGACCGCACTACGGAGCAGATCAACACCACACACCACACCCCGCGAGGAGCCGAAACACTCCGCAAAAGCAAAAACCGCTTGACAAATTACGACAAAAATGCAACGATCACTTTGATGAAGGATGCACACAGCGCGCAGCAGTTTGGTGTGGACCATAGCTTCATTTTCGAAACAAGTCATTAGCGATGTAAGGCGTCCTCGCTGCTCTGCTCCATCTCGCACAAACAAGGCATGGAATAAGTTTGATGCCACCGAAGCAGCGGGTGCGGGCCTTTTTTGTCATTTTGCCGTTTGCCCTCCGAAAGGTGAACGGGCGCGCGCGCGCCTGAGGAACGAAGCGCGATATTTGCGATAAATTGTTTCTATACATTTGGGCTTCGCAGTTTGTACCGGCGGCGGCCCGGGCGCGGCTGGGAGGCTTGCAAAAACTTTATTGGAATTAAAATATTTTGATTGGTCCCCATGGTTGAGCGTTTTTTTTGTGTGGCCAACCGCTTGGCGTGTTGCGGAGTTTGTGCCACCAAACGGAGGTCACTGATCCCGTGCATCAGGTTGTGTCCTTTTCGTCGTGGCCTGTCGACTCCATGACTGCCCACTCGCAAACTTGTTGCTGAAAAGTAGTTCAGCACCGATGCTTAACGGGAAAATCGAGTGTATTGTGTAGATGACATACATTTTATCACGCTATTTTTTCCAAAAAACGATCACAAAACATTCTCACAAATATGGAGGAAAAGGAAACCGCGATGCTCTTGCCCTTACACAACTCGTTGCGCGTTAAATTGCCGCAGTTTTTTTCCAGGAAATCTCGACACTCCCCCATCGTCGTAACGTTCTCGTGCGGGGGCAGAGCTCAACGATAAGTCACATCATTCGTACGAGGAGTTTAATTAAATCACATAAATTTACAACTCAATTGCGGCCTGCAGCGTGTCAGACCAATGACAATGTCTGATGTCTGTTTTTTTTTTGTTATGTTTTGTTCTTCGCTCTTGTTACCCGATGTCACACACAGTGGAACTACTAAATACTACCAGGGACTACACGCCGGGGGGTTTCCGCAGAGCGGGCGGATTGTGGGTGGAATGCACCCGCGAGGATCGCACTTGCAGGCGCACACGATCGGCTAATTGTGTCCAATTGAAAGTTTATTACATTATCATAAATAAGTCACTTTAATTAATTGTGCAATTGTGCTGCTCAAGTCAACAGGCAGTGATGTACTGATACGGTTTTGTGCGTGGTGTGTAAAATTGCGATGATGCGACAAAAACAAAGAAAAACCTTACGTCTTCTCGATTGATTATTCCAAGGGTTAGACGTTGTTCTATGCAAGCAGGAACAAATAAAACACACGTTCTAATATATGTTTACCTTGATTAAATATCTAAGCAGTGGCACCAAATAACATACCCAAACAATTGCGGAGACCAGGAGAATAGAGTGTATAGAAACACACATTGAAATAAACCAACAACGGCATAGCTGTCAAGTAAGGAATATGAAAAAACACTTCAAATCATTCGAAAGTTCGTAAAGCCAATATTGCAATAGAGCGAATTTTCTAAGAACCCTTCTATTTGTGAGTTAAGGCGATGTTCTCCGAGTACACACTACCAAACTGCACACTATTCAATGTTCTTGCCTTAAGCCTTTGCCTTAAACCTTTGCCTTAAAGTAACAAGTCTAATAAGTAACATGACTACGACCATATAGTAGTAACATGTCAGACTACATAACAGACTACGCGAACAATTTCTTGATGATGTTCCAACGAGGGCCGGTCTGATGGTACAGTCATCAACTCGTACGACTTAACAACATACCCGCCATGGTTTCAAGCCCCTAATGGACCATGCCCCCATACGTGGGATTGACTATCCTGCTAAGTGTGATCAGTAAGTCACTGAAAGCCAAGCCCAGGCAGACAGGCCTTCACCGACCTTGCCTGTACCAAAACAGGACCTACTGTACCAAGTAGGTCTCGATACATGCAGGCCTTGTGACCGACAACAGTTGTTGTGCCAAAGAAGAAGAAGAAGAACGATGTTGAATCATTTTTGCTACTTGTATGCATTAAACATGTACACTGAAATAAAATAAAATTCTTGAAATGATCATGATGAGCTCCGTGCTTTCATGACCCTCGCCGTATTAAACACATTCTTGCGCTTAATCGACCGAAAATAAAAAAGGTAAATTCTACTTACATTACAACAATAAAAAGATTAAACTCGAGCATTGTAACGCTTCACCCTCATGGGGCAAATCAATTTTTGATTCATCTTGCTGCGCCTCAACATACCACCTGAACATGCTCGCTCAAATCAAACGAATTGTACACAGTGCACAGTTGGGATTTTACGTTTCATTTTTGTCCGTACAATCCCGGGGCATGGCGTGCGCTTTCGGGGTACGTTTCCAAACAATTAGCTCTCGAAATTCAAGTACTCACTCAGTCCATCTACACATCCACCTCAACCAGTGGAGCCATTTATCATGCAGGATTAACATTCCACTTGGTAACTCTTTCATTCACAAACTGTACTGCACATACCCTCCATCGAGACTGAGAGCGTCCTCGGTAAATAGCGTGAATTTTTGGACGATTTGTGTGCGCTGTAGGTTTGCTCAATGGGTTCGCTCACCTCAATGCAGCTCAACGCACGGGTACAATCTCCTGTAAACGATAATTCATTGTCCTTTTTCTCACATCCCAAAACTTTCATTCATGGTATCCTAGCCGGTCGCGGTCCGACGTTGCGGTAGAATTGGATGCGTCACTGACCGGTGGGCCACCGGCCGTCGGACCGAGGACCCTCTGCATCAGGAAAGTCATGCTCGAAGTCATAAATCTTTCCCGTTCATCAATGTCCGGATTGCCCCGGTCATCATCGAATCGAACGTCGCTTTCTTTACGATGCTTTCGGATCCTTTCGGAATGGATCAAGCAGCTCATTTATTAGTTTATGGCCGGCTGAAGGACCCCGGAGAGTTCTCGTACCGTTTTGTTACCCGTCACCCCGATTGTTGGGTACGCACGCTCTGTCGACTGTCGACTTAATTATTGTACCCACCCTGCTCTGCGCTGTCCGGGGCTACGGTTTGAGTGGCCCACTGCCGGCCACTCTTGAAGTGGTTAATCATTAACAAATAAACGCCCGTAACTATGCCGTTGAAATTTCATTCATACACCCGACGACAGGACGTGAATGTGCGAAGCCGTTTTGGACCGGAATTCTATTAGGAGGTCATTGTCATGATTCGGAGGTTTTTTTTCTCCCTCCGGTGGGTCCTAAATGTTTTTTTTTTTTTTTCATTTGGATAAAGTGGTGGGAGTGGTTTCGGTACCTTACAAGATTTTGTCCGATCGTTTCTTTGAAAGTGAGAGGAAGAAATTATGAACAACAAGCCGAACGACACCTTGTGCGGGAGATTTCTTTGTGCCGGATCACCAAGTCATTCAAAACCATTAACAGTTAAATTGTATTTCATGCTTGGTTTTTTTTTCGTATATGTGATTGGAAAATACTCATAATCCCATTAAAACTTCATTAGAACAGGTCAACCCGCCCGTCTATGCAACCTTTCAAATAGGTAAGTGTGAGTTTATGTATTATTTTCAGCTCAAAACATTCATAAGTGTACAAAATTGTACAGACACGAGGGGTTTTTATTTGAATTTTTCTTCATTCATCTTGTCCCATAACCTCCCCAAATCGCAATCAAAGCTGTGTTCGGTACGCAGCACGAAATTTGTCCCTTACCTGTTCATCACACTAACGACCTACGATGAGCGCGATAATTTCAACGTGCAAGATCGTGTAATGAAGCCATTACATCCGGCTGATAGCAGTACTCCTCACGATTGGTTTGCTGCTCCTGCTACTGCTATATCTTTCTATTATTTTCCCACATTTTCCGACACCTCCCTCCCGGCTAACAATCAAACGGCCAGCGTAACATAGATAGAGAACACACAAATCGTATCCTCGCACAGCAATAAATCAACCATTTGCAAACAGCGCGCTGCACACGAAAAGCGACGACAGCGTTCTAAAGCCCGAGGATGGCGTTTAGGATTTCGGGAGCGACCGGACGCACAGAACCTAACCCCAATGTTCCGGCGTACGCCTCGTGTATCACACTAAAGCGCCTACAGTACAGCGATGTGGCAAAACGATGCGAACGATTGCCAAAATTGGCTGGAAATTGAATTAAACTGCCATTAAGTGCGGCTATACGACCCCGACCGTTTGACTCGCCCGGGACTCGTGCACAACATTTTCCTGCTCCTGCTACTTTTACGCGCATATTTCTACCCTCCGGTTCGATAGGGCAGCGCACAAATGGCAGAGGGCTAAATAGCATTGCGTTTTAAAAGGAGGGTTTTTTGGAACCGAGCACAACAAAACGCCACAATGCCAATAATCACACCAATAAGCGTCGAGTGTCGAGTGAGCTGGTGAACGTCGGTGTCTGTTGGATAACCATACTCACTTCCGTGACCGATGGATATAATTCATGTGCTCGCTCCCGGAATCGTTTCTCTGGTTAAAGTGAAAGATACTAAATAGCTGTGATTGGGTGTGAATCACAATAAGTAACAACCATAATTGAAAAAAAAACGGTAGAAAAGAATTAAACATTTCTTTAGCCTTTGGTAATTTGAGTATATCTGAAACGGGCATGAATAATTTGAATTCTTTAATTATATTGTGAATTAAAGACATATTGCAATCAAAATGACTGCTCAATTTCTTGTCAATTATTATTATTGTTATTTTTTTAATTCGACGGACACAATGGCCTAATTCATGATGAGCAAAAACCGTTTACAATAATCGTCATGTTTACAAAATTTACAAGTTAAATAATGACGTTGCACTACAGCAGCAATTCTTACCAAAGTGATAGTAATAGTAATGCTCAACATTAAATAGGCAAGGAGCCATGAGCATGAGCCGGAGTCTATCTTTGAACTGCTCTGAAGATATCCCAAAATCAAATGCATCGGAGCTAGTATTTAACTCCGCAGACATACGAATCATAGAGTCTCACCGACCAGCACTGTATAGAAGCTGAAGTATCCGCAGAATATGTCTAGTCCTAAGCAAGCAAGTCCTATGTGGAGCAAAAATGTTTATGCGGGACAACAGAGACGTTGAGTCGATGGCACCGTTGAGAACCTATGAAAAGGCACTGTGCGTTATGTCTTCTTACGACAAGAGGATCAAGAAGATTAGCGCCAGGGAAGAAAGCGTAGACCATAGCGAGTAAATTTGCGCTGAATAGTTTCAATCCAATCAATAGCAGTTGTAGGGAAAGAGGCATAATCTAACACCTGAAAAGGACACCAAGCAGTTGATTTCCTTTAGCAATAACTCTACTGTGTAAAGATGTTGTAACGTTTTGGATGAAAAGTTGCCGATAGCTCTGACAAGCAAGGGACTGTTGCGGGTACTACAGTCACCATCAAAACTTAATATAACTAAATAATAAAAACGTCGTTCAAATAGTTATCTCCATTCTATTCCCTGTTTGTCGTTGTATCATCAGACGTCCATAACATCATCTCACATCTAACGACAGATCAACTAATGGAATGGAAGCTTCTGGTCATCTCCATTATATTTGTCAATCTCAGTCTTATGTCTTATGCACAAGGGAATTGATATTTACAAAGTTTAATCATTGTCAAAAATGACGGAGCAGTAGAGTCTGAAAAAGAGGATAATAGTGATTGTAGAAGGGCGGTCTTGTGGTAGAGTCTTCAGCTTGGTCTCGTGGTAGAGCAAGACTTCACAACATGCCCGTCATGGGTTCAAGCCGCATATGGGACCGTTGCCCGTAGCAAGAACTTGACTATCCAGTTGCATGGGATACTCAATAAGTCACGAAGTCTCGAGTCTGTTTAGGTCGTATGATAGGTCGTTACGCAAAATAGAAAAATATGTTAGTATAAAGATCTCTATTTATCATAGTACTTAACATGTTTAGTACTAATCTACATGCTATGAAAGAGTTATGAACATGGCGATTCATTCAACGACTAAAATTACAGGCACACATATATCGAGGATATCGAGGCATACTCATGGAAGGAATTGAAGGAAAATGTTGATACATGTAAATATCAGTTCATACATTACATTTTGTATTTCAACCCTACCCGATTCGCATCCGACCCCGATTTCAACGGACAAGTAATGAAAACAATTATAGTATATTCCTATCTATAACGCAGCAGAAAGCGATTACCATCAATTTGATGGAATGAATGAAACCTTTTCTTATTGAAGACCATTTTAGTTCAATTGTTAACAACATGTTTACAACACAATTTTCTCAAAACATTTTTTGTAAAACAAAGTAAAACTTAAAACTTATCAAATGAATACAAAACTCATCTGAACACAATCTACAAATCGGTATAAAATAAGAAATGGTTTTGCATTTAGAATTTGGACTCCAATCATACATCAATTCAAGCCAACCAACGACACCTCCCGCTGACCTTCGGATTGCATAGATTAGCATATGCTAATGTGTGTGTGTGTGCCTTGTGCTTCGCCCTGCCAGCATGGTTTGTGCAGACTGTTAAAAAATGCAACAATCAACAGTTGTCATATTTATAAGCGTATGCGGGAAAGAACACACACAAAAAATGCTGCTCAAATTTAAAACAAACCTTTTGCGCTGAACTTTGATGAATTCTGTCACCTCCCATTCTTAATAACTCTTCTTTTTTTAATGAGCGTCGATTATAATTTTCCTCTTTCAAACAAAAGCGCACCGTGTTTCAGGCATTGACCTGCGGAGACGAAAAACAAACAGCAAACAGGAAATTGCACACCCGGTAAGGGTCAGGTTGGATCAACACACCACTACACACCGGGTGCAACGTTCGCTTTCACCACCAACCATCATCGCGATCATCATCATGATCATCGAGTCACCTTTTGGAGCTTCCGCGCTCCTGTTCTGGAAGCCGCTGGCAGTGTGCTGGTGATGCGTTTCCTTTTGCGGAAGAACTGACGGGCTGATGGACTTTCGACCTCCCGCCACTGCCATCTTGCACAGTGGAATCGTAATTGCTTTGAGCATCTAAGGGAACTGCCAACGAGGTTGGATTGCGAACGATCGTCCAAAAAGTCAACCCGAAACCCAGGTATGGCCGTGAAACGTTACGGCGAGAGGCAGAAAGCAGCACACAATATTTCGTACACAATGTTTACGATCCTCAATAATGCTTTATGGAAGAAATTAATTTATATCAATTATAGCATCGGGACACCATTACCGATCGAAACTGCGAATGCGAAAGTCCATACCATCCACGTGCGATCCGCGTCGGACATCAGATCGCGAACGCTCGGAAGATGGAGCCGCGGTCCCGAATGGGGCAAGATTTCATGCCGAACAGCACACGGAGTCAAACCCATCCCAGAGTTGTCGTTGATCCCTGTTGTGGCCCTGCCTGCCTGCCTGTTCTCGTACGCTCGCGGCTCCCAAAACCGTGCCGACCAATAATAAATAACGAACGAGCGCACGGACACTGCACTGAACGTCGACTGACGGCGAAACAAATTGTTATAAGAGCGAACCGAAATGCCATACAATCGGGCTGGAAATGGACATGCCTCTTGCCCTTTGATATGAAGAAAACGACGAAATGTTACCAAAAGCTATTTTTGACGAGTCGCTCGATCGATCGAGAGGACACAAAGGCTCCTCTGTGGCAGAACCACAAAAATGTCAACGACGCAACGAAACCGAACGCACCGCAACCACCACACTCAACACATCTGTTTCGATGCCAAATAAGCGCGTGATGTTCGTCATTCGACCTCCATCTCCCTCTCGGGGGGCGACCAAAGAAGGACACCGCATCCAAACAAGAATGGATCTGGCGAAGCAAAAACGGCTTACCACGGCTCCTGTCCGCCACCGTTGCCGCAATGTCAGCAATGCCAGAGTCATTAAAAATTAAAGATTTTCATTTTATAGCTTATTAAGGGAGTCACCAACCTCCCCTCCCATTTTCCGGTACACATGGGCTTGGCTCTGGTACTTCATTTGCTTTTTCTCCCGCAATCATTTTCACTACCCGAGTTCCGGGATGACGCTGCTCGGGGCAACGCAGAAAAAGTGGCCCGCGAGAAAAATTGAAATGGAATGTGGAAAAATTTTAATAGGCAAAACGTCCTGCGTCCATACCGCTCCTGCACCTTTTCTTCACATACGATAGACGGCCCAAAAAAAAAAGGAGTACGAGTCTCCCCTTTCGAGAGGGATGTGTTAAGCGTCGTTTTTACACCCTTTGCGGGGAGCGAGGGAAAAAAAGGAAAATGTCCACATTCGTTACTGTTTGTTGCGCAAGCTCGGACAATGTGCAGCCAAAGATGTATGGGGGCCATTGCGGTTGCAGAGCGAATGGAATGTTCCATGTTCGCTGCACCACAAGGAATATATGGTGGGTGGTACGTGAAATTATGTCCAATCACCCCCGCTTTGGATAACAATAGGAACAAATGCAGTCGGCGAAGGAATCGTGAACTACCTTTGTTGGGCTGTTGCTAGAAAGAAGTTTGAAAACTATTTCAAGGGGGTCTGTTTGCGCGGTCTGAAATTACTCACTGACCTAATTTTTCCTACCCGTCGATGTAACGGTACACCTAAATGTGGTGTTGTTTTGTTATTTTAATAACTATCTGATGTGCATGAAGATGTGGTACGAAGAGGTATTTTTAGTCTAAAATACTCAGAAACCTGGACCAGCACGACTACTCGAATTGGCGAAATTGTAACATAATAAGCACCAGTTGCGTCTAAAGCATTAAATCTTGGAGCGTGTACAAATGTTGCACACGAGGTCAACACGTTTGAGAAGATTCTTGTCACCATTTGAATCCATCCAACATGCAATCCAACACGATGGAGTAGGTGCCTAATTAAATATCTGGAACCCTTCACTACAAGTACGTACTCGAAACAAAGTTATCGTCCTAGCACACCTAAAATAACTAAATACCTAAAAAAGTTCACTGAAACTGCATTGATAAATTCAACTATCTTTCTCGTTTCTCGGCGTCAGTTTCTCCGAATCTGATTAATCGGCTACAATAAAATGTAAATGAAAGCATTCAAAGGGTACATGCGATCAGAAAAAGTATAAATTTTAATCTTTTTCGTCAAAATTATGATAAAAAATTAATTGAAACGAAACGTTAGAGTTATCAGACAAACAAAAAAACACTGAAAAAAGCAATATGTAAGTAAAGATTACTCCATAACGGCTCTCCTAAGCGCCTAAAGGTAGGCAATATCACGGTGTTAAATACAGACATGCCGAAAGAATTTCCTAATTTATTGTAGTGATGGGTAAATTTGGCAAAAATCCGGAGTCGACTCCGATCGGATTCCGATCATTTCGGAACCGGCTCAGGATTAGATAGGTCCGCTGAGCATTATCCGGAGTCCTTGGGAATCGTCTGGAGCCGTCCGGAGTCACTCGGAGTCGGATTCATACGGAGTCGACCGGAGTCGGCCTTCGAAACAAAGACCTGTATACGAAGTGCACGCGCAAAGTGTAGGACAAAAGAACACTACGAAAAGAAATGCCTGACCACAAGCACATTGCCCCGGTCGGCTTCAATTGACTCCGATCGGTCGACTCTGATCGACTGTGGACGCCTCCGAATGACTTCGACTCCGGTCGAGTCCGGGAGACTCTAAACGACTCCGGAAGACTTCGATTCTGAAAGACTTCAGGCGAATCCGACCTACTCCGAACAACTCCGACACAGGACGACTCTGCATGACTCTGGACGACTCCAGATGGCTCCGGATGGCTCCGGATGACTCCAGACGACTCAGGACCACTCCGACTCTGGGCGAAACTAATGGTTCCGATAACGCCGAAGTTGGAATCCATCTATCAACATGCGGAGTCAGATCAGAGTCGTCAGTGCGCTCCAGAAAGCACATCATTAATTTGTTAACCTACTTGCTCCACATTTTAGATTTGTTCTGGTGCCAAATGTTTCTTTTAAAACCCATAAATATTGTACCCATATTGTACCCATAACAAAATAATCCAATCCATTCAGCATCATATAAAGAAACTACATATAAATCTAGAGCTCAATGTCTTTTAGAAATTAATTATCTCAGGTATTTCCAAATATTAAAAAAACAGACGCATCTGCTTCGTTTATATTCTTTAAATTTACTAAACAAGGACTAGTTGTTGTAAACAAATAAATTAGTCCATGTCTAAATTAGAGCTAAACACACCGCTTTCTTTAAAAGGAACGTTTTAGTTGTCCCTCATACGCCCCAGGACAAAGCTTTAAGTGCAGCAGCAAAAACGATCAACTGCAAGTCGTTCAATAGCAACAGCTATCGACTGGCCATTAGCAAGATTGAATGAAGGGTTTTTATTTGCTGTTCTTTTACCACCTTACATCGATCGATACAACACGATCAAGGTGTTTATTGGTCCTATGTTCCCTCTAAACCTCCAGTACAAAACCAACAAACAAAAACCTCTAAAAAAGCAACATTGCAACACATTCCACCACGATGCAAAACACTTGGCCGTCCGCGCTAACCAATTCGATTCATTTGCGCACGTCTCGGTGGTGTGGAGGTATCGGGGCTCCAGTCCGGATGGACTCTTCCTACCTAACGTCTTGCTATCAGCTACCATTTTCCCCAGAAGGATCGTTCGATCGCACATTGCCGTACATAAATAATTGAACATAACAGCTCGACGACCAGGCCGACCGTTTTTCCACTCTCGATTAGGATAGTATGTATGGCCACCTAGTATTTTATCTTATCGATAGTTTTCCCGTTTTCTTTACGTACAGATCAATTGCTTTTTTGTTCGAACCCGCTGCCCCTTTCAGTTGATAGCTAACCCCGGTCGACCCCTATTGCTACAAATCCTCCCATCATCATCATCATCATCCCGTTTCGCCCGACGATCGTCGACGTTTCGCGCGGACAAAACCGGCGGCATCCACTTTGGAACCCCGAAAAAGGAGTCCGCTACAAACTCGCGTCTCTAATGCGCACACTAATGTCTTCCTGTTGGGGATCACCATCGGTGGTGATGGTGGCGGTGGTGACGAAATCACAACACAGTCGCTCCTTCAGCTCATGAAATGTTCGTCAAACGGACAGCGCTTCCATAAACGGAGCACGGAAGAACTGGGACGCTGGTGGTCTATTGACGCTATTGACCACAATGATCGGACGCGGTGTGCGATCGTCAGCTCGATCTTCGAACGCCGAACAAACCAACTACGGGCCTGGACCCACTGGACCAAAAGGGTTTACTTCCCTCCGAACCGTTCTGCTGTCACTCACCAGAGTCAATCGAAGAAGATACGCGTGCACACGCATCCCGCTGCATCGGTGGAAGGCAGTTCTGAGAGGTTTGGTTTGCAGAACCAACCGACCGCACACACACACACACACCGTGTTGAAAATCATCGACAGACCGACCCCGATCGCGAAGCGGGAGTACAGTGCAACGGAGTGTGATCAAAGAGTGGCCCAAGGGTTGACTAATTAATTCCACGATTGACAACTCACATCGGGATGGTCAGCGATATCGTGATGCTTTTCATCAACACACCGGCACCATTTCGGCACGCTCCTTCCCGAAGGACTGCCCGGGGCTTGCTGTATACGCCTCCTGGCGGATCAATTGATTTCGAATTAGCCGGTGTGAAATGTGTCACGTGAGTCCTAGAACCTGGCGGGAAGCTTTTCTATCTAAGGGCAGATGGCCAGGTGGAAATGAATGATCATCGAACAACGCGCGCCAAACCAATGCGTGCCCGCATTTAACACCTTCGTTTGGTTGCGCGTGAACGGCATACACACACACACACACACTCAGTTTTCCGCTCTGATTTTCGTGTTCGTGCCGACCCGTAGTTCGTGGTCGGCGGCCACTGACAATGAGCTTTTAATTAATCATTTTCCCTTTTGGCTCGTCGTGGTCGCGGTGGTGGTGATGATGATGGTGCGAGGCGGCAATTGACGATGCGCGCACGCTCATGATACGATCATGATGTTGTGCGTTCGCTCTAGTGGACACAGTTTTGCGCGGCCCACTTATCATGCCGCTTGCCACGCCGCTTGTAGGGGCTGATGCCCTTTCTGGGGGGAAAGGCAGCCACTCGATTGGCGAACGATGGCAATCAGTGTCCTCCCCGCGAACTGATCGGCCGGACCCAAAAAGGGCAGTTCGCTCCCGGTACACAAAAGTACGTATCGCAAAGATTTGCAACGCTAAAAATGTCTCGAAGTTGTATCTACACGACGCAACGAGTACCAGCGGCACTGATGAACAACAAGCAGTCGACGCAAAGGACTGCGTGTTTTTTGTCGTTTTATTGAATATATTATACAGAAAAGTAAACGATGTTCAATTACCTGTAAACAACAAGAGGTATCTTTATTTTTAATATGCAAATTTTCTAATTATTCGCACTACAATGCAAAGTGATCTTACGGTTGTGTTTCAAACTAACAACAAGCGATTCGAACAGAATCAATTTTATTTTATTTTAATTTGCATTCTGACTCTGTGGTCTTCATGTGCTCTCTATCCTCCTTCCAATCCAGCTTGAAAGCACTACTTCTGCTATTACACTTCTACTTCTTCGGTTAGGCAACATTCTAGACTAGTTAGAGTTCAGCAACGTTAGTTTCTTCTAGGATCAATTTTACATTGTTTGTAAAACCTTCTGGCCAAAAAATTAAATTAATAAATTCGTAAATTATATTAAATACAGAATCTGTTCAAGGAGCAAAAAACGTGTTGAAACAATGTCCCCTTGGATTCCCTTCAAAATGTGTGTGCAGCTGCTTGAAAATACAGTACCGGTACAGTACCGGTACTCACATACACCTCTGAGACATGGACACCGTCCAAATCTGAGGAACCCCTCTTAGCCGCGTTCGAGAGGAAGATGCTCAGAAGGATCCTTGGCCCCGTATGTATGGAAGGACAATGGAGGAGCAGTTATAACGACGAGCCATTCGAGATGTACGGCGTCCTTACAGTCGTGTAACGTATCAAGCTGGCCAGATCAGGGCTCAGATGGCAAGATGGCAAGATGGCGTAGAGGCGTCCGCCATTATGGGCCGGGATAATGGATTGGCAGACGAAAGCGCGAGACCGTGAGCGGTTTCGGACACTCCTGGGACAGACCAAGACCGCAAAACGGATGTAGCGCCAGATAAGTAAGTTTCTCAATGGGATGCAAGTCAATCAATCGGTCGACAGTAATTAGGTAGGTCTGTTTTTCTTATACCTCCGAATGTTAAGGTTTAAAAGTATCCCTTTTATTCATCGTAGTTTGAAATATATCGAGGATACCAATATAAAAGGAATGCGAATAAATTTACATTTAACTGAGGTATGGCCAATACGATCGGTCGGCCTGTCGATCATTAAACTCAGTCGGCGAAATCCTCGGTAAAATACAGTGAAACACCTCATAACCAATTAAAACCCTTCGAATGGGAAAGCCTCCAACATTGTCAAATAAGAAGGAAGGAAATGGAGCAATTAAACTGAACACAGTGCCTCACTTACTCCACCTCTTGATAAACGCTTAAAATCTCCCAGCTCCACTATCGGTTCTGAAAAAAGTTATATGGACATGGAGCGCCCACGGCCCGATCTGGCTAATTTCGATTTTTGTAAGACTTCGTGAGTTTTAAACTGGCAGTGGGTGGTAATGTTTGTCACTTCCCTTACACTTTTCCTCCACACTCACACATTGCCCCTTTTGGAAGTAGCTTCATATTTAACGTTTCTTAGTATTGAAACACTCGGAATGATCATGATTTCTTATCGGGAACAACAATGAAATGGATCGTTATGCGAGATTTTACTCGTTAAGAGGGGTATTTGTAGAGCATTTAAACTTGCTCGTTATGCGAAAAACTCGTTGTAAGGGGTACTCGTTATCTGGAGTTCCACTGTATTTGTGATAAAACGGATTAATTATAAACATTTCAGTGTTGCTCAGTTTCTCGCATCTATGAATTCCCCTATCGTTGCATGTTTGTATAACTTTAGACACTGAAATAATTAACATTTTTATCCTATAAATGAGCAAATATTGGATGCATTGTCGCTGGCTGTCCTTTCTGAAATAGATTTAAAAAGATAATAAGAACATATCGCACCTTCCCTATACAAATACACTCTAAAAACAACTGTAGAATAACTTCTTTTTCTTTCAAAACCTCAACCACAATGTGTTACGAATAAACTATTGCCAAACTATGTATATAGTATTACATTATATTCAATCACAATGATTCATTCATTACCCTTTTAAAAAATGCGTTTTTTTGTGTGTTGTAAACTGTTAATCTCACCCGTCCAATACATTCCTAATCATGTATAACGATCGAAAATAAATACATCCATCTGACGATTGACTTCTTCCAAAGCGCCACAGTCAATGCCTTATGCCAATCTCCCGCTCAAATTGTTCAGCCTTTAGGGTGCCATCGATTGCCTGGCAGTTTTCGTTAAACACACTGTACGCACTGATCTCGCCCGGTGCCTTCTTGGTGCGCGTATTGAAGTAGATTCCGAACAGCGCCGAAAGCATCAGAAAGACCACGCCGAACCGAAGCTCTATCGCGATGGCATACAGGGTAGCCCAAAAGAGGAAGTACACCAGATAAGTTACATACGTAAGCCATGAGCGCGGTTTAGCTTCCGGCTCTACTGCCACGTTCGTTAATGCACCGTCCGAATGATCCGACTCGTCGAAGGTTGCTGGTTCCGGCTGGCTCGGAAAGGAACGGAAGGCTTTGGCTTTGATTTTCGCAACTTCAACCTCCACGCCTTTCCTCCTACTGCTACTTTCCTTCGGTGGTGGCTCATTCTAAAAAGAAGCACTTCATCAAAAGCTGGCTTTTGCAACGCGTATGAAATTTCACCTGTACTCACATCCGCTTCTATAATGACGTGGGACACTTTCTCCTCCGTTTGCACCTGGTGGAAGGATACCATGTTGTAAATCCGATCCTTAACGTCGTTCAGGAGCGCTTGCCGACGTTTTGTTTTCCGGTAGCTATCTAGTTTATTTTCCATGCGTATTTTGTTCTTTTAAAACTATTATTTCGCGACAACAACCACAACCCACTGCAATTTCATCACAGCTGCAAATCAAAACAAACACCATTACCAAGATCACTGCACGCGAGATGGTTTGACGTTTCGTTTTAGTACACTCCGTTGTTTCAGCTCGATTTAGAACAAAGAATTATTTACATTTTTTGAATATTTTTAAAAGAAAACAAAATGCACAAAATGTGTATAATAAGTTTATCAATTTTTGTTTTAATTCAAGTCAACACATTCCCACCAAATGTTGCTCGCAACGTCACAACGTCAAAACACTCTCGAAATTTCACCGCTACCATGCCTCTAAACACCTTGCCCATGAACAGAAGGGCAAAAAATAACACCAACGAAACTGTTCTGTCCTGCAGTCCCACGGAATTACGACAAATCGATCGAAAAACAAACATCCCGCTACGGAAAGTGCTTAAAACCGAGTGTCCCGAGTGTCAGATCTTACGGCATGTGTGGCATGCAAAAATATCCCTAAATTGTGCAGTGTGTGACGGTGGTGCTGGCCCTCGAACCAGAGCTTTTCTCGCCAGAGCTCCGCGAGCACCACAGCTGTGGCAACACATAATGGAAGGCGGCGCAGGACCGCAGCAGTGATGTGTCGTGTGGATCCATTCGGTCAATTATTATTACTACCAAACACAGCTGCACCAAACCAGACCGCTCAGTTCCGCTCGAGTGGCAAACAGAATACGTTTATCAGCGTTCTAAAATTTGCATTGCCCAAAAACCCGCCACCCCCCGCGCACCAAGTGGGTCAACTCTGGTGATGAAGTGAAAATAGCTAGCTGTGTGTGCGTGTGACTGTGTTGTGTACATATATACATATTTTTTTACTACTATTTATCAGTGAGTGCAAATAAAAACGTCACAACCTGTACTGCTACTACCCCCCCTCCTCCCCCATTCGCCCGTTGAAAATGTCCGTGGTACGCACGAAGGTCCTCGGTCTGGTGGACGTTATAATGCGCGTTCCCAGCCTGTTCATCATCGACGAAATCCTCAAGATTGGCATGGGCGTGCCGATTGGGCAGCCAGCGGGCCAGCCCGCAAACAGTAGCGCCATCAATCTGGACTCCCCGCCCGTTGCTGCAATGCTTCCGGACGACGACCGAGGGATGCAGGACAGCATCGAGGTGTACAAGTTCGTCTCGCTCGCCGTGCTGAAGTTTCTAATCTGTCTGTTCGGTAAGTGGGTAGAAGGCGGCCGTTCGATCAACTACATCACTCTTCTGTGGTCCGCATCCGCAAAGGAAAAGTCGTGGTCATCATCCATCTTGCCATGCATCTTTCTAATATGCTGCTCTAACTGTTCTTTCTGCACCGTCTGCTACCGTACCTGTGCGGCTGTCTCCCTATCCCCGGCAGCATCGAACAGGGTCAGCCAACCTGTTTGCAAAGAACATGCGAACATCATCCACACACTCATACACACACATACACGCACACCTGCCACAGACGCAACAGCGGGAGGCCGTAGCCTTGGCTCGGATGTAGGTTAGTTCGGTGCAACCCGTCTCTGTTGCATACCCCCCTTATTGAACGAATCTGGTCGGTCTGCATTCTCTATGGCGTGCTGCAGGCCAGAGATCTTCATTCGTTCTTCCCCGGGCAAGGATGCAAGAAAATGTATCAACTTTTATCAAATTCCATCGCTTGCGCCTCGGCCGCCGTTCATTGACGTCACTTTTATATGTGCATTTTCGAATCTTCCCAAATGCTTACAGAACCAATACAACTGGCTGGTGGCTTCGTGGATTTAACATTATTGTTTTAATGTATCAAACCATCAAGCGTCTAAATGCGTCACAGGTAGTAGAGCTGTTTCCACTCGGTCTGTCTGTGGTCTGTCCGACCTTCAAGATGCTGGCCAAGGGATGAAGAGTTAATGAACCAAAACCAGCCCGTCATGCTCAATAGGCCCAACGGCAGCATCACGCCTCGCGCACGAATCATGTCTGTTGCCGGCGTAGAGCGAACCATTTCCACCGCTATATTAAATTCTCTGCTAATGGAGGGGTTTTTTGTCGTTGCTCTAAGCCCGGGCTGTTCTGTAGTTACAGTTCGGAATTGTCTCAATATGGTAGAATTGAAGCATTAGTTGCCGGAACACTTGTTGTTGTTTCCTTATCGCTTTCCATCGATTGCTGACACCATCGCGTGACAAACGGCGACCGTTCGAACCAATCAATTAATAATGAATACGTTCCCAAGACCTAGTAAACTGCTGATACTTTTCTAAAACCCCTACACTTTTAAAACTAACTTGCCACGCGATTTTAAATTATTGAAACGAAAGCAGTTTGTACACATGTACGGTAGAACCCACCAAAAGCGTGGCAGGTATTGGTTCAATGATTCAGCATGTTTCCTGATAACGTTTCAGCTGTGCGTTCCGCCGGCCCAATCCACGGGCGTTGGGTGTTGGGCTGATTGGGGAGGTTGGGTGGCGTATCGTTCGTGGATTAATCGTGGACGTGGACGATGGCGCACCGACCCCTGGCACGCCATCCCAACCCCTCACAAAACATGCACGATCACTTACGCAGGAACAGGAGTTTCGCGTCATAGTACAACCGTACACCGTGTTTCAAGCCAATGCCATACTCATGCACCGACAAATGCTGTCTTTGTTGTTTGGCTTCCAATGGCCATACTAATGTGCAAACAACTCACGGAACAGAAGTGAGCATTGTAAACTGTGCGTCAACGCACGAGGAACACACTCTCAACAGTGTATTTGGGGGGTAATCAGTGAGATAACGAAGATACAGGCATTACGGATGATTTGAAGGTGCAATATACTATGCATGATTTCTTGAAATATGACTGTTCATTAACATTTACATTAACCAATTTATTAAATTATTAATTGTATGACTTATAACGATTTTTTCCACAAATTATCTTCCATTCTACAGGTGCCATTAGTGCAGCGTGTGTGTTTATGCTATGGACGCGCCATTTAGTGATCGTGTACATGTACATGGTCTCCGTGGGATTGATCTTTCTGTCGTACTGGAGCAATGTCTCCGCCCTGTCGGTAATATCGGACAGTCCGAGCCTGCTGGAGGACATACTGTCGCTCAACATGGACCGTCTGCTCGACCCGGGAGGTGTACTGATCTCAATACTGCCCCACCTACTCGCCCAATGGCTGATGGGAGTCATTTTCGCCTACATTCATTTGGGACCACGGTAAGCAACAAAAAACCTCACACAAACGCATCTTTTAAGCAGAAACTTCGAAACACCGCCCTAATTCACTTTGTTTGCTCTCCCTGTTCACCCGTTTTTTAGGCACAAAATCGTCCAAAAAGCGCTGCCGTTCAGCTTCCTAATGCCACTGTTGCTTGCAATGCTGCCACTGCCGTCGCTAGTCCTTAAACATTCCCCCGCTTTTGCCGCGATCCTGCCGCTCGTGCTGTCCAAGATTGCCCTGTGGAGCTCCTCGTTCGACGTGGTCAAAACGATCCTGAGCGGCTACCAGCACGCGCGGAACTTTGCCAGCAACTTTGGCATCGCGACGCTGATCGAGAACGAATGGCAGCGGCTGAACGTGCCGTGCGTGCTGCGCGTCTTCTGGACCATTCGGCTGACCGAACATCTCGTCAGCCTGCTGATGTCGTCCGAGGCACCGCTGCGGTTTGCGGCCACCGTGCAGAGCGTGCTGGTCAGCGGGTGCGAAACGCTCACCGCCGTCCTCGGCATGACCAGCATCATTTCGCTGATCTGCCACTACATCGGCAAGATGTTCCAGCTGTTCCTGCTGTCCGAAGACTACGACGAGGACAAATCGATCGGTACGGTGTCGGCGATACTTTTCTACATTTTAGCGCTGCAAACCGGGCTCACCTCGCTGTCGCCGGACAAGCGCATTGTTCGGTTGTGCCGCAATATGTGCCTGCTCGTGACGGCTTTACTGCACTTTTTGCACAACATTGTTGCACCCATACTAATGTCACTGAGTGCGGCCCGCAATCCCTCGCGGTAAGTATGGTGGTTTCCAAACTTCCAACTAAAATCGGTTCCTCCCCTCTCTCGATTGCCATAACAACACACGACACACCTTTCCGCCCCGCCCCGGTTATGTTCACTGTGTCACTCTTACAACTACTACCTGCTGATGTTGATGACGTTTGATATTCACACGCCACTATGCGGGGTTTGTTTGCATTTCACAGCAAGCGTCACGCACGGGCATTAATAGTGTGTGCTTTCCTTCTCATTGCGCCCGGATCCCTGCTGGCCGTACTGTGGGCCAGTCACTCCCCATCCACATGGTTGCTAGCGGTGACAGCATTCTCTGTTGAAGTGATTGTTAAGGTGAGTAGTGTAGCACCAACTCGGAAAAGAGCATGCACCAATCTCGAGCAAGGAATCAAAAGATTAGGCAACCATTACGTTCAAAATCACTTACAAGCCGTGCTTCTCACATTTTGCTATAGGTTCTGGTGAGTTTGGCAACATACACGCTGTTCCTGCTCGATGCCCGGAGACAAACCTTCTGGGAGAAGCTGGACGATTACGTCTATTACATTCGCGCGTTTGGAAATTCGGTCGAATTTTGCTTCGGCATATTCCTGTTCTTTAATGGCGCCTGGATACTGATTTTTGAATCCGGTAAGTACGATTTCGTTTGTTCGGGATGCTCCACGCCTTGCAGACACCATTCCAGTGCCTTTTATTCGCTGTCGTTTTCCTATCCAATAGCTTGTTGTTTGGTAGGTTGCTAGGCGTTTGTGTGAAAATTAAACTTAAGATTTAGTTAACATTTGACACGATGCAAATCTATTATACACTTGCAAAAATACCCTTTACAAATTATAATTCTTTTAATTAGTAGTTGCCCTACATTTGTAGCAGCATTTCTGAAGCAATGTAATCAGACAATCATGTATTTCACCTTCCTCGTGCTTTTCAAATGCATCGATAGTTCTTTTTTCTATTACCTTTAAATTATTTTTGAGTTTTTCCGTTCATTGTACTCTGTTTTTAATAGTAGGGAAGATTTCTTTTTTTCTATTATTTTGTTATGGTATTGCACCATTAGTGGGAGCTGAGTCTATATTTTATGGGGTTTTAATCACACATTAAACACTTTTCCATTGGTTTAACTAAGTGTATGAATATTTGTGTTTGTATTTATTGTAAGGTTTAATTTTTATAATTATTTAAAAAAAGGTTTCATTATGGTCTAAAGCTGTAAAAATAAGTAGAAAGTTACATTTGAATCGGACAGGGAATATTTAAAGATAGACCAAAGCTAATTAGGTAACATTGGCACTCAAAACGCATTTGTCATTTCACTCTTAAACGGGTCAGAAGGTTGTAAAGTACAGCACAGGTTTTTGTATTATTTTTACTTTGTTTTATTTACAAATTCCTTTCTTTCTCATTCTTTCCTTTCCTTCTTTTCCCCATTTTTTTTTGTGTTGCTTATATTTTTGTACAAACAAATCCCTACAAATCACCACTAAAACCACCAAACAACAATTATGGACACGACTACTCTCACTGCCCTTGTCCCCCTCTCACTTGCATATGTTACTACCACCCCCAACGCCTAAATCCCCATTCCTTGTACAATTTCCCCCATATTCCCTGCTTCCATACGAAATGTCGGGTTTGTACTGCTTGATGCCTCGCTTACATTTAGAAATGATTCCAATAGGCGGTGCCATCCGTGCGCTGATGATGGGCATCCATGCGTACTTCAACATCTGGTGCGAGGCGCGTGCCGGCTGGGTCGTGTTTATGAAGCGCCGGACGGCGGTGCACAAAATTTCCTCGCTGCCGGAAGCCACCACCGCCCAGCTGCAGCAGTTTGACGATGTGTGCGCCATTTGCTATCAGGTAAATTGTTGATTTTCAGCGCCCAATTTCACTCATCAACTAACAACCCTTCTTTCCTTTTTCTTCTCGGCTACCAACCACCCCATCCCATCGACACCAGGATATGACGTCGGCAAAGATTACACGATGCAATCACTACTTCCACGGCGTGTGTCTGCGGAAGTGGCTGTACGTGCAGGATCGCTGCCCACTGTGTCACGAGATTATCATGAATCAGGACGGCAATCCGGGCGACGAAAGCATAGAGGAGCAGCTAAACAATGGGGATAATGCGAGGATCGAACCACGAACCGGCCGACCCGACCCGAGTGCCGACGCAACGAACAATCGGCTGCAGAATGTTCCACAGCAGGCCGCCATCGTGCAAGGGACTGACCAGGCCGAGCAGCCACCGGCACAGCCCTTGTTCGACGATCGGTACTTTGAGGAGCAGATCAACAATATTAGCCGTGCCGCCAGTGCCAGCAGGTCAATGGTAGGAATTCGTGCCGGCCAGACAGACGCGCAGACGGATGCATCCAAGCGGGCACCCCACCACCCGGAAGAGCAATACCGGGACGAGTATAGTGTGACTATGAGATTCGGTGCGCGTGAAAATGCGCATCTTTACGCAAACAATCCGGCAGGAATTGCAGCGCCACAGCCGAGCAGTGGTGGAGCCACCGGCACTGTCGATGGCAATTATCCCAGTGGCAGCAATGCCTCCGATGGCAGCCCCAGCAGCAGCAGCAGCAGTAGCAATACGGAAGATACCGGGAGCATGAGCAGCGGTAGCAGCGCAAGCAGCAGCGCCAGTGGCACACTGTCCGGATTATCCAACAGTTCGCTCATGTCGGCGGCTGCCATTTCGTTCAACCTTCGAAGACGGAACCACGTCCTATTGCAGCAAGAGCAGCAGCAGCAGCAGCAGCAACCACAACAGCCAACTTCGCCAAGAGAATAAACAACCAAAACGAAGAGAATGCACACGTGTGGGTGTGTGACATTGCACTTATCCGACGAGCATTCGCGTCGAATGAAACGAGGCGCTCAAAAACCAACACGAAACGCTCTACGACCACAAAGTCTCATTTCTGAATGAGATTCTGTTCGGTTTAACTATCAACTCAAAATAAGCCAAGAGAACCACAATGAACGACGACTATCCGTGATGCAAATTGATGGACTGAACGAGAAAAGACAGCATGATGTGTATGGTTTTATCCGGCACGGGGAGAGAGAAAGGGAGAGATAGTGAGGTTGTATTGTACATTTCTAGTAAGTTTTTGGTGAACGCAATGTAGCTTGTATATTTATATTAACTTGTTTATAATGAACCGGAATATGAGGGCATATAAAAAAAAAATTAGAGAACCAGAGAAACCCAAGCACAGGAGCACACATCGAGGTTCGCTGATTCGGGGCGGGGAGGGATGGGGAAGGGTAGAGTGTAGTGTGGGTGGGTAGGTTTTAGCATTCGGAGGAGTAAACACACAGAGTAAAACACAAAAGCACTACATCTGCTACGTCGCACACTATAAAAACTAATGACAACAGCTGTGACACACTCGTTTCAAGCAGACAGGGGTAGGAGATTACAGCAAGCATTACTTCTATCGCCACCAAAAGGAATCGAGAAATAACTGCACAATGTCTCGAATCGAGCACAACAAGTAACGACGTCTCATGAGCAGGTAGTAGAGTAACACTATCACTAGCATTGGCAACAGTGTTTAGATTCGAATTGATTTTCGCTTTGTTTCCATTTACCGTCCATGTGGTGTGTGGTTGTGAAGCACAGCAGTGGTTCTTCTAAAGCTACTGCCTAAACAGCAATATAAAGCAGCGTATAACACAGCCATGTTTATATACGCGCCGAATGCGCATTGTGCGTGTTGCAGAAAGATGGACGCTAAACCGTAATAGCCACAACAGACAAAAACAACACTTCCTTCTTGCTAAATCGCACTAGAGACATACCGGAAAAAGAAAGAGTTGATACTAGGTGACATCAATAGTCCGCAAAAGAAAACCACCCCGGCTTTGTGAAGCTAATCGTACGCCGCAAGCACGGGGGAAAACAATTGTACAGCAATTAAAATGATCAATTAACTGATTTCACCGTTCTTCGTTTTATCGCGCTATTGCATAAGAAGGTTTGCAACTACTAAACCCCGTTCCCTGTGTCTCGATCGAACTTAGATTGAACTGCACAAACTGCACGTTGCAGGCCGTTGTTCGCCAGGTGTCGCCGGGGGCCCGCGGGGGCGATCGTGTGGCGCATCACGGTCGTACTAACATTAATGCAGCACACAAAATGGCAATTGCACAAACATGGTTAAGCAGTTTTTGGTTTTTAAACTTCGCTCAACATATGAACATGATGTGTATATAACAAGCATATATCGCACACCCTTTGCGATGAGAGGTACTTGTTGTTCCTGTTGTTCTGTGTCTTGTGCTCGACAACGAGCGAATGTTTCTTGGGGATTTGTTAGCTTCGAGCGCTAATAACTGTTTTAGCGATACTTTTAAATAACTCTGCCCACTTTTGTTTCCTTAAAGTGCGATGAATGCTGATGCTGGGGCGGCATGTACATAGTCGTGTGGTCTTCAAAATATAACCAAAAATAAATGACCAGGCGGGGAAACAAAAAAAAACGAGGGCAAACTCAGCTGTGAAATAATAAACAAAAATAGTAAAACTGTTGTAGGGAAATTCCTAAAATAATTACTTTGTTGCCAATTTTACATTTCAAGCATCCGATATAGTGAAGCGCGGCATTATCTTATAAGCATGTAATAACACACTTATTGGAATTTGTTTCCAACTGTATTTAATTGTAATGCTATTTAAGTTATTTACAAAATCCTTCGCAGAATTCCAAATTTAAGTAAATTTTCCAACCTATTGGGAACACCTTTTTCCCTACACCTCATCAACGGCGTTATTCGGTGCCAAACAGGCACACAAAACTGTCAAAACTTCTCATTCATTCACAGCTGACCACTTGGAAAATGGACGCTTTCCCGCACCTTAAGCGGAATTTCCTCATTCGGTGTGCAAATCTGCAATCTGCTACCCTCTACTCCCCTCCTGCAGCGCAATTTGGTAACACACCCGACGCTGAGCTAAATGAACTGCAAACAATCTACGGCGCCAAGTTTCGCACCAAAGCAAGTGATGAGGGCGCACCACGCCTGCCCCAGAAAGATGTGCGATAGCGAAGAAGCGCCTAAAAAAATGCGCGTCTCTCAATGCGGCTCAAGTACAAACGAGACGCAGCACGAAACCCCACCACGAAAGAAGCTGCTGATATTCTTCGGCCAGAGCATTAAGACCCAGCGCCACCACCATCACCATTGTGTGTCACCCGGTCCACGACAACACAGCGCTCCGCTCCGGGTACCTCAAGAGGTTTATCTAGCCACATTAAAGCGACTGCTGCGCATTCTCGCAAGACACCACACTCCCGGCGTAGACGCGGCGCAAAAGCGAAAAGCCACCGAAAACAAAAACTGCGCCCCTCCCTTCAAAAGCAAAGAGTTAACACCCAAATGTGTGCCATTTAGGTGAAAATCAGATGGGCACAGGCAGCGCCACCCCACCTGTGCGCCTGCTCCGTTTTATGTTTTTAGGTTGCGCAGGAAAAGCGACCAATCACGGGTTCGTTGTTGCATCAGATAGCGCCTACCTTCTGCACCTGACCCGCACCCGCGGTTGCCGACCTGACCTTATTTCACTTTCTACACGCACACAAACGGCGGTGGTGATGGTGTTCTGGTTCGTGTTTTTATGTCCGGAAAATTGGACCACTTGATTTTTCTCCCGGAAGGAGGGTTCTTGAAATGTTAAATATGTTCCACATTTGGTTAGGCGCCTGGCGGCCTTTATTGTTACACCCGGCACCTGTCCGTCCACACACACACACCGTTTGGCGGGAACGGAACCCGCCATGTCCGGAACCTCACTATGCAGATGTGTATCGCCCTTTTCCCATCCTCCTCAGTACGATCGTGATCCATCTGCGGAAAGTGCAGCATGTTTTTTCTATTGGAACCGTTACCCTATTGGAACCGTTTTTGGCTATTGGAACCGTTGCCCTACCGTTAAATGCACGGGGGAAAATATTTGCCAAAGGAAGGCAACAACACTATCCCCTCTTGTCGAAGAAAAACAAAACAAAAAAACCATCCGCGCGCTATGTTGCTCAAGACTTTTGAGGGCGTTTTCGCACTGTCATGAATCATAATTAAATTACCGTCGACCCAATGCAGCGCCTCTTTCTTATTACTTGTTTATCATATATTTGCACGCGCTCGACACATTTTTGTTTGGCGCAAAAACGCGCATACTTTTTTTACCATTTCTTTAACCTATTTTGTTTGCACCTGCCAGAGAGCTGAGTATGTTTTCATCTACTTTTCCATACCATTCGTGGTATAATAATAAGGTATAAGAATGATCTCGAAGCACACACAAGAGATACAGTGAAAGGCATATTACGCTGGGAAGTGATGAGTTGGAAGCATGCAGGTCATAAAACGATCGAATGAAAAGCTTCTTGATGAAAGACTGAAGCCCTGAAGACATAGATCGCTAAGTCCAAGGCGCAGGCCAAGACCAACTACGGTTATTGCACAAAATAAGTTTGTCACACTGTTCTTATTGGAGCTGAACCTGAAAGGTTACAAGCTACATAGTATCAGCTTCGTCCGTCGCGATAGATTTTTTTAGGTGAACTGCTACCTCAGACTGTAGAATGAACGGTTAGCCCTAGCGCGCAACTCAACTACCATGCTATTCTCGTTGCTGACCTTTGACCCTAGTTAGATGAATTTTAAGATGACTTCAAAACTCCACCGTCCAGTCACGAATGGCCCTCTCTAACGCAAGTCCTCTTGGCGCAGACCTTTGATGGTATCAAAAGGCCCTGAGAGTTTTCCATCTCCTGGCAAGTGACGTCATAATGATTCTAACTAGCCTTATCAGTTTGACCAGGATTCCAAAAGAGTTCATAGCGTCGTACAGTTTTACCCTGGCTTTGAAGTAAATGAAGAGATGGTATGTGTCGTGTCTGTATTCAGCCATCTTCTCCAAGGTCTGCCGCCGGCTGAAGATGATCTGATCAGTGGTTGATTTTCCGTTTCGGAATCCTCTTTGATAGTTTCCGACTATCACTTCGACATGCGGGACAAGACGATCCTGAAGGATCAGGAAGAATATTGTATAGCCGGTATTCAACACCGTAATACCCCTGTAGTTGTTGCAGTCCAACCTGTCTCCCTTCTTGTAATGGGGTAGATGATGCCGAGATTCCAATCACAAGGCATCGATTCGCTATCACCATTCCACACCTCAGTAACAATTTGATGAATTTCACTTTCTAGTCGTGCACTATTCCTCCATTATTGGCCGGTTCAGCTGCGATTCCGTCGGTTCCGGGTGCCTTGTTATTTTTCAGCCGACGGATAGCCTTTTGGGTTTCCTCTATGCTAGGTGGCAGTAGCATGACACTATTTGCTAGTGGAGCCTCTAGCTGTTCATTAACCTGGTCGTTGAGTAATTGATCAAAGTACTGAGGTCACCGCGAGAGAACCTCTGGCTGGTAACTAACCAGGCTTCCTTGTTGCGACAGCAGGTTACCTTAGGTACAACGTTGTTTTCAGTGACCTGCTATCCGCTTGGTAAAACTTTCGTGTCGATCCGTACGCCTCTCTGGTTTGCTCGAGTTCCCGCATGTTTTGCTCTTCCCATGCGTGTTTCTTGGAACGGTGAACTCGTTTCTCTTCGCGTCTGAGCCGCGTATATTCCTCTGCGAATGTCCACGTTCTAGACCGTTGCTGCATTGCTCGGTATGCATCATTCTTACGTTCGGTCACTTGTCTGCATTCTTCAGATCTGCAGTCTGCACCAGTCTGCAGATTCCGTGTTGCCACGACGTGGTTGGAGTATGTTTCTTGCACAGTTTATGATTTACTTGAGGTCACTTAACCATGTTACAAATTAAGTTTTATATTCAACAATTTTCTTTAAATGCTTTCACAGTTGATGTTTTTATTGTTAAACAAAACATAATATATTTGCGATCGTTCACTTTTGTCCACATTGTTCGTGTAGGTGGAAACGATCTATTATGTCCCGTACAGTTTATTGACAGTAGTAACTCCCTTAGTAATTCCCAACAGGATGAGCACCAGGTAGATCGTAGATCGATTGTGTTAAGCCAATAAGAAGATCTAAATCGGTATTGAGTTTACAGCAAACGAGACTCCGTTGACAGTGACCCGATCTTCATAGTAAGGATTGATTATTTGACGTAGTAAGTGTAAGGTAATAAATAAAATCGTGATCCTATACTCAAGTAAGCAACTAAGAACGTCGTGACTCTATACGCGTCATGTTCCCAAAGAAGAATAAGATATATTTTACAAAAAGCGTCAGTTTTACACCGACTCATGTTACTTATCCATTGGATGAAACGCTTTGCAGTTGCGAGCTTTTGTGGCGGACGCTTTGCCACCTCCACTTGGGTCTACAACGTCCCTCTACCCTTGAGCGCGATGAAAGAACTTTGACACACTGTACGACAGTAAGATCACCGTACAGCTCATAGAACTCGTCGATGTACCGGCACCTCCATTTTCCTTCCTCACATACGAGGTTGTCCAAGATCCTTCTGAACATCTTCCTCTCGAACGAGGCTGAAAGAGTTTCTTCAGATTTGGACAGTGTCCATGTCTCAGAGGCGTATGTGAGTACTAGTTTCATAAAGGTACGATGTACGATATAGTTCCAGCTTCGTTCGTCAAGATTTGTTGTTTTTGGTAAGTTGATTTGGCAGCCTGCATCCTTACGCACAACTCAACTTTCTTTGAACCAAGATCGGTGATGTATTGGATTGCTTCAAACGTGCCTATCCGTAAGTCACCCCTAACTAAGTATCTCTGGATTTGTTCATAGAAATTGCGAAGGTTATTCATCCACCTTGAACAAGATGAAAACAAAAACCTCTTCATTCAAATGCCTTCTACAAAAGGATACGATTAGCGAAACGATGCCGTAATAGACAGTTGCATGCGTAACACATTGGCATAACACAGCGGCAGTTCAACTCTATTGCTTAATGCGCAAACCATGTGTTTGCTCACAGTTTGTGCAAATAATTGCAACGCTTACCACAATCCAACTCGATAACAACAATATGCATAATATCCAACAACGCAAAAGTGACATTATTGTTCGTTCGGAGCACTACGACAACGACGAAGATGATTATAGGCTACCACCACCACATCATCCCACCTATTGTTAGCGCCACAAATAGGCGTAATAAGAAACAGGCAGCAGACACAGCAGTGTCTTGTAACGCTAAAATTAGACGATAATTCGATGTGTCGAATTACTCCAAACGTACCACGGTGGTTTCCTTCTTCCTATGTTCGCTCGCTTTCATCTGTGCTTGGTGGCCCGGCGGTGCCACCCAACGATGATAGGGGGTTTATGTTGTCACCTCCGGGTGGCTGAGTGGCGAACGGCAAGCGACGGCGTACTAGCAAATGCACGAATCTGCCCCCTCTCTCCTACTACACTCTAGGCTCACCACAATCAGATTCACTTTCTGTCGATTTTTGTTGTGCTGGAGAAATGAATGCCCATTGTCTTTTCGATTGGAAGCCAATTCGTTTCATGTGCCCTTCTCTAGCGCATGATGCGTGTGTGTGTGTTCCGTTTGCCACATTTTCACCTTCTCTACCCTGCCAAAAAGGCAAAAAAAGTAACAAACGACAAATCTTGACAAGGGTCACTGGCAGTGTCTTAGGCGGAAAAAGATAGCACACGCTTGTTTTTCGTACCAATTGCAGCTACTTCGCCTTGCCGACCGTTCCAGTGGCTGAGGACAGAAACTTCACCTCATCTTCCCCCGCAGGTGGGTGTATGCACGATCATTGTAGTTCCCTCCACCCCCTCAATATCAGCCCTTTTTCGCTTTTTATTGCTTCGCCCTCTCCCCCACAAAGCGTGTCCTATTATCTTGCCATCTCTGGGACGGCGTGTGTTTTTTCCTCTCTTATTTTCTATTTCGTTTTTAGCTTTTGCCTACCAGAGCAACCGACCGCTGACACTTGTCACACACGGACGATTTGGATACACACACGTGCACTAACCGGTGACTGTTGGCAAATTTTCAATCGCTACACATTGGCGTCGGCCAAAGCTTTTGCCACAAATTGTGGCTCGCGCGTGCGCAAGGGCAAATGTCGCAGAAGTGTAGTGAGGTAGTATGTATATATCGTAGGAGAAATATTCGTCCAGTAAAAGAGTACAACTGTACAACCAGATTAAATGAGATTTTTTTGACGAGACAATACACGATAGGGAAAATATAGCAATATCCTGAACATTCATATTATTATTCCCGGGAGAGATGTTTAAACGCCATACAAGTAGGAGGTTTTGCAGACATCTTTAGCAAAATTATCATGATAGAACATTGAGCAAAAGTTCATTATATTACTAATAACTTTCCCAAACAACGGTAAATTTTGGCCATTTTCATATTACTAGTTAATTTGGCCAGTCTGGTGGTACAGTCGTGAACTCGTACGACTTAATAACATGCCCGTCATGGGTTCAAGCCCCGAACGGACCGTGCCCCCATACGTAGGACTGACTATTCTGCTATGTGTAATAAGTAAGTCACTGAAATCCAAGGCCAGTTAGTGGTACAGGCAGACCTTGACCCCGACAACGGTTGTTGTGCCAAAAAAGAAGATAAAGAAGTTAATTTGGCCAGGTTACAAGGCCACGCAACTAAATTTCAAAGACCCCTTTACTCTAAAGAATACACCGAAGTTAATCGTATCGACACCCAATTAAAATGAGGTACCTATGACCATCCCTTAAGAGACCTAATACAAAAAAAAACAATACTGGTACTAACACCAATACATAAGCTTTACTGGTTCAAAAACTACACGTACCTAATGCCGGTACTGAACCTAATACTGATCTATGCCGGTCCAGGAACCGATACTAAACACAAAATGGTCCAGGAACCAGCACAGGTCACACCAGTTCAAGAACTGATTATGAACCCAAACCTGCCCTGGAACCTATCAATGAACCATACTGGTCTTGGAACCCACTTGAACCCATAGCGGTCCTGGGACGGATCATAAATCCATACCGGCCCTGGAACTTATCAAGAGCCCATACCGGTCTCAGAATCGATGATGAACACGTATCTGTGTCCTGGAACCTATCATAATCACATCCGGTCCAGGAACAAATCCTGAACTCATACCTGCCCTAAATCCTTTCATGAACCCATATTAGTTTACGAACCGATCATAAACCCATACTGGTCCTAGAACCTATCTTGAACCCATACCGGGACTGAAATGATACTGAACAAACATGAATCCTTACTGGTCGAGAAATAGCTCCTGATTTCAATTATTTTCAGAAACAGTACCTGTAACTGTACTGAATTCGGATCAATACTTGGAGTTGGACCAGGTCTGGAACCGATACAATTCCAGTTCTAGTCGACAAACCATACCCGATAGCAAATGTGCAGCGTAGGTATAGCGTAGCAATTATAGTAGGAAATATTATATGAATTCAGAGTAGGAATTATCGTAGGAATTTTAGTAGAATCTGTATCGTGATCAAAACAAATCTTTCATGTTTACCTGTCTAAGATTTCAGAAAAAGATAAGTTTTAGATATAAAACAGAATGATAAACAATATCTAAAATCTAAAACTAGAAAATGAAAAAATATGTTTTAAATTTCAAATACAAATCTACATTTTCTTCGCGTCATAAAATCTTGACTGAAAATAAATTATAAATTCGCTCATAACAAATCAGCAAATGGAAGGAGAAAACAAATAAATAATAATTTATACATACACCTCCATCAAAATGGAGGAGACGATCTTTCTTATTAACGTGCATCTTTTGTTTAAATTGTTTCACATACGACATCTACTTAAAAGAAGGAGTAAAACGGCGAATGTAACAGACAGCGTAATATCGCAACATAAAGCTAACGACCTTTAAATAACATCAGACGATTTTCATTTATCCATTTTCAATTTAAAATAGAGGTTTTTGAAGAGGATTGGATATTATGATTAGATATTTTGCTTGAAATTCAACCAAATGCTTGTCATGCGATGAAACAGTAATTGAAGACGTAAAGCGATAAAGAAGTCTTAGGCCCGCAGCAAGATAAGATTGACACTCTCGAGCAATTGTTTCTGTATTTTAATATTTTAAGCAACATTTTATCAGCTCTTTAAACCACCTTCGGCTGAAAACCATTCACATTACAAATGGGACACCAATGCCATCAGCGCATACAACGCGTCCAGATTTTGCACCAAGACATGTGCAGCAAGTAACCTCTAGCCAAACTCGTTGGTAGAGTTCTTCACGCAGCCCTTCGCTATGGTGAGCGGGGTTCGTTCGAAGATATACGCTCAGAGCAAACTACAGAAAAGCAGGCCCGCACCAGAACGCATCCAGCGTCGTTAACTGATCCGGAACGAGCCAAGAGAACTGCGACCCCGGTCGAAGAATATGTGCAGCAGCGCAAGGTACACAGCGGTGGGTCTCAAAACTGTGGCGCTAACACACAGGTATTTTCCCTGCCTCGATGTGTGTGTGTGTGCTTGTGGGAGGGGAGCGCCAGAGGACAGGCATTTCACGCAACGTGATTTGTGTATTCGTTTTTCCCTCCGTCTTTAACTTTTCTTTTCCAGCGCATTTTCAATGCCAGTTTGACTGTGATCGCCCTCCCGACCCCGCTGACAAACCGACCCGTTGCACCTGACTTGCAGCAAGCAAGTCATGGGGGGGGGGGGGGGGGACAGATGGGTGGGAGGACACACCGATCCAGACTGCGGTGGCGCTGCCAAACCAACCAAATCCCGGCTCGGCTGCAGTGCCCCATACAGCCCCATCACGGGGCTCGTTCGTCAGCCCTTACGATTCGCCCGCCACCTTTATGCCCTGGGATGGATGGGGACGGAAGATGTACCACAAAATGGAACTGGAAATAAAACTGAGTAAAAAAAAACAGAAACAGTAGATTTACCCACAGCAACGGCAGCAGCCAGCTGCAGTCGGCCCCCCATAAAGAAGCGGGGAGAAGACCCATGTTAGGGATGCAGGCTGGGAAAGGCTTCCCTTGCGCGTCCGTCCGTCCGTCCGCTACGCTGGGCTGACTGGAGAGATGGGGCACGGTTTTGTACGATACGGTCGGAGGTGGTTGCCACTTTCGGTTCGGTGTGGAGTCGGCAGTCTACAAATGACTTTCGACGACGAAACTCTTAGTGTGGTGCTTATGCGATCCACCACCGCCAGCGAGCTCCGCAAGCCTAACGACGCCACCAACGCCGCCAAGTATTCGGTGCAAGTACGGCTCAATTAAATAGGGCACAGTGTTTCTACAACTTCGAGAAACAGGCCCTAGTTTCTGGTGCAGCTTTGATATCTCGCTACGCAGCAGGTGCAAAATTACCGAAAGGATTTGAAAAAGTTCAGTTGCGTTTTGTTGTAATCGGTGCAATGTGTCGTCCATTCTGGATCTTTCTGTGCTGTGTCGTGACGTCTAATGTTGTTTTTGGTAAGCAAAAACGCAGTGTAGTCTTATGTTTGTGAAGTACAAAACTTTACAAGGAAAACAAAAACTGTCTGAAAATATTTTAAACAATAATAAACGACGCAACGGCGCTGAAACGGAACTGCTCTACAACCATTGTGAACGCCTCCAAATGCGCCTAAAACGTGATCATCTGCGATCAGTGCCCTGCAACCACATGGGAAAAGTGTGATGTAATTTGGTGAAGTTAAATGCGCTCCAGTGACTTTCATTGACTATTGTTTCGCGGGTCAAAGTGGTAGGAGGAGAAAAGCCACAGTGTGAACATGAAAATTCGAGAAAAACCAATGCAAACTGTACTAAAGTGTTGTTTAAAATGGATTGTTGCTATGTGCTATGTGTTTGAAGAATGCTAAAGCTTCAAGTATTGAAAACAAGTGAAATAGATACAAATTGTAGGCAAAAATTTGGTATATTACTATGATTCTGGAGGTACTGATGATTGTGAATGTTTGAAACACGCTGATCATAATACGTTGGGCTATATGCCCTTCACAACAAGCTGGTCGTTCGAATTCGACTGGAATGTTGTAAAAGTAATTATTTGAAATAATCTAGTGCACGATTAAAGGATACTTCTATTAGGTCTATGATCTTAAATATCAAAAATCCATAATCCAATAGAAGCATTAGGAACACGCAAGATTTATCTTAAAGGTCTCAGAGGATCGATTCTTCCGATGAAATTATGCAAATTAAAGATTAAGAAGCACATAAATGATTCTCAACCCTTATCAATGACCCATTTTCCTTAGGACGTACCAGAACCATTCGCAATCTATACGGACAGCGATGCTCGAATCGCTTGGAAACGGCTCTCGATACAACGCTAAGGCGAAGCCAGCAACGCTCGGGTTCTAGTGTAAGTATCCCCGTTTCTTGCCTCTTAACGATGTTCTTTTTCACTAACAATACGAATCATTCTCTCCCAAAATCATTCCCAACTATGCCAGTCTATTATCGATTTTTCCGATAACGGACAGCCGCACCGGCCCACACTATTTGATGCCGTCGGTCAACGGTCGCCGTTCAGCAGCAACAGTTACAACAACGAAGAGATACAGCAGATAGTGTCCGAGTACAAGCAAAAGCTAAACAGCCCTTCGAACAGTGTCACGTCGCCGTTGTCGTCCTACTTCCAGCCGTCCAGCAGCAGCAGCAGCAGCAGCCCGGGCGCCGCACAAGTCGAGGTGGCAAACCTGCGCGTCCGGATCCCGCAAAACCACCAGTGGGTCGTGGTGGATCGGTGCCAGTTCATCGAGCATAATCGCACGCTCGACACGAAGCTCGAGTTTCCCGATCTGCAGATCAGTGGGCGCGTGATCATGCACCCGTCCGGTGGACGCTGCGATATGATCCTACGGCTGCGGCGCGCGGGCATCGAGTTTCGCACCATACCGCTCATACCGTCGGGGCTGGGCGAACGCAGCCGGCAGGCGAACGTGCGCACCGATTCACACTTTTCCGAGCCCGGTTTCATCTCCGTCTTTGCGCACAGCTGCGAGGGTCCGAGCGGCATCAAGTATCGCATCAACTCGAAACGGCGCCACTTTTTCAACCGCCAGCCACCGGCAGCGACCGGACCCTCCTACTACGGGCGCGACCGGCGAAGATCGTTGGACTATCTGGACGATGATTTGATCGGCAGCGATGGGCTGCACGATGTGCTCAAGCTGAACGACGGGGACGCACTGTTCCTGTCGCCCTCCACCTTCGTTAACCTGGACGGGGAAGACCGAGAGGGTTTTGGACAGACGGCAGACGGCTCGAGCGCTAATCTTGACCCGAACAGCAGAACGTTCTTTGCCGAGCGGAATCCGTTCTCCTATTCGGCGTACGGCGGTGGACCAGCGTCCGGCAGCTATGGTAATGGTCCCGCCGCCCATGCCAACCCGGACAAGGGCTGGCATAATGTGGAAACGAACGAAGCGTTGGACGATGCATACTCCAACGAAATCGATAACCTCTTCTCGAAAGGAGTGCGCGGTCTCCTTACCACCTACATGCAGAAAGCTCTCCAGCCCGCGATTAAGGAAACGCTCATGGAAAGCATGGGCTACACATTGTCCTACGGATAACTTACGCCTGGATGTTCGGCTGCAGCATGTTAATATGTAATAAATTATTTGTGCTATTTAATGAAAACCCAAACCAAGTATTTTATTACAATTCCATATACTAAGCAATTAGTGCAGCAAAAAGACACTAGCAATGTAAGCTACAGAGAGGGCTCGTTTGATGCTATCTGGCACTACAATTAAATGACTCTGGCGATTGAATGTGATAGTTTCTAGTGCAAGTGCACGAAATTACTTACGCCCTTCTAGGTTAGTGTCGCTATTCAAAAAACTCGGGTCGTTATCCATGTGGAAAGAAGACTGTTTCACACAAAAACAAAATACAAAACATTAGTAGGGAGCCAGAAGTTGACGGAATACACTTACCTCAGTGTTGCTAGTTGCGGATTGTGCCGGATCGGGAGCCGGATTGGCGTTTTTCGAAAACACAAACGTCTTCGGTCTCCCAAAGGCCAAAAGATTGGGTTTGTTCTTCGGAGGTTCCTGTTTTCCCGCACCATTGGCCTCCAGCCCACCTGATTTCAGCTTTTCCAGTTCTGTCTTCAGTTCCTTGTTGCGATTGCTTGCCGTCTCCAGCTGTAGAGCCAGCTTCAATACAGTGGCATGCAGGTCTTCGGCGCAACGTTGCTTCTGAGCGGATTGGCTCTTCCTGTTGGCAATACTCTGCTCGAGCTCGGTCACTTTACACTGGTTCACGTTGTTCAGCTCCGTGAACATGCCATCCTTTCGGGTCTTTTCCTCTAGAAAGCAACGTTCCATGCGATCCACTTTGTTTTCGTAGTTTTTCTTCAGCTCGGCGCAGCGTTGCTGCAAGGTGGCCTTCTCCGTTTGCAGCTGCTCGAAGGCTTGCATCTTTTCGGCAACCTTTTGCTTGGTCTTCGCTAGCTCCACCTCACAGTGCTCCATTTCCTTGCTCCTTTCGGCCATTTCGGCTTGCATTTTTTTGGCGCTTTCCTCGGAACTGGCCGCTATCTTGCGCAGCTCGCCCATTTTTAACTGACACTCTTCGCGCAGTTTCGCCATCTCCGCCGATACCGCCGATCGTTGCTTACTCATCTGCTGGGCCCGAGCGGCCGTCTCCGCAAGCGCGTCACGAATGTTTTTTCCTGTTGGTGTTTAGTTAACAGCATTAAAGCGCCAGTTTGAAAAAAACGTTCATCCAAACCATGTGATGCAGTGCAGACTAATAATGGGTAAAGTTGACAAAAATCCGGAGTCGACTCCTATCCGACTCCGATAAATTAGGAATAGACTCCGGTAGGTAGGTTAACCCTGCATTATTCGGGGTCGGAGTCGGAGTCGTCCGGAGTCGTCCGGAGTCGTCCGGAATCGCCCGGAGTCCTACGAAACAAAGGCCTGTATACAAAGTGCATGCGCAAAGTGAAATACAATTACAAAAACACAACGAAATGAAATGCCTGATCACAAGCACATTAAACCACACGGCTTGTCTTCGATCGACTCTAGACGACTCCGAATGACTCCGTCTCCGATCGACTCCGACCGACTCCGGACGACTCCGACGACTCTAAACGTCTCCGGACTACTCTAACTTTGAACGACTCCAGGCGATTCGGGACGACTCCGCACGACTCCGGGCGACTTCGACTCTGGTGGATCTAGTGGTTCCATTTTGCCGGAGTCGGAATCGAACTAACAATAGTCGGAGTCGGATCGGAGTCGGGGGTGCGCTCCAGAGAGCACAACACTAAGTGCTAGCCTACCTTCTTCCTCCTTCTCGTCAATGCGTTTCCGCAGGTCATCGATAGCGAACCGTAAGGTAACGCTCTCCTTCTTCAGCTGTCTGCGTAGCATTTCGCTCGATTTGATGTGAGCATTGATCGACTCCACCTTTTCCTGCAGCTGCTTTCGCGTTGCACTGTTCTGAGCCTCTCTAAAACGGAAGGTGGACAAACATGGAAAGAGGGATTTAAAACCCGAAACGCAGAAAACAAACCTATACTCCAAACCACTTACATGTTGGCCATGAACGATTCGATCACTGGCTGATCATGTACATCTTTCTTCATCTGTTCCTTCTGCTGTATCGCGTCCTGCAGCGTCTGCATCAGAAGCTTTATTTCCTGATCCTGATGTACATTACGCACTTGCAGCTCCACTGCTTTGACCATGATGGTGCTTTTGTCTTTGTATATCAGTTCCCGAATGTTTTCTAGGATATCGTTGTACGTACCGCCACCAGCTTGTTTCCCGTCGTTGGCTGATGGCGATTGCTGACTGTCCGACATAGTGTAGCTGGGTTTGCTTCAAATATTCAGAGACACACTTACTAATTAACTCTATTTGATTCGTTTTCGACTGTCTCCTGACGGGCTCCTCAAAGCTTGTCTCCAATTTTCAACCGAATGGCGTTCTTTATTTTCTTCTCCAAAGACGAACCAAAATGGCGTCAAATGCGGCACATACTGAAACACACAGTGTAAGGTAGTGCTCTAGAATCAATCGTAAACGACAGACGACAAAGCAAACCTGTCAAACATGGTAAAACACTTGTCGTATGACAAGTCAGATTCTTCTTTTCTATACACCTCGTTAAAGATGTCGTTAGCACACCTTACATATGTGCCTCCTGGTTTAAAACATGCCAAATACACGTAGAAGCAGCCCAATGTATATATTTGAGTATGTAATTAAAATTGTGAGGATTTTATAAAAAAATTTGGATGAAGCTGGTGTGTGTTTGTCAAACAAACAATGCTGGACGACAGATTCTAGACCACTCCCTAATAATACGATCAAGGTTAACAGACATCAGGAGCATTCGTAAATCAAGCAAATGTTCTAAATTAATCGTTTATTCTAGATATGGTAATGCTCAACAACTCCTCAGTTTTTTAATGAACAGGTTTTTTGGATGATGCTGAAATATTTATTTTTCGTTGCGAAAATATTAAATTTGATATTATGTTTTGCAATGTCCTGCGGAAACCTTGAATATTGAGGTTTGTTGACAGCGCATACTACAAAACATGTCCGACCTGGCGCTTTGAAGCGGATTTTTGTTCTCCAATTGTTGCATTAGTTCAAGTTGGAATCCGGAAGGTGTCGGAAGGTTATCAACGCAGTTTTGCAAAAATCCACTCAAATTACCCATTGCTCAAGACATTCGTAGGAAAGTTAGCCAGTGTGTTAGAAATGTCGAACAAAAGCAACAGCAGCAGCCCGAGTGCATACACGGATGGTGGCGAATGTTCCTCCAGCGAGGACCCAGCAGCAAGTCAGCCAGGAGCCATCTGCCAGGAGATGATGCTGCAAATCCAGCAGATGATGCAGCAAGGTAAAACGGCCTCGTTGCTGCAAGTCGTGCAGCTAACGATACAGCACGTCGAGCAACGGAAAGAAATTTCCAAGCTGCAGCAATCGCTCAAGAAAGCTCTGGAGGAGAGAGTGCAAACCAAACGGGACCTTATCGTGCAGCACAACTTTAAAACCAACGTCAAAAATCTGTACGTAGTCCCGGTAGCCGGAATGGTAATACTAACCCTCAAATCGCTTAGCTTACATCTTTTGCTTTGTATCCGTTTCAGCGAACGCCAGAAGCAGTCCGCTTCGTTGCGCTTGCGCGAGAAGCTGGATACTGTCAATGCCATCATTAAAACGAACGACGAGATGCGCGCCCAGCTGAAGGAAGATGATACGCTGGCTCGATCGGAAGTGGACGAAATTCTGAAGGTGCTATCTGATATCACTCCGAAAGGTATGTGCAAATAAGATATAGGCTGCAGAATTGATCTGATGTCTACTCTTTCTTCATGATGGGCCCAATGGCGGACCAGTGTGCCGGCTTTGGCATCTAGTTATAGTGGTTTTCATAGATTCTCATAGTTGTGGTACACTTTCTGGTCTTTTTCTAACTGGAAATGAATTTTACGTGTTGGAAATTCTCCCTTGGGAATAGGAATTTCGTGATGGGAATAGGAATTTACAAAGATCCAGTCCAAAATGGCCATAAGGTCCAATTGGTCCGATTTTGTGGTACAACTCCGATTGGCCGACAACGGTTGCTGTGCCGAAGAAGAAGAGGAGTACAATTCCCTTAATATTAAGTTCTCCTCCTATTTCCCACCGATATCTTAGCTTGGTTGGGCCCCACAGTGCTGCAAAATGTTACTGTTAAGGTCATAAAAAAATCTGACTGACACAAAATCCATGTCAGCGTCCCGTACTCAATTGTGATAACCAGAGGTGATACTCAAAACGATTGGTGTGACCAAAATATGCTTCGTGACATTTTTGCGACCATCTCTTGGTCAGTCACTATGTCATGACTTTTTTTTTACTGTGATCAGTTCTGCAAAATGTCACTGACATAGTCATGACAAATTCTGACTGAAAGAAAGTCATGTCAGCGTCACGAGTTCTGCTGTGATGATCAGAGGTGAGACTCAACTACATAGTTGTTGCGACCATTACATGCTTGGTGACATTGTATGCAACCATCTCTTGGGCAGTCACTTGGTCACGACATTTTCCGTCGGTGATCATCACGATAGTCATGGGAGATATGCGGCGCTTGTGATTGATCCACCAACTGTTTGAGGGTTTGAGATCTCACCCCTGATCATCACAGTTATGTACGTGAGCACTTTCATTGAGTATCAGCAATGAGCATCAAGCTACCATGGATATGTTCATTGTCTTCGTTAGTTAACATTTCGTGATGCTCATGACATTTGGCAGCACTGCGGCCATATTTTCAATATCCATGAAGAAGTCCTAAGAGCACATAACGATCTGAGTAGTCCGGTGCCATTGGATGGCGTGCCTCGGCTTCGAATGTGTTTTGTCTTGCTTCGTTTATGGTATCTTAAGTGTTCTTCGATTCTTTGAAGGCCTTCATATACACATAGAAAGATTGCAGATTAATGACCATCATCTCTGTGTTACGTTCTACCTCGGTCATTCCAATATTTGGAATCTTTTGTTGAAATTTTCTGCTACCATGCTTTTAACAAGATAAAAAGATAAAACACGTGTCAATTTTGTTTTATCAACGCCTAATATTCAATTGTAATGTCCAATTCCAATTCTAGCCGCCGTCCTACAGAACGCAATCAAAAAGGGCGAAGCCATCGTGAAAGAAGCCAGCCAGCAGCTGAGCAATGCTGCGCTGGAAAAGGCCAAACTTCAGCAAGAATGTCGCAACAAGGATTACGAGATGAGATGCGCCGCATCCAGCATGGCCGAAACGGTGCAGCAGCAGAAGGCCGAGCTTGCGGACCTGGTGCACGCCATCCAGGAGAGTCTCGGTCAGCTGGATCACGAACAGCAGTGCCTGAGCGAGCAGGAAAAACGGTGCGACCAGTTGCAATCGGACCTGGCCGCAATGCAGCAAAACTACGAACGCCAAAAAGAAGCTTGGGAGACCGAGCTGAAAAACAAAATGCAGCACTTGGAGAAGCAAAACCAGCTGCTGGACAAACAGTTCAACGATATGAAGTCGAAGGATGCGGAGCACATTGCAAGCTTGACGCGCACACTAGAGGAGGCGATCCGCGAGGAGGAAGCAGCTAGAGAGCGCGTCGAGATTTTGACTGCCAAAAAAAGCGAGCTGGAGAGCACTTTGCAAAACGTAAACCGCAACAATGCGGAGCTGGAACGGGAGATCGAAAGCTGCCAGCGCAAAAAGCAGCAAGAGCTGGAGCTTGTCCGCTTGAAGGAAACTGCCAAAGCGAACAAGGCGACGGCGGCGGCGGCGAAGGAAGCTCCGGTTGCTAAGAAGCCGAATCTTTTGCTGAACGGAAGGCCGAAGCTTTTGATGTTTTCCAAAACTGGCACCAAGGCGCAGGAGCAACAGAATACGAAGCCGGCGGCGGCTGCTGCTGCTGATCAAAACATTACAATTACCAGCGATAGTGATGTAAGTTTCGTTATCTTCTGCTACCTTCTGTACAAACTGTGTAATAATATGGTTGTTTGTTTCTTTTTTTTCAGTTATCCTGTTCTTTCCAAAACTCGGTTTACTTTGATGGTAAATACTAGAACGAGTTTACCATCTTTAAATATTTGTTTTATTGTATTCTTTTAACAGCGTATTAGAATTAAAACGTAATTCTACCATTAGCATTCATACATACCTAGAACTATGTAGCGAATTAATTATGCGATTGCACACTACTGGCCGGAAGAGCACACCACCGATTATTGCAGGTGGTGTAATGGAATGAAGTAAAATAAATCAACATGAACTGAACTGAAACCTAAATGGACCATGAGTTCCTCAATGTATGTTGGGAGTCGTTTCCAGACTTGCAAACAAAAACATACACCCAACCCCATTTGCGTAGAAAGTGCAATAGAAGCTATAAGAAATTGCTCGATGACAGTGCGCGCAAGCTGACCGCGCAAGCAGAAACACGAGCTCGCGGAGCCTAAGACCAGTTCCATAAATTACCGCGCCATCGTTCGGTTGTGGGGCTCGTTTGATGGCAAGCTTTAAACGGAATAAAGCAACAAAAAAAGGCCAAACAACGGACTAGCATCATCAACATCCCCTCTCATCAGCTATCAATCCCCTTCCCTCCGTGCGTTCGGGTGTAGGGGTTCCAGCACCGGTCACTACCGATCGCAAAACCCATTCTCTCTCTCTCTCTCGCCGGCGGCCAGCGCAAAACAAGTTTCACTTTCACTGCGCGAACAACAACGAACGCGCGCGTTCGTGTGCCTCCCGGAATGTCAATTTGCTGTGTGTGTGTGTGTTGGTTGCTGGAGAAATTTCTTGTCCCCAGTACGAGCAAGATCAGGGCCAGTCGGTGATTGACTCCAGGCATCTGTGGACTTACCACCGTTGAAAACAGTTTCCCTTTCTTTTTGGGATTGCGGATTGTCCCAGTGTCACAAACGGACGGTGGCGCCTTAAATCCCGGTGCTGCATTATAGGAAAACGGGTGTGTGTGTGTGTGTAGAACCACTTCTATTGCGCTGCGCCTGCAACGTTACGCTTTGAAATGTCCCGCAACTGGTGCTGGTGGTGTACCGTCGTGTGTGCCGTGGCGGTCGTCGGCACCGGTGTTCGCTGGGCCAGTGTGAGCGGGGCCGTCATTTTGCCCAAAATCCCGGACGTGCTAAACCCGCCCGTACCGGACGGGATCGATCTGGTGCAGCAGTCCGCCTTTCTCGAGAGCACCGAGCAGGATCCGGAAGTGACGCCCGGTCTGTTCCAGGGCGATATGGCGATGGACAACCGCATGTACCGGTACTGGCGCGTGGGCCTGAACTGGGA
Source organism: Anopheles coluzzii (assembly GCF_943734685.1). Lineage (NCBI taxonomy): Eukaryota > Metazoa > Arthropoda > Insecta > Diptera > Culicidae > Anopheles > Anopheles coluzzii. Next base: position 40,654,132 of record NC_064670.1, on the reverse strand, counting down.
CGTGTTTCCGGAGCGGGTGTGGCCGAACGGGACGGTACCGTACGCGATCAGCCCACTGTACGACGTGGACGATCAGGTCACGATCCTGCAGGCGATCCGTACGCTCAACTTCATGACGTGCGTCAACTTCGTGCCGTGGAACGGGAAGGACAAGGACTTTCTGCTGATCTGGCCGATCAAGTATCCGAAGGGGTGCTGGAGCTACGTCGGCAAGATTGGCGGTACGCAGATCGTGTCCCTGCAGCCGCCGGACGATCGCAGCCCGAACTGTCTCGGCAACGAGGGGCGCGCCATACACGAGCTGATGCACGCGCTCGGCATATTCCACGAGCAGTCACGTGCCGACCGGGATCGGTTTGTCAAGATTATCTGGGACAACATCATACCAGGTAAGGGGGAGGTTGAGCCAAAAAGAAGGAAGAGACAATCAATGCAATTTCACTGAATGATAATACAATTTCCATTTTCTTTGCAGCGTTTAAATCGAACTTCGAAAAGCAGTCGCTCAAAAACACCACCTACAGCTTCGAGTACGACTACAACAGCATCATGCACTACGGCAAGAACTACTTCAGCATCGGCAAGGGCAAAACGACGATCGAAACGAAGATGCCCGGCATTAAGCTCGGCCAGCGGCAGGCACTCAGCAAGACGGACTGTCTGAAGATCAACGATCTCTACAAGTGTTTGGATAATCCTAAAATTAGCAAAAAGTACTACAATCTGTGCAAAACGCTCGGCATTTAATGCCCCTATTGTGGTGGTATATCAAAGCGAACGGAAGGGGAATGGGAAAACGAAAGGACCACGGTGGTGTGAGTGATATGTTTCGTTTCCGGCTTTCTTCCGAACCCATTAGAAAGTTAATTTATTATTTCCCAATATTTATATCTGAGGTGGGGCTCTCGCGATGGATGGTCGTCACCCACCGAACCCATAAGCCTTACCCTTTTCGAGTAGAACATAAAATAAAGCTTACACAGCCCAAAAATAGAGGACACACATCTCGGTTTGTTTAGTGTTCTAAAATTAAAATATCTTTATTTTTTTGTATCTTTCTTTTGTCGATTGGACATGGTTTTGTTGTTCCCGGGGTGGCGGGGTATCCCTCCGGCTCTCTATCTCTCTCTCTAAGTAGTAGATCAAATGATGCGGGTTCATACAAATCAAAAAGAAATGTTCGCGTTTCCCTCCCTTTTCTTCTCGCTGCTGCTGCTCCGGGAGGTGGTGGACACAATGGTAAAAGAAAAGTTTACCAACATGGTGGTAAAAACCCTTCCTTCTCCATTTTAGGCTACACTTGGGGCGGCCGTCGGAGGAGGGGAGCTATTACTTTGGAGAGAATCAACGCTCATAATCCTCCCTTTGTTCCTTCAGCCCTTCCCTAATACAGCCTCCTTTCCTACCAAAGCCAACGCGAAACGAGAGTTCCAGGGTAAACGTGGACTTTGCAAAAGCAGCCGTGCGCGCGTTCAGATGTTCTTGATGGAGCTGGTATAATTCTTACCGCAACACTCCGATGATGTGTCCCACCCCGCGCCAGCGGGTAGTGCGCTTTTTAAAGACGACGTTGTGTTCTTGCCCCCGCGTAAGGGACAAACACACACTTAATTTAAAAAAGCCAATGGGTGGGGGCGCTTTCGGTGGGACACATCCACGGTCGGTTGCAAGCGCGCGCGGCATCATCATCATTGCGCGGAATTTGTATGTGCTGCGCGCGTGTTGTAATGATTTTCTGTTGTTATACAGGTGTGTGGTGTGTAGTGGGGAAAACGCACACACGCTTTAGTCATTTATCACAGAGTAATATAAGAAAAAAAAAAGAAGTACAAAACAAAAACCTCCGCATATGCTTCTGTTGGCTAGTAGCGCTTCTGCTAATCTCTCTCTCTTTCTTACTTCCCGCTTTAGAAAGTGTTTGATAATATTAAGAAATACATGCACACACACACATACATTACGACTTTATACTGAGCTGCATTATGATGGTCTACTTTACCTTTGCTTGCCTGAGAGAAAGTAATAATAGTTTCTTTTGTTGTTTTTTTCTTCTAAATATAGTGTGCTCTTTCTTATTCTTGCTGTGTTTTCTTTTGTTTGTCGTTTAATTACGCACACACACACCTGAATTTGTTGGTGGTGATTAGTACACACAATACACCGAGACCGATGGAGAGATATTGGAAATTCGATTCATTCTACGCGACGCGTGTGTGCTGTGGACAGAAGAAGTGTACCCCCTTCTCTCTTTCTATCGCACATACTACACACACGCCCACACTTCTAACTGCATATACTGTGTATCGAAAGTAATGCTCATGAGGGGGGTAAAGGTAATATAGGAGTTGTTGGTTGGGTGATGGTGTGTCCTAGCTTTTACATAATTCTGTGACCACTATCATCATCACCCGATTTACTAAAGTCAAATGAAATGTGAAAGTGTGGGTGGTGGGTGGGTATTTGGGCGCTCGCCTGAAAAACGCCAATTCATTAATGCTGTGTAATATTATGCATGTGGATTTAAAAGAAAGTAACCCTATCGGATAATAACAGGCGGCGCGCGCGGGAGTGGGATTTTCAAAACGAAAAATAGCGCGTTATTATATCAATAATTATAAAAATAACTAAAGACAACTGGAACACGAAGAAACAAACGAGCGGTGGCGGGGGAGGGGGGTGGGTTATAGGGCGCAACATAAAAAAGGTGGTCCTAAACTGAACTTAAGTTTCTATTCGTAAGGAATTAATTGCAAATGAATGCATTTACAGATCCACGCGCGCACGTTTCTTTTCTTGTACGTTAAAAACAAAATCCAACGAAGTGTGTGTGTGTACGTGTGTGTGTTGGTGAGTGTGAGAGAGTGTCCCACACATCCACACACCCACACACCACTCGCGTCGTGTCTCCGCACACTTCACTTAATCGTCGAACCGGGTGTGTTTGGTGGATCGCGAGTCGTAACTACTGCTGGCGCCACCATAGCCGCCGCCATTCGAGTAGCTGCTGCTACTGCTTTCGTACGGTCGCTTCGCGCCACCATAACCGCCGCCGTAGCCGCCGCCGCCACCACCGCCATATCCGCCACCGTAACCACCGCCGTAGCCGCCGTTGCCGCCGCGGAAGGTTCCGTAGCGCCGGGTGCTACCGCCGCTGCCGCTGGCCGTCTGGCTCCAGCGCAACAGCTCGGACGGTATCTCCTGCTTGGCTTCCTGCAGGATGTTGACCAGCTCGCGCGCCTGCTTGCGCTCGGCCATCGTGAAGAAGGTGTACGCCACGCCGGTTGCGTTCGAGCGCCCGGTACGTCCGATACGGTGCACGTAATCTTCCGTCTGCTGCGGATAGTCATAGTTGATGACCACCTTGATACCGTCCACGTCTGCAGGGATATAGCAGTGACGCACGAGCGAGAGGGAGAGAAGCGTACAGAAATAAGGAGAAAGAAATACAGCGTTAGATTCCTGCTGGTCTTGCGAGGTTTGTGTTCGTTTTGGTAGTTTTTACTTGTTTATGTTTTTTTCTTTAAAAAAAATTGAAGTAAATATATGCAAGCGACCTACTCAAACTTCACTATTTCCTACTCGTGAATGATGTGTGTTTGATGGATTTTGGCGATGAAAAGAAAAGCCAATCAATGAAAAAGCAAATAAAAAAGGATTAAACTGATCCCACCGTTTGATGGATGTGTGTGTAGGGGGGAAAGGAGAGCTTTCCAGGAGTTTCTGATAGCTTTGGGACACTTTAAACTCTTTCTTACTTGAAATGAACTTTTTGCAATGGGAATTGGACTCTCTAGCAGCCTTGTTGTTCGACAAATCCAATAGGAATTTCCAACGAGCCTGTCCAAAAAGGGTGCGCCATAGAGTTCAATTTACACCTAATGAAATTCACTTCCAATGGGAAAAGAGTCTAGGAAGTGTCCCACAACTATGAGAACCCCTGAAAAACACTGTAATGCTTGTTTTGTAAAGAACATTTTAAAACGCATTTCTATACGAATTTACAGTTTCTTCCACAGGATGTGAGTGTATCTTCCGCGAACAAAATATACGCTGCAACGACACTGCGAGAGACGTTCGTTGAGTTTTGTTTGTGCTGAAGATGATGGATAATTTTCGAGTGAAATTTAATAGCACTGGCAGAACACGGAATTAGTTGACATTCGTGCCAGCGACTCTATACTCGGTAGAAAGGATGAAGAATTAAAATGTTCATTAGCATTGCTCGACGGGGGGTTTGGTGGGGAGTTTAAACAAAAGGATGGGAAAGTAAAAAAAAAACAAAGAAAAGCGATGATATGTGAAATACAATCGAACAAGCTTACGGATTAAAATGAGTAGCGAATCTATTGAAGGGGGAAAAGGATTATAGAAAAATGCGTTGCATTCAAATGAACTTTACCCTGCTCAAACAAAACATTGTACACAAAAGCTACCCTTTTGTCTCTTCTACATGACTTGGCGTTTGGCAACACGATTAGATCTTCTAACATAACTGACCAGATAATAGGAGTGTACTCTTAATCAACCATGTTAGAGAAGTGAACAGAGTTTCCCAGACGTTCTAACCTTTCCCTGATCATTTATAATATGCGTATGATGTGTATGTAGTGTGATTAGTCGATAAACTCTAATAATATAATAGTAAAAGAACTTCAACATAAGTATGAACAGCACAAAATACAAACCGTCACTAATTATATGTTCATCAGAGCCTTTCCAGTGGAGTAAACACAGCGTTACTCCTTTTTGTTCTCACACATACGTTAGTGCTCTTTCCACAATCCCCTCTCACTCGCTCACAATCGAGCGCGCGCAACGGTAAAACGAACGTATCTCTCCGCGCGTTCTGAAGATGCACAACGCGCACACCCCCTCTACTACCATCATCATCGTCGTCCCCGTTTAGTAAGGGGCGAAAACGGGACCCACGTATCCCATCCGAAACTCGCGGGGACGCGTTTGAGGAACGCTCAAGTTTGGTACCACGCAGCGACGACGAGTGTGTGTCGATCTCGCGTCGAGTGCGCGGTTGGTGGCAAAGGAGAAGATGATTGTCGTGTGTCTTTCTTGAATACCGCCACTACTACTACTACTACTATTACAGCTGCGATTCATGGTACTGCGCGCGTTCAACAACCAGATTACAGAGCATAGCCACCGCCTTCCATCCCCCGGGTTTGTGCCTTGTGCTACACGTCCAAAACGGTCGATGCTATTCGGACCACCACCACCGCCGTAGAGGGGATGATATGGACGTCGGCGTAGCGGCGGCTTGCGGCGATGTGCTATCTGTGCTGCTGCTGCTGATGCTGCCCACGGTCAACAACACGGTTTTCTCATTTTGCTGTCTTCGTGCTTGTGCGCTGACTCAGCAATGGGATTGGTTGTGTGTTTTATCCTGGACCGAGCCGTGCTCCGAGCGCGCTTCTGGTTGTCTTGTGCGTTATTTGTGAAGTGAGTGTCTGTGTGTTTCCATCAGAAAGTTGAGGATTGATCAAACCACCATATCACGCAGTATCCCGAGACCGCATATTCTTCCGTACGCAATTCCGGAACACACGCGCATCACATTTAACAAAGCCGAGTGTCCGCGTATTGGAGCTGTCGACGCGCTTTCAGGGTTTGTGCGGTGTCAGTTGATTCTTTTTGGTTTACGAGATATAACTTTTATTACCTGCCCTTCGAGAATAGTTCAGTTGAAATTGTGCAAAGGTAAGGTCCCTTTTGTTGATAGGATCATATCGTTATGTTAGTACTTTTCTCGAAAATGGATCGCCTCTTCGTATCGATTGATCGATAATAAAGATTTACTCATTTTAGGCACAATTATCTTAGTATGACCTAGTACTTGCTGTCGTTAATATCGGATCCCGATAGCTCGAGGGAAGGGATATTTCACAACCGTCGATCGCATGTTCGACCTCCTTTTTCTCAAGGGTCTATATGATGTCGAATATTGAGGCAGATTCGTTTTGTGCACCGCATTTTCTCCTGTGACTTTAATCCTGATGATGATACGAGTGTGTGTGTGTGCGTACGAAAGCACTGATAGTAGTAGTAGTCATGTGTTTTAACGCAGTATATACTCAATGTGGTGGTACGTTCGTCGGGCGAACTGCTGCAGTGAGCTAGTCTCTCGTTTTAGCGCGTGCCACCCCAAATCCCATCACGGAGAGGGAATGGGCCACTCAATTGCGCAATTGGAAGGTAGCACACTACAGCACAACACCACCACGTGTGAAGAGGCCGTTTCAAATCGGTAACACCTTTGCCCCTGGCGAGGATATTGGTATCGTGACCATGTTGCATCTCTGTCACTCTCACTCCCTTTTTTTTCATATTTTAGGGCCATTTTTTGTGTGAAAGGTTTTGGCACCGTGTAGTAACATACACTTTTCCCGTCCAGTACATTTTTTTTTTCATGAATGCGCACCCACCACCACCACCAGCATAAACGAGCGCGTGCGCGCGCACACGACGCCAATACCAATTGGGTTTGGGAGAGGCGATCGAGACGCGCGATTTTATGTTTGCGCCGAGTGTAGTCGGAGGAAGTGTTTGATGTTGGTGCACACGTGTGTGTTCATTGTACGGGCGAAACATATGTAAAACAGCGGGCTGAGATGTACTTTTGCTCACTATCCCCACCACAGCAGCAAGATGGTTCGGCCTCTGTAAAAGAAAGTACGACACGAGATCGGGAAGAAGAAGAAGAAAGCGGAAAAGTTGAGTAAAGGGAGCTTTGTTTTGCTGTTCGCCGAGACGCGTTTCGTTATAGGAGGGGACACACAGGGAAATAAAAAGGGAGAGCTTAAGAGACACACGCGCGCGCACAACAACTCTCATCATTTGCCCGTAAGAAAGGCGATTTACACAAGGGAAGATGGTAGCTTTTGATGATCTCTTCGCTCGATGATAAGGAAACATTAAAGGTACATATTTTGCCGCTACATGTTAAGGATGAAAACTAGAACCGACAAAGAACACGTGTTCTCGCGCTACAATGCTTTTTTCTATACTCAACTCGCGTTATTTTTTCGTACGTGGAAATGGGGAAAGATTGAAAGAACAAAACATCTGCTGTGTGTGCGCAAGCACGCTTATCGTTGCAAAGCATGCCCGTGCGCAAGCACACCGTGAGGAAAGGCTCACACTACAAACATTGCTTGGTGTGTGTTAATAATGATTGGTTGACATCATCATCATTGATTTCATCAGCCACAAAAGCTCATTCGCTGTTGCCATGCATACGAATAACCTTCCACGCTGGTTCGCGTTCATACTGTTTTCTCATTCAAACTCATTCGCAAGTGACGTCGTTTATATACGGGTGCCGTTCATTTTAGATACAGTTGATGGTATACAATTTGTAGGCAAGAGAAAAACGTAACCAAAACACTTACCCAAACCGCGGGCGGCCACATCTGTTGCTACCAGGATGCATGAGCTGGAATTGCGGAAGCGGCCCAGGGCGCGTTCGCGCTCCTGTTGCGATTTGTCGCCGTGCATCGATACCGAGTCATAGCCGTAGCGCTTGATTTGCATACTTATCCGATCGCACTGGCGTTTGGTGGTGGTGAAGATAAGAATTTTGCCCGGATTGCCTTCATGGTACAGTTCCTCCAGCAGTTTGCCCAGCCTACGCCACGAAGGATGAAAAGGGGTACACGGTGGACAGAGAGAAGAAGGGGGAAGAGAAAACATATAAAAATACGTTAGCATTGGACCCACTGTGGAATAACATTGTGCCCGGTGATAATTCGAGACGAGACGGGCCTTTAGCACCAGCTGGCTGAGTACACTTACTCTGGGTTTTTGTCCTTCTCGGCAATAACGCGCACGTGCTGCGTAATGTTGTGATTCGCCGACAGCTCCAGCGAACCGACGTTGATCTGCACGTAGTCGCCGAGGAAGTCACGCGCCAGACGCTGCACCTCCTTGGGCCAGGTGGCGGACCACATAAGAATCTGACGATCCGGCCGGACGTGATCGAGGATCTTGCGGATTTGCGGCTCGAAGCCCATGTCCAGCATGCGATCGGCCTCGTCCAGCACCAGGTACGTTACCCGCTGCAGGGTCGTGGTGCCGGACTCGAGGAAATCGATCAGCCGACCGGGCGTGGCGATCACGATCTCGACGCCGCGGCGCAGGTCCGACGCCTGCGGTCCCTTGCTCGAGCCACCGAACAGGCACGTGTTGCGAATGTACGACGACGAGCCGAACTCGGTCGCGACCTGCTGGATCTGCTGCGCCAGCTCGCGGGTCGGGGCCAGCACGAGCACCAGCGGTCCGCGCACGGACGGGTCCGGCTTCTGGTGATTGATGTGCACGATCGCGGGCAGCATGTAGGCGAGCGTTTTGCCCGAACCGGTCTTGGCGACGCCGACCATGTTCAGGCCGCTGAGCGCGATAGGCCAGCCCTGCGCCTGGATCGGCGTCGGGCTCTTGTACCCCTGCCGGTCGATCTCCCGCTTGACGTAGTCGGGTATTTCGATCTCGTCGAACTCGGTGATCGGTTTCGGGCACTTGCCGATCAGCGTGATATCGTGCTTGGCCAGGTAGCGATCCACCTCCTTCTGCGAGCGATTGCGCACGATCGAGTTCTCGTGGTAGAAATCTTTCTTGAACGGGGCCAGCGTCATCTTGCTCCAATCGATCTTGGTCATCCCGCCGGCATCCGCCCACTTATTGCGGTACCCGCCGCCGCCGCCTCCTGCACCGCCACCACCGAAGCGACTACCGCCGCCTCCATAGCCGCCGGCGCCGCCACCACCACCACCTCCACCGTAACCACCACCACCGGGGCGCGAACCGGTCGTTCCAGTTCCGCGCTTGAACTCGGTCCCGGTGCGCTTCACACCGTGGTACGGTTCCTTCTTGTAGTCTTCTCGCTCGAATCTCGGAGCCCTTGAAGGATAAAACGATATAAAAAGATACAAATCATGTGATATTTTCCTCTTGCAAAATCTCGCTCGGTTACTGTTACTTTCAACTGATGGTTCAGTTCAGTTTCTCTCTCTCTCTCTATCTCTCAATATCTCTCTCAATATCTCACTCTCTTCGGTTTCGATTAAAGATCGTATGTGTGTTTTTTTTTAATTAATAGCTTTTATGGGTTGGTGGTTGCAAGCTAGGAGAGTCGATTTACACCTAATGGTCATGATAGTTAGGTCAGTGTACATGCGTGTGCGAATCAGAATTTCTAATATTATCATATCTTCCACCGCTAGCAACAGCAGCAGCAGCAGCAGCGGCGGCAACAGTAGCAGCGCATGCTCATTTCATCGCGACAGACTGTGCGAGAACTCGCGCGAACTGCTCGGCGGCACAGAAGAAGAAGAGGACATACTTTTATCGCTGCCATATCGATGCAGTCGCTGGTGCGGGGGTAGCTTCGCGAAGAACGGATGGTCGAGCGCCTCCAGCAGCGTGATGCGATCCTTCGGATCGTACTCGAGCATCTTCGCGATCAGATCAAACATCTGCATGTGCTCTGGCGCATCGGACATGGCGCTGCGCATCAGCGGCTTGCAGTTCTGCAGCACGTACCGCGCCTCGGACGTTTTCTCGTCCCAGTCGAGCTTGCCGTGCGGGAAGTATCGGGTCGGCGTTTTCTTCGCCATGTGGTACGGTATCGGGCCGAGTATGCGCTCCATCATGGCGAGGTGTTCCCGGTTGTCGTGCGTTTGGAACAGCGTGATGCCCAGGTACAGTTCGTAGATGATGCAACCGATCGACCACACGTCGCACGGCTGCGCCCAGCCCAGCTCGAGTATCACCTCCGGTGCTCGGTAGTGCCGCGTCGAGACGATCGTGCTGTGGTACTCGTGATCGAAGATGGCGTTGCCGAAATCGATCAACCGAATGTCGCTACAGTTGACGTGGCGCAGCTCGCGGTTCTTCCGCGTCGTCCTGCTGACGACCGTGTTGTACTCGGAGTTTACGAACAGTATGTTCTCCGGCTTCAGGTCCGTGTGCGTGAGCTTGATGCTGTGCAGAAAGTTGACCGCAAAGCACAGCTGGTAGGACATGTGCCGGACCTGCTCCATCGGGAATGGCTGGTACTTATTGTCTTTCATGAAGTCGTACACGCTCTGGCCGAGCATCTCGAACGCGATGCAGATGTGCCCGTGGTAGTCGAACCAGTCCAGCATCAGGATGCACAGGTGCCGGCCGGCCGGATCTTTGGCAATGATCTCCTCCAGCACATTGATCTCCAGCTTGGCCGTCTTGCGATACTTGTCCACATTGCGTATGATCTTCAGCGCGATCGTGTGCTCCTTCTCCACGTCCTTCGCCTTCACGACGCGCCCGAACGTACCTTCACCTAGGGTAGATAACAGTTTGTATCTATTATGTACTACATCACCAGGTTGGTATATCAAATGCCCGTGGGAGTCGTTCTTGATGGGGCTGTGCCGTTTCGTCACTTCCGGCCGGTGCTCCCGCTGCTCGCGCTCCCGATCGCGCTCTCGCTCTCGCTCCCTTTCCCGGTCGCGTTCCCGCTCGCGCTCTCGTTCCCGCTCTCGATCGCGTTCCCGCTCGCGCTCTCGCTCCCGCTCGCGGTCTTTCCGGGACGTCCGATGTGGCTGTGGCTGCTGCTGTTCGTGGCGCCGCGACGGTTTCTCTTCCCGATATCTGTTCTTCCTGTGGCCGCCACCGGTGGACCCGACACTGCGCTGGTGGTGAGACTCTTCCGAGCGCTTCCGTTTTCTACGGGACGAGCTTGTGTTTGATATCCGCGCACTCTTATAGCAGTCCCCGGATTCTGTATGCTTCATACGCTTCTCCTCGTACCGGCCGCCGACAGACGCCCTGGACCCGGACCTCGAATGAAGCCTGCGTTTTGAGCGTGGCATCGCTGTCTGTGTGTTGGTTGATGCTGATATGTGGACAGATTTACGAGAACAAGCACCAAAAAACGTATCATAACCGACTCTGGACGGTTGATGGGAAAATAGGTTTTGTTTTTTTTTATCTTCAAAGGTTTTTCAGTGATTTTACTTCGGGCCGCTCGAAAATGGGCGCACTCTTGGCTAACTACTTTCTCTATTTCACCACGCGCTTGTGTGTGCGCCCTTCCCGTGCCACTGTATGAATTCTACAAGCCAACACACAACCAACCAACGCCGTTCAAGGCGCAATGGCGCTTATAGGCGTTCGCACGCATGCACTCTCACACACACCACACTATTCATGTACAATTTTTACCCCCAGTCGAATTTTCTTCCCTTCATCTCACGCTAAATTCAAACACACGCACACACGCAAAACCCGTACTACACCACAGCCATCGCTTCGCACATACGCACACCAGCAAAACACATGCGAGCGCGTAATGTGTGCGAGCGAGCGAAAAACGTGCCATCAGGCAACACTGCCCCGTAACCCTCGCTCAATCTTTCTCTTTCACTCTCACGTGCTTTCCATGCCACCCGAGAGCACGGCTCGAATGACGCCTCGTGGTGGAAGTAATCCCGTCATCGACAAAGCAGATATGTGTGTGACTAACGGCAGCCATCTTGATTCTTGCAACATGGCGAACCAAGGCCAAATAAAATCAACCTACGAATGCTGCTTTTTTCCAACACCGCACGGCAACTTTCGGCCGCTCAAAAATACGCTGCGGAACGTTTCACTTGCCACAAGCATGAATGACCCAGCTAACTATTAAAAAGGTGCAATTTTCAACCCCCTTTTTTACAACCACGCCATAACCACGTGCAAACCGCACCACATCTGGGGTGGCAGCAGCAGCACCTGGGGCTCTGGCTACACCGCTTGCTTGCTTTACACGAGGGAATTTACTTACATGTCTAAATCGTCCTCGAAACCTTCCTTGCTGATGGGAGTCGAATAAAATCGACTGGTACTGGCTAACGCTGCCGAAGGAAGAAGAGTCCGGGAACGGTCGCAGTAGGACTGACGTCGGGTTGTAGGTACTGCGATGACTTCCGGGATTCGCAAGCGACTACCGAAACTGGCCGCTGATGATGTACTGCAAAATGAGCGAACAACAGTCATTAGCGACCGGCGACACACCTGACCCCACATGGCTGCGAGGTATTGTGCTGATGGTATTGGCCCGCTGACGATTTTTCACTACACTGCTCAGCCCCCCGCAGCTTTCCCCACTGGCCAGCACAAGAAACGCCACTCACGACAGAAGCGCACCGCCCCAGATGCTTACCTAATCACGGTCAATCTTCGAAAGAAAGCCACGCTGCCACACTTCAGGAAGAAACCTTCCTGTTTGCATGGGGCGAAATGTAGGGTACGTCTACACCACGGCAGAGCAGTTTGACAGTGGGTACACGGAAGCAGGCGAATGTTTGACAATGTCTAGGCGAAGTGAAAACACACAGCCTACGCTTTGCAATGGCAGTTTTAGCTACATTAACTGTTTTCAGTTGATGAATAATTGATTCAGATTGAAATAAAAATAAAAGTCACTTAACTCAATTCCATTCAGTCACACAATCATCGTTATAGGTCTCGACTTTTACCACTATTTACTATTTGCTATTTCAATTGATATTATGATTAATTGAACCCGGTCAATGGTTTAGGGTAGTGGAAACGCTGATCCGATACGATTTTATCGGACGAAATTTATATGGGATTTGACAGATAAAGTCAAACGTACGATTCCGTCGTACGACGGAACCAAGGTGTATTTATTTAGAAGGTACATTTTTAGCGCGTTTGCCGGGTGCCATCATTGAGAATTGTTATGTCAAATAGCAGATAATTTTCCACACATCAAACCAGCCCTTTCCTATTTTAATACCGGAGCTCCCAGTATTGTTATGTCAAATCGTGAAATGTCAATTTGTTCTGAAGCGTTTCATCTCCTAATATCCATACACCTTGCGATGGAATCATTTTTTTAATTCCGTCGGATTGATGCAACTGATTTTATCTGTCAATGCTATTATGCGTGCGCAAAAATCAAAATTGTTTGATTCTGACGCATGCGGTTTAAAACTGTCACCCGCAGCGGGTGTGAAATTCATACATTTTCAGAAAAAAAAACCTTATATAGGAACAACATCAAATTATTTCTATTATAATAGTTAAACCATTCAAATCATCCACATAATCGCAATATGAAGCGAAATACCGTTTGACAGCAGTATCTGCAAAGGTTTCAAAAAATCCAATTGGCATACAATTTGCGGGTGAATTTTTTGCCACTCGGCATTCCGTGTAGACAGACCTTTCGTGTGCCACGTACAAAGGTAAACAAGGCTGACATGCATTGAACGTCAAGTTAGGAAAACAAAAGATTTCTGTTTTCTCCCGAACATACGATCCACAGTTTAATTATTAAAGTAATTTGGAAAAGAAGGCCCAAACCACATCCACCATGGAAACTCCAGAGGTTCATATCGATGTGAGTGGAAACATGGAAACGCCACCGGACACCAAATCCGGTTTCAACCTATCCTCGTAAGTGTGATGAAACGGGTGATGCACCCGATCGTATGACGCATCGACAGGAATAACACAGATGCATTCCCTTGTTCTACCAGGTTTACCAACTTTTCCACCCGCATCCCGAGCTTGTGGGAGCTGTTGCGCCTAAGCCGGCAGAACATTCGCCCATGGTCAGAGTTTCTACAAACGTCCAACTTCAAAACGGTGGCAAATGTGTCCCGCCTCACGAACCGCATCATTCGCAATCTGGCCTACTTTCAAAGCAACTATCTGTTTGTGTTTCTGGGTCTGATTGTCTATTGTTTGTAAGTGGAGAGGAGCAGTGCGAAAGCGCGGTTTCCCACGTATCCAATTTGCCCCGTGCCCCCAGCTAATGTGCTTGCTCGTTCCATTCCAGGTTGACCTCACCGCTCATACTGATAGTGCTGGGGGCCGTGTTTTATGCTTGCTACAAAATCAAACAGAACAGCACGCCGGTGGCATTCTTCAGCAAGCAGTTGAACACGAACCAGCAATGTATTGCGGTCGGTGTCGCCTCCGTGCCGGTGCTGTATCTGGCCGGGGCCGGTGCCGTCATGTTCTGGGTGCTGGGTGCCTCATTCTTTGTGATATCACTCCACGCGGCCTTCTACAATATCGATGCGATCGTGACGGAGGACACGGAAACGTTCCTCTCCGAAACGGTGTGAAGGGGATGGCAGTGACGATGCCGAACGAAATCAGCTGTGGGATGATCCTGATCAGCTGTGTGAAGCTTCGTTGCATAGCTTATTGCGACAATTTGATTTGAAAAATCAATTCTCCTTCCTTAGCTGTGCGTATGGTAGAAAAGAAAAGCTGTCAGAAAACTAAGATGGGTTGTTTTAAAAATTTAATTCCGCATACCTTTTTTTATATTGCACCTTTTATATGCAATATTTTGATAAATTCGAACCTGCACCAATGAACGCTGTGGAAAATTTAAGCAACGAAATTGTGAATCCAATTGAAGGAAATGCACTTTACGTATTTATTTGTTCTCGCAATTTCTACTAATCGTGCACCAAGCGCAAATATGTATTTATAATTTCTCAAAAACTCCAGCAACACCGTGGTAAAGATAAATATCAACGTTTATTTCAAAACAGATTTTTTTCACATAGTTTACAATAAAAAAAACACGAAAGTTCTTCTCTTTCGAACGAACAAGCTGCGTCTCAAAATTAGTAACGATTAGTAACAAACCACACACCCTTTGATGGACAATCGGTACGGTGAAGCCGACAGTACCGTTCTGCTCGTTCAGTTGAAAACCAAGTCGTTGTAGTTGCTCAGCACATGGTACGCCGACACACGGCAGCTGGTGGTGGTACGGACCACAGTCGTACGATCGGCACGCTCAAAGTTTGCCTTCACCGTTTCATAATAGCGACCATCGCTGCGAAACAAGAAAGGGCAACATGATAGTGAAAGTGTGAAAGAAACAATGCAACCCCGAACCCCAGCTTACCTCAGCACCAGACAGCGCAGCTTCAAGCACTTGACGCGCAGCAAATCGATCGCCTTCTGGCTCTTGTCGGAGAAGCGCAAGTTCTCCGGATCCCAGCGAAGCTCCAACCGCTCCAGCTTGGTGCAGTGCGAGCCGATCGTATCCATCAGCTGGTCGACGTGTATGTTGCCGCCCAGCCGCTCGGTCGTGCCCATCACGATGATGCGGATGTTGGTCAGTATCGGCATGATCGACATCCACAGCTGGTCGGTGATGTGCGTCATGCCGGAAAGCACGCACGCCTGCAGCTGCGCCCCGTACCGGGTAATGAACCGGGCCAGCGCCTCGTCCGAGATGTTGTCCGACGAGTCGAGGTCCAGCGCGATCAGCGACTTCGGGTTGCCGCCCTCCATCCACGCCTTCAGCACGGAATCGTTAAAGCCATTGATCTGGCCCGCGCTCAGGAAGCGCAGCGTCGGGATGCGCGTCAGCAGGTCGATCAGACACTCGGTCGACAGGTCGGTACCGGAAATGTCCAGCTCCTGCACCGAGCACTTGTCCCATTCCGCCTGCATCACGTACTCCGACTTCAGGCTGGTACCGTTCATCAGCAGACACTTGAGCTGCTTCGAGCGGGCGAGCAGCGCCTTCAGCGTCGAGCCGGTCACCTTGTTGCAGTAGTTCACCGCCAGACACTCCAGCTGGATGCAGTTCGAGCTGAACGCGTCGATGTGCGAATCGTCGATGAAGTTGATGCCGTACAGGTTGATCACGCGCAGGTTCGGCGTGGCCGACTTGAGCTTGTGCACGTTGATCACCTCGTAGATTTCTTCCTCCTCCTCCTCGCACTTCTCGTACGTGCCGATCAGGTGCAGCACCTCCAGCCCGTTGATGAAGTTGTAGATCTTGCGCATGAAGCCCTCCATGAAGATCACCTCCGACAGGCAGATGCACATGTACCGCAGCTTGGCCGGGAAGGCTTGCATTTCGCTAAAGTCGTGCAGCTGCATAGCTGAAGGAAAAACACAAACAGAAAAGAGGGTATTAGATAAAGTACGATCATGGTGGCAATCCTTCGCCCCCACCTACCCGTCGAGAAGTCGAGCAGCATGTGCGTCAGATTCGGACACTTGGAGGACAGCTCGTGCAGCACGGTGTGCGTGATCAGCTCGATCGGCAGCTCGATGTAGCGCAGCGACGGTCCGAACCGCACCGAGATGAGCTGCAGCAGCGACTCGAGCGATCCCACGTGCAGTCCCGACACTTCCGGCCGCAGCGACACATTCTTCCACAGCTGCGTGTTGTAGGCGATGGTTCGCCAGCGGCGGCACACCGTCGCCATGCGACATATCTCCAAATGGCTCAGGTAGGAAAAGATGTGCAGGATTACCTTATCCGGAAGTTTTTCGATGGACTGCGGGTACAAGATGGGAACATTAGAGGGAGCGGCGGTAGTGTAAACGATTTCAAAAGCAAGCCAATCAGTAACATGTTCGGTGCATGCAGCCAAGCAAAAACGAAGGAAAAAACAGATAGTTTCACATAAGTTATATGTCCTTCAAACACACACACACACACGCACCGTATTAGCGAACGGGCTTTTGCCATCTTCGGTGAAGTACAGCTGGGATGCTTCCAGTGCCACTTGATTCCACACATCGCTCGAAAGATCCATCGTTAATTAAAGGGTTTTTTTTAAAAGGATTTTCCCCTTCACACAACAAAAGGTCCCTTGTTTTTGCACAGCAGCTACGCGAGCCAAACGTCCGAATTTTCCGAAAGGGAGTGAAAATTTTGACATTCGTAACGTGGAAATGCGGTCCGATCGTAGTGTGCGTAGCAGAAGCTCTTCCCGTTGTTGTTAGCGACACACAAAGAGAGCAACAGAGAGTGTGTGAGAGAGAGAGGTCAGTTTTATATGCTAAGATGTGTTTTAATAAGCGGGAAAATTCAGAGGCATTCCTTAGATGCTCTCCCAAAATGTTGACTGGCCACTGCGTGCGTGAATGTGTGTGTATCATGCTAAATTTAAACAATGTGACGCGCTTACGGCGAAATCCCAGTGTTTGGGTAGACCGATGCTCATGCGCCGTCAGCTTGAACCAAAGTCCCCATGTGGTACGCGGTCCGGATCGGTTCGAAAACAGGCGATCGAGCGTGTCTCGGTGTGTGTTTGTGTGCGTTAGTAAAGAACATGCGTTCCAGGTTGACTACATGGCTGGTAGTATGCGATATGCGAATGAAAGAGTTATCATGGCACGGTTGTCATGGATACGGATTAGCGACAGGATCGTCCCGTAGTGATTAATGCGATACTAACCGTTCCATCGCTAGAGCCAAAGAAAAGCTAGGAAAATAAGCAGATGGAAAATAGTGATAAATAAAAACAAAATGATAAACAAGCAGAAACAGAAACTGCAAAGCAAAGCTGAACGATGAAACGCTCTTTCGTAGCAGCGCCGTTGGATTTGAAACGCACTGCTTGGGTGGATAAAGCCGATCACTTACCATGCGGCTCCTCCGGAAGCTACCGCTAGAGAAACTGTCACTATGGACTATGGAAAAATCGATCGCACTCCATGCTTGCATTGTTTGTGTTTAAGAATAGGCTGTGGTGGTACTGGTTGGGTGGGTTATAGAACTCTATTAGAATAAGTCGGTGCAGTTTTGCTACCATTGGCATCATTGCGTGGCGTTATTGTGAATATCGTTTCCGTTATAAATCTCAAAGCTTGTGCTACTGGTCATGTGATTCGAGTATTTAGGTAAATTTCAAATTTTTTAACACATTCTGCGCATGCCAAGTCGATTTTAATTGAAAAAAAAATAAATTGTTGCCCTAACATTTTCTTTAATTAAAAACAGATGTGTTTAACTAAGCGACGAACGTTTTCCAAATCAAATAAAATTCCATAATTGCTTCATAATTTACGCGAATCACTACGGTTGCACTTGTGGATGTGTAAGTTAAATTTATGCTTCATTCAGGCAGGCAGATACTGAAGCTCCAATTGATTTACGATCCATCACCAACGGACGTGTCACTGTACACCATTAGTACATCACACTTAATCGTCATTAAACTGATGATTAAGTCACCCGGTCGTACAAAAAAAAAAAAAAAATAAAGGGAGAAATGAAAACTCATTCCCAACTCACCACGACCGCGAATCCACTATACTGCTACTGCTTGGCGGCACACACTTTACGCACAAAGGCGATACACCGTACTGTCTGGTGCGGCCGTGAGTTCCGATCAGAATGCCGGCCCGATCGCGAATTAAGCGGTGCGAGAGTTCCACACCGAAACAAATTATAATTAAAAGTGATGTTTTGTTTCAATGTATTGGCCGGCGTTTTTCGTCGATTGTTGGGGCGGTTGGGGGTGGGAAGAATCGGAATAGAAGGAAACACAGTAAACGGGACATTGTTTCTGTTATCTTTCTTGCGAACACGAACGAAAGCTACCGTGGTACGTATAGAGCCAATATTAGCTTTAGAGAGTATTTTACAAAAAAAACTTGAATTACTTAAGCCAGTTGGGTGAATTGAATAATATTATTCCGAGTAATTTTTAAAAACATTATTTAAAAAATCTTAAGGCATAACTTTGTGAACAAATTCCCAGTACAACCCAAGCTTGGTTTGATCCGAATTCATAAAATAAACCCACCGCAAGAAGGCGAACCATTTGCAATGTTTCACCCAAGCTTTGTTTATTTATTAATGTACATTTTTCCACTCAACCAGAAATCCTGCCCGCATTCTAGCACACGCACGCTACTGGTCTTCCTTCCTTGAGGATGCTTTACCGCCAAACACCGATCACATCGCGAAATCATTACGCTGCTTACGATCATCGGCAAGAACGAACATGTCGTCACGTCTGGCGGTGGTGCCAATTGTGTCGTGTTTCGTTTCTTTGCTGTTTTGTTTTGCTCTGTCTTTTTTTGTCGGTTTCGTTTCACTAGTCGCAATGGAACGAGTCAACACGTTGGACTTTCGTCAACAATTTTAATGGCCGCTCATGGGGCGGGAGGGGAGTGGAAAGGGGAAACTTGCCCATCTCAGTCGGGATTCCCGTCGTTGCCATTGAACCGCACTGCTCGTGTCGAGTGTTTCGGTGTGTGCGTTCATGATCAGGTAGGAATAATTCACTTAACCGGCTCCACAACCTTTCCATTACCGACGAGTGCTACCACTGCCAAAAGTGTATGTCAATCATGCGGGGAGGGGCACCGCGGGTTCAAATTACCGCGATATAAATAGAGCACACTGATCAAATTACACCTCTTTTTTTCTTTACGATGATCATCATTGCTGCGGGAAATCGATGTCGTGTGTGACCACTTTTGCACACTTTTTACGTACCTGGGAGGGTCGTTTTCTGAACGTTACCGGAAAAAGTAAATCCATTTAATTGTGAGAGCGTTAACGCTTAGCGGCTGATACGGATGGTTTTCACCCACTGATTCCGATCCCAGGGTAGTGGTGTAAATTGATCTGTCACTCAAATCGAATCGTGAAGAAGCAACAACAAAAAACCAATTCGAAAACGATCGGATTTGGCATTCGGGCACGAATTTGCCAACAGTAAGCATAACAGAACGATCGTGTTGCGTTAGACGTTGGTGACGAACGAGGGCACGATGACGAACATTGCTCGACACACGCGCGTGCTTGACGCATGGCGTGGAGCGATGGAGGTGCCTGGTGATTTTCACGCGTCAGTTTGATTTTTGCGCAAAACGGTTAATACTCAAAGGGTTATTTGCTCAAATAGGAACGAACTGCGTGATTAATGATAAGAAAATACTCTTCACTAATAACTGGACACTCTGATGTTAAGAACAGTGTGGGTAATTTTGAATCACAACGCAACATCACATGCTTTAAATATTTAAACAAACTTAACACACACGTCCACACGAAAGATTTATATTTACAGTAGACAGCATCGAAATTAGCCAAAACTGCAACTCGATTGCATTCTAGTTTTCACTCATTCACCGTTTGATTAAATATATTGCTGGTGCACGCTAAGGAAGCACGGTGCATCAGTGTCGTTGCGAGCTCGCGATCCATGGTGCCCGATCCAACGTGCTAGGCGCTTGTGAGCAAAATGCAAAACCACGGAACTACCGCCGGGCTCGACCAAACAATGGCGACTGATGGGGGCCGTCCCGCTACTTACACAGTTCGAGGTGAAAATGATTTTCCGGGCATCTTCGTCATCGTTCATATTTGTGCCCAGCAGCAGGTTTGCTATGCTTTGCCGCTGTTTAAACGCACTCATCTTGACACGCGTAACTGGTTCGTCGTTTCGTAACCTGACGCTTCAAGACGGGTCGGGGTCGCAATGCACAACGACAGGACGGCAGCCACTCGGCAGCGGTCAGTGGCGAACCTTAACGCCAATCGCCAGTAACACTACACTGAACGCGCGGAAGCAGTTTCTGCTGATTGCCCGATCCGGTGACCAATGACCATGCGATTCACCCGATCGGTGCTGGGAAACTGAATCTGCAAGTACATCGGCGTCGCATCCGACACCATTTTCCATCGATCGAAACTCAAGTGAGCGAGGTGAGCATGATTGCTTTTGTGCGATCCGAGGGACGGTAGAGTAGAAAGGGGTTGAATTATTTTCATCACCATCTTATATTTATAATTATTAAACTCGTCTGCGGGTTTCCATATACCTGTGGCACCTTCACAGTCGAGCAATGGGGCAGCAATGTGTGGATGCTGTCTCGTGAGTGGTTGGCACCGTTTTTCACTGCCAAGGTGGCTTGTGTTACAATTATGGGATGACATTTGCCAGCTGCAGTATTGATCGGGTACGTGTTGAAGGCTTTGGCAAAGGTAAATCAATTGCAAACCATAGCGAACGCAGGAGATGATTGTTGCTGAGAGCAAAGGGAAGGGATTGGATTGGAAGAGTTGAAGGATTATGTCTGAAATAAACTATTGCATAGCTTCCATTGAGCTGTGCCAAGTTATTGATTTCGAGTTGGATGCAAAACCTATGAGAGGTATTAACATTTTGCAATCTCTTGAGGATGTATTTGTATAAACAGACAACAGTAGAACTAAATTACAGATTTCAACAACATCTACATTATATTTGCGTCGATTTGAACAATGTTTTGATGCACATACAGAAATGTTTGTCTGCCCGGTTTTTGGTTATAGATTTCCCTTTTTTCTGTGATGAAGAAAATCCTGTAGGTAATGCGATGTTTAAACTGCATGCTCTCATAGCTTCATTTCACCCGCCGCAGGATCGTCTATGGAGATGATGGTGGATCGATTACCGTATTTAGTACTAATAAACTAAAACTCTTTATAATAATAAATTATTTTTTTTATTCATACGCTTCATGTACATCGGAAGAAATAGGCCATCGAATCGAAACTAAATCGCTCTTGCAATAACGAGAAAGTATTAACACCCTGTTGATGGATGACAAACATATTTGTCACATTTTTCTCCAACATATTTGACGGGTGTCGAACTTATGTTCGTCATAACTTGGACGGTGCCTGTCTGCCGTAACAAAAAAAAACGAAAACAACATCTAGTCACAAACCAGTGATTCCCAAAGTATGATATAATTATTTATAGTAAAGGATGGTTGAACTGTTAAATGGGTATTAATTTAATGCAAATAAAAAATAATTAAAAGCGAAGAATATAAATCAACCTTTAGTTTTTAGTCGGTAAGAGTTTTGAGTTTGATGTTAAAGAAATTGTAAAAATGAAGATAAAATGAGATGATTAACAATGTTTTCTACAAGTAGATGCAATCAAAACCCATATGAATATCTTATATGAAGTTTATCATGCGACTTTCACAAAAAGCTGTTATGTGGAAACAGTGAATTATTTTAGAAATTAAATAAAAAGGCCACTCCGATCTCTACTAGTTAGATGAGGTAGCTCGCATAATCGGATGGGATCGATAGATACTAAGAATCCTGTTAAGACTGGTATTTCCGTTTGGTCGTTACGCGAGTGAAAAAGAAGATAATACTTGAAGTAGGAATTTGCTTTAGGATTGATGTTGAAAAAGAAAGAATTGGTAGACAAAAAAAACAGAACAAAATGTTGACAATAAGCTCTTTAGGTTAATCAACGATTTCTGAAAAACTAAGATTTAAATCGATTTGGTATTTAGAATTATTTAAAGATTATTTTTTTTGGTATTTACAATTGGTTTAGTCTAGTTTTGCGGGAAATTACGAAAACGACCAATAAACTTTCAAATGTTTAATATTAATTATAAAAAATAAATACAAATTATTAAATGTTGATTTTAATTTTATTTTCAAATGATTCCTGTATTTAACGATGAAATTGAACAATATTTATCATTGGATAATCCCACAGCAATTCATACAGAAATGATTTAATATGTTGATTTCTATTTCCTCTATTTCACTTCGCATTTGAAAGAGTTTTTCAAGTCAGTTTCGATTGTAAACATTATTATTCACCGTATCGTAAGATGCTTTTCAACAGCTGTCAAATGGTTTATTAGTTTCAACATGAAATTTAAGTTTCAACACATGATTTCCAACACATAACAAAGAACTGTCCAGCTCAATCCAACTCAAGTCGTGTTGAAAACCATGCTGTAGAAATTAAAAATTATTATGATGATAATGAAATGTCAGATCGATGTGGAACAACATTTTTCATGCGATGGACAACAATGTTTACATTCGAAACTGACTTGAAAAACCTTCTATATTCTAAAGCAAATCAACTTGCTAAAATAAAACTAAAACAACCGCATAGCTTTTTACCTTTCATTCCAACATTTGTAAGGTTCCGTTGTGCACCCGAAATCGCATTCGTTGATCATCACCTTAACAAACGCGGCTTGCCATGCTCACTCTCTCTCTCTCTGCTTCCTGCTTGGGGTGAGTTGCGTTTTGTTGTGATCCGCAAACGGTTCGAGCTGCTGCGTGTGTGCGGTTGTGCAGTGCGTCGCGCGCGAGTTGTAACGGTCGTTTTTACCTGCGCGTCCCGCAGGCGTATTTTACCCTTTGAGGTTGTTCGCGCGTTTGAATGACGAATCTCGCGGTGCTTTACACCACACAGTGGCCTGGTATTTTGAGAGAGCGTTGTCTTCTGTGCTAAAGGTTCGTAGGGAGACCGGTGATATAAAAAAAAGGAATAGAGTGTGCACACTTTTGGCCTAGCTGGTTAATGGTTTGGATAGTACGGGTACGGGTGCTGTGTATTACCGGTGTTCCCAAAAATGGGTCGAAATGTTTACCTCTTCGCACGCGGACTGTGAGTGCGTGCGTACTATTTAGTGTGAATTTGTAGCGAGAAAAGCACATTCCTTCGTCAATGAACGTAAGCAAAAGGGCATTTGTTCCTTTCACTTTAAATTGTACTGTTGCATTAATACAGAAAGCATTTGCCTGTTTTGACATCTTGGCCAAACAGATCGTTTGTTCACCGTGCAGCATTGTATGCATAAAGCAAACATTTTCGTACAGGTGCGTATGCTTAGCAAAGTGGCAAACAGCTCTAAACTAGGTGACGTTTTATTACACCCGGCCGGATGATGATGCGGTTAGTTGGTGGTGTGTGTATGTGTGCATCTGTTTGCAGGAAACCGCAGACGAAGCAAATGCTTGAAGGAAGTGCGTAGTGCACAAAACAAATAGGATTTTGTCTGGAAATAGTTGTAGCATGCTATATAAAAAAGGTCTTTCAGCTCAACCTCACATTTGATCAAACGATTTGAGTGGTTTTCCCCTGGATCACATAATGCTATTCATCGTAGCTGAATTAAAACTGTAAATTTTGATCACCGAACTAATGTCAATCTCTTATGTAAAGGTTCTAAATGTTATGGCTTCCGCTGTCGCTTCGGGTTGGCATACCTTGGGAAGAGAAATACAAAAAAAAAAACCGCCATAAAACGCGTTGGCTGGTGTTTCGGATCTTTCGTTATGATTTTGGCAAAAAAGCAGAAAAAAACAGACATAAAAAGAAGCCAAAAATCAGCGAAACCGGTTCCAGTGACGAAAACCATGGCAGCGTTTTATGTACGCTTGTCCGTTTTCTTCGCGTTCGTTTGTACCGGGTCGGCCCAACAACATTTTCGAAATGCCTTTAAGAGCATGCATATTGTTTCCCCCCCCCCCCCCCTTCTTCTTTCAATAAGCATATCACTGTTGATCGCATAGACGGTAGGGTGTAGGGAGGCTGTAATGGGTGGGGTGGTGGTGCGTTTCGTGAAGGCAAATGGACGGATTGGATGAATTGAATAATTGCTAGCAAAATATCAGACCGAAGCGACCGATTAATCAATTTATGAATCAGCAAAAGTGATCTTCACCCATAACCACGCTGGCCGGTCAGTTGGGAGATAGGTGTTAAAATTAACCATTTAATAAAACAGGCAAAGCAGGCGGGTTGATGTGCACCATTAGCTATCAACAAGCACGAAATGAAGCGGACAGAAATTTCCAAACACTTTTAAGTTATAAAAGCTCTGCGCTACATCAACATTATAGTTTACTACTGTTGTGCACGTAATACGGGTAAATGCACTATCTGCCCATTAACTTTCACAAAAAAAACCTGTTAAATTAAATGATCATTGAGCGCATAAGAGCGTAATTATCCTGTTTACATGGCTGCACAGGATGGAGGGTTGACAACCAAAAAACACAAGAGCAAGAATCGAATATTGTCTTCGATTGTATGCATGGAAATTATAAACTGGAATAAAGTAGGTTACCATTAAACGGTATGAAGTATCCTGCCCGGGCACAGCTTTAGTGACATTTGGATATCAACAGTATAACCGGTTTGTTCTTGTTTATAACAAAATTAAGTATAATTTAATTTATGTTTTTAAAACACTACATAATTTGGACCAATAGCTGGGCAGCGTAACGCAATTCCAATGTGTTCAGAAACACCTGAGCCCACAAACGGGGAAAAGTTCTCAAACTTGTGATGGTTTTAGCTTCAAATCTTTCCATGTTCTGGAACGGATATAAAGTCTGATAAATTTTAAATCTACAACAGTCCAGGATCTGCTCTTAAACTAATCCTAGATTTGGAATCGATCTCAAACGATCGCAATGAATTCAAATGTTTCTGAGTTCAGCTCTTGATATCGCTGTTGATGAAGACATCAGCAAGCACCTTTGGCCAGCTTGAATCTAGAAATAGGTCCCAAATTTGTCTTGGTCATTTAACTGATCTAATAATTCTAATCTCTAACTTAACCTAACCTATCGCTAATGAAACTTATATCGATGTTATTCTGAAATTGTTCTGGAATCTATCTTGGTTATGGAAATATTCCCAATACCTTTAAGCTCCTGAAACTGATCGCTGACTTATTCTGGTCTTAGAAGAGACTCTGAACCTATGCTGGTCCTACAAGTGATCTTTACATGATCCTACAAGCGATCTGAAACCCATACCGGTACTGGAACTGATCTTTAACCCATACATGTTCTGAAAGAGATCCTTTGCCTATATCGCTCCTAAACTGATCCCTAACTACACTTGGAACTGCTCTTAAAACCATACCGGTGAGGAACTGGAACAAACCCCTAACGTAACAAGATTGTGGGACTGATAATGAACAGGTATTTCGGCGCTGAGACATCAAACATATCCGAATCTTGTGACTAACCCCGAACCTATGTCACTCCGGGTGTTGATTTGGAACCTATCGTAAGTGCAGAACCGTTGCTTGACCTAACCGAATTGAGGAAACTGATATAGAAATTTACTCGTAACATGAGCGAAATTCAGGGCCAAATTGTGGGTAGAAAATGTACAAAGAACATGTCAAACATATTGGGTTTGAGTTTTTTAAACAAACTTCTGCAAACACTAGAAACATCAATGACCCGTTTAAAAGGTTGTTCTCTCTATTATGTCTCCCTAGGGGTAAATGTTATGCTTGCGTCTCGCGATCGTTAATAATTAGCTATCGTACGCCTCTTACAAAACTGTGCTCCAGATAGTCCATCAAGACTGTTATGGGACTCCGTTTAAAGATACAGCTACCAAGTACAGCTGCACCAGCCCATTAGGCAAGGAACGATCTCGCCTGGACATCTATCCATCGTTCAGTTAGGTGCATAATTTTTCAATCATTTATAATTACTGCCGATCTTCATCCGACCAGCCCGGTTGTGCCCGGTATGAGTAGGTCGATTTGGTTCTTCGGTTGTCTTCCCGCATTTCAAACTCACCCGATTTTCCCACCATCCCCGGCCCCCGGAAACAGGTGAGGAAAATGGAGCAGTCCGCTCTATGCTGCAGAAGGCGGGGGCACACATAGAAGAAGACGAAGAAGAAAAACGAAATAGCAGATGGCAGAGAAAGAACACACCCAGCTAGAAGCAACTGCAGGGAAAGCAACAGTACGCGCAATAAAGCTACGTGCTTGGATGTTGTTTCAATTACGCGGGGTGGAATTACGAGTATGTACGGAAGGGACGAGGAGCGGGGTGGGTGGGCGGTCTGGGAGCTGCACATAGTGTAATGATGGTAGAATATAGATTGGCACATAGACGTAGAATTAATTATGCACCGAGCGCAGATTACAGGCCCTGTACTCGTTCTATTTCTTTTCCATCCGGATGGAGCCGGGGCGGCGTGAGGTGAAAGACGGCCACATGCATATATACGGCCGGAATGTTTCACGTTCCACGGGCAGCACATACCGCATACCGTCGTGGTCGTCGCGAAACGAATAATTTTGTCCGATCAGGTGCAAAGACCTCGCACCCCGGGCGGCTCACCGCGGCATTCCGAAGCTTTCCGGTTTCCGGTCAAACTCGCTCGTGGTGTTGTTTTTGTGACCGCGCGGGGCTTAGACTACGCGGGGTTCAGTGTGTGTGTGTTTTGCTTCCCGAGCAGCCTCCTCTGGCAAGGCAGCGTAATTGTAGCGTGTCTTCTATCTGGTTCATTGGGCGGAGGGGACGGTTTTTCTTACGCTGATCATGGGGAGCAGCTTTTTAGTTGCCGCATTTGATGGCTTTTTTGCATGCTGTGTGTGTTTTGGAATTCCTTGCGGAAAGATTATATGTGAGTTAAATTTTGAAGAAGTTTTACTTAAGATTGTCCAAGGCTGTCTAAAAATAATCCATCTTTCAGACACAGCTCTGGAAACATGTTTCCAATATTCTCACGTACACTTCCTAATGCCACAGACCATCCAAACGCGTTCTCTTCTCGTGCCAACGCCAAACCCCTGGGACGGAGTTGCGATCATAACAACTTAGATCGCGATCGTCAAACTTCCGGGATTGGTTGGTTCCGGGGTGTGCGAGAAATCCGTTAAAATGACCATCCATTATGCTCGAGTGGCCGGTCCCGAGTCCCGGTAACATTAATACTCGTCCAGGGCGCGTCGCTTCGCCGTACGGTACCGCCCTGATCGCGCAGTCTGGGGCTTAATTAAGTGTAAAGTAGCTTCCGATGTTATTACGCTGGCAAAAAAAAAAAAAAAACGAAGTACGTCGTAATTATATCGTGCACTGCGAAAAAAAACACTACTCCAATAAGTTCTTGGAATTGTCAACCCAACAGCCTAGCATTCGGGAATCCGTTTTTAAAGGCATTTTTGTTATGATTTAATCACTTTTCTCACCCTGGGAACGCTCAACAATCGAAACGGTTTCTGCTTAGCACGGACCCGATCTCACCGCTCATGAAGACACATCGTGCTGCGGCTCTTTGGCTCAGCTTTAGCGAATGAGATTGCCGTTGTGGACTTGGTTTGGTGTTTCATCGAGCCGGCAGGCACACAGCTTATCGTGTTCGGCAGTGGAATTGCTGATTTGTTCCCACCCTGTTGTGTAGAACTTTCCAACCGTATTATTCAATTACTGTACTCTGCTGGCCGACCGTAGTCGTGCTGCCATTCTGCACCGCCAGCCAAAGCGGCAAGCAGAAGACACGGTACACCCATTATCATAAATCCTTGGGCGTTCGGCCGGACGCCGAGGAATCGGACGCAAAGCACCTGCACCTTGCAACACGGCTAGTGGGGTCAGCTCGTGGAAGATCGTGGAAAACCCTCTCCGACCTGCATTGAAATAATGAATCGGTCCCACTGCCCTCCCCCCCCCCCCCTCTCAGAGCAACTCAATCAACCACCCGTTCCCTGGCTAAAGAGCTCCCCACGAAAGCGAGGGACCGAGTGTTTGGAAACGGCAAACGGTTACGGTTTGAATGTTTCTATTCCGTTGGGAAAATGTAGCTCTGCAAACCCTCGAAAATAGACCATTTTGTGACAGCGGCCGTCGTGTACAAATATTAGACGAGTGTTGGGGACAGCTTGCGCAAGAAAAGGTAAGCTAAGGTTCCCCTTTGAAAACGTGTTGGAAGGTGAATTTGACGGGCTAGAAAATGCGTAAATAATGCTGACCTTCTTTTAGTGGGGAAACTCCACACTTTTTTCTACTTTTGATGCGAAGTTGTGTCATAAGTACTTATGATGAGCTGTGAGTAATAATTGAGTTTGGACGACTTCATTCCAAACGCTGCCGAACCCTAACGGTAGCGGGCCGGCATTTGGACAGGCTCGTTGATAATTAATGTTTTGGGAAACGAGAACGCTGCTATCATTAATGAGAGAACTATGTTAAACCATTGACCATTGAAAGAGACCAAAAGTCTTGCAACAATCGTTGCTATGCAAATGTAGATTATTGAAATGTCAGAAGTCATCAATTGTGAGCGAATTAGTATGTAATCTTATAAAAATGGCATAATTTATCTGAATGATGTAAAGCAACGGGGACCGCCCTCGAGCTTTGTTTTTTTTTTTTGGTCTCCCATCGGATGTGAAGCAGTTGTGCAATGCTTCTAAATCCAAACTCGCTGGCATCTTATGCAGTTGCCTAAGCTGCATCGTAAAGGAAGGAAATGCCGCGCACCACGCAACGTTGTAACTCACAAATCAAAGAACAAAACAAAACCAAGCGGCAACTGCAAACGGTTGGCACCGGTTGTCCAAAACACCATCCCGAGCG
The DNA here is from genome assembly GCF_943734685.1 of Anopheles coluzzii. Lineage (NCBI taxonomy): Eukaryota > Metazoa > Arthropoda > Insecta > Diptera > Culicidae > Anopheles > Anopheles coluzzii. Next base: position 40,625,184 of record NC_064670.1, on the reverse strand, counting down.
CGCTCCGTGTAAATAAACAAAACGCCAAACGCCTCCTCTGCTACATTCCCGAGAGCTGGCCGCACATTCTTAAGCCGTGCACATAGCCCAGTGGTTCCGATGAGTTGGTTTCCTTTCCGGTTCCCGAAACGCTTCGTAACGTTTGATTGAACGCTTGGACTCGACACGGGTGGTGGGTAGTTCAATGGCCAATGGTAGCAGTCGCATGGCAGTATCACCCCTGGTATGGAGGAAAAAGGTGAGCGGGTCTTTACATTTTCGCTTGTACGTGTTGCGGGGTGTCTTGTAACCGGCAATGAAGCCATACAGTGAAGGTGCGATGGATCATGGCGGTTCGATGGTGTGCTCGGACCACCGTGTCACCAAACTCAGTTGCAGTGTACTGTAATTATGGTGCGAGCAGTTTTGGTGTTGTTGTTGACGAAAGGCAAATATTTTTGGGATCCTGATGATGAGGTCTTTCTTCATTTGGGAGGGTTCAAACTACATTGTAGAAGAATCGATCATCATCGCGAAAGTTATAAGGATTTGAAAACACGTTGACAAGAAACGAGGTTTATAAAATTACACAATAAGCTGCTTTATTGAGTTTCTCACCTATTTTGTCGAATCGTTCTTGACGTGACAGTAGCAAATGTTGCAACACAGACAAGTCATACAAGTTCTTCGTCAGGTCACAAGATTTCGAGAAAAAGTGTCAGTCGTCCTGAGATAGTAAGAAAGATATTCGGCAAAAAAATACAATAAGTCATCCTAAGCCCTCAATTCTTAACGGAAACAAGCGTTCAGTCTTACACTCCTCTGTACATCGTGTACATGAGGAACGGTTAGAGTAGATTCGACCCTTCTTTTCCCTCTTGATACAAACATAATGAATGTACTGATGATGATGGATATACGCCGAAGCGTTCGTTCGTTCCATGCCTCAACTACAAGGTAAAAGAGAGAGAGAGAACCAAAACTGCACTCACCGATGCACTTTTTGTATGGTACAAATTGCAGCTTCTGATTCCACGTAGCGAAAAGTCGAGTGCCTCGATCGCCTGTGACAGGTACAACCTGAAGAAGCAGCAGCAGCAGCAGGTGAAATGGAAACTTCACCGAAGAAGGATCCCTCGGTCAACCGTTATCGGACGGTGCCTCACGGTGATCATCGCCGGATGACCTTTTACTCACACCGTGTTCAATGTGCTACGAGTGTGTGTTGGTGTGTTTGTACATCAAACCTTTGGAAACAAATTCTGGTTCTTCCCAGAACGCCGACAAAACGGAGCTGTAGAAGCCAAACGCGCGCGAAAAATGCCCGCTGGAATGCGGAGGGAGAGCGAAACATGTGTCCTGTTCCCTTCCGCGGTGCCCTTTTGCGCTCGCTCGGTCGATTACAGGTTCTTGTCATTAGAAGGGTTTGCGATGTGCCCAGGGTGTCTGTAGAGATGTTATTCTACCGAATACGCTACCCTAAGTGTCATTAAAGCTTTATTCAAAAAGTGTCGAATGTTTGAAACCCACTTTTGTTTGTGATCTTCACGACATCCACCCAAAAAAGAAGCAATTCGAAACTGTTTCTGGTACGTTTGACACATATTACCGGTTTGGGTCGCTCGTTTGACCAACACGAACCCAAAAAAGAAGCGACGGCCGCGAGCGGCAGGCAGAGGCATATATGCCTTCCTTCAGTTCCAGAAGAGCGCGCGAGAGTGATCTCCTCTCACCGATCTCACGGACTGATCGAAGGTAAACTTACCCTTAGCCAACTCCCTGCCCCGAGTGGCCCCTGGAGAAAAGACACAGCCAAGAACAGCTTCTACCTGTGCCTACTTCTGCCGCCGTGCCCTACTGCACAGCCCACTCACAGACACAAGCGCAAGCGGGTGCACGCACACACACGCCGAGACGTAGCGGCAGTTCGGTCGGCCCAGCACAGCCCACCGCGGTGCGCCGTGGGAAAGGTGCGCCACAAGAAGATGACGACGACGGTACGACCACGACGACGTCCCTTCGCCGTTTGCTGGTGGTTGCTGCGCCTACTTCGTGCCGGCGGCCCCAGACCACTCGATAGGTCATTCTTACCACTCCAAACGTGGCTGAGGCTGAGTTTCTCAATGGAAGAAAGGGCAAACAGAAAACAAAGCGTGCGATCTCGCTCGTACCCCGATGGTGCCGATTCCTGTTTTTTCCCTTTGCCAACCTTCCCTGTCCCTTGTGTGTGATGTGTTGCTGTGTTCTTTCGCTCACTCTTCTTCCCTGCAACCGCATTCTTTCCACAGATAGACGGAACCCCAAGCCGTGGACGGACGGGGTGCGCCAGCGATCGACTCAGCAGCCGCCGCCATCATCCTGACAAGGCTCCCGCGGGACATTCCTCGATCCTGCAACGTCAACGATTGTGTGTGTGTTTGTGCGCGCGCGCCCGTAAGGGTTGCAATAATCGGAAAAACACCCTAAATACCATCTCCCGGCCTGCACTCCTCCGCTGGATCTTCCAATTGTAGCGAGTTGCGATTGCTCACCCAACCTCCCCTTTCCCCAGGCGCGCTTTTTTCAACGACCCAGCTGCGGGAGACGCGTCCACGAATTCGGCTCTCGCTAGCGCGCGCCGGGAGAGACACCGACAGAAACCAGTTCGGCTCGTCGGCAGTGCTGCTGGTGTCGTGTAGTGGTGTGGTCGTCGGTCCGCACTCCACGTACAGTCGTACGGACGGTTCCCTTCGGACGGTGTGCGGCTCGCGCGGTTGCTGCGGATGCTCTGTCGTGCTCGTCGTTGCTCCGGCAACCAGTCTACTGGTGTGTGACGTGGTGCATTTGGGAATTTAATCTCGTTCCTAGCGCGGCGCAACAGTGTGCGGCCAAAGCTTAAGTGTGTGATGTTCAAGAGCTGATCAAGCGTGCGCTTCGATTAACGTGTGTGTGTGTGTGTTCCGTGCAAATTCATCCGTCCCAATTTCGGTGCGCCCAAGATATAATGCTGCTGCTTCCCGTGAGCGGACGTGCGATCATTGCGTGAAGTGCTTCGTGTACAACGACGTGTTCGTGTGTGTGTGCTGAGATTCTGTCACAATCTTCTGCTCCGGAGGCTGGGAAGATTTGGCTTCGTGGCGCGCGGTGCAGGGAAAGGTGTTCCTGTGTAGCGAGCGGAGCAAAAAAAAAAAGGGCGCATAATTCCGGCCCCTTAAAAGTGCCGTTACCTCCCGATCCCGCCGAACCGATTTCCTCTCGCGTGTGTCTGTGTGTGTCTGCCTCTCGCTCGTAGTGCGAAGAAGAAGAAGAAGAAGCAAAACAAGAGTGTGTTTATCTATATCGCATGCTGCGTCGTGGTGTGCATTTAGTGTCAATTGGGTGCGTGTTTTCCTCCCATTTTCAACAGTTTTTCCGGCCGGGAGTGTGGAAAATTGCCGGAAAGGGGGTAAAATTGGCGGAAGTGATTTGCTGCGAGGCCGAAACGAAAATTCGAAACGAAAACGCCGTGATCATGCAGTGATCGGTTGCGGGTACGGTGCATGACGCGTGGAAATGTCAAACGTTCGCCAAGGCCACCTGTGCGATTTGTTGATTTGTGGAGCGTGTGTTTTTTTTTGTTTGTTATTAGTCGGATCTGAGCCAGCGAGCAGCAACACCACGTGGTAAAGACCGGCGGCTCGGGACGCTCTGGTGTGTTTGTGACAAAGTGCTATTTTTGGTCCCAATTGGCTCGTAGCCGTCGTAGTACACGCATCATGTCCCGCCCGTCTGCGATAGTTCTGGCCGGTTGCTGTTGTATTGCGTGCTCAAAAGACCTGTGTACGTGATGCGACTACTCTAATAGTTGGGAGTTGGCGCCGTTGGCTCGCACCGAAAGCGGCTCCCATTTTCGCACGCCCGGACGGACCGATACATTACATGTTCAATGCTAAAACACATACATACCGGGCCCGTAACGACGGGCCAAAATCGCTCCATGCGCGGTGCGGCCGGCGGCGGCGGCGGTGGTGGCGGAGGCCTCGGTCGGCCCATACCACCGCTGAACGTGTCGACCGTGTCGGCCAGCTCGGCTGCCACGATCAACTCGACCAACACGGGCGGACCGCCGCCCCCGATCGGCACGAAGCACATGAACGGGGGCCCCCCGGGACGGACGCTGCTGTCGTCCTCCTTCATGTCGCCCTCGACCGGCAATGGAACCGGCAACAACAACAACAACAACAACACCAACACGAGCAACAACAATATCCTGCACAATGCGTCCGCCCTCAGCGGGCTGTCGGTTGCGCTCGGCAACGGAGCGATCGGTGGAGTTGGTGCAGGAGGCGGAGGAGGAGGAGGAGGCGGGGGTGCGATGGGACTGGCCGGCTTTAATCACAACAACTCGACGACGAACAACAACATCCTCAGCAGCACGATCAACATGAACAAGGACCGGTTAGGGGCGAGGGAAGCGCTGACCAGCCTCGGGTTGCTGTGTTTAGGTATGCTATCCTTCTCTCTCTTTAACTGCTTGTATGATTGTGTGTGTGTGTGATGATGACGTCACAGTTGCTGTTAGCAGCAGCGACGTTGATGATCCAGATGGTGTGTTTTGGGGGAGAATTAGCTGACTCATCGATGCTGCGGCCATTCCCATGCTAGAGCGTGTGTGTTCCCACCAGCCTTGGAAAAGGGTTTGCTTTTCGGGTAGGAAGACTATTTTTGGTGGTGCGCGAGCACACATGTGTACGAAGGCGCAAATCAAGCGTGTAGCGTTTTGAAATTGCAGTGTAAAGCACTGCTGATGTTGTTGCCGTTTTGTCACTGAGAAACACGACTTTACGGGGAACATGCACACATGCAGGGCTAGTCCAGCACAGCTGTTGGTTGATTTATTGCCCGTGGATTATGATGGTGCGTGTGTGTGTGTTTTATGCGGGCGATTTAACGCCGATGAGTCCGATTGGAGCGAACTGGTTTGGAAGTTTGTGTAAATAACGATACATGTTTCTGAAGCTACCTATTATAAACATTTCTTTTTTAAAAAAATTGAAGTAACTCAATAATAACTCAATAAGAAACAAAGACAAAAGTAAAAGTAACATTTTCGCCTACACGCACCGTGTCAATAAGGCATTCCACCGACTGGATGATCAGCTATGCAGAATAATGAAATATGCAAGGACACTTCCTCTAAATATGGCTCGTACGGTACATATTTTGTCCCAACACACACCCACGTCCAGTGAGGACGCTAATTGTGCTTAACCAGTGTAGGTTGGTGAGGCGGAAAAGAAAACTGGTTTTATAGTAAACAATAAATGCAACGTCCTGGTTACAAAAAGTTGGAGCGATCATACAGAGCGCAAAACGGGGCATAATGGTCACCTTTAGCACTGGTACTTTGCTATGTTGTTGATCGTCATGTTTGGCAATAAGAATTAATGGCACTTAAACACACATTAAACACAACTTGTTTTTGTTTATCAGTTCATTAGATGTTTTAGAATTTATTTTTATTCACGTAATTATTTTATTTTCTATCAAGATGTGATTTGTGCAAAAAGTTTGTATCCGTCCATGTATTACGTAATGGTTTAAAACACGTTCGACTTACTTATCTGATCACAATTTTTTATTTAGTGCAACTAGCGTGGTCAGTCTTAAAGGACTTGACTATCTCAAACTTACTGGTTTACGCCCATAATCGTACTCGTATAGCAATACGAAATACTAGTCCTGAAATGACGTAACATTAAGACATGTATTTTACAGCTATAAAATCTTCTTCTTCTTCTTATTTTGGCTCAACAACCGTTGTCGCCTGTACCACTATACTTGTGGGCTCGGCTTTCAGTGACTTATTTATTACTAGAGCGTATAGGGGCACGTTTCATTCGGGGTTTGAACCCATGACGGGCATGTTGTGTTAAGTCGTACGACTCTGACGACTGTACCATCAGACCGGCCCACAGCTGTAACATAGGCTCACTTTAATTATCGGTTGTATGTATTAATACTATTGTTCTTTTAATATTTGAAGGAATCATTTCTATTTTTTAAATGCATTGCAGGAAGTTAGAATGCTTAAGTTTTGAGTTTTAAATTGTTGCTTAATTAACTCCCTCGATAGAAAATTAATCATCTTTTTTTTGTCGAACATTGAGCAAATCTATGAAATATGAAGTATTTAACTTTACTTTATGTTGGACATAGTTTGGAATGGTCACCTCTCCAATATTACAAATTTGAATAAAAAATTTACCTTTTTTCCTTAAGCAGAAGTCGTCCTTCCGGAATAAAAATGTATCTTTTTCCATCATAAATGTGTTGCGTAACTTATGGAACGCCCCTGAAAATCTGTTTCCTTCAATGTGTCAGAAAAGAAAAAAAATTGTCCTTTCATTTTTTTTCGTTCATGAATTCGCTAAAAAATTATTCCAAATATTATAATTTCAAAAATTCCAAAAAGTTTCTTACAAAGGTTAGATGTCAGTTTTATTTAAAGGAACAACAAACCAATAAAGATGTTGAGGCGTTTTAAAGGCTGTCAAATTCCTTTCTCACAGCAGTTAAACCAATTACCACCGATTATTAGCCTTAGAAAGATTCTTCACTTCAGAATTGTTTGCTTTGCCTGTTAGAATGTCTAGCTAAAGTTAACTTTTCCCATCCTGCACCCGGCTAGATACTGTTTCAGCTAATTGGTTTATGGTACCTCCGAGCGGTTCACCGTTTGGCCATGCGGGCTTACCATCTAGAAATTACTTTATGTCATTCTTTCACAAAAAAGGGGCAAACATCCACGCACACACATAGTCAAACGAAACTCATTCATCTTTTTCTTTTCTTCCCCTCTTCTATTCGTTTCATTTTTACGTTACTCCTACAACAATGAACCGGACGATCGTCATCACGCTGCTGCTGGTGCTGTTGCTGTGTCACTATAACCATCCAGTGTCGCTGCTGCTTGCGCTGCTGTCGTTGATATTTCTGCTGAAAATTTCCCCCGGCGGTCGGGACCCACCGCCGCCCACCATCGGTCCGGCCGTCCTGGAGGATTACGCCATCGTGTACGACGTGACGCTGGCCCTGTGCGCCCTGTCGCTGTCGTTGAACCTGTGCTGCCTGCTGGTCTGTGCCATTCAGTTCCTGTTCGCCGTCAAGCTGGTCCGCGCACCTGCCACGACCGGAAGGTAAGTGTGCTGCGTACGAGCGGCCCTTTTTTGTATTGTTTTCCGTTCGCTAGTATCACTATCGTTCGATCATTCTGTTTTGCGCCTTGTTTATTAGCTTCCCGTTGTCATGGCTGTGTGTAAAAGGGAAAGCAAGCAGTTGTGGCAAGAGGGTTGTCTTTTTTATGGAGTTGGAGATGGAGGGCAGCAGGACATCGTAAGGGACCCCTTTTCACAAATGTATTCGGTTTCAGCTTGCATCGGTGGGACGGACCTATCGTTTGGCTTATAAAAAAAAACATTAATACCTCGACCACGTGCTACAGAAATGAACGCTTTTTTGTGTCGTTTGTTGCACTTCCATTTTTAAGGACTACTTTGACCGTTCTATTGCCCATTTGGCCGTCCGTTTTGGTATCTTTTTTTGCTTCTTTTTGTCACCAAACATACAGCGGGCAAGTTTATTGGGCCATGTCGTTACGGTGCAGGTCTTTTAATTTGAACGTTGACCACCGATTTCCATTGAGCGTGGGGGAAAGGTGCAACATTCACGACCAACACTTTGGCGGGTGCTCGCGGCTGGCCCTTGCATTGTTGTAACGGAAAATGTGCACTGAAGCATGAACACTCTGTCGCACACGCACGTGTGAACTAAGAGGGAGAGAGAATGTCAAGATGCAGACACACAATATGTCCTGGCCAGCTGAGCAAGTGCAGGGAATTGACGCGTAAAGTTTAACTCAAAACACAGTTTAAAAATCCCATTTTTGGGGGTCTGTGCTCTGCAGCTAACTAACACAACAGAAGAAAAATGTGCATTGTATATAAACATCGTTGTGTGTGGTCGTAAAATAAGCGAAAAGAGGTTAAAATTAGTGCCGAAAGTTATTTTACTGTTGGTAATGGGTAGCATGAAGCACACAACTTACACAGCATAATGCCGGTTTTGGCCGTTTTCTCAGTGTGTGTGTGTGTGTGTGTGTGTTTTTGTTTATTTTTCGTGTACACTCACTACACTCACCCCCAAAGAAGAGGCCCCGTAGCCTCCGCGTCTAATTGCAACCGGGGAAGCAATTGAACAATTTTATCTGCCTAACCACCGCCCTTCTGGTCCACCTAGTGTACAGCCAGGGATTGGTAAGGCAACGAAATTTTTAATTTATTACCAGTAAGAGTAACCAGCGGCACACCGAAAGTACCGTTTGTGCCGGCGTTTGTGTTCGCGATTGTAATCATTAATGAGCGGCCTCACGCTCTTAGACCGTGTGGTTTGGATCAGAATGGGGAAACGGGGAAGCAAAACGCGAAGACAAGGGTTGCATTCCGCATTTTAGACCATTTTTCCTAGTGAAGAGGAGAGGGAAGTCTTTTTTACTCTGCTTTGAGAGCCAAATTGCCAAACCATGTGTGCCAACAACCTGTGCGTTGGTGAGGTGTCGGTGGTCAATATGTAGCGATCGTTTAGCGATCGGAGCATATGAAGCTGTTACGCTGGATTAGGTCTGGCTGAAGCCGGTAGAAGCTTAGGCGTTCGATCGTACAGGGGAAGTTAGCCTGCCGTCTGTTTTCTTGGTACTTGGTTCTTGGTTTTCTTGCCGTACTGAGCCCCGCTCGTCATATTCATTGGGGCATTTGATTGGAAATTGATTGAGTTTGAAGATCATCTATCTAGATGGTAAAGAATCTGGGATGGGCTCTTGAGCATTAAACTCCATATTCATAGTTACTTTCACGCCATATAAACAGAAAAGTTATGAATTCTTCAAAATAGAACTTTGTGTTACAATATCTAGTTATAGTTTGATATAGTTCTGAGCTTTATATTAATGTTATAGTTTATCATTTCCAAGAAATTGCACAATTTTCTGGTACACTTATTTTTGAAAAAAAAAAACGAGTTATATAGACTTATACTACTTAAACTATTTATTTCGATGCAGTTAAAAAATATTACATTCGGTGGTTTTATATACGTCATTTTCGACGTAAGCAACTGCCTTTCATGTTTTGTAACTTGTTCTATTTAACTTTTTTGTTGTTGAACCAGTCATATTAGATACATTCAGTGTAGTGGTGGGAGCTCGGAATCGGACTTACGCGATATTGATTCCGTGTTCGGAATGAATTCCGGAGCCGATTTCGATGCTGGAATCGGTTCCGATTCCGGAGTCGATTCTGGTGCCGATTCCGGATTTGGATCCGGAGGCGATTCCGGAGTTAGTTCCGGAGCCGGGATCGGCTCAGTAATCGATTCCAGGATCGGAATCGGTTCCGAAAACAGAATCGCCTCCGGATTTGGAATTGACCTGGGAATCGCAATTTGCTTTGGTGACGGAATCAGGATTGACTCCAGACATGGAGTTCCGGAATGAGAATTAGTTTTTGAATTGAATTAAGAAGTGTGGGAAGCGAAATAAGTCCGGGAATCTCCACGTGAATAGATCATTTACAAGTAAATTTTTATTCTTTGCCGTTATCAACACGTAGCATCATTGGACCCAAACACCTATTCTAATGAAGATGCCGAAACCAACTCCGTTTCGAAGCCAATTCTGATTTCAGAGTCAATTCCGATGTCGGAGCCGATTTTGATTCCGGAGGCAATTCCGGAACGGAGGCGATTCCGGAGCCAAATCTGATTCCGGAGCCGATTCCGATTCCGGAGCCGATTCCGATTCCGATTATGGTTTTTGGTAATAACATTTATCGAATAAAGCATTTTCAAAGGAATTTCAATTCGAATTCTAATTGTTCCCTTAACTTATTAGTTCTTGAATTCTGCCTAGGTAAGGTTGCCGTTAAACATGTAATTCTATAAGGAGATGTTATCAATACGTACTCATTATTCCGTATCTTTTCAAAAAAATTTAGCTACTTAAAGAAAAAGGAACTGAAACTAAAACTAATCAGCAAATATGTAAAGTACACACATTTTGAAAAGAAATCAGAGTAGAAATAAGGAAAAGAAACGGAAACCAATAGGTCTCGTCGTTTCATTACGAGATAAGAAATCTTGATGCTGAATAGTAGAGATAAAAAACTAACAATTTATAACCAAATTTTACTGCGATTACGAGGCCCACATCAATTATATTTACTCACTATCAAGGTTGTGTAAAACTGTGAATTCTTGGTAATGCTAAATGAAGGACGATTGATTGTTGTAAATTAAGTTATTCTAGGAAGAAGCTCTAAAGTAACAAATTCTCTAGTCTACTATTCAACTTACAACACAGGTTGACCTACCGACCTACATCAGCAAATAATGTGTGACCTTAAATGGATTGCATACATGCGGCCAAAGGCCAATTGCATGCCGAAATGGATTCTTTTCGAACACGGTGTTACATCCCTCAGGACATACATATTAATTTGATTACGCTACATACAGAAGGATTACGTGCCGTTGGGCATGGTACAGTAGCATTCCTTCGCCCCCTCCCCCCGAAAAATGCACTGCACTGTTGCGATGCACCTTAATGCAACGCCTAATCCGGATACTACCAAACGGAGGCCGATGGGTAGGATTTACTCCGTTCCCCCCCTGGTAGGGTGTTTTGATCCATCTTTATGTTCTCGCCATTTGTCGACATCCGGCCAGCATGAAACCGTAACTGTAGCAGGCTGTACGGCTTCACCCATTTTATAGTAGTGTATTATTAGCACATTCCGCTCGAGTGAGCACGGTTTGTGTTGCAGGCCCGTCGTTTATGCACTGTGCAGTGTTATTGATTCATTAGCCAAACGGTTCGGAACGGAATGAGTTCGATTAAAAAGATGAGGCCCAGACAGTGGGGCAAATGGGAGAAGCTGGGAGTCGTTCGGTTTGATTTAATTATAGATAAATCAGTGAGTTGCATTCATCTGCAGCGGAATGTGCAACGGGGGAGGGAAAAGGAGAAGAGGAATTTAGTGTAAAAAATCATAAAAAAATAGTTTGTTGCCATGGAATAGCATGGAATCATGCAAGCGAGTCCAATTGCATTAGAAAGCAAACACAAACAACACCTCAATTGATCTAATGGCATCTTTGCTTTTCAACACTTTTCTTTCCAGGGGCAATAAGTACTTACAAAAGTCCAGCGTGAGTCGCGTGTGTGCCGTTGGTGGATTTTTTATTTCGATACCAATCTTTCTGACCGGTAAGACAAACCCCTGCCGAACATTCGTTTGCGCACTATCCAGATCTGACCAAACTCCTCCCTTTCGTAGGTATCATCCTGTACACATTCACCCAGTTCCACTCGACACCGGCCATCGTGACGAGCATACTGATCGGCGTTGGGATTGTGTTTTGCGGTGGCGCAATGGTGCACAACGTGTTCGTCTGGCAGCGGGAAAAGACCATCAGCGTCCGGCAGACGCCGCTCAACCTCAACCTTACCCTGTCGCCGCAGATCAGCACGATATCGACGGCGGCGGCGGCAGCGGCCGCGGCCCACCAGTACCAGAACGGGCACGCTTCCGGTGCCCATCATCACATCAGCCTGAACCACGTGTACAGCAACCACAACCACACGCCGCTCACACACAACTCGCAGGCGAGTCACACGACACCGATCACGCAGCTAACGCCGGTAACGCCCCTGTCCGGGAATCACTCGCACATCAGCTTCAACCATTCCTACGTGCCGCCACCGTACGCGGGTGTCCGGGCGGCTACGGCCACCCCGCCAACGCCTAAGGTCATCGGTGCGCTGCTAAATCGGGACGCGTCCGGTTCGGTCAGTCCCGGCATGCCGGGCAGTGGAGCGAACAACAACAACAATCCCGACATGAGCAACGTAACGACTGCCAACTCACCGCACGAACTGTCGACGCTGGTTTGAGCGTATGAGCCCGCTGTAACAGGAAGAGATCACGACCCACGACGGAGCCACAGGAAACACTGAGCGTGTCGACGCTTTTGCGATACGTTTAGTGCATTGTAAATGCATCCGGCGTTCCCCGCCACCGGGAAGGAGCTAGTTCGATGTTGGATATTTCTCTACCGAAATATCTGTACTATCGAAGCGGAACTAATTCCGATGGAATAGCAAGAAAGCAATACAGTCGAAGCAACCTTTCCACGCGCTGGAACGGGTTCGTTCAACGGATTGTCCATCGAAATCCGAGATTAGTTGAGATTATTTTACTGCTACTGCTGCTGGCTGATGCTGGGCAGAAATTTGTACAAATATTGTTTGCCTCAATTGCCTTTTTTTTTTAAACTATGCGTAAGACACGAGAGTAGCATGCAGGCAGATACTGCTAGGGATCTAATAGATAGTGCCCGTATGCTCGTACGGTCGAGCATCGAGCGGTAGGCGTTTAAAGAAGAGTATTTATTGTAGCTGTGCTTAGTTAGTTGAAGTGCATGGAATGTGCAACCGACAGTACTGGCGCGACAGACACTAAGCGCGGTTGCGCATGTGTGCATGTGTACCTTGAAAACATTTTTAAACTCGGTTTTGTGTCGAGGAAAAGGATTCACATTTTTACTATACGTTAAGTAATTCCGAAACGATGCAACGAATTTTTAAAGATACTGTAAGTTTTAGATAGTGCAGCACCTGCAGAATATGAATGTTGTTTTACGCCGCGAAGGCAGGGCAGTAGGCGAGTATGTTATTTTTTTATGGAATATTAATACAAACTGCATCAATCGATCGACGTTGTTGATGGCGAAGCGTCTATTTGTATGGGTGTTTTGATAATATCACAAATGTTTTGGTTCGGTACATCTTTGGTCGACGTAACGACAAATTCAAACGTGGAAATGAAAGCGAGAAGCGTCCTCTGGCGGCATTTGCTTTGAACTATTTGTGACAGCTGAAACGTTTCATGTAATTCAAAATGAAATGTTGCATGGTTTAAATTTAACCGTGGTTCGTTATTTAACTGCTATTTGTTTTAAACGCTGTTTTATTTTTGTTCAAAATTTCGAAAGATCAAACGAAACAATAAAGCAGGAAAACCATATCCATGTTATTATCAACCCATACGTTGAATGATAATTCTGAGGAATCATGACGAGGTTTTTCTCGTTTTTTGTATTCATCCTTGCCATACTCCGCGCTATCCTTTGGTTGTGGCATTTGCTATGTTAAGTCTCAAAAGTCTTTGTTAAATTGATTAAATTGCGCCCTCTTACATTGGCCGTCGTTTATTGCGTTAAATATAACCTAAACCAACCATATTTAGTTTTTTCCATATTTCTCAAAGTAACTGCACAGTGAAACAGATTGAAATGACCAGTAAAAAGTGGAGTAAATTTATTAATAAATTCATAGTCTAAAAACATACATTATTTTTTTTTGTACACAGAAGAGAATGCGGTTTGCATTTTTACATCGATACAATGGAGAAACGGACTTACAGTACAGCAAATATTTTACATTTCAGATATAGTAATTCTTTAAAAAATGTATCATACACATTTGCTTAACGTGCTTAGCACGGTGTAGTAAACATTTGACACAATCGCTTAAATTTATAATATTCTCAATTAGTTAGTACAAGTTAAAAATCTTCCATTTATGCATTGAAAAAACACCATCATCTAAACGGGATTAAACTACACTATCTCGTGTACTCGTGCCTCCAGCTCCAGAAACTGGTCCAACAATGCCTTCCAGTTGTGCACGTAACAGTTTGCGTAACAAGAACCGCCAAACGAATCGCGCCGGGATCGGGACGCAATAATTTCAACAACAACTAACAACCGGAAGGTACGCACGTTTCGGAGTGAAGCTGTTCACTGTTCGACTGTTCGGATCGGAGATTACATGCCTGATTTTAATATGTACAGTTTCTAGCCACTTCTCGTACCAGTGCACCATTACAAAAGGAGCGCCGTTTAAGGTTAAAAATCGTAGGACAGGCGCGGATAAGTGTATTACGTTACCTGCGAGTACGTCAATAGCAAATTTGTGTGTGTCTGTGTGTGTGAGAGAGTTTTTGTGTCAAATTAATATTCTCTGTCAGTTCCGTCTCTTTCCAAGGGTTCAAATAAAAGAGACCCGCCATGCTTCAACATCGTTCGCCGTCGCACATCAACTATGTCGGACTGACGTCAGCCGGTTGGCACAGCATGGCCATGAGTATCGCCAATAGCGCATGTGAACTAATGATCTGTAGCCTCATAAAATGCACCATTGCCCCAGCAGGTTGTGGCGAGCCGGATGTTCCTGAACTTCCAAGACCCCGAAGAACTACTAGTAGAGCGGACAAATCTTCGACTAATGCCGCCCGAAACACCTGGGGCGACGTTATGTCCGAATGGAGTCACACACACACACACACACACACATACAGAAACACATCATTTAACACCGCAGGGCGATTAGTGCGTTCAACAACGGTTGCTTGAGCATTCAAAATTGGGCCCGCTGGCGGCGATTAATCGCACGGCCGCGTTGTGCATCGATACACGCTAATCACTTTTCGGTTCGGCCATGTTGAACGATTTGCTAATCGGTCCACTCCCTCTTCCCCCTCGCAGGTGCCTGCAAACCGAACCGACACTGCAGCACCGCACAGGTTCTGCTGCCCGGTGGCCGGGTAATTTCGTCGGAGCGCAACTCAAAAGGGACCGGGAACTTTACTGCTTAATAGGCTTATAATTAGAAATCATCGATCTGCTGGGACAGGCGGCGCCACACTATCACTCAAACGAAAACACACACACACACACACACGTACTTAAACACTAAATCAAATGTCTCACAATCTCCGGGGTGGCACATCTTCCCCGATGTCACCAGTTGCTAAGGGCAACCCCGGGGCGGAGGAGAAGACATTTGCAGCGCCTATACTGATTAGAAATCCGGCGTTTCGGATTATGATTATGTTGCCGTTATTGCAACGGTTTCAATTTAGTGGTGGCCATGATACACACTCACACACATACATGCCCATCAAACAATATCATTAGATGCTCCCAGTGGGCGGTAAGGAGCACGTAATGAAATGGACAGACGAGCGTGCGTTTGCGCGTGTGTCACTGTAAGGGCCAACCACATACAGCAACGCGTCACTCGGTCACTCGACCTGTCAACCGCAGGTCTTCCCGGGAACACGGCGAAGCACACCGAGCGGTGGCCAAGTTCCCAAGTAAACGAGCGCGCGAGCGCCGGGTTTGTTTGTTTGTTTGTTTGACGGCGGTGCGCTCTCAGCGTTCTTCCCTGCGGTGAAGAAGCAGCGGATGCTGCGGTTGTTTGACGCACCGAACGACCACTGAGTCCGGCTCGGCGAAGGTCAGCACTGCTGCTATTACAGCAAAGCCAACGGGAGCGGTCCGGACAAGTTTGACGCAATCACATTCGCCACCGGTTGATTGCCACCGAAATCAATCACCCGCGCGGGGTTTTGCGTTTTGCGTTGGGGCCAGCGATCACGCAAAAAAAAAAACCACGAAGCCGAGGGCGATGGTTCGGAGCGAGCGGGGGGAAGAGCGACAGTCCAGCGAGCACCGCGAGACCACCGGACCACTTCGGGGAGGGTTTGGCCATTCCGAAGCATCCCAGGGGGGCTGATAGCTGAGATGTTCGAAGTCGTTGTGCCCGAAGTGCAAATGAATTTCGCGGTGTCTCGTGGAGTGTTCCGAGAAGTGTGGGTCGGTATGGACAAAAGCTGGGGGGCTATACTTTCGCTTGGCTTCTATATTTGGGGCTGGGATGGAGGTCGTGCGTGTGGAAGTTATGCGCGAGGCCGGTAAGTATCACCACCTAAGGTGGAGCTGGCAGATGCACACACACACACACTTGGCAGGAGGCAAACACTCGCTCGTGCCTTCAAACGGGGAAGTATATTTATCTAGCAGCAGCTGTGTGTGCGTGTGTGTGTACATGCCGTAAAAACGAAACACAAGTCAGAAGAAAATTAATATTTACAGACATGTTTCACTAGCAGGAGGCCGATCGGCCTCCCTCCTGATGCCGCCGCTCGGGAGCTGCGGGACCGCTTCAGCAAAAGTCGAACCGTTCGGCACGCGCGGACTGGCCGGGCTGGCCGGGGGCCGTCGCTCAGACACTCGCGATTTCGATGTACTTCTCCACCATAAATCTGGCCTCGCCGACGGCCGGCTCCTCGGCTCATAAGGCGTCCGCGTTCGAGGTGCCGTTGCCGGTGGTGCGCGTCGTCTTGGTTTGGGCCGCGGGCGGGATGGTTGGTGGCGGAGGCTTACCGCACCAGACAACCTGCAATCGTGTGTGTGTGTGTGTGTGTGTGTTTGGGGGAAAAAGAAGAAAAAAGATGTTTTGTTTTAGTTACTGTTTGGTGCTACTGCAAAGAAGTGCCCGAAGCGTGGTTTATTGCCCAAGGTGGCCACGGTGTTATATTGGCTATAAATCACGCGCCACGGAAGGTACGAAGCGTGCAGCGGCAATTTGGGTGGAATGTAATAAGCAAACAAATAGGAAATTGTGCGGTTTTTCCTACCTCCACACAGCCCCTTTTTTTGGTTTTGTTTGGTTGTTTCAAGCACATACATCCAAACAGAGCGCATTCGATCGTACCGATCGATTATCGTGGCAGTAATGGAGAAGGTGAAAGATGAGATCTTCTCCTCTTGGCACGGTGGTAGGAGGTATGGAAGGCGAGGCGAACAGCTACAGAGTCGATAATTCATCTCGACAATTGACGAACTGCATATGGCCAAGCATTGGGATTGCATTTGGGCACCATCGAACATGCATACCTTGCTCACCTTGCGAAACGCTTTCCGGAAGTTGTCCGACAGGAAGGCGTACAGTACGGGATTGATGCAGGAGTTGGTGTAGGCCAGCACGTGCGACACGATCTGAAAGATGATGCTGGCGTGGGTCAGCCCGTACAGCTTCAGTGACTTTAGCAGCAGGATCACCTGGCAGGATGGTAAATGTTTCCAGTTCAATTAGGCTTCTTTTCAAGCAGCTGCAAACGACGGCGCCTTACCTGTATTGGACACCAGCAGAAGGCAAAGACCAGCACCACGACGACCACCATTCGGGTTACACGCTTCTTGCCCCTCCTGGGTGGGTAATGTATGAGAGAGAGAGAGAGAAAGAGAGAAAGAGAGCAGAGAAAAGAAGGATAGAAAAAAGGGAAAATTATACGAGTGTGCCACTAGTGGTGGTTGTGCTGTCGGTGGTCGGGGACAAACTACAAGCGAGAAGATGCAAATTCTGCATCGAACCAACAATACAGGTGCGTCGGGTGGCTTTTGGGGGTGGTTTGTAACGGCACAGCACAGGTAGCTACGTGTTGCACCATCCATCACACGGTGGAGGCGTTCATTAGTAGGCGTGAAAAGGCACTGTGGCTCCACTCCGCTCCGCTCCAATGACAATGGCATACAAAGTGATTAAGGCAACACGAATGCGTTACATACCGCATCGTTACATGGGGCGTAGCATTGTGGATGAAGGCAAACGTTGGAATGTGTGATGTTGGTGATGTATTGGTAAATTTTACTACAAATAAATTACTAAAGTGTATCGTATTTCAATCGTGTTTTATAGCTTACTGAAAACATAGGAAATTCGAAAACTGAAGCGTTTCTCGTCGATATTGGGCCATTTGTTCGGCTAATGCACTCGTTCACTTACAATATCACTTATTATTTTTCATGAAAGTGATATTATTTTGAACGATAAACTATCGTATTATATTGCGCTATTTTTTATTTGCCGATTTTAATGTATTTTTTAGAGATATTCGTAAAACTGCAACCACCGTTGTTGTTCCTACTTTCAGTAGTTTCTTCCTATTTTCCGCAGGCTGTGCTCCTATTTTCGGCAACGCGAATTCGGGGACGGAAAAAACATTTTACAATTCCAAGCAATGCAAATAGGTAAACAAACATGTTTAAAACAGTTTTTCACTCTCGCTCTCCTTAGATTGGTGTTGAAAAGCACTTTAGTTAATTGCTTTATGTTGACCATTTTGGTCATTTTGCTGGCAGTTTTTACAGTCTCTCTGATGTGAGTTACAAACAAAGAGCATTGGCGAGAAGAGCCAGTCTGACGGCTAGAGTCTGACGTCTGACGGCTCCGATTGACTCAAAAAATAGTATTTTTATCTTAAGTTATTGGGTTATTTATCGTGAAATTATTTGAACGCGAATCATTTATTTATTTACATAACTGCTGTCTGAATTGAATTCTTAACAACATACCTATTAACTAAACTTATTAAATATTTGCTCGGAGGATGTATCGGAAGGATGGTAAGGAGAGGTGATGGTCAAACAGGTGTGCGCAAGAATTAAACAATCTCACAGCACGTAATAAAGGGTCATTTAAACCAACTGAAGTGCGTCGATTTGGAACAAATAAAGGAGCACGAGGGTGTAAGGAACGAATTGGAACATAGAAATGCAGGGATGAAAGAATGATATGTGAATCCACAGCATTAGATATGAGCGAGGCAACAAACATTATTTGGGAAATGTGATGGCGTTTCTCCAATGAGTCCAGACCCAACAGCTGGCATCTTTGCTCATAGTCCGGTAGGGTATTGGTGATATTTGATACAATAAAAGTCGTATTATGCGTCGACGTACGCATTCTAGTGTTCTGATGAAGCTTTAAAGCAATATTCAACCAAATCAAAAGTGTGTTATTGTTCAAAGTTTCAGCAGTAACCCACAGCATTGAACTGTCAAAAATCAACATTTACCGTGTACCTATTTTCGGCAGCATTAAAAGTTAAAAATAACTGGTGTATCGTGATTTTAAAATTCCAAGCGGGCTAGAATAAGTTCTGCAATCATAGAATCTTTCATAAAAACCACACTTTTGTTAGTTTACTGTTCTGGTCTCTTGCTAAAAAAAACCTGCCAAACTGACAGCAAATCTGCCGTAAAATGTTAAATTCTGCTCACTTTAATTCAAAATCCTGTTTTGCGACAACTTTTAACGCGGTTTGGATAATTACACGTTTTTAGTTACTCTGCTACACTATCTAAATGTATCGCATTTCATTGAATGGCTTTTGTATGAACATTTTCTTATTAGACTTACGAGGTATTTAACATTAGTTGCCATTTTTTTGGGATCAGACTGACGTGTAACTATCTTTCTAATTCATCTAACAAATGGTAAATTTTGTAGTCATACAACTCTTTAAAATGTAATTTTGTTCTTCTTATCAAATATTTGTCATCTTCTCGAAGAAAAAAACCCTGCATACTTTCTTTATGATCTTTTATCAATCCACTGCAAAACAGGAAAGACAATAGCGTAGTTTGGATTTAATGTCTCTAAAACAGCTATTGAAATACTCGAAGACCACCAGTTTGTGTGTTCTCCGAAATTGAATGTCCATACTTAGCTAAATCAAAACCACTTCCACAAGTTGATGTACTCTGTATGATTAGAGTTATTGATGTTGATTTGCGAGATGAAAACTCCCTTTTGTGATTAATTTGACGAGAATGGCAGTGGTGATGTATGAATGTAGACCGGAGTGAATCTTCACTTGGGCTTCAAGAACAAGGAAAACCTAGCCCATCAGCCGAGCAAACGGAAACAGTTATCGAGCGGTTTGATGACACTGAGCGATTGACGTTACCCGAACCATGCTGACCTGTATCAATTATTGCTCGTTTCGGTGGTCCGAGGCGTACCAAGCTTTCTTGCCCCAGCTGCTCGTTATTCTACAACTTCAACGCATCCTGCTATCTACACTACCCAATGGTAAATGGTAGCTTGAGAGGCTCGATTGCACCTCGATACCGCACGACCAGCATCCCTCACTTCCGATAGGCCACATTTCGTTAGCCGCAAGCGTCCACAAGCATTGTTTAAATAATTGCTGCTCGGCTACAATGGTGGTATATCTCTGCCCAGAAATTGAGTTCCTGTTGCGGCGTAAAAATAGGTCGAAAGCGCCCATCCCCACCATCACTACCAGCGTTGACAAACTGGGCCCCTCAACCTCAAAAGGGTCACGATCAGCCTTAGCCGGAGGGATGAAAATAGTTTCGTTCGAGCGGGTTTCGGTGCGGTAATGCTAGCCGGACTCCGCATGCTCGTTGCCACTCATCAAAGGAGGAGTGCGGCCACCCGAGTACGGCAGCCGGCTGTGTGGTCTGCGTTGGGTCAGAATTTATTACTGTTTCGAATAGTGCCCGCCGGCCCATCGACATCAACCTCTGTCATACACACAGTCACACATACACTCGATATCGTTTTCAATTCATGTCTACGGTTCGACTCGGGGTGCGAAATTGGCACAAAGCCAATAGCCCAACGCATGCACGCTTCGGGGCTGTCGGGCGAAAGCAGCACCAGCAGCGGGAACTTATGTCTGGTTCGTGCTTTTCCGTTCACACTTTGCAAACACACATGGACACATACACACAACAGGTGACCCATTGCGAACTTTCGTTTCGCTTCCATTGAACCATCGACCGACGGGCCCGGAACGTGGCACAGACAGGGTTGAAAATAAATTAGTTTATGACGGGTGAGGCGATCCGGCTGCCCCGTACAAACTCACTGCACGTGTGCGTGATTTGGACGCTACGGTTGTGTTGCTTGAAAGCTGTCCCGAAATGAAAACAAATAGAACCCGGCACAACAAAAAACAGCACATGAAATGGCGCTCGTGTATATATGTATAAATTACACGCCGAACTTGAAGCTTCATTTCCGTGTTTGCGGAAAAAGTTTCGTGGAGGCGCCTGGTGCCGGATGCGCCAGTACAACGAAGCGAGCTTAAAACATGAAACAGCTTTTCAGTGTTTGTATCGCTACCCAGGCTAGTGATGGAAATTTATAGTGAAACGTTGTTGTTTCTCCCCCTCCAATCAGAGATAAAAGCGTACGCTGGTGCTCCGGGTTGGGTAAAGTGTCATTATCACGAGTTGTGCGGTTGTAGCTACGTGTGTGTGTGTTTGGGTGTTCAAGTCGGTGCTTGAATTTACAGCTTACTGCCCCGCTAGGCGCTTGTTGTTTGCTAAACATGCGGAACCACCATCGTGCCGGCAATGACACTCCGCACATTGGTGTGTTATTTTTGTAGCGTCAAAAGTCTTTCCTCGCGCGGGCGAATCGCTCCTCGTACCCGCGAGCTACAAATTGAATTTATTTTCCAGCTGTCAACGATTGAAGGGAGGACTCCAGTGGACTCCGGTCATGCCAATTAGTAACAATAATAGCACGATCGCTCGTGTTCGATTATTCCTCCTCTTTGCGTTGCCGGCCACACTGCCGGCGCGAAAGGCGACAGACGTTCGAGTGTCTCTGGACGCTTCTTCCACTTGTGGACACTGCGGGCAACGGTCAAGGACAATAATAGCAAACGAGACAGTCCGCTGGCAAATCTGGTTGATAATGAAATCAAGCAAAATCAATGAGCAATGCTGGTAAGAAGGTGAGGTGAGAGATAAGGCACATCGGGCGTTGTGGAAGCAACCGTAAACAAGCTGTCGTTGGAAGTAACACGCTTGTAATTGAATTGTTCGTGTACGGGGTTTGAATATGTGAAACGTTAAACGTGTAATACTTTTACACACAAAAAAGATATAACTGTTAAAATGCAAGCTAAATAAAAAAAAAGTACTCCTAACTCCTAACTGATTGGTACCATTAAGCCTCATGGAGATGAAAAATGTCAACTGATTCCATTAAAAAAAGACAACAAAAAACATTTTGACAAAACTTTCCAAGCCACTTTTAACTCAGCTGAAAACTCCTCAGTTTATGGAAAACTTTTTCTTGTTTTTTTTTCTTCTTGCTCAACCTGTTTTACCTCGCTTACGATTGTTTTATTCTTCAAGTCCATCAATCAACCACCACCACCAGGTTTCCCCGCAGTCTCTTCATGCATTGTTTGGATTGTTTTGTTGGTCAACGTATCCCAAAGGTTATAGTTGCCCTGTCAATCTGGCAGGAAGCTGGACGTGTGTTTGCACTTTGTGCCATCGAGATTGTTTTATTAGTCAAGTGTGTCCGGAAGTGCTAGCAAATGCCAGCAAAGGTTTATTTTTACTTTCCCTTCCTGTTTATCCGCTCACCTGGCAAACCGGTATGCTTGGGTCAAATGTTTGCCTGCGAAAAAGGGATGTGTAATCGTACCTCGGTGCCTTGAAAGTGTAAAGTTTGCCTTTTTGTTACAAGTTTATTTTGTTGTCCAAGATGTTGCTGCAATGCATTGGGGCAATTTATTTTAAATGTGTCTTTTCGCGTGTTTTTATATTCTTTCTATTCTTGCATATCAAATTGCTCAATTGGTCTATGTTTGTGCCTGTGCACTATTTTTAAATCGTATTGATCAATGACTGGTATTATAAAAAAACTAGTGTGCCTTTGCTTTTGAATGTTTAACTCGCACTTTGAAGAATTAATTTTAATATTTCAACATCATTCCCTAATTAGTTAAATGATGAATAAATAATAGATAAATAATAACAAATAATAGAACAAGATAATAGATATATGTTGTTAGCCAATTTGCTTAAAAGTGTAATAGAATTTATGAATTATTCTATTTAAATTGAATTTAGACACTAATATTAACAAGTATATTCAGATGCGTATTTGTGAATAAATCATTAAAATATTTCGATCCTTTTCCCTGTTCAATATTTAATTTTATTCCGTTCGCAGAACATGGTTGCCATAATATTCATACCAGATGGCAAAACTTGCATAACTAAAAATGTAAATAAGCTCTGCTCGTCTAGCTTAGTTTAATAATAGTAGTGAATCGATACCGATATAAAAAAAAGAAAACTACACTCAAAAGTGTCTGTGTAATGAAAGCTGTCAGCAGTAACGGTGCAGCGCATAAAAAAAAAGTATCGCTCATGATAGTTTCACGCCAACCGGCAGCTACTCATCTTAACCTCGAACGACCACTCAGCTGCACATCAAACGCCAACGCCATCCTCTTTGATAATTTATTTCCCTGTTTTTTTCTTTCCTTTTTTGTCTGCCTTCAAACACTTTACCAGCGATTCCGAAGAGCCATCTGAAACTGCTCTAATGAAGACTCATAAACATCACCATCTTCCGAAACCGGCACATCTAGCGTTCGGCAACCCTGAGAGTGCCCCGACACTCTTATGTACCGCGTGCTACGGCATATAACTTTTTGATGGCACGTAAATCAAATTGGTGCACCTAAATACACATACAAACATACGCGCCTGCACACACACATACACATACACACACTATCCCGGGACGGTAATGTACTCGAGGTTGAACGGTAAACCCCCTCACCTCGGTGTCCAGGATAGGCAACGAAAATAAGGACGAAAGTGGAATGGCACAATAAGAGCATGTTGAAAAATTGCAAATTAAACGTTTAAATATTTAAACAGATGATGGAACGTTATTATGGGGTGGGGTGTTCTGCTTACAATTCGTGCCCTAAACAAGCGTCCTTAGGATAAGCGGCCGAGAAACGGATAGCAAAAGCGGGAAGAAAATGGTGCCCGTGCACTAGACACGAGCAAGATGTATCCTCATACGCACACACTGGACCGTGGTATTAAGATGCAGAAGATGGCGCACCGGAGGATAGAAAATTGAATAACACCGAAATTGGTTGATCAGCCCAAATGGCACTGTTAATGCATTGGGCACAGGTTTGCTTGCGTTCGACAGAAACCTCTGTCTTTAAGACACGCCGCTCGAAGGTGATCGGGGCAATGGCGTAGCCTTACTAGCTTTACTTGACAGCTTGCTCCATCGGAACATTGTTTGGGATGGTACGGCTGCCATTTACAGCAACACGGTAGCCCTTGGTGATGATTTTCCAACATACCGCCTTGACGTCTCGCGTGGAGCCGATCACGTCGTTGGCGTTGTTGCTCGTTGTTTGTTTTCGTTTGGTTTGCCAGTGTGCTGACGAAGCAAGGAGTGCGCATCGGCGCACACTAAGGAGCGCGGATAATGTGTACGTACCTGGATTCTGCCGAGGCACGGCCTCCGGGGGCACCTTTCCATAGCCGTGCCAGCATGCCCATGTACAGGAAGGATATTAGCGACAGGGGCACCACGTACGATGACAGGAAAAATGACACCTGAAATGGAAGACGAAAGCAGACGAAGTTGATGAAAACAAACCGAATACAAACAGGCGCGAGAGGCGATGGTGATGATGCGTAGCGCAACGCGTGGGACGCGATGGTAGGTGGGGTCGATAATAGCGCAGGACATGGATGGATCTGACGCGGGTCAGAAATCCCACGAGAAGCCACTGTGTGGCTCAGTGGTAGAGACACAAAGGGACATCAATGGTGGATCATTGGTACAGAAGGTTTGTAGCAGGCGGTATGTGTTTGGTATGGTGGAATAGGCAGAAGGTAACAATTATTGTGTCACTTTTAATCACTACTCGCTTTATGGCTGTAAAGGCATTGACTTAAAGGGCTACGTCTACCAAATTGGATACTTTGTGTCGCATTGCATAAACTGTCGTAACGTGAGCCTTGTTGTTAAATGCAAAATGAGAAAATTGGACCAGGTGATAATGCACATAATGACCAAACATGGTTCATTGTGTGTTCAAATGAGCTACAATCGATTCATTAGCACAGGTTAAAGAAGGTGGAAACTCTTTATTATATTTTTCATGTGAGTTTCTCTGGGCTATATTTGTCCTTTTTTTGCATAACGATCTACGCGGTCTTGACAGTCTAAACAGGGCTTCGAAACTGAGGGCTTCGAAACTTATTAGAACTACGAAGGACTCAGGAATCTTACGAAGCCCTTCCTATAGGAGGACCGTCCAGTTCTGAATTGATTCTGTCCGACAGTTTTGGATTATTCTCCCAATTCGAATACCCATCTTCCTATCTTCCTATCCTATCTATCTTCTTCGAGTAGTCTTTATAAGACAAACATCATTCATACAGTTTCTCTTACTCAATCTAAAAGGAACGGTAGCTGTAGTTGTCTAGAGATGGCTTTAATTTATTTTAAAAGTACCCTGTTCAGTCACGCGTTCAGTACGACAAAATGTTCTATACACGTATAAGGAAACCAACATTTTATGTCATTTTTCACAATCGTTTCGATAGATCCCGCTTCTATCGAGTTTGAGAAACTGGTTGATTATTTGAAAGAGTTTATGTCATTGAAGCTTTTAAGCATTGTGAGATTGAAAGAAGATGTCGTAGACCAGTATCTATCAACACATTAAAACCAAATTATCCACAACATGTTTATTAGATACGAGAATTTCTGTTTTAAAAATGGTCATACATTCAAGAAAATGTTATCTATTTGATGAACACAATGGCGTCCTCTCGCAGCAAAGTGGCTCTAAATATCCTGCGTATTTTGGCGTTAACGTAACTGAAACCGGCGCTTAACAGGAACACAAACTTAAGTTACATTTTATTCTGACTGATTTACAACATATCTAGCAGAGAGAAAAGAAACCACAATTTTTCAAAAGTTAGTCTTTTCAACAAGCCTTAAACGAAGGACAGTTTATAAGTATGCTTCTGATCAAGATACATCTTGAATATTTGAGGTTCTTGCCTTATGGTTTTGTATGTAAAGCGTTAATATCATTCCAGTCACCAAACGATAGTTACAATGAAATAGGACAAATACGAATAGAATCACATAACGAATCATATAACATCTCATTTATAAAAGAAAAATAGTTGACGGAATTTAATGTTTAGTGCTAAAAGATCATTTTACATCAAGCACTATTGAGACAATAGTTTTCGGTGCAGTTTTAGATTTTACTCAATTGGTATTCATCTCAAAACAGAGGGCTAACCACGCAGTAATCATCAATCAGCTTAGCAAACAAGCAGTTTTTTTTACTGATTACGGCTTCCTTTTGCCAGAGAGTGTAACAGGCACACAGCCTAGAAATCCCGCTTTCTCTCCTAACCCTACGAAATGGGATGACTGAGCCAAAAGCAGGTGGAATCTCAAGCAGCTTCCATAAGCAGCGTCTAGTTTTCGTAATAAAAGGCAGATAATTTGATCTAATTCGTTACGGAACATCAAACAGCCTGCGTGTTCAGCGAGCGGCGGAAACTCAACCGCTCGAAGCGAGCGGATCGAAAATTGAAGCTTGCTCGCGAAACAGCATTCGACAAGCGATTACGGGTCAAAAGAGCTTTGTTGTAAATGCGCTGCAGTGTGGCTTCAAAGCAGAGCGCTACCGGATGCCATTGTAAGTGTGCGCGGGTTGTGCGAGATTCATTGAAATTTGTTGAGTTTTATTCGCCCTGAAGCTGCTGTTTTAATCATAATTTCGGAGTAATTAGCCATAAGCGGATTTGCAGGAAATTGGCGCAGCAATGAGTGGCAGCTAAGGGGAGGAGGGAAGGTAAACAGCGCGTTTGATTTTTCGGTTCATTTTGTGGAAGGTTCTCTTTGATAATTGCTAATTGAAAAGTAATTGCTTGCTTCTGATGTGTGTGTGTGTGTGATTATTTTTGTTTTTATTTTTTGGCAGTTGTTGGAAATCTTCTTAGAATTTGCCGTCTCTTTGCTGTTTCGTGTGCCGTTTGCATGTAAATGTTTCACTGTGGGCGTAATCCACACCTGCTATTTCGAGAATTGATCCGTGACATTCCTGTGAAGTGAACTTGTTTTGTTGTCGGATTACTTCCAGTTTGTCCCCAGTTTGATATCACATGTTTGTACTGTACATGTTATCCTGCAGGATAGACTCGTTGTACAAAGGATTTGATCCTATGCGGAAATGAATGGGCGAAAATGGAATGCGGTATATAATCCCATTTAATGATGCCGTTATCATTGAATAAAACAAGTTAAATGAACGATGTCTATAATGTGTATTCATTTCATTGAAAGCTTAAATGACATTAAAATAATGGCATTAGTATAAAAAATTAATTGTGGAATGTAAGAAGAGTGATTATTGCATTATTTTATGAGTGTACAGGTATTACCCGATATACGCTAACTAGAATATTCACGTAGATCGCGTGTTTCAGTAAAATTATAACGAAATTTCGTGTATTTTTTCTTGAAATCGTATATTTTAGCCACTATATAAATTATTTGATCTAATTCCAACTAATGATTACACTTTTGTACTTTTTAAATGTGTTTTTTTTAATTCAACCAAAAGGGCATCATTTGAATTTGTGTATCGGAACCTGTACAGGCGGTCCCCGAGATACACGGTTAATGGGGACCGAAAACGGCCACAAAATACAGCGTATCTCGAATTTCCGCGTAAGTCGAATCTCGTGGTTTCCAGCTAAAATATCAGTAATGTTCGTGTAATTTTGCAAGCAGGGGGAGGTTATAGTTACTTTATGAATTAGTTGATATGATTCTACTGAATATAACAGTTTTAAACCATTTGAAATAGTTTTTAACATTCGATCAAAATGGAAATTATTTGGCAATTTAAAATTGATGTGTCAAATCAGTACAATTTGCTCAAAGAATTGTCAAATTTAGAAAACCGCGTATCTCCGAATCCGCGTATAAGAGGTACCGTGTATCTCGGGGACCGCCTGTATTCTATACTGCGGTTGATTATTCTTTAAAACTTATCTCATTGCGGTAACCATCATCGAACTATGTGTGATTTCCCAAATAACCAGCTCGAACTCTATAGCTGATTTGAGACTGTTTAACAAAAAATCGTGCCAATGTCGTACCTTGTGGCTGATTAAGAGATAGACGGTACTTTGCGGAACTATGGAGCTTTTTAACAAGCACATGGTACTCTCAGGGACCTTGTGACTGATTAGCCTGATGTGTATGGTTCACGATGGAACTTGCAGGCTTGTTAAGAAAGCGTACCGAACTTGGTGGAACTTTATAGCTTTTTAATGCTTGACATCGGTACAAGGTGGCTCTTGTCAAATTGTCAAAGACTGACGCCGTCAATCATGTTATTGCTGCTGCACAAGTTAGATTAGTTCTTTGAAGAAGGGATTTTGATGGAAGTGATTGTGATTTATCAGTAAATTGTGATACATTTCGTGTAATTCATGAATATTAAGGATTTAAAAATATACACATGTGCACAAACAAAACAACTCCCGTTGTTTATTTCATCGATGACGCTTGCTTGAAAATAAAACACAAAGAAAAATAATCCCCGGCACCGTAGCTTAAGGAAGCTGGCGCTATTTAGAAGGATCACCTGGAACTTTGATGCTGTTTAACTACTGCAAAAGGTGAATAAAAGCAGCGATCTTTAGCGTGCCAAAATGAGCTGCTTAAGCAATTCTGGCTATTTGGGTTGTATCCTTCGCATTTGTATTGTTTCAGCAGATGTCAGTTTTAATCTGACCTCAATATGGATAATCCGTTGTTTCCATTTAATATATAGTACCATTCTATACTAGAATGTGATTGGATTGAAGCGAAAAATTGTCTTGCATGTCCTGGGAATAGGCTTAAAACAATAGAAGCAACCCAATCCGCTTGAAATATATCGATGCAATCACGCCAAGCAACCAAAAACTCACTCTTTTACACAAAGATATTTCCAGGGATGAGTGTGCCGTCGTGTGTTAAATGAAGAAGCCATATCTATGTCGGAGTAACAAGGCCTGATCGTTCTTTCTGAATGAAACAAAAAAAACTCCATATCGTTAGTAACTGTAGCTGTAGCTTTAAATTGAAACATGCAGTAAAGCCTAGCTAAACTCTGCACATTAAATCTTTGCACGTATAGTTGCTGCATCGTTTTAATAAATCAATGAAAAAAGAAGTTTTTCATTATTCCAATACATATCGCAATCGGTGACAATTTAATAACACCATACTATCCACCCGCTCGTCATAAAGTAATTCCATCTCACACTTCCTGGTGGTACGATGCAAAAGGATTATGAGAATTTGAGAGCCACAAAAAAACGCTCCGTGCTGAAAAATACACCATTCCCCTTGTTCCGAAGAAACACATCCCTAGAGCCAAAAATTGACATGATAATACCGACGCCAGAAGATGAACGGCGGTGTTCCTGCGTTGGCCCACGCTGCCTCTCTCCGCTTGGAGCGTGTACATTTTTAGGAAAATTCGAAACTCAAACCATAACACACCGTGGGTATACGGCGTTGTGTGTGTAGCGATGTGGAAAATTCGTTTCCATGGACGGATGGAATTTGCGCTAATCCGGTAAAATGTGACGTTTGGTTCTCGGTCCCTACTCATCCGTATTTTCTCTCTTCATTCTCGCTACCACCACACGTGTGCGTTTCTGTAATAGATGCATTTAACTTTCCTGTCGATGGTGAGTTTTACCAAATTGAGAATGCGCACAAAAAAAGGAGAACTTTATTTTCTATATTAGCTAATGCAGAACATCGATGGAATCAGTGGGAACCAGTGTTTGGCAGCACGGAACGGCCAAGTTCGCAGAGTAAAGCCGATCAGAGCTATTCTGCCCACTGGGAGAATGTGTGAGGCTCTGCGCCATTCGAAGCGGATGGAAAAGAAGCTTACACTCGGTAGGTCCCACATATGGGACCGGCAAAAGGGGGAAAAATTTTTTCATCATCTTTCCAGAATGTGGAAAGTCATAACCGCAAAGGGTAGATTTACTTCAGGGCAGCACATTGAACGGCTTGTATCGTTTGGTTTTCTCTAGATCCTTAAAATATTGCCAAAATCGAAACAAGCAATAGAGGCGAAAATAGCACCAGCAAAATACAGATACGTTTTTTTGTAAGATGAAGATGCTTAGCATAGGCTTTTGCGTCCCACACTTTAACACGCTATTGTTTCATGATTGGTAAGAGTTTTCCACATCACGATTTCACGCAGCTACTACATTCGATAAGCTCAAGCGCAATGAACGCGAACACATGGGCACACCGTTTGAGTGTGATTGAGAAGGGCAAACCGCGTATCGATGCGCAAAATACGGTGAATCAATTAACAAACTTCGCTGAAGTAGTAGTGCGTGGGTTTTGGTGTAAGGGTAGAGTTGTTCGCTTAATCAGGCCCATGCTAAGGTACGCCCATGATCGTATTAATGCCGTTGATTAATTTTGATGAATTTCTCGTGCTGGCGAAGGAGCAATCTTCCCACCAGCAGCATTCATTTTCATCCCGCTCGGGTTTGTTGTTGCAGTGTGCAGTGATTGTGGAGCTGGATTTTGGCTCTGCTCGCTGCTGTGAGGGTGTTTCGTTTTGTTGACTTCTGTAAAAACCGGACAGTTGAATAGGTTGGGGCTTCTGAATTTGTAGAAGCAAAGAAAGCAAATGCGCATTACTCTCATTTAATTAATAGAAGATATAAATTTGTTTCCCAAGGCAACAACTCGCGGTGTATTACTAATGGTGGAATGGGGTTCATGCAAAATGATTCTGTCTGGGGTTAGCACTCTAATGGAATGTTTTAATTAGAACGAGATTTATAGTTGTACCCTTTATCCGATTAAATACGTTGATTGATTACAAAATAATATTAACAACTCTGATTATAAGTTGTTGGTAGATGGGCAATGTGACCAAAAAAGTCTGGAGTCATTCATGCTTTTGGAACTATACTCAATTAAAAAAGCAACTGAGCAACGCCTTTTTACCAGGGTTGCTTTTCGTCGTTTGTTCGGTGCTGCCTCACTACCTCCCTATGAAACGCGATTGCAGCTATTCAATCTTCACTCTTTAAGCTTCCGCCGCCAAGTGTCTCAGGCATGTTTTATTGGTGGCTTATTACTTTCTGATACTGATGCTCCTGATTTACTCTCGTCCATCTCGTTGTATGTTCCCTCTCGTTCCCTTCGTCCTCGTGATCCTCTGTCAATTGAAACACGTCATACTCTCTATACTTTCAATGATCCTATTCTATCCTGTTTCAGGTTGTTTAACCACTTTTACTATCTCTTTGATTTCGACTCCTCTCTCAACTCTTTCCGTAACCGTATTTTTTCTTCTAATTCTCTTTAATTATTCTTCTAAGTTTCATTAAGTTTTGATAGTCTCTACGCTCTACCTTTGTTTTTTTTTCTTTAATTTTTTTGCTAGGTCTAGACTAGTTTAGTTAGGCTTAGTTTTTCTTGAATTATTTTGTTTATTTGTTAGGGTTTATTTAGTTTTAAGTCTGCCTTATTTAGCCTTGATGGCGGATATTGTATTAATAAATGAAATGAAATGAAATGAAATGAAATGAAAAAGCAACTGATGTTGCTCAAATGTATACATGTTCACAGTAAGAGGACAGTATGCGTAAGATAATGCCGTCCTATTGTGTCAAAATGATGGAATTCAAAACGTCGATGACAGTCGTGGTTGCAGCAATGTCTGTAAGGACCGGTAAACACGGAAAATTGTAGTGATACTATGCCGGATCTAAACCCGTTTATTAGTATTATAGTATATTCTCTCCAAAGTATCAGACATTGCGTTATTTATTAATGTTACGAAGAAAGTATGCATAAGATTATCAATCTTCAACTGTGACGTGATTATAGAACAGCAGGTTTTACTTTCTCCATCATTACATTCCATTTCAACTAAATTTGGTCTGATGCTATAGAATTTGAAGACCATTCATTGAGACACCCGACCTCTTCTTCTCAGCAAATTCCGAGATAATCTTCAAAATACACACCACTATATTTATAGCAAAAGCCAAATTGCGGCGCCAGCAGCAGGAAAGCTGCAGAACAAAACCTGCTCAAAAGTTGGTTCATCAATCAGCAAGATTAGAAATTTCAAGACTGGTTTATTTTTAAGCGCGAACAAAAAGTCCCTCGCCCATCCGCCCATCTCGCAACACGTAAATACTTTAAGTGAAACTAATTTTGTGGCAATTCTTTAACCCCCCTACCCCTCCCCCTCCAAAAGGTCACGACACTTCGTCCCGGTTTGTCCTGGCGCCTGGTCTGAAGCCGGCGAAAGAGTTAGCTACCCCAATTTGCGCAAACCAAGGACATGTCGATGGTTTTCGAAATTATCGCGGTAAGAACATTCATTCCCTGCTGCGTGATTCAAGGATCCGAGTCAAAACGGTCCGGTCCGGAGATACCTTCCCATCATCGCGTTCCACAATCTCCGGGAAGCTAATTTGACACTTTGGAATGCTTGATGAAAGACTGAAAGTTTGGGTAGCAGCGCTAAAAACGGTTGCGCTAACGAAGGGACCGTCACATCCGGTGTGCGGAGCTGTGGGGAAAAGTTTGCACTCGACGATGGTCATAAGAAGGATCGTTCGTTGAGAATAAAGTTTTAACTTATTCATTGGAAAAAAAAGAATAACAAACAAACCCTGTCACCCTAAATGTTGTCCGGTAAGCTGCTTTCTCTTTTTAGATCTTTCTGCTACCGGGACGGGAGTGAAGACTCTTGAGATTCGTTTATTTCACTGACACATAAAACAATCCTTAGCAGGTCCATCCACAAACCGAAACCGGTGCACATGCTATCACTTTAGCGGGAAAACGATGGATAAAATTTGACTCATGTTTGGGAAATGTTTCACCGAGTAGATTGGTGCGGTCGAAACAAGTTTTTGAGCAACTCGCTAAACAACGCCGAAACGGAACTGCTACTAGAGTTCCGAGACGGGCGTCACGTTCCAAGGTCGGTTTTGACCGACACACAACCACAGTGGGATGCTGTGGTTGCTCAGTGTGATGACTGAGGGCAACAAACTGCAGCAGGAAGCGGGAAGCAATTAATATCGCATCCCATAAGAACATGTCAGTCAAATTTCGCGACTGTCCCGTACGAATCTTTTTCGCTTTTGCTGCTGCTGCTGCTGCTGCTGCTGCTAACAAATTCGATTCTGCGGGCAGTATCCTGTCGTCCCTAATCGCTTTCCATGCTCCGTGCGCACGCTGTCGTTCCATTAAATTAACTTTAAAACTTTTGACAGTTGAACGTTTTCTTTTGTTTTGTGAAGGTTGTACAAATGCTTTCTCCGCTCCCGCCCCGCGATCGCCATGGAAATGTTGTGAAGCGGGTTGTTTGGAAATTGGAAAGTTTTCAGCAGCGGCGATGACATGCGGTATGTCGCGTGGGACGAGGCAACATAACGAGCACCAGCTAACTAGCTTGAAGCAGAACAATGTAGAACGTAATGCTGCGAATGCCCCTGTGTTCTCCCTGGTGCTTGCTACTCGAAACAGTTCTGCGACACAGCCTCTCGAAGTCAACAGCACGGGCATAGCAACCATTGGGTTGTTATGCCGGAAGTCGTTGCGAGAATGGAATCCACCGCGTAATACGTGCCATTTCCCTCCGGCATGTTCAGATCGGTTCGGGTGAGTTTATACTCGGTTCATTACCGGAAACGCGCGTCAATAAATGGATTAAAATTGGCAATACCCTTGTCGTCCGCCGGGCTGGCCTGGAAGCGGGATGGATAGTATCGTCCCAGTGGCCACATTCTAACCCAATTTCCGTGCAGGGACCTATTAATGGTTGGACGGTTTTTTTCCTGTCCTGCTTTCGTGGCAAGTTGCATTTGCATACACTGACGCTGCCGCTTGCAAAGATTCGGATGATGGACACTGGCGTGGACATAATTACAAGTTGATCCCGCTGGACATAGCAGAACGCTACGCTACGGTGGAACGGAACGGAACAGAACGGAAGCGTAGAATGCAGTTTCCCGGATGTTTTACTGGGCAGCCACTTTGCTCGTGGGTCGACGACGCATGGGATGCACTTTAATTTAATCTACTTTGCTATAAATGTTGATTTAGTAGTGCGGTGGTGATGTTGCTTCTGATTGTACAGTGAGTTTTTACTCAAAGGTTCGCCTGCGGACTGGACATAGGATTTGGAGAGAGTAATGAATGCATTGTAGGGATTTTGCATCTTTTGACCTACACATTTTTTGTTTTCACCGAAATGCCATACCACAATCGCTTCGTATGAATTTCAAAGAGTAAATAACATTCATGCTCATGCATTTCTTGATAATGGATAATATTTTTCCACAAAAACTCACCAATGGCAACGTCGGGTGTGCTCGAAAACCATAAAATTCTTGGATATGGTTTTTTGTTATTAATCCACCCTTGTGATGTTTTGCGTTCTGTTGCAATCAACACTGAAACTCTTTACATTCAGCAAGTTTACTTGTTCTAGGCACCATCTCGTGCTGGCTTGTGTAAATGTGCATGTTTTTGTGAAGGGCTTCTTTCTTTCTTCTCGTTTTTAGCTTAAACTGAACACGGACTGGGTATTTTTCTTTACTGCTAGTTCTGCCATCTGTTTAAAGTGAATCCTTTTTCGATAACTTCTTTTTGCAGGGGTGAGAAACCTTATGGATCTTTTGGATGGTAGAAAAATAAACATTCGTCAAATATAGACTGATTTACTTCAATCAAATGTTTTATGAAGATTTGAAATTCATAAGAACGCAAAGATATATTTATCACATGCTTCATACTCCACTTTGAATTTCTGGATTTAAGATTGCTGGCGTAAGAATGCTTTTAAAAAGTAAACTGCAACAAACATTTCGTACTTATTAAATAAGTTACTCCTAAAAGTATTAAGCTCGCAGCACTGCCATGTGACCATCCTAATCGAGAAATAAATACATACATAAATAGCTCATAAGCTAACAAAACCAACCAACAACGACATTTGGCAGATGGCATAATCATACGACACGTTCAAAGATTACAAGTTGAGATAATTAGTCCGATACGAGCTCCAGTTGCTCATCCCTCCCTAGAACGCAGTATCTGCTGCAATAATCTGTTAGTTTTGGGAGAGATATACGTCGGAGATTCGGTGTACTATGAAATATGGAACGGGGTAGTTCGGGTAACTAGCTATCCGATGGACACATTTCGCCCAAGCTAATCCTTCCCCGAGCGGTTCTGTTGCTCATTCTCCCGGTTCTGCTTCACCGGGCTCAAGAAGTTTCAAGTGAAACAATACGGGACACTTGTTTCAGCGTGACTCATGCTGTCGTGGACCGTCGCCCTGTCGCCGAACGGCTAAGCTTGTTCAAATGTTGCACCAGTCGCCGACCAACACTGGGCGGATCTGATTTTATGGCAAAGTTTTTGGCTCCCGTCCCTGAGGAACGACGACAACGACCGTATTGGTGAGGGTGACTTTACCAAACCAAAGCGAACTTTAAAAAGGGGGGAAATAGTGTTGTTGCCTTGCACCGTCGGTACCGCTGGGGTCGCTTTAGTGTACTTCAACATGGTTGGGATGGCAAGCTGGTACGCTCGACGCTTGCCAGTGGGTTGTGGATAGTAGAGTGATAAGGTTTACTACTTAATTGGGCAGACGGCTAATTAAAATGGATGTGTAAGCATAAATATTTAGAAATTATTCTTACCACTGCTACGAAACTGATTTGTTGTTTATTGTGTTGGGCTTATAGAAAGTATAGAACAAATACTTGGTAGACATTATGATTCATAAGCCGCAAGCATAAATTGCCACGAATAGCATCGTACAATTCATTAGATGTTTTGTGAATAATCATCATTCGCCTTCCGGGCGCGTTATGAAGCATCGGAACGGAATCATGCAAAAAATAATGTTTCCGGCAAAGGCCTGTTTTTACGCTAAGCTGGAATTTTGAAATGACCGGAAGGGGGCGGCAGCATAAATTTCACATTAAACGTTCGCCGCCATAAACCAACCCTAGGGGCCGTTTGGAGCTTTGGCACAAGATTTTGCAGCCGGCGGCCAATGGAAAGAGGATTAGGCAACCCTTTTTTGTTAAGCGTGAAAAAGTGTGGAACCTTAACACAGTGTCCCGCCCGCTCGACGGAAGTGGATCGTAAACTAAGGGTACAGGGCCGTGTTTGATTTCAGTTTTTTTTATTGCATCCCGATACAAAGTGTGCAGAATAATGGTGCTTACGATACAAAGTTTGTGTGCGTGGGTAAACATTCTCAACGTGAAGGAGCTGCGACGGAACGTGGGTTTAATATACTTGTGACAAACGTTTCGCTCACGTATTGTGATTGTGTTTTGCGAAATGCATGGTTTATTATTCAATTGGTTGTTGGAATTGCACGGCGGTTGTGGGAATTGTGCTTGTAATTCAATGTATAGTGTACATCAAACTGATGATTGCTTGAGTGATTGAATTTATCAATTCAGGTGTTTTGTTTTTCTTACACAAAAAAGCATTACAGCCACCAACTTACTGTTCGACAATCATGTTGTACAATGTGTGTATTTTGTTGTCGTTTTTTTCAAGTTTTTTTTAAATGAAAATTTCCTTACAAATACCCAAGAATGGTAGCCATTTTTTGAGCTCAATGCTATCCACCAGATGCACAAATTACCATTCGCCTTTGGTTCAAACTCTTTGCCAAAGCTCAGTACAATGGTACGCTACTTTGTTGTTCTTTATTTTCCCACATTCAATGCATCATGTTCCTGTCGCTTACTCGTACCAAATGATTGGCATTCCCTCAAACGAGGCAAACATTTCGAATGCGACGTGGAAGCTGGTTGAGTGAATGCTCGAGATGCAGGTTTCCCGTACGAGCACACGCGAATCGCACACTTCAATTGTTAGTGAATAAATTTACAACTCATTGCACTCGTACGTTTGTCAGCCTGTCTTTCGTTCTCTTCGCTTCTCACATGGTGGATGTAATGTTTTGAGACTTACAGGAAAATAACACATGACTGAATGCATGAGTCAATGGTTACTTTCTTGCTCAAGTTAGTATGCAACGTCGAGGGTATTTTTATTGTTACAATTTTAACGTTCTTTCGTTAAGTTTTTTTAACTTCCTGCTAACAGGTTCTATTTTTTATGTAATTTATTTGTCTATTGTTGTTGAGTTATAGCTCTTCGCAATTTGTTGGGTACTTTTAGAAGATCGGATTCGACAGGTTGACCCTTTTTCAGAATTTTCTCGAGTTGAACATTTGGGTTGAATGGCAGTCATCGGTCGACTTATTGTTGTACTTAAATTGTTGAAGAGTGTATGGTTCATTGGCTTAAACCTTTTTTCCTGGCATTGTGATAGAAAACTAACCTCACGACCGAACAAATCGCATCAAACGAGACAGTCAATGGAAATTGAAATGGTACAATATCGCGTTTTTGAAGAAGTACGATCAAATAATCCGCTTCGAAAAATTTGTTTGCAGAATGGCAATGACCTTACATCGAATCATTTGAGAATTTACAGTGCTCTAAAGGCATTACAGGGTTTTAGAGGATTAAATAAACACGTTCAGCGAGTTGTAGTTTTGTTCAGACATATAATAGTCTCTTTCCGCGAGATATATAATTGAATGTAAAAAGGAAGAAAAATAGAAATGGTATTTGGTTACAGTTTGCTTCATTATATTTAATAACAAAGTTAGGTTAGATTAGAAATTTACATATTAAATAAGTACATGAACTAAAACTAAGATACACAGTTTCGTAATGGAAATGAAAGATGATCAAAAACACGTAGAATATATTTTTGTAGAATACACTAGGCACCTAAGGAGCCGCCTAGTTACGCATGTGTCTGTTTTTAGAAAAAGTTTATGCGGAAAAACTTCAATAAAATTCGCGTTCGCAATCTTTCGCAGAATATTTCTTTACAGATTGATAGTATATATATTAGACTATTATGTAACATATAAGAGACAACGCCACTCTATGCCTCTTTCATAATGGATTCAAGTCCAAAATTATAAGGATGAAAATTCTCAGGAGGTTTCTTCAGTTATTATCGTATATTTTAGCATAAAATTAACTATTTCAAATATTTAAAATATCAAAATATTTTATGTATTTACAAAGCTGACTAAATATGCTTTTTGAAATGCCTAAACTTATCAAAATCGGTTCAAATTTGAAAAAGTTACAAAGGTTCAAAGTTTTCCAAAAAAGTGAAGATTTTTTTCCGTTTTTTCTGCAGACTTGAATCATCTGCAGATTTTCATATCCCTGTTTCTCGCCTTCGTCAGATGTAAAGAGCTAGTGTTTATGTTTAAGTTATTTACTAATTAAGAATTTGTATCTGTTATTTAGGCCTATTGCCCGATAACGTAAATAAATAAATAAATAAATAAATAAAAAGTTTCGACTTTGAGAGGTCTATTCTAGAGATCCAGAAAAGATAAAGAGCTCATATTTGGTATTTTTCTTAGTTTAACCCTAAGTATTAAAACCTATCTTTTAGAATTGCGTTATTGCAAAGTTGATTTTTGAATTTCATCCCGGCAAATGCCCATTGTGCATTGTTAGGACACTAGAAAAAAAACATGCTCTATGTAATATGATGATGCTAAAGAATGTGATGTTTAAAGAATTCAAAATACATACTGCTTTTTAATGCACCACCATGCAGTACCACCAGAAATCTCTGGTAGTACAGTCGTCAACGCATACGAATTAACCTCATGCCCGTCATGGGTTACAAGCCCCGAATCGAATGGGCTGTGCCCCCATACTTAGGACTGACTATCCTGTTAAGTGTAATCATTAGCATGTCACTGAAAGCCCAAAGCTCAGCAGTAGTACAAGCAGGCCTTGACTCACTAGTGGTACAGGCAGGCCTTGACCGACAACGGTTGTTGCGCCCAAGCAGAAGAAGGAGATTGCTTTTTACAGTGAAAAATATTCATCCCCTCTGCTAAATTTCTGTTCGTAAATCTTAAGCACAGCTTCCTTTAAGAGTTATTATGCCTTCTCGAATAATAGCGAAACTTTTTCGACGTAAGACTGTTGAAAATTACCACCAAGCCTTTCCTATTCCCATTCCTCACCAGAAACAGCTCTAATAGCTGGTCCCACATTCTCGACGCTATGCATCATTGCTTTTGATTATGTAAAAATATTCTTCATCAAATTCCTATGAAGTGTGTGGGCCTGTTTTGTACGGAATTTTATTCTCGCTACTCTTTAGTTTGTAGCCTGTTCGGTGTTGGCATCCGGCATCCCTCCGACTAGCGCAACCGAGAGTGCAACCGTGAGACGTGCGGTATGGGCTAGCCTGCTGGGAAGGATGAGTGAGGAATCCACAAGTGAGTGGTTTTTACTCGCAAGCACCACGGGCACGGGTTTGTCCTTCGGAAGCCCTTCTGCGGGAGTGCTCCCGCTACGCCAGTTTATGGAAGTTTTATTGGCACAAAATTTCACGCACCAATTGCCATAATGTGCTGTGTGATGTAATTTTATGAGGTTTTTGAATGTTTTTCTATTTGGTTCTGTTGTTGCCGCCGTTGCTGCTACTACTGCTGCTGCTGCTGTCCATGGTGCTATTGCTCGAGTGCGATGCTGAAGGCCGAAACCCGTTTCGGTGATTACAGTCGAATGGTTGACGCAAATAGCTTTTTCCCGGGAATTATACGCCACAGTCTATCTCCGTATTCTTTGCATAATTCGAAATATAAAATTATGGGTTTGCTGGAAGATGTGCAAATTGATTTGGAAATTTGGCTGCGTGATGGTCTGTTTTGCGCACGGCAAGGGCCGCAAAAGTGTATGCTCATCAAATAATTTGTGCGATTGGCGAAACACTCTTGCATTAGATTAAATTTATCCGAACGTACCTGACCGACCACCATAAACCCCGAATGGCGGGACGAGCAGGGTTTGAGGGTTGTCGCGGTGGGCGAGGGACGTATGGTATGAAGGAACTATAAAATCGAGAAAGAACCCAATCAATCGGAAATGCAGCGAAGTGTGTTAACGATGCTTGTATCTTCGCGCACCGAGTGTGCTGTGCTGCTCTGGAACGGATGAGGTACGGTTTTCGGGACCGTTCTGTGTGACCATTCAAAGCGTGCCCGTTTTGGTGCGGTCCTATTAGACCCGTAGCTATGGCAATCGGCACGGAAGCCCGGCTCCAAGGTTCGAGCCATTCGAACCAATTTCATTTAATAGGGTTTGAGTGAAGGAAGCCCACGATGAGCATCATCGATTTGCGATTCGCGCGGAATTTAATGAGCAGCCGTGGGCCGAACGGGCCGGCGGCTTTGCTCTTACTGCCAGAAATTAATCATCGACTTGCTGCCATACTCGTGCATAATGAAACTGCGATCACAAAAGTGTGAGTGGTGCTGAGCGCTTCGAAGCGTTCCGGGAATGGCGAGGGTACTCTGATAAAGTTCCGCATGCTGTTGGAACGTTATTTTGTAACTACTCGTTCAATACAAGTATGGGGAAATTTGTCTTCAATAAGCAGTACAGTGTACAGCGACAGAAAAGAGTTGTATCGATCTTGATACCCCAAACAACTATGAAAGACGGCTATGAATTGAAAATGCCAGAAACATGAATCGGATGCATCTAAGTGGGGCACGTGCAGGATCAGTTCTTCTGCCAATGTATTCCAGTTCGTGTGTTTTGTAGAGTGGAGTAGAGAAAGTAAAAAAACACACATACACACACCCATTTGACGATCAAACAGTGTAACGGATATCCGTGCTCGATGGCAGAGTGTTTTGAATTTGCGATAGCTCATGCTGTTCGCAGATCAAAGAAAACAAACCCGGGGAGTGTGTCGAATGATGAAGTAATACGATTCCTTTGCACGGCGGACACGTTTGAAAAACCTTCACAACCCACGCACTAGGGCAGCATTCTGTTT
The DNA here is from genome assembly GCF_943734685.1 of Anopheles coluzzii. NCBI lineage: Eukaryota > Metazoa > Arthropoda > Insecta > Diptera > Culicidae > Anopheles > Anopheles coluzzii. Next base: position 40,584,640 of record NC_064670.1, on the reverse strand, counting down.
TCTTCTAAATGAAGCTTTTAATATCTGCACAGCCAGAGAACTTTCGGGCGTAGGTTTTGATGTTGTCTACATTCTATTTATTTAGCATTACTTGATGTAGGAAACTTTTTTTTATCCTTTCCATTCAATTGATATTAAGGAAAAAAAAATTGATGCAGATCCAAAGACACGTGGCCCCTGAGTAAAACCACTTTGCTTTGCTAATCTTTATGCATCAGAGCAAAATGTTGGGTTTTTTTTCACTTTGTTTAAAATCCCAATTAAAAAAATGCAGAATATTGATCACTATTACATTAATTTAATCGATCTTTCGTGGCTACGGGGTGGTAGTCGTTTGAGAAAAGATTTTAACAAGAGTTTTTACAGCTTGCCACACACCACTTTGATCATGGCTGCTCAATATCTACCTTTCTCCTAATGCAATACGTTTCAGAACATGTTAAATCGTTTTACAATTTAATGGCTTGCATATAATCGATCATGAACGTACATGTTTAAACCTTCATTCACTCTCGTCGCAAACATGGCTTTCTACCGTCGGAGTAAGATAAAAATAGCTCGAGCTTGAAAAGATGGCTCGTACCATCGAGAAGACAGCGTACACGCGCTCCGTCGACGGCGGTATTAGAATCGGCATGTAGCGAACTGAAGCATGAAACCACTAACCGGCTTTGGTTTCGCTCCGCATTTCCCCAGCATGTTACGCGATGTAACTAAGCATGCCCCACAGCTTAATGTCGGTTTCGAGGTGAAGTTCAACCGCACAAACTGGGAAAAGCTTCGGAGATGGGTTCATGTTTTTCAGGTTTCGTTTTTTTTTCATATATTCCCTGTCTCTCAACTGCTCTAAATGAGTGTGGTCCCAGCTAGTGTGTCGATGCTCCGTGTAAAGCGCACCAAGCATGTTTAGCTCGCTGCTGTTGAGAGAAGAAGTACTTTACAACGAACACTCGCCATAACGCCAACCAAGGGGACCGACACGATGTACTATATTTGCTTCGTATGTATTTGTTTACATGCAATGTTTGTTTTGCAACGTGAGTGCGGCAGAACGGCGAAAGAAGTGGCGGCGGTAGGGACGCACTGGATGCATTCCATGAACACCCTCTGGCACTTCCAAAGATAGACGACCAATGGGAGCCTGTACTGGCCGCCAACAACGAGCCGGAGGATTGTTTATTTTCTCATTTTCTCCGAGGCGTACCTATTTCGCGTACCTATATCGATGGTCGTGGAGTCGCCCGTTGCTGCAACATCCCAGAGAGGCGCATCGAGCACGAGCTTTCGCCCATCATCGGGCGCCTGGGTCCGCTGCGTACTACTGAATGGGCTTCGCGTGTAATGGAGCGCATTCGCAATGTTGTGTCCGGAATTTCTATCGGTTTTTATTTCGTCTGTGTCTGCTTCTTTGCCACTCTCACGATGGCGCAATGGCTACATGCCACGAACCATTGCAGTAGCCCCAGGGTGGTCTAAGGTTTTATGAATATTTTGCCGATTTCTTTTACTTCCGTTCCCGTTCTGATTTCGCTTGACCTAAGCGGAAATAATGCTACCACGGTTTGCAAGGTGCGGAGGCGCATTATTGCTGTGATACTGTGTGTCCATTAAACTGTTACGCTTGGCGAGCGAACACAACGGAAGCTCGTCTGGAGGTTGTGTTGTTCACCTTTGCCGTAACGGTGTGGGGGCGGTGAGTGTGAAAAAAACAATGCAAATTTGAGCGGTAGCAAGAAATGGGAAGCGTAATTTTCTATTTATGTGTTTCACGTGAAACTGAATGGTATGCTTGTTTATTTATTTATAAGAAAGGCACTGCTCACTGCAATATCGCACGTTCCAGATTATAAAATACGTCTGTTACTGTACTTCGTAAATTATGAAGCAGAAAAAATCCAAATTTCAGATCATTTAATAAGTCTTCGAGCATTTAATCATGTGTTTCACATCTTGATGCTTCAATTACAAATGATGAGATAAATCACAAACGCAAACGCTTACCAACGCACCAGCTTTCGAGATGGTAATTGGTAATCAACGCCAAACAACGTATAGAAAGGAATCAATTAGGGTGCCTACAACATCCTAGGTAGTAGGCAATTAAATATGTTGTGCTAGTGATGATAAAATGGGTGCAAAAAGAACATCAATGTGTGTGTGTGAATCTACTTACATGAAAGGCAACTAAGCTGTAGCCTTCATTGTGAAGAAAAAGGCATGCCGTATAATAGCCACCCTGGCGTGGATAGAACAGCACTCCGTGCGAGATGGCCACCGGTATGGCCGTCGTTAGGATGACAAACCACGTCAAGCAAATAGCACTGCGAAATAAAAAAAAGGAAGCAAAAGTAGACAGAGCGTTAGAGGGAGAGAGCAAAATCGATTCAGTTAAGCATCGAGCGATAAAATGAGTCGAATCAAAACGGATTGTCATCACACCGGATCGGTAGAGGGTTTTAGCAAGGGGACCGTGTATCGCCCCCCCCCCCCCACTAAAAGCGATGATGAGCGATTCCTCATTTTGCCTAGTTGTAACATACAAGCTAAGAGGCTATTTGTCATCCTCAAGTGGACAGGACAAATCAATCGAGCCAGCCATCGCACGAGCCAGAAGGGCCGTACAACAACAACAAAAAAGACATCGCATGCAGCGAGAGTTTGCGTCTTTTCGTGCGAAGAAAATTAACCACGTGCCAGCGAGCAGCTAAGGAATCCACTTACAGTGAAGCATTTCGCTCGGTACGAATGGACATGCTGGTGATGGGATGTACCACTGCCAGGAACCGATCCAGCGACATCAGGACGAGTGTGTACGCGCTGGCATGTGCCGTGACGACGATCATGTACTGGACCTGTCGAAACGAAAAAGGAAGCAGAAATGGGGGCATTAGCAAGCGACTTGCAGCTTCCCTACGGAGCTGTTTGGAAGTTTGCCACGAGCCCATGAGTGGGCTGAGGAAAACTCCTTTTTTTGCATACAACGTCACGTACAAACTTGCACCAATACTCTCCGAAGGGCCACTCGGGCAACACGTAGTCGACGGCAGTGAAAGGCACGCAGAACACGACGAACAGCAAGTCAGCCGCTGCCAGGTTGATGATCAGCAAGTTGGTGGTCGATCGCATGCTCTGGTTCGCGGCAACCACTGGAAAAAAGGGGTGAGCAGAGTGTGAAAGTAAAGCGTGAGAAAATGGTAGGAAGCAGCTCATTTGGCAGAAGATATTTCAATTAACAACGCTTCTCCAACATTTCGTAAGTTATTTTTTGCTATTCGACAGTCGTAGAAATCGTAGGAATTGTTTTTAAGGTTTATAGACGATTTGATGCCAACTGAATTTCACACTAGAAAAATTTGCCTTCGCCTAAATTTTGGCTATTTCCTAGTTTTTTAAGAAACGAATAAACAGCGAATAGCTCGCAATATCTAACCAAAAACCGACTGACCCATAAATTAGTTCGATTTAAAGCATCATACTCTGCCTTGGACATTACACGAAATTATATTTTAATCTTTTAAGCGTATCCTCTGCCCTCTGACAGACTCATTCAAGCGGTAAGGGCTGGCGATATGAATATGAGCTAACATAATTCTCTAAGGTAATAGTTACACAAAAAGATGAACATAAACGCTTGAACGCATGCGGCCCAAAATATTAGCTTTTAACTCTGAAGAATGCCACTGTTTCTTTTATTCTTCTTTGTTTTTGGCTCTACAACATTCGTCTTTCGAAAGCTGCTTAGTCTATTTGGTCTGGCTTTCTCGTGATTTATTGTTGGAACCCACGGCAAGCCAGTGTGACAGTGTGGATACGGTTGGCGAATCGATACTCATCCATTTGGCCTAGTGGGAGTCTTCCCATCCATTCGCCTGATTGCTGGATCATCCCTGTTTCGTAGAATAAATATTTCGGTCTCAGGGTAAGACAGGCCAAAGTTAGAGACATAACTTTTAAGCCAAATGTAAATATGAAATTGAAGCTTTAATACATAAATAAATAAATAAATAAAAACTTTAAAAAATATTATTTTATGTTTAATCTTTAAAGCCCTCTTTCTTGACGCTAAAACATTAATTATTCTTTAAAACATATTGAATAGCTTCATTAAAATGGCTCAATACATCATTTTGAATTAAGATAGCACTCTCGCTCTATCTCTCTATTAATCCTACGGTTTACATTTACATACAAGCTTCATGCAAGCTAGACGCTCCAGCAAAGTGTAAACCATGTTGCGAATCTTGTCCCCACTCTTGTGCTTTTGAGTGTACCGATCAATCATACTTTTATTATTATTTTCCCCGCGGTGACATTGGGACAAATTGAAAAAAGCCGTATCTCACTCCCTGCGTGCTCAACTGTGCACATCAATATTATTTTTCGGGGTGTTCATTTTCCAAAACATTCGCCGAGGGACTTTGCAGGTAGCGTATATTATTATGTTTCGCACGCCTGGCTGTAATGGCCGTTTCCTTCCCGCAACCGTGGACGGCGCGTGGCTTTCAATTTGCATGGACCTTCGTGGTAATGGTGGCACTGACTGTCGCCCATCCGTGCAAAAGTTTTATCCTGTGTCAATGTAATAAAGCCGAGCAAGCCAAATGCAGATTAGCTTCTGGTCCCTCCGTCTGGGTGGGTGTGTCTCAATAAGAGTGAATATTTCGCTCTGCGTTGCCCTACCTAAGAGGAGATTCGAACAGAAGCAAGTCGAAGCGAGTAGCATCATTATGCAAAGGGACAGCAAGAAACCCCAATCAAGCGTTTGTGGAAGGTGCCACGAAGCTAGTGATAGTGAGGATGAAATGTTTCACCGGATGCTGGTGTCAAAAGAAGAGATTCATCAATAGCTAATCGACTCACAAAGATGACAAACGACGAATCTTGTTAGACTAGGTAATTTGGCTTGGAACTAATGCTCTTTGCATGTCTTTGGCAGGGAATAGGAGGACAGGAAGGTATATTATTTATTAAATGATGCAATAGTAATGTAGAATGAAAAGCTTTGAAAAAACTACAAACTTCATTTCACGATAATTCACAACTACAAACGCTATAATCTTATATAAACTAGATCAAATGTATAGCGTAGCGGAACAAACAATGGCAGGTCATTAATGCAAAATGGAAAAAGTTTTCATACAAAGTTATACAATGCACATGGTCGTAAAATGAAATCGTGATAGTTCATTTTTTTCCCCCTAGCTCAAAAACAGGATCTTTTCCACACTTCAAAAACGCTGCTGTGCCAATGGAGACGCCCAGTCTCTCATGCGGAATGGTAACACTTTCTCAAGTTTCCCACTTTTTTCCCCCTTGCAGAAGGTCATCAAGCGTGTGTGTGATGCGAGTTTCGTGCAATGGAAGCATGGCTGTTTGATGTTGTCACCACTTGCAAATACTGAGCTGCTGTTGCTGGAATTCGACATAATGATAGTGCGCAAAGGCAAAAGGACTCCTCCGGAGGTGGTTGTGCGATGAAAATTCCTGAACAGCAAAGTTGAAAAGGGTTCAGTGCAATGAATCGACGTTTTGCCTGCGGGATGGGGACATAGAGCTGCTGCGTGTAGATGTTGCAGTAGCAACAGAAGCGGATAGAATATTCCACAAAGTTCCCTTTTGCTAAGCACTGGGGAGCGATTGAACGGAGAGCATTAAAGTAGCAATGAGGTAAAGTATTTTCCTGTGAGACTAACATAACTTTACTCCTGCTAGCTTCTTGAGGGTTTCCGAAGCAAACACAGTGAATACGTTACTAGTTAGGATTTCCGTACAGCCGTACTTTCATTTCACCGTATTCTTCTCCCCCCCTGAGGATTGACCTTCGGTTTTGAGTTAGCCGAGCGATAATCCCCCAAGCTGCGGTGGGGCAAATCCGTTCCTTTTCTGCGGCCTAGCAAGTGGAAGGGTACTAGTAGCACTCCATGGCCTGTTCATGGGAATTTCAGCCGCCGCGGATAGTACTGGAAGCCCGCTTCATTCATCACTTAGCCCGTGCGTCAATGGACTTCAATGGTGGAACGGATGGCAGGGAGCGCACGACCGTACGGTGTAAAAGATACTTCTCGTGCCGGTCATCATTCATACGCTCACGTACGGCTACCCAAACCCTACAGGGAAGCGGCAATATTCGCGCCTGTAATGGAGCAGGTTAGTCGTAACGATGGTGTGGCGCGAGGGCGTTTCGTGCTGAGGGTTAAATCAACCAAGTATCTTCGCAGCCGAACAAGATTAATTACCCTTATCATAACGCTCCACGATCCCTTGCCGGTATGGGCACACTCTAATGGGGCGGCAGAAATCGTACGTGCCGTGTCGGAAAGTATGCAAAGAAAATGAAACTGTAAAAACAAACTTCACACCCGTTGGGCGGGAGTTGAAGATTGATAGGGTTGCATGATGTGTTGTTTGGTTTGGAGCTATCGTTTTCTTTGCCCGAAGTGAAGTAAGCTACACCGGGCGAGCTTAACAACACATTCATCGATGATGACGATGCTGTTTGCTTTCTGCCGAGTTGATCTAAGCGCTTTTGTGAAAAAAACGAGCATCCTCATGGAATGCAAAATGCACATTCTGGAAGATTGGAACAGGAATGATCCAATATGCTTTTAGACTTTTAAATTCAGAGCTTTTCATATACACGAAACGTAGTAAAGAATGTGTTTGGTTATGACATTTAAAATGTCGTACAGTAAACGGTTTAAATATTTCATTTCTGTTTTCATGATTTGAAATGTTGAAAAAAATCTTCAAAACAAGTCTATTTCAAACAAGTCTACTAAAATTAACACATATGATGATATCTGATACACTCCTACAGCTCCAACCATTCAGTACACTCTCTTCAACAGCATTTCAAACCCACCGATCCTTTAGCATGTGCCATCTCACGGTGTAAAAGATTTATGTTCTTCACCAAATGGGTGTGCTTGCTGCCATGCGTCTATCGCAAAAAATCAACAAGTCCATCAACCGCCAGCCTGTGGAGTGGAGTTTGTTGAAGAATGGTCATGAATTTTATTCTGCTTGAAGGGTCGACTTTATAGTTCAGTTCTATCGTCCCCCGGCCGGCCGATCCTCCCCACCCGCAAACTGAGGGCAGCACTGTTTGTGCAACGGTAACATCAGTGAGATTGATTTTTAGTGCATGGTGTCGGATTTCAGCTCGGTTTCAGAATCCGTCGGAAAGCACTTGCGGCATTGATACGCCCATGGAACTTTGGATTGGGTTCACGGTTCGCCCGCCCCTCGGTAAAGCTTCGTGGAGTAGTTGGTGCACTTTCGATTTGTTTTTGTATTTTTTCTGTTTTTTTGTTTGTTTTTTTTTTCAACCCATTCCAGTTTAAGGGGCCATTTTTGAGCCAAGATATTGAATTTCATTATCGGAACTGCGGAGCCTACGGGGTAGACATACACCCACACACATACGGGCACAATGCTGCGCGGGAGTGTTGCTGTACAATTTTCACCAGGTTTTTCTTAGAAATGTTTTTGCCTTGCGAGGAGTGTTTCTGATGGCAGACGAAATTACCATTTCGAAGCAAAACATGTTGGGGGCGTATTGTGATAAGCTTGTCGATAGCATACAGCGCCCATTAACCATCAAAGCAGATTGATATGATATTCGTTTAGTTTTTTTGCTTTGCTTCTGTCATGGCCTTGCTGAGTGTCAATCACAGCATGTAGGAAAAATGGAAACGGTTTTCGTTTTACAAGGGATGAATGAGCAAATGAAACGTCCTCGGGCTTGATTGTGTTGTATTTTAGCACAGGAAAATGTGTTGACAAAAGCCTACAGTTAGATGGTAGATGGAATTGCAGAAGATTAAATTACGTTAATATTTTGTCCACAACAATACTTCTATGTATAATTAAAAGCACATCATAAGAGATGATGAACGGGTAAATTTAATTTAATACCCACGTCATTTTATTATAAACATGAAATTCATTTGAAGTTGATTAATTGAACTCATCTCTGTATTGCTCCACTTAGCCATTCTGGTACATTTATCATGTGGAATAACTGTCTATAGTTCGATGTTCCAAATATATCTAGCATCAATACGTTCAGGTGTTATTTTAGATTATTGAAGGATCTGATTTTAATTAATTTTGGGATTGAATACCATTATCAAATATTTAAAAATCAAGAGATTTTAAATATATATTCCATATAAAATATATATAGATATATTTCCATATAAAATGGATTTAAAAGCAATATCCTTCGAATTCCCTTTAATAAGTAATAATATTAAGTGCAAAATCAAAATGAAGGAATCTGAAATGATGAAATCTGAAATAGCCTCTACGGCAATTACAGATATCAGCATCAACCCTTGTTAAATTGATAGTGAAAAATGATTTTTCCTATTATTTTTCAATACGTCTTGAAAATATTCAAAATTTTAGATTTTAGCAATGACATGTTATCAGAGGCGGATTTATCCATCTCGGGGCCCTAAGCGGGGGATTGAATTGGGGTCCCTGGTTTCCTTAAAAGTCCAGAAAATAATATCGCTTTTTTTAATATCTTGTTACGAATACCAAATATGTTATCCTGATTTCGTTAGGGATTAATTTTCTTCTGTCATTTAGCATCTATCATCTATCAAGAAGCATCTATCATCTTCTTCATTGGCATACCAACCGTTGTCGGTCAAGGCCTGCCTGTACCCACTAGTGAAGTGGGCTTGGCTTACAGTGACTTTTTGTTACCGTAGCAGGATAGTCAGTACTACATATGAGGACACGGTCCATTCGGGACTTGAACCCATGGCGGGCATGTTGTTACGTCGTACGAGTTGACGACTGTACCACCAGACCGGCCCAAATAGCATCTATAGTCTTAGTGTAATCAAGCTAACATATTTTGCATATTTTTAGGATGTGCATCCTCGTTGTTTCCGGTAGTGCAAAAATCAAAACTGTATTCAAATACTAACTATACTAGTGTTACTAGTGTTTGGTATAAAGAAGCATTTCATTCTCAGTAGTAGTTTTTCAACACAAGTACGCATTAGGTGGTTTTTCTAAGCTAAGAGTCTTTTATATTGAAATGAATCAATGAACAATGAAATGATAAACTTTAGTTATCAAAACTCCAGACTTTCCGAATTTCAGAACAGATCTAGGTATACCTAGATGAAGGCATATCGGGAAAACCAAACCAAAAAAATCTGAATTGTACTCATTTATACTTTTGTATTTTTAGAGCAGAGTTTGCAATACATTTGTTTGCTCATTCATGTACATGAGCTGTGAAAGCCACTATACAAAGCGTGTGTGATTGCCTGTTTCACAGACACATAAAATGTGCCTAAAATCCAAGCGTCCGACAATGATTATCCTGCACTTGCGTATTTGTAGTCTTTTCGTCTTTGCAATCGAGATCGTTTAGGAAGTTCTTAAAACATATGAATTCATCGTCCCAGGAGCTTTTTTATGACTTATTATCAGGAGAGGATTTATTGTTTTGAATATAGAAGAGTGCAAAAGTATGTAAAATTTGTTTTGGCCTTCAAAAATTATCTCCAAAGTTCGTAACATCTTTTAATTGCTATAAACGTTATCAACACATTCCACACACTTACTTGTAAGAATGTACTACTTTGAGAATGATTTAGTTTTCCGTTTATTTGTGCATTAATAACAAAAAATCAATCGCTTATAAAAGTGAACTAACATGTGGAGGTCTAGCTCGGGCTCCCTTTTAAGCCGGGGCCCTCCGCGGCCGCTCAGTCCGCTTATAGGAAAATCCGACACTGCATGTTTATATAAAAACATTATCCATTTTTAAAATACTGAAAACACTTTTAATACTACCGATTATATTGAAAGCGTTTTGCATAACAATCATGAACATTCATAAGCCATACTTTTATTATGAAAACTCATCCCTGCCACGTGTAGATGAACGGTTCCAGCAGTGGTGCAGTATTTCCAAGCATCCATAATGAATACATTCATATTTACTCAGGTAATTCAAATACAAGCCCTCTTTCTACGTATCAAACAGTCAGGTGAGCAATGCTTTGTAGCCCATTTCCACACAAAAAGGGACAATCTCAACCAGTTGAAAAAGGCACAATGTTGCGTACCGTTGTGTACAAACGGACTCGTATGGTAATTAAAATACGACGAATTCTTTTTATGGCTTATACTTAATTCATTATTAACATACGATCGAGCTACAATGTTGTCCTGCTTTAGCTTGGACTGGACTTGGAGCAATTTTTCCCACTACGGTTTAATTTATTAAATCCAGCTGCACTTTATACAGGCTGCTTTAGAATTTTTCAAAACTTTTATGTTTGTTGAGCATGCATTTGCTATGAAAAGAGGATGATTGAATCAATGTACAGTGTTTTTTTTATTGCTAGTGATATGTAACTACTTATAATACTGTTTCACATTTTACTTTTCACTTACCCAACACAACCAACCCATTGCCGAGCAGGCCGGCGAGTCCGATGAAGCCAAAGAATACTGGCACCATCAGCGAGACGATTCGCTCGATGGTTGATGTGTTGACGTGATAGAGCGCCTCATTTTCGAAGGTATAGTTCAGCAGATCCGTCCAAGAGCTGTTGCCCAACGTCCCGTCGGGCATCAGCATCGGCAGCTGATGATGCAGCCCCGGTAGCTCGGTTGGCGTAATTTTAGACTCGTTCGTCATCGCAACCGACGGGATACGGGATGATTTATACTCGAAACGATTTAGGGATTATTTGATAGCGATGAAAAACAAAAAAAAAACACCGACAATGAGAATCTCTCGCCGCCACTGGTTACCACTGATGCCCAAGGTGTGATAGAAAAATCGCCTTTCGTTATTTATTTTGCCCGATCGTTTCACATTTTTTTCCCGGCACACATTTCCCACCGCAGGGTTCGTTTTAATCCGTGGTGAAACAGATGATTCTTTGGTCTCTCGTGGTCCGTTGTCCGACACCACATTTGATTAAATCACAGCCGTTCTCACATTGTTTGTAGCGATACAACGAGGCGCTGCTGTTTCACTTTTTTGTTTGCTGCATTTTCACTGTTCTTGCAAATAATGGCTTAGCTGTGCCGGTGGCGCATTTCACTGCGTGACCTTGTGTTGCGATGGTTTATTTCACCGCTGTCATGCGCTGCCATGTTTGTTGGCTGTTGGTTTAACGTACAAAGGAAAACAAAAAGCACAAACACTCGCTGCTGGTGCTGTGAAACACACTGTTGACAATGATACTGCGGGCCTACAAAAGGAATAGAAAAGCAACGTTGTTAAGCGGCTCATATAATAAAGCGGCGTGAATTTTTTTGCGTTTTGCGTGATAGAGCATTTGTTCCAATTGCTGGCGTAAACTTTGTTCAATGAGACAATGCTTTGCGCTAACACAGACGCTTACTATCATAGAAATTTAGAAATAATTTAAATCTGCTTTTTTGTGGTTGAAGTTTTGTATAGAATTTTTTTTAAATAATATTGCAACATTGTTATACTCTTTTATCCATGAAACATTATCATTTGACGCCTTTATAAGTTGTTACTGACCGGGATAAAAATCAATCTGTACGGGCAATGACCAGACCAGATCAGATCAGGTCAGATAGCTTCACAAGCGATTATCATGCATGTCAATCTTATTGGTCATTGTCTGACATGGGCCATGATGATGATTGATGACTGTTAAATGAGATAGATAGCAAAATGACCAAAAGCATGTTAGAATAGTGCATGGCGTGAAAATAGCTTTCATCGGTTTCGCCATTCCACACAACCATAGTATGTATGATAATGTGTAATGACAGTAATAAATGTTGTGATGAATACAATTTTTGTAGGAAAAAAGTCAGATGAATTCCAACTCAAAGGTTTGGATTATATTTTGTTTAATTACAGCCGTATCAGCCTGACTTCTATAAAAGAAAAACCAACTCGGCTGAGCTCGGCTTTCAGTGACTTAATTATTACCATAGCAGGATAGTCAGTCCTACGTATGGGGGCACGATCCATTGTGGGCATGAACCCTTGACGGGCATGTTGTTATTAAGTCGTACGAGACCGATTAAATAATGATTAAAAAAAGAAACTTAAAATTGACAATCCTTCTTGAATGAACGTAACATTAGTGGAAATCAATGATAGCTGTGATGCAGTAAAATATCTTTTCAAACGATGAATTAAGATAACATTAAGTTTAATTTAAATATCCTAATGTTCCTTTTTTGTTTTATTACTTTTTTGACCTTTTAGAATGTGATTAAAAGATCAAAACGTTATACGTTATAGGGAAAGTCATGTTTTTATTATATTTCTTCATTTGTCTGATTGAAATGTATTTGATTTTCTTGAATTCATAGGACATTTTTTATATTTTGGCTAGTGCCATTATTAGTGCCATTATATGTAACAGAAGAGCAGAATAGATTCCATGTAAAATCAACTACAAGATTCTAAATCAGAGATACCATGTAAATGAGCATTATTAAATTATATGCAATTAGTTTATTTCTGTATCTTTCTGTTACTATAAGATTAATAAACATTCATTAGTTTTACTTTTATAACCCCCAGGAGGACAATGGCAAGGGACTATATTTCTGAGAGTAACAAATGATGGTCCCAGGCTAATTAATTTCAACCTCTGCTATAGCCTGACTATAAAAGCTTGGATCAGCAACAAATAAACAAAACGAAATCCTATCTAAATTAGCTACAAAAGTAGATAAGTATTCATGCTTGTAGTATTTATGGTTGCTCAACCGACAAATGATTGTACGCATATAGCAATCGACACAATTAATTGGATTCTTCGCTGTATATATACTCTAACTGTTGGAAACTGTTGTAAGGTTTACAACAGTTTCCAACACTAACTCTTCGTCGAAGTTCTAGACTTAATGTTCATATTGTTAGAACGCTGCCGATTTCTTGAACTATATCGCGATCTTCCTCAAATGATACCTTTGAAGCAACACTTTGTTCGGGAATTAAAATAAGAGGTATGAGTTTTGTTAATCCAGACGGTGCAATTGGTGGACGCTGGAGTAAACAATACTATCTCTTATTCCAGCAAAGATGCTGATGATATCGTACGAATAAACAGATGCAGATTTTCAAATACGGTGCATTGCAAAGAGTGTCAGCTATCTCGTTAATGTCACGTGAAACAAATAGTACAAATATTTCACAAATACCGATTGCACATTACTCAACCGGATATGACTGAGAATAGTATGCTTGTGTGACATCTTTGTCCAGAATCTATATGCTCGGATTGGCAAGCGACTGATCGTGAAGGGGAGATGTTTGAATGCATGACGCTTAAACCGCAAACCGGAACTGGCGGTGAGTATGTCGTTCGTATGAAACCTTCTCGGAAATAGAAATTCAAAAGGTTCTCGAGAATTTCTTCAGGAAGAGCAATTTTATAAGAAATCAAATTCTGAATTCTGACGTAAGTTGTACAGGTTCCATAGATTTGCTGGCCTTAAAGATAGCTATCAAATATCTTATACGAATGATAAAAATTCGCAGATCTACTTCTTGTAAGAAAGCCATACCTAGATGCGACTCAACTCGCCCGTCATTGATTCAAGTCTACGTAGAATATGTAGGAGTAACTATCCTGTTTTCAATAAGCCCAAATGCCAAACCCATTAGTGGAAAAGGCAGGTTTGCACAGGCTAAAATGTATGCCAAATAAGTAATAGAAAATAATACCTCTTACTATAAAACATTTTCATTTAATGCGATTCAAAGTTTCATCTCACAAAAGAAAAATATATACATAAGTAAGCTTAGTTTAGCTTCTCCATCATTCAACGCAGTCAAAAATTAAACTTGCAAAAACATACGAAACAGGTAAAATGCAAAAACCATAAACCCTGCACAAAGTATGCTAAGGAGCGAGTGCTTCAAAAAGGCACTTGTAAAGTTTTTTCTGCGAAAAAAAAAAACAAAACTTTCTGCAGCAAACTATTACCCGTTGCATCATTCCGCTCAAGTACCGGTTCACCCACGTTGAAAAGTTTTGCTCAAGAACTTCAGCTTTCCCGCACTAGGGACTTAGGCAACCACGGAGCGCAAAATGTAAATAAATATAATTGTACTTGCTGAGCAGTTTCGGGCAGGGTGCCCATGAGCACCATAAATTACAACCCTCATCAATCAATGGTCTTCGTCGTCGCCTGCGTTGCTGATGGCTTCCCGCTTGTTTCGTATTTGCGGGAGAGCAGCATATGGAGCGTGATGATTGCGATTGGTCGCCACCGGCTGGTATCAGATTTCGTTTCCTCGTACGCCTCGCCATGCGTCGTGTGCGACGCTAACCTCGGGTGAGGAGGCAAAGCGTTAAGCAGGTTAGCTCCGGCTATTCGCCTAAACACTCGTACCGCTTCCGATCGTTCGGCTGGTGGCGGGTGTATCGGTTAATGATGTAGCCTTTCTTCCGTTCCGTCTCGCATAAATCCGTTTTTTGGGACCGGGTCGAACAGACTGTGCCCCACGAGGATGTGAAGAAATTAGCCAGCATCAAAGTGACGCCAGCTCCATAGTTAGAAACGGGGTGATTGAATATTATAAAATGGTTTTCACGCTCTTTCGCTTAGTTGTGGTGACATGGGCATGGGCAAAAGGCGGCCCAGGCGAAAGGATAAATTAATTGTGTAAAACCAACGAAACCAGCAAGCGGCTTCCGCTTATCCCACAGTGCCAACCCCGGGCAGTGAGTGAAAAGTTAAAGTGCGTGTTGACTTTATGTATTCAATTCGTTTGGCTGATCTGCTGCGTACACATATCTTGCCCCTAAGCGTGTTATGGTTTCGTTTGGTGCTTGCTATTCAACAGAGGGATTTTATCGGCTCGGTACGCCCAAGATCTTGAGCGAGCCTCTTTTGCTTAGGAATGTTTAGCCTCGAGTTCGACGCGTTTACCAGCACCAAGCAACACCCGGTTGTTTTCGTAACAATATTCCTTCATTAGCAGTTGCCTGTTGCCCTGGGCGAGTGCCCAGGGTAATGAATATTTGAATGGAGACGGTGGAAAACACAACCGCCACAATGTGCAAAGTATCGCCGAAGTTGTGAGCTTATGTCATTTAAATTGAGTGCGGACAAACTTTGCAAAATGATTGCATGTGTACCCACAGCGCCACAGCTAGTGTCGGCGGGTCGGCACATGTTCAAAATATCCGGAGGGCTGATTGAAATGGCACATGGGACGAAAATGCAAATTGTGTCCTTTTACGCGCTGGGTTCACGCTCGCCCAGCACAGGCTGGATGAGGAAAAAAAAAGAATTTTCCGAAGCTAGAAAGACTCATTCATTGAACGTGGTTAAGTAGGGAAAGGACTTCTGATGTGTCATTTCAACAGGGAATATACATTTTGTTGGGTGCTGAATCGGCATAATCATGCTGAAACTGGGCCTGTTTTTGTACGATAGCGATTGCATCACTTGTGCGTAGTTTTGTGGTTTATTTGATTTTATTTAGAACACGTTTTAGACAACTTTAAAAACCTTCATCAAGACGATCCGTGCTCTGAAATGTTATCGTCATCGGCGCACATTGTTTCCGGATCCAACATCTTTAGAGTTCTAAACACCTTAAAGTAGATAGTATACGCCACTGTCTAAAATAGTCATTGAGAAATAGATTTCGATGTTGTACAAATAGCCTATGTGTAGCTTGTTAGGTACAACAAAGGAAATTATGATCTCTATTGCAAAATGATAGGACATAATTCAAAGGATAGGACTTAATTGATATAAGAAAAGATCCACGGTACTAAACATTCTAAAGATATATGCCTGAAATGAAAGAAATGTGAATGTCACATGTACGATACATGTTTACGAAATAATCGACATTCGTCTCATACTCTACTGCTCATTTAGTTGAGTCTCTATGAGATACATAAACATGGCAGTACGTTTCTGTGTATTAGTTTTCTGAACTATTTTTGTTTTACATTTCAATCCTGTGAGTATAATTTTTGAATCAGTACAGCCACACATCTACCTTGATTAATCTTAAAATTCAGTGATGAAATCATACTTGGCTTTACATGCGTTTTCATGAAATCCTTGAAAATTTGTACAAACAACTCGTAAACGTTGGTTTTACCGCGCAACATTGACCGACCTTCAGTCATGGCTTTCAAGTCGAAGAAATTAGATAGTTTGTAGCAAAAAACGATTCCTAAAAGCTCTGAAATATGCTTAAAAGGGTCAAGTTAAATGTGTGTCTATATTTAAACAAATTTGGAAATTTTCATTTCTACGAAGGACCATTCTAATTGGAAATAGACACGAGCGTTTGTTTCTACCTTTTCTACTTAGACTAATAGAGCTTAATACTGCAAAATAAACTGTCTGTGTTACATTCATAATAGACTAAGTTACAACGTTTGCATTAAAAAGGATAAAAATAGTCTTTTTCCATGAGTTTATCATATCCCGCACTAGCAAAACGTTAATTGTACTTTCTATACTAGTTTTGCGTGAATCAGTAGACAAAATGCTTCACCTCTATCAGTCGAACTCTTTCCGTAATGCCCAAAAAAGAAAAGCAACTTCGTCCAGGGACGTGCGCGATCAAAGAACGGCACCCCCTAGCGTCTAAAATGGACACCGTACGGCAGTTTGTGGATGGCGCATAAGCCCGTTCCGGCATCTACAACAGCTTGGCACTATTAGACAACAATAAGAGCATCGAAAGAAAGCCCGCTTCCGAATGGCCTGGAAGAAAGCTGGAAATTAGTGATGGGTAAAGTTGGCAAAAATCCGGAGTCGACTCCGATCCGACTCCGATAAATTCGGAATCGACTCCGGAAGGTAGGTCCGCGCTAGTGATGTGCTGTATGGAGCGCACCCACGGCTCCGATCCGACTCCGACTATTGTTAGTTCAATTCCAACTCCGGCAAAATGGAACCACTAGATCCGCCCGGAGTCGGAGTCGTTCGGAGTCGTTCGGAGTCGTCCGGAGTCGTCCGGAGTGGCCCGGAGTCGGAGTCGTTCGGAGTCGTTCGGAGTCGTTCGGAGTCGTTCGGAGTCGTTCGGAGTCGTCGGAGTCGTTCGGAGTCGTCCGGAGTCGCCCGGAGTCGGAGTCGTCCGGAGTCGTTCGGAGTCGTTCGGAGTCGTTCGGAGTCGTCGGAGTCGTTCGGAGTCGTCCGGAGTCGCCCGGAGTCGGAGTCGTCCGGAGTCGTTCGGAGTCGTTCGGAGTCGTTCGGAGTCGTTCGGAGTCGTTCGGAGTCGTTCGGAGTCGTTCGGAGTCGTCCGGAGTCGTCCGGAGTCGTTCGGAGTCGGAGTCGTTCGGAGTCGGAGTCGTTCGGAGTCGTTCGGAGTCGTCGACTCTGGACGACTCCGGTCGACTCCGGACGACTCCGAACGACTCCGACTCCGGGCGGATCTAGTGGTTCCATTTTGCCGGAGTTGGAATCGAACTAACAATAGTCGGAGTCGGATCGGAGCCGTGGGTGCGCTCCATACAGCACATCACTACTGGAAATGAAGACCGAGGGACATGTGGCCGAGGGACATGTGACCGGGGACACATTACTGCGTTAGCTTGGCCGGGAGGTCGATGCACCCGGTCGAACAGTGAAATAGTACCTGAGAAACATGAACAAACATATCATCAAGCAGAAATCGCGTCCACTGGCTTCGCAGCAGCAAGCAATGACGCCAAAACTCAATGCGACCATTTTAGGTGGAATTTCGGCTGAATTTCGATATGACACCTTGGTACGCGAACTGTGGTTCAACATCCCGAAGCGGCGTCTCATCGAAATCTTCTGGACCAATATGTTGCAAAAGCTCTACTCTAACAATTTTGTCGTGAAAACTGAGGAGGGATTGATAAAAATCGAGGTAGGTCTTAAAAACGTGCTTGCACGCATGTCTTCATCCGCCCTGGCGAAAATTCCGGATGACTAACAAAGGGCAGCTTGTAGGTTTGGGGATTTATTGTTGCAAATAAGCTTAAACAATCACCTTTCAAAGGATGCTCATAGAAAGAAATGATCTTTTTTAGTTTTTTTTCTACAGAAAGCAAAAAAAAATCATTTTTTTAATGCAAACGTTAAACGAAACTATCCTTATGTTTAATTATTTAAAAAAAAACTACTGAAACTAAAAAATCGTTTGAATTATAAAATCATTTCTAGATGGTGCGTAGTAGTTCACTTTTTCTTTTACAACATATTTGGCATCGATTAAATAACACTTATTATCCACAACCCTTGCCCGAAGCGTACAGACCCTACATAGTAGTAATACCCATTTCGTCCACCTTCCCAATACACCGAAAACTCCCGTCGTCTGCACTTACGGGAAAGTAACAGTTATGTGCGTAAAAGGATTAACGGCGCTTCTACCGCTTGCCACGCGAACCGTGGCCAGACCGCTGTTTATGTATATTTATGTAAATCACGTACAACCCCTTTCCCCGATTCTTCGATCATCCTCACACCCGAGCGCCGTCCGATGTCGAGCGGAGGGGCGATCAAAGTAGAAGAGAGCAGCGATGCTGGGGAAGTTCGTCAGGCAGATTAATCCTCTCACCGGCAAGCCTAGGGCGCGTGGGGGAAATTTCTTCATTACGATTATGTCACTTATTGTCACCCGTGCTTCCCGCCAACTGCTTCTTCGCAAGACGCTGCGCCGAATTTGATGCCAAGGCTTGCAAACTCTTCCACCGACTGGAGCATGCCAGCGCGTACAGCTAACACACACCCGTACATTCAACGGTGGCACACGTGAAAGGCATAACCCGTTATGTTGCGCCCATGTGACCAAGGCTACATGGCAGGCGCTCGAGAGGAGTGGTGGCGCTGAGGTGGTAAAGCTTTCTGGTTGATTGCACAAATGAAAACAGAGCATCCGGGAGTTCGGAGCTTCGCTGGTTCGGGAGAGCAAATACGAAAAAGGAATGATAATAAAGGAAATAATTAGACGCAGCTGCTAATCGGACCGAGGACGACGGAGCAGACGACGCCTACCAAAGCCCCCACACCCTCTCCGTTCGGTGCTACCTGGCGCAATGATTTCTCGGGGGGGCAGCTTAAAGTTGTGGACGGTCACGGGTTAAAGTACGCTCTCCGATAAACCAGATAAAGCGCGCACTGGCTGTCGGGTCGGAAAATGAGAAATTATACCGGAGCCGCAGCCGATTTCGCAACCCGGTGGGGCAAATGTTTGTAACGAAGCGCAAAGAAAATATAGCAACAGTTCCGAAACCCGTAGTCGCCATTCGCCAGGGCCAGGCACCACCAGGTTGAAGGGAGAGGGTTGCACCACTTGCCCCGGTAAAAAGATTCGAGTGCGAAAGCGAACTAATAAATGAAGATAAATATTTGTTGTTAGTCGCTTTTGCTCCGATCGGTGGCCTTCGGTGTACATCGGCCCATGGCGGGTGGGGCCGTGGAAGGGCCAGAGCGATGTCATTTTCTCGGTTGCGATGGAAACAACACGCCACGAAGCTTAACGATCGAGGACGGGCCAAGTTTTGGGGGACATTTCGAGACGCAGAAACGTGTGCGTGAATCCGAGCGTTCGAGTGCATTTGCCACTTGTCACCGGAAAGGGTACGGTGGGGCGGCCCTCTCCTTTCGAATTAAATGATGTATCGTCGACCGTCGTGAAGGGATGGCAGGTGAGCGGTAAAGCAGACACCGCGTGTCCATCATCATTAATCGGTGTTTGGCAAACCGTTTGATTCTGTCTTCGAAATTCAGCCAACTCGCCAGCCCGAAAAACTGCCAAAGGGGTTTACCGGGTGACTTCCGGAAGAAGTAAAAAAAAAACAAGCAGCGAAAATGTGTGCGTGTGTTTATTTGATTTCAACAGATTTACGGAGCAACACTTTCGAGTGAGGATGAAAAAAGGATTACCGGTTTGATTGGGGATAGAGTTGTTTTTATTTCGTTCTCTCGAAAGTTATTTTTCGTACGGAATGCTGCACATGAGCGTGTGCTTTTCCCTGCTCACAGTAAGATAGATGCTGTCATGTACCCCTTCGGCACGGCAAACAAACCCCTGGGCAAGGTAGAGCAGTGGTGGTCGATTTGATCGAAAAACGCTCGAAGGTGTAAGGGATTGCCGTTCGGCACACTTTCATCAACATTAAATCCTTCAAAAGGGAAGCTTTGTGCGTCGTCTTTGTCGGGCCTTTGTAAAGCCCCTCGCCGATCACGTACATGACCGTGATGTCCCGAAATGCTTCGGTGAATGGGTTGTACAAAAATTAAATCACTTAGTGGAAGCAAACCTAACCGTACAGGGGGAAATAGGGCAAAATCTGGAAACCGTGCGCAAGCCGTAAATCATTCCGTATCCATTACGGTTGATAAGTTGAACCGGTAATAGAATTTGTCACATCCTGAGTGAGTGTCTTCCGATAGCGGCTGGCCGGGTCGGGTCGGGTTTTAATAATAAATGTTTGTTCGTCGCACGTGTGTGTGTGTCTGTGTTTGTGTGTATGTGCCCATACGTGTGAGGCGACAAATTGGTTGCAAACGGAAGCGACAGACAGACAACTATACGGAATGGGTGCAAAAAGAAAAATGCAACACACACGCACACGTTAGGTGGAGGTGTTGAAAGGAAACACAATAGCAGAAGAACAAGATAAAAATGTATATGAGAAGCTTGGGTGAAATGGGCATGTTAAGGAATTCATAAAATGTGTTTCGACTAAACATAGACGATAAACAAGAAAAGTGTGTACCACGATAAAATGGTATGATAATAGGTCCGCCATTTTCCAAAATTCGTGTTTGTACCTATTTTTTAACATTGTTTAACCAACGTTCGGTGGACTCATTATTATGGTAAAATAAAAAAATAAATAAAAAAATAAATAAATAAATGAATAAATGAAAAAAATAAAAAAAATAAAAAAATACTAAAAATTAATAAATGAATAAATAAATAAATAAATAAATAAATAAATAAATAAATAAATAAATAATAAATAAATAAATAAATAAATAAATAAATACATAAATTAATTAATTAATTAATAAAACATAAATAAAAAAATAAAAAAAGCATGTTTAATATAAAATTCAATATATTTATTTGTTAGTGTTTCATAATTGAGCTACATTTTTTACTGCAAGTTGTTTTTGTTATATTTAAATGAAATATGTTTATGAACAATATATTTATATTTATTTTTATGTTTTTATTTATATTGAACAACAACATATTTACAATGGATTTATATGCATTTTTCCTTCACAGAAGAAAATGTCGTTAAAAATAATGGAATAAAAATCTATTGAAATAGTCACGACGCTATTAAAAACATTAAATAAAACGATAAACATTTCATTTTTATACTGATTAAAGTGTCATCATCACAGCAAAACGACCAAGGCCGTATAAATCAAAGTGTATGCTTTAACTGTTGATGCTGCAACACTAACATTTTGCTCATAAAACTCAAAGTGCATGCAAGCTTCATAAATAAACAAAACGGGAAATAAAAAAGGCTGTCCATTTGGCCCTGGCCTTCCGTGAATTTTCACCACACCGAGCCAAACCTGCCGGGAAATGACCCAATCGATGATCATGACGATAAGGATGATAAGAGCGTGTGGGGTAAAACAGCGGACACGAGGCTGAAAGAATCGAAAATAGGGCTCGGGGCTGCCGACCAACGGTTGCACTAATTCCACATCGAAACGTACAAACACTGGTTTGCAGTACCGGGACTGCAGGGGTGAGCGATGGGAGGACGAGGCGGTTGAGAGATTTGCAGGGATGTTTTCCCCACGTGTTACTCTTTTTATTGCGGGGGTGTTATCTTACAACGTTCGATTTCACCGACTGAGATTCGTTGGTGGTACAATTTTTTTTATTATTATTTTGCACTCCGTCGTTTTCGCTGCTGGTTTCTTCCTATTGCTTGCTAGTTAACTACACTGCTTGTGGTTTGTTCTTGTGCGCACGTAATTTATTGTTCCCTCTAGTAGCACCGTGGCGCAAGTTCACCTCCTATCGGTTTCTAAATCACCGAAAAAACTGGATCCGGTGTTGTTTGTTGTTTACAAAACACTTCACACATTTTGGCCATCATTTTCACGAACAGCGAACGGCCTTCACTAATCTAACGCGCGCTCTGTTTATTTTTATTTTTTTGTATCACACTCTTTTCCATTCTCTTGCCCGGGAAGCCAAACCCATCTTGGCGTGGGTGTATTGTTATTGCATTGTTTACACGGATCGAACATTTGCAATCACTCACATGGAAAAGTGTTTTTTTTTCGCGGGCATTTTATTTCGTACCACACGCACCAAATGCTGCTACCACATGCACAAAAAAACACGAACGAATTCGAAAGTTCGTAAACACACGGAATACAATACACACAGATACACACTCACAAACCTGACGCCCGGCACTTGAGAACATGCAGATTTATTTATACACTTTTACAGTCAATTTTCCATTGTGAAAAGAAAGGCGAGCTTTTTTTTTTCTTTGAATGTACACACACACAAAACAGCAGCCCAACAAAAGAAGCCGAAAGCGTCACGTTCTTCATAACGAAGAAGCCAACAACAAACTGCTGCCCTTCGCAGGATCGAAATGGTAGGATATGCCGAACACGGCAAGGCTAACTTTGGCTGGCTGCTATGCGCCGATCTCGGTGGTTGCTATGGTATTATTTGGCAAATGTGCATTCTCTTGCTGCTTTTCTTAAAGTCAGTTTACAATACCGTGTGGGTGTGTTTTATTATTTTTGAGAAAGATATACCACTTATAGCAACGACCGTGCACAGAAAAGCTTCGCGTGTGATTGCGTCTGCCGTTGTACGGTGAGTGAAGCACGAAATGTTTTTACCGAAATTTGCTCCCGGTTGATACGAAAGGCCGACGACAACTGTGGCCACACGGTGGTCAGGACCGCGATGCCGCACCGTAGCAAGCGTGCTATCGGTTGGGTGGAAAATTGCTGAGAGTGTGCCATGCGTTTTCTCTCCCGCTCCCGTTGTGTCCCCCCGGCTGTTTGTTTGTAGGACCAAGAAGATACGGTTAGTCTGTGAGAGTGAAAGTGAGAGCGTACATCGGTTTTTGGAGTTATCAGGACGCTTTTTGGAGCTGGGATGATAATGGACGCCTGCTTCTTGACACAACAAACTCTCCACAACGCTCTCGGCAATGGCGTCGAAGAAAGAGAGAGATAAAGAGAGAGAGGGAGAGAGAGGGAGAGAGAGAGAGAATAAAAGAGAGAGGAAGATTGCATTTGCTCGACAAGATAGCGAAGATAGTAAGGTGACCCCCCGCATCCAGTCAGCAAACAGCTGTTAGGGGATTGGGGTTACGGGGGCTATTTGGCAAGATTTCGCTTGGCTGGATGTGTCACGTGAGCAATATTAGATACTGTTTACATTATGTACCAGGCAGCGTGGAGAGAAGGCGGCTAGATGAGACGGAATAGGATAAGTATTAATTTTTTCGGTTAACTTTTGCGGGAAAGCGAAGGCGAATCAACAGGTGAGAGAAAAGGAGCCGCCAAGAGAGTGTGCGAGGGAGAGATAGAGATAGAGGGAAAAGCGAAAGAGATAGAGGTAGAAAAGAGAGCAAGTAGCAATGGAACAAATAGTTCTGGAAGATACGTTAAAATTATGAGTGTAGGATTTGAATTTAATATTTCTTTAAAGCAATATAGTATCTATTTTTGTAATCGTAAAGGTCAGAATATTATAAGTTTTAATGTTCTTTGGAGATCGATTTTAGTTAAAATATTTAAAAAAAGAAAGAAATTTTTATTATTTTTTTTCTTTAGAGCTTATATTTTAGTTTATGTATTTCCCCCTTTAATTGTGACATTTTGTACCATCGTGTACAGCATATTTGTCATGTTTCAACTTCCATCCCAGATAATTGCACGAATAAACCCCTATTCAACTTAGGTATCAAATAAGCTTAAATATAGCATTGAAACAGATCTGGTTGACTGTTAAATAATATGTTCCAACGCTCTTTTTTCTCCGGAACACAACGTTCTATGCGCGGAAATGAGTTCGCAAATGGGGCCGTAATATGCATACGTAAAAAAAGAATTTTATTCATTTCGCATAGCTAGGACACCACTGACCGTGTAGCTCGTGCACCGAATGGCTCAACGATATTATGAGTAGATCAGGTTTATCGAACGAATTCAATTCACCTCTTAATTGCGCATTGAAAGCTCACGTTCTAATTGCATGCAGTCAGTCGATGCATCGTACGTAAATGCAGCCAATGGCGTGCGGTAATGTAATTAGATTCAAATATCATTCAAACCGATGGGTGATGGTAATGTAATTAGAATCAACTTACAAAATTAAAAACTATTTTGGTGACCTGAGTTTTATCTGTGACTTTGGAATAAACGCAGTATATTATTTATTTTAATGAGCAACTTTTGCTTGAGGTGTGCAGAAACATCTATTAATTCACCATCGGTATGATATTTTAACTTTCACTTTAACTTATGAATAAATATAATAAATTAAGGATATATTAAACCGTTACTACTAATATAAGCTTAGTATAGAAAGGATAAAATTTCTTCATTTACTTGATTTATTTGAAAAGAAACGATTCTGCACAAATATGAGAGTCTTTTAACTACAGACTAATAAGAACTGACCTTACAAGACGTGCATACAGCGAGAACGACCCAATGACTACGATGGCCCGTAAATTTAATCAGCGTTACATTTCATTTGACTGGCACCTACCTACTAGATTTTGTTGATCCGTTTTGTCATTGTACACTGCGTTAGTTATTTAAGTTTTAGTTTTAATTCAGTGATAAGGCCGCTTGTTTGGCCAATCACTTAATACAATAAACAATACAACAATACAACAATTCAAAGGAAATTAAACTTATTCAAATGGAATAAGATAATCTAGATTCATAATAAATCTAGATTTTTCTCATGCGCCTGGCTGTGCAGATTAAATAATAAAAAATTGCTTTTTGGAGGCTCTCGCCTAAAATTGGATTTCAGTGGTTGGGATGTAACAGCTGGTTCGAATATTTTAACACATTTTTTAAAACAATACAAATGAGTGTTCTTCGATCAATGTTTAAAGTTCAAGTTAATCTATTACCTGGAGTTTCTGTTTGTTTTCTATTAGTTCTATATAATTTACGAATAGACTCATAACCTTCGCACGTCTGGTTGAATTCAAGGTTTTAGTTTTTATGTTTTTATTTGAATTTTAGTTCAAGTTCAAAGCGAAAAATCAGTTTTTCATGTACTAATAGATAATATATACTTCATTGTTTAGAATTAAGCTTATTGCAGTTCAAATTTCGAGGGAGCGGATGAATGTTTCATATTGCCATATGAATTTCTTTTGCTGTGCGTTTTTGCATTACTGAATCTGTTAAATAAGCGTATTCTTTTGTTATTACTTCCAACCATGGATAGAATTTGAGCACTGATTGAATGTTCGGAGGGTTTTCTATTTTTGACTTGAATTTTGAGGTAAAAGGCATATTAGTTTTTCTTTGAGATGTCTATTGATCAGTAATGATTGTAGCTTTATGCTTGGTAGAAGAAGATTTAGACCTCCTTTAGCTTTGAATAAGCCAAGTTGGTTCATACAGATTCTCAGTCCACCTTTAGGCCACATGAACTCACCAAGCAAAGATGTGAGCGTTGTTATATGTTTTTTGTTCGCTAATATGTTGATCCTATGTACCAAAGTTTAGCTGTTAAGAATGTGTTTGCTAATATGGCTCTCTGCTGCAAGTTAATTTCTCTGTGTTTGTGGTGCCTTATTAGTTGTGCAAATGTTTGTGTAGTTCTATCCCAATTTAACTGGATTATTAATGTTAGTAAGTTGGTGAAAATTATGTCCAAATTTTTTAAGCGATATTCTGTGCTAATCCAAGGAACTTTTGATTTGTTGAGCTCTATAATATAGCCTATGTCCAGACCTTTTGTTTTTCCGGTGATTAATTTAGCTCCTGATACTGATTGATATTCGATAAATATTTTTCTAATGTCATTAATGTATCCTGTTTTGTTGTGATGATAGAAATATCATCAGCATATGCGTTTATGATGTCGTCACATTCATTACACACTAACACACATTACGATTCTAATTTTTCTAGTAAAGGATGTAAGTATAACACAAACAAATGCATCGCAAGTGGATCTCTTTGCCGCACTGACTTTTTGATTGGGAGTTTTTTGTTGATAGGCTTCCGTTAATATACAGTCTAGAATATATGAATGCATTTATTTTCCTAATGAATTGAATCAAGCTTTGATTAAATCTTATTGCTTGCATTGTTTTATACAAAACGTTTTGATTTACTCTATCAACTGCTTTAGAAAGATAAATGGAGATGAGTGTGCCTACTTTATTTTTGTTGTTGATTTCAAAAATTTTGTCTTTGATTTAAAAGAGGGCTTGAAAAATAGTTTTGTTCTTATTACTACTTTTTTGGGAGTTTGTTAGTATGTTGTGTACATCTATAACCAATCACTGTTTAAGAAATGAACTGTTCAAAAATATCAAAAATAAAACCATACTGCTCTAAATAAGAAAAACTTTTTATCATTAGTTTTTTTAAAGTTTGTACGAGCATTTTAATAAAATTTTGTTTGACAAAGTACAGGAAACAAAGATTTACAAACGATCAATGGCACGTGGCACATTTAAATTTACGAACGGTTGTTCGAAACGCACAGTGGTCGAGGCTACTCATCTCAGATGGTTCGTGCATCGGCTAAGAAACAGAAGTATGTAATTCCATGGAGCTTGCTGGACTCATTGTTTACGTTTCCATTTTATCGCCCATCGTTTATTTTTACATTTTCAATTCATATATAAAACGATTTATTCATATTTTATGAATTGTTTTTTTTTTTTAACAAATTACCATCACAGCGGTTTTCAACGTTACCGCGTCCCAAGGTGTATATAGATGTCATTCATTGGCGACAGCGTTTTCAATAACAATTACACACACACACACCCATATGAACACACTTTCCGCACACTGCCCCCCTACAGAAAGGATTGCGAAATTCCTATCATCTGTGTGTGGTTGAACAGTCGTGGCCAAAATGTACATTGAAGCACATGCTCAGCCGCCTGTGACGATGCTGCAAAGATAAACAGAGCGCATAACATAGCTGTGTGTGTGTGTGAGCGTGTGCGTGCATGTTTGTGTGTGGGTGTGGATTCTAATCAAAACAGTCGCGAAACAATGGACCAATTGTTACACCGTACAGCCTTGTAATCGTGTGAGAAGAGTGAGCATTGTTGTATAGCCGGAAGCGAGCACCCGACCTGCTTCGGTGCGGCGCGGTTTGTTTGTTAAAGTCCGGGGCCGTTTTTGTCGCCAATTTCGACGCCGTACATCATCGGCCATCGTCGCCATCGTGCTGTGATCATTCGGCGCGAGCGTGTTTTTTCGCACACTGCACCACTGGTGGACGGTTTAGCTCGGTGGCGGTCAAAAGTGTCGCGCATACCCACCCCGCCCGCATGTTCTGGAAGGCCGCGGAAGCTCTCGACGAAACGTAACACCCGTTTGCGTGAATAGTGTGCGTCCATAGACGGGTCCGGTTGCCCGTAGATACGGTTTCTACCTCCCAACCTACCCAACCACCCCCCAGCGGCTGTCCAACATCCTTCGAGACACATACACACACAGCCAGGGTCCGCCGGTCGCTAAATGAGTAGAGCGCTTTTTGTCATTCCGCAACGCTTGCTATCAATCGTCCGATGTAACCAGGTTTCATTGATAACGCGCCATTCGAGCAAAATGAGCGAACAGCCGGAGAGTAACATTGTGAAGGGTGCTGATAGTTGGTTCAACAAGTAAGTCATCTCCGTCCCCCCGTGTTTGCAAGCGGATTTTGCATCCTTGAGCGCGCCACACCGCAGGCCGTCTAATAATACCCGAGACGGTCTCGTTCTCTGTGTGTGTGTGTGTGAGTTGTTTATTGTTCCAATTGTCGTTACAGATACTCGGCGGTAGAAAGTTCTCCCGAGGGCACGTTCAAGGGGGTGAAGGACCGGTTCAATGGCATCACGGTGGACTCGAGCATGGAAACCTGCAGCCCCGACTGTTTTCCAACCGTGCTGAAGCGTAAGTTATCTACCGTGTGTGTGTGCGTGTATGTGTGTTGTGTAACCGTTGGATATTATTGTTCTTACCGTGTTTTTTTTTGCTTGTAACCCCATTTTTTAGGATCGCTCGACCATTGGATTCAAAGCAAAACCCGTGGCATATGGTTCAAAGTCCATCTGTCCGCCGCCAGCTGGATACCGGAACTAGTTAATGTGAGCATTAAGCTGTGCTGATTTGTTTGTTTTGCACCTTATCTGCGCTGTGCTACATTGTACAAATCATAGTAGCCTGTGCCACAAATGTGCAAAAATGATACAATCATGTATGTTCCCTTTTTTCGACTTTTTGACCTCCCGGTAGAATGGATTTCAATTCCACCATGCCAAAAATTCGTTTGTGATGCTGTACCGCTGGCTGCCGACGGACGAGTCGGCCAACATTCCACCGTACTCGCACACGATGGTCGGGGTCGGCGCGCTGGTAATGAACGAGCGCCAGCAGGTGCTGGTGGTGAGCGAAAATTACGCCCTCATCGCTGGCTCCTGGAAGCTACCGGGAGGCTATGTGGAACCAAGTAAGTGTGCACCGGAACGAACGACGAACGAGCCCCCACCACTTACCACACACACTCGCGCGTGTCATTGCTTGCAGATGAGAATTTTATCGACGCCGCCATCCGGGAGGTGGAGGAGGAGACCAACATCCGGACGCGGTTCGACTCGGTCGTCTCGATACGGCACGCGCACGGTGCCGGTTTCGGCTGCTCCGATCTGTACATCGTCATGGCGCTGACGCCACTGACGGAGGCAATTTCCAAGTGCAACCGGGAGATTGCCAAGTGCGAATGGATGGATGTGAACGAGTACCTGAACCACCCGAAGGTACACGAAACGAACCGCAACTTTGTGCGCACGTACCTGGAGTACAAGCGGCTCGGTGTGCGCATCGACTGTGCCGAGGAGATGCACCAGGTGCTGAAGAAGCGGTACAACGTGTACTCCGTTACCAAGGTGCCGGAGGTCGGCAGCAGCAGCAGTAGTGATAGCAGTAACAGTACCGGCACGCCGAAATTATAGCGTCCGAGCGAGTACGATGCCGCTGGCGACGGCATGTCACCGAAGGGAAGGATTCGATGACCGACCGCTGGTCGGCGTGCGTGTTTGGCAGGTATGTTGTTACCCGCAGACGATTGCAAAGTGGAATTAAGACGTTGTTTTTCTTGTTTTACCAATATTACATCTGCTCTGATGGATAGAATTGTTACATTTTTTTTATTAATTCCATTACGTGAATATCACTCTCTCTCTCTGTCTCTGTGTGGGGTTTAACCGAGCTGTGTGGTGTTTTGTGAGGAGAAATTGCATAGACAGATGCGTAAAACTAGCAGCTAGGAACATGAACATTTAAATTACCCTCAATGTTAACAAAGAACAAAAGAAAAGGATACGCTGACGCCTCAAACCGTCGCAATTGTAGACGTGATCCAGGTAATGTACGACGCAACGTTAACGTACACGCCCGGTATGCCGTTTGCCCCGCAACCGATGCCCCACGCTACCAGGCCCACCACGTACCAGCGATTGTTTAGCGCGCACACCAACGGCGATCCGCCGTCCCCGGTGCACGCATCCTTGCCCAGCTCACCGCCGGCGCAGAGGAAGCTGGTCGTGTCGAGCACAAAGTTGCCACCGAGCCGCGTCGTGCGCAGGGCCGTCTGGCAGTTGGCCGAGTTGACGATCGGTACGTCCACCTCCTTCGGGATGGACTGGAAGGCGCCGCTGACGAAATCGTTCTTGCCCCAGCCGGACACCCAGCAGCGGCTGCCCACGAAGGACGTGACCGGCAGGCAGGCCGTCGCAATCGTTGGCGTCGTGCCGAGGGCGACCGTGCCGGAAAGGCGCAAGATGGCAATGTCGTTGCGCAGGTTGGCCGCGGTAAAGCTCGGATGCACAAAGTACCGCGCCACGGTAAACTCCTGCACCGGCAGGGGCTCCGTCGTGGAGGCTGCGTCCCACTCGCCGAGCCGCACCTTCAGTGCCCGGGTGCCGGAGCTGCGGAAGAGCACCATGTTCGCTTTATTCGCTTTATGATGTGTGTGTGTGTGTGTGTACGCCACTTACGTGTAGTCCGATATTTTGTGCGCCGCGGTCAGCACGTGCAGATTGTCGATGAGTGCGCCGGAGCCGACGTAAACGTCACCCGGCCCGAGCAGCACCACCTGCCAGGGATACTCACCGTAGCTGGCCTGGTTGGCGGTGACGGCGGGCGAGTTGGCAATCGGGGGATACTGCATGCCGCACTGGTAGCTACCGGCCAGGCAGCATCGCTCCAGTCCCGATTGGCAGGTCGCGGGTGAAGCGATATTGAGCGCTATCACTGAGGCGACTGTGTTCGTGGTCGTGGTAGTTGTCGTCGTGCCCAGCGTTACACCCGTATTTGCGCTTGGCTGTGGGGAAAAAGTGAAGAACAGTTAGTTTTCATCCATTTCCTCACACAAAGCGTATCGACACATCCGAAAAGGGTCTTGCAACTTGCTGTTGTTTGAGAATGCTCATCACTTGCTCACTTTTAAGAAACGGCAACGTTCACTTACATTTGAAACAATTCTCACATCCAACTGGCCGGCACCGTCCGTCGTGCCACCGGTGCTCGTCGTGTTACACCGGCCCGTTGGTACACAGACGCACGTCTGGCCGGTCGGTGTGCCTGTGTTAACAATGTTCGGGAGAATACCTTTAAGGTCATTTCAAAAGGAGCGCGTTCATGCAAAAAAGCCAAATAAAAGCGTTAACAACAATCGACCTTTTTGTTGGGGTGGTGGGTGGTGGGACGAGCCGTAACGAGCGACCAACCTGTCTGCAGTGGCACGACACCCGTAAGGACACCGCTGGTAATGCCGTTGCTCACATTAATGGCAGCCTGTCGCGTGAGGTCTTTCATTGTGCGGGAAGCGGATGGGGGTAAAGCCGTATGCAGTGCCCAACCATGTGCCATGTGTAGCCATGGTGAAAAGGGAAATAGTGAAATTATTTAAAACGAATCATGCCGCAATACATAGCGTGTGGTATGACGTATGTATATATGTGCGGTGAGATTGCTTTCGCTTTACCATTGCCGGGAGTTCCACCGTCCTGGGGGAAATTGAACGCTGGGTTACGTTCCACGGTGGACAGCGCTGTTACTGTAAAGCCACTGCTGGCCAGCAAACACACCAGCCCTTTGAGCAGGCAATCCATGACGTCAGGTTGCTCGGATGCTTATGCTTCGGTCGCTAAGGTTGTCTGCATCTAACGAACTGTTGTGGTTGGTGGTGCAGTCGATTGCGTGCAGTGTAAATTGTGTTATTATTCAACAGAATCGATGACACACATAGTTTAAGCTTTCTTACACGTTGATCTTGTACCATCAATCGATGGCTTCACTTTAAAACAATCACAACTGCACAAGTTAATATGCCTTTTGCCGCTTTACACTTTGGTCACTAGCTCCTGGATTGTTGAACGAGCCTTACGCTACTGAACCGTACCACGGTTTGCATGCCACCCATTTATAGTAATTCTAAAAGTGCGCTGTTACACGCTCTCGGAAATACCGACCTATGGGAGCGACACTGCAATTACATCTGGCACGCAGAAGCGCGGGGAACGCTACCGTGTTCGGTGGTGGTGGTGGTCAGCCGATTGACCCAAACGAACGTACGAACGGCTCCTCCATCGCAGCGGGGAAGGTCCAATTATCCGGGGGACTCGGAAGGTTGGAAAGCATCGGTACGCTTTGCTTTCGCTGCGCCTATACCCTTGCAAACACAATGGTACCGTTTTTATGGAGGAGACAGCACCATTTCTGCGCCATGCGTTGGTGCTGCTTTTTACACCACATATCACTCTAATGGGATTGCAAGTCGCGATAAAAACGAGGGACAGAACTCTACGCTCCGTGGATGAGCAATTTTATTGATGACTGCTGGTGACCGAACCACCGCTGTTGGTTAGAATAATCGGCCGAAAGATTTCAATGCCAGAGGGGAAGAGTTGGACCAAAACGAAGTACAATTTGTGTTTTTATTTTCTTCAAAAGTTTGCATTCGAACACTGCTTAAATCATAGTTACATTTGAGCATTTTATAGAACTAGCTTGTTTTGCCTTACGCGCTACACACTGCGTATATGCCCGCTTGTTTCACATACGCTGGTTGTTACACTATTTCTCTAATGTTGTGTCCTTGGCCCAGGGGCGGGCACCGCGACACACTTTTTTCTCCACCTCTTCCTCAGGCCCAATTTCATGGCTAATGACTCATGGTGTGTCCCAGTCGGGAGCCCAAAAGTGTGTGTGTATGTGTGTCTGTGTGTGTGTTGAGAACTTGATTGCAACAGGAAAGCGGAATACGATCCGACGGTGGTGCCCCAACGGTTCTTAGCAGCATCCATCCTCTCATACGTACGCTAGGGTGTGTTTATGTGTGTGTGTTATTTTTCTTCTTTGATATATTACAGCACAATATATACGATAATCCCGCGTGTTGGCCCGAGAGGCCCGAGAACGACGACATCTCGGCAGCCATCCGGAACGGGTAGAAAGTTAAAAATGAAAATTCTTGTTGTACCTCTTGCCAGGGGGGGTGCCAGGGCCGGTGGCGGCCACTTTTAAAAACTGTTCGCTTGAAATTTGATCGATCTAGGAAACCCTTCTGTCCGTGGCGTTGCTGGCGGCGCTGTTTTCGGTCCCGTGCGCCCCACCGGACGCTTTGGAGATCTCCCACAGCACGTGCGCGACCCGCTCCTGGTACTGCAGCATGTCCTCGTCCGCGAACACGGTTGCCATCTGCTCGAACGTTTCGCGCAGGAAGTCGTCCCGCTTCTGGCGCGTCCTTAGCATCCGGTCGATCTCGCGCTTTATTCGCTGCCGCAGCCGGTTCTTCGTTTTCTCGATCGTGACGCGGATGTCCTCCTTGTTCTGCCGACGCTTGCGGTTCAGCTCCGCGTTCCGCTGCCGGCGCAGGACCTTCTGCTCCTCCGTCTCGTTCTGGCGCTTGATGCGCTGCTGCAGCGTGTGCTTCGCGCGGACCAGCTGCTTCACGGAGATGTTCTTCATCGATTCCTCGGGCACGGTCGGTGACTTGGATGAGGATTCGGCACTGCTGCTCGACGAGCCGGATGCTGATGCCGCCGCCTGTGGGTTTTTGTTGTATGCGTCCACCTTTTCGTCCTTCACCATTCGCGGGTTGTGCGGAGGGGGGTGGTGCGCGGGCGCAGGGGAAGGCTGCTGTGGCTGCTGCTGTTGCGGATGTGGTGGCTGCTGCTGCTGCTGCGGATGCTGCTGGGGATGCTGTGGATGCGGCGGTTGTTGCTGCGGATGGTGCTGCTGTTGGTGCGGTGGCGGCGGCGGATGATGTTGCTGCTGCTGTTGGTGCTGCTGCTGCTGTTGCTGCTGTTGCTGCTGCTGCTGCTGATGCTTGGTGTTGTGACTTTTGGACTTGTGGGTGCTGCGGGAGGCACCGTTTGGGAACATGCTACCAGACAACGAGAGATGGTTCATGTACAAGGCATTCTTATCGTAATTCATATGTGGCGGATAGGCGTGATGATGGTACAGATTAAACTCTTCTATGCTGAACGGTGGCGGAAACTCTATCGGAGTCGGATGTTCCTGGATGTCCACTTGCAGGTAGCTGTACGGGGGCTCCATCACAAGAGTGTGGCAATGGTGAAACAAACGTTGCTCGGTGCTGCCTCTCCTCCGGCCTCTATCGCATAATCGCACTGGAACTACACGACACAGATGGTGGACAGTCGTTTGCGTTTCACAATTGGGCGCTTAATTATTGAAAAAAGAAACCATAGCTCCCGAAATGTATCAATGTTATTGTTGCCAACTTATGCGTCTGACAGGCTTCAGGGACGGAGCCCTACAAAGTTACAGCGTTTCGCCCGCAATGCCAAGCGTTTTCGCTTGGGATGACCAAGATGTATAGAGCCGGGGCAGCCGTTGGTGTTTAACCTTTGTGGCTGCGGCCGTTTTTTTCCAGGGGCGGGCAAACTTTTTCGAGAAGAGAATTTATTATTGTGGGTTGTTTTATTGGACGAACAAAATAATTTTAGGACTCTAAGTATTCTCATTTCATTCGACTAATTTAAAAAAAATCCAATATTTAAATTTTTTATGTTCGAAAGGGTTCAAGAGACCAGCAAAACAATCAGGAATGTTTATACTTTTTACCAATGACTGTTTGTGTTAGTAATAAGTTCAACACGAAAATAAAATGCAGTAGAATATTTTTTTATGATACTATCGCTTCTACCCAATAGATACATATATCATGAGGCCAAATGAGGTCTAAACGACTCAATCAAGTCGTTCGTAGAAGATTAAAAAAAATATTTAAAATACTAAATATTCTAATTTTCTACTTCTATTATAAATAATGTTTTGTGGTACAGATATGTCGAATCTCGAGTGATACAAATCCACTAAATAAACAACCACTAAACGGGTTCTAAACGGCTCAAGCTCTCAGCCTAAAAGGAATCTAAAAAGGCTTTGTTTAGCAGACGGTAAACGACGGATGCATTCTAAACATTACAAAAAGATGGTGGTGCCATCTGTTGACGTGATAGCCAAACAGTGGGGCTTTCCTCGCCTTCATTTCTCCTTCCCTCTATACTGTTGTATGGTTTCGCAGTTAAGAACTAGATTAGCGCATCGCTAGAACTAGATCAGCGATTTGTTTATTTAAATACTAAACTCCTATATGATCTTATTCTATTTGGCGTAACGTCCTACGTGGACATGCCGGCCCATACATGCTTTTGAGACTTTATTCATTACCTCGAAGCCGGATAGTCAATCATTGCTACGGGGGGACGGTCCATTCTAGACTTAAACCCATGACGGGCCGCTATGAAGTACCATAACTAAAGCAAGTGAGATTTGTGTAATGGTCGATGGTGTTGAGACCCGCGTATCTGACACGTCCTTTCTTATAGATATTTCCTCGGAATGTTAGAAAGGTGTATAGGCTATCATTAGATGAAGCTAGGTGTAAAGGACAGCAAGTAAAGGACAGCAAATAATAATGAGTAGCAATATAATGATTAGTTGTAAAACAAAGTGCCATCTATTCAGCAAACCAGAGAAGCTATGAAGCTTTCATTTTTTTTCTAGAGATAGTTGGTTTACCAACCATACTTTTTTAGAGATAGAATATCGGCATCATCTACCCCGTATACAAGAAGGGAGATGGGTTGGACTGCAACAACTACAGGGGTATTACGGTGTTGAATACCGCCTATAAAATATTCTTCCTGGTCCTTCAGGATCGTCTTGTCCCGCATGTCGAAGAGATAGTCGGAAACTATCAAAGAGGATTCCGAAACGGAAAATCAACCACTGATCAGATCTTCATCATGCGGCAGATCTGGGAGAAGATGGCTGAATACAGATACAACACATACCATCTCTTCATTGACTTCAAAGTTGCATAAGGTAGATAGCATAGGGTAAAATTGTATGACGCTATGAGCTCTTTTGGAATCCCGGCCAAACTGATAAGGCTAGTTAGAATGATTATGACCAACGTCATTTGCCAGTGGATGGAAAACTCTCAGGAGCTTTTGCTACCACCAAGGGTCTACGTCAGGGAGGCGGGCTTGCCTGTCTCCTATTTAACTTGGCGCTAGAGGGGGCCATCCGCGACTCGCGGGTGGAGATTACGGAAACCATCTTCTATAAGTTTACCATATGCTGATGATATAGACTTCATTGGTCTGCGGCTCTGCTATGTAGCAAAAGCCTACCACAAACAGGATCGAACAGGTGGCAGAGGAACTCGGATTGCAGATAAACGAGGCAAAGACCAAACTGATGGTGGCAACATCAGCGGACCTACCAATAAATAATCAGAACCTACGTAGGCGTGACGTACAGATAGGTGAATGCACTTTTGAAGTCGTCCCACGATACACCTATCTTGGGTCAAAGGTCAGCAACGAAAATAGCATGGAAGCTAAGTTGCGCGCAAGGATGCTGGCTGCCAACTGGTCATTCTACAGCCTGAAAAAGCAGTTCACCTCAAAGAACCTGTCGCGACGGACGAACCTGGGACTATATAGTATCTATATAGTTCCGGTACTCACATACGCCTCTGAGACATGAACACTGTCCAAATCTGACGAAACCCTCTTAGCCGCGTTCGAGAGGAAGATGCTCAGAAGGATACTTGGCCCCGTATGTGTGAAAGGACAATGGGGGAGCCGCTATAATGACGAGCTATACGAGATGTATGGCGACCTCACTGTCGTACAGCGTATCAAGCTCACCAGGCTCCGGTGGGATGGCCATGTTCTACGCATTGAAATTGACGACCCAACCCATACAGTCTTTTTAGGCCGTCCATAAGGACAGAGGAGGCGTGGTAGGCCCAAAATGAGGTAGCATGATGGCGTGGAGGCGTCCGCCATTAAGGCCGGGATAACGGACTAGCAGACGAAGGTGCGAGACCGTGAGAAGTTTCGGACACTCCTGAGGCAGGCCAAGACCACAAAGCGGTTGTAGCGCCGGATAAGTAAGTAAGTAAGTAAGTTGGTTTACCAGTCGTTTAAGCTAAATCTTTGGCGCTTGGGATACGACTTTTGTGACCTACAACTTGATTCAGAACTGTTTGTATCGGTCTCAAATTCAGTCGTATGTCGGTAGTTACTCATTAGGGAACACGGTCCATACGGGGCTTGCATATATGACGGGCATGTTGTTAAGTCGTGCGAGTTGATGACTGTACCACGGGACTTACTCAAACAATTATTCCCTCAAATATGATGCTGAGTTACATTTTTAAACACACAAGTATTATTAATTTTGTCTTTCCTTGTAGTATTCGTATTACTTACTTTAAGTTTTGTTTTTCGGATAGTGGAACCTACAAGAAAAACTACGCCACATGCTTACATTGACTATTCATTTTATTGTCATAATTGATAGGAAAATAAACGAGTGACAAATTATAGCTTAGTTACGGGTTGTTCCACAGTTGCACAGGCCGCCTCACGCCCGCTTGTCGTATTGTGAAAGGGCTACATTATGTTCAACATCGTTTGATTTAATCTCTCCTATCTGTTTTGCTCGTATCTTCGTGTTTTTTTTTAACATATCGAAAGCACTTAGTGTATAGAAATGAAGACCATTACAGCGGGCAGTTAGTTGGAAGTAGTAGAGAAGTATCCTCGCCACCTTTTCGAAACGGCAGGAAGCTACTTCTTGCTCAAAACATAAACTGGCTTATGCCGCCAAGATTACAAGGCTAGTAACAACAAGATGGTGAGATACTGCACCTAAACGATTTGTCTAAACGGATGAACACAATCACTGCGCAGTGGTTTGTTTGACTTGTTTTGTGCGAGAGACATATTTAACATTGCTATGGTCGGTACACTATCACAGTGTGAAGGTGTTGTTGAAACAAAACATTGTAGCGCAAAATCATTATATCTTGTGGGGAACGAAAGTTGGCAGTGCTAAAAAAACCCTTAGTGCACGTATCGCCTCGCAGTTCTCTGCCACCGTGCACTGAGTGTGTGGTGCTTCATGTATATTGCATTGACCAATGTGGTGGTGTTAAACAAACAAATATGGCTGTCTTGTTCTCAGCGCGTGAATTTGAGCGTTGACTGTGCGCTTTTCGTTATTTAATTTTTGTTCCTTTTTTTTACATAAATACTACATTTATTTGGCACATTCGTTGTTCGTTACTGTACGCGTGTTTTTTTTTTCATTTTGCTTCCTCTCTTCACTGTGCATTCGTTTGCGCTTCTCTATAGGTATACGATACAGTTTTAGTATTTTTTTATATGTTATTTTTCTGTTCATTTTAGTCCCGCTTAACTTTTCAACTCCCTCCTTTAACCAGCCGAGCAGTTGGTTATTTTGTCACTCGACTTACATCACCCTTTAGAGCGGTTCATCCTTTTGTTGGGTGAAGTTGGGTACCGCTGTTTCGTTGGTGGCCCCATAGCGAGAAGCTCCTTCGACCCTCCTCCGCCCGTTGGAAGTATTGGGTGGTTTATTTTGTATGCTTTTTTTCTGTTTTTACACCACTGGTGGATCCGTTCCTAGATTGGGTCTGCAAATTGGGAGTGGAAGTTAGTAAATCGTTGCTTATCAAAGCCTGATGATGAGTGAGCTGTTTCGTTTGATTTTGGTTGGTGTTCCGATAGAGTGTCCCGTTTTGATTTAATATTTAGTAAATTGCCTATAAATTTGACTATTATTTTACATTTATAAGATAGCTTGTCATTTCGATATGTTAATGGTCGTGTATCGATATTGTATTATTTACATTCGTTGTTTGTTTGATAAGTAAAGGGAACCTAGAGGTTAAAGAAAGAGGTTTTATTGTTGAAATGTTGCTTGGGTGCCATAATGAAACGAACTATCAACATTGCGCAATATTTTGAGGGTGAGGAGAGTAACGATATGTTTATAATTGACTTTTTCTTCAGCCACACAATTATGCCTTCAACAGTGTAGTTTGAGCAATATGTTCGCGCTTGTGAGCGTCATATTGATAGGGTAATAATAAATAGCGGAGAATTCATTCTAAATTTTCCACAAATTGAAACAAAAGCCAGATGGAAGCAGATCTTAACAGATGAAATAAATATACGCGAAAGGAAGGCATAATAGGAACAGTCATAACGTTAACGATCATTTATGTACACGTTCACCAAAACATTAACATCAACCTGTGGTCCATCAGTCCTGGCTGCAAGTTTACAACAACTACATAGCCCGCTCACAATAACATGGGAATAATACGGTAGCTCGCCAGTAACGATCTCCACGCGAACCACCCGCATCTATAGACTATTGACTACGGCAAAACTGATTCAACGATCTTTCAATCGATCGTGCGACAGGACAGAACAGAACGATATACAGCTAACAAAGCAGTGATGGCTTGCGCAAGTAGGACAATAACGGCACGTGAAGGTTAGTATGTACATGTGATGTGGTTTGCCATCTTGTGCGATGAATTGGATAAGGATGCAGGCTCTAGCTAGGATAACCGTTAACGGTGTCTATGGAAGTTTTGGGTCATAGACGTTTCATAACGCATGACAGCTTGTCGCTAGCGAATGGCATAATAAGATCACCGCCAGCTGTATCGCTAGTGTGCTAGTCCAGCACGCTATTGACATGCCAAACTGTTGGGCACCGTTGAACGGACGGGGATAGATAATGTGCACTGGTGGAGGTTCCTCGATTTTATCAAACTCATAGGGACCCAAAGGGTCGCCCATGTCGTCGAAATCGGTATAAAGCAGTGAGGAAGGTATCCAAGACGGACTGTATGGCGCAAGCGCGTCAGTGTTAAGAGATAGTTACCACGGATCCATTCGAAAGCATGCGTTTGCAAGTGCGACTCATGTTAGTAATGCGTTGTAGATTGTGCTTTAATCTGCTGGAATGTTAAAGAGATCTAGCAGGCGATACTTACTCGTCGCACACGTCCACGTTGACGGTTCGGATGGTAAAGTCGCGCAGTAAGATCGCCTTGCCCTCATTGTTCTCCACAGAGAAGACGCACCCATTGAAGCTCTCGTTGAACCGATTGCCGGTAACGCGTTCGACGTCCGGAACACCGCCTAGAATGAAGGAATTCAACGTACAGTGGTTTTAAATTCACACGTTGCAAAACATTGTGATCGGGCACGCCGTTTGCCGCATTCGTTACGTACCGACGTAGAAGCTGCCGGGTATTTCCATCGTCTGCTTGCCGGTCGGGCGCGTTTCACCGTGCACCGTCAGCGAATCGACCTGCAGATGGAACTGGTTGCGCTCCCGCCGGACCAGCGCCACGTGCCGCTCGTTGTCGACCACGTACACATCGCTGTTGCGCACGTACGACTCCTGCCCGTCCATGCGGATCGTCAGCTCGACGTAGCCGTTCGACAGCGACAGCGCGACGTAATCGTTGCCGAGGAACTCCTCACCGTTACGCTGGCCGTACCAGATCAGCAGCCCGTTCGGCTCGTACGCGCTGAACATGATCGCGAACTCGGTCGTGATCTGGCTTTCGCTGTGCTTGAACGCCTTCGGGCTGACCTCGATGAAGCCGTTGCCGCTGAACCGGGACGCGACGATGTCCGTGTACTGGGTTTCGCACCGCTGGCCCAGATAGCCGGGCTCGCAGGTGCAGGTATAGTTCTGGCCGCCCGCATGCGTCTGGCAGAGCGCACCGTTCTCGCACGGGCGCTGGTCGAGACAGATGTCGGTAACGGTGTCGCAATCGTATCCGCCGCGGCCCGGCCGGCAGGTGACGGGGCTTTCGACGTCGATCGGATCCGGCTGATGGCCGTCCGCGTGGCCACAGTGGTAAACGTTCGCCGAGTCTCGAATATCGTCGATCATGTTCAGCTTGTTGCCGGACGTTTCCAGCTGCGCGAAGTAAAGCGAACAAAAAGCACATTGGTTGGTTAATCAACATGCCAAAAAAACAAAGAATATAGCTAGTCCCTACTTATCATGCACTAACCTCGGCAATGCAACCCTCAAAACCGCGCCGGACACCAATCTCTTGGCTGAGCAGCAGACGCTTATCGTAGCCACCGGCGTACACCTTCGTCTTCAGCAGAATCGGCGTGTTGCGGTTGGACATCTCGTTGTTGACGGCCTCATCGTCGACCTGCAGATAGCCGATACCGGCCTTGGTGCGTCCCGCAGACACCGTATGCCACTGGCCCGCCTCGATCGGTACGGTCGATCGTACGATCAGTGGTTTCATCTCTGTGGGACGAGTGGGAAGTAAATGGAGAAAGCCATGATTAAATGCTGTGACTTAGTGCATCGCATCATAATCGCAACGTACTTCCGGCTACACTGTAGCGTATTTCAACGAAACCATTATTCAGCAGCACGGCCATGAAATCTCCATATCCTTGCTCGTGCTCCGCCGCATAGAACATTATGCCATTCTCCAGCGAGTCGGGCTTGAAGCGGAAGCGGATGCTTCGTTTCGATTGGAATTTGCTGAAACAAAACATACCCCGAAAGCGTTCGAAATTCAGTGTGAAGGTCCCAACAAGCCAACTTTGGATGACACTCACTCGTATGCTGCATAGCTGCCGTCCTTAAAGGCAAGCGTTGCGTCCGTGTAGTGTTCGGTGTACTGACAACGGTCGCCCGTCTTGTGCACCGGACAGTAGCATTCCGGTCCCGTGTCCGTCTCCTCGCAGCGGCCTACGCCGCACGTATCGTCGCTGCAGCCGTCGCCCTCGTGCTGGCAGTTCGTGCCCGTGTACCCATCGCGGCACATGCAGCTGTACCCTTGGGCCGTCTGCGCCTCCAGACACGTGCCGAAGTTTTTGCACGGATCGTCGGCGCACGGCTCGCAGGTCGTGATGCCGACCGTCTCCAGTGCGTCCTCGTACAGCTGCACCTCCCGGTCGTTCAGCTTCAGCCGGCTGATGCAGCCGACGAAGCCTTCCTTGTACTCAACGGCGGACGCCGGCACCTGGTCGAACTGTGGCACGCCGCCCACGAACAGATGGTCGTCCAGGTTAAGGCCGTAGAACTTCAGCCTGTCCGGGAAGTTGACCGGCGTTTGGTCGTCCACCAGCAGGAAACCGTTGTTGCGCACGCGATTCACCTTCACCGTGTGCCATTGGCCCATGTGCACCGGTTTCTCCGGCTGCAGCACCACCTGCTGGCCGTCGAAGTTGAAGCGGAACTGTGGGTAGCCGTTGCGGAGCGACAGCGAGATGTAGTCCTGGTTCGGGCGGCGCTGCGACGCGTACAGTATGAGCCCGTTCATCTTTTCCGGCTTGAAGGAAACCTCGAAGTAGAACTTGGAGTACACGTTATCGAACGACTTGAACTCCATGTAGCTGCGGGGCGACTGCGGGAAGAACGGGATCACGTTGTTGACCACCAGCGTGATGACGACGTTCGCCGACTGGCCGCCGTGCTTTGCCGAGCAGACGTACTTGCCGGCGTCCGAGGCTTGCACGTTCGTGAGCGTTAGAATGGACTGCGAACAGAGATGGTCCCCGGTTAGAGTGATACCAGACTCGTTCCGGCACTTTAAAACACTTACACCATGCGTATCCCTATCGTTGGGCAGCTCGCCATCGATGCGTGACCACTGGTAGGTGGTCGGATACAGGTCCGTGTTGCACTGCAGCTTCACCGTAGTGCCACGCTCGGCAAACTCCATCCGCGATGTACTGCGGGGCAGCACATCCGAGATCGTGTTCTCCTCCACCTCCAGCTGGAAGTCGGAAACGTAGCGCAAACCGTCCTCGGTGAAGCACACACACGTGTACGTGCCGGAGTCATCTTCGCGCGCATTTTGAATGTACAGTCGGTTTCCTTCTTGCTGTTGTGTGGGATATAAGAAGAAAAAGTGTCCATATGCAACATCCCTTGCCCTTTTGTAATGCGCTCTCGATGCTTACGTGAATGTTATACGGTAGCGGTGTTCCGTCCGATTTCTCCCACTTGATCGGTACACCAGTGCCGGCCGACGAGCTGCAATCCACTACGAGCGACTCGCCCGGTCGTACCATCGAGCGGGAGGGTTCAAGCTGCAGCACGGGCAGCGACTCTGGAGCTGTGTCGGAGTATTGAGGTATTGAAAATAAGTAGAACAGCACACGAATTAGTTAGTGCATTGTTGTTCCGCCAGGGAGAGGAGTGCCACGAAGCCTTGGGTACGCAATCGTGGCACCCTGTCCTCCGGAACGTTGTGCTGCAAATCGGTTACTAAGGCTGTTCGATACATAGTGGTTTTATAACATTCACTACTACTGGCGTTTGTGGCACACAGGTTCTGTGTTTTTAATCTTTGTTTTTTTTTTTGCTTCATTTATTTCTGCTTACGCATTTCTATGAGTTCTTTTTTTATTTTCTATCACCTGTTATTTCTCTACCAGCTTGATATTAGACTAGATATACATATCCACCTTCCCGACTAATTGATTAGCACACCGTTCCCACCGTTAGACATGAATCGTTAGTTAGTAACCCACAACCGTACAGTTAGTAGATATGGTTCATATGGATTATTAGCACGCACGGACACGAGTTGGCATAGATGATGGGTTAGCTAAGGCATGGGTTAGAAACGTCACGGTTAACAATAAAGCTAGCACAGTCAAGGAGATTCGTCTTTGTTTCAGTTCTGTTTTTTACATCTCAACCAGAGCAGAAACCAGGATGTTTCGTAGAATTGTGATGCTAAATGTTGACGGATTGGCATTTGCTACTAACACAGTGCAGAACGCGTTTGACACACACCCACAAGGAGCAGATAAAGCGTTGTTGTAAAAGTGATTGACAATCGGAAAGAAAGCTAGACGCTACAGTAGGACAGTGTCACAAACGGAATTATTTTCAGAAAGTAAAACAAT
This sequence comes from Anopheles coluzzii, assembly GCF_943734685.1. NCBI lineage: Eukaryota > Metazoa > Arthropoda > Insecta > Diptera > Culicidae > Anopheles > Anopheles coluzzii. The sequence goes on along the minus strand of NC_064670.1, from coordinate 40,541,144 downwards.
TGCGACAAACAAAAACGTCTATTAACTGTGGCACACAAACACACACACAAAAGCACACAAAAAAACAGAAGACAGACGAAGAAAAGTACAGCAGCTAATAGAAAGGAGTATCAGGAAAGATTTTTCCTTTCCACCAAACAGCATGTTCTCACAGCTGCTGGAAAAAAGCGGAAAAACGCACAGACGCGTATGCACACTCACACACATGAAAAGCAAACGGAAGGGACAAATTAAACTGTTTTACATACCGTCGGATATCATCGAATTTGTGGTGCATTGGAATTTGGTTGGGCTTGAAACAAACGGATTATACACAATAGGGAAACATTGCGCTCTACAGTTAGTTTTGGGGTCGCGAACGAAAGAGCTACCTCGTCAAACTCGCTCCGTGCTCCGTGTCAAACTCGGAGCTGAGTGCGTGCGCTCTGCAGCAAAAACCTGGTTGCTCCACACTGAGCGAAATGAGCGACAATTTAATGCAGAGCTTAATAGGCGAATCAGCATTTTGAGAGGTAATTCATAACTGTTTCATTTTTGTTTTCAATTACTATTCGATATATTCGAAAGGATTTCACACAACGTTGTCCGCTCTGTGTGGAGCTACCATGCGCTCACAAAGCTCCGCTGCGCTCATTACGATGGAACAATACTACTTAAAACGGACGCATTTCTTTTGGTTGATATGCTTCTAGGAATGGCGTATTTACTTACAGACATTCCAATCTCTTCAAAAAGACTCTTCACAATTCTTAGAAGTTTAGGAGTTTAAACATAGTGGCAAAAAAGTACAATACGATACAAAATCGCTCATATGGGAATAATTTGAACGTAGAGCAACAATATGTAAATCTACGTGTGAATAGACAACGAGTTAGTACACACATCCGTTTGCAGCGCGTCAAATATACCACAGAACACAGGAACTCCGAACTCTTCTCTTCGCGAGTTCCAGCTTTAAGAAGACCACATTGAACGGAACGTATGAACGATTAAGGCAAGCGAAACAAAAACGAAACAACATCTACACTGCTAATCACACTCGCACACAACATACAGGGGGAAACACAATGAAAGCTACACACACAGCGAAAGTTGGATGAAGAAATGGCGTAGATACTCCACCGAAACTGCTCGCAAATGTCTCCGAGATATGGTATTCCGATTACGATTAGCAGCGAGCACGATCGGGCACTCACAGACACACACACACACTACGTGCTCTCGGCACGTAGGGCCAAGTAAGGATCCGAGGTGGAATTTGGAATTTTGACACGCCTGGACGGACGGCGCACGACTGACGCGACACAGTTTGCGGAGTAGCTGGCAAAGTACGGTCGCGCTTGTAGGCTTCGCATGTTGATGGCGAGATTCGGTAGTGACACTGACACAGCATGGTGGACGCGGGACTAACTACGACGTCAACTACCACTGCTAGTTTGGGTGCGCTACTACAAATTGCACGGATAAATACGGATAAGTAATAGGCACTAGTGGGGGGCGGTTTGGCACAGGTAAACTAAAGGGACACAAAGACAGACAGACAGACAGACAGACAGATAGACAGACGGACAGATATACAGAGGGAAAGAAAAGGGCGGGGAAAAAAATGAAAAGTCATATTCATAATAACAAACCGAAATGATGGTGCGTTGGTGGTAGAAGACGGTGCGGCGGCGGACGCCGGACATCCGCCACCGTCGCAGCATCCTTGACCGTGGGTCTGGTATCATCGGCCCGTCCCAACCGGGGCACCATCGTCCGCTCTTGGGCGCCGACGCGCCGCGCCCGATCGTACTGTACGCAGCACATGAAGAAGGTGCCATTGCACCGGGCCGGACTGGCGCGGCAAAGCCACAGGACGCCATCGCCGCACGTGCTCGGCGCGCACAGTTCCGGCGCAGGTGTCGGCAAACCGGTGGTAGCATTCAATATATCTCTACCTATTGCCCACGCGATGATTGTTTGTGAGCAATCGTGGAAGGAACCGAACGGAAATGATTACGCACCGTAACGGATCAATCGTTTGGAAATTTCAAAGGTTTTTGTTTTGGTTTTTTGTGTACTTTTTTTTTGCAAGCCAAAAAGATGTGGCGGGTGAAAGTGTTGTGTTGCATTCACCAAATACTGCATCGGAGCGAAATTGAATTTTGAACAGCTTCAATTTTTGGTTTGGCATACAATCGTACATACGGTGCTGGTTGCCGAATCAGGATCATCCGAAACGTAATTGGGCCGGTGGCAGTATTCGACTAAGTGCGGCGCTAAGTGGAAGTAGTGGTGAAGATGTCTTGTATGACAGGCGTTGGTGCGGTGACACAAGTGAAGGTGAGTTGTTGGCGGTGCGTCGTGCTGCTAGTGCTCATGGGTGGGTGTGTGTGTCACTATGAACGTGTGTGTGTGTGTGTGTTTTTCTAAGATTGCAAATGGACGGGATACTCCGCATGCCGTGCATGTGTCACGCAGCAGCACTTGGCGCAGCACTTGGCGCAGCAAGCGTATATGTGATGCTGATAATGATGATGATGATTGCCACGCTGTAGTAGCAAAACACACACACTCAAAGCTACACACATAAGGTTACCCTCATACAAGTGCACACATAACAAACTCATCTCACATCTAAGGGACACTACCGACTGGGGCAAACGACCCCGGGTTGTGAAAACAGTAACATAACAAGGAAGTGCCATGGCGAGGGGCTCTGTAATGTTATCGGCAGGTGTTGGTGAAAATCTGTTGTTTGTTGGTGCACAGAGATGAATAAGCAACTACCAATTGACTGGGAGGAGGAGGAACAAACACTACAAATGACTGAAATCGTTCGATCGTTCACAGGACATCTCTAGTGCTGGTACCCTAAATTTTGCATCAACGTAACACCGACCGTAGTGATTCATTTCTTTGCCAAGCTCTGGAAGACGTTGTGCCATTTCATGTTCAAGAAATAGATCACTCACAGTGGATGGCGGTGATCGTTGGATGTTTTGAAAGCAATGAGGTGAAACAGGGAAAACAGTGAAGAGAGAGATTGATCGAAAAAGAGAGTAAGAGTTGTGAGAGAGAGAGAAAGAGAGAGGGAGAGAGAGAAAGAGAGAGGGATTGACAGAAAAAGTGTGTGTGAGAGAGAGAGAAAGAGAAAGAGAGAGCAAGAGAGAGAGAGAGAGAGAGAGAGAGAGAGAGAGAGAGAGACTGGGCGAGATCGGTGATGATTTTTCATTAGTAATATTGGTCTGTTATTTTATTGTCCCATTTCCGGTTGTGTTCTGCTTGTTATCCTTATTGTGTACGTTCCAAGGCTTTGCCTACGCCTTGCCGGTTCCCTTTACTGCATTTACTACCATCTAAGTATAGCTGGGGGGAGGTTGTGTGTGTGTGTGGGGTACAAACAACAGCTCAACATTTGTAGGCGGTTAGTCATTCATAACACTATGATTCTATGCGCAATGTTTAAACAAGTACAAACATAAGTATACGGTGTGCTTGTGTGTATATGTGTGTTTTGGCGGGTGTTTGCGTGTGTTGGTGTGCATGAACAGGGTAAGAGGGAGGAGGGTGGGTTGCAGTAATCGTATGCTAGTAACATGTTGCAGTATGTACGGGTGGGGAGGGGACATAAATCGAACCTACTAGTATCCAGTGCGCTGCGCAACAATGTTTTGCCCCATTCTGCACGCAAAAGATCGCTGCCTAGCGCACTGCGGAGCTACCGAACCTTTCTTAGGCCTGGCAGCCGTGGAAGAAGAGGAAGAGCATCCTCATGCTGAAGTAAAATTCTTCTAGTGTGTTGCTAGCACGATGGGAAACATGCGGATGCTGCACGATGCTGCACTGTTAATCACCTCTTACAGCTACTACGAAAGGGCATACTAATCTCCGACCCACGCGAGCCGAAGGTAAAGACAACGTGTACTATGTTTGCGTACGACTCACTATGATTTTCTACCAGGAGGGCGGGTGTTTGTTTGTTTGTATGTGCTGTACTAAATGTGTAAAAGTTTTGACGCCACAAAGCGCATGTGTGATTTGCTTGTTTTGTTTTATCTTTTATGTGCTGTACTTTTAAACACGGCAGGGTGGCAGTATTTGGTTGTTCTTGCAAACGGAATATCAATCACCATAGTAAAGAGACGCTACTATTTATTCCCACTCCCTTAATACCGTCGTATTGCCTCACTATGAATGGCAGTTAGAGAGTTACTTTGTGTTGCGCTATATAAACGAATGTCGCCTTCGTGTCATAATGTTATCATTCTTGTTGTATATATATATGTGGTAACTTATTGGAGTAAAGGCTGTTATATCCTGTTACCTTAGCGCATAGCATATGCGTGGTGGGTTTAAAGGCATTTAAGGCCAAGCATTACAAAACCTGTACCGTCTCCCTTCGAGCAGTGAATCATATGAACAAATCCCTTCGTTCACTAAACCGCATGCCCCCTTGTCACTGTCCTATGTACATTCACTGGGTGGGCAAAAGAAATGTAGCTGAACGCTCGTGAAAGTACGATTCGCAAACCGCCCGATCGTTCGAAATACCTATTAAATGTTCCCTGTCCAGTATTAATATCTTCTGCTTGGAAACGTTGAAATGATACAACAGCATGCTCGATAAAAATATCTATTAATATAAAATCTAACCTCTGACCTGTGTCCTGTGCTTACGTTCCATACGTTCCAAGATGCCAAGTACTAGGAAGGCTACTGGCTGTTCTCAAAATTTAAACTACGCTATAGCGCTTGAATCTTTTACAATTACTTCTACAGGGCTTTTTTTGGATGTGGGAAAAAAACAACAAACTAACGAAGCGTAGCTAAAATTTTGAAAGATTATCTAGACATCGAAGCAGCATTGGAAACGATAGTTTCTAACCCATGATCCTTAAGCGATCTCTCCCAAAGACGATGCGTTAAAACTGTTCGATTTGGTTTCGCCTTCTGCCTGTTTTCTTGCTTTCCCCAATTGCCTTGGGGTGCGCTGCCTGCTGGTTGGAACGCGGTGTACTGTTTCTGGGTGTTTTTGATTCGCTTAAAGCTCCCACCACCATCACCGCTTGTCAATCTGGGGTTTTGCGTCGAAGGATTTGCTTTGTTTGGTTGTGCGCTACACTACCGGTTCCTTTTGCGCAAAACAATGCGCGATGCCTACTTATACTTACCGACCGTTAGCACTATAGAATCGTACACGACCGTGCCGTCCGGATAGGACATGCCGCACTGGTATGTACCAGCATCTTCCGGCTCGAGATTGAACAGGTGCAACTCTCTACCGTTGGCGACAATCCTAGCCGTTGGCGGGAGGGTGCGTTCCAGGCGATTCCAGTTGTACTGCGACGAGGTACAAGACATTGAGAAACCAATCCAATATCAGCAAATATATGTTACAGACGGCCACTAGCGTCTATGGCGCGGCACCCTATTTGTTTTTATTTTGTTTGGTTATTTACTGAACTTACCCGCACATTGACGTACGGTGCACCGGCCGGCAGCTTACAGTCCAAGCGTATCGCCGCACCTAGAGACGCCTGGTGGTACCGCTTGCCCACTATTGGAGGTTCCGGCATGAGCTCATTTTCTAGTTGGAGAAACACAGTTGAGACAGTTAAAAGATTAGCTTACGAACATCAGGCGATGATGTTTGAAGGACTCTGTCCTCAACACTGGCGTAGAAGTAACGAAAGCATGCTTACTGTTAACGACCACCTCGGCGGCCTTCTCCGTCTCGCCGAACTGGTTCCGGACGTGGCAGTAGTAGCGACCGGCATCCTCCGGCGCGATGCTGCTGAACCGCAGATAGTTACCGTACGCCTGCACCGTCGGCGGCAGCGGCAGGTTATCCTTGCGGTGCCATTTCACCTCGTACGCTACGTCGCTCGTGACGTTGCACAGGATGTCCACCGCGTCGCCCGGTCGCACCGTCATCGGCATCTGCGGGCTGAAGCTAATCTTGGGCAGCGAGATGACCTCCACCATGATGCGCACTATCGTGACCGGCTGCGACGGGGACGGGAAGGTGACGCAATCGTACATGCCGGCCGCATCGTGGCCGGTGCTCTCGATCGTCAGATTGCCGCCGCGCACGATCGACCCGTACGGCAGGGGGCGTCCGTCGCTGCGGCGCCATTCGGTGCGGGTGCTGCGGAACTCCTCGTTGCACATCAGGTGCGCCTGCTCGCCGAGAATGGCCTTGTAGGTGTAGGCGATCGGTTGTGAGGAAGGGCCCGGCGGCCGTGTCGGTGGCAGACGCGGCGGATAGTACGACGGTGGCCTGTCGTCGTCGTCGTGGGGTCCGACGTCACCCCGTTTCGGGTCCACCTGCAGCGACAAGTACTGGGAATCTTCGCCGGCCGCATTCTTGGCAGTACACTCGTACGTGCCGGCATCGTTCAGCTCGGCCTGGTGCAGGTACAGCGTTACCTCGCGCAGTCCCTCGGTCTGCTGGCGTAGGTGCGACCGCGAGGCACCCGGCGGTGGCAACAGCGTTACCATCGGGGCCGGTTTGCCGGTCGCCGAGCAGTGGATGGTGAATTCGTCGTTCTCCGTGATCTTGTGGCTCTCGCTCGGTTGCAGCCGAATTATCGGAGGTTGCAGCACCTCGATCGTGGTGGACAGTATGGCCGACCCGGCTGCATTATCCGCCCGGCATTCGTACTCGCCCGCATCTTCCAGCGAGGCATCGCGCAGCCTGTTGGGGTGGTGGAGTAAAGCGGTTTGATGTTTGTACAGCGAGAGAGTCGGTTCGGATCAGATGCTTACGTGATAACTCCTTCCGCATCGTTGGTGAAGCGAGATGACAGCGGCATACGATCCTTGCGCACCCAGGTGATCGATGGGTACGGGACGCCGGCCGAAGCCCGGCAGCTCAGACGCACCGATTCGCCCACCTTAATCGTTTGCGGTTCGCTCGGGTAGATCTCGAGGACAGGCTTTTCCCGACCTGCGAAAAGAAGGGATCATTTACGATGAAGCATTTGGTGAATGAGGGGCGAGTTTGCTTTAGTGATGGGAGATTATTGCAAATGTTACCAGTTATCGCTTCGAGAGCTTGCAACACGAAATAGAGGTTTGGAACGCGTTATTGTTAAGGTCTTGTCTTACCACCGTATCTAATCAAAAAACCCTTTTTCCCCCGTGTACTTACGATCAATTTCTACGACGGTGTAGGCACGATCCATGCCCTCCTCGTTGCTGGCGACACAGATGTACACGCCACCGTTGCTTGGCTGGGCGTTGAAGATGCGCAGCACGTTGCCGCTCTGTTGGACGTTGCTTTCAAACGTCTTGCCGCTAAGCGTCCACTTGACCGTTGGGTACGGTGTGCCGGTGGCTTCACACGAAAGCGAAAAGTCGGCCCCTTGCAGTACGACGTAGTTTTTGTTCAGTGGATTCACTCGTGGCGCCACCCTGCAATAGAAAGACGGTTGAGCCAACGGGTGTCATCGTTCTAAGCTCGTAAGCTCATCGTGCGACGCTTTGCCTTACTTGTTCGACGGTGGTAGCACATTGTTATCGGCAATGACTACATCCACCGTGGAGGTCTTGGTGCGTCCGTTCGGGAAGTACGCGGTACAGCTATACCGACCGGTGTTCTCCTGCGATGCGTGCTCGATGATGAGCATTTCGTTGCGCACGTCCGCGTTGCTGGGCAGCTGGCGCTCTCCCAGCTTGCTCCAGACAACCTGGGCCGTCGGCGAGCAGCGACAGATGAGCCTGATCACCTCACCCGGCTGTCCGTCGAAGCTGCTCGGCGAGATCTCTACGCGCTCCATCTCCGTGGGATAGGATGGCGGCAAGGTTGGGCCAACCGCTGGCCGTACGTACACGGTCAGCAGGGTATCGGACTCACCGACGTCGTTACGGGCAACGCAACGGTACGTGCCAGCATCCTGCTGTCGCAGCGCGCTGAAACGCAACAGTCCACGTTCGGTGACCGCGTGGTATGGTAGGGGCTGATCGACTCGTTCCCAGGTAATGGTGGGTGTGGGATAGCCGGTGGCAGTGCAGAGCACTTCGGCCGAGAGATGCTCGTCCTGGTCGATGAATGGCTGCGACAGCAGCACTGTCGGCTTGGCGGATCCTTGTTCTTGGGGAAGAATAGACATAGCACAGAGGGTAACAGAAATGTTGCTATCATAGGGAATCCGTCATGCTGGGTAAAGTGATCACTTACTGCTGACGTTGATGGTGACCTGCTTGTAGACGACTTCGGTACCACTGCTCGCCTTACACACGTACAAACCACCGTCCTTAATTTGGATGTTCGTAATCACTAGCGTACCACCGTCCGTGTAGGCACTGTCCGGCAAGCGTCCATTCTTGCGCGTCCATTGTACATCGATCGGGCTCTGTGGGAGGGGATGATCTGGCTTAGTTTCCGATTCGCACCAGTATCAGACAAACTTAAGGGGCATCTTACCTGCGATACGACGTGATGCGCTGTACAGTCGGCACGGAAATCTTCACCAATTTCGACAATCTTAATCGACGGTACGTTGATGACCACTTCGATTACCGGGTTTCGTGGAGGTACAGTTGGACGAGTGTCGAGTTCTTTACAGAGGAAAGACGTAGCAAATCGAAGCATTAAATTTTGAACTCCAAACGGCGGGTGTTTTGGGGTAAGAATTCTTTGTTGGTGGCATGATTAACAATGTGTGCCTACTAATGCATTGGTTAGATACTCGAGTAGCTAACGAGTTGTTGAAAGCGGATCATTGTTAGTTTGACACCTTTGACACGATACTGTTGTTACGGACGAAAATGTGTCTAATATTGGACTACTTGGTTGGTTAATTGAATGTGTTACTGGTCGCGATCGGAGGCGTTTAGTGTAGCAGTATGGTTAGCCCAACAAGCGCATACTAAAACAAGTACAGACAAAAAGAGATCGGTAAACAAAAAAAAACCAAAAACCTTCGTTCGATCGCTTGCTCTTGTACATTACGCCAATCTCCACTCCCTCTGTATCACATTTTTGGTATTGATTGAAGATACCGTTCTTTGACGTGAACACGAAGGCATTATTTGTGCAGTCAACTTTGGTAGGAGCCCTACTGTTAGCCGGTCTCGGACGTTTAGGTAACCCTAGATCATGATGCATGCGATGGATCGTCATATCCCGTACGTTAGCGATGATTTGTGGTTTTGTTACAGATGCAGAGTAGATGCATGTATGTGTGCGTGTATTTTTGTATGTTAGAAGGATGAGTTGTAAATAAGGAAATCAAGATGAGAGATTATGTGAAACCCATGGAAATTATCTTACCATCATGGAAGCAACCCGTTTAGTGTGTGTGTGTAAATTTTTAGTGATTTTTGGAAATGTAAGACATTTTAAAACGATTGTCTGCAAAACGCAGCGTTACCCAGAGTGCATTATGTGATTAAAGAAATAGAAATAGAAGTGAACAATATCCCAAGGTAAGGCGTAATGTGAAGAATAAAACATCGTAAGGCGAATGCCAGCTTCATTGCATGCGATCATCCGTTGAGCGAGGGGGGGGATCGACATGAAAAACCAAAATACTTACGGTTGTCACAATTGTCACCGCTGTACCCTTCTCTGCAGTTGCACACAACGACACCGCGGTTGTCCATCTGGCACGAGTCGGCATTCTCGTAATTGCACGGGCAGGGCTTGCAGGCACCGAGCAAACCGGCCGATCGATCGTAAATGTCTCGATAGTGCAGATCCTCACATTGCTGCAAGAGTGCGAGCAGAAAACGGCAAAAAGTTTAGCCAATCTCCACTCAGTTTGGAGTTTCTTCGTTAATTATTTAGCCCTTACCTCGCAGCTAGTGCCACGATATCCCGGAGGACAGCGGCACATTTCTACTTCCACTGCCGGATAGGGCGTGCGCGTTGGTATAGCCGTGCCGAGGGTAATGTCACTCAGTCTAGACACCGAGGTGGATTCCTTGGTGGTGGCACGGATCAGAATGTGCTCCAAGTTCGACAGCACGGTCAGCATATCACCTCGTGAAGCTGGGTACGAGTTTCGGCGGTTGATAACGATCCAATTGTGCTCAACCAGCGGTACGGCGTAGGTCTGGAAGAAATATCCAACATCATGAAGCAATTTGAACTCCGCTCACGACTCACGATTACTTACACCATCGTCGTAGTACTCGCGAGACCAGGCCAGCTTCATACCACTGCCGATCAGGATGATGTCCTGATCAGCCAGCGGACGGCCACCCTCGACGTACTGCGTGACGGTGAGATTCGCACCGTACGAGAGGACCTGATTGCCCAGCACCAGGTTCGGCAGGCTCCAGTAGTACGTTTCCCGATCGCGGAACGTGTAGCTGATCTCATTGATGCTCGGGTTGATGGCGAAGTTTCTGCTCTCCAGCAGCGTACCCTCCCGATCGGTCAGCGTGATCGTGTTGTCGTACGCGTCGACAATGACGGGCAGCTCCTCGCGGTACAGGTTGGAGCTGCCGCACGATTTCGTCACGCCGGAGCAGAAACACTCCACGCAGCCCGTTTCGTGCTGCGTGCCGAGACCGAACGAACCTTCGCGGCACTGGTCGCACCGACGGCCCTCGACCAGCTGCTTGCACTCGCAGCCCCGCTGACAGTTGCCGGTAAAGCCACGCACGTCGCACTCGCGACAGTCAAACGACTGGTCCGGCTGGCTGAGCGTGCAGTCGTAGCGCGAGCCGACGGTCGCATTGCCAACGTACGGTGGGCGGCACAGCTCGCAGTTGTTGCCGTACGTGTTGTCGCGGCAGTTGATGCAGGCGCCGGTCTGCGGGTCACACTCATCCGAATGGCCGTTACAGGCGCACGGTTCGCAAATGCCCAGATAGATGCCCTGGTCGCCCTTGTAGTAGCCGGGCGCGCAATCCTCGCACGACAGCCCAATGTGACCGGTCGGACACTGGCACTGCTCAACCGGCCAGGCCCGGGCGCCAGTCGTGTACGGTGAGTCGCGAGCAATGTCCAGACTCACGTACGACAGGGCTGCTTCGTTCGAAACCGTGTTGTAGGTTGCCTTGATGAAGATATCACTAACGTTCGCTAGTGCCATCAGCAGGTACTCTCGCGTGGCCGCATTGCCATCCTCATAGTTTTGCCACTCGTCCTCCACTATCGACACCGAGTGGGTGTTCGAGCCGTACGGAGAAATGGGGCTGTTGGTGCGATAGTGATGCAGCTTAATTTTGTTGCCCTGCGTGAACGAGAAATGCGAATTTAAGGTAACAACACCGGTTCACATGGCATCGGAATATTGCCTTCCTAGGGACACTTACGCTATGCAGCACGACGTCCGGAGAACTGTTCCGTGAGATACCGCCCGAAGAGTGGGGAGTGTAGCGCAGCGTGTAGTTCAGATGGCCGCCAAACGAGGTTAGCTTGTTGCCCAAGAATCTGGAAGCAAATGAAAGGTTAGACTTAAAGTACATCCGTTCCAGGTCGGTTTTGCGAAACTTGTTACATACTGGTTGGGCAGTCGCCAGTAGAAGGTGTCATCGCTGGCGCCAAAGTTGCGGTACACGATCTCCCGGTTCGACACGGGCAGCGCGTTGGCCACGATCGACGGGTTGGTGTAGTCGGAAATGAGCGAGAACCCGGACCGGCCGTCCGCGAACGAGGCGTGGATGGTATCGCGGACCCAGGTGGTGCTGCTGCACACGTTCGTCAGCCCCATGCAGAAGCACTCGACACAGCCCTTCTCGTGCATGTAAAAGTGCTGCGCGGCGCATCGATCGCAGTACGTTCCTTCGATGCCCGGCTTGCAGTAGCACCGTCTGTCCGAGCCGATGCGTTCCGTGCCGAGCGCGTTACAGTTCGTTACCGGGCGCGGGAAGCATCCCTCGCCGAGCGGATTGCCCACGTACCCGTCCTCACACTCCATGCACCGCTCGCCAGCATAGCCACGGTCGCACTGGCACACGACATTGTCCCGGCTGTCCAGGTAGCAGGAGCGGGCGCGCGACTTCTCACCCGCCACCGGGCAGGGGCACGGTGCGCAGGGAATGTCACGGTTCGGGTCACCGTAGTAGCCTGGCTGGCATTCTCTCTCACGCTTCACGCAGCGCCCCAGCCAGGGCCCGCTGTTTTGGCGCACGTAGCCATAGTCGCAGCTCTCGCAGGACAGCCCGCGGTACCCGGCCGGACAGCGGCACTGTTCGACCAGCGAGGCCGAGCCCAGTCCACGGTCGTCGTGGGCAGCCGAATCCATCATAACGTTTACCAGCTCGATGTTACGCTCGATGCCGTCCACGTACTGCATGCGTATCAGGATGCTTTCGATACTCGCCAGTGCCATCATGATGTCTTCGCGAGTGGCCGGCGATCGGTCCGGGCGTACCCAGTTGCCCGGCAGCAGGCTGACGGAAACGTGGTTCTTGATGTCCGGATAGAATGTGCCACTGTGCCAATGTACCAAACTCATTCCGTTGCCCTAAATTGAAGCGATGAGCGTAGAGTTAACACATCTAATGTTGAATTGCTTGATTATTAAAGGCGTTGGAGATATCGTACCTTAAGAATTACGTCCGGCGCATTCACGGGACGGCCGGTACCGTCATATTCGACATCGTAGCGAATCGATCCACCGTACGACTTGAGCTGGTTGCCCTTGTACTCTTCCGGTAGCGAGTAGTACGGCACCCGTCGTCCCGGCACAAGGTTCGTTAGGCGCAGCTGTACTCCGTGACGCTGGGCGGTGAGATTGTGATTCTCAAACTCGCCCACGACCAACTCCCTGCGTCCACTCCACGGTCCTTCGACGCCGACGATCGTCAGCGACGACACAGGCGGTTTCAGCTACACAAGAAAGAGGGAACGAAATTGAAGCTAGGCGACGAACCCCCAACCATGTGTAGCGCAAACCCCTTCGCAAACGATTACTTACCGCGTACGTGTACAGATCGGCACTGTTGCAGGAGGTCGTAACACCGAAGCAGAAACAGTTGATGCAGTCGGACGGGTTGCGTGCCTGGCTGTTGAATGTGCCCTGCTGGCACACAGGACCACTGCCCGTTACGATCACGATCGTGTCCGGCGACACAAAGTGTGTGCCCATCGTGTTGATGATCTCGCACGAGTACGCACCGGAGTCGATGGGTTGCATGTCCTCGCAGGTCAGCCGGCCGAAGCCCTGGTCATTGCGCGAGGTACACTTTTCGGGCACGTGTCCCCAGTTCAGTCGCCACACGATCAGCGGTACCGGCACACCAGTAGCACGGCAGGTGATATTCAGCACACCGCCAGCAATGATCGATAGCGATGGTGGTGGTGGTTGAATTACAGCCGGAGCCACTGGAGTATGGAAAAAGTTGGGTTTTTTTATCACACCTGTTAACTTTGCTCCTTGCCAAGGGGACTCTTCTATACTTACTGCAGCCAACTTCGTCCGATTTGTCCTGACAGTCGGGATGAGTATCGCACTGGAATGACTTCGGGATGCATTGGCCGTCCCGGCACTGGAACTCGTCGTGCCGGCACGGTGCGTTTGGTGGCAGCGTTGCACAGTTCTCCTCATCGGAACCGTCCCCACAGTCCTGCTCACCATCGCACAGCCACGTCTTCAGTACGCACTTGCGGTTGCGGCACTTGAACTGGTTCGGTTCACATAGGTCCTTATGGCTGCAGCCGTTTTCGTCCGAATTGTCGGCACAGTCCTGTCGCCCGTCGCAGATCTGCGACTTCAGAATGCAGTTTCCGTTCATGCAGGTGGCCTCATTCACGCCACACGCTGTCGGTGGCCGTTGATGGTAGTGGACTGCATGATATTGCAAAGGGAAGCAAATATTATTTTTAATTAGTGGAACTGCAAACGACACAAAACCCTTCAGCCGTATTTTGTTCATATTGTATCTTTGCTTCGAAAACAGTATTTTTGCTTTAACAGTATACTAACCAGCATTCCAACACACCACGTACACGCAATTGTGGCATGTGTGTGTGTTTTTGTGCATGAAAGGGAGAGGACAATTATTTTCAAATCAATGTCTAACAGCTTGCATCATCAAGACTGTTTACCTGTCCCGTAAAATGTAAACCCTATGTGAGGTATCGTTCCATACTTTAACGTGCTGTACCGGATTTGACTGTACTTAATATTCCATGCTGTGAGGCATCAGTGTGAACGCAATTGGGAAATGGAGTTTTTTTTTCTTCACATGATTAATTTAAAGCTATTCAAACAATGTTCCCAACATTACTTACATCGTTCGACGGTCAGTTGCACCACTTTGCTGCTTCCAGGAGTCGATTTCGGGTATCCGACCGCTTCGCAAATATATTCACCGTTGTGATCAATCTAAACGAAATTGGGAGGAAGATGTAGAGTTCATATTATTGCTGTTGTCTTTTGGTGTATTCATTGGGCATAGGCAACGGAGAAAGGTTCTACTTACCCGAATGTTCGGTATTTCCAGACGACCGTTCATGTCCCTCGTGCCGGGTGGTAGCGGTTGTCCGTTTCCACGAACCCACTTAACCTTGGCGTGCATCGGGCCTTCGTCACGGCACTGGAAAACGACCTCGTTGCCTGAAATGTGGGCAAGAACGTGTTAGCAAATGGGGGGGCGAAAGATTCACTTCTGTTCATTGTTCCCCGCTAAAATGAGTGAAAAATAATATTGGATGTACACATTTTGTGGTAATGTGCCAAATTAAGGTTGTTCGAAAACAGTTTTAGTTGATGGGAAGGTGTGGAGATTTAGATTAGTTAGCTAAGTATAACAGAGCAGTTTTGCAAGTTTAATTTATATTACAGTTCTTAATAACGTTATAACTTAATTCTATAACACTTCTTGTCAAAATATGGCCACGTTGTTTTATCATAAATTGTTTTCGTCATGATTTTTTTCAATATAACTTTTAAACACTGTTAAAAAAAATCCTCGATCAAGGACATTCAGACTCGCTTCAATTAATTGGTGAAAGTTGTTAAACATTTTTGCATAATGATTTTTAAATTATTTTTCTAGAATTACGTTCATGTGTTTAAAACTAAAAACGAAAAAAGAAATATTATTTTCTTTCGTTTTAGCGATACAAAATTGCTATACATTGAATGTTTTAAGAAAGTATGGCTTCGAACAACTGTGTACAGTAATTTCTCTTTAAAATAGGGGTTTTTTGTTTTGCTTTTTGTGAATGATTCGGCATTTTTAAACAATTCCTCAAAAAAAAATCCGGTGTTTTGCTTGGCCAATTTGTAACAATTGCCAATAACTATGTTGTGCTAAATGTGTGTTTCTTAAAGAACTACTGATATCATGCAACGATCATGCAGTAAGAAAAAAAAGCATGCATTTGTTTGCCTTGATGGTCGGTCGTAAAACTTACCCTCCACAATTTCCTCTTTTCATATCAAAGCAAGTGATTAGCAAGCGTATAAAAAAGGGAAGAAGATAGCGTTAGAGTAAAGCGAAGGATGGCAATAGACAATGCAGTAGGATAGTTGTTGGAGCGTAGGGAAAGAGTATCAACAGCGGGAGATAATAGCGGTATTGGTATTGTTGGGGCACATTTGTACATGGTGTCACAATCACGCCAGCTCTCTGATTCGGTAGAGCTTTCGGTTCCTTCATCATCATCAAATACGTTCGCAACTACTTACTTTCCTTGATGGTTTGCTCATCCGGGTAGGTTTTAAGATTCAGTCTCGGTTGATCGAACGGTGGAGGCGGGGCGTCTAATGTTTGGAGTAGATCGGCAAGAAGGAATGAAACAAAACCGTTGCAATTAGTATCATCAAATTAACAATTATTCCTGTGTTGGGGATTGAATCATTAAAATTTGTAACAGGAAGCATCAGTGTGATATATATTTATTAGACAAACGCACACACGTATTCCAATTTATTGTTGTTTTAGTTGAATTTTGTAACCCAGAAAACAATTGAAACTATATGCTGGTTAATGGTAACAATCCAAATCGACGCAGATTCACTTTAGTTTGTGTTGAATGACTCAGCGAGCTCAAGAGCTTCGGTTTTGATGTACAGATGTGTTACAGTGTAATAGTAAAAATGCATCCAAATTTGTTTAACAAAACTTACAGGCATGGTCGAAGAATGTTTTTGAAGCATGTGTACTTTAGTGTAAATGGTATTAAACTCTTCCGCGTGACGAGATTGTTTCCAGTAGTGATTTTTGTGAATAATTTTAAGAAAATACATCCACTGCACGCTCACGAAAGTGATTCATTGACCAGAGTCACATCACATTATTTTAGTAGATTTAAAAAAATGGTTCAAAAGTATTATTCGTCAATTACTCTAAAACAAGCACGCTGTTAGATATCGGTGCAAAATTAATCCCGGAAGCAAAAGCATCAAAAACCACGGGACGAACCCGGGGCACGCGCGGCACAAAGCCACGACACTTACACTGGAATTCATCGGTACAATCAAGCTCATCGCTAGTGTCGTACGGACAGTCTACCCTGCCGTTGCACTTTAACGCCATTGCAATGCAAGGACCGTTCTCGCACCGGAATTTGTTCGGACCGCAGCTAGCTGTAAAGGTTCCGGCGGTGGTCCAGTTCCAAAAATCGACGGACGTTTTAAGAGGTACAATGACGATAGATGAGAAGACGAATGAATGGTGGGTGTTTTGAGGCCGAGAACAACATACGAAATCATAAACGATGTGATAGGAAATGAGTAAACGAGGAAAATTGATCGATGGGAATGTCAGAAACGTACGAAATGTTCTCAGAAGGATACGGAGGAAATGTGAGTAAAAGGATGAAAATGAAGAGGAAACGGAGAAAGAAAAAAAAACAAGACAGAAATGAAGCAACTTACTACAACTCATCTCATCACTGCGATCCTGACAATCGTAGCGACGATTGCAACGTTGGTCGAGTCGGATGCACTGACCACTGTGGCATGTCCATTCGTTGGATCGACAGATCCGCGCTAGAAAATGCCCATTGGCCAATACGGTGTCGATGTTGGACAAAATGAGCAGGATGTGCGTCAAATGATTGGCGATGAAATGGGATTTTTTTGCGAGTGAGAGTGGCGGTGTATGAAAAGAAAATGATAATAGAAAATTAAACAAAATGAAAGGAAATCAAATGAAAACAAAAAATAACGATACAAATATCCTAACAGCCGATTGCAAAATTAGGGAAACATTTTCATACACCAACAATTTTGAATGTCTTTTTTCCTCCCCTGTAAAGCAGAAAGCAACTGCGTCTACCGCGTTAACGATACTTACTGCAATCTTTTTCATCTGATCCGTCCACACAATCGATACGTTGATCGCAGCGACGAAGTTCATCGATGCACTGGCCAGTCCGGCAACGGAATTCGTTTCTTGCACAAGAACCTGTGAATTTAAAGTACCAAAACAGTTATGAAAAGCGTCGCAGTTAGCAAAGGAATGTTAGGTGGGACGTACAGTTGCGCTCGTCAGATCCATCGGCACAGTCCGGCCGTCCGTTGCACAGTAGATAGTTGGGAATGCACTGACCATCTGCGCAAGTGAATTCATTGGATCGGCAAGCTGGAATAAAAGTGTTCGTGAGTACGTAATTGTCGCGATTTTTCACCTGTTTCTACGATTTTGGTGAAAGTAAGCAAACGCAAGCAATAACAAAACACGACAATAATTTTTTTAATACATGTCTGGAGAATTCTGCACATTTGGTTTTATTTGTTAGAGTACGCATGCTAGAAACGGTTATTAGAATAGGTATTTTCATATAATGAATAGCCAAAAATTACATATGTTTACAAAAAATGTGTGTAAGTATAAGTTTCATTGCTATAACATTAAAGCATTAACATTAACATTAAAGCAAATAAAATGAGAACCGTAAAAATGCAGTCTTTTTTGGCACAGCACCTACAACTTTTGTTCCATACTATTGCAAACTGGACATATTCTTAAAGGCCTACAATGGCGTCAGACACATGCATACAAAAAAAGAAGGACTATAAGACAAACTATAAGAATAAATGCTAAACAGAGAGAAGCGAGTGAGATAGCGAGCAAAGGGCTGAATAATGAGTAGGTACTATTTATTAACCGAAACAGTTCTGCTCGTCCGAGAAGTCTTTGCAGTCGTAGAAACTGTCACACCGCAGCGAGATGTCAATGCAAGAGTGTCCATCTAAGCACGTGAACTCAGTCTCATTGCAGGTGCCTGCACACGGGTGCATATTAGTTGGTGCATGGTGTTGGTTGGTGCCGGTAGTGGTGGTGTAGGCAGTTGTGCGTGATTAAAAAGATTGGTGGCGGCAATAGGCGTGCACACGTTACAGAGTACACGAGATGGTTTTGCGAGGCGTAAGTTTTTGGTTGTTTAAAGGGTAGATTCGTGGTTGGTGCGCAAAACAATAGCAGATAGAGAGATGAAGAGAAAAACGGGTTAAAGCAGCTCCGCTATACTAGTGGAGTACAGATTCCACGATGCTAATATACTACTTTAGATTTGATTAATCGAACTACTTGATGTATGCACGTATGCAGGGTGTATTTAGATTTAGTGCTGCATGATAGTTAGAGTCTTAGATGAGTAAACTTTTAGCATATGGTTATAGCGCGCAAAAGTACCAAATATACGTACGACAATGCTGCTCATCGTAGCCGTCGGCACAGTCGCTTACTCCATCGCATCGCTGCGAATGACGGAAACAGCTACCATCGGGACACTGAAGCTCCTCGCAACGCTGCATGTGGTAGGAGTGGGATTATAGAAGGATTGTTAAAACTGTACTAAAATAAGTAGAAGAACATGAAATTACCTCTAACGGTAACGTCGGACAATCGTGCTCGTCCGATCCGTCCGTACAATCCGCACGACCATCACACCGGCGATCCTCTTCGAAGCATCGTCCATCACAGTAGAATTCATCTTCGCGGCAAGGATCACTGGGCCGTTCTTTTAAGGGAAAGGTGTGATTTATGAAAAACGATAAAGCAATTGTTTTTATTCTTGGTTGTAAATACTATGCGACTACTATCTACTACTATATACTATTTGAGATGGATTAATTTTCTGGGTGACAAACAACTGTTTGCATCGACTGTCTTTGTTCTGACATTTATTGATAAATATTTTCAATGTTTCTTTGAGTGCACATAATTGAAAACAAATAAAACATTTTGTGGTTAGCAACGCATGGCTAGAACTGAGCTGTTATTGACGACAAAAATAAACTATAATTTAAAAGCAATATGAACTGTACGGCTACTTCAGTAAACACACGGTGTGCTGCAGAGCAGATCCAACCACGCAAACTTTCCGAACGGTGGCTATATGTTAGGGGTTTGCTTCTGCTACGTATTAATTGTAGTTGCAAAGCACGACTTACCTTCATCATAACAGCCCTCTTCATCGGACCGATCAGTGCAATCGACTGAACCATCGCAGCGGAAATCCTTGTTTATGCAAAAGCCATTTCTACACTGCCATTCGAACACTTTGCAGTTCGTATTGTTGTCTGCAGATATACACGTGCGCAAGAAGGAAGCAGATGAATACAGCGTGTCATAATGGTAGCAAAAAAGAATGGGAGAATAATTCTAGCGTTTCAGTGCGTCGTGTTAGAGAGAATTCAACTAGAGCAATGTCATTGATAGCAATCCTTGAACAGTAAAAGCTTGTACTACATTTTACCTACTTTATTACCAGGACACACCAGGGATATTGTGGGCTACGGATATTGGATATTAGTACACTACACGCAATTGAAAATCCGTTAGTAGAACACGTAATGCAAAACATAGAAAGTAATCCCCTTTTAATAGACACTTACTACACTCAAGCTCGTCACTACCGTCGCTACAGTGTGGCTCCCCGTCACAGATGTGCACCGACAAAATGCATTGCTTGTTCTTGCAACTATTAAAGTGCGTGCATGTGTGAACGATTGATTGTACAAATGATACGGGATGCAGACACATATATACAGGCACACATATATATATACACGTGGTGAATGGTGATCGACGCGAATCGTAGAACGAGTACCAGGGAGATTGAGAAAAGATTTGGGAAGAGAAAAGAACAGAATGGTCAGCAATTATGTACACCGGTTTGCTTAGGATGGAGGCTAGCCACCGGTATCCTCTCGATCCGATCGTGCCTATATCGCAAGGCATTAGTCTGTGGGAGGCTTCTTGCGGTTAAAGGTAACCGGCACTGTCTCCAGTTAAAAGCAGGTCACTTACTGGAACGCATCACCATAGCAAATGGCACAGTTTCGCTCATCGCTGCCATCCGAACAATCAGGAACGCCGTTACAGTAGGCCTGCATCTCGTAACATTGGCCATCGCACGAGAACTCGTTCGAGCTACAGGGATCTATGATTATATACAGAATGTGTTGTAATTGTGTTGTTGGAGGACATTCATAAGCTCATAGATTGATCAGTTTGGAAATGTATGCATTACTTTGCAATTACCGACAACCGTGCCGCTTACACTTTGGTATTTGCTTAGTGTTTTTATAAAGCAAAAAGTTATTATTTGTATTAGTATTTATATTTCATTAAAATGAAGTTGTTAGGAGTTCTCCAATTTGTAGCTGAGCAGAATGGTGTGTTGTTTTAGTAGAATCATTTAACCATAAGCAAGCCAGAAGGTGTGTGATTAGCTTACATTAAAGCTCAACGATACCGTAAGGCACAAACCTGCACGTGAGTTGTATTAATGCATTTATAATACTAATGAGTGCTATTAAAGTAATTAAAACATCAGCTGAAGTTCAGTTGAAGGTAAATGTTCGATGATTTGCATTTCCATTTCAATATAATCCGATTAAGGTATGGGCTGAGTTTTACGAAAAGCTGCAAAGTTGTTTAGTGTGTTGGCATGCAGTTGATGAGAAAGTTGAAGGTAACGTAAGAAAGTCGAAAGTAGAGTAGGTAACCTTTGGCATTACATTGTTAAACCTAACCATTGAACAGATGCACTAAGATACCGGAAAACAACCCATATACAAAACAACCGAGCTCTATTCATATCAATCAACTAATCACCCGTTATAGTGAGGCATACGCAAATTAATTAACTATCCCTCAAAACCCTTTAGTGGTGTAGAGGACGAAGGAAGTTACTGCAGTGTAATGAACGTGAGGGGTGGGGAAAACATTCTTCTATACCCGAATTGCAGCCAGTCTCGTCGGATTCATCGTGGCAGTCTACAATGCCATTGCAGTGTTTGTAATCCGCAATACAAATGCCGTCGTTACATTCAAACTGACCTTGGCCACAGCGAGTCAGTGATTTGATGGGTGGGTTGTTGTCTACGAAAAAATGCGAGGTGTGATGAGAATTGTTGGCAGGAGAAAGATTTGTTGAATTACGCAGAATGATTTTGAGCCTTGTTTTGTTGCATTATTTCTTCGGAAGACAAATATACTAAATCACAGTACAGTGTAGCCGAGATAATAGGCATGTGTGGATTCCAAATTTTACACTCTAATCGTGTTTTGTCGTGTATCGCAACATATGGAGAGGTTTGTAAACAATCTTGTACATTGGGTTTGGTTAAACTGGTTTTCATACTCAATGATTGGAAGGACGCATCGAATACAAGCACACTTGCGGACAGCTACAGCACACACAACGTTCACGTATAAGCCAATTAGCATGTATGCACAACATGAAACAATACATATGACATAACAATATTGCACGACGAAGATGACAGGGAACATTCAAATTTGGGCGCAAACAATAAAATGCGTGTACAAACAGACACAGGGGAAAGGAAATGTGACACACAACGTCATGGATGGGTGGGAGCGTTTAGACTTCTTGATGCGCATTGCACTTGAAAGGGGCAGTTTTTAGCCCATCGAATTGGCTGTTACTCGATGTCGCTATTCGACGGCATCATCCCCTGGCCCATACTTACCACAGTCCATTTCATCCGTTCCGTCTTCGCAATCCTTCCGATCATCACATACGAGCGCTTTGGACACACAGCCCCCGTCGTAGCAAGTGAACTGATGTGACAAAGATAATTTCGTAAAACAAAAAATAATGATAAATTATATAAAATAAAAAATAAACAAAATGAAACAACAACAATCAACATAAAAATCTCGATGTGTAAAATTCGACCAAAAACTGTTTTACCTCGTCTGGCATACAGGTATAATCGCCACAGACTGAATCGGTTTCGTCGGAATTATCACCACAATCGTCAATATCGTTGCACATGTAGTCCTTCGGGATGCAATTCCCATTATTGCAATGGAACTCATGTTCACTGCATCGACCTGGGATGTGAAAAATGGCGAAAAACAAAGGAAAAAATGAAGATGACGAATGAACTAAAGCATGTAAATAATAATTGTAAATAACAATAGAAAATTAAATCCTTTTGGAGTTATCTTTCTCCGCTCAATGACGATTTCAACCAACACTGCAGGAACTACTTTGCAGAAAGTAGGCGATTTGAATGAGTCCCCTGTGGGCTGTAAACATACTTGTAAAGTTACATCCCCGCTCATCCGAGCGGTCATTGCAATGGTTAACGCGATCGCAACGCTGGTACATTGGGATGCAGAATCCGTTGTCACATCGGAACTCGTGCGCGGTGCAGTCTGCGGCGTTTCGTTGAAGCGGATTGGCAGTTGAAGCGTGTTTCGTGCAAGCATCGATGCACCAGGCGTTTCGTTTTTGTTGGTGGAGGTGGTTTGCGTCGGGTGATGAATTTGCGTAACAAATCATGCGAGCATGCAAATAAATAGTTAGCAGTTTACCAGTGGAAGAAAACCGGGGGAATGGGAAGAAACAATGCAACGCACTGATTAGTGGCGACGTCGCTAAACGATTAATGAGGGATAATGAGGGATAAGGTTCCAAATTCCGACACCTGTATTGGATCTAGTCCAATCTAGAGTAGCCGAGTAAGAAACGAGTGTTAATGAGAATCAAGCGGACGAGTGTATTAGTCACGTAAGACAAACGAAAAATTTCACATTGGAGGAAATTTGATGAATTTATTGTTAGAATTTATATTCTTTACTGATTAAATGAGATTTATGTTATGTTTGTTATGATAAATTTTGAGATATTTGTTTCTTCTATGATGGTATTGTAAAAAATCGTAGATATAGTAATTTCAGGGTTATTAGTTATTGAGAAATCATCCATTCCGAAGGTTGGATCCGAGGTTTAGTTCCAAAGGATTATCAAATTTAACAATGAATGTAAAGTTTTACTTAGGATTGTTTTATACAAAATAATCTTTGATAATTTTGGTTTTTGTCTCATAGTTGTTTCAAACTTTCATAACTTATAAAAACCTATTGTTAGAAAAAGAAGGTAGGGTAAATTTACTGCATCTTAGAAAAAACTCAATTAAAAAAAGTCCTCAACCTTTGCTAGTAGTGCTCAATGATTTCCTGGTGGGTAAAAGTAACACTCCAAATCATTTATAACCAAATTCCCGGAGAAAGCTTTGATAAATTGTTGCTGTCTTTCTCCTTTTGTCGTTGAAGCAAGTCAAAGCATGGAAAGCTAAGGCATTTTAGAACAATGTTTAGAAAAACTTTTCCAATAAAACAAACTCTTATGATTACAATACATAAAAATATTCGCATACTTCCTTATAAAATCTAACCCTGCACCATGATGTAAGTAAACCAATCTCAAATCATACTCAATCAAAGAAAGCAAGTAAGTAACTCGAACGTTTTTCATCAATGTATTTCACAAATAAAACACAAAACACACACACGCATACACACAGGGGAAACGACACAAGACAGGAGAACGAACGCTTCTTACGCCAGGGACACAAACAGGGATGGCAGCAGTTGGGATGGGAGTGTGTGGGCCGGAGGTGAGGGAGCGATCTGGATGCACTTACCACAGACCTGCTCATCGGTTCTGTCCAAGCAGTCGTACACCTTATCGCACCGCTTCTCTATCGGTATGCATCTTTTATCCCATCGACACTGAAACTCGTAGATCGAGCACTTGTCCCGTTGGGCTAAAACAAGGGTGTTTCGTTTCGGGTACATTAGTGAGTGGAAGTGCGTTCGAAAAAAGGGCCAAAGGTCGTAGTGCGGTCCATGTCTTTTGTGTGTGGAGTTTTTCGAAGAAATAAAAGGTGCGCAAATGCGCAAATTCTTTTGGGTGGGAAATAGTAGAACTCATACTTGAAGTAAAAGAGCACGAAATGCACTGGCAAAGGTGGGGGTTTGGTTTCTATTTAAAAATGTTTGTACGAATAATAATAATAAAAACAGACGTGACGGTGAAGAAGAAGACAGCCGCCCATGGTAAAATCAGGAAACTCATTAAACAAACGCGTATCAAAACGTCGTATTTCAATCAACTCTCTGGCAGCGCGGATCATCAATCGCACGCTTTCGTCGATAGAGTCGCAATGTCACGCACCTGCGAAAAACCTATTAGCTTTCGAAACACGAAAGTCAATTAATATTTTTCCTTCCCAGCTGCGAATGGTTGCATGTTTTTTTGGGGAGTGCAAATTTAAATCAGGAAGGAAAGAGGAAGGAATACAAATCATTGATCGGGAGGGACACAACATCAAGCTCGCCAGGGGAAAACACAGCGCAAGCTCTCTAAAGCGTGTATCGCGTGGAAAACAAATCAAAACATTTTGAATCCCTAACCCGAAGGACTTAAAATCGTGCAATTCAATCATGCAACGCGCCAGTCCCCTTCATCCCGCTCCCCGGGGCTACTGCTAGCATTAAGTATTGATCGAAGCAAAGTGAAAGCGAATAAGACGCGGGGCGCGGTAGGAGAGGTGAGATAGGGACAACCAGTGTCTGGACATGGTACCGTGAGTATCGCCATTATAACTGACACCACGTGAAGTCCTCTGTTTGATAGCGGCAAATGCTGGGAGACGCTGCAAAGGGACGAGTTGTTTGGGCGCTCTGAGTGTATATGTGTGTGTGTGTGTAGTTATACTGCCTACGAGTCGGATCACTTTACCTGTTGTTCTGCTTACCAGCACCGGTCACTACTTTAACAGCAAATAACATGCATACAAAAAGGGATACAAATCAAATGACACACTACGTGGTGGAGGAGCAAGAAAAGCAGACGGAGAGGGAGAGAGAACGTGCAGCATTTTTCTCGTCCGAAGGGCATGCTAGCGAGTAACGTACGTGCAAGCGTGGTTAATGCAATGCTAATGATAGTACATCCCACAGGCAATCCGTGCCCATCCTTTCCCACCCACAACCAGCTACTACCGCAAACCGTACTTCTACTGTACTTCTACTACCAGCAACACTCTCCCCGGCGCTCGTTCTACCCGATGCTTACTGGGACAGTTGCGTTCGTCGGAAATGTCGTCCGGACAGTCGATGTTGCCGTCACACTTTTGCTCCAGCGGAATACACTGCCCATAATCACACTGCCAGGTGTTCCTCGGGCAGGCTGTGACCGAGATGTAACCGGGCGGACGCCATAATTCAGGTAGGCATGTGGAGAACGTTTATAAACAGACACGCGAGAAATTTAGAACCAAATTTTTACGCGAGGAAACTCCTCGAGGAAGCTCAACAAAAAACGCGAACAGGAAACGAAAAGTTAAGCGTCAAAGCAAAACAGACACCTACGACACTCATCCTCGTCAGCGTGATCCCGAGGACAGTCGACCTTGCCGTCGCAACGACCGAGTATCGATACGCACGACCGGTCCCCGCAGGTGAACTTGCCTAACGGACAGAAGGTGGCTTTTTCGCCCTTTCCTTGGTAGCAATCCCGACCCGGTTTTGTGTGTGTCGGTTAGCAGGGCAGCATGCGAAAAATAGGGAGGGAAAGGTTAGCAGACGTTATGTTGTGTGAGTATGTGTTTTTGGTCATGGTTGTTGTCGATTAACGGATGTCTTAAGCACAGCGTCTCAGCCCCTCAGCAGAAACAATTATGCTCTAGAGAGGAGACGATTCTTAGGTCTCGTATGTCCCAGGGAAGGATACAACCCTGAAAGAGTGCAGTGTGGGGAAAACGAAATCGTTACATTAGCGCCTACCTTCGCATATTTCATCCTCGCCATCCGAACAGTCCCGATTGCCGTCACAAACGGCTTCCTTCTGGATGCAGGTATTATCCGATCGGCACAGGAACTCGCGCGATTCATCACACTCAACAATTCCTAGTTTTGTGGTCGAGCAGTAGCAGAACACGATTGAAATTAGTAGATTGTTTTGTAGTCGGAAAAAAAACTGACCACGGACACTTACCACAGTCCTGTTCGTCTTCGCCTCGTGAACAGTCCGCCACACCGTCACACTGTCTGTCCTGATCGATGCATCGACCATCATCGCAAGTGAACTCGTTGGAAGTGCATTCTGAAATAATAAGGTACGGAACAAAACCACAAAGAACAGTTCAGTTAAAGCAAATCCAATGAAATGGTAGACAATGTTTCCGCCAAGTGGAAAATAAGAACAACAACGATTGCTTGGTTGCTCTCTAGCCCGTTTGCTACGTGCCCCGTGTGTCGTGCCAGTCTTTAGATAGCTTATGGATATGATATGGTTTTACCGTTCGCTCGTAGTTCGCTCCCCAAACGGAACGTTTACGGCCAGCGCCGGAAAGCTACAATCAACACCAGCGCAAGCATAACCGATTATACATTCAGCTCCCGGCGTAACCCCGGATACACAACACACTAAAGAGGGTTGATTTTTCGAGCTGATTCTTATCGTGTTTTTGTTTTTGCTCAATTTAGTTTCGTTTCCGTTTGGCGTGAGCGAGTAGAAAGGGAGGATTTTCCGAGGATTATGAGTGTAGAATAGTAATAGGAATAGAAGATGGTCGACTGTAAAGCGCTGGCACTTGGTTAGTCCACTTTTGGTGAGTGGTTTACATGGTGGGAAGTAAAAGGATTCATTTTGCACATGTTTTCGGATAATATGCTATCTATTGAGCTGTGACTCAATTGCAGCTGATCATTTATGTGCTGTATGCTTCTTTAACAGTCGCCAACGTTTTGTAACATGCTATTTAGAAGGAACATATTTACTAAAAACATTGCACATGATTAAGGTTACTTTGTACATCTAGCAAAAGATGTCAACCGAAGTAAATTACATCATCATGAGCCGGTGCTGTTGCATTTCAATGAAGGGTTCCACCCCTGACCCAATATTTCATGAAGGGCAAGTTCACGCAATGCTACAACATGCTAATTGTTGCTAATTGAAGCTTCGATACTTATCAATGCGATTGCCACAATCGCAGATGAGTGCACTAAATTGGCACTGAACCATTGAGGTGGCTGTACAAAGAATAAAGTAAATGGTGCACATGGTTCACAAGATGTATGCAAAATTGAAGCAGCTTGTGAGGAATTTAAAAATTTTAGATCATTGAGGGTGTTCGAATTGATGGCATTAATTCTAGTGAAACTCTCCTCAGATGACGATATGCATAGGGATGACCTTAACATTATAGATTGAAGACGATAGCCAAGACATTGATGAGCTATGATGTATAACTGACTTCAATACAGTATTTGAGCTGATGCTCTATCATTTGCTTTTATTAATGACTGAGAAAATAGTCAACTTGATTTGCTCCAATAATGTCCCTTAGGCTTATACATTTTCCGTAGCAAACGCTATACCAATAGCCTTCTAGAGAAACATTATTAAATATACAGTATGAATTGCTGAGCGAAATGATGAGCGTACATCATGATTCGCTAATTGCATGAGTTATTGAAACAGATAGATTTTTTTACAGCAGTAGGTGTATTTTGTGAAATTAATAACACTGCTATCCAAGATTAGTGAATTGAAGGTATCAGCTTCTATCATTTCCAAAAATTGCGCTTCACTATCACTGCATCACCAAAGAACTAGATCATCAAATATGATTTAATACATCAACTTTAAAACAGACTGGCTCTACTAAACTCGTATGAAACTAGATAAACCCAAATATACTCGTGACGATGCTCGACAGCATCCGATTAAATGACAGTTACTTGACAAGCGGCCACACGGACACTGGTGTCACCGTGGGTAGTAGGAGTTGGGCAGATAAAGTGTTTCTGGTAAAAACAAAAACAACATAAACAAACGAATGACCAAACGATGGGCGATGGGGTGCTCTGCTTCTTCTCCCCTTCAACTCCCACCCATGCTATGGAGTGGTGAATACACACACTTTTCGCGTCAAGTGCACGGTTCCACTTTGGGAGCAATTCGATCCCGATTCGAGCAGGATTGTTTGTCGCTTCCAGTGGCGCTGCAGAAGTGGAAGTTGGTCTGTTGCTGCTCATCTGCCTTAGCCGGTTGTGTTACCATTGATATCTGATCCACGCATTATTTTTCACTCTTCGGTTCGATGTGCAGCTTTTTTTGTGCTCTTCGTTGAAGCTAAATGGAGTACTTGCGTACATCATGTACCTATAGTTCCTGCGAATGCTCGATTTACTATATTATGCAGCATTGGCCGTGGGAGTCGGATCGCAGAGTGGGAAAAGATTTGGACAAAAATTCCATCTACAGCAGCACCGTGGAATCGCTTCAGCTCAAACTTCATTTCAACTCGATCCGTAAACTTTTTTTTCGCAGAAGGGATTTTTACTCCGATTTTCGGCTGTAGAAGTCATCCAGAATATTCTAAAATCCCCTTTCCTTCATCGCTCACAAAGCAGCGGTGCTGGAGCAGCTATGGTACCGATCGACCAAAACCCGCTCGTACCAGGAATAGCACGATATGGAGCATTGTAGTATATTTTCTAGTATGATGGAGGAAACCCTTGCAACGATACATCGAAAAGGAGCGCAGCAACCGTGTCTTCAAATTTCGAACCACGGTACCCGTTGCTGGTCGGGCGGAATCGGACACCAGGTGAAAAGTTGTTTTGCCCGCTGCACGGAGCAGGTTTCGGGTTTAGCTGCATCGTAAAAACATCGCCAGCATCATCCCGGTAGCATTCGACACGGTCGGATCGACATACGGGGGTAAGTTTAAAGCTAGGCATGTTGGAAGAAATGCAATGTACATCACCAAAGAGCATGCTCCTGGATGAAGCACAAATCGTTCGGTCAAAGAACCTTTGATTCCCAGCATAGAATGCAAACATCGAAGCGATTCTTCCCGTGACGAGCATGGGAGCAATATCGTATCAAAATGCAGTTAATGTTTGATAGCAAGCAAGTCTTTTATTATTTTTCATCGATATGCGAAACGTAATAATTGGCGTACTGTGTGCGGAACAGCCGGGTCAGGAGGGTATGATGCAATCGACTCGCATCCACCTGTTGTGCTGTTTTACGTCCACATTGTTTTGCCCCGTAACATGACCTTCGGTTGTGCTGAGCGTCGACGTCTACCGGGGATTTTCCATGAAAAGTTTAGCCTTCTTCACATCCGTCATGTAGATTGCACAACCTCCACACCCGAGCCGTCCAGGCGGTGTTGGCATCATCCAGCAACCGAATTTCAGGTTCGTATCCCATTTCACGAGGAACGAAAGGCAACTTGCATCGACAGCCGTATATCCGTATGTGTTGGGAGCTTTTACGGGAGCACGGGTGCACTCAGAATGTTTGGAAGGTGCTCTCCAGTTCCACTCCGAACCGGCAATTCGTCGTGCCGTGCCGTAAGAATTAGATAAATACAGACGAAAGAGCAACACTACAGACGATGTAATTCAATCAAACCATAAACAACGACACAAAAAAACAGAATAGATTCGCCAAAACGCGGGATGTTAGTTTAGGGTTTTTTGTGTGGTATTGTACGCCTTCGTTGCTGACTTCTAATGTACATCCCCTGTGTTACACGGGATCCTGCTTGCCAGTCGGTTGGTAGAGCCATGCTAAATTGTAATGGCAGTTTGCAAACACGCTCCGGAGTAATGTGATACTGATCGTGTTGACGAACAAATTGGCGTTACGCTCTAAACTTTTGATCAATTAGAGAGGGTTCCAACACGGAGATTTATGTTACGCTCGTGGGATGTGTTATACTGTACTGTGCAATGCATAATAATAATGTGAGAGTACTGCATTATTATGTCCGAGAAATGTAAAACAGAATGGATAAAAGTAGTTGACCACTGATGTAAGAGAAATGTTTACCACTAATGTGAACCAAATAGAGCATAAGCAGAAACCATATCCATTAGCAGTGAGGAAATTAAACAGGATATTGAAAAAGAAAGTTGGATCCATTGTTGTCGAACCACACATGGAGCTAATTTGTTTCGGTACCGTATTGGAACAAATGCATTGTGTCAACAACACGACTCATCAATTGTTGTTTCTTATTAAGTTAACTGAAACGTGCGGATATTGTTTATTATTAAAATCCTATTTTTCCGGGTTGTTTTATTAAAACATATGGTTGTTTGAAGGTGAATACACATTCTTTAATTAAAAATGCAAGATTTCTGATAAGAATTGTACATTTTTTCTGAGACTGCACACAAACATACATGAATTCATTTCAGCTTTCTTCCATCAGTACCATGACGCACGTGAGGCAGAATATTAATATCATCATTTCAAACAGTTCTCTACGGTCAAGCACACTTTTCTTACGGTGCTCATTTCTTGTCTTGATTGATTGACTTAAAATATCGCTTACCCTAGCCACGCGGAACCGTTTGATGCTTTGGATAGGGTTCGATTAGAATCGGGCTGATTGTTATTCATCGCCTCAAGTGCAAACAAACTCGCGCTCTCAGGAACCGTCTCGAGAGTAGCTTTGCGTAGCCTTTACTTAGCCTTGGTGTGGAGACTTAAATGCGTCACTTTGATTTTTTCCGACTCATCATCTTTCACCGTAACGGTGCGACAGCATCGATTTATGCTATCGCTAAAGGCAAACATTCCTGGACGCACTTTGAAGCGCATGGGTGGCTCACGTCCTCGTGCTAAATGTGTACCCTCGGCAAAAGTCGTGTGTGGCTTCGAGGCATGCAGGGAAGGTGCAAAGTATATACAAAAAAAAAAAAAAACCGTTGAAAAAGCAGATTCCTTCTGATGGTGACGAAAGTGCACGTTATAGCATGGAATAATTATCGCATTTGCTCGATCATGCTTTCATCTAGTTTCTTGTCGAGCAACTGTGTATGTGTGTTGTGAGTGAATTGTTGGTTGAATAAGAAGAAGAGAGAGAAAGAGACAGACAGAGAGAGAGAGGGACAGAGCATCAAACTTTGCTGACATTTGCATATCTGTCCAATGGAGTGCATCCACCTTCTACTACCCGTAGGCAGAGAATGATTCGCCGTTGAAGAAGATAGCACAAGGTTGGACAGTTAAGTTGTTGGACGAATGGTTTTTTTCTACATTTAAAGTGTTTGAATTAAACAAAAGTCCTGGAAATTACGAGAAATTAATTATTTTTTTTTAAATGATGATAAAATGTTTGAATGTTATTGTTAACTGACAGGTAATTTATACCAGTATTAACAAGACTATTAACAATACTAGACAACATTTACAATCTTATTTATTAAATGAAACTTTGTTCGGCCTGTTGAAACATAACTCAATCAAAAGTGTGTTCTGTCAAATCCGGAAACATCAAGCAATTTATTCCTATTTGAATCTAATCATTTTACAACGCGATCGGAATAACCGCTCAATCAATTGGTCTACAAGTGAAATAGTAGAAACGCTCGTTTCTCCGTAGGCACAGATTTATGAATATTTGTCGTCTAAATTCATCCCACCATTCGATTGCAGCTCTAACGAGCGACGCGCACAAACATTTCATAGAAGGGACAAAAAAAAAACCTTAGCTAGTAGTTTCTGGATGAGGGGAAGCAACAAAAAAGAGCTCCTTTATTCGTTAAGTGCTTTCACGGCGACAGCTTAAATGTCTACATTTATAAATCACATTACCGCTCCACATTACTCCAATGGTGGATCATTTTTGAGGTTAAAGGTTAACATAAGTGAGGGTCTCATTTTCATGCCGTTCCCCGTAGTATCAAAAGAAGCGAAAGAATGGAGAAAGAGAGAGAGAGAGAAAAAACGGGCAATATGTAATGTCCTAACGTAAGGTTTCCTTTCCATGATTTGCGTGCGTCCATCGAGCATCAAGGATAGTAATGAGCAGCGGTAGTATCGATGTCAGTACGGTACGAGCAAACACGACATGGATCAGGGCCGCTATCACACAAAACGGTCGCGAGGATGGAAACGATGGCAACGCTCGATAACGTGACTGTAAACAATTTTAGAGAATATCAAATACATTTGTTTATAGACGGGCTAAATGCAAATCATAAAGGAGATTCGTTTGACGGTCCTCGGCTGTCGATTCGGCCGTATTCCACATTAGTAAATCGACCATCCATTAATCGAGCCACGATTATGTGCATCTGGAGGCCGCGGGTGGAGTGTGTCTTCAATAGGCAAAGCTAAAGCTGCCACAAATCAACGGGAAGAGTGGGAAGGATTATGAGCGTCTGCTCGGTAGGCCCTACTCGGGCTCGGAAAAATATTAGATTTTTTTGGTAGGAATAATTCGCCTACGATGATGTTGCCAGGATAAAGGTATAAAGGGGAAACCGACACGACGGCATGTTTACTATTCCGTCTCGTAATGGTGACCGCATTCCCGGTCTAGACACCGGTGAGTCCTTGTCGGTGGGGTTTATTTTAATGAGTTGGTAGGAAACAGAGAGACAAAATGGGATTTAAAGCAATCGTAATCAAAGCAAGGGTTTTTTGTTTGTAATACATGCAACAAAACATGATTCGGATCAAACTCAGGTAATGCGTTGCCAAAATAAACGAAACGTTCCAATCATCGTTTAGTCCAATTGGATCAAACTAGACTCCCACTAGGGATAAACTCCCACTTGTATAGAGAGGGAAAGTAATTAGATAAAGTTATATATTGTTGTTTTTTTTATCTTTCTTAGCAGCATGGATAACAAACGAATGTATACAGCACACTTGTTTCGTCGCTGCAGATGCATTCCGTTTAGTGGAGCCGTAGAATAAATATTAGATCATTGTTGTTGGATGCACGGAACTTCTTCACGATACTTCTCTCGGTGGATGGCGGGACACCACACAGACACAACATACCCAATCTACAGATTTCTTTTGCCCGTTCTACTGAGTCTGAAGCATAATGGGACATAGAACTGCATTTTCTATTAAATACGTGACCGAGTTTAGTCCACCGATCGTCGCCTTCGGTGGCACCCTCCGCGCAACAGAAAAAGAATTGAGAACTAAAGCCGAAAGCATGCTGCGTTCTGCAGTACACCGGGCAGGGTAACAGTGTCAGTAAGACAGGTTGTCCATTATTTCCCCCAGCTGCCGAAGGGTGGTGAGCATCATTTGTATCACCTTCATCATCACCATCATCCACTCCCTGTTGAGTCGTTTATCTCGTTTTTTTCCTCTTGTGTCCCCCGATGGTTCTGTCTGGTGTGTTAATTCTCTTTCACTCACACATTTTGTCATCCTGAGCAGGACCGCTAAACGTGAGAAGAGTCTTTTTGTTGGAAAATTGATTCACACCAAGTTGTTCGTAGGTATTGCTTTAAACATTTCGGGAATTATTTCTAGTAAATCATGAATGGATGAGCTTGGAACATAAGAATGTTAAAAATGTTGCTTTGCATGAATTCTAAAACCTGCCCACTTCACATTGAAGAAGGTCAATTCAATATGTTCCGTTTATTTTTTGATGGACTATCCACATCATTTTAGAAGCTAATGGGATGTTGCTGGAAATACACCAATCATTTAACTACAAATTAACTCATTTCTTCTGGAAGAACATCCGTTTTCTGGCAGTCGCAAGAGGGACGGAAGCAAATTCTCAGTAATTCGATACATTATTTAGACTCAATTCGTTAAGATTTGTTTATAATCATTATTCAGCGCAACCCTTCCATCTGTTCTAGAGAAAGGCAAATGAAACATACCCGAAGACAGAAGATTTAAACAAAACCAAGAGGGAAAGTGAGTTGAGAAATCAAAACAAAGCTACCTTTTTCCTCTTTTCTTTTCGTAGGCACAGCGAAATGAAAGATAAATGCTCATTAGGGGATTTGTGTGACGAAAAAATGACGCAAACATTGTGTTAAAAATAAATGTAGCTTTTGTCACATTAACTCTTGCTCAAGAGAGACAAATATTCCATTTGAAAGAGGGTTGAATTAGATGTTCAACAGCTCAAAGGCAAATCATTTCTTGCGAAAAACGTCTATGCAAGTGTGATTCTGGAACTTATTAAAATGGAAATGGAAATTAAAACCAATCCATCATTTATTTAGGAATTCAACTCTCAATTCCTACCATTTCGTCTTGCATCACACCGAAAGATAGCGCCATCAGATCTATACTAATGAAGAATTATTAACCCAACTGCATCACCAATGTCCGGCGTAAGCCGTTGATGGGTCGGTAACTTTTGTGGGTGTCAATACGGAATCCATTAGCGGTTTTGACCAACTTTCCAACCGCAGAAATGATGCTGATATTTTCCATCTCCAAGTCCTCAACGGGTCCTCACGTTTCAACTTTTTCCAATCTTTTCCTACGTCCACACCTGTCATCGGCATGTGCCCCGGCGGTTCACTTCCATCCCACTGCAGCTGAAGTTTCCTTTGAGCGATGAGAAGTTCGAAATTAGATCACGCTGCACATTTTATCCTCCTGCTCCCCGAACCACACGGCACAGCAAAAAGCAATCCCATCAACCCATGCTACTACTCCGGCGCTCGCTCCCCCTCGGTCAACAGAACGGAACCGAATAGTGGGTTGAGTCGAAAATCTCCAGAATGTCGCGGGTGTGTAGTAGCGCCGCGCATGTATGAAGGAAAGAATGCTTCTCCCACCCACCGATGCCAACAAGTCCGTGTGAAAATAAATATTTTTCCACGTTCCACCCGACCACCCGATGGATGGAAACAACGAAAAATACCATCGGATCCAAATAGCGGTGATGAAGACGTTGATGACTGTGTCGTTGGATGGCGCGCGCGAAAGTTAATCATTTGTGTGAGAGGAGGTTGTTCTCCCTTCACGGTTGCGCTCACACTCACGAGCTCTAGCGACTGTAGGGGGCGCATCCTCGTATGGGATGTGCCAAGGGGAAAGTGCATCCTACCGCACCGATTGTTGCTGCTGCTCTCCCGTTTCGGGTTTCAAAGACCGCCGAAACTGAAATAGAAAAATGTCAATTAGCTCCAAAATGCTAGGACCGAAGCATTGGTCCATGCATTCGCGGTGGAATTCAAATGTGTTCGCGCTGTGTCCATAAATGTGTCTGTGTGTCTCCATTCTTTCTCTTTTTCTATACACTCTGTACCCTAATCGAACGTTATGCGCTGTATTCATGTTGGCGCCGTCAGTGATGAGATTGGGTTGAACGAGTAAACGAACAAGGAAAAAAGAACACAGAAGAAGAAATATGTTACAACACTAGAACAACAAATCGCTCTCTCTCTCTCTCCCGCTCCCGGTCATACACGATTTTAATGAAATGCGACAAATGGCGCGTTGAATCGGTATCGTTAGGTCATCAAATTGGCCGAACACACCGCGCGACACCGCACGTATGGAACATCCCTTTCCTTCTTCAAGTTCTTAGAGCATGTAAAATGACACACGAAAAAACAACGACGCTCACAAATTCACAACCAACGGGGCAAATCCACGGGGCGGAAAACAAATCGATCGGGAAGTCCAAAATCCATGTAACGAAATTGTCGTTTCGGAACGCTCGTAAATGCAATACAGTGTCAGGGGGACACCAGGCATTGCCAGGAGTTAATCCGGTGTGTACAGGCAAGAAAAACAATTGTGTGTTGTGCCCGTGCTCTACAGTGTCGAGATATTTTGACAGCTAGCGCCGTGCGTCGAGTGCAACGTGTGCGTGAAACTGGCTGCCGTGTGTGGCGCGGAACTGGACCATGCCGCGGTATTGTGCACGTGCGAGATTCGCTTGTGAGGCGCGTTGTGTGCGTCACCGAGGGGAATAGAATTCCCGTGAGCTGCTTGCCCATACCAAACGGCAAAAAATGGCAAATTTTTTCCCCCGTGCAACTTTCCTGGTGTGGCACTGGGCGAGGAAAAGGAAAGAGATTTAATAAAAACGTGGCACATTTTTAATTGAATACGGCGTTTGGAGGCTTTTTTGTGTCCGTCTCAGTGTGACGCGAGTCTGTTTAATCGTGGGGTGGCTGTGTTTCACCGGAAAAGATGGTTTCTTTTGATACCACCGAGAGCAAACACCAGGAGTGGCACACCAATGAGTGTCACTAGCATTGTTGTGCAGAGTCAGTCAGGCACGCAACGAACGCTGTCATAATTAATGGCTTAATGCTAGTTTTGTTTACATTTGCAATTATCTTGAACGGCAGAACAAATCATTTAAACAAAACAATCACGACCAAAAACTGTGCTGTGGTTTGAGGAACATTGATTGATTGTTGGCTCATGTTCCGACAACCTGCTCGGCGATAGAATTGCATTGAATTATTCATTCTGCGTGTACGCTGAGTGCACACGGCAGGTTGAGCCTTTTGCCGATACTTCGCTCTGGGGCGAGAGTTACACGGCCATACTGCATCCAAAAATAGGATGCAATTGAAGGGAACTGCACCAGTGCACCGTTTCGTCGATGCACGTTGGCCGCCCAGTGATGTCACGCTGCGTTTGCAGAGAAGGTGTTGAGATTAGTGCAATAAAAATTGAACACAACCAGCTGGCAGATGTTGGCAGGTTGTTGGCGCTCCGGAAAGCGTGTGCACGTGTGCACACACAATCGAATGGAGGTGGATGGAGTCCCTAAAATATCTCTGACAAAGCTACCGGGTGTACTCGGCAGAATGTATTTCCGTCATGGGCAGTAACAGCGAACACTACATAGTTTTTGGTTTAACTAGCGGTTCATTTGATGGAACAGTGTAGGCGCCTTTTAATTTTCTTCTTTGTTAGCAAAACAACAGACGTAGAATTGATGGGAAATATTGTACAGGAAAACATGTTCTGTATGGACAAGTCAAATTTAAAGCACTGTGAAGTTCATTAACGATTTATAGAATTGTGTAGATCAAAGTTGTTTCTTCAACTACCTGTTATAATTGATTTTATTCAGTTTTTTGCTAGACATTTTAAGCGTCAATAACACAATTAATTTTTTGTCTTTCAAGCGAACACGCATAATTAGTTTGGGGGAAAAAGTACGCATTCTTCATAACAAACATGTTTGCCGTCTCACAACGCTGTAAACATTAGTAAAGGGCTGGTTATGTGTATTTTATACAAAGTGTGGCGAAGCGCAACCATTGTACTCATAGGTGCAGTAAGGTGCGCCTGAAAACTATTCTTATTTTGTATATAAACCTCTTCTTTCACATCGCTATTGTGCATTAATGTTGAATTCGCCATGCCCTTTTTTAATGCACTGCTATCTGTGTTTTTTTTAACCCATGAAGGAAAAACAAAGGAAATTAATTCTCGTACGGTATTTCACGAGCAAGTGCATCAGTCAGGCAGACTTGACTTTCTTGGTATTTTAAGTACATTATGCCTAGTTGTGCGATGTAGTATAATTTGTTATGTCTAATTTAAGTTAGACACTGTTTTATTTTTGATAATTGCGCAAGACAACATTTTTTTATTCTGTATAAAAGTAGGAACAAGTAAAAGTAATCAGGATTGTTTGAAAGTATTTTTCGACATATTTTTCGCTTCTTTCTCTAGACAAAAAAACATGATGATTATATTTTAAAGCGAAACATACAGTATTTCTGTCCCAATTAATTAGAGTTATTTGTTCGTTTTATTTCATTTCAAGTGGATATTTTTTTTAATTTAATTTTTAGATATTATTAAAATCAATCATTATTTTTCATGGTGTTCAATAAATAGTCTTACCTTGTCCACTAGCGCGTTCTATGCTAACTACGAGAAGAACTGCCAGCCATAAGGCAGCTCGCGAGTTGGCAGAAAACATTTTACATCCACCGTAACGCACCTCTCGTCCCCAGATTATCCCGAGAGTTGTCTTTTATTTTCTACTGGCTGTTTTGATGATTCACGTACAGATTGCGATATTATGTCGATGTAACGCACAAAAGACACATCCAACACACACACACCAACACACCGTTTCACCAGGAGGCGGCGTTGTTGCTAATCTCCCGCCGCAGCAGGATCAACAGCAAACCAACACCACTCGGCTTTAAGCTGACCAGCAATAATCACTACTGCTCGGCCTTTACCTCCCTATCTACCCACCCAAGACGAGAATGGTACACTCACACCACACACGCCAGTTTTCTTCACTCCGTGCACTCACTCACTCGTTCCGGTACATGTTTGGGAAAGTTACAAGATTTTGAACGCTCCTAAAATAAACGTATGCATACAATGAGCAATGGGTCAGTTCGGCCGGGGCCGGTTAGGGTTGGGCTGATTTCACTATGCCAAGAACAACACGGCAGCAACGATGAGGTAATGGTTTTTAGCTCAACCGGATCGCTAATAGTTTGCCCTTCGGCTGCCTTGTCCCTTCGGTGCGATGTCGGCTATGCCCAGTGATGCTGGAGGTCGCCGGTCAATTAATATTAATAGTTTTCATTATTTACACAGTTTTTAAGCGCACTAACGCTCCCTCTCTCACGCGCTTGTTGCCGGATGCTGCCCACTAGCTTACTGTGCTGTTCTTGTTGTTGCGTTATGACATGACATGATGCGTCCAGCAAGGAGCCGAACGGATCGGAAGTCAAGTACGGTGGGTAGGGATGTGGGTTAGCCAAGAAAATTAAAGGGATTCGTTAAGACTCGCCCTAATCCTGGCTCGCCAACGCAGACCAATCATCATCCTTTGCCAAAGAAACCCCCACGGGAAAGCATAGAGGCTAGCGGCAAGAATTAACCAACAGCCAAACATCCTACGGGTGAGCGGACATCCGTCAACTCGTCAACTCGTTGTTGCTGTCAGCGGCGTGGCCTCCCCGGAAGCAATGGATGCCTGAACGGAGGGAGAAGCAGCAATGCATGCGCTTCTAGATAATCTGTATTAATTTATCAACGTAGCTTTGGCTACGTCCGTCAAGCAAGCCAACAAACGTGCTCTATTCATTCTTCAAAGTAACAAACCGAACCCCTTCGAACCTGTTAAAGCACGGGCTGTGATGGACTGCGAGGGCCTAGCTTCCTAGTTCTCCCAGTCCTTTATGCAAAGCGGCCAAGTGTGGCAAATTGAAACGTATTTCTAAAGTTTGTATTGCTTCTTAATTGAGTAATTTATGATCGGGCAAAACCGTGCTGATGTGTCGGCACTGGTCATCTGGGCGGTTCCTTGGACCACGATCGAGAGCGCCTTTATTGCAGTATCCAGTGCGATCGTTTCCGAACAGTCCACTGTGGTTGCACTTTTCCGGCCATTGACTGACTGGGACCACCGCAGGCGACGTGGCTATGATCTCAGCGGCACGGCCGATGTCGCCAAGCGCGGCATCGGAGGTCGGAGCACACAGAGAGTAGACTGTGTGCAGCATCCGTGGTGTGGTGCGCTGGTAGTGCCAGTCCATTGCAAGCAAGTGGGCCGCGGGATGCATTGCCCCCGTGTACGTGCCTGGTGGAGCAAACAAAACACTTTACCCTGGCGCCCGATCTCAAACTCTCGAGTACTTGACCGATTGATCGATGCAAAATAACAGACGTCCGCCTTCTTGGACCCAGGACCCGGGGGCCGGAAGAATTTGCATCAAGCGTTAGCAAAACAGTGAAGTGAATCACCGTGCGTCTTGTAATGTTTTCTATTTGCTAGGCACACTCATCCCGCCCCTGACTCCCTGGTTAGGGTTTTAAAGTTTCCGCGCCCCGATTTTTAAATCAACGCAGAAGCGCGCTGTCTTTCTTCCTACGCGCAACCACTGTTACGGCGCCTTCAAGTCAATTAATGTCCGCACGGCCATTAACTTTTTAATGTCATTACTTCCTGCCCTAGGAGCCTGCACCGAGACGCATCGCACGGATCTGCGCCACACTTTACGCGCTATTTTGGGGGTTCTTCCGGCGCTGTGGCTCCTTTTATTTGCTTTCAACGTATCCTTTTTGTTCAAAGAGGGGAGGGATGCTATGTCCCATTTAGAAAAGATGGGAATTGTCTGCGTAGGGTAGAGAGTAAAGCTGATGAATATTTTTTGGAGCAGATCTTCAATTCCTACCTTTCCTATGTTGAATACCGTAACATTCGATAATCATTTGCGTCTTATAAATTAATACAAGGACAATGTTTTTAACTCTACAAACACAGCAGTTAGGTTTAAAAAGAAGTGGTGTTGAAGTACTTTATGAAATAATTATTAAAAATAATGTTTACGTAAAATAATTAACTCTTATGACATTTCTTCGTACGCAACGTCGACACAATAGTACATCTACTTCCGAGACAAGAGCACTTACATCAATTTGAAAAGGAAATTGATTGGTAAATTAATTCGTGAAATGCATTTCGAACAGACTTTGTTGTGGAAGGTGATTGATGGAAGGTGACATCATTCCTCTTTTACTACGTGAACCACTTCTGGGTCAAATTTTTTTATATGCGCAAATTAATTGACGTTCCTTATGAAATACATGGCGATGATAGCATGGACATGATGCATTATTCTAATAGGCAATTTCAATTAACAGCAATCTACAGAAGAGCATGCTGCATGCTCAACCTGCTCGTGGAAAGTTCCAGACAGTTGAAAGGAGGGTTGGCATTATTTTCTGTCCGTAGAGATGACATTGACGTACATATATGTGTTTAAATCGACCAACGTTAAAGGCCGCCAAATTTCATGTTTGTGTTCATCTTCGTTTGTAATGTATTTATTGCTAGTTTGAACAGCAAAAAAGTAATAACAATAACCCTACGGCTGACCCTGCCGGCCGGAAGGATAGGGCCAACCGCTCACTATCAGACGGGTCCCGGGGCCAATGCAAAGTACATACATCATGTTAGCACACATCAATGGCTTGGCCCGCCGGTGTTGTATTGATTTTAATGGAGCACGGACGGCATACGGAGTCGCCGGCTGGGAAAGGATGCGGCCATGATCATCGCTTATGTGGTGGCGTTAAAATAAATATAACAATTCTAACCACAACAAAGTCCAAATCCGCGCCCTGCCAGTGGTGATACTTGAAGATGCTGATAGTGTGGCGGTACAATCAAGGATCGTCCCGAGGTCCCGCGTTCATTGAAATTTTTGCTGCGAGCCGATTGCAGCGTATTTCATTTTCATTTGCTTCTTCACAGTAAACCATTATTATTTTTTGCGCTCACTACCATACAGCGATCAGAGGTTTTGTGTGTTCTTATCGAGACACCACATGTTGGTTTAAAAATTCCCCATTTTTACGACCATGTCCGCGCCCTGTAGGTTATCGGACGATGGGCGAGGACAGCAGAGTCTATGCTGCGACTCTTCTCTGCTCCAATACGCAGGCTGTGTGCCTGAGATGTCTAGTTATTGCAGGCATGAACATTCAACTAACCACATTACAACCATTTGTCCCCATTCCGGTGCAGTAATCAATTTTTTGTAAATTATGTTCTTAGCGACAAATTGGTTTCGATTTGTTGAAGTGATTTACATTCTGTGTGGGTATGAGTTACAACAAGGAAGGTCATAAATTTATTACAAGTCTTGCTAAGAGGCAGCAAGATTTATCACCTTTGAGATATAAATGTTCTAGCAAAATGGGTATGTTAAACCATTTTTTGCCCTTTAAAAAAACCACCAACACAGTCGCATTAGAAGCACATCATACGCGCGCTATGCACGCACACATATGTTGCGATCGTTTGCGTTACAGACAGTGTATTACTGCCAAAACAAGAGGAACCATTAGCGTGATGCGAAGGAAAGAAGATGGAAAAATCAAATTTCTTTCTCCCGCTTCTTTCACCTAGACAGGCAAGCCGTGAGTAAAAGCTTTCAGTGTTGGCATTTTCTGTTATGTTTTTTTGGCTTATGTTGATGTTACATTTCTAGCGAAGAACGTTCCGTCTCTTCGCAGGAAAAAATAACCTAGCCCATAACATTTCCGTCGCTTCTGTTCCTCCGCACACACACAGCGGCTAAATCAGCGCCGCGCAAACAAATTGACAGAGAATTTAATAATTTTTTATCCAATTTTTCGTGGTAGCTCAAAGGCGGCTAAGTCGCAAGATGCAGCTTTGGATGAAGCATGAAAAATAAGAA
This sequence comes from Anopheles coluzzii, assembly GCF_943734685.1. Classification (NCBI taxonomy): domain Eukaryota; kingdom Metazoa; phylum Arthropoda; class Insecta; order Diptera; family Culicidae; genus Anopheles; species Anopheles coluzzii. The sequence continues at coordinate 40,499,006 of NC_064670.1, read as the reverse complement.
AAACTCTGCCCTTGGAAACCCCTCCTGTTTGGCCGTATGATGCTCGTTTAGTGCAAGATTTAGGTAAACGCAAGAACGTGTCAGAGTAATGTAAAGGACTGCTTTCTGAAAGAGCATTTTGAGTGCAACGATAATAAAATTTAACTTTTATGCACCGTTTGAAGAAAAAATCCTGCATATAAACAGCCTCAATCCGTTGCCGTTAGAACGGACGAGAATTTCTCAACTGTTTGACTTAGCCATTATTCACCTTTGCGTTTGGGTGCTTATTTTCTCCCTTTGGAACGGAGTTAAAGGATAGAACATTAAAATAATAGTAAAAAAAACAGCACCACGGCAGATTTCTGTCACGCCAGGAAACCATCAACACCTTGCTCGGCTAATGAACGAATATGATGACACTGCACGATAATGCCGACGACGCAGCCAATGGCTAAGGTGGATGAGCAAAGTGTAAACAGTTGCTGAACGATAATGGCATGAACGCACCAACTGCATCGTCGTACCGTCCAGTGCACTCGCGGCGGTGAATGATCACAACCGATGGCAAGGTTGTATCATCACGCAAAATAGGCTCACAAAACTAAGCACACACACACATGCACACACAAGTTTTATTGTTTTGTGGCTCAACTTAGTACTTGAAGCAAACATTTTTGAAGAATTGATTATTTTAAAATCTTGGCTGTAGCATGCCGCTTGGAGATAATCTATCCTGCGCTGCACTCGTCCATCAGCAATACATTCTGACGACAAAAATAACCTTGAATTTGGTTCATAATTATACACACGAGCTTTGGTTCCATTTTCGATGTACAATTTCACAATCGCACGAACCGTACAGCATTATCATCGGCGGTAAAGGTCACTTAAGAGCGATCCGTTCCGTGTCCATTCTTCACTTAGCCGTCATAACACAGGTTGGCTTTTCGACACTCATGAGTTAAAATTATGATAACGGTTCTGAGTAAAAGCACATTAGATTAGATCGCACACTAGAACACCAGTGAAACGTCTTACATTTGTGAAGCATGAAATATATGCCTAATAATAGTCACTGGGGACGAATGGAATTATTGTGTTTTAAAATATATGGGAAAGAGGTACCATGTACGGTCGTTTGAATGTGAATGTACGTCGCCTTTAAAAATCTATTAAATTGAACAATTTAAAGTATCTCATCTCTTTCAATGAAGCAAAAACATCGCAAAAAACTGATCAGGGGATTGGCTTTGTGGAATTTGTACCACATTTTAACTTAGAGTTAAATATTCCCGTAGGATTGTTTCATTTCTCACTGCCCATATGACCAGCCCTATCCCAAAACGATCACACAGTCCTGACTGAAACCGTCGGTGTAAGCGCAACACGATCATTACGGTATGTGAAAATGTGCTTCTTCGCACGCCAACGGATTCTGAGAACGAAAGCGATCCGCATGCCATTAGACCGCGCGCGTTAGCTTTATGCAGATGAAAATGTAAATTAAACCTGAATTGTCCTCCAAGATAAACCTCGCAACTTCTTCCTCCCCGCGAGCGTGAGGACAGTTGGCACCAGTTCAGCGCCGTAAAATACGCGCCTGACAAATGAAGTGTCAGCAAAACACACCCGCGATCGAACACACCCAACAGCTAGGGCATGACTCAAGTCCACCGGCACCAGCAACCCCTAGAGCTACACACGATCAACAGCAGACACGGCGAACAACACGGCATTGAAAATTGTAACACACATCTATTCCCACCGGATCAGCGGATATTCACCGAAAACTGTAAACTAAACTAATAAGCGCCAGCAGAGAGTGTCACTGGGCACACGATCACTCCCACCCCCTACACATAAGCGCACACACGCACACACATACGCCTGCGTTTGTACAATGGAACACCGCGGAAGGACGTCCTGAGCAGCTCAAGATGCGTCCGCACTGTTTCGTTTTCCGGCACCGACTAACGTACTAGCGGGCGTACGACTGGCCGACTCGGTTACTATCGCGCTCTGCTGCTGCCTTTGTGAGCGCAGCGCTCGCGAGAGCACGCCCGAGCGAAGGAAGTGCGGGTTACTCATCTCCAGGCCGGCAAACCTTTTCGAGCGTGAACCGAACGGAAATGAACCCTTTGGCGGTATTGGTTTTTGATTGCCCGTAGAGTGTGCCCGTCGTGTTGTTGTTGAGTTTTTGCTTTGTTTCAGTAGCAAATGAGCAATGAGCTATTAGCGGTAAAGTTTTGGCCTATCGACAGGCGCACCCAATTATGCACGCTTGGTGGTAATGGTATGTTTGTTTGTGCTGGTAAAATTGCAGCACAGTCACATAGTGCCAGTACCTGAACGCTATCGATGGGAGATTTCCATCAAACATCTCCAGCAACCAACAGCATCCTATCGCCAGGAACTCATCGCAATGCATGGCAAGAAGTTAGGATCGCGTCATCACCGTTGATTCGTTGATTTATGTTGATCTTCTTGCAGCCAGCCGATGGAAAACCCCATGCCACGATGTGTGTCTTTTTAGTAGAAATGGCCTTTTTGTGCGAAATGATGCACTTTTTTCCATCGAAAAAAAGAAGAAATTTCCATCCCTGAAGATGACGCGAAGGGATGTGCACATACAATCACGATTCTCGTAACAAGAATGTCAAGTGATCCAATCCTAGCTATTTTTTTTATCCGGGAAAACCTTGAACCACCCACTGTACTGGCGCTTTAGCTGGTGCGTTTTTTGCATTCCTTCTCGTGCCTGATTGAAATCGAAAACACTGATGAGACTATGAGCAAAAAAAAAAACACGCTCTCACATGCCCGCCCTGTATAAACAGAAACAATAAAACAACACAGTGCCGCTAGCGCTAGATGAGCGCGGCATTAATCATGTGTGTAGTGCATCAGGGCCCGCAGATGCAGCTGAATGCAAATCACTCGTAGCCGCAGTTTCAATTTGTGTTGTGTAATTTATGGCACTGTCATAAATTAAGCTTTTGTGATATTTATTCCTAATGGGAATTTATTTTATTACTACTGTTTTTTTTTTTCCTTCATCCAGCTCCAGCTAAGATCGCCTGCTCTCCTTGGTTGGAATCTTGTACGGCAGAGAATTATTCGAACGATCAGGTATGTTTTATACCTACTAGCTATCGGTTGTTAAAACTGTTCATCAAATTGCATCACTTTAATAAACTCCATCAATGGCACGATTATTTTAGTCATTTTCGTTGGCAGTCAATGAATATGCCAATCAATCGTGACCTAATCACGTATTTTTTATTTATTCCTTGACATAATGCGAGCTTATAATATTTTTTTAAATTTAAACTTTGATTAATTATCAACTAAGAGCATCTCAAGCCTGTAATAATACCTGATACAGTATAAACTAAGAAATAGATCAACAAGCAAGCTACAACTTTTCGAGTACGCTCCGTTAACAAGGCTTGAAGAGACAAACATTACTTCGTTTTCTATGCATTCCAGCGCTTACTGAATGCCCCGACCGGTGGCACAGTCGATTGAGTAAGTCATAAAAATCAAACCCTTTCAAACGGTATGTCACGAGCGACCCCCTAAGACCAACCAATCGGCGGACCATTCCATTGGGACCGAAGTAAGAGACACACAACCGTACACAAAGAAGGTCATTCCGAAAGTTCGGCGATCTAATTTTCGAAACTCTCACCCGTAATGCCTCTCCCCATTCCTCCCCAGATCCAACAGCAAACACGCTTGGCATCGGTATTTAGTTTAGTTAATATTTTTCATCCACCTTTTGCTTGTCTTTGCCCAGCCACACGAGCTTCAAGCGGCCACGTGGAAGAGTTTTAATGTAATTATCGATTTAATAAAACATCCTTCCGCGGCCCCGGTTGTGGAGACAATTCGCTTCGCGAAAATACGGTTGACATCAACTATCTCACTCGCACGCATACAACGTCCCTTGAGAAGGGAGCAGGGGAACATTCTTGGCCCTAGAGGTGGTTCAAATTTTCCACCCAACTCCGAGCGCAGTTCGTTTATCAGTTGAACAAATGAACTGAAACCGCAGCACCCTGACCATGGCGGGAAACGCAACTTCTGCTGGCAGTGTATGCGCGGCGCTGTCCTTTAAGCGCACAGGGCTTCTAATGAAGGGTGAAAATGGGGAGGAAAAAAAATCAGAAGTCACGATTGTACACGACGCTGTGACGGAATTGATCAAACTACGGGCGCACTCTGACCCCAGGCGCAGTTTAGTATCAACGGTTTTTTGAGGCAAGACATATTTACGCCCCGGAAAGTGGAGAGTGAGGTGGCCGCAGCGAGTGTGGCCCGGGAGATGTCGTAGCAAATTTGCACCATCATAAATTATCACGCAACATGAGAGCAATCAAACGCCGGGCCTGTGCGATGTTCGCTGCGAACGGTTGGTGCCCTGTGATGGGAAGTGATAGCGGTTTAAGTACTGTTTTTAAAAAACGCTTAACACCAATTCGCGCTCATGTCAATTCGTTTTGCTTTTTGCAATCAATTCCCCGAAGAAAGGCTACCACTGTCTTGTCTCGAGCCCCACGGTTGGCGCACGGTTTTATGGGTTGGTTGGGTCACGCACTGACCCGATCAGGGAGTAGTACGGGAGCCGTCGGGTGCGTAAGCAGGCGCCGACGTTAATGCTAGATTGCTTTCCGAACCGAAGTGATGTCGGAGTGCGAGCAATGCGCCAAATCGAACCCAATTGAACCAATCAATTTCCAATCGCGAGGTGTTATAACGAACGTCTATGATAACCACTCACACTCTGTCCGCCGGCTGATGTGTTGCGGAGGGTTTCTGGAACGCGCCATATCAATCAGACCCCGTCAGACGCACACGGTCCCGAGCAAACCTCTCCCGTGAAGGAGAAAATCTGTCCCGCGCGAACTACCGCTCTCGCCCAGTCAGCGATGAATGCCTGCATTTTGGCGGGCTGAACTGGATGAACCCGCGTCCCCCGCGTCCCAGCGCAAGCGAAGCGACATTCCAGAGTGGCACAGTAAGCACTAAAAATAATATTCCATCGCTCGCAAGCAACGCCGCCTATCCCGGCCGGCTTTGGTGCAGCGCCGCTGCCTGTGTGATCCGTTTGGCTAGATCTGCAAGATCGTGTCATTTAATGTAAATAATATGCGGTGGGATACAGTGGGGTGATGATATCAACATATGACTCGGTGCATTTGTTCCAGCATCTAGCTGATGTGTGCGAATAGAATAGACACAGCTGCACTAGGCGCCCGAAGGGCAAAAGTTTGATCGCGGCAGCTGGCGCTCCACGCGCATTAATTGTCGTTGGGGTTTTAACTGTAGCTAGGGACCAGCTTTGCTTGTGTGCGAGTGTGTGCTTAGAGATGCTAAGCAAGAGAGTTGCTATGTTTCCTTTGTAAAGAGAGATCAAGAGTAATGAACTTTAGCAGCAATCAAAGTTTATGGAATGCAGCTTACTGAAGAATGCGTTTAATAAATTTCTTAAATTTTGACGTTTTACTACCGCGGGAGGGAGAAGTATTGCTTGCGTATCGAATCGTGCTTAATGGATTATAAAATGGGGTGAATGAATTGAGGCACGTGCTTTGCTTCACAATTGCCCAATCAAACCTACTGTAAATCAAATTGTACGGATAATGATACGATCTGTTACCATACGGAACTATGATTTTTTGTAGGATATTCATCAATCTTTTCTTATGACGGCTTATCGAGTAACTATTAAAACTATTCGCTATTATTAACGACCTTAGCAAAATATCAAACTTTACGAATATAAAATATTATTATCCGAACATTTCAGACGGCATGTGATGTCAACAAGGTTTCATTTCTAGTTAATTAAACGATTTCTCGTGTTCCTCACTGTTTTCTGGTAACGCAAACAAATGTTCAAAGTCAGTAAAACAAATTGCGTGCAAATTGTTAAAATAAGAAACGAAATGGAATTGGACATCGCAATGAACAAAACACCCGTTCAGATGGTTCGCGAAACATCCCTTTCTGGCAGCAGGTTTTCGAGTCCGAGTTAGTCCTGAACGTTACACAAAAACTAACTCTATCTCTTTCCGATTATCTTGTACAAAAACTTAGTAAAACTTAATTTTTGCCAATGAGTTTTTTGTCTGTCTCTTCCAAACCATCGGTAAACGGAAAAGCAGTTAATAATAGACGCGGGGCAGAGTAGACAGGGTCTAAGTTTTGCTTTGCTGAAAACGTTCTCAATCCTAACCTCGTGGCATGCCAAAGCACAGCCCTATTCGTTAGAAGTTTGTGTGCGGCTCATAATAAATATTTGAAGTCACGCAATCGAATTGGAATCGGTTGAGACAAAAACGAAGCTCCGTATCAGCGCACACCATGCAAACGCTGGCCGCGATAGCTGTTTGGTAGCGAGTTTTTAAAAAGCGATTGCCACCGTCCAATTTGTGTGGCTTCGTCTGACAAACTTGCGCAAAATGGATCGGCCGGGGGCCGCTGGTATGTAAAACCTATCGTGATTACTGTAGATTGGCGTTTTGTTCCCGCCCGATTGGACTGTGCCGGCAAGACAGTAAACGTTACTGTCTTGGAGGTTAGATCATGGTTGTACGATATGCGCCGTGCTCTCGTTTTTAACTTGATGACATTTTTATAGGTAAGCTGGGTCAAATCATATTTGTCGTCTATCGTATCTCTTGTTTGGCAGAATCCCTAGCAACATTTTATTTACGTGTGAGACTGTTTGCTCTCAGCTGCTCTCCTACGGACAGGAGAAAGCCCTAGACCGGCATTTGCAAAACACAGTCGTCTGACCGATGAAAAGTTTCTGTGGAGGAGTAGTAAATCTACGCTAGAACAATTCATTAGCGAAACCGATACGATAATGAACTGCATGAAGCCCCTGTATAATAGAAAGTTGTTCGCTTCTTCGCTTTGAAACGGAGCAAACGGGCAGCGAGGCCCTAGAATTGACCAGACTCCAGCTCAGAAATAGCTCGTGGCTGAGTTACTGCTATTTACCCGGTCAGATTTGGCAAACGTAGCGCAATGTTCTGTGATAAATAAAGCAGTGAATGAGAATAGATATACTACAATAAACCCGCCAGTTTAAAGTTGTAGTGAAATTAATTATGCGCTGCATAACTTTGAAAATGGAAAAGACCATATGATACCTTCCTCCTGAGGAGTTTGAGATGAACAAACATAAACCTAATTGCAATGAGATTCAAGTATATTAAACTATTAAAAAAAAAACTACATCTCAAATGATAATGAAACAGGATCCTTTTTCCGGTTCAGAAAACAATTATCAAAAAGGTAGAATCCAGCTAGAAAATATACGGTAATAGCCGCTTTCCTACAAAATATTTCCTCGTGCGGTCATCATCTCGTAAGGCTCTTGTGTAAACACTGCAATCAACACTTCAGATGGCTCACACCTTAATAGAGGATTCTTTTGTGTTTCTAAGACTAGAGGATATGATTATACTTATATACTACTTGAGATAATGAAACCAAAACGAAACCTGTTGTTTGAGGGTGATGGTTCAATTAAACCTTGCTCAAATGGTTCCTTTCCATTCTTTTTCGGTAGTTCTGCTTAGGATTTTCTTTAAAATGTTCTTTAACTATTTGAATTTTATTTAGAAAATTCCGAATCAAAATTCCTTTCAATAGGCTACAAATTGGACAATACTTGCAAATTTTATTGTTTTAGAAAGTCTAGAGATTCTATTTAATATAATAAATTTTATTTTATTTTTTTATTATGTAATCTTGCAATAAATTGAAATGTCTGTAAGCTAATTAATATATCCTAATAGCAATGAGGACTTATTCATCTCTGCTCACTACCTTTATGAATTAACAATAAGTTCTTCGTTGACACAGAAAAAAACATACATCTAGATTTCATATGCATGATTAGAATAAAAATATATTCTAGGAAGTGGCAATCGATGTGACATAATTGAGACAAATAATAATGCTCTATCTTGAGCGGCTTCGCTGTGAATCGACTTAAAGGCACCGCGCCACGGAATAGATGCTCATCTACACAAACCAACCATAATCTAGGCCACGCTTAAAACATTCCCTTCTCGCCACCCTCCAAACGTAGAGCGAACTTGCATCTACACCATTCTAAGCTAAACGCACGGAAGCTGGACCGAAAATAGTTTCACTTTTATGCTTTCTAGGCTACCATCCGGAACTGTGGAACTTTAAGTGGTTCCTCTCGCGATTTACAAGACTCGTTGCTCGGCAAACGGGCGCACAGATGAGCCCAACGTCTCGTAGTAACAGGGCACAAACGGGGCACACACACACACACACACACCGACAAGTAGCAGCAGCGTCTAGTAATTAGATTCGACCAATTAGCGATATGCATATTGCACCCTGCATTTGCATACATCTATGACGAACGCTGGACGCGGGAGCGTCGTCCTAAGAAAAGTGACCTGCATTCCCCTGCTGGCCGAAGTGGGGGGGGGGGGGGGGGGGGAGTGTGAATGCATGGTGGTGGTGCTGAAAATGGCGAAAGCGGAAAATAAAAATCGCATCGACTGCTCTCGTACCGTCAGCACATCTTAGCGCAAACGATCGTATCACTCTTCCGGGGCATCTGCTTTTAACTTTAAGGGTATGTGTGTGTGTGTGTGTATGTATGAGCAAGCGCAAGAGGAAAAAGGAAGGCAGTATGCCTACACATCATGTTCGTGGTAATGAAACATGTTTGATCTATAAATCTGCAGAGATAACGTTTGCGATACGGTTGGCGTTTTTCTCACTCTCACTGCCGAGGGTTTCCCAGCGTTCTTCTACGTTCTTCTTTTTTACCGCCAGCAAGGAATCCTTCAATGAAAGGATGGATTTTTTACACGCTTGATGACATGCATGCCGTGCCCATTGGCGTCATTACTCACCCTGTCCCTCTGTCGGTGTCGGTTTGTCGTCCTGACCTTCCGCAACGAGCCAAACGGGCGTCGAACGGTGCACGTTTTCGCTCCGTACGCTTCCGCAGCGTGGAAAACAAATCCCGGCGAATTCTCACGTCGTACCAAACATTTTTCAACACCGCCATCGAATCCCTTGATGCCTTCATTCGGGTGTCAAATGAGTTCGTGTCGGTGTCGCAGGATTTATGCCGCCACCGGTGCAGCATCAACCTACTGCACACTCTGTGGAACGAGCCCCCGACCGTGCCGATGTTCACCTGAGTGAGGCTCTTCAAGAGGAATTTTAAATTACCACTCTTTTTACGCTTATGTCGGTAACATCATGTTCCCTCTCACTGCTGCCAGGTACAAGCAGAGGTGCGAAATTCTAAAAAAAAATCGTCACGAAGCCACCCCACGTATCGTGTTATGTTGCCGGTGCATCAGATGATTGATAAAATAAAAGCTCTCAATGCATGCGTGGACAGCGAATTAGATTCATGTAACGCTCTAATCTCATCGCTCCAAAAATCAAAAATCGCTCGGGTTCATATCAACTAGCGCGACACACTTCAATAAAACATCGGTACACCACTTCATAGCGTGGATTGAATTTCCTGAAGGCGAGTGTGTGTGTGTATTGGCCTACCCAACAGCCCTCAGGAGAGGTTCGTAATATGATCATCCTTTCGTTCGGTTTTCGGTTTTTGGTTCAATCTCGTTGTGTTAGTTTTTTACACTAGTTTAATCGATTGAAATTCCTTTTGAAAAGCTTTTCGTCACATTTCGATGAGGGTTATCTTTCATTTATGAACCTGTTCCTAACTCGTCGACCGGATGTGCTTTTGTAGAAAGGCTTAGGTGTAACAAAGGCAACTGAATGTGGCATAACTTTAATGAAACCTTTTTTAATAAAAAAAAACACCACTCTTTCACATTTGCTTTAGTGGTGTGGTTTGTAAAAGCCTATTTGAACCTTTTTTTGCGGAAACAATTGTATCAAATAAGTTTTCTATGTAACGAAACATATTTATAATTACAGTGCAGAAATCAAATGCACAGCTACGCGCACCAACATCTCACCCTTTTGATTACACGGTCCCTGCAAGTAATGCGGCCTTTAGGATGGAACCGTTTGGTAGGATTTTGATTTACGACGCTGGAAAGTAAATAAATTCAACCCCTAAAAACCGGGTGTAATATTTGTTTTCGCTGCGGTTTCGATTTAAAAGGGCCGAATGAAAAACGCCTTGAAGTAGGGCGTTCCACGTGGTGTCACAATAACATAACTAACAGCAACAACTTTTCTAGAGTAAACAGAACTGTAACACACACACCCAGTACGAGAAAAAAAAACATACAGACACCAACTATAGCTCGGAAGGGAAAATTCATTCGCCCGATGGCATTGAATCCCGAAACGAGAGCATACATTAGTCGCACCGCGGGTGGTACAGCAATGAGTCGAGTCGTGAAGGGTGTCCAAGCATTCCGGTACATCGATGAAACCGACCCGACCCGACTGTACGGGAAGCGCGACGGTTTTCTTCGAGGGTTGGAAATTGTACGCGGAGAAAAAAAAAACACACACACAACACGTCTGGATAGGGCGGAAAATGCTCCACGAGTGACTTCGACTCTCACGCCGGAAAGGATGCTGCTCTGAAATTATGCGTTGTCGTCCTGTCCTTGCACGCGGCAAGTATAAATGATAACGAACATACACACACATACACAAAACCCATCATCATCGCACCAAACGGCACACACCACAAAATGGGGCGGAAACTTTTGCGCACCCGAGCATGAAGCACGAAACCGTGCAGCTGTGCTGGGTGTGCGATGCGTTTTGCTTTGCGTGGGCAAAAACACACAACTGGATGCTGCCTGGTGGACGACGCCCGGTTGTCACTCTGTACTGCTGCCCACCCACGGAACTCAGTGTTCATTTTATTTCTTGCCCACCCTGGAGGTGGTGAAAATGGAACGACACTCGATTTTACTTGCCATTGGATTGTGTGGCAACGAAAGACTTAAAGTTGAATGGAAAAATAAGAACCTTTTGGTTTCATGTTTCTTGCAAACAAATAATGTCTTTTTTTAAACAAAACATATAAAAAATACGAAAAGCGAGGGAAAAAATGAAATAAAAATTACACTTACCCGTCGAGGGACAGTCGGCTTCATCCTGTCCGTCGCTACAGTCACGATGGCCGTCGCACTTCTTCGCAAGCGATATACATCTGGTTCCGTCGCATGAAAACTCGTCCTTTTCGCACTCTGATTGGTGTGTGTGTGTTGCACGGCAAAAATAGATGTGTGGGAAAAAAGGGTAAACAATTGCAAATCAATAAACGTTACCCGTTACGAACTGATCAAGTGAAGCGTTGAAAATGGCGACGGACAAGGCGGCACACCGATGAAAGAGCAAACCAATAAGAGTTTAATTTTTGTTACTGAACCCCGCCGAAAGCATTGACAGTGGTGTGATTTGGAATCGCTATTACCGCATGAAGAATATTAGCTGATTAAGCCACGTGAACCCACTCACGGATCGGTGGTTCGTGAAATTGCTTCATTGATTTTAAGGTAGCAGACACACACGCACACACACAGATCTATAAGGACTTACTCAAAACAGAACAAGGACAAAACAAGAGCACAAAAACGCACACAGTAACGCACAGGAACCAAATGCAGATGGAAGTGGGAAAAACAGTGTGGTTGGCGAAAGAGATAAAGGAGAGTCTAGAGGCTTTCAGACTTTGATGATAATCGATGCACGATGATGATATTGTTCTTAGAAAATATGGAACGCAAACAGCATCCAGACAATGTGGAATGAAAGCGATTATGGTTTTAGCCCCAAGGTTAAGTTTCTTGAAATGAGATAGTTAGTGACATAAGGCATATAATGAAAAATGTAATGAAAAATCTCACATGAAAGAGAAACAGCACAAATTTGTTTTAGTTATGATCAAAACAAAAAACTTACACAAAGTATTCGAATCATAGCAAATTAACAGATGAAATTAGATCGGATGAATCCAAATAAAATGGGAAAATCAAACAGAAACCCGAAAAACACACACACACAGTAGCAGTTGGTGAAGAATGAAGCCCAGGCAAGATCATTGGATTGGAAGCTCCCCACAGAAAAGCAGCGGGATAATGGAAGGTAACAAACAAAACAATAGAGCAAGCCAAAGTGTGCGAAACGCGAAGACGCGGAGGGCAACAGAGCAAACAATGAAATAAATCATAACCAACTTTGGCACTCGGGTGCGTTTTCATCTTCGCCGTTGGGACAGTCGGGGCGGCCGTCACACCACTGGACCGCACAAATGTACACGGACGTCTTGCCGCACCGCACTTTGTCGTCGCCCCGGCACAGATCCTGCGTTTCCTCCGCATCGTAATCGCCGAAGCGAGCCCGCACCGTGGTCGGCTCCACGTCATCCACGTCGTTCGGGCCACCGATCGGTCGATCGGTAGCGTAATCCTCGTCTTCGTCCTCCTCATCGTCCTCCTCCTCGTCGCCTTCATCGTCGCGGATGGGGTCGCGGACGGGGTCACGAACGGGGTCGCGGGCGGGGCCGCGGACGGGATCCCGGGACAGAGCCGGGAAGGGTTCAAGAATGACCTCATCCTTGCCTAGATCGTCAGCATCTACACCTGCGCGTAGCAAGCGTAGGAACGCGGGAACGCCGGAACATGAATGGGAACAGGACAGGGAAAGCGTTAACATAAGGGGCAACGGTGCATGGGGTAGAGTGAGCAGCAAAAGGACCGTGCGTGAACGAAATCTCGCACGTCTGTCATGTTGCCGTCGAGTAAAGTGGACCTTATTGCGGAAGTTTGATCCAGCATTCTTCGGTTAATGTGTATGTATACATACTCAAACAAACCACCCGCGTGGCAGTAACGCGACACACACACACACGCAAAAGAAATTATTCATTCAAAGGGTGGGCTGGGGGGACTACGTTGCTAGATCTAGAAAAAAGTCCTAGGAATGGGATGCCTAAAATGGGTGATACGCCATATTTACCGGTGTCATCTGCCAGCACCAGGGAAAGACCGTCCGGGCGCAGTTCGTAGTGACCGCTCTCAAGCTGGGAACGGATTCTATCCTCCATTTCGTCCAGGTTGAAGTCTTTCGGTGCATTCAGCTCGAGCGTTACCAATGTTAGCTGGTTGCTGGACGGATATGGGCTAAAATTTATAACAACAATTAATAACTTTATGTTCAACAACATTACATTTGATTATGATTATCGAGTAAAACGTAACTAATTATCCCAGTATCCCCATAATGCGTTCAACCACGTGGTGTTCGGTATGTAAGTTAGTCGTGTAAAAATTGCGCCAAATCTCCGTTCACTCACGCGTGAGCAAAAGATGAAGCGAGACGGCAAAACAACAAGTGAGAAACTCCATTCGTGTTGTAAATTCTTCCTCACTCACTTGCGAGCACCGGTCGTCAATCCGAATCCCACGGATGAACCAATCTGCAGTCAATCTCACGGATGAACCGAAAGCTTAGCCGGTTTAGCATGCAATGTTGCATGCAAGAGCGATGATTTGTTCATTTTGACTGTTCGGATTATTTCGCTTCGTGTTTTGTTTCGGCACGCTGCTTCGCCTGAACCGGAATCCCCCTTACCCTTGGGAATGTTTATCTTTCTTATATCTGAATTGAATTATTCTGTGTCTAATTCAACCGTTAAATAGGCCATTACATTCACGAACATTAAATTAAATGCATCGTTTGCTACTCACTCAAAGCGTTTCGCTGTCACCACAAAGTCCGTCCGCAGTGCCTCATCGATCAGGTTCTTCACCAGCGTATTGACGTGCGATAGCTTTTCGGCATTCTGACGAGGATCGCGCATACTGCTGTGGAACGGTTCATCCAGCGTGATTGTCATTTTATCTACAAAAAAAAAAGTAAATCTCAGTAAAGCGCATTCCCATTGCCTACCGGACGATGGTTATACTTACAGAATGTCCACGTATCTTCTCCGGGTGCCGATTCACCGGAACCCTCGAAACCGCTGCCTTCGGAGTCGGCGAACGTATCGTACTGGCGCTTAGGACGTATGCCACCGAGCTTGCTCGACTTACCGCCAACGGCCGGTATCGCATTGTGAGCCTGATGTTGTTTCTGATGCACTCCGGAACCGGACCGCCGGGTAGTTTTCGTTTGCGTGACCGAAGCAGCATCCTTTGCCAGCTTCTGCTCGCGCCTCAGCTGTCGCTCTTCTTTCGTTAGCTGCGCTTTCTTTTTGTTCTTCAGCTTCTGTGGCTTTTCCTGGGCGCTCGCCTTTTTCTTCTGCTTGCCATGCTTGGTGCCGTTGCTGCGGTCAGCTTCGGCTGGCTGTGAGCCGCTCCACAAGCTGTCCAGACTGCGCTTGATGCGCTTCACGTTGCGCACCAGCCAGCTCTGGCTGGAGTCATCGCTTGGCGTTTCATCCGGCAGTGAAACCTCATTGTCGGCCTCATTTTCGGCCTCATTGTCGACCTCGCCGAACTCCTCGACGTCGTCCGAGACGTAGGACAGCTCGTCGCTCCCGTTTGGCTCACCGATGTCCACCGACTCGTCGGAATGGTCAAACATGGGCTTCGATTGAGCGGCAAATAATCGAAGATTTTCTTGATTCTCCATATCCATTAGCCTGTCAAAGTTTGATGAGTCGGTTGGCTTTTCATCTTCGAACACCAGGTCGCTGTCCCGGGCACTCTGAGGAAGAAATGGAGGAAACAGGCTGTTAAAAAAATCGATCGCTAAAGTTTTTAATTTCACACATTGCTTACACTGCTCAACAACAAAGCTTAAAAACATTACAAAAAAGCCATTGGTAAGGGTGAAACTTTTTTTACAAGACAATCCAAAAATCGATGGCAAGATATTTTTTTTTACTCTTCTACAATGAACGGAAAATCTTTCCAACCACCGTGTTTGCCGGTTTTGGTACGAAATTGCATCCAGAATGACACAATGTGTGTGTGTGTTTTTTTTTTATTAAACCATTCTTCCCCCCACCGTTGTGCCGAAACGTTGAAGGACCCATTTTGACTGATACTGCGGCGCGGTCACTTTCGCTGTGTGCCGTTCAACGCGCTCCGATCTCTTGGCTGTTCGTTTGCACCACCAAGAAGTCTGCCCCGAAATCGCGTTTAATCAAATATTCCGAGCACGCGACAGCAATTTTAACCACCGGCATCACGACGCGCTCATTTTTCGCTCGTTTATTAGGTGTTGCTGGTGGTCGATGGCCTGTCCTCTCGTCGCCGGGGTCGGTAGGATTCGGTAAAGGGCAGCGTAAAGTAATGTGAAACAAAGTGAGCACACCGAGCGTACAGTCCATGCGCCGGCACCACTGGCAACGAGCAAGATACTTCCTGCCCGGAGGGTTCATTTGCTAGCCCATTTTCGGCTGACGGAACGCTCGGGACGCTGTTGCTGGTGGGCTTGGAATGGCACGAACAGAGCAGAGGATGATTGGGATGGAAGAAAAACTCAAAAAGTGTAACGTTTGGGAAGATGATGAACAGCTCTATTATGTTTTCCACTCAGAGTAGAAGCGTTCCTCTCGTATTGTTCAAGTTCTAGTAGAATTCTTTAGTTCCAGTAGAATGTACACTCGTTTTTCGGTGTGCAGCGTATGGTTTTAATGCATCGAAAACAAACCCAAGAATGTGCACCAAAAAACCTCACCCAAACAAAGAAACATCGATTGAAACAATCTCAGCTCATCTCCTGTTGCGTCTCATTCATAACTTCTTTTATCTGATCAACAATCAACATAAAATGTACGAAGCAAAACACGTGTCAGATCGTAGAAGGGAGTGATAATGTCTCTCCATCCACTCCTCCAACATCTCTATTCGGTCAATGACGGACGGTTCACCATAAGCGAAACAAGGTGTAGAAAAGTTCTGCTCGTAGATGAGTTTCACGTAGTATCTTTCTCATGTTCACATTCTTCGGAAGGGCCAATGGAAGAAGAAAAAAATCACCCGAGATGAACACAAGTGCAAGAAACACATCTTAAAGTGGTCATTTACCGAATCATTTGGTCGCATTTGCCGTACAGAGTGTCGATAATCATGTCTTGGTAATAAGCATATTTCGAATATGTTATTAAAACAGTTACAATAAAACTGCTTACTTACAAAAGTAACGAAAGAACGGTGTTATAGCTCGATGAATGTAAGTTAATACTTTTTTTAATAATTTTGAAAAATATTTTAAACGTGTTATGTACACTTGGTTGACGTTAGTTACAATTACAACAATAAGCTGTTGAAACAGTTCGAATACCAGGACATACAGAAAGTATGCACACCAAAGAGAACATATGGTCAAAATAGGTCAAACAGCTGTGAACTGATGGTTGGGGCCCGCTTGCGAAATCTTAAAACTCCCATGAAGGGCAGTCGTCAGCTTTGGGCGCCAGTGACGGCTTATTTCTTGCGCCATCCAATCCTAACTCATATAACGGCTACTAACGCCAGTGTGTTTATGTTGTTAATTCAAACCCAACCCAACAATTCTGCCGTGGGGAAGGTATCCTTGCACCATTCGTTCCCCTCTAAGTATTCCAGCGTATAAAGTAAAATCTCGCAGCCGCCGACAAACACTCGGACCGGGCACCGTATACATTTTTACGATTAGCATTAGTGCAGATGCATTACCGAGCGGAGTTGCACAACGGCAAAAAGCTTTTTCATGCGCAGTCGCATCGAGTAAACCACCAGATTAGCATGGAGAGCGGCTTACTTGATGAGCTGCGTGAGCAGCTGAGCCAGTGCGCTCATACAGTGCGTCACGAAGAAAGGAGCGAACGATGTTTCGATGCAAGGGTTTACATCCTTTGACCGGTGCAATTGATATAATTATTACATCATTGTGACAACGATGCAATGGAGCTGTTACAATCAAGTGATAGTGAAAGAGTTGAATCGAACAAAAAGTTGAATGGCGTCCCATGAATGACTCTGCCGCTAACGAGGAAAAATTGTATCATGATTGGTTCAATTGATTCCCGAGTTGCGCAGACATGATGTTCTACACTGTTGCTGAATGATTGGAACGATTATTATTAATTTGAAATTGTACATAGTTTCGTTTTTCAGTATCGAGTGCTACTGAAGACCCTTTGTAATTAAAGGTAATTAAAATGTGTGCAGCAATAAAATATAACAATGTGGCGATGACAAGTAGTGCAGTTTCGATATGTATAGCAATAAATTCAATTCTGTATCTTGTATTGTTGATTTGTCTGAACGATATACTAGCAACAGTTTCTTAATCTGGAGATTAGCTAAGAAAAAACACTATTAATAATTCATAATACTATTTTTCACAATGCTATATGAACGTATATTCGCACTATACTGTACAAATCTTAGCGGACAGTCTCTTGCCACGCAAATGAAGCCAATGCACAAAACGATCCCTCTGCCGGTAGTGTAACGTAGGCCGATCATCATCACAATCGCGCCCCGTGTTAGAATATATGTAAATGAAAAACGCAAACAAACCCGTCGGACCCGGACACGGCTTTGGGCCCGGCGCTGCTAAGAAAGCTGCGTGGTCTGCAAGTAAATTGACACGAGCACAATTTCCCACCAACAACCGCCGCTGGGACGATGGGTGGAGGTAGAAGGGAGGGAGCGCGCATCATTCTCAGCGAATCTTGTGCTCGGCTTGTGGTCATTTGAGCCTATATGCATATACACTGTTCACAATGCTAATGAAATCGTATGGCAACAGTTTTGACCACGCAAAGTGGTATGATATCATCCTGCGGATTAGGAATCATCCTTCTTTCTTCTTCCCCATCGGTCGGTGCTGCCGCCCGTGCGGCCCAACGGTCCAAGTGCTGCTCGCTCGTGCACCGGAAGCGAACACTTTGTCAGCGTGAAATGGAGATAAAGTGCTTCAAAGTGATCGTTTGTCCCGTCAAACGCCAGCTCGTATGGTGCAGCAACCAAATTGGGTCTCGTGTGGGAATCACGTGCCGGGCAGATTCTATGCGGGCCGGCGGGACACATCGGAGCGGGAATCTTTTCATCCTCACTCCTATTCCAAATATGCGTGGAGTTGTTGAATGAGTTCATTAAAATTGGGTGTTCCTTTTTGTTACTGGCATCGGGCACATTGGGATTGGGGCACCACATGCATTTGCTTATTTTATCTTTGGAACATTAAAAACATTGTATTGTTATGATCCCATACCGAAATTCAATCAAAAAAGTATTTGAAACAAAGTGATAGAATCAAAACTCATCCATAGAACTATACAATTATTAAAAATAATATTTCTAATTGTTCCTGTTTTTGATGCTCTTCATCTATATTCTTTTGCCTGGTTGGATTGCTACTGAATATTGTCGATCCAGGCCAAACCTAAGCTACATTACCAAAGTCCATCGACATAAACGCCGACGGCGCGCCTTTTCGACATCTTTTAGTGTATATGGGACGCATTAGGAACGGGACTATAAATAGCCGCCGATCCATCCGTTTTTGCTATTTTAAACAGTGCGGGAAATCATGTGTTCCTGTTACGGGTGACCGCTTGACAGCGTGCACGAGAGATGCACGGAAGAAGCATTCCAAACAAATACCACAGCGAAACTCGAACCCGGAAAGGTTGAAACCATCCGGCAGCGAAGCTGGTGGTGATGATAGTGCCAACTTGTCTGTTGACTTACAGGCAGCACATCAGATGGTCCACCCAGCTCCAGCAACTTCCCCGCGGAAATGGCTCACAGATGAAGCGTTTGTTTTGTTTTCTATTTTTTGGTTCGTCGTTTTTCTTGTGTCTTTCGCTTATTCGATTGAAACAATCGATACTGTTTAAGTGTGGTGCAGATCACTCATCGTGATCATTCGTAGACATTCCTGTACTCATCCATAATGGTGGGAACTGTTTCGTTCGAGCTAGTTACTTTGATCTCTACGACAGTTTCAACCGCTACTAAGTGCATTGTCCGGTTAATGTGGCGCTAGGAGCAATGTACGTTTTTTTCAATCATAATATTTCTATTTTTGTACATAGTTAGTACAGTCACACATATCTTATTCATTGCACAAAAATCTATGACCATATGATGCATACTGATCCTCTTCAGTGAAACTCCACAGAACACCAGACTCTGAAACAATTTGTCTGTGACGCTAGTGACTAGTGGCGTTCAGTTAATAAGGTGATGTCATGGGTGGCTTCCCTTGTTCATCCGGAGCGACGGCACTTGATATTCGTTATTTATTGCCATTGACTTCTGCCATCCGTGGCACCCCTGCGGCATGCCGTCAGTATCCCACCCTTGTTACCACGCAACGACCTACTGCCAGCACCAATCCGCGTCCACATGTAGAGCTGGCTCAACATTTAAACGAGCCATAATTAAGACTAAAGCGCGTTCCACTGTGCCGGTAAGGAAACCCCAAATAACACCAGACCAGATCGTCCACGCTCCGTTTCGAGTCGCGTTATTACCGACATTAATTCTCCGTGCGCATGTAAACGTTGCTCGGGCGGCACTTTTAGTGTGCGTGAAAAGAATACGATGATGATCTAAGAAAGGGGAGGGGGGGGTGGATTGGGAAGGTTTTTTGCTCGTCAAGCTAAATAGAAATGCAACAATCGGCAAAGGAGATTGGAAAATCCTCCCGAAAACATCCACACATTAACGATCAGTCACATATCTTGTTTCACACGCCTGACCGTACGTGTTTGATCTGCCGCTGATGTCATGCGTTGGTGCCTTACCGGGATGGACGTGATGAACTAGATGGTTTATTACTTCCAGTGAAAGTGTCACTCATTATTGATATGATGTAATAAGATTATGCGTACTGAAGGCCTTTGTAATCTCGGATAGCAACGTTCGTAAGTTATGTGATCTATTCAAACCTTTCTGTTTCACAATAAATTTTTGACACAGGACATTCTATCACATAGAAATACATTCTTTATTCAAACACATAGAAGCCAATTATTTCCCACTAAATTCACATGCCTCGGAGAACTAAATCGTTCTTATAATCAACAAGCTCTTGAACCATCTCAAAGGCCAACTACTAAGCAGAAAAATCTCGTAAAAATCGAGTAGGGGTTTATGAGCTGTTGTAATCCTCACTCTTCGAATAGCAGATTGCCACATTTTAACCATCTGTTTCAACTAGTGAACCGAACGATCTTCACACCACCATGCGATAACCGTTTAGAGGATGTACTTGAGCTACTTCAGTGTAATATCTATTGATACCCAATGATTCAATGATTTAAACGAATAATATGTTTAACACTACACTTAAAAGAAGGGGAGTTTGAAATGTTTTGCTACTCATTTAATGCAAAGATATTTAAAGGAAATCTTTGAGTGAACTTAAAAGGGCATAGTGATCAGTGGCATACATAATTCTTTCAGTCCCACTCTGTCGCTAATTGAACTTTCAATTAACATTTCAGGGCAATAATCTCTATCATTATGATACAGAGTCCATCGCAAGACTTGTGGATATCAAGAAGAGCTACAAATAATCATCAAGATCACTCGAAAAGCTTTCAATTCCCAAAAAGCGCTACGAAAGAGAAATCACCTTTAAAAGGTATTAGGATTATCTCGAACCACAATCTTTTTCTTCTATGTTACTCGTTCTCAAGGTTAGAATAATTGTAGCTCGGTTAGACAGCTTCAGCCAGATTTATGATAACCGCTATTTAAATGATGAACCAGCCTCATTCGAAAATACGATAAATGACAATAGTTCCAAATACTTATCGCATCAATTTGACTATGACACCTCAAAACCTGTTCCACCTCCAAAATAACAAAACGATGATTTTATTTCATTTCAAGGTTAGATGACTAAATTTGGGACATCGCTAAGCCTGCGATTGGTGGTCGTCCGGCGTTCAACCAGTGTCGATGTGATTAACCACCGTGACCATCGCTCGGGGGAAGCTCTGTCCGTCGATTGATCCAAACCCAAATACCTGCGGATGGAAGCTGATGTAAATCAACAAACATTATGGTAATCTTTTCCCGTCCGGTGTCGCTTCTTCTTCAGCAATTGCCTTGATGAAGTAACACACCTTCCAATCAAGTGATTCATTGATTTCGTCGACCGATTTCGGCACCATCACGTAATGTCAAAGTGCGTGGATTGTCATGGCATCAGGTAAATACTACAACACAACGTACTTTTTATTAAAGAAAATTTTGCAAATCTTGTCAAACTGAGCGTTCTCTTCAAGTTTCAATATCTTTTTTCTGCTTCGTGTAATATCTGTCCTTCACAAACTCAAAGCGATACACAACCACCTCAACAGAAGGCGTTCATGGCGTGAGCTCATCGTAGACAGTGCTTAGCCTATCTCTTGGTGCATTTTATGGCCCTGAGGTCAACCAAGTTTAAGTAGCTCTGCCCAACTCCCCGTTTACAAGCTGCAGAGTCGTCCGACACCGAAACGACCCTCGTTCGGCATTCTCGTACGCGTTACACGAATCTTGTCCGCTCTCGTCGAGCCGTCAAACTAAAAACTGACGACGTGCAAAAGAGCATGATGCTGCAGCCGGGAAGACAGATTACAGTGCGGGCTACTCTCCTAACAGCCGTAGGCAGAGCTCGAGACAAACAGTGAATCTGTAAATATTTGCACCATCCAAACACCACACCAGCGCATATCGTTTATGTGCCGGTGCGAAAAAAAGCGTCATTTCCTTGCATACGACAACTAGCGACAGTCATTCACGGTTGACTCCACTAATTAGGATCACTCTGCGGTAGAACATCCACTGCCGATGAGCTCGTTTGGTCCGTGGGTGGGGAGCAGCGCGTGGACTGGGGAGTGCATTAAACGTCCCAGCTCGGGGATCATATGTTGTTGATAGTGAAACATACACGGGTTCGCAGGGTAGCAGGGGCAAAGTGTTTATCTACCAGTTGCTAAAAGAGAGCTCGAAGCGTTCTCCGCAGGTTAACGGCTAGTGCTGACGACCATCAATCTATTGATTGGTCGTAAAATTGACGCTCGGTAAGGACGGTGTTTATTTTCGATACACGACACCGTTGTTGGTTTTGTCCTCTTCTGCCGAATTCCAATCGTCTGTTCAAGGCAACAGCGATCAAGATCGAACATCAAATTTGCCAAGCCATCATCGTTGGTGCTGATGAGCGTAGGCCGGAAATCGTATCAGATGGATGGAAACGAATGCGCTGGACACTTGAATTGCAAATCCGCGCTTGTTTTGAATGCTTATTCGGCTGAGGCTGAGCGGATTATGATGATGAATAGGAGCAAATAAAAAAGTCTAGCTTGGTCAATATTTTCTTAGTCATGGCATTCATGACTTTAACGATGTTGCTGCTAGGAAAAAAATAATTTTCCGATAGAAATCATACTCTCGCAGAAATTATCTTGATAGCCCACGACGCCAACAGATATGAAAAATGTAATATGGACGTATCGCATCGACCAGCTGTCACACATCAATGATAGAACGCTAATTGAATTTATCTTCACATTTTATCTATTTCTCTGTTGGAAATTGCTCTACAACGCTGGATGATAGAGCCATTTAAATCATAGTTGAATTAATTTCATTGTTTAAATGAAATACATTGCCCAATTGATGTAATACCTACTATTATTATTTTGCAAACACAGTAGCATTTTCTACTATTGTTATTTTGCAAAAACATACAAATTAACTAATGAGTAAAAAAGTATTTTAAAATAACCCATCATCGAGTGTACATGCCTGGGCTCATCACATATCTATGCTTCATAAATGCGTTTAAATTAAGTGGTAGAGCTATTTATAACCAACGTTACGATGATCCACTAACTGTTTGAAGGACTAAAATGTAATCAATTTATTTGAAACATTTCAATACATATTTTTCAAGAAACCATGCAATTTTATGTCAAATTTTATTGTTTATCTAGGGTTTTAGTTATATTTAGCGTTCATGACCTTATTGTATTGGTATTGATTAACAGTCATCAATTCTCACACAACTACTAGGCGTCTCCATAACGGTATTTTTTTTGCAATTTATAAAAAATAGTCTGACCATGTGGCTAGTTGATATTTTTGTGAGTATGATAAAACACTTACTTTTTATTTTTATTAAATATCTGATCACAAGTTAATATTGAATAAGTGTCCATAAGACTTACAACATTAAGTGTATCATTAGCTTAACATATTCTGGAAACTTAATTATATAACTACGGAACAGAGGTTTCTAGTACTATATGAAACGAATTAGAGTAAATCACAAGCAGTAGAATAGATCAAACCAAACAATCGAAGCGATAGTACTTCTAATAAGCCAACGCACACGGCCGTTTGCATCATATTGGAACCGGTTTCACTCCAACCCCGCAATAAACAATGACGAAATCATCGTTTGCCATCCGGTGACGCAATGAAACTGTCAGAAAGAGCTTAGAACTTAATTTTTCTTCCACTAACTACCGCAAAGTGAACAGTTCAACAAGATCATGCACTCGTGTTGGCTTCTTTGCTATCGTGTTCCACTTCTATCGGTACGTTTTCTGTGACTCGTTTGGTCGAGTCGCACCAAACCATATCGAGTCCGGGCTGTACCCCGTTTTCCCCCAAAATGACCCAAGTTCAAGTTGGACGAAATAAAAATTTATTGCCTCCCTTTCCATCGTCAGCAAGACGAAGTGAAGGCGACTTTCGCACTTACACGACACACGCGACGTACCTAGCAAGATATTTCGGAACCAGTTCAGTGTGTGTATGTGTGTGATTTTTTGTAGCACAGTGACTTTAGAGACTTTTACCAGCTCCATTGTGGTCGATTAGGAGTTTCATCTTCTTCATCTTCCAGTATCGAACAATGTGTTCACGTTAAGCAGACTGCAGAAGACTTAGCTAACCGATGTCCTACAGTCGTCTTAGGTCGACCCCCGTTGGTATAGACTTCGAACGAAAGCTGAAAACGGATAAAGCGTCATTTACGAGCTTTATGATTCGCTTGCAAACTACAAACTTAACCTTTTTGTTTTAAAGAGGCGTCCACATGTTTCATCACTTTAGATTCAGTACCATTAGTGTGAATTTTTCCGAGAAACCCATCTGACACCAATCGCACGCCAAAGCATGCTGCAAAAATGGGCAAACTTCAAACATTGGATCGATCGTATGCATTATGCATTGTTATTGTACATTGAATGGCTCTGGTACTGGGAGAACTGCCTGGCGGACTGCGATGGTAGCGTTTCGTCCATATATTCTTTGCCACCGGGCGCCGCTCAACGCTGCTGCCGCTGATTCCAACGTACCAACGGTGAATAATGATAGCGACCCCGAGACTAAAGCTCGGCCCACAATCAAAACCGCTGACAAGCTCGCAAAGACTCGATAATTCTTGCCAGCACATTTTCGCCATTAGACCTTTTGCAATCTTTTAGTCACTTGAGAAAGTAAAGCGCCAACGCAATAGCGCCTACAAAGCTGTGGAATACAAATTCTTTAAAAAACACACATACACACTTACATACACTTGCTCGTAGCGGCACGAAAGGAAGCAGAAGAAAAGGATGCAAGCAGGCACCAGGCACGCCAACACTCCGAACCCTAACGTCAACCCCAAAATGGTAAGCTTAAGAACTTAACAAGGGAAACGTGACCAAAATCGCGATGCTACCGCGCGACCACGTCCGCGCGCTGTCGTTCGGGCACCACGTTCACGCTTGTGCCGAAATCGAGCGAGGTTGGTTTACGAAAAGAAACAACAAAACCACCCAGCACGACATTGAGGCAATGGTACGGTCATCAAGAATCTGTCACCGGGCAAACTTGAAGGCGCGTGGAAGCGTCCGTCTATGCCAGAGTTTAACCATCACCGCACAAAAAAAAAAGAATCATGAAAAACGTGAAAATCGTTACTCCACAGTTCCAAAGCTTAGAGAGTACAGCTCCTTCGCAATTTAAGCAAAGCTTGCCGCACACCGACACACACACGCGATAAAAAAAAACACAAGAGAAAGAATCGAGCCTCCAATTTGGATCCAATGAATTTTGTTTTGCTCGCTTGCCTACTACTCCCCCTGTTGCAAAGCGTGGCACCACTACCGCCTATCGCCATTCCCTCTGATCCACTATTCATGAGGGTGCACGCCAGAATAACAACAAGCAAATTACATCGTGCTGCTGGTGCTAATGGTGGTAAGCCTAGCGGGGTAGCGTAAGAGCAGAGCGGGTCTTTTACATATAAATTTGCTTCCCCGGCCCAATCGGCCCCAGCCGACCAACCCCTCCTTGTCAACACTTGTGGAGGAGAAGCGCCAGCCGTACGTGTTTTCACGCATCAACACGGTTGCATTATAAGTATTCATCATTGGCTTCCTCCTGGCGTCGTAATGCTAGCAACATTGCTCATTAAGTGAGATTGATGAATGTGGTCTAGCGTCGCGACCAGGGAAAACGTAGCGAAAATCACTCTTCACTCCAATGTAAGGCAATTAAAAAGGATGAGTTATTGAGCCTGCATTTTAGTTTGTTAATATGGTGTGTTTGTCACATGCAGTTGACAAATGAAATAAAAAAAAAGTTCTTGGAAAGCCTTAAATTAAGTCGATCACAACATGAGGAACGAGAAATCAATGCAGGCATTCGGAATTTTCATTGTACTATCAATGTCAAATCAATCAACCCCGACCATGTCCAAGCGTTATTAAAGGCCAATAACTTCAATTACAACCAACAAAGCATTACATCATCCGGCTCGAAGGATCGAATTATTTATGGCTTCTAGGCTAGGAAACCCATCCATTTCTAAGTGATCAAATAAAACATGACGACGAGCGGCTCAGATCTATTTGCAGATCAATACGCAGATCTTGCCATCGACCCATCGCCGTCCACCAGCAATCAACAGCTTCAAGTGTCCAGTGTGCCATGCGCGACTCATGTCATGCAATTGTCGGCGAACGCGTTTTACGAGTTCAGGCCATTTCGTTCCCGTACGAATGAAAAACTCATTACAGTTTCATTTAATGCTCGTTAAAACCGACCATAAACGTAACTCCCCAAAATGATTCTTAATGAATGCGTCTATCAGCGATGCAAGTTATGCGTGTTTGCTGGCCGAAGTTGACCCTAATGATGATCAAGATGTGAATGATGTTTTTTACTATTAGATGGGCTGTAGAAATTGTTGTGTTGGTATTCTATTTCAAATAACATCTTACAAACTTAGCAATATATATTGTTGATCGGATCTTACGACACTTTGAAAAGCAGACTTTCAATTACTCAATGTAAAATGACTCCACATTAAAATCGTGACAGTACCACTCGAAACAAACCATGTGACTTTGCACGAACAGAGAGATTTTGCTTCGAGTGAAGAAATTATTCGTGACAACTTTTTTAGATACGTATTAGAGTAAAGACAAACGAACCAAGTTCGTTGTGAGTTGTCACGAAAAACAGCCAAATCAACAGAAAAGTGTAATTACGAAAGATATAGTAAAATAAATTCCCACAAATATCCTAACTATAAAAGACAGTGCAAACCAATTTTAAAACACACTAAATGAAGAAATGGCAAACCATAGTCTCGCAACCTATAGATAAACAAACGAAATTGGTAGCCATAATCACAGTGATTTCCAAAGGAATAAAATTGGAACAAAACCTCAACCCAATCAATATTCGCGTGAGCGTGTGCAAAACTGATGCAACACAAACAGTATGATATTTTAAACATGGTATAAGAACAACAAATTGATACATTACGTTTGGCAGTGTGCAAAACGGCAATGATTTATTGATCATCCAATTATTTGCGGTCAAGATTCGTGGCAACCGAATCGCCCGATCGCGATTGTTGCTGTTTCGCGAGCAAACGTCGAAAAGAGAACAACACCAACATGGAGAAACAATAATGAAAATACAACAACGTGCAGCATAAAGTAAGGCATAAAACATTTAAAAAAGGGAGAAGAAAAAACCAACACCTCTCCCTCTCTACACTTCATCGTCCCACCCCGACTAACACGAACATCTTGACATTAGTTACCTGCCAGACCAGACCGTTTCACAATATTCCGAAACGCGCGTTCTAAAAATAACATGGCCACAACATTCGCCCGAATACATTTGCCGCGAGAGACGTGCATGGGCGTGGGCTGCGGTGGACGGCGCGAAGAGCGAAAGAAATTAATTCTCCTCTCCAAAACTCCACGCAGGCCAGCGGTACACGGTCCTCCACCAACCGGGTCGGCAAACCCGTTCTCCTTGTTTGCACGGGCGCGATTAGCAAGCACGCGAGCCGGAGCAAGCAGACGCAGTGCAGACGCAAGGCCCGGTGACCAGCCGACCGGCGGCGGTTCCGGGGGATTTCTCCGTATGATGTGTTCGTCTTGCTGGCGGTAACTCTCGGGGCTAGCGAAGGATCCTCGGAAGAGTGAGACAACGAGACCGGATCTGATCGCACACCGCAGGACGCCCGGTGCAAAAGAGTGAAGTAAGAAAAAGTCCCTCCCTCACTCACTGTCTTGGATGAAATGGCAACGGGAGGTGGGTGTGATCGGGTGGGGCTGGAGGTATTCTTTCTTCGCTGAGGTTGAGTCTTGTTGTGACTTGGACTGACCTTTGCTGATGCTTTGGCACGGTGGTGTCGAAAGGAAAGGATTACTCGCGCGGCGTTCGACTTGATGCATCCGCAAGCGACGAACGCACTGGAGAAAACATTCACCCACCGGTGATGCCAACAGTCTTTGCAGCGTTCCATTTATGTCAAAACATGCTCGGAAAGCTGTGCAAAGCCGTTTCATTTCGTCCCTTTTCTTTTGCTTAAAATGAATGTAATATGTTTTTACACCATCGTCACTTTTAAAGCGGTGCCATTATCTTTTAGCATGAAGTTTATTCTTTTCCCCTGACATGAGCTCAAAATCTCCTTGTTTTGGTTTGTGTGGCTTCTTGCAGCTTTTTTCGGACTGTATAAAGTCCCATTCTTTTTAACCATAAATGTAGCACAGACAAAAAAAAAGTGACTAGGGCAACAAAAGGTTTGCCTTATAGCCCCACACTTTAAACCTCGGCTGCAGGCCCAAGCCCAGACCACAAACCGGTTCCACAATCGCAATCTCCTGCCGCGAGCGGTTTCGGACTGCAGTAGACTGTCCTTCGCCTACGCGCAATAGACGGGCTGATCTTGCGGCATAATAATGTTCACTCGGGGCGGGCTTTAGGGGGGGGGACGTGGGGGAGTTGCAAACCATCCCTTGACTCATCGCTGGGGTGCTACGCGCTCCCTACGCCGTCTACAGAAAGATTGGTGCCGGTAAATTAAGCGTAAAAATCCGCCGTTGAGGATTTTTCGTCGCTGTGGAGACGTTGTTGCCCGCTGCATCTCACAAGTGGCCCCGGCGGTATGACACAGATATCAAGAAAGTGATTGAGGATGCTTACGGCTTGCTCCGGTGCCGCTTCTTGAGCAGACCCATAAACACACCCATGAACTCTTCCTACGATGTTGTTGGTTTTCGCTTCTCAACCGCAAGTGACAACGCGTGCGAGCGGGAAAGGGAGGCGACAGCGCTTTAAAAGCGTTTTACTTTGTTGTCTGTCGTGGGGTTGGTCTTCTTACAGTACTATCCCCCTCTGCCCACAACAACATCGCCGTGCCTGATACGAATGCATTTTTTTGCATGAAGCAACGCTCAAGTAAGGGATTTGCCAAGGGTGACTTAAGCACAGTCGGTAACAAAGTGTAGCATTTTATTATATCAGAAACAGTGTACCATATTTGTGCGACATTACCGTGTGCAATTGGAGTTTATTGCTATTTGTTAAAATTATTTTTTGTACACATACAAATTAACCCTTAACCAGGTGCAATAAAAACAACAAAAAATGTTCCGTCGACATCATTAAAACGCATCCCGTAGCTGGCCCATTTGCCCGTTATTTTGGTACTGCCTGTAGTGTCTCAAACTCCATTAATCTTCTTTGGTTTGGCCTCGTACGCGATAACATCTTTGAAGATGTATCTGTGGCATGATGACGAGAGCTGTGCTGTGTATTGTACCAGAGAAGAAAAAAAAGATGCATTAATGCACATACCAACACAGTGCCGTGGCAGCAACATTAGTGTGCTGCATGGATTGCTTCTCGCTCCTTTTATGTGCGTTTTTCTGACGGCCGAGTTGCCCATCAAGCGACTCCAAAATTTGCTGCAATTTCCGTATCGAAATAGTATTTGCATGCGCATCTCTTCGCTTCACAAATCTCGACTGTGGTGTATTTTTTTATGCTTCCCTCTCAACACGCACTCGTCTTGATGCACTTCAACCCTTCAAGCGGCTCTTCGCCTGTGTGTGTGTATGAACAAACGTTGAACGGCCTGGCGCGACTAATGAATCGTACGATATTCCCATGCATGCCATTTCTTCCCTTCCCCGCTGCTGGCAGCCAAGTT
This sequence comes from Anopheles coluzzii, assembly GCF_943734685.1. NCBI lineage: Eukaryota > Metazoa > Arthropoda > Insecta > Diptera > Culicidae > Anopheles > Anopheles coluzzii. Next base: position 40,469,600 of record NC_064670.1, on the reverse strand, counting down.
TATGTTGCATGGTTCGCGCGTTCAAGGCCAGAAGCTTTGAGTTATGTGCAACTCGGTGTTTGCCTTCTCTACTACCGACCATCGTACCATCCGCGGTACCTAAGCTAGCGCGCGGTCGAAGTAAACTTACAGTGTGACAATTTGGAGACCATCACCGACCAATAGCGTCGTCATTCGGATCGGATAACTCCTGCTGATTAAACAAATCACCATACACATTACAAACACAAACAGTGTCGCTCTCGCTCTTTCTCGCTTGATCGTCCGATGTAAATGGTGCCCTTGGCTCATTCATGCGAACATGCCACGGTGCTCGCCACGAGTGAGGATCCACTTGTCCAAATTCCTGATCGGCACCCTGCGCCGAAGGGTCGCTGTCTGCCGAACCGAAGCATTACAGACACACACACACGCCTACCGTTTCAAAGGCGTGACAGAGAATGTGACAACGACGGTACAGCAGCAACTACAAGCGAAACGTGCCCGTCCGTGTCAAACAACAGTGCTGTACGCCCTTTTGCCAGTGAGCAAATTTGTTTCCCGCGAACAAATGAAACCAAATCAGCGTTGCAGGAGGGAAGGGCACCTAAAGCCGTTTGCTAGCTGTATCCTAGCTGTCGCTGCCAATGACATCATATGTGGCTGCGTGTGCATGTGTGCTTAGGCTGCTTTTCAGCTTGACTCTGCCACTTTGCGTTGCCTGTCCCGGCAGCTAAAACTGCAAACATAGCACAGATGGCAAACAAGCAGCCGATTTAACGTACGATTAATATCCCCCGGTGGACAATCATTGGCCACCGGGACTCTTGAACACGGGTTCGGTTCATTGACAATTAATGCGCATACGAATAATGTTTGCTATTCGTCATGAAGGAATTCGGAATCGGGGGAGCTCATGTTCGTGGTAACATCGTCAATGATAGAGAATGGAAATATCTACCAGAAACGATTATAGCTTGTACGGGTGATATTCAACTCATTCATTGCTGCGGAACACATTCATCAAACCAAATCTTCTTACATTAAAAAAACACAAGCAATTCTCGGTTCATTTTCACTTCGCCAGAAAGCGCAGACTGCGTCAGCCAATTCCTTGTCGCCTCTGCCTTCACGCGGAATGATTATTTTGGCTAAGTGTGCCGTTTTGTCTAGTTCTTCCCTTTGCTGCGGCCCTGGTTGTTTTCTTCTTTGTCTCCATTTTCACATGTGCTTCGCCTTGCGCGCTCCTTCGCAACACACGCACAACATCATATCCCTTTGCGCATTGCAGGTTTTTGCTCATGCTGCACAAATGTTGCAAGTGTTTTGCATCTGTTCGGAATGTAGGTACACACAAACACCAACGATGCCCGATCGTACAAACACACGGGCAGGATGCGGGGGGGGGGGGAGTGTTACGGTGGCGAAGTGCTTTGAACGAGCACACACACTGTGTGATGGGTAATAAATTAAAACAAAAACGTGGTCGCCGTGCACTTCATTTTCATAAAATCTTGCAACTCTAACCAGAGCGCGCTCTAGAGGACGCTACCGAGGAACGTCTTCACTGTCTAGTCGTGCTTTGTATGGGAAGACCAAGCAAAAAGGGGTCATGCTAAAGCCATATTGCTCTGTACTAAAAGAAAGTGTATTTGTATCAATCAGACAAAAATAAGATGAATGCCACGGGTTCTGCCACATAGCATAGCAAAATCTTTTGTTTTGAAAATTCAATTAAAAAAAGTTATCTTAGAAAGTTATGTTAAAAAATAATTAAAATCATATTTTTCCATGCATACATCATTACCTCGGTATAATTTAATAACCCAGAACGGTCATATTACCCCTATCGTATGGCCACGATGCCCCGTGCTCTCGTAAATCGTTCATACAAAAAAGTAGTACAAAAAACAATCAAGATCTATTGGCTCTGCATTTTTGTAGCGTTCATGTTCATGTTCGTGTTTGACGAGAGTAGACATGATACAATGTTAAACAAATTAATCAAACGGGAAAGAAGCACGAAATACTATACTTGTACATTCTTCGTGTTCAAAACTGTCTTCCAAGTTATTCCTATGCTGCCATATCAGATCAGAACCTTAAAACAGTTCAGTTCATTCGATCAAATTTTACCAACCACGGCTGATGGTGCCGAAATCAACTCGAAACGTGTAATAGACAAATGGTGAGAGAATGCAAGGTGGCCCAATTTTGCGTTCCGTTTCAACATGTGTCAATTTTGCTCATTGTTGTTCTATGGCATGCAAGCGAACACACAAAAATAATCGAATGTTTCTCTTTCTAACTCCCGATCCCGGTCCTCTTTTCAGTTCGCTCATCCTCTCTCTCTGTGTCACAGCAAGGTACGGCAACCCAATGCTTTCTTGACCTGACATAAATTAAAATAAGTCAACCACACACGCTAAACACATCGCACCATTAGAGAGCATCGCAAGCACCATTGGCCCATCGCCCAACGTGCATTCCTGGCGGTTCGTGAATCACATTTCTCACCGGTGCCTCACTGCCTGGGTCTGCTGTGATGCTTCTGAGTGTTATTTCACAACAGCATTTAATGTTTTCACTCCCTCTGTGCGTGCTGCCTATCATGTACCATCAAGAATCTTTAAGGTAGATGCACACACAATGATTTATTTATTTTGCCTATTGCTAATATCACACTTTTATGAAAACTAGCTACACAAACAGAAGCTCAAACAGAGTGATTATAAAATCAAAATATAATTTACTCAAATGACTGCAACATATTACAGAACGAAAAACTAAAATAAATGCCGATACCCCTAGACCGACATGTGAACCATCGGTCGGATTATCCTATTTTTCATCCACTCACTAAACAAACAACCACACACTGCTTTCGCAAACACTGCTCACCTTCGCTGGCAGGAGTAGTAGTGTGGAGAAGAGAGCAGGAAAAAAACAACATTGCACCACAGCCAAATCCATATGCTCTGGAACGATTCTTCCCTCGTTTGCCTTCAGTGAGCTACGGAGTATTTTTTTTATTATTTTTTATTTCTTGCTTTTTATCTCACCACTAAGGCTAAGGCATGAAGCATAAAATAGCAGATCGGCGTAAAACTGGTTTCGCCCGAGGAAAATATGTATTACGAAATCGACCACGACTAGAAGCATTGCTTGTCGTTTTAAGCGCTTCGTAGCGCTTCTCTACCTTTGCCCCCTCCGGGGCTGGATCACGATTGCCCGCGGAGTGTTATTCTGTCATATAAATGACCATTAGCATCATCGCCACGGCCATATTTCTTGGTATCACGATGCAAAGCAGCGAGCAGCAAACACATATCCCAATCCATCACAACTTTGTTTGCTTAGCGCGAACAACGTGGAGGCGGATGAATGTTTCCTCCCGGTTGCTCCAGCTTGTGCGGTGTTTGATACATTTACCAAACATGTAAACTATTTTCGAAAGAAGATGCTTGCTGTTGTTGGATAGCGCTGTATGATTAATGCTCCGTGAATGCTAGAGTAATCTTTCTCCCTTTTTTTCAATTCCAACTTTGATTAAATTGAAAAAAAGAACATTGACTGCTTTAAACATTTACTTCACATTGTGCCAAAGTGGGATTGACGTTAATTATCGTAATTTGTAACAGTACGGTAACAGTTGCTGTTCCCCCCCCCCCCCCCCTCCCACCTCCCGAAACGCAAACAAGATCGAAGTTTGCATAAAGAAAGTCAATTAACACCCGCTTTGAGCGAATGGTCCCAACTGCCATTTAAATCTGCTTTATCTTCATCCACTCTGGGGCATGCAAGGGCCTCCCGCAACGCGTTATGCTTCCCGTAGCGTACACACCACACAGCAACAGTACATATTTCACATGATCACACACGATCACTAGGGCGTTCCATTTGTGTTTGCTGTGATCTCATGCTCGGCTCGGCTGTTGTTTTTGCCGTGCTTGCAACGGCAATATCAATGTCTCTCCGCCAAACTGCGAAGCGTCACATAAATAATGTGACCGATGAGAGCATCCCGAGTGAGTGCCCAAATGTGCGTGTGAAACTGTGCCAGCGCCGGCAAAAGGGCCGGTCGCGTTAAATTCGTTTTCCGACCTTTTGCGCGACCAAACGGGCGGAAAACGCACACATGTGCACAGATAACTTGCTTGCGGAAGGCAGAACCGCACACATGTGTGTACGGGTGCCGTTGGACGGGAGTGAAAGAACAAACAGCGCGCGAAGGAAAACTCCTGTCGCAATGGCCCGGATGATGGAATGGCGCTACGGCGAATCTGAATGTCGAACTGCTTATGACATCATCGTGAAACACGCTGCGGTGACGGATCGTGCCGCCCGGGAAATGTGGCCGGCTGGTGTAGGATAAATGTTATTTCAGCGCACGGTTTCACCCACCCAGCAACTCCTCCGCGAGCGCGTTCCTTGCGAGTTTTCGTCTGGCATTTTCTACGAAATTTTGCTACAAAAAAATAATGCACTAATAAGAATAACAGCACGCCAACAATAAAAATTGTGAATTAATGCGTCTGGCCACATTTCAACTGCATGTCTTGCAACCCAAGCGTCTATTCGGTCGGACTTTCTTCTTCTTCGGCAGGCATCAACCGTATTGTCGTTTATCGTGCAGCTAGATGCGACCTCTAAATGCAGCCGGCTGGCTGGTTCGATCGATCGATCGATCCTCCTGTCTCCATAAACAATGTAGCCGAGCGCGGTGCCAACGCGATTTGCTTGGGCTTGCGATGAATTTTTAGCCATTAGGTCATCGACCAAAAGACCGACTGCAGCTTAAATCAATATTTGCTTGCTTGCTACACACCAACCGGAGTCGTCGGAAAATTCGGTCATCCCAAGCGCATTGCTTTTTTGTTCTCCCTCCTGTCTGTGCCACCCCCTGCACCGTCCACTACACTCCGTTGAACGATTTTGCCGCCAGTACTAATAAACAAATGGGCAATGCGCTTTCCGACACGGACTCAAACGGATTTACTCGGTCGAGCATTTACTTGGGGCGGGCGTGTATATGTACCCCGTGCCGTTTTATAGTGTCTCGCAATGCTCTTGCACCTTTCGATGCGAGGTGGAGCGATATTTTCCTGCCTTTCATCGGTGCGTGCGGTGTGTGCGGTGGCCTTTATGCCTCCGCGCTCGAAGCTGCAGCGGCACATTCCTAGCGAAACACTTTTCAATCGTGTGGGGAATTTGGATTGTGGTTTGAGATGTTGGGATTGAGGTTCAGCCCAGCAGAGACTCTACTTCGTTCAAGTTTTACTGTTCTTGGTGCTGAATATCCAAGTTCCTGGTTTTTTCGTTAGCATAATTTAAAAGAAACTTTGCGAAAGCCTGCCAAATCGTAAGCAGAAATTTCCTTCTTTGTCTCAGAATAAATTGCCGTTGTCATCACTCGTAATGCTGAATTTCAGTGTTATGCGCAGCACACTCTAACATAAAGCCAATGCGCAACCGAAACATAAAAACTGCAGCCCAAGCGCACATGTGCAGCAGCCTCGAATGATGCTCACCCGCCCGGAGCTCGGTTGATTTACGTCCTGCTGTTAATATCGCCTTTTTTGGACCAGTTACATCCAGCACCCTCACCGCACCCAAATAAAAAGCAATCCCATGATCTCCCTCTTCCGCTGCAAGCCTGTTATGCTGGCCATGTTGCAATAGACGCACAGCAGACGACCGACCGAACTCCTCTAAATTATTGTCATTAATTTTATCGTTCCGCGGCGCATTGTGTCGCCCGGGACGCGTCGAACGACGCAGCCGCACTCGTTAATAAACGGTTCGAACTCTGCGCGCTGCACTTACTTCCCATTGCGCCCCCCAAAACTGTCATCAAGGCACCAGACACGCACTCGGGAGCAATTTCGGTGACGTAAACCGGCTGAGTCATGCGTCTGGCAAATCTTGTTTCTTCCTTTCGCAGCAAAACAAATGGGCTACAATAAATATGTGTACCGTTCTGGCGGCGCGTCGCCATGTGATGGCATTGTCTTGTAAGCGTCAGTGGTCTGTCAGCATAAACAAAAAGGAGTTGTGCAGTTCAGGCAAACCACATTCTACTTGCGCGCACGATGCGCGAGATGGAGATGGGGCGGAGAGAAAGCAACAGCAGCGTAAAAACCGGTCCGCTGTGTGCAAGGGAGAGTTGCATATTATTGGAACCGTTCCGCACATGCCAAGGGTGCAGCGGTATCGGTACGCTCTAATCCTTCGATCCGAGAGAGGAGGGGGCTTAGCGAATTAATTTTTACGATACGGTTTACATTTGCATAGAAAACAATCATTTGCCTTCAGTTGCAGGAGAAGGAAGAAGGAAAAGGTCGAGTAAAGGCGACTGTATGTGATCCACGTTCTAATGTGGCATTGATTTATGCTTCAGTTTGTCTAACTGTCAAACGCACAATCGTGATCCATCAATTCTTGCAGTAACGATAGTGCGAATCCGCACGACGGACGTGACCATATACGTATGTGTTATTCAAAAGTATTCTCAGCGTTTTATTAGTATGAATTTTGTTTAAAACTAGTTAATTTGGCCCGGTTGTAGGATTAACCAATATAATTTGGGGATATTTAATAGCATCAGACTGCGCACAAAGGTTTGTTTTTAAGAAAACGTAAATCATAAGTGCCTCTTACGGTGTGTTTATATTAGCTCATTCGAACCCATCAAACCCTTAGAACTATATTCCGGCAAGTGATAGAAAACTCATCCATCAAACCCATCATACCGTCAATTGAGTTAACTCCAAACAATTTTGACAGGAGTTCGATGGGTTATCTAATGAAGATTTTCATGTGTAACAGATGGCTAGAGAGAGAAACTGGTTCAGACCCCAAACTGATCCTGGTACTGTTGTCAAACCCATGTCGTTCCTGCCAATTTTACATATCCCACACCAAATCTGACACTGATTCCAGATATTAGAGTTGGTCAATAACTTACATAGGCTATCTCGAACCCATACCTACCATGGACCTTATCCTGATCCCATAACGGTCCCATACCTTTACCAGAATTGTCACTGAACGCATAGCCGTCTTTGAACTGATTCTGAACTTGAAGCTTATGTGAACCCCTGAACGTCGGACAATCTCCATTCTTTAGCAAAATGATCACATAGTTTACCAATCATATGCAACATGCTGTTGAAATTAAATAATTATAGTTATTGGTCATTTTTGGTACTTCAGGTGCGTTTTAAGTATCTTAAATAGTAAAACACCAGTGCCTTTGCTGAGCGTTTTTATGATTTTCTAGATGTGGGCATGGTTACATCAGAAATTCCTTATCATATGTTAAGTCGGTATTCCAATACTTTTCTTTCTTCTATTTGACGTAACGTCCTACGCGGACATGCCGGCCTATACAGGATTTCGAGACTTATTTAGTAGCATGCAACCGAATAGTCAGCCCTTGCTATGAGGGGGACGTTCCATTCTAGAGTTGTCATGCGAGCTGACGACTGTACCACGAAAGGCGGCCCTTCGTATTCCGATACCGTTTGTTGCTAGTTCAAAGAACTGTTCCGGAAGCATCAAACTAAGTGCATATGCGGAGTAATGTATAAGAACAATTAAATAAGGTGGCCACCACTGTACGTTCTTTCTACGCAAGGAAAACAAAAAGTATCTCAAAAATTAAATTAAATATGTATCATTCTTCTCCTAACCTTTCCAAACAGTAAAAACTAAGTCGACGGTGTGTTTTCCACAACCAAAGCAGTTGCCATTGTATGGATGTAAACTAAATAAGAAGCATGCAAGCCGCTGGAAAGTAACGCTGATCAACCTTTACCAGAATTTTATTATAGAGAAGAGATAAAGATTTTAGAACGATGATATTTTAACAACTTTTCCTACACCAAGCCCGCATAAGAACATGCAACGAACTGGCCCCCTGATTGCTCTCCGCGTTGCGTAAGACGTGATTGAATAATTAATTCTTATGTGCTAGTAAACAGCCCGAATAAACACCAATAATGCTGATAACAATCTAATTGACCCAGGTCAATTGTGCACGCACGCACAGCCAATCAACCTAGCCCGATAACACACCCTTTCCCCTACGCACGTTTCGACTGTGCTGTTGGAAAACAATTTTCCAACCAATTTTCCATATGCCTCAACGGCACCAGTGGGTGACGGTTAAAGTAACCTCTCCCGAAAACGTCCACCTTCTATAACCAGAAATGCCAATTGGCGGCATCGATTGTATCAATCTAATGGCCACCCAGTGTCAGTCGGTCGGCCCGTAGGCAAAGCCGTTTGCTCGGTGTGAAGCAGCTATAAAAACCAAAGAGCGAGAGAGGGAGAGCTTGGGAAGGTTCCCGGGAGGTTTCAGCCATAAACGATCTCATGTTACTGGTGGCAACGAGATGCATGTTTTGGTTCGTTCGAAACGCCTAGGTTAGCACCAGCTCCCGATGGCACGACCGTTGACGGTACAATGGCTTCCTAGTTCAGCGTAAATCTCGAAAGCCCATCGCCGGTTCGCTCGCCGGTTAGTGCAGACAATAATGTACTTTATCAGCGGTCCAGAAAACCAGAAAATTAATTGATTCTCACCACCACAGCAAAGCCCAAACCCACGCCCCAGCGTCGCGAGTCAACGGAGGGGACGTACACTTGCCGACATAAATATGGCCGTGGGGTTGTGGGAGTTGATGGCCAGGGTTCATCTCGGCTGTCTTCGAACGCCGAGAGGCTGACACCGACACCTAGACAACTGGTTTTTATTTTTTATTTCTTTGCTCCTACACCATAGCACCTTCGTGCTAGATATACGCATTAAAACACAAATCGCTGGGCTGGGTTCCGCTATCCGATGATCCGAGACCCTACACGGTACTTTCCGACACACACATACCACACCGTGAACGCGGTGGAAGGTGGTGTACAAGAGGGCAATAGGTCCCAGGCACTAATCCATCTTCAATGGAGCAGGAAGGTAGTGCAAGGAAAAAGTTCATCTATCACCCTAAAGCCACCATCGCGCAGCGGTAGCTGCAATTATTAAGAAAACAATCTGACAGTAACTTCTGTAGGCGCTTGTGATGCTCTAACCGTGTTGTTCTCGTGGTTGATGATTAATGATTTTGGAGCGGGCTAAAGAAACAAAGTTGTCAAAGCGGTTATGAGTGTCATACGCGTGTCTTTGGGAAGATTCCCGAACAGTGAAGTAATAATGAAAAGAACGCGTATTATTATTGTCTCGTGTCGTTGAGCTGTCCGTTAGAACGATTTTGGATCACATATGTACTAGGAATTGTTTAATTAAACACTTCACTGATGAAGCAAATGAGTAAACGTAATGCTTTATTTTTAAAACATCAACGAAGCATGAACAGTGATCCATTCGCTTTAAAAAGTATGATAAAAAGGTAATTAAATACCGAGGCCCTACTTCGCGCCGAAATAGTGTGTTTCTGTAGCGATGACGTCAGACACGAGAAGAAAAAAATCCCTCTCTCTTTCTGCGCTAATCTTGCGCTACGTGTGGTCCGCGCTCACATTAAAGCTAGGCCGAAACATGCCATGTACGCGCTAGGTAAACAAAGACTGCTCTTATTTTGTCTACATCTTGCCCGTTAAATCTTTCGCAAAATCTATCGGTCAAAGTCTCCGATCAGATTTACAGCAAACCGGCGGTTTGTGTATTTTCCCTTGGCGTAAACAATGGCGTTTTAGGTTTAGCTTTCTTTGCCTATTATTAAAATGGCAACTTCTCTCAGTTTCGTACGTATCTCGTATTGTGATCAGTTGCCTGCCCAGTTGTTTGGAAAACTGTAAGAGAAAGACAACTCAAACTACGGAAGTGTACAAATCAAGGGTTGGCAAACTTTTTAAGACGATGGCAGAAACGACAAAAAAAGAAAGAATAGAAGATTTTTTATCGTTATTCCATAAAATGTTGCCGCAGGTCGGTTCTACTCAACTCACGAGTCGTTCAATTTGCCGAGCCCTGTTATAAAAACAATAAATCTGAACCTGCGTTCTGTGTTCAAACCACTTACCAGCGACAACAAATGCGACACTTTAAAAAAGGGGTGATCTTTAAAAAATGGGAAAACTAATCGTGCCTAATTATATCGTCTAGTTTATGGTTATTTGGTAAATAAATAAGATCATTTCCCGCTGCACTGTATGTCACGATGAAGGCCAGAATGTGCTTGAAAACGCATTTCTGTTCACCGACGATTCGCTCCCAAGTCACCTTAATGCAGCGTTGCCTAGAAGAGTGTCTTACCGATCGTACTGCCGATCGTGGGCAATAAATTCGAATTAAATCCTGCAATCGAAACAGCTCTCCCCAGACCCTAGAATGAGTGATGCACTAAGCGAAGGCTCTACAGAGGGGGCCCGGAAAATGGGAAGCATAAATTTCAGCTCCCTGTTTTCAACCTGCGAACTATTGGGGCACCACACACAAAAAAAAACGAAAATTAATCGTTTAAAAATATCTTTCGCCCTTTCACACACTCTCACTCTTCCTCTCTTGCGTGTGTACTTTCGATTGCACCGTAGGTGGAACACCCGTGCGGTTAGGTTCGTTACAGTGTTGGACTGTTTACAAGCTTCCACATCATCTCGTCCTCTCGGTTATCTGCATGTGCGCGAGTACAGACTGTTCATGGCGACCGCTCTCCCTCCCGAAATGTTTCACCAGAGTAAACAATTAAACCTCGTAAAACAAGCACCATCTTGACGGCTACACTCTTCTGATTTCATTTCAAAGGTAGCGTCAGTGATTCATAAAACAGAATGTATGCCACACACACACAAACACACACACCACAATGAAATCGGGCATCTCCGTCGACGGCCCATCCGTTGGAGGGCACAAATTCACCAGCATCAGCACCATAAAATCTAACCATTTCATCACACAGCACCGGCCGGACACCAGCCGGTCGGTGAAACGTCGTGCGAGAGAGGCTAATCCATCTAAATGGTGGCCAAATAAGACATAACCTTCAATAAAAGCAGACCCAAAAAGAATGTGTCTAACACCTTGGACCGCGTGCCCACCCGCGGACGGCGTAATTTGAGGGTGATTATAAAAAAATTTATCATAACACATCCGACAAGCCCGCGCGGACTGGAATGGTCGTTAAAAAGGTGGCGAGCGAAGGCAAACGGAACTGAAACGAGATGCGATTTCTTGTGAGTGTAGAAATGTTGACCCATGCGGTACCGGACAGGTACCGGTGGGGGGAGGGAGGAAGGAGGCAAATTAGGAAAAATTAGATGCTGAATAAAAAACTAATTGTGTGCTGCATAATTCATCAGCTGCTGAAAAAAAGCTGTTCTACCATCTCCCCGCTCCCACAGAAGATTCATTAATTCGCAATTTATGTTGCAGTGGCTTCAAACGCGGACCTGTTGGGGGTATTAAGTTGTCGTAGACTTTTGGAAGCGTTTTTTTTATTCTCTTGTCAAAAAATGAGCAAATTGAATTTAATAACCATAGTAAACAATACAGCTGAAACAAAACTATTCATTCACGAGAAAAGATTCCGTTTGCTCGATCGAAACGGTTAAAACATTTGATTCGGTCCGTTCATTCAAACGCAATCCAATCTGCCCACGTACAATGGCATCATCGCACCCAGGCGTTCCCAGTGGCGATTTGGCGACAGTGGGTGAAGTTTATTCGGAATTACAGCTCATAAATTTCCTCCATTTCTTCCATGCCCGTTTACAAATGAAAAATTAAGAGCTGTGACATCATCTTTCGCATTATAAAAATGAAAATTTATTGAACTATGTTCCGCTCAACGCTTTTGAATAAATTTATCTCAAATCGATTTTTTGATGGATTCTGCTTTTGAAAAAAAAAATTGTCTCAAAATTCGCTTTATACATGTTAATTGTTTTCTGTAAGCAAGCATTTGCAAACAATTTAAAACATCGCACGTCACAACAACGGATACATTGTGTCTCATCGCTGCCAGTGGAGAGGGTAGGTTTTGAGAGTGTTTAATCTCTTTTCACAAATTCATGATAATATTCACCGCACCATATACTACAACATGAAGCATCCGTCTTCTAACTTGGAGCGCATCATGCTTCCGTTTCGAATCCAGCATATGCCGCCAAAATTCACCGCACCAGGTTGGCAACAACCTTCCTAAAGCGGATCGCCGTTGTTTCATAAATTATCAAAGTGTGAAAGATGCTAATTATTGGCCGAGCCTTTTTGTCGGTTGCCGACCGGTGGCAAACATTGTTTCGCGGTAGACGTCTAATCTCACAAATCCTTCTCATTCTCTCTCTCTCTCTCTCTCTCTCTCTCTCTCTCTCTCTCTCACACACACACACACACATACTCTCTCTTTCTCTCTCTCTCTCTCTATTTTTGAAACTGGTGATGCTCACCGGACAACTTTTCGGCGACGAGGTCGAAAAATGCAGTAAACTAAATCAGGCACCCAAAGCAAAAATCAACATCAACCCAAAAAAAACGCTGCCACGGCAAGGTGTACCGTGATTCACGCGGTAGAGTAGGTTGGACTTTTAAACTTATCTAGGTGGATTTTATGGATGTTTAAATTAATCATGCCGCTACCACAGATAACACGGCTTGGCTGTGGAATGTCGATGCGATAGCTAGAGGCGCACTTTGAAGCGTTGAAAGTGCAGTTCAGAATGGAAATGAATGTATTATTTTATTCACCATAAACTGCACCATATCATAGTGAATTTCTTTATATATTTTTGTGACATAATATCGCACTATTGTTAACACTATTAATATAGTATTTTTAAATTACGCTTGTAACCTAGGTGGATATAACAAAGCCAGTAGACATTTATATTCAACATAAATGAGAAAAACTCTGGCAAAAGAAGAGATTTAAAAAAAATCTTGTTATATATTCCTAAACAGTAGCAGGATTCACTGATAGGCGCCAACTATCAAAAGGGTAGACTGATTCGAATTCCCATCTCCTTCTCTTAGCTGCGTTACATCATCAGATGACTATTTCTTTGGAATCATTATTCATTTCCGTTCCTTTACATGGACTTCTTATCTAATACTTAAAAATGACATAATTTTTGTGCGGAGAATTCAATCTTACCAATATCGTTTCATTCCGTTGATTCACCACTGCAAAGTTTTACAATATTCCAGAAAAGAGATGACATCAGTAGCATGTGTAGCGTGTTCAAAAGCAATCGAACAAAAGTAGTGCCCAGCAAGAGGACACGGTATCGCGATAAGGCACAAAAGCCCGCGCGCCTATTCATCATCAACGGCAGGCGTGAAAAACTGTCACTGCTCGAGTGCGTAAAACCCTCGAACAAATTGATTGAAATCCTATCCCAGCCACACTACGTTCCCACCCAGCCCTCCTATACCTGGCCTCCGAAGATAGGCCGTTCCGGCGATGATGCTGGCGGTGGCAGCGGCAGCAATAATATGATAATTAAGCGATCGGTTGAGCGCTACGAAATGAAAGACACCGGCACGGTCGTGTCGATTCCGAAAGGCCAATGCCGCGCGGAAAGAAGCAACCCACAGGCCCGTGACGAGCGCGAGCTGCACGAGCGCCAGCCTCACGAGCGCCCTCGGCAATGCCACGGCGAATGCCCTAGCCGGTCGCGGCCGACCACATTTGGTGCTATGCGCCATGCCCATATACGGCGCACAAATGACCGGTTGGTGGGGTTTCGGTACAGTTTTGTCTGCCGACCTTATCCCTCCGAAGCACACGCATTTGCTCGAGTTTTGCCTTCATCCATCCAGCAGGCACACAAAGCAGAAGAAACCGATGCGAAACACACCAAATAAGGAACTCCCACCTCCGTCCGTAGTCGAACTACAGACGGCACACACAGTCCCACATTCGTTCCATATCTCGATAAGCGGCTGCGCGCGGTAGCTTCTTGATTTCAACCTACATATTCTCGGACTCGGGATCAACTCATAGAAACGCTCATAGTCCCTCTACCGCAGGCAGTTCGATACGTATATCGTATGCCTCATTTCAACAACAACTCACGACCCATGACTAAGATTGATCTGCAGTCCCCCCCACAACCCCATGCAAATGCTCGCGTCGGAACGAAAATAGCTCCCATCGCGCATGAAACAAACCCAGCATCGCCGTCAGGAAGGGTCTAAAATAAAAAAGTGTATTCCGCATACCTCCGTTTCCCACCATCCCCCGGCCATTGGCTGTGATGACCTCGGATCAACCAAGAAGAAATCTTATCCTTGAAGAATCTCAAATTCCGCTCCACCCTTCTCCGGCTTCCAGGGGTGCTTTTTTACAGCCAACCGCACACCGACCAAAACCACAAACGACGCCACAAACCATTTCACCCGATCGACTCGGTCGCGAGCTCTACGGGTACGGCGGTCTGCGTGCAAGGCGGAAGAAGGCCAACCAACAAATAAAAAAAAAACAGCAAGCGACTTAGCCTAATGGCAAGGCTTGTCTGAAGCAAACTGCACAACATTGACTCCAGCCCGGCCGAAGGAAGAGTGTTAATTGAAAACAGGTTCTTCCTGAACTGCTCTGCCAAAGTGCGAGAGGAGCAACTGTGTGTTATTTTTTGTCTTCTTTTTGTTGGCGAAATAAAATCGACAACAAAAACGGTGCAGGCGCTCGGGATAATTTGTGCTAAGCGAAAAATGCATCTGAGTGGAGCTGTCTGGAGCTTGCTGGTATCTTGACAATGAAGCAGCAGCATCAGCAGCAAGCATTATAAAAAGGCCCACATTCAGAAATGCGGCAGCACAACGTATGGACATAACAAAATATGTTCCAAACTATAATGATGCAATTAATCCATCACGGGAGGGCGAACATATCCTCAAGCGTCTTGAAAGACCTAAAGAGGAAGAGATAGTAAACCGTAGGATTCTCATACGTTGGATGCGAACTCAAAATATGTGTTAGGGCAATAAATGCCTCATAAATCGGTATAGGAATGTATTTTTTCCAATGCTGGCAAAGAATAACGTGCATTTCGAAAAAGTTCTTCCCAACTTTCTGCACGATAGGAAGACATGTTTGAAGAATAAGATTGTTGTGCATTGTAAAAAACAAAAAAGCGCAATTAATCACCTGAAACAGGCGCACTTTAAGCCTGTAAGCCAAATTCTATTAAAAAACCAGCGGCACGATGTAAAGAGCCAAATTCAAAAAACCACCATCAAATTGTGACATGAAAATGATGATCAAGAAGGGTATTTTGTTCGTTATCTAAGCAGAAAACAGCTTTGCCGACCACTGACCCGGAAGATTGATAGCAAGAGATGTTTGCAAATCTTAACCCCAACTCCAGGATACGGGATCTGTTTGCAACTGCACCGAACGAGTGCGCTTAAGCAACCTGACTTCGCGGAATTTCGCGAGCCGGGCAACCGCATACCAGTGGTGACGCCATGCGCACAAAGCTTCAATAAGCTCTCCTCTAAAACCATCCTCGAGTTTGTCTAAGCCTTCCTCCAGAGTGGACCTCGCCCGAACACGCGTCCCGGCGGGGTTGGGAAACGGTTACCCACCCGTTCCTTATCTTCGCCAGCGCGCACAGCATACGCCTCTTATCGTGACCGTCGTGCGCGATACGGTCCGATGCGTCCCGCGCCCGCGTTGCGTTACATCATGCACAAAAATATGCACCCACAGCCCACAGCGCCGGGCCCGAACTCCTCTTATCAAGAACCACCTTGTCGTCAGAGGCCGCAGCACTACTCGGGCACGCTACAATCTGTGGTATTTTCTAATCAAGATCGTAAGACCCATTCACCCGAACAGATGGGCGAGAGCGGTAAGGAAGGGCGGTGTGTCAGCCAATTGGATCACCTCGGTAAAAGACGATCGGCCTCTGCCGGATACATTGTAGCGCACAGTAGTGCCTCCCGCGGGGCTAAATGATACTCCAAACTCAATGCAACAGGTGTGTGTGTATGTCCACATCTGAAAGGGGAGGCTTGAGGTACAATGTTTCTGATAACCTTTTTCTTTCCTCTCCACCCCACTCTTACAAACAGATTCTTATTCTACGCAACGCTCCGGAATGTACTGCGCAGACCTGTACACACGAAAAGTAGTGCTCCCAATCCGATTCTAGCCTGCATTTCGAGCAACACTCGTGGCACCGAACAGCCGGGCACCCGGATCGGTCCCTGAAGGCGACCCACTTCAGCGATCCCAAAGTGCTGGCTGCGTTTGTCAACAGCGAGAGTGTGTACTCTGTTTGCTCTTTTTCCGAGTGGCGCGACCGACACGCACTCCATGTGCGGACCAACTTATGCCGTACGCCCCACACACACACTTACCTCGCTCTCCACGATGGACGGCTGTTTGCTGGCTGCATCCGTACCGCTGGCGGCTAGAAGTAGCAGCAGCAGCAGTGCCGACGCCGCCGCTACCCTGCACCTTACGGCCGCCATTGCCGAGGCGGCGATGCGATCACTTCCGCTTGGCGCGTTTGGTTCGCAACGAGATCAGCCAATGGTGCCGGTCCTACTCCGGAAATGCGGGACTCGAGGAGGAAGAGCAGTGCACGCACCGCCAACCACTAAGCGCTTGTCCTGTTTGATTTAGCCACCACAAACACACTCACACTACGTGCACACACTATCACCGCGCAAGATACACAACCGCACAAATCTATCACACTAACGCGGTCACTAAGAGATAAAGAAACGGGTGTTACAACAACAACAACAACAAAACCAAAAGGAAAATGTTTTTTGGGAGGTAAATGTTTCAACATGCGCTCGTTAGTATCGTATTCTGTTTTAGATTGTCTAGCACACGCCCAGACACACTTTCAACGAGCCCACCAGACGACTGACAGATACGTTTAACTCCAGTGCCTACTAGCATCAAGCATGGGAAGTTGCATCTTCCCCACCAAACTTTAAACCCCCCCGAAAGAAGGAAGCATTGCGTCACTGAAAAGATCACAGGAACGATCGCTTGGGCAAAGTAGACGCCCAGCGTGGGCCTAAAGCACACCGAGAGCAAAACAGCGAGGGGAGTGAAAGAAAAGGCCACGACCCCTTAAGGTAAATATTAGCAAACGCTCAAACAATGCAACACACCAAACTAGATGACGAACGATAGCGCGGACGACGCGATACAGTGCGGCCTATACACACCAACGTCTTTTTTATCGCGCGCGCGACCGCTCGCTCGCCTATGTGTAGCCCCCGTGTGGTCTCCTCGTTATTTCGTGCCCGTTCTCCATCGCCAACTGTTAGAAACTATGTGTTGCTTATGTTTCTTCTTCTTCTCTATTCATTTTTTTCCCTTTCTTTTTCAGCCCTGCACGCGCTATTCCGCTCTTCTTACACCTCTCACAGCCCAGTCGAGGAGATGAGATGCCGGGGCCCGAGTTCGTTCGATCTATGCCGATAAGAAGCAGGGGGGAGCATACGAATTGATTTCAGATTCAGCGCGGGAACCCGCTCGATACCGTGTGTCTATGTGTGTGTGTGTGTGTGTGGTTTTTTTATTATTACCGGCTTCCAACAGAGGGCTCGCACACGAAAAAAGGTTCACACTAACACACACACACACACACACACACACACATACCGCCCAACGTCTCACAACATAAGCTAAATAGAAGCGAGGCAACCGTGGGGCATGCATCTGTTGTCATCTAATTTTGGACTTGATCACAATTCCGTCTCGCTGGGCAGCCTGTTGTCGTGCGGCAGCGTAAGCAACGAAGCGATCACAAACACAACACACATTTCTACATCCGCTAACAAGATATTCCGATTCCGACAATGTTCCGCTGCACCAACGGCGGTCAAGCGACCGTGAACGCGCAAAAGTTCGGCAGCCCAACGCGGATGATGAAGTAAAAGGGCGTGATCATCGTAGTCCGTCACCCTCCCCGGATGGAACGTGCTGACGATTCAACTCCTTCGCCCTGCCGTGCGAACCCGATCTTGTTGCCCCCGCCGGGTTGGACAGTCAGATGGCTTGGCGGGCCTGTTTTCCGCTGACGAAGTGCGTCGATGCCGGGTGTCGGAAAACAGGGCAACCACACGTAGTCCAGAAAAAAACAAGACCGGTGAAGACGGCAGACCGGACGAGCCAGCAATTGGACACTGGCGGTGCACTAGCAGAGTCACCCGGTGACTGATACACCCGCGCACAGATACACGCACAGAAACGCACACTGACACACACACCCACCCGGCTCGAAGAAATCGGCTTCTTCCCCCCGGCACCGGCGTCGATCTATATAAAAATACACTGCCGCGCACGCACACACACACACACCCACCCACCCAGCACCACCTTACGCGAGCGTGTACAGCCAGACGCGCAGACTTCTTAAACCTACCCCCGGTCGGCGATTTGGTGGAGACGATGGGAAGAAGCGGTACCGTGCCGCAAAGGGCACCCCACCAAACACTCCACTGAGCAACACACTGAGACGGACACACAGGTAGTGTGTGCGCAGCGAGAGAGAGAGAGAGAGGAACAGGTGGCGAGGAATTGGAAGGAAGAAAGCACTGCCGAAAAGCCGAACCACACTGGCTGAGCCGCGGCCACGAACTGAGCCGCGATACGCAACCGTCGGGTGCGCGAAGCCGAAAACCTTGCGTATCGTATCGAGTCAGGCGAAACGAAAATGAACCATTCCCGCCTGATGATCACGTCACTAAGCTCCGTGACCTCGGAAGGCGTGAGTTTTATCCGGCCCGGCGTTTGGATGAACGCAATCCCCACTGTACCGCGGGCCGTTCGAGCGCAGCCTCACACGTGCTCATCTCAGAAGCTGTGGAGCTCATCTTGGCGATGGTGCTGCCGTGCGCTTTCACTGGCTTTGCCGTTCATCTCACGATGCGCTCTTCCTCCCCGCCGACATACCGACGAATCGTACCGGCCCAGATGATTGGTCCACACGTGGCCGGTCCCTACACCGGCGAGAAGGTGGAGTTCTGGGATAAGGCCCGAACCGCCGCACCCGATCAGAGGATATGCCCGACGCCAGGTGATAATGCTCCGCGTGAAGGCTAATGCGCCTACTCGTGCCTTTGGCGCCTCTCCACGTGGATTGTCATTTCTCCAGCAGTGTGTTCATTCCCGTGCCGGCACATGATACCGGTTGCATGCCGGCGGACTACAGCTGTTTTCTGTTCGGTCGTGTTCATTTCGAATTTTCGTTCATTTACTGTAACTGAGAAAAGCTCCGTTGATTTTGGAGCAAGCGCTGTATGTCCACGGTGGGAGCAGAAGCGTTGTGCTTTTGGTTCGGAATTTAGCTTCGGCACGTTCACCGCACAGATGGAGACACTTAGCTCGGTTGAATTTCAAATGTCAACGGCTTTACAACTGTTCACCTTTCTAACGACAATCAAGTAAGTAAAAGCATCGTTAAAGAGATTACAAATTCATATTTAATTGACAATGCCAAGTATGGTTTAAAAGACAATTGGACAACAGTAATACAGAATTATACTTTGTTTTGTTCAATTTAATCTTGTTTTTGTTTTTTTATAGAGACTTTCAGCCAATTGGCCTCATTCGCCACTTTTAATCGGTAGATTCATTCTAAGCTTAAAATATAGCATTCTTCTTTGCAAACCATTTATGTCTTGCAAATTACCTTATACCGGGTAGTCTCGGTTTACTTAAAGCTATTACCTGTTGAGTTTATTAAAAAAGTGTCTGTTACAAATGTGGTTTCCGTTAAAGTTCTTTATAAAGGTTAAGAATACGAAGGAATTTTAAAAGTTTACGCTGGCAATCGCTGTCTAATGAGAGGATGGTGCCGTGGCTGTGAATCCAATTTGCAGGTGATGCGTTCCGCAGTATTTTTTTAAACGTCAAACTCAAACATACGCAGTTTCATTTAGCTTCTTAAAGAAGATAATGAAAATAATTTAAAACATACAAACAAATTCATGTGATATTTATTTAAATTTTACTAAACGGTGATATTTTTTTTTGCATGATTTACTTATTCAATATTTAGTGCGTTCTGTTTAAAAAAGTCATTTTACCAATAAAAAATATGTAAAGTGCATATGAAATATTAATGTATTATTCAAAAACTAATGTTCTTGTGGATGTACATAATGTAAAGGTATAGATTTTGTAGGCCTCTTCTGCACAGTAATACCCTTCTAGTTGTAATAGACCAACCCTTTTTTTGGTTCTTATGTTTGAAATTTATCGTGGCATGAATCCATTCCACAAGGCATTCACTTTAACTACGATGAGTGAGGCCCGGGTCTATGTACATGTTACGGCAACATTTGCTAAATGGCAAAATTTCTGGATTTTTCTATATACAGTAGAACGTCGATTATCCGGGGACGGATTAACCGGCGGGCGGCTTAACCGTGCGCATAAATCTGACAGCTGTTCATACGTACGGCGAAAGTTTGCAGCGATAGTCAATTGGGTAACCAGTTTCTTGTGCAGCTCTGTAGTGTCTAGGGGTATTTTCGAAACTCATTTTTGTTCATGAACAGTTGTTAAACCTACAGTTATTGATTAAAATAATATTCTACTAACGATTAATCGATTGATTCTAGGTGAATTAATAATAAAACTAGTGAATTTCATATGTTTTATATGCGTTTGACATTTCTTGGACCATTATCCGTGCAAATCGATTAACCGGCAACCGTCCGGTCCCGAGCTGCCCGGATAATCGACGCTCTACTATATTACAAAAACTGTGCACGTATTTGCGCATAACAGCATTTTAAATTTGAGTTGAAATTATTATTTATCAATTTTGGTATACAAAAAAGTCCAAAAATGTTCCTGTAACAAATAAACATGAAACTATTTGATTTGTATCTCTTGCAACAAATATGTTCCAGCAACATGAATTTAAACAGTTCGTTCATACGATTATGCAACAAATGTTCCCGCAACGTTTTCATAGACCCGGGTCTAAGTAATACCTTTCATGACCAATCCAGCTCCGATTTCGTTGCCTGTTGTTTGGCTGATGCATAGCTTTTCGGATTTGTGCAATCTAAATGTATCTAGCAGGATGCTGACTGTTAGTGTCATCTCGTTTTGTGCCATTCAAATGATCGACGAGTACATCGCACCCAACGCAAAAAAGTCCTTTGATTGGTTATTAATCAGAACGCCATATTTTTGTGGAGTAGTATTAAGTCAAACTTTCACTCATAAGTTGGGTCGTTTCGAAGGTTTCTTCGAATTCCGGCATGGGTTTCTTTTCTACAACATATTGTCAGCTGCTGTGAACATTTTTTATTCGAATTTGAGCTGAAGGTGTTTCTTTGGATACGGTATGGGTAGTTTTTTTGGAACTAATCAATATTGTTCGCTGAAACAGCAATATCTGGTGTGTGCTCACATTACGGTTAAAGAGAATGAGCACATTTCGCTTGTATTTTAATAAGGATTACTGGTAGTTTTAAACACCCAGAGAGTTAATGCTGAGGATTGATATATCTCCGCTCCATTTTTCCAATCGGAGAAAAACAACGAAACCATCAGTACAAATCATTTGACCCAGCATCTTATTCCTTGTCCCTTAGCATAACATCTCAGAACTGGTCAATTCTTGTTCCGGGCACATCTTTGCCAGGCATTATCGGTACATAAGTATCAAATCAAGAAATTGGAGAGACCGATAGAAGATCGTTCCATGGCTATCATTGTCTAGCCCTGTGCTTCCAATGACACCTTCCTGGGTGATTCAGATACTATTGCTCAAATTATTGCTCATTAGTCTACCTTTTAGATGCTTATGCGGTCCTATATATACAAGTTAAGTTACTGATCAATTGATATAACTGTTGCATGTCATGAGCATATTTGACACATTACAATCTAAAAATAGCATAATTACATGATATTTGGCCTTCTGCTTACATGAGAAATTCGGATAAAAACCCAAAATCCTGGTAAAATTAATAAACGCAATATAAAATTGAAATGAGGTTACAAAATATGTATTTTTATACTTCGCATCTTTTTTTATTGTTGTTATTGCTTTTTTCGTAATTGATCCAAAATCCAAAAAATATAAATCAATACCTGAAACAAATAATTCATTATCTAAAGATCTTATGTATCTTGTGCGTCAATAGATTGACCAGAAATTCCTCATTTTTTTAAACATTATATTAATTTTTGTTTGTTATTTGTATGTTTAACATATTGACTTATCTTTTTCATAAAAATAATAATTTGCTCATATTTAGGAGTATGCAAGAATATGTATACTTTAGCGTTTATTATCAACAATGATTGATCATAGCTCCGATCTGAAAGATTATATAAAATATATTAACAATTAATTGATTAATGGAGGACAGTGTAATTCTAATATTATTATACACACGTGAATGGAAAGAGATTGAGCCGATCTTATCAAAAATTGATCACTGAGTAAGTGGAATTTCAAAAATTAGTTGAATATACCGAACACACCGAGTAACAAATTGTAAGGAAACGTACAATAGCTGTCGCCTTGCTACAATTTTGTGTTTCTCCTTTCATATTAACTGAAGGTTTTCCGTAGCGACCATAAAAACAATTTACCAGCTTCATATGAATCCTAACCGCTCGTGTCAAAGTTGTTTACCCTCTGTTTCTCAAACAAATCTCTTTATTCTGTTTCCTATTTCTGCCACCACCGCGATTCTGCGGAATTTTCGTTTTGTGCCTTCCTTCAGTGGACAGCATTGGCGGTTTCGGTTGGCCTTGCCTCTTTTAAATCTTCACGCGACAAGATGGAAAGCTTTGTCGAATCCCACCCATCCCGTACATCACTCGTGGGCTTCGTTGGCGGAACACTGAAGAAGAAACTTTCCGAACTCACGCTCCAGGAATCCCTGCAAGGCCCGTTTTGTCGCAGGAAATGTCATAAAACTCCCTCCATCCCTCTGGCCCTAAAAATGGAAAGGCCCTGACGGTTCCGAACGATGCAGACTGCTACCGAACCGAACATACACTTTCAACGGATGCCATTATGCCCATGGCTCGCGTGAGTATCTGGTCACCTTGCACCGATTCCCAACCCCGAACCGTAAGCCCAGCCCACCAACCTACCAACACCACTCTCGGTGCCGAAGTTGTTTTGTTTTCCGCTTCATCTTGATTGCAGTTCCGGCCGCTTTATACGCGCCGGTTCTTCAACCGGAAGCCTTCGTGCTGCGATAGGAAACAATCGAGCAGCGCAGGGAAAGGTGTAGCATGTGTGGAAGTGCGCCAGAGAACTTCGGGCGTACGCGTTTTGGAAAGTTTGGCACTCTCGGGGCGGCACGTGACACGGTGGTAAGTTGGGTTGGGCAAGTTGGGTAGAATTTTGTCGCTTTGTCTCACGAACCTTGTTCAACGCATTACACGTGACTGCTTGACGAGTGTGACGATAGTGGAAAACGGTACACGATGGGTTCCGCACAGCCTTCCCGCAGGGGTTCCATAGTATTACAGAACGGAAATGTATGCGAGAACACTAGAGCGCTTAATACGTCTGCGTTCGTCACATTGCAACAACTTGTTTGCCATTCGTCTGTAAATTCAGTTTCAATTTCTCGTTTTAAGTCGTTGGGATGAGTTAAGCCAGTGTTGAAGTGTGTGTGTATGGTTTGTTTTCATAGCATCAATTACGATCAGTTAAGCTTGTGAAAGCTATTTCTTGGTTTCGTACATTGGATAGAGGCATGTAAGATAACGCATTTCTTAAGGAGCCGATCGATATCGATTGAGTTTGTTAGATAATAGTGTTATGGATGATAATGTTGTCAAAGCTCCACCTAGGCTTGCATAACTCAACGCAACTCTCGTTAGACTTATTTATGGATGGATTCATAACCCCATAGTCTCGTTTGCTTCCAGACCAGATCCAGATTTGTTCAAGTTGTGAACTCAAAAAAGATGTGTAACAGGAAAGAATTTAGAGTACGAACATAGAGCTGCAAGGACTTAGAAAATGTATAGACCAATGTGAAAGATTTGTTGTATTAAATAAATTTTCGCTCTATTTCAATTTGTAAATTTTGAATGTAAATTTGATTATGGGTTTGATACTATCATTTGATTTTATTTATCATGCATAACACTATTATCAAATAATAGTATCATCAATTACTATTATCAAATAATAGACTCCAAATAAACATCAAATAATACTACTACTCAGACACTATATAGACGCTATAGCTTTTTCACTAATGTTGATGCACTTGTTTTATTATTTGACAAATTTGCTCCATATGTATATGCTCATTTTTGTCCATACAAGACTGTTACATTACTTTCTAGGGTGAATTTTATTCCTATTTTTTCTCACAAAGATACAAAGCAAAACTTCCCCTTAATAAAAGGTTTTTTATTCATTTATATTTCATTACATGTTACAGAGATACATAAAGATATTCACAAATACACTGGGAACTAGAAGGACCGTATCAGTGACAAGCTGCATGGCTCAGTGACTCGGCTTATAACATCCTTTTATCGTTTATGAGAACGTGCCTAGCTGCAGGTAGGTATCTCTTGCCTTCTGTGATGTGATGTAGTCCATGTTATAAGTTATCTTGAATTTAAGTATATAAGGAACAGATCGTCAGCAAAGCTGTTCGCTCGAATTTTAACTGTGCAAAGAAAACTAAAAATAATCCGCTTCAGCATTCTCAACAAATATTTGCTAGTAAATCATTCCATACATTTATTTTTGTTGTTTATTTTTATTTAAGCTTTTTTTGTCAAGAGAATACTAATACTAGAGCGAATATTCTCTAGATACTGCATACGATTTGAATGTACATGACTTTAAAAGCCAACAAATCATTGATTAATGATTAACATTGGGTGCGTTTCGAACATTTATACGTCGTTAAATGTGTTTAGTCAATTCCACTGCCATAATGTCAGGTTCATGTAGATCACCTACAGCATTTAGTAAACGGCTCAATAGTAAAGCGATACGGGGGTGAATCGAGGAAAATAGCACATAACAGCACAGGATACTTCCGTTGAGTAACACGGTAATAAATACCAATATTGCATGTGTTGTGTCCGAGCAAATGAGATAATACACAGTATTGAAGTATTACACGGCACAAACAGAACGTTTTATATTTACAGATAAAACAATATACAAATCACAGTAAAACGGGCCGCGTGCCCTGCCGAGAGCTCCTGCTCTATCGGCTGTTCCACACACTCTGATCGTGCGGTGCTTATGGATGCGCCGGAGTGTGCGTGCGCACACTGGCATCCTCCCTGGGACTCCACCATCGACAGGACGACTGTCGCGGCGAGAACAGGGGTCGCCTATCATCCAAAACATCTCCCCTTTTTAATTTATCCGGAGGGGTCCTGCCAACGCGGGATATTCCATTGGGGAATATCGGCGTGGCGACACCCTCCGGCCAAATTTACGTGCGTTGCGGGGTGTCCAGAGATGTGTGGGTGGCGACGGTGCTTGATGGTCCCATCGGCTTCCATCGATGATACGGTGCGGTGGAAGGTGGTGGCGCGTAACATCGCCTGACGAAACTGGTACTCTAGGCGGCATATGATTCGCTTGATGGGAT
The DNA here is from genome assembly GCF_943734685.1 of Anopheles coluzzii. Taxonomy (NCBI): domain Eukaryota; kingdom Metazoa; phylum Arthropoda; class Insecta; order Diptera; family Culicidae; genus Anopheles; species Anopheles coluzzii. The sequence goes on along the minus strand of NC_064670.1, from coordinate 40,444,072 downwards.
CTGCAGCGATGGCGAAACGTAGCTGTCCAAATGTAAGCTGCAGCGTTAGCGAAATGCAGATTACAGCTGTCCCTGATAGAAGAACTGCAGCGGCGAACTAATTGCGTCCGTGCCGAGGGGGAGCTGCAGTCGGCGACCGTGATGTCGCTGTACCCGGGTTTGAAGCAGCGGCAGAACTCGATTCTGCTGGATAGGAAACTGCAGCAGGCTGAATACGAGGCTGCAGTGGGCGTCTTTGACGACGCTGATGTGGGGCTGCAGCAGCGGCGGAATGAGATCACGCCGGACTGGAGGCTGCAACGGGCGACTTTGACGTCGCTTACACGGGGCTGCAGTAGCGGCGGAAAGTGATCGCGCCGGAGTAGAAGCTACAGCCTGCGTGGAGAGTGTGTGTGTAACTGCTGCCGAAACGGTCCCCGTGATGGGACGGCAGTCGGAACGTCGGTTGTTGGGACGGCACCGGCCCGAAATTCCACGGCGTTGTTTTTGCACTTGCGATCGCGATGGCGTCTCCCTTGGATGATGCAGCAGCACACAGTTTCCAATCGCGATGGCGGTCGTGGGTTCTTTTTGCTGAGATCCCCCCCTACGCGAGGAGGATCCCATCCTCGTCGCCACTGTTGTGTCCGAGCAAATGAGATAATACACAGTATTGAAGTATTACACGGCACAAACAGAACGTTTTATATTTACAGATAAAACAATATACAAATCACAGTAAAACGGGCCGCCTGCCCTGCCGAGAGCTCCTGCTCTATCGGCTGTTCCACACACTCTGATCGTGCGGTGCTTATGGATGCGCCGGAGTGTGCGTGCGCACTCTGGCATCCTCCCTGGGACTCCACCATCGACAGGACGACTGTCGCGGTGAGAACAGGGGTCGCCTATCATCCACAACAGCATGTTTTATCTATTCGACGAAGTGTGGAAGCCCAGGCAGCAACCACCTGGTGTTGTAATTAAGATGCTGATTTCAGTCACGGAGTGCGAAGCGTGTTGCCTTTCCGTTGAATGAAGTCTATAGCCTCGCAAGAGCTCGAGTAGATGCGGACCATCACAAGCAATACTATCTTACTCCATCAAAGATCTAACAAGTGCACAGCACTATGTCTCACAAAATTCGCCGGTCACGTTACTCACCAGACCTAGCAGACGGGTGCAGCTTAGCATTTGGTTCAAAATCAGCAGAATTTCATTATGTTATGTTAAAAAGTGTTAAATTTTAATAATGTTCACACTTATTTAGAAAAAAAAATCACTCTGTTTGTAGCATATATCGCAATCAGAGATTTTAAAATGAAAGTTTTTAAATATACTAGTTTGTAATATACAAAAATTGACAAATTTTCCATCCTTGAAAAGAAGAAGAAGAACTACATCAGTGATTTGCTGCTTGTAAATTTATAAAAGACACAAACACATTTCTTACGCCAAGTGCTCTATTTGATCGACCACTACCCTCTATTGTAAAGACTAACTGATCTGATTACGAGAAAAAATTAAATCCACGTCCACATGATATGCTTGTATAGGCCGGCATCAGTGCGTAGATCCCAACATCCAAAATGTGACTACTAAATATGCTTCTTTACGAGATTTTTTGAAAATATTTGAAAACATGTCACCAAATGAAACACGCAATAGTAGAATTACTAGTCTTAAATGACTCTTTTCTACGTAGATCCACCGTTACACACAATGCCCGAATGCAGCCAAAATACCGTACGCTACAATGTAATATTCCATAAAGTTCTTATCTCAACCACTCCTTTCCCGTAAAACCGTGTTTGTGAAGCTTGTGTTTTTAACGCAGGAGCGATAAAAAATAACATCTTGAAGCATACCCCCACGCGCTTCCTTTCAATATTGACAGTTCCCCAAAATGTGTATGTTTCCACCGGCGTAACCTGAACTTCTGTGCGCCCGGTCCATTTCGGTAAGCCATCAAACCACCTGCTGAGTTGTACTGCAACATGTATTGCGTTTCTTTTTCCTCTTTTGGCGATTTTTTGTTTTTCTTTTAATAACAACGTTTCTCACAACGTCCAACGGGTGGCTTGCGTAATGCCGCGCGTCCTCGGCACTCGGCCTGGCAAAAAAAGCTAGCTTGCTGAGCGGGGGAGAAAAAAAGTGTAATGCCGACGGAAACTCTCGCCTGCCATTCCCGCTATAATGGCAAATTAAATGACCATAAAACAATTCGAAGCTTGTCAGCAACAGGAGGCCGTCACTACACCGACGCATGCCAGCGCAGCGTTTCGTGCACATTTATTAGACCGTTTGCCACTCGTTGAACTTCGGGCATTAGGGGGTGCGGGTACCCTGCCTCAAAAATGTTGCCCCTCCACGGCATGGGCGAACCCTGGAACTGTGCAAACTCGTGTCGCTGTTTGGTTAGCGAAAAGTTATCGTTTGCAGGAGAGCGTAAAAAAACGTAACCCAAAGAAAACGCTACCAAACAAGCACACACACATACACACACACACACGTACAGGACTTTGGACTGCAACTAGCCTTTCCTTAACCACCCTGTAGCTCCCCCATGCGAGGGTCCATAATCGGAACGGATAAATGACAGCTCGTTGAAGTGGAAATCGTTCTCTCGGTAAACATCTCAATCACCCTCACCCACCCAGCAGGAGCATACGATGGTCAATGTTTGTTTAAAATGGCATTATACTCGCCTACGCTCTCCCTCCCACCGCCCCCCCCCCCCCATCCCACAAAAAATGACGAATCCATGCGGTATGGGCGGAGCTGACGATTAGCCACACGTCATGTTGATCGATCATGTGCAAAAAATGTTAATTATTGCGATAGACACGCTTCGGGGCGCTTTCCAATTACACTGATTGCAAAACCATCCGCAGCACTCTGCACTGGATGGGGAGTAAAATTATCCAAAGGTTGCTTGGATGCTGGCGCCCCCAGGGTGTGCCCTTTTGCCGACGCATATCATCCCGCTCACGTGTTTCCAAAGCTACTGATTAAGAGCGGGGATGAAGGAGAGGAGTGGAATTTCAGAGAACGATTTAGTTCGAGTTTGACTACCGATGATTGTTGGAATTGACTGTCTCTCTCTCTCTCTCGTCCTCTCTCGCTCTAAATATGCCTTTCACACATCAGCTATTTTTCCTCCGAAACACTCCCTACTGGGTAAGCGAAAAAGTTGCCCGTGCTAAACTAATGCCTTCCTGGCTTCCCTAAATAGTGGCACACACACAAACACGCACATTTGCAGGCCGGTACACTTTCGTCACAGTTGGGCGACAGTCATTAGCAATCGCTTAATCATGCTATTTAAACTTGGAAAGGTTAGGTGTCATGCGGTATCCAATCAAATGTTTCTCCGATTAACACTATAAATGTCTGTGGCATATTATAACACTATAAACGCTTCCAAAATCAATCCAAATCCGGACCTGGTTAGGGTGTTACACAGGAAAACGAAGTCGATGTTAAGCCTATAACTTGCAGCATCATACGAAATGGAAGTATGTCTTTTAGTAATATGTACGACTACGAACTGAAGCAATAATACTCCAATCAGATAAGCTGGATTTATTTTTCCCCTTGTAGTTTCGTCAACAACTATCAGAGGGTTCCTCTTTTTGTGAGTTTCTGGTTAGTTTTAACTGTCCGCAGACTGCTCATATGCAATACGATATCTTCACATCATAACATACATGGGAAGGACGTTCTCAGACGCTTGACTGTTCACAGGGTGTCCTTCAATGACCCAGGCATAAAGGCAAAGTTGAACATTCGAAGAATGGTCATATTGTCCTTAAGCCAATGACTTTTACTGTCCCTTTGAGGATGTTTGAATGTGAAAAGCAATATAAACAAACTATTTCACTTTAAGTCTCGTGCGGAAACTCTTTGTGTGTGTAAACAATTGGAATCTTTCTTTTGAATTGGGCAAACATTCGGTAAGGACAGCGCACAATGGCTTCGAAACAGCTTTTTGGTATCATCTATCAGGGAATGTGTATGGCTTTTATACTCCACAGTAGGATGTGTGTATCTAGGTTTGTCTGCTAATCTTGTGCCTATCGATAAATATATAACCAATGTATGTATCGATCAATGATTGTATCAATCATGTATCCTCCTGCAATACAATCCTAGGAGACGTACCGGAATGCACGGGAGACCCTCTATCACTAACAATAACACACATAGGACTATTGGACGCAACGAATATTGATGGGAGTGTTTAAAGTCTTTTGAACTCAAATGATCACGTTCTCGATCACTGTTGCTATCTTGTTTTGGTCCGCCTAGTACTCATCTTATCACAAATTTTGAACTACATACATAAGAAAGAAGTACAGATAACTGAACCTACAGTAATTCAAAATATTACCTACCTCGGATCAAAGGTCAGCGCCGATAACAGCATGGAAGCTGAGTTACGCTCTAGAATGCTGGTTAACAATCGGTCTTAGGCCCTATTGTATAGCCTAAAGCAGTATCTCGCCTGAAAGAATGTGTTATGATAGTCGAATGTAGAAATCTTCTTCTTTCTGGCGTAACGTCTTACGCAAATTAGCAGGCTTCGAGAATTAATTCAGTATCAAGCAGCCGTATAGTCAATCCTTGTTACGGGAGGATGGTCCATCTGACGCTTGAACCCCAGACAAGCCATGTTATTACTCGTACGAGTTCACGACTTTACTACGAGATCGTCGCTCTAGGACCAAGTCTGGGAATTATCTGGGAAATATTCTAGGAATCTAGGAATACACAGTTCATTTATAGTACGCTTCTGGAACATGGCTACTGTTCAAATACTGGACGATATGATTACTGTTCGCATTCAAGAAGAAGATGCTCAAAAGGATTATTGGCCCCGTGTCCGTTCTTACTGTCGTGCAACGTAACTAGTTCTCCAGATTCCAGTGGGCTGACCATGTTATAAGCATAGAATTTGAAGACCCAACCCGTAAAATTCTTTTTAGGTCGTTCTCAAGGATAGACGGAACCCAAGTTGAGGTGGCAAGATAGCGTGGAGGTGCCTGCTATTGAGGGATAACGGTATAAAAACGCTAGTCGCGAGCGATTCGGATACCGTGAGCAATTTCGGACAATCCAGCAACAGGCTAAAATCTGCAAAGCGGCTATCGCTCCGGAAAAGTAAGTAAGTAGGTACTCAACTAGTTTGTACTCTTTTTTTGCAATGTTTTACACTTTGACCTACAATAGGTATTTGATATTTTCAGATCAACATTCAATTCAGTGAGTAACTATACATAATATGTTTTGTATTCAAAATGTGAAAAAATAGCTTTTTATGTGATATACAACTTTATAAAACTATTGTTTTCCATATCTTTTCTATCGAAAACTTCTCACTGTTAAACTTAAGCTATTATAAAACATAATCCAAATGTTAGAATATTGTGGAAAGAATTCCATTCCATTCCACAGTTCTTAATATAAGCATCTCCAACAACTTTCCTTCACCAAAATGTGTCTCACAAATTGCATCCCTTTAGTTGCTGAATTAACTATCGAGACCTGTTCGCTACCAGGTTCGCCGAATTTCTCGCTTTCCGTTCAATTACCCGCACTAACTCTATACCAGCACAATTGCCAGAACGATTCTGCCGCACCACTCAATCGCATACCTCCCAGCCCGTGTGGTCTCGTACCATTTTTTTTATACCCCATGGTGGATAATTTTTCCATCATCAAAAGGACATGAGGACACATTCTTTCTTCGGTCGCGCCGTGCACCGAAATACCGTGGCAAACCGCCGCGTGTGTATAACATTTTATCATTCAACCGCGCGCCCGCCTTCAAATCAGCATTGTTCGCGGCCGTAACGGAACGGAACTGAGACCCCGAAATCCAAACACCCACAGGAAAAATGGTTGCAGCAGCAGCAGCCTCCAAATACCCCGTCACTCGCCCGGTGGTACGGTTGGGTGAACCGAAAGAAAGCCATCCATTCACCCGCGTGGTGTGGTACCCCCGGGGTAGCTTAATAGCGCGCCGGCATAGTAAAAACGCTGTCATTATGTGCCGTACGTCAAATTGATTTTAATAATTGATGCACGATGCCATTCCATTCTTCCGCTTCGCTAACCAAGTCTGACCCGCCAAGTCACCAACCCCCGGCGAAGGAGCGGATTTCTCCAGCCCTCCCGTGTCCCCGTGTACGGAAGAAGTAACAGCATTTCGCGAGTCGGCGCTTAATTCATCATCCAGCTGCAAAGGTACGCCGCTTCACGCGCCACAACTATCCAACACGGCCGCACCAGGCCACAGCGCTCTTGGCCTTCTCCTCCTTCTTGGCTAGTTATTTCTGGCCCTGGCACGACGTAACGTGGTATCGTGGAAGAGCCGTTTCCGTTTCTGCCTCCTGCCTGCCGTCGTACCGAGAACGAGAACATTATTTACCTCATCATTGATTAACCATTACCGCCGGTTGTACCGGTGGCCGGTAATCTGTTACCGCACAGCGGCAAACGATCTGCGCGCCGAAGCACTTGTAAACGGATTGCTATTGCCACAATTATGACACTCGATCCACCGCGCGAAATAGCTCTCCCAAAAGGGTGTATGGCACCAGAAGGTACTACTCAAATCGAACGTGATGCAACCCGAAGGGAGAGAAGGGTTCAAGTTACCTCAACCGGATACTCATCCTACCAAAGCACGCCGATGCCCGTAACCAGTGCACACGGCCGACCCGTAGCGTCCCGTGCAACATGCGTACCGACCGGTGTCCTTTCACTCTATTGACATGCTCGAAACTTTTCCAATATCCAACTGCGGCCCATTCGCAGCTGCTCGCCCTTGTCCGCTATCTTTCCTTCCACTCTCGTGCGTTTCATCAGCTCCCGCAACACCCAAACTCCACGCGATCTAGCAACAGCGTAGCCGTCGTCGTCGTCGTCTGGTACCCGCCGGCAAACTATACTGGCCCATTGTTAAAAGCTAAAAGATTTCCAGTTTCCATTCTACTCGCCTGCATCCCCGTGCGCCTCTCCCTCTCCCCCCCCCCCCCCTTCATCACACTGACTGAATCCGCCCGTTCCCTTCTTTCCGCCCCACGATGGTTCGCATCGGAGAAAGGTCAGTTCAAGAAACACTTCAAACACGCAATATAAGGAAAAGAAAAGCTGCTGTGTACTCCACTAGACCGAATTCCCACCGGCCCTTCCTCTTCCCTCCCCTCCTCTTCTAAGCATTCAATTCTACTTCTCGCCACCTTACGAGGTACGGTTCAGGCGTGCTTTAGCTTTTTTTTCTATCCCACTGTCCTTCCCACTGCTCGGTTGCTCCCGTCACAATCCAGGACCGAGCGACGGGAAGCGACGTAACGAAGGGCAACATTATAATGTTACAGCGGCTTGAAACAATTTTTTTTCCTTCACTACCAGCTCTTCCTTGCGCGATGACGGATGAATAAAAGTCGGTTTCGGCCGCAGGGCCATACGGGAACACACAGCACAGCAGACGCGGGGGGAATGTCAGGAATGAAACGGACATACATCCCGCGGCCCCGGGAGCGATTTTCCAAACGCACTGACTCACACACTGCGGAGGAGAGAACCAGTCCAGCAAAACGGTAAATAAAAGAAAGAAGATTATCAAATGAAAGAAAGCAAGCAAGCAAGCAAAAAAAGGGAAGCGAACTGCACGGAAGAAAAGGATCCATCCTTCAAGGACCATTGTAGTCGGCGGTTGAATGCAAATGACACAACTGTTCAAGTGTATATGTCATAATCAAGCGTCCCAGCGTTTGCGCGAGGTGGTGGGGCAGCAGGATGCAGGTTGGCCCGCTCGGTACCTCGGCCACCGCGAGTGTCCGGTCCGGAAAGTGGTATCGAATATTTGCTCCTCCGCCCGGTTGTGCGGGTAAAGGGGAGGGGGGAAGGAAATAAGCTTCAGCACAAACTTGTTTTGCAAATAATCGCCGGGTGCAGGTGGGTGCAGGCGTGAAGGATCGGTCGGGCATCTTTTGGATTCACCTTGCCGTGTCCAAACGCGGTGACCAAACAATCCGCATCATTCCGGTTAAATTATGTGCGCCTGTGTTGGCCAGCGTTACGAACGACCAGGGAGCGTCGTAATGATCCGCTCATGATGATGACGATGGCCTCCTCCAAAAAAAAATAGGTGCGCGGGGCGCATTATAACGACCCCGGCAAAAAGGACTTTGCGCCGGCCGAATTCCTTTGGCCTGTGCTGGTCGGGGCGGAGGAGGGTTGCTTTTTTCAATGGACCAAAGAAAGCTTGTTGCCGTTTCCTCCCGGTGTGTGTCCAGCCCCGTGATGGGGCAAAAGACGCCTGACTGTGGACTTTGTCCCACCACCACTCTGTCACTGTCGCTTTCTTTTCGATTCTCCCCGCAAATTGGAGTGTGAATGTGAGTGGTAACAATTTGGTGCGGACGCACCGACCACCGCACAAAAAAGCGATGGTGAGGGCATTACAGTGGTACGGTGCCGCTTGTCAACGCTGTCGCCCAACGCTTGTTATGTAATCCGTCCATTCTCTCTTCTGCGACTATCACTTTTCCCATCAGCATCATCATCATCATCGTAATCATTGTCGCCGTCAGCTTCGTTCCATCGTCACATTGTGTTCGGAGTGCGTTGCGTGCGGGGGGGGGGGGGGGGGGCGCCCATCGCGCGGTGAGGAACCGGGCGTCTCCATTTCCGGTACGAAGATCCCGCCTTTTGAGAATCACTATTCGGGTGGCTAACAAAGCGTCCACTCTTTTTTATGTCACCCTCATTAATCTTTAATTGTTAACCTGTTACATTTGGCTGCAGTCCGGTGGTTGGTGGTTGGTCGGAGGATGATTATCACTACCGCCTGCTGGTGTAAATTGGCAGCGCAGCTGGTGGTGTGCAGAGCGCAAAGCGGCAAAGTAGGCAAATAATATGCGCCTAATAGGTAGGCAATTTGCACTGCATGCAGGGTATATTTATTGTGTTGATATTTCTTTCCGTTCAGTTGGTTCATGTGCAGTAAAGGAGTTAGTTTATCATACAAATTTAATTGCAGTCGCTTTTTTCGGTTTCTCTTCAATTTTAAGAAAACCATAAAATTTTGGAAAAATATTAAGCGCATTTTTTCTCATTTTTAGGAAACATCCTTTCCTCGTTACTTACATTTGTAAACCGGTATTAATTCGATGACTGAATGGAACGACCAAAAAAACCCTTCCTATACGCAGTACATGCAAACACAATCAATTTCCCAAAAAAAACTCGAACAAGCTGCTTTGCGGCATGCATGAATCCGTACGGGGCAGGAGCGGAGGAGATGAATTCATTCTATGCGAAATACATCTTGCCTCTTTTTTTCTCATCAATCACAATCTACATTGATTACCCTTCGGATGCGAATAGGATTACCGCTCAATTGTGAAAACCGACAAACGCGCCGTGGAAGGTCGCCGGATGGTAACCGACCGAGGATTCCCATTCTGATTCCTTTCGCTTCGCTCTGCCTCGCTACCTTTGACCGAGTTTTCTAAACTTATGGGCAATTTTGCTACGCTACGGCAAAGCGAAGAAACAAAAATATGCTACCCTACCAAAAAAAAGCTCGAACCGTTTGGCTGCAGGGTTATCGGGTTTCGGGCACAAACAACATTTGCTCGATTAAATTGCATTAACGATGGATGGGTTCAATGGGAAAAGTTTCTAAAGCGGCTGATGCCGTGGGTTGATCCGATGCTATACGCAGTATCCTTTTTTTTTTTTGTTGGTATAATGACTACAAATTAGATCAAGGATCAGTTGGAGCATTTTGTGGCATGGGGTTTGAGTGTTAAAACTCGTTTGATATTGAGTAGGTACAGAAATAAATTTGTAATATCGAAACAAAACTTGTGTCTAATTACTTTTTTACTGCTGCGGGTCTATCCGTTCTATCTATATTTTTAATTACCCATCTATTTTCTATTGGAGATCTATTTTTAATTACCTTTTTCTTCTACTTGGCGTTACGTCCTACGTGGATATGCCGGCCTATAAAGGCTTTCGAGACTTGTACTGTACCACGCAGCCGGAGAGTCAATCCTTGCTACGGGGGAACAGTCCATTCTAGACTTGAACCCACGACGGGCATGTTGTTAAGTCGTGCAAGTTGACGACTGTAACACGGGGCTGCTGTGACCGATTTTTGATTAAAAACTAGTCAAAAATCGATTATAAGGCTCAGGTGAAGAGGAACGTTTTAAAGTAGAGCAAGAGTGCGTTAAAGATGATAAAGATAAAGATAAAGATCAAACATTTTCTGGCAGAGTGTTTAAGGTATAATAATAAAATAGGATTCCAATCCTAAAAATTGATCAATAATATTGACAACTTATTAGCTAGCAATTAATAATATGGACAACAAAATTTTATACAATTGTACAAACACTCGTTTTAAATTATTATATTATTATGTTAAAAAGCCAAGAGATATCACCCATTAGGTTCAAAACGTTAATAGAACAAATAAAATATAAGCAAATACATATTTGCATTGGCAACTAGAAGCATTTATGTGGTCAGAGAAAAAAAATCATGCTAAAGGCTGCAAATCGTTTTCGATACTATGTTATATTGCTTTTTAATTAAAATATAGATAACATTGTTTTCGTATAGTATTAGTATAAAGCTACTGTGTAAAAGCGTTCCAGAGACTCGAATTATGGCGTAAATTAATTATCACACTTTTCTGTCAAAATATAGTTGATAAATAGTTATTTTTGATTAAATTTGGTGCTCTTATGCAATTAATTACTTATTTAATACAATTCGAGTAGAAAACTCGGCTATTTCTGACTTTGAAGGAGATTTCAAACTTTTAGCAAAAATGTAATTTATTTTGCATTTGACAATTGCTGGGGAACATTGTACTGATTTGACATATTAGTGTAACAAGGGGAAAGACTGTACACCAAAATACTATGTCGCACAACTGTTCATCTAATTGCGCTCTCTAAAGCTATGTTGTTTAAATTTTTGATCAATTTCATTTAAATAATGAGTACTAATTTATTTCCATTTTTTCATTAGGAGGAATGGTCCAAATTGCCGTGTTGCTTATTTATCTCAATGGTAATATATGAAAATAATCATGTTTGTATTTTTTTTTATTTGCAGTTACAATATTAATTGCTTACTTTTATATCTGTTCTTTTAACAGCAAAATAAAAGGAATATTAGAAAGAGTTTAAAAATACTTACGAAAAACAACTGAACGGAATCTAATATGAAAAAGATATCCAAAAATAGTAACGGATCGAATGTTAGGTTAGTAAACATTTTAAATCATGATTTTTGTAGCCTTGTAGAAATACATCAATTGACAACAGAAAAGAATATTCTCTTCAAAGAGCTGCGACCCATTATTATCAACATTTTGTTAAACATTGTACATTGAAAAATCAAGATAATCAAAATGGCTTCTACTTCTATTAATACTAATATTACAACAACAACAACAACAACAACTATTATTTCTACTACTAATACTACTACTACTACTACTACTAATACTACTACTACTACTACTACTACTACTACTACTACTACTACTACTACTACTACTACTACTACTACTACTACTACTACTACTACTACTACTACTACTACTACTACTACCAATACCATTAATCACATAAGATTGAAATATAAAAAACGTTCCTAATTCCATCTTAAAATTACCCTTTTTTATTGTCGCTGAAAATAACCAATTTAAATTAGAAGGGCATGATGCTAGAATTCTTATAATAATATGCCAGATTTGGTCGAAGAAGTGATTCCTAGTAACGAAAAAGCCGTCGGAAAGGAAAAGCAATGTCAATGTAAGCTTAAAAACTTAATGAATGGATTCCCATGCAACTGGTACGATAAGCTGTGTGTGTAGTGAATGAAATATTCACGATGTTATAGGCAAATTTTGTATTGTTCTGTATATTCAAGAAACAAATAGCAACTATCTACCTATCAAATCAAATGAAAACTCTAATTGCATCAATTCATCAGTCATTTCGGTCGGTTCATCCATCAGCCGTTTCGATATGTCTTGTCTTGTGTGCTGTGTATCGTTCATTCAGTTTACCTCCACCGCTATCGAAACGATGTAGTGTGGCCGCTACAATCCGTACGGTACCGATTACATTTCATCAGCTCGCACCACCATTGCGATGCAAATTGCATTCTATATATTTGTTTACGGTGGCAATGCAATAAATTACATTCACCGCTTCCGCTATTGATGAACGCGCGACCGGAACGTGCCTCTTGTGGTGAGCTCGTCATTCATTGCTCTCCTCCCCCCCCCCCCCTCCCTCTGCCTTGTGGACCGGTTAAAGCGCATTACAATAAGCGGCACCGTAAAGAGGCGCCCTTTCATCCTCGGGCTTTATGGGCCGGTTAGAAGCCGTCAGACCAACCGAATGATGAAACGCATTTTTGTTATGGAATTTTAATTACACCTTTATTCTGCTCTTTTCGATGAAACGGCAGTGTTGGAACAGTAAGGCTACTCCAACTCAATCAAACGTACGTTGATTTATGCGAGTTTTTTTTTAATTTATTTTTAAAATTACCGCTTGAATGTAAATTTTGTCTTAATGCATGAGATTTAATTTAAATCTCGCCTAGGGGAAAGGAGCAGCAATGTCTCTTTGCTAAATTTCGAACCCAAAATCCCGAAAGGATTAAAACCTTCGGCTTCATCCTTGAACGAACGTCCATAATCAACTTCCATCCTATCTAGCTGCTTCTTGAAATTGTTAAATCAACACAATCCATCCCACTTTTCCTTCCCTGTCCCAGAAACAAACAACCATCCACACGATCATCGCCGGTGCACAAGCAGATCGAATCGACAGAACCTTCGCCTTTCAAACACAGTTTGCCCCCTCGGGAGAATTTATTTAGCTATCCATGCATCTACTGTGAGCGCAGCGCAGCGCTTGAAGAGCAACACCCGAACACGATTGCCAGAATGTCTCGAAACTTTATAGGGAAAACTCGCTGATCTGTTTATTTGCGCAAGTGATTCGCGGGTGAACGCAAGCAGAGGGAGCGTTGGTACGGAAATGCCGATCAAACAGTATTATAGTTCAGCGTGGTAGAGCAGCCAAAGTGTAAGTGATAGCAAGCACTCTTGGCAAGCGAGCGTTGGGTGTTGGGCAGCCGTCCACAACTTTGCCGTGGGAGCTGCGGAAAACATGGCCGGAAATCTTACAAACAAACAAAACCCCACAAACCAACTTCTCCGCCCGCGCGACATGTGACCGCGACAGACAGACGTTGGCAGGCGCTTGGAGGGGAGGCGAATATGTTGCAGCATTTATAAACACCAACCAAATCCAAAGCCAGAAAGAAAGAAGCTCGATGTTTATGCTGATTACTAAAATTCGTTGGTATTCGCCCATTGTGTGAGCGTATGTTGCCCATGGCAACGTGCACACCTCATCGCACAAGGCGATTTTTGCTAATTCGTGGCCAACAAACACCAACGACAGCTGGCGCAACGATCTAGTAGCGAAAGTAAAAACAGCCCCGGCCAGACATGCCAGACATGCTGCAAGTAGGCTGTGAGTGGCGGTGGGCATGTTTTTGGAGGCAAAGTTTTTCCTTTATATTTTTCGCCGCTGAATAATTCATCTCCGTACATCGCTGCTTTGCGGGGAAACTTTTGTTCGAAAGCGAAAGTGCCTGTAAGTATTCCCGCTTCTTTTTCCTCTCACTTCCTATTGCGTTTGAATGACAAATTTCGGGTTTGTTTTGTTTTGTAGGATGTCCGCAGAGTGTTTTCCGGTCCAAAATCAATCATATCAGAATTACAATGGACATGCCTACCGTTGGAAAAACAGCATTTATTTCTTGCAAAGGAAAGCCTTTGCAACAGCCAACTGGATGCTGTGAGGCCATTTTTTTTTGTAACGCTGCGCGTAACTATAACTTCTTTTCTACCCTTTCCCTTTTCTTATAGTATCAATAGAAAAAGAGGTCAGCGGGCGGCTTCTTACCAAAACAATCGCTCAACTTTTCCCATCAACCTGTGGCATCTGTACAGCCGGTGGGATGGTGTGGGGGAGGCAGGGAGGCAGCCAACCAAAGCGCATTCAATCCGGCCAGGATCGGTCCATCCCGATCGGGAAAGGGAAGCAGGAAAATACTATAACAACAAACGTCCTCATCCTCGTATCCTCCCTACCACCACCAGCTTGTTCACCACTCCCAGCCCTTCACGGAATCGTCGTAAGCGGCATAGAACTTGTCGCCGCACCTTTTGCGGCTAACTTTCGCTTACCGGAGCAATGGCAGGACGCTGACGCGTACCTTGCACTGGGGTGGCGGAAAAGCGACAGGAAAAGCGAAACATCTCCGAACACCGTTCGCCCCGAATCGCCCGAACTGTCCCGAACGCGTCCCGAACCGGTTCCGGTGTCACGCGGGAAAGCAGATCCGGTTTTTTGTTGTTCCTGCAACACGGCATCGTATTCGCGCTCCCGGCAGCCGATCGTCACTGCTGCGTGTAAGGAGAAAAGCCGAACATCGCCAAACGCACAGGCCGATTATTACGAATATGAATTGCAAGTGATGCTGTGCTGCTTCGTTCGGCGAACGATGATGAATGACGACAAGCAGCAGCAGCGGCGGTGGCAGCGGCGGCAGATTGCCATCACCATTCGCACCGTATAGAGAGTGTTGCGGGCGCCAGGTCCACCGTCAGTCAGCTGCCGGCAGTCAGCGCGAGCACACCGGTTCTCGTGGTCGTTCGTTGGCCGTCGTCCTCGGTACCTCGTACCGGATGTTTTCGCGTCGGAGTGGTAGTGCACGAGTGCTAGTTAATTGAAGCAGTCAAAAGAAGAAGAACAAAAAACAGCCATCCCCCGTACACCTTTGATTGGATTCGTGACCCACGGCCGTGACACCGTGACTTTCACACGTCTGTACCTGTCACGCACGCACGCACGCATCGTTTCAACGACAAAGGACTTTACAGGTTTGGCACGCAAAGGCGACGGTCCATTCGTGCTTTGTGATGTTTTATTTCCTTCTTATTGTGTGAGTGTATGTGTATATGTGTGTGTTGTCTACATGTTCCGGTGTATTGTTTGGTGAAGCACGTTCCACTATTGCTCTGGATTGCTTGAAACGTGTCCGAGCCGATCGGGTGTAGTTGAATCGAAATCCGTTTTACGAATCGAGTCCTTGTGTTCCCCCTCGACCCTCATGCCTTCCGAGTTCACCTCCCGTTCACCACCGGTCGCCGCGACGAAAGCGCGAAAGCAAAGGCCACTCTCGAAAGGATTCTCATTACAAATCTCGAGTGTCCAATAGGCAAAACCGGGGAACACAACGAGAAATAGAAAAAAAGGGTTCCATTCCAAAAGTGTTTGGCGGGCGCTCTTAGTGGCAGTAGGCGGTGATCGCGGTGGTGTAAAAGAAGAGCAAGAGAAAAAAAAACAAATCTGTGCAAACCGAAAGAGTGCGGTGCAAATGGGTTTGCCAAGTTGTGCCGGAAAGTCAGCGATCCCGCCATGGACGGTAGCGTATTGCACGTGCAAACCTCGCTAGAAGACAGTGCGCCCGTACGAAGAAGTGTGTGAAAGTGGGCTAGAAAGGACTGTGGGTTCTCAGTGGTCATTTCCAGCGCGTGGCGCTCTGGTGGCTAGTGCAGGGCAGGCTGCAAATTCACCACCACACGAAACCCATCATCACGCGGCCGCGGCTTCATTTGCAGACGCTCGGGGAAAGTTGTGCCAGCAGTGTGCAGCGAACGAAAAGTAACTGTTTCGCAGAAGAGTTATTAAGTCTGGGTGGTGCAAAAATTGACACGAGCAACAAGAGAGCAAAAAAAAACAGGCGAACTGTGCGTGGAGGACGACGAGCTGCGATGGTAGTAGTGTGTGATGACACACCGGGACTAGCAGCACGACCTCAACCTACGACCCGCCTCGTACCCGGGATGCAATGGTGTGCAGCGGCGATGACACGAGCAGTTCCATGCGCTAAACTTGTGAAGCGCTATTAATTGGTGACCGATGCCAGGTTAGTAGACGGTTGTACCGACCCACCCACCCGCTTTGATGATAGCTAACGTCTTTATGGTGTTTTATGATAATGGGAAAATTTCCCAAGAATATACGTTAGCGAAACTTACCTTTCTCCCCCCCCCGTCGGCGAACGAACCAAAGGCTCTCTGGTGGATGGTGCAGCTGTGGATCTTCTTTCCATACGAAATACCGGACCCCCAAGCCACTCCCTAAGGGGTGGTGGTGGAAATGGGATGGAGCTGGTGGAGGCGCAGGGTTTATGCATGTCTTAACCGGTCGGTTTAAGTTATTGTTTCGCAAGTACCCCCGGTACAGCATTCGTTTGTGACACTGATCTGTGCCCCCCTGCCCGCATACCTCAGCCTGTCTCTTTCCCCTTTTCGGAAGGGGCAACGATCATTCCCGGCCCCAGCACGAGAACCGGCTGTTGCTGCTTTCCTGTGATTCTCCGCTTTCGAGGCCGTGCGATTGTTGTGATTGCATAATTAAAACCTGTGGTTTTGGTTCGTAACGCACAAAACAATAAACGGCCCCCGGGTGCACACGAGACGTGAGGGGCCACGAGCCCCCGGAAGGGTGGAAGGGCGCGTTGTGCGTCTTATACACACTACGGAGGTTAGGAACGTCTGGGCTTATCCAATTTCAGACACAGGGAATGCCATCCATTGCGCCAACTATCATCTCCATCGCCATCATCATCATCATCTTCCTGCTCATCATCATCATTGGCCAGCACAGATCGACCACAGATGCACACTCTTATACACACACCGCACCCAGGGGGTTAAAGCAAAGCCACAACACAACTGCTGGAGAAGAGCGTGCGTTACGTACACGCCCGGTACACTTCCTGGCCCACCGTACCTAGGCGGCCCGTGATGTCGCACGGTGCAGTTAATTGTGACATTTGCACAGCGCAAAACTCCATCCCCTCCCCACCGTCCCCCCTACACTCTGAAAACATTCTCGTCAAACGTTGTTCGGTGGACTGGCTGCCTAGCGCTTCCAAGCCAAACCGCTGCCAGGCGGATAGGATTACTTCCCCTTTTTGTGACCGACGCCGTCCCCGTACGTGTAATACGTACTTCGGTTGCTATCAGCACCGTTTAAGATTACCCGGGCCCCGGCCCAAGCATGCCGAAAATGCCGCTTCTCGCGTGTCGCGATTGGGGGACGCGCGGTTGCAGGAGCGGCGGTAATTCGACCGCATTCCTTCATGGGTTACTGCGTGCGTGGGGATGAAACGTGCCCTACGGCTCATCCGCCCAGCACAGGTTCGCGTGTTGATACAGTCAAACCTCCTGCCAAATGTCGAACTGTCCCGGGCGAATGTCAACCGCAGGGAGCCTCGCGAGGGATGCAGTGGGAAAGTGGAGAGGAGAGTTTGAGGCAGTTACCTCCAGCTCAAACCCGGCCGCCCCAGAAGATGTCACTTGTGCCGCTCGTTGCTCGCGACTTCGATGGAGTCAGAATTCAATAAATCCATCTTCGACACTTGAAGCTCGAGCGCGCGACAGCCCACGTACGTACCGGTACCGGATTACCCTCGGTTACGCTTGACGTGAATTCTGAGCTGATAAAGACAAAGAAAGGAGTAACGAATCTAACGAGCCTGCCTGCCTGCCTGCCCGCCGTACGCCGCGTAGGTTCTGTCGCAATCGTGCTGTAGCAATAACAACAGTAACATACGTACATCGAGGGAAACTTCTCCATCGCGTCCGTCGGGTGACGGTTTAGCAAAGGGTGGATGCGTTCTGCAACACACGCCAAAGTTCTCACCCTTGTGAACTTTTCCGATTGTTTTTTTTTGTGGAAAAGATATACACCATGAGACACGAATGCGGAGAAAATAAAACAAAAAAAGACAAAACGTCCGATTATTTAGGCACGTTTAACCTTTTCAAAGGGCTCAAAGGGCTGCCTTTTGCTTGTGCATGTCGTTGGGATCACTTGCATGTGACATCCGGCACGTGAAATTCGCGAAATCCTTCGACCACCACGAATGAAGTTTCGCGACAGTGGATAAGCGTTCGTCCGTTGACTTTCTACGTTCCAGATTTCATCCCACCAACATCTTTTTGCAGCCTGGCGCACTTCTATTGGATTACAGTTGGAATGAAAAATGTTGCAAAAATGGCTCGTTACCTATACACATCCGCCCGCGTTATTGTCGCCAGAGCTGCACTTGACTGGGCCGTACCCTATCGGCGCCCAAAAATCGTGAATTCCGGCGGCTGTGTGTGGCTCACCCGTACCGGGAAAGTGGACTCTGTGCTGTAAAGGAAAAAGGAAAACAGTACACAATTTACACAGCACACAGCGAGAGTGAGAGGAAACAACAAAGCAGTTGAGGAAGCAGGGAGGCGGGAACACAGCAGCTGGGAAAAAAAATCCCACTCCATACTGGTCCGCTGACCTGCTTTCTTATCTTGCAATCAGCGGTTCTACAACATCTTCAATTTGTGTTTGACAAATCGTACTTTCTTATTTTTATACCCGCACAATTTTTGCCGCCATCCTTGGCACGGGAGGAAGTCTGACGTGTGGTGCAGGAGCAGGATGAACTATTGACCAAAGCATTTGTGTTCGTTGTTTACGAAATTTTATTTTTACACTCCCTTATGCTGTTCTTCTGCTGCGACTCAAGGACGATCCGGCTTTCCGGCGGGTGATGTGTATCTTTGATTAAATGATTACTTAACAGTAGCAGTTTTCATTTTATTTTGCTTGCCGGAAATGTTGTAAAATGCGCTACGGAACCGCTTTTTGTTATTAATGTTTCCAATTTGTTATCACTCGTTGTCAAGCATAACAAAATGGTTTGCTAAATTTGTTTGCCTTCCAGCAACAGGTTTGAAATAATTTTGGGTAATATTGTTTGGTCTTATGTGGGTGTTGTCTTGAGTTCTTGATTTCTTTGTATAGCCTTGGGAACTCAAACCGGTTCCATAGGCAAATACATCGCTTCATATGAAAATGTTTGGGGGAAGATTTCAAGCAAACTCGTGTGGACAAACTGTCAATGTTTTGTTTTGGACATTTTGTTTGCTGCATCAGCAAACAAATGTAGAAATAGAAACTAATAACCATGATATTAGTATCAGTCAGCATTTTTTGTAATAAAAGTTGCCATTGAAAACCTCGGAAAAGCGCTCAAACATTTCCATCGATTTGGGCCTTACTTATAAGATTCAAGCATTGTAGCGATAAACCATCGTCACGAAATTAGCACAACCACATTCCCTAAGCCACGAGCAACGAAATTAACCAATCAAAATTCAGACAAACAAAGGTGTGAAATTAAATACATCGAATTCTGAAAATCTCTTTTCTGAGGAACGTGTGAACGTTACCTTTTCAATATCAGGATGATGTGCAACATCTATCTAAATTTGAATAAAAGAAACAGAAACAAAATACATGTAAATAGTCTGCAGAGCTAAGTGCACATCAGTACCGAAAGCCGACGACTACGGTTTAGTGTGGGTGGGATCGAGAAATGAACAGTCTTTGCCATTTACGCGAGAGTGTTTTCACATTCTCAGGACTCTGTAGTCAATCGTTGAAGGTACAATGGTGTTTTGAATTTAAACATTAAAACTTTGGACTGCTGTGAAAATTCTTTTATTTTGACCGATCGCGTCGAGTGCTAAAGATGGACTGCCCTTTTATTTCATACGCTCATGATAGCAAACTTCTGTGGTTTGTCGCTTAACCTATGAAATTCTAAGAAAGGCCGATCGGCCACCAAAAGCGCGCACGTGCCTTAGCGCAGACAATTGTCTTTTGTTTTACAAAGCAAATACAGAGTTCTCGGTACTGTTTTCGCTTCGCTCACACCATCTGGCGCCCCTAGTTCCTAGCATTCCTATTCCTATTCTTCCTATTCTTTTGCTTCGACATACTCCCCCCCGGTTGAATTATTGAATTCAACAGAATTGTTTTCGGTTACAGGCAAAATACAGATTTTTGATATTCCGCGCTTGTACAAACCATCTTTCGTTTTGACGGTAACTACTCTTATGTTCCCATCACTTCCCGGAAAAATCTCAACTATTCTACCATAACACCATTTCAGGGGTGGTAAACCATCGTCTTTCACAAGCACCATTGTTCCGACGGAGATGTTGTTGCGTTGACGGGTCCACTTTGTCCGTGGTTGTAGACCGGACAAATACTCAGTACTCCAACGTTTCCACAGCCTTCGAAGATATTCTTGTACTTCCTGCCATTGATTCAGCTGGTTGATTGGAACCGCTTCCAGGGATGGTTCGGCCAAGGCAGAAAGCGGACGATGGATCAGGAAATGTCCCGGCGTCAAAACGTCAAGATCAGCTGGATCGGTTGATAGTTGAGTCAACGGTCGAGAATTCATGCAACTCTCGATCTGCGTTAGAAGCGTGGTGAGCTGCTCGTAGGTCAGCAACGCGTTTCCCATCGTAGGCCTAAGATGATTTTTGAAGGATTTGACAGCCGCCTCCCATAGGCCGCCAAAATTCGGAGAACGAGGGGGGATGAACTTAAATTCGATGCCTTCATCGCTGCACATCCGAGTTATGTCGCCTTGCCATGCCTGGTCCTTGAATTGCTGAGCTAGGACAGCCAATTCTTTCGATGCGCCTACAAAATTCTTAGCGTTGTCACATTCAATTAATGAAGGCTTACCTCTGCGCGCGATGAATCTGCGTAGGGCCGCAATAAAGGCGTCTGTGGTCAAGTCTGTAACAAGATCGATGTGCACCGCTTTCACGACCATGCATACAAAAATGACCACGTATCCTTTTAGCGGCTGCGATTTTCTATGGGGATAGCGGTATGCTATCGGGCCGCATAGATCCACTCCAGTGCGGACGAATGGTAAGGCTGGAGACACGCGTTCCATTGGTAAGTCGCCCATAATTTGTTGAAGCGATGTTGGTCGACAGCGGAAACATTGCAAACATGAGTGCACTGTCTTTCGGGCTAAATTTCTGACTCGCAAAGGCCAAAACCTTTCGCGCAGGCTCGTGGTCAGAAATTGAGGGCTGGCATGCAACATTTTCAGATGAACGAACATTGCAATCATGTCGGTGAGGGGATGATTGGATGGAAGTATCATAGGATGTCGTCGATCGTTAGATACTTCTGCATGACGTAGCCTGCCACCTACTCGCAGTATGCCGGCTTCGATGTATGGATTTAACGACTTCAATTTGGAATGGTTTGCAACGAAACCATTTTTTTCAAGATTTTTAAAATCTTCCGCAAATGATTCATGTTGTGCAAGACGGACGAGACACTTGATTGAATCGTTTAGTTCTTCAGTGGTCAGATGCGTATATCGTCGTTGATCACGATTTTTGAGTTTTGCGTTGTGAGCAAATCTGAGTATCCATGCTACAAGTCTTTTCAAATCGCCGAATGACGAACGCAGTTTAAAAATGAAACTCGGTTCAATAGAATGAGCTGCCAACGTAACTCTTTCTTCGAGATCTTCCTTAGGTAGTTCAACCTTACTTGCAACCTTTGTAGGGAAAATCAGAGGTTCTTCATTTAGCCAATTCGGGCCGTTCCACCATAATGTGGCATGCTGTAGCTGTGCTGGATCCATTCCGCGAGAAATTATATCTGCTGGATTTTCTATACCGGGTACGTGATTCCATTTTCCATTTGCAGTGAGATGTTGTATTTCCGATACACGATTCGCAACGAAAGTTTTCCAGCGCGATGGGTTTGCTGCCAACCAGTGTAGGACAATACTTGAATCCGACCAAAAATATGGTTCTATTTCAATTTTCAAGGCACCGGAAACCTTTTCATACAGATGTGCCAAGAGTAATGCGGCTGATAGCTCTAAAAGAGGTAAACAAACTCGTTTTTGTTTACGCGAAGTTGCCAGAGGAGCTACTTTAGATTTAGCCGTTAGTAAATTCACTGTAACTGTATCATCGCTGGATACAGATCTGATGTAAATACAAGCGCCGTACGCCTTTTCAGACGCATCGCAAAATCCGTGTAGCTGTATTTGTTTTACAGGCGTGTGAGAAAGAACCCAACGTTGGATACTTATTTTATTAAGTTCTGCAAGATTTTTACGAAAATCTCTCCACTGTTTCTGTAGTGGTGGGTTGAGAGGTTCATCCCAAGACGTTTCATTGCGCCAAAGCTCTTGAAGATACATTTTAGCTGCCACTATCACAGGACCGACCAATCCTAAAGGATCGAAAAGTTTTGCCGAGTCTGATACAGCAATGCGTTTCGTAACTGGATTGTCATGATTGCTGTACTCAGGTGTTTCGAAGAGAAAATTGTCGGTTGTTGGTTGCCATTTCAGACCCAATGTTTTGATGCATGATGTTGGCGAATCAAGATCATAAACAGTTCGATCATCCCGAAGATCAACGGGAATTTTTTCTAGTAGTTCGGAGCAGTTAGATGTCCACTTACGAAGACAAAGACCAGCAGATTGAAGTAAATTCAATAATTGGTCACTGAGTTTCTGCCCTTCCTCTACACTATTGACTCCTGTTAGCATGTCGTCCATGTAAAAGTCGTTAGCTAAAACCTTTGTTGCCTCTGGGTAAGTATTTGCTTCTAGTTTTGCTAGATGTTGTAGAGTTTTAGTTGCGAGGTATGGTGCGCAAGAAGTACCATAAGTGACTGTGCTCAATTCAAATGTACAAATTGGTTCGGTTGGTTTATTGCGCCATAGAATTCGTTGCAAGGGACGGTCATCGTCAGCTACCAAAATTTGTCTATACATTTTCTCAATGTCCGCCACGAGTACAAATTTTGGCATACGAAATCTTAGCAAGATAGACATAAGATCGTCTTGAAGGATTGGGCCTACCATCAAACAATCGTTTAATGAGACTCCACTGCTGGAAGAGCACGACGCGTCAAACACCACCCGAAGCTTGGTGGTAGTTTTATCGGGACGAAGCACACAATGGTGCGGCATGTAATAGCTTGGGCTAACTTGTACTGTGGTGTTTTCTGTTATTTGTACCATGTGGTTAAGGTTTATATATTCTGAAACAAACTGTGAATATTCTGCTTTAAGTTGTGGTCTGGTTTCTAAACGTCTTTCTAATGCTAGGAATCTGCGCAAAGCAATAGATTTGGATTCGCCCAGCTGGGCAATTTTGTCGTCGCGTGTTGGTAGAGAAACCACAAACCGACCTGCGGTGTTACGTTTTGTTGTTCTATCAAAATATTGTTCACATTTGCTTTCTTCCACCGATAGTTTGCTGTTAGTCTGGCATGCTTCAAGTTCCCAAAATTGTCTAAGCTGTGCGTCGAGGTTGCTGCTCACATGAGCCACTACTGATGTTTGCTCACTTGGTTGGCAAACGGTGGCTCTTCCAGCTATGACCCATCCTAGCACAGTTTTTTGTACTGCCAATGCACCTGACTGCATTTTCAAAAGGCCCTCTTCCAAGATTAGATAATACAGGTCCATGCCGATTATCATGTCGATTGGTCCGGGTTCATGGAAATTAGGGTCTGCTAGTTCGATGTTTAGAGGTAAGGTTAGCTTTGTTAGATCGACTGCACTTACCGGTAGATTTCTTGTGACTTGGCTGAGCACATGAAATTTGGATGTCGTTCTAAAAGCACTGCAATTTGACTTGATGCTCACCATGACCGATGAGTAAGACATGATTTTCGACTCACCAATACCGCCGATCGAGTGTACTTCCTTGATGCGAGGGAGTCGAAGACGTTGTACTAGTCGTTCTGTCACAATATTCAATTGTGATGCTGAGTCGAGCAGAGCTCGCGCCCAATACTGCGTTCCGTTGCAGTCACATACCTTGACCACGGCCGTTTGAAGCAAGACCGTTGAAGATACCTGATTAGAAGCCGGTGGCACATTCACAAAACAATGATTTAACGAAGCTGGAGTTTCTGGATTAGACGAAGCAGGAGTGGAAGGACCGGGTTGGCATTCGGGTATCGTTTGCTGTTGCAATACTTCCTGAACTGGCATGGCATTCGATTGTTCGTGTAACATGGTGTGGTGCTTCTTGTGGCAAATACGGCATGTACCTGATGGACAGTCCTTAACCGTATGACCCAATGATAAACAATTGAAACACAGTTTCTTGTTCTTCACTAAATCCTTTCGATCATTCACTGCCATGTTTCGGAACATAACGCACTTGTAAGGAGAATGTTTCACGTCACGACAAAAAACACACTTTTCCGCTGCACCTAAGGACACTGTCGAATACGCTGCTGTGTTCTTCTGGACCGGTTTGCGTCGAAACTGTGATGAGGTTTTGTCCGACGGATCTAATTTCACTGATTCCACAGATTGTAATACTCTACATTGATCTCGGAGAAACTTCACTAACTCGTCGTAAGTAGGAACTTCAGTCGAACGCTTATGTGTTTCCCACTGTCGCAAAGTAGCCGCATCCAAACACGATGACAAGCGAAACACTAACAACGTACTCCACCCTTCAGGCCGTTCACCAAGCTTTTCTAACATTTTCAAATTTCGCTCAAATTCATCCACCAGACGCATGATAGATTCCGGACATTCCTTTTTAATCGGAGAGATGGCAAAAATAGAGTCCACATGAGATTTCACTATTAGATATTTGTTCTCATATCTGGTGCATAGTAAATCCCAAGCAACGCTGTAATTCGCTGTGGTAACTTCTATCACTTCAATCACGCGCTTTGCATCTTCCGTTAGACATGAAATCAAATACGTAAATTTGTCCACTTCACTTAGCTCCGGCGCCGCATCTATCAGCGTTTTGAAATTATCACGAAACGTCGTCCAATTTTGCAAAGAACCGTCAAATTTCGGTAATTTGATTTCCGGTAGCTTCACTCGCGATGTTTGCTTCGAAACGTTAGAAGGTAACACTTCTTTCACTGTAGCAGCTGCGATTCGCTGCTTTGCGTTTCGCATTAATTTATACAACTTCGTCTCGAAGCGTGCATAAATTTCTTCCTCTTCTTCGATTGTGTCCGACACTTCTAAAATGCTCACATGCACTTTCTCGTATTCCGACTGCACCGCCGCAAGTCGGTCCGCACATTCGTTAAGCTGGGAAATTTCCAGATCCGCATCGCTTAGAATGGTATCCAGTCGGTTCATCTTTCGATCGAGATGATCGCGCACTCTGGAAGCCTTTTCATGTTCCAACATGTCACTTTTTCCCGTTCCGAAACCTTTGAACGGGTCAGAGAGATCCATCTTAGACGTCGACGGCAATTGTTCACCTGGTGTGACACTTTTTTCATGGTCGCCCACTAGATCGGCAACTTTTACCGGCGTGCGTTCCACTGACATTGTTCTTATTGTTCATCAACACTTTCACTGTGCACAATCACGTTCGCGGATAGTGATTGTAGCTAGCATTAGGTTTCGAATCGAACTAAGCAAAACTGCTGTTGGAATTCGTTTCGAGTAACCAAATGTTCGAATCCGGTTCGAAGGACCAAAAAATGTTTTGAATTTAAACATTAAAACTTTGGACTGCTGTGAAAATTCTTTTATTTTGACCGATCGCGTCGAGTGCTAAAGATGGACTGCCCTTTTATTTCATACGCTCATGATAGCAAACTTCTGTGGTTTGTCGCTTAACCTATGAAATTCTAAGAAAGGCCGATCGGCCACCAAAAGCGCGCACGTGCCTTAGCGCAGACAATTGTCTTTTGTTTTACAAAGCAAATACAGAGTTCTCGGTACTGTTTTCGCTTCGCTCACACCATCTGGCGCCCCTAGTTCCTAGCATTCCTATTCCTATTCTTCCTATTCTTTTGCTTCGACAAATGGAAAACAAGACAATGCCAAAGATGATGTGAACAGATGTCAAATTTGCAACGCGTAAGAATTACTAATTCGCTCTAGGTCAAACAAGAATCCAGGACAAAAACTCAATAATGAATGTGGTTCAGGAATTCGTAACCTGAACAAAAGCCAAAACTGATACTCTAATCGAAGCGACAGCGATAGAGCATGTAGTAGGGATGATGCCTGGTTTAGGAAGATAGGACAAGGAAATAAACATCTCCATATTTCCTACATGGACAATAACAGGCACAGTAAATAAGACTATGCGTACGCCGCACAGATAGAGCAAATTCCATGATTCGGTTCGGTTCTTGGTCTTTTAAACTTGAACTGTTGGAATCTTGAATTCATACAAAACAAAGCTCTTTGAACGATTGGATGGCTGCCACATCATGGGAACGTCTGCTGTCCAAGCTACCCTTAGAGTCCTTTCCCATTCACTTACAAATTCAAAATACACATAGGGAACTTCAGACGTTTAACCTGGAAAGTCTTTCTATTTTCGATAGAATTAATTATTGGTCAACGTTCTCTGTTAACTTCGAAATGTTCAAATACTTACTCTGAAGCATTTCTGAACGCATTTCTTTATTTCCATCCATTCTTAGTCGACATAAAACTGTTACTCACACAGCAAATATACAACAACTTGAATAATATAATGAATAATACGATTTAACATCAAACAAAAGCGAGAACATCGGATACAGAATCGTGATAAACGGAGAAAGCTTTTTATGTTCTCCCATTTCAAACTATCGTCTCGCACCCCGTTGCACCGTAACTCTTTCCCATCCCGCTGCGTTGCGCAAAGCATTCCCAGCACACGGAGCAAAGTAAATAGCTAAGTACATTATTATTATTTTTACAGCCAACAGTTCTACCTTCTCGGCGCGCATTGTGTACTTGTTATCCACTTCTCATCCGACTGTGTAACGGTGCGCTGATATTGGACTGGTTCCGGCAAGCACGCAGCGGCAGACTAGTGCCGAAGCCGGCAAGGCAGCCAGACTAGACCCCGGGTTCACATTTGCACAGTGCAGAGGCAAAAGCAATCAAAATGGTTTTGCCAAAAAGTTCAGCCTTATGCGGGGCAGCAGTAGAGCAGTGCTAGAAAAAGCAGAATCATTTGGTATGATTTCTTGTGTACTTTTTGTTTACAAAACCGTGTTGGCTTTACGTCCCTTCCTGAACAAAGGATGGGCACCATTTTTGCTCTCCCATGATGCCGAGGTGGGGCAGTTAGTTTGTATCAGACATACTTTGTGGCATTTTTTATTCAAAACCATATGAACAAAGCTAGGGAAAGGTGCAGACGGTTGGAGAAACAACCCAACAGAAACACCCCCGCTGATCGATACGACTCCATGCGAGTCGATTTGATTTGAAAGTTTGTCTAACCTTCTCCAGCTGGGACTGTTTGAACCCGGCGTTATCTGATGCGTCCTCCCAGCACCGGCACCGGCGTTTGTTTTAATGAAATGTTAATTTATTAATACGATATGTTCGTCCACACACACAGTCTCACAAAAAGGGCTATGGTTTTAAACACAATTATTACCGGCTTGCCGCTAAGCGGACAAAAGGGCAAACAGATGATAGAGCGCTCACTTTAGGCATTCCATGATTAAATCAAATTAAACTACTCGATACCGACCGGTTTCAGGTTCTTAGAAATTAAGCAACCCGCCCACGGTCACCCCCTTTTCGTCGGTGATGATGATGATGCAGCCGACAGGATTGGTTGGTTTAGGCATTTGCCCAACCAAACCAGCACCACCAGCAGGCACCGCGGGGATATTACATTTTCCACATTCTTTGATCTTGCAGCACCATTGCAATTAGATGATGAGATGGCACTGCTGCTGCTACTACCCACTGCAACAGCGGTAGCTGCTGCAGCGGCACCAGCCGGAGATGACATTGGGGATGAGGCTGATGCTTTTCCGAAATCACGTCCCCGAGCGATGGCACCCCGGCATCGCAATGAAAATGGTTGCCGAAGGTCATCCACGTAATGCGCAGCCCTGGGAGTGGAGGAAATGAACAGCTTTCTGCCAACAGTTTTGCTGCCGTTTTTTTTCTTTTTCTTACCTCTCCGATGCCACTATTTATGCGTCATACTTGATCCTCTGGTGCCACTGAATTTATGTGTGCTACCTTTTTTTTTGTTCTGTATGAAGGGTAAATCTACGCCAGCAATCGCGTTACCGTTTATCATCCACGAGGATACATCGTAGCTGAAATGGGATGGCCTTTGGGATATCACTGGAGGGGGAAAAACAGGAAAAAACGCATAAATTTCCAGCCAAAAATATGTGCCATACCAGGTGCATATGCCATTCATCACTCGCCAAAGGTATTCCAGACCAGTCGCCATAAACAACCGCAAATTCCTTCCGCGCTATGATTTGGGATATTTTGGGCTGCTTTCACCCTACCGGTGATCTGTTTGTTCAACATATGACTTCATCAAAGACTGTACAAAGCCAAAGCCAGGAGGCAAACTGAAAGCTGCGGAAGAGAGAGAGAGAGAGAGTATGCTGATCGACGGGGCGGTGCTGTTGAATCGGCGCATTCTGCGGTGTGATGATCAGATTTTAATGCAGATAACAAATGAATATGGAGTTTTCCGGACGTTTTTTGTCTCTTTCGTCGTATCTCGCCATATCTTCTTCTCGCTCATCTCTCTTTTGAAAGCATAATGGACGAGCTTGTCATAAATCAAATGCGAAACAAATTTTACAATCCCGGGTTTCGCGCGCACTGACGGCTAGAGGCCATCGGCGGACCAGAACCCCGTCGGCGATATGATAGCATCCGCGAACAGCTCCGGGCGAATTGCAAGCTCAACCAACCGGGGGGCCACCGTTTGAAAAGTGCCATTCGCTGTACTGCCCCCCCCCCCCCCCCCCCCCCCCCGTCCTGGGATGGATGGGGGGGTGAGAAGGGTGTTTATGTTCACGCCTGCCAGTCGCTCGAGAGCAATCAATTTCAAGTGTTTTCCGGTCGGAGGAAATCGGAATTTGTTTACACCGTGTTGTGCTCGACGTGATGGCGCGGGTGGCGGGAAGGACGATGATATTGGCTGATTTGCTCCATTAAACGTGTGCACACAATCACCGGTGGATGGAGAGCTGGCGATCGGTGGAAGCGTTTAGTCAGCATACAAACATACACGGGGGGGGGGGGGCAAGCATTTTTGTGGGAGGCAAGGAGCGGTCGCCTGTGAGCCATTTGAAGAGCAACTGGACAAAAAAAGAAAGGTAAATTAGAACAGCAAAGCAAATGAACATCGCAACAGCAACAGCAGTAACGTGATGGTGTAAATTATCTTACCCATATTAAAAGGCAACATAATGCTCGGCTTCCCTCCCCCAGGGTCGTCTTTCTTCGTCCTCCGCGCTGCGAAATACCTTGTACAGCCTACAGCTACAACGACCCCCAAATCGTAAACTTTTTACTTTAACTCCGTAGGTAAACAGAAACGCAATACGCCAACTTTTTGGAGCCATCTTCTTGCTTCCTTGAACGAGAACATCTCGGCTGACGGTCTATTTTAAATGGAATGGACAAAATTGCCCGGAAAAAAATGGAGGCCAGCAACATTCATCGGTACTTTGCTATCCTGTGGCGGAATTGAGGCATTTTGGAATGGATGGAAAGCTCTCTTAAAGCGACGGACTCGCGACAGAAGGAGCCGTTTTGCCGTTTATTTGCCTTTCCGTAAATCGTGGAAATATGGTCAACAAATAGGGTAATTTGCCAATTGTTGCACACCATCCAATTATTGCACACTGCGTGTAAATGGTTGTTTATCCAAATATTTATAAAACATTCATGAAAGCATTTTTCCTTAAATGTGAAGAATTTTAACCACATATTCCACTTTTTTTTAAGACCATATTTTCGATTTTTTGAATACAACTGAAAATATTTCGACTGATTTCGATCAAATCGAATGGATTTCTTAACAAAGCCGCTAACAATTGTCTCTACCAAAATCAGGTTTTTCCCCCTGTAAACAACGTAGGAGAAGGTAGGTAAAGACGGACACCTTAAAGAAAATTTTAAAAATCTAGGAATATGTTGATGTGCAATGTGCATACATTATCTTACACTCATGTTTTATCAGAAAGTGTGTTGAAACTTTTAAGTTTCTATCGATTTGATGAAATAAATACATGATTTTTTTCGTACTGTTTTGAAATCTTGTTAGGGTAAGACCTGATATGGGAAAGATGGACACCATGAAGGGTAAGATGAACACCTATAGAAAACGTTGGAAATTGAAGAGTTTTATAGTATTATAACATATCCCATTGATTTCCACATCCTGTTACGTGCATAAACCAATTCTTGGCCACATGCAACGGCGTTTAATTTAGCCGTTCATTCAGGATTTGTAAGAACCACTTCTAATACCTCGAAAAATGCAGAATCTAAACCATTATTGAAATAATGGGCACTAACAGTTGACGTTGCACTAGCTTACAAAACAACAGTCTAGAACTTCCCTTTAGGAAATTACTCCGCGGAAAGTTCGCGACCAAAGCATGTTTGAGAGACTTGTTAATAGGTGAAGCCAGTCAAGTATGAACTTTTTGATATTTGTAATTTCATAAAATCTATCATCTATTCCTGAACGAGTTCATATCAGTGCTTCCACTGATCGTCTAGCGAATAATATCATAACGCATGACTGCTATTTTGACCGTTGTTTCATTTATCGCTTATTTCAATATTTTCTCTAGTTGCTGATTGGTTTATAGCTTCGGAATATCCTTATTTAAGTTATTTAATGAGATCTGTTCATCACCAATTGACATAAGAAGCAAAATAAACCAATACATTCGGTGCTCATCTTTCCCTACGACAAAGTGTCCGTCTTTCCCACTTTGGTGTCAGAATTCATAAACCACCAGAAAACAAGATTTTTTATTACTTTCATCCTCGTTCTTTCGCTGTTTTTTTCCTCATAATCACGACAACTCATTCATGTAATAAAAATTCCGAAAATATAAACAATGCAAGTTCAAATTAGATTCTCAAGGGACCGCACGATTGAAAATTTGTTTTGTTCGTGAATTTAACCAATTGTGCATATATTCTGCCAAAAATGTTCTCAAATGTGTTGCTCTACTTTCAGTTTGAATTCTGCATTGTTGAATTATTCGAAAATTATCTTTTTCGTGCATTTATGACAAGTGTTCATCCTATCCGCAGTGTCCGTCTTTACCTACCATCCCCTTACACTTACATTTTCATTGTAATCAAACAAATAAGGTGAAATCCCACGATCCGGTAGCAAAATTTTCGTCTTTTTGCAAAAAATACTTATTTTAATCCTGTTCGCTTTAATTTTAAACACTGTTTAATAATTGGAACAAATAGAGTGCTTTGACCCTATTGATTGCCCAGCCCAAAGCCTCCTTTTTTACCGTGCTATCATTTTTACAGTGTTTTGTTTACAATTGGCGTGCGATTGCAGGTGCTAATTACTTTGCGGAATTCCGGCTTGAACCAAGGATACATGTAATGTAACAGCGTTTCGTATTGTCCTAAACACTAGATAGAAAAACATCAATTGCAGGGCTCATTTTTGTCTATTTCAGTGTATGTCAAAGTGTGCAATAATTGGATATAAAGTGTTCAATAATAGAATGTGGAGTTTTTGTAAGTGTGCAACAATTGAATTTTTGAATAGGACTAGTTAAGGCCCGGTAAAATCTACCGGATGTCCTCAAATTTCGAATTATTTTCAAACTCTACACGTTCAGTGGCAACAACCATAACTCAAACACCTATTTGTTCTTATTTGTTCTTACAAATGTGTTAACCTTGTAACTTCCTGGACAGTTCTTACTGTACATTGCAGAACCGTAAAATATCGATGAGGCTACTTTTGAGCCATACTGATGTAAATCTTAAATCTTAAATAACCTTTAAAAACCAAGTCACGCAATTTTGTAATTATTTTTAACTGGTGTTAAAAATTAAGGCTATTTGTTACGCACGTAAAGTACCAATGAATCTTATTTACTAACACTTGTAAGTAATAACAATGATAATCATGATTGGCGAGTTTTATGGCCATTTTGATAAAATAGAAGGTTCAGTAGCTGCATTCCTACTTATTTTCAATCGAACTGATACGTTCCATGCCTCTGTTGACACAAATGTATAATTTTTTTATTATTAATTTATAGTTATCGGCGTGATTTTTTGGAAAGCATAGCTAAGTAGTAACCTCTACAACGTGTTAATTGAATAACGTATTGATGTGCAGTGGATTAAAAAATTAGGGTGCCGCTAACACATATACAACATGTTTAGATCCAATGCCAATTGCGTACTTAAAAACATAAAATTTTTGAAATGCTCACTTCTGCTTCAATCCATTTTGTGTTTTTTATGCCCATAAATGTAAGATTGAACTACAAAAATATGATATCGCACATGGTTCGAATTCCATTTCTACTCTTTTTTTCGACTTATGTTTCATACGTTAAGGCCGGGCTACATTGATCGTACTCGCAAGCGTAATTTCGATTTTTACTAGCGCATCTGGCGGCGGCTGACCGAAGCATTTTGTCAAACAATTTGGAGCCGCTTCAGAAAATACGTTAATTTTCCATGTTTTTTACTTAAATCGGAGGAGAAAAGTTTTGTAAAAAGTAGATGCACATGTCCTGCACGCATTGCATCCATTTACATGACAAAAAACGATGGAAAAACTACTTAATTAAAAGATTCAGCATGACCATTCTCTCGATGACCAAAAAAAGCTTCCACCAGCCGCCGCCAGATGCGCTAGTGAAAATCAAAATTACGCTTGCGAGTACGATCAATGTAGCCCGGCCTTTAGGTAATAAGTAATAGATGCTTGGATTGATTAGATTGATGAGATTTTGAATGTAAACTTTCCCGGTCTTAAGGCCGGGGTACATTGTCCGTACTCGCTGGTGTAATTTCGATTTTCACTAGCGCATCTGGCGGCGGCTGACCGAAGCATTTTGCTAAACAATGTAGAGCCGCTCCAGAAAATATGTTATTTTTCTATGTTTTTACTTTAACTGGACTGAAAAAGCTTTGTAATTGCTAGACAAACATATTGTGCAAGTATTTCAGCCGTTTTCGCATAAAAAAACGGTGTAAAAACTAATTAATTTTGAGATCCAACACGACCATTCCCCCGACGACCAAAAAAAGCTTCCACCAGCCGCCGCCAGATGCGCTAGTGAATATCAAAATTATACCACGGAGTACGATCAATGTAGCCCGGCCTTTAAATTTCAAAAAGGTCATTTCCAAAAACGCCGTCAAAATTTTATTTTATTATCCTGAAACTGATTTTGAAGTATTGAATGGAATTGGTATTTGTGTATGAGACAAATGTCATTGTTGCGCCAAATATCAAATTTCAACAGTGAACATATCCCCTCATATAACCATTCCAAAGGTGTAGTTCTAATATTCCGATCTATACTGTTTTAAAAAAGAATGGTTCAACACTGTTATAGCCTTTCCAGATCAATCAACTAAATTCTCGTTTACTTGCAAACTACTTTATTTACTCTTGCCGCCCCACATTTTTCAGATTTTGCTTCAAATTTCACGTTTCCTTAATTATAACGTGATTGTTCTTAATCAACTCCATAGTACGGTGATTGCATCACATGGTAGATATCACCATCACTCTTGATAGATACAGTCAGAATCTTTTCAGCCCTCTTGGGCACGTTACAGTAAGCATAGTTTCATTGTGGATCATTCTGCAGTTGACGCTGATCCGGCTAAATGCAGTGCGCACGGTTGTCTCACCTAACGCGCTGTATGTTGCAGCAATGTTGCGCAATGAACCATCTCTCCCTTTAGTGCTTTGTTCCGGAAGGACATCCTGAAATAAGTAGTTCTTCCCGCCCGCGAGCAAATCGTTACAAATTCAATTTTAATTTTCAAGCCATCAATACTCCCGCCGCTTCCTCGCTCAAAATTTCAGATTTTGATGTGCCATCATCAGGTGGCTAATTTGCATCTTTAATTATTTAAGAAATGTTCATTATATCCAATACCATGTGATTTCAAATCGATTTATCCAAACAAAAAATCTAAGTAACCATTACCCGCAACATCCGCGGGCTAGCAATAGTGCTTGGAGCAAGTCCTTTCGCAACAACGCGCGTTGCTAAGAGAGCTCTGCTCTCACCGCTTTCTTTCTCTCTTGCTGAATGTTTACTCTCACGTCATTGCGGCGATTTTCGATTTTATATATAGTGAGATTAAAAATCAGTATTTCATGCCATTATTCATCATTTTTATCCCAACCATAAAATATAGATACTATTTTTGAAACAATAATGAGGTATGCTAGACACAAATAACAAGAATATTGTGGTTTTATCCATCTCAAACATATGAAATACGTTGACTGTTCCCTTAAGTGTGCAACAATTGACAAAATACCCTACGACGAATTACAGTATACCAGCTCTAACTTACGGTTCAAATATTTTACTGCTGTTCATTGATATACTGGACAAGCCTTTAATGGTATTTGTTGGAAAGTTCTTAAAAGATCTTAAAATATTTTAATTTTTTTTATTTAACAAAATTAAGCTTATTAAATGGCTCAAAGACCTTCCTACAAGATTTATTTCGCTAGCGATTACACATAACGCATTTTTATTTTATTTGGTGACTTTTAGATCTTCTAAGAACTTTCAACTGTGTATACAACAAATTTACCATATTTCCATACTTTCTTTTTCGTGTAATGTCTGATTTACTTTTTTTTTTCATTCAAACATTTTCTACAGGGATTTTAGCTTATTTTTAGGCGAGTCATTTTAAAAGAATATTTTACGATGTTGTTTTGTGTATTTATATTGTTATATTGTTTGTCTTAGTTTTCGATCCGAGTGGCAAACAATACATTTAATGTATGTGTACTTGTTGCCTTTAAACACGAACATGTTTAACTCCAACCAAAAGTTGCTGTGTCGCAATTCTAATTTTGAGGGTCTAATTGAGGATCTAATTTTGTTATGGTAATAAGACAGAAAACACCTCAACATAGACAATCCATTTGGGGAAAATACAGCACAATACCATCACAATTACATCATGACGTAAATATTGACGCCCGTATTACATAAACATACCGATTTTGAAATGCTAATACTCGAAATTATATGCTCGTTGTAAACATTTTACCCACCAACAACATTCAAGCATACCTCGCCTTTATCTTTGTACTTCTTCGTCCTGTGTGTTTTGCATTTTGTTTGTTTTGAGACACACTTTCAGCCTTCTCCATTGCTAAAAGTTATTCCTCAAAAAAGTAACACTGCACAGCAAAACAAAAAACAAAACGAACAAAACGAACCCTTTTCTTCGACCCAAATATTTGGCGAGGAGATCGAATCGTTGCGATATAAATAAATCCTTCCACACACACACAAAAAAGTGCAGCTGTGTTGATGGTTTTCACAGAAACTTTTTCCATTTTAAATTGAGCAGTGGGTATCAAATGTACAATTAAAATTGTTCATGGTGCAAATTTGCTATTGCTTTGTTTTGTATCATCTCAACAATGTCTTTGTTTCTTACCCTTCCCTTTATTAAATTTAGAAATGGGACCATAATACGGTAAGCAGCTAACTTTAATATTATGAATTTTATTTAAGAATTGTTTTGAACCATTAAAATGTTCGTTAAAGACTCGTTATTTTACATTGCATTGTAGATTTATAGGGCCTGTAACATATCTTATTTACATTGTTTCGCCCAAGATTGAACAGCCCAATGTTCGCCGGAGATATAAATAGGTACAACAATAATTGCCTAACTAATTAAAATAACCTAATTAACACAACGACGTCAAAGGTTCGACGGCTAGGACGGCGGGACGACGACGAAGAAGTAATTAGAAAAGTAACAGCAACATTTACAATTCATTGCTCAGTGAACTTCATCTCCGAGGCGTTCAACTGCGAACCCACAGCACTGACGTCGAGGGGTCTTGCACATTTGTGCCAAACACAGCTACTCATCCATAATCTAGCGTCGGGTTTGGTGAAACGGTACTCACAAAACTCAATGTGCATCCCCTTGGAATAGCAGCAGTTCAGACCAGCAAACACGGACAACAGCCATCATGCACGCATTGCAACTCAATTACGGTTGTCCGTTTTTCCAAAGTACCATTATTTATACAGCCTTTGCACAATGTGATGCCGAGCAGTGTGTAGTGTGCCAATCAGTCCGATTGCATGAGTGTTACCTACGATGGTTTTAACAATTAACAGCTGCGCCATTTTAAAAGCCATCGGACCGGCATACATCATGTGAGCAGTCATTTGCATCACAAGTTCTGAAAGTAGCGCCCACACGAAAGGTTTACCATGGGTGGAATTTAAATTGTATTTAAAAAAACTTATTAAAATTCATTTTGCCGTTGAACGGCAAAGCCCCACACCTGGTAGTGTGTTCTGTAAGGAATTATTTTTACGAATCCGGCTTTCCTGTTAGATGGATAAAATCAACAACATTTTTCACGTAAGCGCACTTTGGCGCGCTAACCACCGTGTTGGTAACTTGTGCTAACAGGAATTTGCCCGGCATGCGCCCGAAGCGCTAAACGTAGATTCATTTCATGAAAACCACGAATGTTCGATGAACGCTACTGGCGCGGGACTGGTAGAGAGATTAATCATAGACGGTGCACAATATATAAAACACAGCATAGCACAGACGGCTCTCAACGGTGTGAGGTGCTGATTTGAATTGTTAATCATATTTACGATGTTATTTAACTGGA
This sequence comes from Anopheles coluzzii, assembly GCF_943734685.1. Taxonomy (NCBI): domain Eukaryota; kingdom Metazoa; phylum Arthropoda; class Insecta; order Diptera; family Culicidae; genus Anopheles; species Anopheles coluzzii. Next base: position 40,407,414 of record NC_064670.1, on the reverse strand, counting down.
TCGCATGCTTCGTGGCAAATTGATTGAGTCAGGGGCTCCATGAAATTCAATTTTTAGCATCGTACGGTAGCCGACCTTGAAGATGATTTGATAATTGATAGATGAAAAGAGAAACCTAATGAAGCGCGGTGCGCTGGGATACGGCTTCAGCAAAGCTTAAATCGTACGAGCTTAGGAATTTCTGCAGCTCGACCCCAACGATACTTCAATCTAAGTTTTCGTTTCGTTTTTTTTTCTTTTTTGGCCAAAGAAAATACTTAATTCAGTTTATTTTTTGTACCCGTATGAAGGTCGGGCTGTAGATACACAATTCCGTTAGAAAAACGTTTAACGCAAGAACCACGAGACCAACAAAAAACAACTCAAATATCGCACAACCATCTCTTCCATCGTTCGGTTTTGCCCACGCACGCCATTCACGGTTATGACCCGAGCCCGAGTGCCGTTATGCTGCTCAGGCCATAAGCATGAAGCACACCAGCAAAAAGACACCATGGACCGCGTAAGCCAACTGCATTGGCAGATTGATAAATGTTGTTTTTCAGCTCGTCAGTCTCAATACTTTTGACATTCGTTTTAAAACGTGGCAGCACAAAGGGGCAAAGGGCAAAAGGGTGTTTGGCGTGGTCGCAAGATCGATTGCACATGAGTGAAACAGTGGGACCCGCCGTAAAGCACATCACATTGCGGCAACAAACATTGGACAGCTTTTCTGTCGCACTCGGGTTTAGATTTAGTGAAAAGTGTCGTTGTTTGTGCAAGAAACTGCCGCAATGTGAGTTGAAATCGTTGTAACCGACAGCCATTTAAATGTTCCGTATTTGATCGAAACAAAAGCAAAGCAGTTTCTTTCGGGCATTGCAACAATGAACAAGAGTATCTTTACTGTATTAATTACTTAATGTTTTACTACTAAATTCCTTACATGCTCGAGCATTTGATTTGTGTGTGTGTTTGTTGCCATAGCTGCTAAGTCGTACCTTCTAACTGCAGTAAGGTTCGTCTCATTTCGTAAAGAATAACGCTCAATGCGGATGCTGTGTTGAGACTTTCGACGCCATTCTCTAGCGGAATATGTGCCACAAACTTGCGATCTTGCGGCGCTTGCTCCCCGTCGTTCTGTGTGAGCTGATGAATCAAGCTAGGGATAGAGAGAGAAAAAACAAGAAATTAAATCAGTTGCAGAACGCTACATACAAACCCCTGGAGCTACACGCACCTTCGAATGTCATCACTAACGCCATACGTTTCACCACCGATTACCAGCACCACATGATCGGCACTGCCGTAATCGATCCGATCGTAGTGCTTCCAGCGGAATCCGTTGCGCTCGTCGGTCGGCTTCTTGTTATCCGCCACCACAAAGATTGAACCGGCACGCACGTGCTCGGGCAGCTGGTACGTTTCGATCGGACCGTAAATCGGCACGCGGAAGTGTGCGCCGGCCCCGCCCCGCAGGCACTTCAGATCCCACGGATGGGCGCAACCTTTCAGCAGAATTACTTCCCGTACGGATACCGCGGCGCAGCTCCGCACAATGCTGCCCAAATTGTTCGGCTCGCGGATGTTGTCGCAAACCACCGTCACCGGAAGCCGTTTGCTGCCGGTCGCGTTCCGGGTAACTAGCTCGCTCATATTAGACGGTTCGCCGAAGATCCCTGAAACGAAATGGAAACAAACAAACGCAAAATAATTATACACGCTCCCGTCTCCTCCTTGCGGTCTCGCTCTCGTCCGATTCGCCATTTTTTTTTTTTCTCTTTACCTATCAAGCCCGGGCTCGTTGTTAACGATGACCACTCCATCATGGTTTGCCGTTTAACGAGAAAAATGGGGCAGGCTTTCAGCTTCGCCCTAAAAGTTAGATCCGCCAGCAGTTTCACATCACTCGTCACCATCGCTTCCAGCCGTAAACCGGCTTGGTAGCCATCCATTATCAACCGCCGGCCCTCCAGCACCAGCATCCGCTCGCGCTCCCGGTTTTTGCGCGATCCAATCAGCATCATCAAATCCCGGTACCGGGCATCGTTCGACTGTAGTATTGTGTAGCGCAGTTTCAACTCCTTGTCGTACCGCTCCTCCGACTCGTTCGGATCCTGGTAGCGGTGCTGCAGTATCTGGAGTGTGTCTTTCTCGATTGCAGTTTTCCTGTGCACGGGCGGGGCTGGCGGTTTCGCTGCTTCCCGCGACGCGTCTGCCGATTTACGGTCCGGCCGCAGCTTGGACCGTGGCACATCTTTCAGCAGCTCCGAAACCTTTAGGTTGGGAATACTTTTGCGATTGTTTAGCAGCTCATCTTCAGCACCCCAGCCGTCGTCGGTGTGTTCACTCGGTACGGCGGATTGTTTCTTTCCCGCCGGGTCGCCGGGCGTAGTGGACGATGCTTCCGGCACTATTTCACTCACGCGCGTGCCACGCGGTGCGCAAAGGGAGGAAGCAAGTTTCTGCTGCACACAGCTCACCACACCAAACTGTCGATAAAACGGTACACGGACACTAGTTTGTGCACAAAATCGCATCACCTTGCACGTTCGAATCATCGTTAGCACGCTGCGAACTGGTTGCGCTCCCGTCCGCCGATGAATGTAAACAAACGTAAACAAGCCCTGCCCGACAGCGCGGACCAGCGCTTCGGTGCACGTGTGCGTGAGAACTGTCAAAAACATATGGTTCGTTTCGCGTCGCTACGTGGAAACGCGCTGGCGGTGGCGATGGAACGTGGTGCATATTGTCCAGAACGCAGTATGAACTCGTGTTTTGCTATCGGATTAAGAAACTGCTCGTTTGAAACAATTTATTTTCAAAATAATTAAGAGAACGGAAGACGCAATATGGAATAAAATCATGCAGAAATCAACCGCAGGCATTAATTTACCTTGGTTTGGTTTCATCTTGGTACAAAGAATGTGGGCACATGGCAAAAGTATATGGCTTTACCCATCATTAGGGTTTTTTTAACTGGTAAAACGGTAAAATGTGATTTTCTATGATTTTTTAAATTTTTTTATTCACTTTCAGGGTACTTTCAGTACAAACTAATTAAAAGGGAATTTAAGGAAATGAAATCAAATTTAGTTCATTTAACATGCTACAGGGCAAGAACTACTGTGGATAATAACGGTATGGTACAGCGACAGACTTATCAACTTACATACTTACTTACTTGCTTAATTAAATCAAGAGTTTTTTTTACTATATAAGGAAACATTTTTTGCATTTATTATTTCGGCTTCGGCTGTATTGCAAAACTTCTTCTTCTTCTTCTTCTTCTTCGGCACAACAACCGCTGTCGGTCAAGGCCTGCCAGAACCCACTTAGTGAAGTGAGCTTGGCTTTCAGTGACTTATTGTTACCATAAGCAGGATAGTCAGTCCTACGTATGGGGGCACGGTCTATTCGGGACTTGAAACCATGACGGGCATGTTGTTACGGCGTACGAGTTGACGACTGTACCACCAACCGGCCCCTTTCTTACAAAGCTACAATTTCTTTATATCAGAACATCTATGTCAGAGAGACCATCTCGTGTAACATTGTTTTACATAAAATGTGTACTCAACGTCCCGCATTTTGAATACGTTTGATTATGCTAAGTTACAAAATGATAATGGCTATTGATTATTCGACTTTTTTATTCAGTAACAGTGTTATCACCTAATTAATTATCATTATGGAACATTTCACATCTGGACCATTTCGTCAAGAAACGGACGATCCAGTGGTGAATCCTACCTCGCCCAGCCTTTTAAGGAAGTCGATACATCCTTTTTATCACATCCTCGAGACATCTACCATGCGTTTAAACGCTTCTGTTTTATCATATCCCTCTATATTCATATGCACCATCCCAATAATACGATTCTAAGAGTTATAAACTCAATAATACAAGAATTGATGGAGCGATGATTTTTGAAAAGAGACTGGAGCAAACATAAAGCATGTTGTTGATCATAATATCAGTTATCTGGAAGGCTTGAGGATATCAAACTACCCAAACCCAATGCCGGTGGGTCTATCTTACCTTGTTATGAATGTGCTTATCAATAAAACCGTCATCAGGATCCAGCGTAATATCGGATAAAATTTGGAAAGGCAAAAATGGAAATAACCATTCAAGCAATTATCTTACCGATTCTTGATACGTTCAATCGACCAACGCTAATTTCTCGTATGAAAAGAACAAACGACGTCTGGTACAACGTCTATTGTTCTCCCTAGAGTGAGTGCATACCCTGACACACTTATCCACGACGAACATGCTCATTTGACTGCTCATCGATAATCAATCAAGTTGGTCCTGACGAGCTAGAACAGAAAGACGACAAAAAAAAACAGAACAGACACAGCGGACGAGAAGACATAAGCCACTTACGTGTCTAGCTCATGGTTAATGAGCTTTTTACAGCAGATAGCTCGCTGACAAGGACGTTTCATCGTTTCAACGAGTGTGCGTGGGTATGAATGAACCCGCGCACCGACCAGCGTATGAATGGAAGGTTGGCTTTAACATTGTAACGTTTCTACCCTTAGGCCACACGCCGGCAATCGTGACAAAAAAGCTACACTGGATGCATTAAAACAATAGCAATGTTTTTAATTTTCAGTTTTTAGAAATCAGCTACACGTTTAATGTAAAATATGTAACCTCATTGAATTATTTCACTTAAAGCTTACTTTCATCCCACACAGTTCACGAAAGCTTTTCCGTCCATCGAACGCAAATGAAAGGCAAGTGCCAGAGAGAGAAAAAAAGAAATCCTTCCGTTCGGCAGGAAAGGAAACTTTCCCCCTTCAGCCGACCATCCCTAATGGCAATAAAGCGTGCAGCTTCCGGTGGCCAAAAACCGCAGCCCCGTCATGTCGGGCCAGGTCCGCGCCAGCGAACCGGCCAGGAAACTATTGATTAAAGAAGTATTTTTCTCAAGTCTTTCCACGCTTTCGCTTTACCGTGTGCTCTCGCAACCTTGTTTTTTTCTTCATCACATTGCCAGCCCTTCTCCCACCCAAACGACTCCTTTCGTCCGTTCCGTCCAGCAGCAGCAGTTTCTCGATTGGGACGAACTCTCTTGTGCCGCCAGCGGGAAGTATAATAGCAACTGTTGATGACACTTGAAATCATACTTCAAAAAGTCCTGATTCTGCAGTTTCCTGCCTGGACGCGCTCCTTCGGCGCAGGTTTCATTATCCTCTCCATAACATTATTCATCCACGATCCTCGCGAGCTTGCTTTTCGGGGAAGAAGCTACAATGGCATTGTGCACACGGTCCTTGGGCGCTCCCGTGTGCGCCGTGGCCGTAGTTACTTAGCATATTGTAACGGACCATCCCCACACCCCCCGCTTTTCCTCCTCTTTGCAAGGGGCTTTCCAGTCTTTTGTTGGATTCCAGTCAATCTGGAAAAAATACACGCCGCTATACGGGCCGATTAAGCGTGTTGAGCGGGCTTTGCACGGCCATTCCCCCTCCATTTCCCACTCCTGGCCATGTAAGCGGATCGGCCATTTTGCTTCGCTTGCCTGCGAAAGGCTGACAACTTGCCAGCAGTCGTGCTGGCAGTGCTTCGCTGGAACTGAAGGTTGCCGCCCGCTGGCAGAGCGCCGAGCACGTGTGTTTTGCCGTTGCCGGCCCGAAGATGACATGCGGCTGGTGCGATGCAAAATGCAGCAAAAAGGGGGCTGCGCATAGAGCCGGCAACAACAGTGTGATAAGCACGAAGTTCAGAAACATTCGCTCCACCGACCGGGTTCACAATGTTTCTAATGATTTCGACTGTTTTTTTATTCCCTTTTCCTCATTCACAGCAAATACAGCAAAAGTCTAGACGCAAGAGCACTCTCGCGAAAAAAACACTCAACTCAACGTACTCTGGAGCGCTTGGTACCTCGAAGTGTACCGAAATTACAGCGAACCTCCATTACAGGACGGAACGCCGGTCAGTAGCGGCAGACAACAGTGGTCAGCGGTCCTGTCCAGCAACTAGTCGCAGCAATCTGATTGCAATCTACCATACAGCCGGGTGCGCACAATCAACCGGGGGATACAACAGGAGTGGCACAACGGAGCAAACGGAGTGCACGGAGCGCAACAAAAATTCCATAGATATGGTCCGCCATGGTGTCAACAAACGGTGGCCCTTCTACTGTCGCTGCTGCTGTTGCCGCTGCCGGTACTGCTGCTGCTACTGCGGCTGCCGCTGCTGCTGCTGCTGCGGCGGGGTCCGCGTCCACCCTCAGCACCGCTGATGCGACACAACTGTTCATCAACACAACGCTTGACTCATGTGCCCTTAAATATGAAGAGTTCATTATACCGAATACAGGTGAGCCCGCGGCCGTTTCTGCCCAGTGGCTCAGCACTTTCTAACCATTTCTATCCTTCTCTCTTTCACTTTTTTTTGGCATTCTTACTCTAACCCCCTCCACCATAGTTCCTTACTGCAACTGGACCTGGGATAGCATACTATGCTGGCCCCCGACACCAGCCAATTTGACAATAAGACAGCGATGCCCTCCAGCACACGGAATCGATACCTCAAGTAAGTGTTTGCCGAGCGGGCTCTGTCCCGGATGGGAAATTGGTGGATTTTGAGGTGTGCAAAAATTGCATTCGGGTGCTCTTCAGCGAGCCCGGGAGGACAGCGCAGAAACACCGGTGATTCAAAAATAACAGCTCCCACTTTGTAACCACCATGGGAGTTCTAACGCCGAGCATCACGTCGTAGCAACAAATTTGTGGTTTTATGCTCTCTTTTTGGTTGTTGCTGCGGTGGGGTCTCTTTTTGCTGCTTTCCGCTATAAAAGGATTTGCCTGCCGGGGGAACCCTTATCGGATACCACCCCGCAGGGGGATGTAGGTGAGGGAGAGGGGAAGTAGGAGTTGTAGCAAAAAGGTATGGCAATAATATGCTAAAGTACATTAATCCCGCCATTCATACCGGAGCTTATTTGCGGCAAGGCAGCAAACAACAAAAACAAAACGCATCCCTGAAATCGTCGACTTCAAAACAGCCCCATCATATCACCACCCATCACGGATGAAAAACGTACACACACACATCAGCATCATCATCATCATCATAATCGTTTGGCAAATGTCAGTGAGAAAGCCGACGCTCCTACAGCTCCATAAAAACGGGCACCTGGGGGGGGGAAAGGATTTAGCAATAAACAAAACCACCCCCACTCCCCCAATAGTCCCATAATAAAAAAAACAAAAAAAAAAAAACAAAAAAACACGCAAACTTGCGCGAGCTTGTGGCTTTTCGGCACTCGGTTGCCGGAGACGTTCGAAGCCGTCAGGATGAGGTCCTTCGTTTGGTGAAGCCCATCCGATCCCAGTGTGCTGTGGAGCTTTCGGATCTATGCTTCCATGTGTGTATGTTTCCAGTAGGTCACAGTAAAAAATCCTTCCTTGCCACTCTCTTGCATGATGCTCGCGGGAGCAATGTTTTACTTTTTCCCCGATTTTCGACCCCCTCAACCTTACGATTCAACGTAACCATTTGGTCGTATCGCCAGGCTTTGGTGTATTTAGGAAGATGAGGGGAAAAAAGCCTGGAAAAGGGGGATTTACCCCAAGAAGGGGCAAGAGCTTTTTGCGCCCGTTTGCACGTTGTAGCAGATTGCGCAACGGCAGTGGCGCGCAATCCAACCTGTTGCCCGTGTGCTGGGCTCCTCCACGCCACGGTACACATGTTCGGTACAGTCGTGTTCCCTTTCCTGCTTCTGTGGCTGGGTGTGTATGTATGTGTACGTAGTTATGTTGCGTGACGATGCCGGATGTTTTGTCGGAAGCTCCCGCAATGTAATACACCCAGCTGGGCTGGGCAAAAAGGGACACGTGAGCCAACGAGAGACTAGGATTTGGTGCGGCTGCTGTTCCACCCACAAAGCGCAAATGGGAAAAGCTGGTTAAAGGATGAATCTTTTCAAAGGCTTTTTTTTGGGAACGGAAGGAGGGAGGTGCGGTGCTACTCCAACCACTCATGTGGACACACAATAATGACCCAATTGAGGTCATTATTGTTCGGTTTTTTCGGCAACATATCATTCCATCCTTTCCATCCTGTAATACAAGGTGTGTTGTGAGATTAATTGAGATGGTTGGGCGGACGTGTGTGTGTGTGTGTGTGTTTGTGTGTGTGTGTGTGTGTGTGTGTGTGTGTGTGGGTGGGATGAGGGGGAGCAGCTTATCGTTTAAGCCGCCATGATGAGCATCGTTACGCAAACCTTGACGTAAGCTGATTTCTCGTCCTGGTGACGCTTTCGTGGCTGCTTTCCAACAATACATCGCCTCACTCCAGTGGATTCGGGGAAAAGAAAGGAAGGGGAAGAGTTTGGGGGGGGAGAGGGTGCCATTTTTTTGTTGCTCAGTTGTTGCAACACAATCCATTTATTTGCTCTACTACATCTTGCGCAACCGAACCGGTATCCCACCATCAAGAATCGGTTCCACCTCTTCGGTCGGGTTACGAAACCGGAGTAAACCCTACACCCAGGTAGGAATGAATTCTTAACGAGTGTATGAGCCGGCAGTGGTGGGCAAACTCCTCTTCCCTCGCAATCAAAGGCACATGCAATAAGTGCACGGTGTTGTGTCAAACTACTAACCGCTGCCAACGCAGCGCATTGGTAGGATTTCGGGATCGGGAGCGAAAACGAACTGTTATACTGGCATATGCATAGGCGCCGCCTGTTGTTGCACTGCTCTCGGGGTATACTATTTGCAAAGCGCCTCAGCCGTCAGGATCTTCTGGCACGCCATCTTCTTCTCCTGCTTATATTTATATAGTATTCCTCTTCCTGTTCCCCCTTCTCTCTCCCACCACGAAGAGTTTGCCGAACGACGATGCAGTGCCGAAGGACAGTGGGAGGGCAAACCGGGCTCCCCGCCAACCCTTCACGGATGGACCAACTATACGCCCTGCTACAGCCCGGAAGTTATACAACTGTTTAGAAAGCTTTACGCCAGCGGCAGCGACGACGAAGCGAATGTACGTACAGGACACATTTCTTTCGCGCAATTGCCGCGCCACCACCACCACCACCACCACGGTTTAAGCTGCTATTATTAGCCGAGAGCCAATTCGAACGCAGACAATAGTGGTGGTGTGGGCCTAATATAAGAGGGATTGATGTTATAATTCTTCTTCTTTGTTTTTTTTCAGGACAAGTTTGACATTGCCGAGCGAACGCGCACACTGGAGACGGTGGGATTTAGTCTTTCACTAGTAGCGTTAATTGTTTCGTTAGTCATATTTTGTAAATTTCGGTAAGTGTTTTTTTTTACATTGATGATTTTCAATATAAGATACAAGTATGACAATATGACTTATAAAGATCTTCAATCTTAAGATAAGATTATATGGTTGGGTATCTTTAAACCTTCCGAGTCTTTGTTACAGCTTGGACGAGCATTGGAAAAGGGCATTTGTAAACTATGAATCTTTAGACACAGTTTAATTTCTTGCTATTCCCATACAGAATAAAGATAACAGATGGACTACTTGAGCGTTTTTCAGACATAATAAAGTCATGTATTCTTTAAACCTCTCTTTTCAATGTATCAACTTTTACGTATTCCTAATTTGCCAACTTGTGGAATAAATTCTGCAGCAAGTCTATTAGACAAAAAATATTAAATATTTAATTCGAGATTCGCAGGATAAAAGAATCTAACAACTGCACAAGAGTGTGTGTTCAAAAAGCTATCTCCAGACAGGACCATGAACACCGTGAGACACTTCTCTGTTTGACGGATGAGTCTTATTCGGCATTTATATCCCATCCTTCAAATCAAAGCTAGAGAAATTGCCATGAGCGTTTTTAGGGCACCCTGGAAGCAAGTTGTAACATCCATCTGGTTGAAATTCGTTGTATCTTATAACAAATCTCATTTTAGACCGTTTTTATGCCGTATTGCTTCGAATTATGGACACTTAAGACCTTTTTGGTTTGTAATATTTTCTTACTGTTTCAAATATAATCGACCATGCGTCTGTTTATCTTACTTTAATGAAACAAAACCTTCTAAATTTGAAGGAAACAAGAAAGTTTTCCAATCATATCACTCGAAACTCGAAAAACTCATGAAACTACAACGATATATGATTCATATTTCGGACAGTTTCGGGCTCATTTTTCATTCGTTTGTCATCTTCACATTCACATACACACTTACTTTTAGTTTTAAACGTCTTTTAAGGTCCGCACATCCAATTCTGAGTGTTGATGTCCTCTTAGACTGACAGTACGACGGTCTTACTGACCAACCGGGTTTGGATGCTGTTTCTCTTGCACTCGTAGATGCATCGAATCGACGAACTCTGCAGCGCGATTCGACGATCTTCCCCGTATGGCCATCTAGGCATTAAACACAGCGTTGTTTTATTATTATCACTGAATCTTTGTTCTTGTTATTATCACTTTCTGAAAACATATTTTTATGCAATTAATCACAATTTATTTCGGCTGTCCGGAATTAAAATCAAGGTTTAAAAAAAAACTTGCTGCGAATTGGTGCAGTATTAAATACGTGTTTTAATTAAATTCTGAGCACAATATGTTAAAACACTGTTGTTATTACGTTGATAACTAATTCTTCAATGCATTTCGATGTACTCCAATGCATCTGAACCAGATTAATATGAGTTAGTGAAGAAGTTACACTACGCGTCGGCTGACTTTTTTTTTAGCAAATCTGCAGATAATGCCTACCGGTGGTGAACTGACCGACAGAAAATATTTAATTACCATGGCATCAGGGCCTACTGGAGGTCAGATATATTTTAAATCAAGTCTAGTATATTATGGCAATTATGTAAAATTAAAAAGCGGTATGGCAACGCCAACATCTGCAAAGGAGGAGTATCAATACACGCCTCAGTTACAAAAAATACCGAGATTTTAGCCAAAATGGATATTATTATGCGATGAATAGTCAATCTTTCGGAAATAGAATTGCCTAAGCACTGATAAATGTCTCAAGAAAATGTTGTTTATACATCGAAATGATTTTTGGAGAGGCATGTTATAAAAGTTATAGATTAGCTTAAAGAGACTGTGTATCTAACAACTTCATTAATCTCTTTACAAAAGTAGGATAAGTAACTGGACCAAGGGAATGTATCAATCAATGATTCAAGACACGACTTATTTGAATCTACCCAAAAACTCCCAAACTAACACGTTGCCTCCACATGTTCCTGAACCATGACTTCTGCCCTCCCGTCCCGGCAACACCGACTGAACGAAAAGCGATTTGTCTTGCAACGAATTGGTTATTCATCGTTTCAATTTGTTTTTCTTTTTTTCTCGTTTCTTCCCCTTTTTTTCACGCCCCCCATCCAGCGGTCTGCGCAACAACCGGACGCGAATACACAAAAATCTGTTCGTTGCCATGGTGATACAGGTGGTGATCCGCCTGACCGTATACATTGACCAAGCGATCATACGCAGCGGTGGCAAGAAAGGCAACGAAAGCTCCCGCCAAGGAATCGATAACACTGTAAGCAAATACGGGACGACGGCAGCTGACACTGACTTTGGGCAAATATTTAAAGTACAATCGACCCCGCACAATTGCACCATCCTTTCCGGTCAAATCCGGTTAAACACACAGCAGACACTGGAGCATGGACGGTGGAGGCGCGTGTGCAATCGTCCATTGCAATGCCGGCCTCTTCCCTAACACTCACAGCCACCAACCCCAGCCAAAGATGCCCTTTTAGCTGGTCCAGAATAGCCTCCTGCCCCCTGCCTTCCTGCCTGCTTTGCGCTTCTTGTGTTTGCGCTATGCAAATTCCGTGTGACTTTGAGTGCTGCTTCAGTGGGCAGGGAGGCAAAAAAATGCAAAGATCAAACAGCATAATCCACCCACACTCAAACAGACACACAGACACACAGATATTGTGTCCTGTTGCAGCCTGAAATCTCGAATTGATACATCCGACAACTTAACTGTTTCCTTTTTGTTCTCCTTCCGTGCAGCTTTTCCTGTGCGAAGCGTCGTACGTGCTGCTGGAGTACGCCAGGACCTGCATGTTTATGTGGATGTTTATAGAGGGACTATATTTACACAACGTAGTGACGGTGACAGTATTCCAGGGAAGATTTCCCCACAAGCTTTACGCGATCGTCGGCTGGGGCGGCCCACTCATACTGACCGTCATCTGGGCCATCATAACCGCGCAGTACATCCGGCAGCAGAAGTAAGTGGGTTGGTGCGATGATGAAGTAGCTTCCGAAAGGACAATTTCTACAGTTTTGTTTTTTATTTTTTTCCTCTACGCAGATGCTGGTGGGGATACAACTTGACGCCTTATTACTGGATTTTGGAAGGTCCAAGACTAGCAGCTGTCGTGGTAAGTGTTTGCGCGTTGATTCATTAATTAACCCACTAAGTGAGCGTTTATCGTGCGGTTTTGCTTGCAGTTAAATTTCATATTTCTACTCAACATTATACGAGTGCTGATCGTGAAGCTGCGCCAAAGCCACACCAGCGACGTGGAGCAGGTCCGGAAAGCGGTCCGGGCGGCGGTCGTCCTCGTGCCGCTGCTCGGCATCACCAACATACTGAACATGACGCAGGCACCGCTCGACAAGACGGCCCTCGAGTTTGCCATCTGGTCGTACGTGACGCACTTTCTCAGCTCCTTCCAGGGATTCTTCATCGCGCTGCTGTACTGCTTCCTGAACGGGGAGGTATGTGTTGGTACCGGAAAGCGCTCGTTTTATTGCAGCGCAGAATTTGGTTTATTTTCAATTTAAATCACACTAATCCCCCACCCCCCCCCCCCCCCTCCCCCAAAGGTACGGACGGCACTGATGAAAAGCATCAGCGTGTACCTGTCGCTCCGTGGGCACCACGATTGGGCGATCCGGCGCCAGTCCCTGTTTTCCGCCGGCTATCCAACCGCCCCGATCAACGAGACACCGCACGCAGGCGAACCGCAACGGTAAGCGTGTGCCGGCCACAGGGTCGTCAGCCCTGTTCTTTTTATTCACCTCACTTTCGATTGCCATATCATTGCAGCACCCCCAACACCAACAATAACAACAACAACAACAATAATAGCAGCAGAAACGCCGCCAGCAACAATCTGCTGGCCGGGGCCGCCAGCAGCAACAACCATCACACCGCCAACGGTGGTATGGCCGGCGGCAACGCGAACGGTTTCCGGTGCGGCTGGTTTAGCCGCTGCTTTTTAGTACAAAAACACACCAACCCGTCCGCACCGGAGCCGGCCCCGCCCGAGTCAGTTGTGTTCGATATTTCCGACTAGTTGTGTTGCCTCCCTGTGTCTGTGTGTGTGTGTGTCCTTGTTTGTGTGTGTATTTTAGTTCCGATTTTGGTTTTAGTGTCCTTCCTTGTACGTATTCCCATTTTACCGTTTTTTGTTTCATTTTTTTTTCTATAAATTACTTTAATTTTCATTCGTTTCTTCAATTCCAATCTTGCCGATTCACTTTCAGCTGCTTACTCGAAGCTTAATTCTGATCACGTTTCTCTTCACGTTACAGAACCAGCGTGTGATGGCGGCTGGCGGAACACGCCCGAAGTAGTACACCGATCCATGAGACTATACGAAACTAGTAAAGCTTTACCACACACACACCCTCCCCAAATGACTAACGCTGCAGAGCGGTGGAGGTGTGTTGAAGAGAGGAGTCAATGGAGGAGCACAACACACACGCACAAAAGAAACCAACACATTGCTATATCAGGGCAGCGCAACAAAAACGTGACGGGGAGAAGCAACGCACGTGCGACGAACGCACGCTTAGGGACATTGGGGCGTGGAGGAGAGCAGGAGGCATTTCGAATTTTATATAAACGATTGTTCTGCCGCCAAAACTTTATTTAAAAATAGCAAAAGGGAAAGGGGCAGATGCGACCGGAAGGACGAAAATTTATCAAATTATTGCTTACGTACGAATCGAATTTACTCTGTTACAGATCGTAGGTTATAATGGGGCAAACGGGGCTGATTGTTAAAGGAAAGGACCCTTAGAAAGGGGAGAGGGGGAGGCACAGAGTGGGTTCCCGCTCGCTGTTTCAATATACATTATGGCACATATTTTATGGAGGGAAGCGCGAGGGACGACAGAGGAGAAGATGTTACTAATATTAACGATTGTCGATTGTTTTTTGTCGATTGTTTCGTAACTGGATGAGCCTAGCGTTTAAGGGATGTCGCAAACAAATACGTAAAAAGAAAAGAAAGAGCCCAAATCTGCACAGCAGCAGCAGCAGCAGCACTACAAACAAAGCGAAACCTAACGCCCGAAAACGCGCAAAAGCGGCGCAGAAACGGCTTTAGATTGATTTATGTGTAAAAAGCAAAGCAACGCAAACTTCAAACCGAACAAATAAATGCAATGTTGTCTGTTTTTGTACAATGTGTGTGTGTTTGCAGTGGTGTATTAATAGTTTGTTTTTTTGCACGATTTTAATATTTATTGTTTAAAAAAATACCTCCTCCAAAAAAGAGGCTGGGTGATGCGTTTTTGGATCTTAACGTTAGGAAACAATTAAATTGTTTGTGCCGTTTTGAATAACGGCCTGTTTTTGATGTGTGTTTGGTTTCCAACAGCCCACACTTCGCCCGCGCGCTTACGAATTCTTCACCGGAATGCGGGTAATGACGCTCTTCACCTCCGTGTACGCCTGCAGCCCATACTCACCGTTCTCGCGCCCGTGGCCCGACATTTTGTACCCACCGAACGGGGCCTGCGCCGACAGCACGTTGTACGTGTTGACCCAGACGGTGCCGGCCCGCAGCCCCTGCACCAGATAGTTCACCTTGTCGATGTCCTTGGAGAAGACGGCCGCCGCCAGCCCGTAGTCGGTTTTGTTCGCCCGCTCGATCACCTCGTCGAGCGACTTGAAGCGTATCAGCTGCTGCACCGGGCCGAAGATTTCCTCCTGCGCGATCGTCATGTCGTCCTGCACGTCGGCGAACACGGTCGGCTGGATGAAGTAGCCGGGCAGGTCCGGTACCTTGCTGCCGCCCGCCACCAACCGGGCGCCCTGCTGCTTGCCCGTATCGATCAGCCCCAGTATCTTGTCGTACTGGGCCCGATCCACCTGCGGACCGTGCTCGGTGGTCAGATCGAACGGGTTGCCGACGGTGCGCTTCTTCGCCCGCTCCGCGCTCCGCTCCACAAACTCGTCGTAGATTTTGTCCTCGATGAAGGTGCGCGACCCGGCACAGCAGCACTGGCCCATGTTAAAGAACAGCCCGAAGTGGGACGTTTCTACCGCGTGCTTCATGTCCGCATCGGACAGGATGATGTTCGGGCTTTTGCCGCCGAGCTCGAGCGTGGTGCGCTTCAGATTGCTCAGCCCCGAGCCCTGCTGGATCTTTTTGCCCACCTCGGTCGAGCCGGTAAACGCCACCTTGTCGACGTCCGGATGGTCGACCAGGGCGGCACCGGCATCACCGTAGCCGGGCACCACGTTCACCACGCCGGGCGGGAAGCCGGCCTCCTTCGTGAGCTGCGCCATGTACAGCGCGGTCAGGCTGGTCTGTTCGGCCGGCTTCAGGATGATGGTGTTGCCGGTGGCCAGTGCCGGACCGAACTTCCACGCCGCCATCAGGATCGGGAAGTTCCACGGGATGATCTGGCCGCAAACGCCGACCGGTTCGTGACGGGTGTAGACGAAGAACTCGCCGTCCATCGGTATCACCTTGCCGTGGTTCTTGTCCGCCCAGCCGGCATAGTAGCGCAGGTTGCTGATCGCCATCGGCACGTCCACGTTGTACGACATGAAGTACGGTTTGCCATTGTCCAGCGTTTCCAAGCTCTGCGGAACGAGAAGCAACAGCAGCGATATTGTAGCAAGTGCAACAAGAGATAAACTTATCGCTGCCTTCTGATACCGACCGCTAAGTACACCCGATCGCGCTCCATCAAATCCGCCAGCCGGTACAGCAGTTGACCTCGCTTCGATGCATCCATCCGGCGCCAGGGTGATCCGAGTCTAAAAAAACACACACCAATACAGTGAAATACTGACTAGCATGACTCGGCAAAAAAGACAGACTCACTTGAACGCATCTCTGGCCGCTACTACCGCCTGATCGATGTCCGCTTTCGTGCCCTGCTGGATCTCCGCGGTCACCTTCTCGTTGGACGGGTTGACTGTGGGGAAGGTCTTTCCGGTCGAGCTTTTGTGCCACTCATTGTTGATAAAGATCTGCCGATAAGGAGGAGCATTGTAGCAGGCGCGACCACCTAACCTCGAGCCCGGAATGTCACATCTCGGCACAGAGGTCACTTACCCCGGTGTAGAGGATCTCGGGAGAAGACTTTGGTGCCGGCACCGAGTAATTCCGGCAATGTGCGGACAGTGCACGGAAAGCGCTGGACAGCTTCACTGCACGATACATTGCTAGCGAAACAAATGGACACAAATTTTACACTTATCAATCAACAAAACACTCCCTTTATCTGCCCACTGTACGCTGTCTGATAGGAGTGGAATGAACGAATCTGCTGCTTGCGGAACCAAATGGAGATGAATGTTAATGTAAAAGAAGCAAAAACACTCACTCGCTCCTTGCTAGGCTTTTAATGATCGTACGGAGGGCAAAAAGATCAGCAGAGCTTTAACGATCGCGGCGGAAATGTGAATGCAAACGAATAGTAGCACTACTAATCAGAGATGCCGCACACACCACAGCGTAATAAATGTGCAAAACAATGCTGATGGATTTCGTTCGAGCCGCAGGGCTCGTACACACGCACACCAATACACTTTGGACCGGCCGGCTAACCCTGCTACCATTTTTTTCTCCGTTTGTTATTTAATTGTCACGCTGCTTAAATGACGATTAAATGACGACTGATGATGAATGTTTCAATTGGAATTGGTTTCGTTCGGTTTCGTGTTAAATTTCATCGAAAAACAAAATGTTTTAAGTTTGTTGTGTGTTAACCGGAATTCGAGTGGAAATTTGCGGACTGTTTCTGAACACGAAATCTTGCGACGTCTTACAATTTAGTTTATTTTACAGAGCTATTGCTTTGGAAGCTTATAATTTTCATTCAAGGCAATTGAAATATTTCAGCCAGCACATCATAAATGATTCTCTTTTTATCGACATGTCCTTATTTGTAGGATAGAATTTCTATTTCTACGTTCACTGCAATATCTAGTCGTGCTAAAAATTTTCCAAAATTTTCTTTTTGATTTCAATTAAAGATAAAACCGTTTGCTGCTGAAATTATTTAGCTGATATTGCCTATATGAATTTTAATCAACAGTATAATAGGCAAATATTGGTCTCCTCAGTCCTGAGTCTATGAACTTGTTTTGGCAACATTTGTTCATTGGCAACATTTCCATATTTATCTATTTGTTTAAAATTGTGCACGTATGTCCACGCAAAAATATTTTATAATTAAGTTGAAATTATTTTTATCCCTTTCAGTATGCAAACACGTCTAAGGCTGAAAATAAACGGACCGGAATTTCGCGGCCGCGAAATTCCGCCTGCTGTCAAACCAATCAAGGTGTGTTTATTAAGGAGGTGAATCGTTAGCGCGTTTTCCGGGCGCCATCATTGAGTATTGTTATGTCAAATCGCATACAATTTTCTATACCCCCCTCCAGCCCTCCCCGATTTTAATACCGGAGCATCCAGTATTGTTATGTCAAGTCGTGAAATGTCAATTTGCTCTGAAGCACTTCACCTCCTAATATCCATACACCTTGAAACCAATATACAAAGTGTCAACGGCAAACCTCCCGAACTGTCATATCCATACATTTTTCAGCAAGCGGAATTCCGCGGCCGCGACATTCCGGTCCGTGTATTTTCGACCTAAAAATGTTCCTCCAACAACCCAAGTGCCACAAATCCACTAAACGACCACTAAACGGCTTCTAAACGACTCAAGCACTCTACCTAAACGGAATATAGAAAGACTTCGTTTAGCAGACGGCAAACGACTCATGCATTCTAAAAATAGCGAAAAAGCTGGTGGCGCTCTCTGTTGGTGGGATATACCCCAACCAGTTGAGCTTCATCGCTTGGAGGAGAGCTTTCTCATTTCCTCTGTACTGTTGTATGGTTTCGCATTGAAGTTATGCATCGCTAGAACTAAAACGGCGAGACGATTGTTTAAATACTAAACTCCTACGGAAACCACCAGCACTGAAGCAAATGAGATTTGAGTAATGGTCGTTGGTGTTGATACCCACGTATCTGACCACACGACCATTTATATAGATTTTTGCTCAGAAAGTTATAAGGCTATATAGGTCCCCAAGTAGCCTGAAGAAACTCTATTTGATTATTAACAGTTTCTTAAAGCCGTTAAAAATCAAATAGAGTTTCTTAAGGGAATATGACATTTGCTTGCGTTACAGCATAACGACATGTTCCGTACCTTGTTATTTTTGACTCAGACCAATATAACTGACAGTGTTATTCAAATTTTGTCAACACTATGTAGTTTCTATGTAGTTTAAGCAGGGTTTAAAAACCATTTTATTTTTAATATTTATTTAATTAAGCACTCTGATTTTAATTGCAAAACATTTCATTATTTTAATCACATGTTTAATATTTGATTTCAGTTTATCTTCATTTGATATGACAATTAAAAAGAAAATAGAATAAATATTTTGTTTAATTTTGATGGAGATTTTCGACGTATTAACACATCGCATACCATTTTCCAAACTAAAAATATATTATATTTAAAATCATTAAATTATTTGATTTAATGAATTTGCTCTTGATGAAGATACTTTTTGAGACATACTGTATGTGCTGCGCCGCCATTCATAATGTCAAAAAGTTCGTCAAGCTTCGTGTGTGATGAAAGGCGACAAGAAAAGCAAGCAGCCGCAAATTTTACAGCTTGTAATTTGTGTATTATCAAGCTTGTACAACAGGTTAGTGTATCTTTATCACCATTATCATCGCATTAACTATATTTTTTATATTTCTCGCAGCATTTAAACTCGGTGGTAGAGTTCCGCCCGCTCCATCAAATACAGAGAATGACGCCGTCCAATATTGTTCCTGCCTCGCGGTCGTGCACTACCGTCAGCACTGCACTAGCCGCAACAAAACATGCGCCCCTTGTCCCACATTTCCATAATCTCGACGGTGGTCAACAGCTGTACGACGGCCGCCTACAGCCACCGGGATAGCCTCGCTCTCTAGTGCGATACTGATGAACCTGCGGCGCAAGAGCACGCAAGCGTTTGGTGGCGGCGGCTGTGGAATGATGGTGCACCTCGGTAAATATGGTGCACGAGAAGAATTCTTCCCGCAAAAGGCATCCGTTTGGGCACTGAAATCGAACGACGCCTACGGAGACAGTAACAACAACAACCATCCGGACAGGAGACGGATCTCAGTCGGTTGTATGAAAACAGCAAGGTGCACTAGATCGTGAAACACTGGCCGTCCAGTACGACACAGGCCTTATCAGCAGATGGCATGGAAATGCCGCGTACAATGAGGCCGCACCGTGACGCCCCGCGCTGTAGCCCTCGTTTACGCACCGAAGTTAAGCAGTTCCATCGGGATGTCTTCACCGCGCCGGATCATTTGCGGGACGATAGCGACAAATGTCCCGCCGTAGGATCCAACCAATATAGTGGATAATTAATATAAAAAATACAAATTACATTAATTTAATTCATAAAAAAATGAAAACGATAGCTCAACGAAGAAATAGATACATGATGACTAAAACGAAAAGAAACCTATTGCCATCCTTGTCGATTTTTTCGTTAATTTTGATCCTTTTCGTTAAAAATACCGGTTAAATTTTAAATTTTAACGAAACATTGACGAAGCCAGGAGAGCGTTACGCAGTGTTTTAAGCCCTGGAATTACTGCTGTATGGAAAGCTAAAAGTAATACTTTTAGGCATACTTTTAACGGTTTCTTAACAAGATTGTGCTACTTGGGTCATGATAAGATGAAACTTGTCGAAACACATTGCAAGAAAAGGATAGCAATATAATGATGAGTTGTAATACGCCATCTATTGATCAAACCAATGAAGCTGTGGAGCTTTCATTTTTTTTTTCTATGGATATTCAATTTTCCAGTCGTTTAAGCTTAATCTGTGGCGCTTCGGAAATAACCTAAGCGCCACAGAATATGCTTAAACGACTGGAAAATTGAATATCTACCGAAAAAAACTAAAGCTGCATAACTTCACAGGTTTGCTCAATAGATGGCGTTTCATAACTCATTATTTGCTGCCCTTTTCTTGCAATGTGTTTAGCCAAGCTTCATGTAATCATGGCATATAAACCCTTCTGACTTTCCAAGCTAAAATCAATAAGAATGGTCGTGTGGTCAGCTACAAGGGTATCAACATCATCGACCATTACTCAAATCTCACTTACTTCAGTTCTGACAGTGTACATTGGAGTTTAGTATTTAAACAATCGTATCGCCGTTCTAGTTCTAGCGAAGCATAACCACCGACAAACCGACGTGACACTTCGAACAAAATGAGCTTCAAAAGTTGTCTCCTGATTTCAAATGAAAATACGTTAAACACTAGCGCCATCTCTATAATGATTCGCTTACTACACTGACACAGAGAAGAAACTGCTAAATCCCCTTTTTGTTTTTCTTCGCAAATTCCAATGCGTATTGTTTTATGTACTTCTCACATCTTTTGCATTGATTTGGAAACTTATAAAATGATTTTCCTGGGTGTTTTGTCCAAAAATTCTCACAAAATCTTGCCTCACACTTCCTTCGCAATTTGTATTTAGAAAAGTTGTTTACATCGAAGCAGCAGTGAACAGAGCTTACTTTGACAGAAGTGATCGCCTCACTGGTAAATGACAGTACTTTCGTGTGGGACACTTTTGTAACGCCAGTTTCACGTCGGTTTGTCGGTGGCATAACTTCAATGCGAAACAATATTATAGTACAGAGGGAAGGAAAACCTCTCAAAGCGAGAAAAGCTCCACTGTGTGGCTATCCCGCCTACAGTTGGCGCCACCAGCTTTTTTGTTGCTATTTTTAGAATGCATCAGTCGTTCACCGTCTCCTAAACGAAGTCTTTTTAGATTCCCTTTAGGTTGAGAGCTTGAGCCGTTTAGTGGTCGTTTAGTGGATTTGAATATGAAACAAATCTATTTGTTTCTCTTGCAACAAAAATGATCCCGCAACATGAGTTTGAAAGTTTGTCCCTATGATTTGGCAACAAATGTTTCCGCAATATTTTCATAGACCCGGTCCTAATAAAGCAGAGATTCTTAAACTTGATATAAGCCAAACAACCAACCAGCGCCCTTTCAATCAGCGATGAGCATCTCTGCTAGATGATGTTTGGGTTGCAATTATGAGGGTTAAATTGCACAATGTCCTCGCAGTATAATGTCATCCAAAATGACCGGCGCACGCGCCCGCAGTGCAGCTGCCAAACTACTTGTCAAAATGAAAAAACGAGAAAACGCCGCTTTGGACTTGTATATATTTCCCTGCAAGCGTATTTGCTGCGAATAAATAAGCGGCTTTCAGATATTGTAGTTATTTATTCACCAATCAGCACCAGGTGTTGAGCGTACTCTTTCCCGTGAAACCCACGCAAGCCCACTTTCACGATGAAGGTTGCGCTAATGGTGGCCGAAAAGCCATCGCTAGCAGCCTCGCTAGCGAGCATCCTGAGCAACGGGAAGTGTTCGGTGCGAAAAGGTACGCCCAGGCGGTGTCCCGGTGTCAGCCAGCCGCTGCCCGCGTTGCAGCCGCCGATCGTGCTCACGAATCTCCGTTCTCCAATTTCGCAGGTTCGAACAGTGCATGCTCGGTACACGAATGGGTGGGCCAGTTCCGGGGCGAAACGACGCGCTTCAAAATGACGTCCGTGTGCGGGCACATCATGGGGTTAGAGTTCGTCGGCAAGTACAACTCGTGGGACCGCGTCGACCCGGCCGAACTGTTCGCCTGCCCGACCGAGAAGAAGGAGTCCACCCCGAACCTGCGCATGCCGTACTTTCTCGCCCAGGAGGCGCGCGGCTGCGACTACCTCATACTGTGGCTCGATTGCGACAAGGAGGGCGAAAACATTTGCTACGAGGTGATGGCGGCCGTGTCCGACTCGATCCACAATGTGCATTCCAACCGGGTGACGTACCGGGCCAAGTTCTCCGCCATCACCGAGAAGGACATCAAGTACGCGATGGACAATCTGATCCACCCGAACGAAAACGAGGCGAAATCGGTCGACGCACGGCAGGAGCTGGATCTGCGCATCGGTTGCGCGTTCACCCGCTTCCAGACCAAGTTCTTCCAGGGCAAGTATGCCGATCTGGACGCGTCGCTCATTTCGTACGGGCCGTGCCAGACGCCCACGCTTGGGTTTTGCGTCCAGCGGCACGACGAAATTCAAACGTTCAAGCCGGAAACGTTCTGGTACGTGCAGGTGTCGGTGGGCGAAAGTCCCGAGATCAAGCTGGAATGGCACCGCGTGCGCGTGTTCGAGAAGGAGATCGCTTGTATATATCTGAATAAGGTTAAAGAACAGAAGGAAGCAATGTAAGTAGGAAGGAAGCGATGTTGAGCGTTGCAAAGTTTCATTACAATGTCCATCCCTCCGTGTCGTTAGCGTTGAAGCTGTTAGCTCGAAAGAGCAGGTCCGTGGACGTCCGCAAGCACTGAACACCGTCGAACTGATGCGTGCGGCCAGTGCAGGTTTGGGCATCGGTCCCCATACGGCGATGCAAATTGCTGAAAAGTAAGTCGAACCATTCGATTCGATCCAATTTGATCATGCCAGCTTAACGTTCGTTTTTTTTTCTCCCTTTACAGACTGTACACCCGAGGTTACATCAGCTATCCTCGAACAGAAACCACACAGTATCCAACCAACTTCGATCTAAAGTAGGTCCAGCAGCACCAAATTGTCCCTTTCTCCCCATTAAACTCTATCCACCCTTTGCTCCTTCTCATTGTGCAGTGGAGTTGTACGACTATTGCAACCTTCGTCGGAGTTTGGCGAAGAGGCGAAGGCAATCGCCCGCGATATGACGCACCCGCGCAAGGGTAACGACGCCGGCGACCATCCACCGATCACGCCGATGAAGCTGGCCTCGCGCAACGAGCTCGACGGGGACAGCTGGCGCGTGTACGACTACATCTGTCGCCACTTTCTCGGTACGATTTCGCGCGATCTAAAGTACCGCACGCACACGACCAAGTTCCGGATCGGGGGGGAACTGTTTACCGCCACCACCAGCGCCCTGATCGATCCCGGCTTTACCAAGGTAATGACGTGGCAGGCGTTCGGCAAGAACGAGCTCGTGCATCAGTTCGCGGTCAACGACAAGGTGAAGATCAGCGACGTGCGGCTGGTGGAGAGCCAAACGGGCCCGCCGGACTATCTGACCGAGTCCGAGCTGATCTCGCTGATGGAGAAGCACGGCATCGGTACGGACGCTTCGATCCCGGTGCACATCAACAACATCTGCCAGCGGAACTACGTGGCGATCGGAAGTGGCCGTACGCTCACACCGACCAACCTGGGCATTGTGCTCGTGCACGGATATCAGAAGGTAAGGCAGTGTACAGTGTAGCCTTAGCGACGATCTAGTGAGCTGTGGGTTTTGATTTGTTTTGTTTCTCAACTCCTCCCTCCCTGTTTTCATGACAGATTGATCCGGAGCTGGTCCTGCCCACGATGCGGTCCGCCGTCGAGCAGCAGCTGAATCTCATTGCGCACGGTTCCGCCGACTATCGGTTGGTGCTGAAGCACGCCGTCGAAATATTCCGCCTCAAGTTCCTGTACTTTGTGCAAAACATCAGCAACATGGACATACTGTTCGAGTCGACGTTCTCGTCGCTCAGCTCGTCCGGCAAATCGCTGTCGCGCTGCGGCAAGTGCCGCCGCTACATGAAGTACATACAGTCGAAACCGGCCCGCCTCCACTGCCCCACATGCGACGAAACGTACACGCTGCCGGTGAAGGGTTCGATCCGCGTGTACCGCGAGCTCAAGTGCCCGCTGGACGATTTCGAGCTGGTCGCCTGGACGAACGGTGCGATGGGCAAGGCGTACCCGCTCTGCCCGTACTGCTACAACCATCCGCCGTTCAGGGATATGGTGAAGAACTCGGGCTGCAACAACTGTCCCCATCCGACCTGCGCCCACTCGCTGTCGCTGCTGGGCGTGTCGAGCTGCATGGAGTGCGAGCGGGGCGTGCTGGTGCTCGACTCGACGATGACGCCGAAAACGTGGCGCCTGGTTTGCAACGGTTTGTGTGACGTCATCGTTAACTGTTTCGCCGATGCGGTGAAAGTAACCGTGGAAGGTAGGGGAGGGATGACGGAAGCGTTGAGTGCATTTAAACGTTATTAAACACCGACTTTGTGTTACCCTTTTTCAGCTGAATCGTGTGAAGAGTGTGGCGCCCAACTTGTCACAGCAGTCTACAAACAGGAAAAGTCCCCATTCAAGGACGAGGTTACGGAGAAGAAGGGTTGCATTTTCTGTTTCGCCGAATTTATGCCACTGGTAAGGGATGACACAATGCTGCTGCTGCTCCCTTTGCTCCTTACCAGCGCACCCACATTTCTTTCCAAATCCGCAGGTTGAGAAGCACAAAGCGGTCGAGATGCGCCGAAACCATGCCGGTGGACGGGGCGGACGGGGCCGTGGTTTTCGCGGCCGAGGTGGCAAAGGAGGCCGGGGAAGGAACAAAGCACCCAAGGACAAGATGACACAGCTAGCGAACTATTTCGTGTAGTGTTGCCAAGCGACGCGGCGGTGCGTATCGCGGTGGCGTATTTCCGGTGTTCAAATTCCGTGCGCAGTAATGCATCATCCTTCAGTCCAGCAATCAATGCGCCGCGGATAAGCGCGTCTGCAAACAAATTTGTATTTGCAACAAAACCCTTTCCGATCCTATCACAACCACTCCCCTCCCCTCTCCACCACTCCTTCAACTTCACGTCGTCATTGAGCCCGCCATTGAGTTAAGTATGTGTGTGTGTTGGATTTGAGAAGAAAAACGTGTTACACTATCTTCAAAAGCTAGTATCACCCGGACGCCAAGGCGTGTCCATCAAGTCAACAAAACACAAACCTTATTCTATATAAAGAATTAATAAAAATCTCTCCAAAATGTTACAAGTCATTCGCAACGCAAGAAAAACGGTGACATGTCTTACGGGAATTCTGTTGTCTTGTGTGTTGTTCGTGGTAGCGTTGGTACGAGGAAAAAGTCGTGAGCAAATTTGGCCCAACGCGTGACGTTTATCTTTACTCGAAATTTTATATTTTTGGTAATGCAATTTAATTAAATTATTTTAATTTGCTACACAATACTTATCTTATCTTTTACCACATCTCTTCACTGCTTGCGCAAATATATTGGAATAGAAATCTAGAAACGCACGCACGCGATTAGTATTCCACGGGCGTATAATTCCCGATCAGCGACAGCCAAAGCTGCTCGATTCGCTGCGTAAGCGGCATCTTTGCGGCGAATCGAAGCAGCGGCGCAGTAAAGAAGAACGTCAACCGGCCTTCATCGTCCATCTGATCGCGGACAAATGCTTCCGTCTCGCGATCATTCAGGTATAAGCGCCTTCCATCCTGCACGACGTACTGCTCCGTCAGTCCGCGCGCAACGTCCATCGACAGCAGGATGGGCTGCGCCGGATCGCACGTCCCATTTTGCGCCGGAACGTCCGGCACCGGTTTGCAGAGGATGAACCCTTGCCGCGGTAAAATCCGTTCAATTGTCTCCAAAAGCAGCGGCATGTTTACGAACACGTACTCGTTGACGATCAGCAAGTACCGTGCGTTGGAGGCGGTTGCGGCACGGTGATGATGCTGCAGGCGCTTCAACCAGTCCGCCGCCGACCCGTTCGTTGCGTTCGTTGGGTGTGCTTTCGGATGCACGGTGGGTGCATGCAGCTCGAACCTGTGCACTACACGATGGTCGTTTTGGGCCCAGGTGTGCCGGATGGTTCGCCGTAGTGTGGTGCTTTGTTTAGCGGATCTGATAACGATCGACAGCAGTGGGCCACTCGGGGAAGCCTGTTCCGCCTGTTCCATCTCCACACGCAGGAGGGCGATTTTTTGCAACAGTTCACTATTCGCCTGGTTAACACTATCGTCCATCCTGTTCGATATTTGTACTAAGCATATCAGTATGCCACAGACGGACGCGATGCTAATCACTACAGAGCCCAGAGCCAATTTGTCAATCGCACCCATCGTTAACGCTGCAAAACCGCAACAGCTTTGTGCCCGATCGGCCGTGAGAACAATCGACCACCAAGCAGATGCAAACACGGCCACCCTGCCTGCCACCACGTTTGAAATTCAACTAAACCCTTTCGGGAAAGGGCAGCAGCAGCGAACGTGTACGTGCTGCTGTGTCGTGCCGCGCTTGTATCCATCAGTATTGGTGAACGCGGCACATTTGTACGTAAGTCAATAAAGATAGGCGGCACCTAATGGACCGGGCAAAAAAAATCGCGTCTCTGCTTATCATACCAAACAATGCCAATCTTCACCAATTATCCACCGATTCCGCCGTCGAACCCCCGGAACACTGATGATTAGCGCGATCATGTCTAGCGAGTGTGGTGCACCTTCCCCAAGTGGGACGCTTGGGGAGGGCTTTTCCGTGCGACGTGGAATCCTTCACTGATTACACATTATCGAGCCTTTTCGTGCAATTATGGGTTGCTATGACAACGATGTGTCAATTAATTAATCATTTTAATCGATGTGTGATTTGAGCGATGGATTGCCTTTTTTTTTGGTGGAAGAGCTTTTGTTTCAGTCTGCAGAAATTTTGAATTTTGAATTGCAGTACGTTCAACGGTGTAGCACGCATTGGTATAGATATTATTATAACATTTGCGACTAAACCGAAACTAAACATCCTTATTTTATGTATTACCTACCCGGTTAGGCGGATATACAAGTAAGCGGTATAAATAGATATATTTTTAAAAAGTACATAAAATATTTTTTAATTATGATTTTTAGATCACTATTTCAAAACATGTAATTCTAGGCATTTCAAAAATTTGGGATCAATTTGATTGTCCAATTAAAAGTTATTATAAAATTATTGAACAAAACACACCCGGATAGGTGGCTATAGAAATAATGGTTAAAGACGAATAGAATGACCAGATAACAGCAGAAATTCTCCAAAATTAAATACAATTCGGATGTATGATTGTTGCTTAAAGCACCATTTTTTTTTAATTCCATTTGAAAATACCTTTCTCTAGCTCTTCCAATTCCAAATTCCAAGCAAAACATTTACATATCTCTTGATTTTACATCTCTTTTATCATTTTTAAACAACAGTTCCATTTCTTGAAGCCACGTGTGTCTACCAAAACACCACAAGTTTTCAACACTCCATGTTTACACTTTTCTTGTTTTATGTTGTTAGAAGAATAGTAGCTTTGCTTGAACTTCGTTTTCATATTTTTTAAGACAAAATGAGAATGAGAACTCATTCGTTCAATATGCTTCAAAATTGTTGTGTTTAATGTACCAAATCCGTTTGTTTTAATTAAACAAGAAAATGATAAAATAATCTATATATTTATATATATTCTACTTTTAACTTATTCGGAGAAATCTACTAAAAAAACCTGTTTCAATCAGTGATCACTTGTTTATATATCTACTAAATTGAAATCAAAATAAAAGTGTGCAGGACGCCAATATTGTAGAGAGCGGAGAGTAATTTGCCTCTCGCATTTTGTTTTGTTCGTTCTTTCTCATTCTCGCGGTAGCCCACGTGCTCGCTCTAGCAAAACGATATTTGATGTGCCATCTCGTTCTTGCACACTGCACGTTCATTTCAACGAAAGCTTAACGAAACCGACGATGATGATGACGATACACAGTGGAAATTGCTTCGGTTTCAAATGGTGAGAAAAACAGAAAACCAGAAAACAAAGATTTTGTTTATATGATTTAAAATGATCTTGATTGATTAATGATTGAACCTTTTAGAATCCTTAGTTTAAACAAGAATATATTTTAATTTGTCAATGTCTAAATGACATTCTTTTTTAATTTTAAGCTCATTCTAGCAAACATTGCAATAATAATAAAAAAGCGAACGGAAACCTACAATTAACATGCACATTGCCGAAACATTAGTCCAAATTGCATGCGAAAAATAGCGCAACATTGAAATTATTTCTGTCCAACACCAACCCCAACTTGCTCCCACTGTGCGAAGGGGTGGTTTGCAATCCGATCCCGATGTGTTTGTCGCTCTGCTCTCGGGCCCGAGCGCCCCATTCATTCATTCACAAAGCAACGGGCGCGCGCGAACGTGGTACGTGATCAATCGCTCCCTTTCCTCGTAAATGCCGGCGCGGCATTTCTGTTGTCCCACACAGGTACACCAACTCTCTCACACACCAACACATACACACACAAGGGGGCGTGAAGTGCGTTCTGTGTGTTTTCTCGCGGCTACACGGTAAGGCTTTCTTTTTCGACTCGCGGGCAGGACTGTGTTTGTGCGTGTGTGTGCGTGCGTGTGTATCTATTTCCTCTCTTTGCCACCCGCGGCGATCGGTTCGTCGTACGTGTGTGCAGTGCGTTTGTTGTTTGCCCTATCCTGCGGTGCCTTACCGAAAGGTGTGCATGGTGACAGTGTGTGCGTGTGTGGTCATGATTTTAAGGGGCGATAAAGGTGTGCAAAAAATATAGCAAGAAGATGTGTCTGCACACATCCGTGTTGTATAGGGCCAATGCAGTTGTGTATTGTGTTTGATTATGGCCATCTCCTCCTGTGCCGATTGGTGAAGATTTGTGTGGATTCGACGATCGAGCGTGTATGCGTGAACGGGCCCAAAAGAGTTATCACCCACCGTTTCGTGTGAAGCTAAAGATCGGTTTCCCTACCTGGGGAGAGGTGCTTGGTGCTAGTGCTACCCTACCCTTCCGTAACATATATCAACCTGCCGCATAAACCTGTTCCCTTTTGCGGCGCACCAGTATATTGCGATTAACATACACAGGTGAGTGAGAAACGGTTCGGTGTGCTGCACGCAAATTTAAATCACAACTGTCTGCGGTGGTCGCGAGTGGTGGTTGCCTTATTTTTTGCCGACCTTTCGCCTTCTCCACACTACCACCCCCCCCCCCCCCCCCCCCGCGTGCGTTCGCTTTCAGGCGCATTGTCGCATTTCAGGTGAAAAGGAGAAGGGAAATGCAGCAATGGCAAAGGGGGGCTTGTTGTTTTC
The DNA here is from genome assembly GCF_943734685.1 of Anopheles coluzzii. NCBI lineage: Eukaryota > Metazoa > Arthropoda > Insecta > Diptera > Culicidae > Anopheles > Anopheles coluzzii. The sequence goes on along the minus strand of NC_064670.1, from coordinate 40,378,178 downwards.
GTTGCATCCTATCCCGTTTTCATTCCGGTTTCTCGTCTTTCTTTCTCAACACAACAACGACAACGACGCACAACATCCAACTCTTCCTGACCATGTTTTGCCCCCCTCACAGGCAAAGACGGGTCCAAGCGACGGTCCAAAGCAGCAAAGCGCAAAGACAACAAAAACACCACCCAAAACGGCGCACCGATGAACCTAAAAAACAACAAAGCAATCGCTGCTATCCATCTCTGCCCTTTCTCTCTCTCTCTCTCTCGTTCTCCCCTTCTTTCCCTCTCTCTCTCTGTCTCTGTCTGCCTGTCGCCGCTGACCACACGGCTGTTTTAGAGGAGGCTGACGACGGCTCTGGCCGCCGTCTCACGGGAGGCGAAACGCCGAAATCTTTTACTGGTTGTACCGTGTGTGTATGTGTGTGTGTGTTAGCTCTCGGCGCGTCGACCCAAAAGGCGAAGAGAGAACGAAATCCAGGTGAAGAAGAAAGCGCAAAACATCAGAAAACCTGTTTCGGGCTCCATAACATCGCACTGCTTGCTCCCTTCTGCACGTGTGCGTGTGTGTGTGTGAGTGTGTGTCGCTTGCTATGATTGTGTGCGTGTTGAGAAGACGGTGGTGGTCGTCGAAGAACATTGGGCGACGGCCCCGCAAAACTCAACTTCCATCCATCCCCCTTGTACATCCCAATCGGTGGATGGGATGGAGGGGGTGTGTGGAATATGTTCTCGTTCATAGCTGTTGCTACTAACGCGCAGAACACATTGGTGTTTCTATGGTTATTAGCAAAACAAGAAGAAGAAGAAGAAGTAGAAAAAGGCGGCTGGAAATCGTTATGCCTGCCCCCCCCCCCATGCCCGATGCCCGATCACACCGCGATCGAAGCTGATCGATGATTTGTGCTGCTTGTGTGCTGCTATGTTGCTATGTGCTGGCGTTAAAGATCTACAATAGCTTAATTCTCTTATCCAATGCACATCGAGAGAGGGGAAGATCGAAGGAAAAGAGAAAGAAAAGGCTGCTTCTCGCCTTAGAATGAGGTTCGGTCTGTTTAAATGGCCAATCATATTACCAAGGCAACTTCAACGCAAATGTTCAATTATGGGGAAAACCCTACAGCTTCGTTTTTGCGCACCATGAAGCGCTTAAACAGAGCCAGTACTGCTGCTGCTGCTGGTGTTGGAACTGGATTTTTTGCATGTTTTTTTTTTTTTAATTTCTGTCTTAAGGAAAGGTTTGAAGGTTTTGAGCGCTTTGTTTTATTTTCAAACGTTTTGAAATGTACTTTAGATTGAATATGGATATATGTTTGTTTATTTAAAAAGAAAACCTTTATAATATCATAAATCAAAAGTTCAATTAATTCGAAAGGATAAAACTTTGGTTGAAGATTGAAAGAATTGATTAAAACAGATTAATTCTGAAATAAAAGCGCAGTAAAATTGTTTCAATTGAGTTGTCGTTTTTTTTTATGATAAAAATCGCTTCAAACAGCTGTCCAAACAGCATTCGAAACGGAATTTTAATCGACCGTATCTTGATCCAGTTCAAATGAAGCATTGAAAAAGGTGTTAATATTTCAATATTTTAAACAAAATGGCAATAAAGCATGAGATTGTGACGAAACGTAGGAACATGTTGAGAAAATTGCGTTAAATAAGTGCATTTCTAAACCATTTCAAATCAATTGTTGAAATAATTCTAAACTATTACAAAATGATGCCAAACTAAGTGTGTGTGATCGCCACTTAACTTGTGTCAAGATCGAATGTCCAATTCTGTTGGGATCCTTATTGTTCGCAAAAAACAATCACAGAGCAGTGGTTGATCAGCGAGCAAGCTGTTTGATCAGATGTAGATTTGAGTCTAGAAATGATCACGACGCCTTCGCCGAATCTTCCTTTGTCGGTTGCAGCGCGTTCGTTCCGATTTGCTCTTTGCTTTGCTCGTTCCAAACCGTTGGCAGTGTGACTAAAAATGGATATCGTGCAAGTGGAAGCACAAATTAGAATCTTTTTCACTTTCCCAGCACCCGCGAGACGCTCGCTCCCGATCCCCTGATGCTTCTCCACGTCCAACTGAGCCCTCCCCTGTCTGCCCGGGGAGTGGAAACTTCATACGCGTGTGTGTTTGCGCGTATGCGATTCCACGGGTTCGAATTTCCTCCGTTCGCTGGCAGTACGGGCGACGAATGCATCCCCACGACCCCAACCAAGTAACAGTGTGTGTGTGTGTGTCGTTGTCATCGTCGTCGTCGTCGTCGTGATGTTGGCCACCCTGTTTGGCCCAACCGGTTTTCGGTTCGGCACGGACAAGGTAAGGGGGAAGTAAGGGGGGGGGGGGGGAGCGGTAAGGTACGAAAACACGGGGCGGCGGATACGGCGGAACTCACGAACATAACACACAAATAAAAGGAAGGGTAAAAAAGAAACAACATAATAAAAATAAAATAAAGCCACATAACACAATTCACTGGCGCTGGCCTGTCCTGGCCTGGCTCACTAGTGTGCGAGTAGCTGTGTGGACAAAAGTGCAACTTTAGCACATCATCATCATCGTCATCATCGTCATCGATCCACGCACCAACACGTTCGTTCGTTTGCGTGGAGTCAATCACAACCATGGCAAGGAAATGGATAAGGGAGGGAGGGAGGGAGAGGGGGGATGAGGGAGAGAAAGTGCACCGCGCCATTTGGAAGTTGCTCTCCTATTGTCGTTGGAGCGGCTCGAAGCTTATCAAAACCTGCCAGAGAGCTTGGGCGTGCGCCCCTCTTTCCACATATGAACGGATTGTTTGGGAGCGAATGGAGCGAAATGGTGCTGATGATCGGTGTCATCCTGTTCAGGCCCACTAGTTGCCAACCTGATCAGGTGACATGCGGGAAGAGGTGTGCACACTGGGTGACCGCAAAATGAAGCAGAAACAAAACACAAACAAAAAACGCACAAATCGCGCAGCGCTCGTGTGAAAGTATTAGCATTAATACAGACGCACTTCCTGCTGGCTTCATCAGCGAAGGAACTGCTGCTTTTGTAACGGTCGCTTCAATACATGAATGTCCGTATCAATGTCTTTAATGAAGCTATTTGTCTCTACATAATGACGTAACAACGCCATTCATTTTATAATTTTAGATGCAGGAAAAAAAGCCTTCTTCAACATTCACTTAATTTCGTGTCAACAAGTAGATTGGAGTTGAGGTTGAAAAATGATCTGGCGTTAATCCAGATAAAATAGAATCTTCTAAATCACATTACCAACAACAGCATTACGATCGTATCTTTATGCTTCGCTGCGTAACAATACACACATGGCAACACACTCACACACATAAACTGCACTTTAACGGTGCATTCTCGTTCTGCTCCACGCGACACTAGTGCGTGAATGTGTCGCCAAACCCTACGCAAACCTTCGCGCAAAGAGCTCGTCGATCGGTTGGAATAAAATGAATGAACGGGTTTCTTCTGCTGCCCGGGGAGGGCCAGAGAACGAGGGATGATAACGCATACATACCGTAACGGTAGCAGTCTTTTAAAAGCTTCCCTTATCATCGGCTTATCAGACCGAGATCCGAGCGACAGCTGTCCCGATGTGCGCTGTGTGTCTATATTGATTTAGTGTTTGCCAGCACACTTACAATTTGTAACATCAAAGAGGAGGACCGTTTTGAAGCGAAGGGTCGGTGAAGTTGTTGCAGGGCAGTATTGGCGGCCTCTCCACATCCCACCATGTTTGCCATGTAAACCTGTTTTCGCTGTCAATAATTACAGTTGGTCGTGTAGGGAGTGGAGCAAGAAGTGATGATGGACAGCTTATGGAGGCTTGATTTCCCAGCATAAAACGTTGCTTGCCTGTGGTGGGCTTCTTCCCTGCTACCTTGCTTGATGTGTGCGTCCAGTAGTCTGTAGGATAATGATGAAGATGATGAAGCTGGGATGAATGCGTCAACAGGTAGCTTGATTCCTGTTTTTTTTTTTTGCATTAAGAAGCCAATACTCCCAAACACTCTGCCGGCTGGAAGAATAACGTACTCCAGAAGAAGTTCAGCTTGACGGGGAAGAAAAATGGTTCTGCCTAGGCCCTACTTACATGAGTACCAAAACTACTGACCGCTAGTAAAACGCTACACCACTTGTATGCGCTCGCTCATTTCGCTACTTAAATTTCGGCTTCAAGTGTACGATTGAAGCATTTCTCTCTTACGATGGGGAGGTAGGCTCTTGTTATGATCGTCGACAGAGACATCCAGTGATGTTTGTTTGCTGCATGGAGTAGTGCTGCTCATAACCCGTTCTGTTGTGGTGTGTTTTGTTTCTGCCTTTTCGCTCTTCTTGCTGCTTCCTTTTGCTCGCTTATGTGTGGTGGGGAAGCAACATATTTTATGGTCTGCTTTGTTTCAGAACGAAGCCCCCCAAAGGTACGTACATGGGTACGGGATTGGTGTTCGTGTTGAAGTACACCTTTAATCGTCCGTTGGTCCAGGGTCCCGGTGCAACGAGAACCACTGCACTGAGACGGACGCTTGAAGTGTCTAACTTGGCGTGTGAAGAAGAGACGGGAATCGGAGGTGTAGGGTGCGGCGAGGGAGTAGAAAGGAAAACAAGGAAAGAAGAACTATAAGTGAAACAAAAGATGAAATTAGGCTCAATGCAAACAAATGTAAACTTCCATGCTCTATTGTGCTAAAGAGCAAAGTACAGAAATAATCTTTAAAGAGGTAAATGAATTGTTTGATGAATCAAAACTGTACTAGATATTTGAGTTTGTAAGAGAGTTTCATTTATTTGTCTAATACCTTTTTGAGGATATGATAATGATGAATTTATACCTTTAGGTTTCTTGATATTGCAACAAGAAACGTTTTTCCTTCTAAAAATCTTCGTACTTTTTTTTGTCATATCAAAAACCGTGCTACATTGTTGATTGAATTCTCTAAACATGATTACAAAATGGTTTACCACACCATGTAGCATTAAGCATTATAAGATGCAATAGGTTTCGATCGTCGTGGACAGGCAGGCAATAAGTAAAAGATGCCACAATTTATACATGCCCACCAACCATTGGTTCAACCGGTTTTCCCGATCGATTAATGCATGATGCGTATTCCATTATCATCGATAACCAGTTTGGTGATTTTGCGAGCATTGGCATCGGGTCCGGTAATGAAGCATATCCGCCTGATCCAGTTTTGCGGCCAGCCTGCAACATGATTCCGAGCCGAGCCCGTCGACAAAGAACAATGATCCACTGTGTTGCGTTTATTACTGTTATCGTTTGGCTGCTAGGCAAGCATTATTGTTATTTATGTGTAAAGGAATTACAGAAAAAAAGCTTTTACATTGTTTACAACAGTTGTTGAAAGATCACTGTCGACTACCCTTGATACTTTTAGCGATGAGCTTCTTTTTAGCTAGATGTCTTCAATTTGCTCAATTGTAACCGCAAATTCTGAACGAGTGTGGATGAGATTTCAATTGGCCGTGATTGCCGTTAACTTACTTCTAATCGCGTTCATTGTGACGTCTGTTTGGAGTCATTTAAGGCACTCAAAACCAACGTCGGGTTTGGACCTACGGCAGAAAAGCAGGAGATATGTATGTAGGAGACATTCTAGATAGAAATCTATACATCTTCCCCGAACTGCGAATATCTCCCTTTGATATCTACTGAAACTAATTGAATATAAAACAATAGACTTTATGAAACTGTTTTCCAATTGTTTTTTGTATTACATAACACTGTTTCATACCTTTCAACTCTTTGCTAGTCTAAAAATGACAAGTTAAAATGTGTTCATTTCAAATAAATGTTTCAAAATCGTTAAGAATAGTGGTGTTAAAAACGGGTCTTTTTGAAGATCAGCTAAGTTCTGGTTCATTCATAAAGATGATCCGGATCATTTGATCGGATCAATCATTCTATCGTTCGTTCTCTGCTAAACCTGTCAGTTAATGCCAAATCTGGAGTCAAAGAGAAATGAGAACATCTCAGGACTTTACCAAGGTTTTATTGGTTGTTTCCCAAAAACATTTTGGATGGTTCCCATAGTTTTTTAGCTCGTTCCCACAATTTACTGAGCGCTACCCATTTTTTAAAAATTGGATTGTATGGATGTCCAATAGGACGATACCAAAATTATGAGGAAACTATACAAAAATATATGGGAAACGGTGAATAAATTGTGAGAAGGACCTAAAACATTACAGGAATCACGAGGCGAAGAGATGCAGTACGTGTTAACGGGCGAACGAGATAGTCAGTTATATTTTCATCGTCATGGTCGAGTGGGCAATACGCTAAACATATCGCTAAAGCTGCATCTACACGATTAGCGCAGAAGAGTGAAGGTCTCAATTTTTTATAAAGAATATATAAATGTAAGGCTAGGCCGGTCTCGTAGTACAGTCGTCAACTCGTACGACTTAACAACATGCCCGTCATGGGTTCAATCCCCAAATAGACCGCGCCGCCATACGTAGGACTGACTATCCTGCTATGGGGGGAAATCAATTAGTCACTGAAAGCCAAACCCACAAGAGGTAAAGGCAGGCCTTGACCGACAACGGTTGTTGAGCCAAAGAAGAAGAAGAAGATATAAATGTAAAGAATTTTTATAAAGTATAAAGAATTACACACGCGTAAGTTATGTCTGATCTGCTATCTTTAGAAAGAAGAATAGTGATCCGAAAATGATGCCTGCTCACTTGCTCATTTGGCGCATTCGAGCATTCCCCTTTATTTCTCTCAGGGAAGCGATGATCCGGATCTTTCAAAAACTGATGCATATTTCACTCGCTCAATTTACTGTTCCGGATAATTTTAACGAGTCCGGATCTGATCTTACATCACTAGTTAAGAATGTGTACCATAGTTCTAACAATTACATTCTCTTTTTTCTCTTTGCAGATCTCAATTTTGGAGCAACCAGATTAACGCTGAGATGAAACAAACATTTAATGATCAAAATAAGCATTACAGCATTCCAAAACGATCTAAATTGCTTAAACTCAAACTTAAATTGATTACTAGAAACACTTCAATTGAGCAACAGTAAAATCAATCATTGTACATTAAATTAATCTTTTTTAAGAAATTTCTTTTTCCTATTGCAATTTTCCTTTTTGACTAATGGCTTTTGATTTTAAAGAAGTGTGCAGTTTACCTTTTTAATGTACCATGTTTCAAAATATCTACGTTACTGAACTTAACAGGCTATAGATTTTTCATGTAGCTAAAAAGCGAGAAGGTTGAGGACCTCACATTATCGATCACTGAAAGAATATATCAACGATGAAATGTACAACCCCGTTTAGCTCGTCTGAGTATGTTTGTTAGTGTAGAGCGTCGTCTTTAGTTTTAATTTGTGCGCAAAGGACTGCGCAAACTCTATGATGCGTTGTGTTTCTATGTTCAAAGTTCCTGATGAAAACGTTCACTATGGGTTAATATGAAGAGGACATAATGAGTATTCTAGTTTGTGGGGAAATTGTGCTACATGAAAATCCGTTCGAATTTGTGTCTCACATTTATCCTTATTGTTTCAAGACGCAGGTTCAATAATATACCTCAGTAAAAACAGTGCCAAGTGATTTTTATGTAGCTCTCATCCGTCTATCGCTATTTCGTAGCATCGCGTGTGCATTCTATAGTGCGTTTTGTGTGTGTGTGTGCGTGTGGTGTAGCGTATTCGAGGTAGCGGGAGATAGCTTCGGTGATATTTAGAAGTGCCAATCGATCAAGTAGCTAGGGGTCGGTCGAAACCGTTTCTTCCGGGGTTTTGCCGAGAAACGTCGGTACCCCAAACAGCAAAACCGCAGCCGCTCGCGATGGGCTTCTCGTCCGCCCTGCAGGGGCGGGCGGCGCACGATGCGCTGCTCAACCGGCAGGAGGCCGAGCTGAAGCTGCTCGAAACGATGAAGCGCTGCCTGGCGCAGAAGGCCAAGTGCGATCGCGAGTACGCCGTATCACTGGCGGCCGTCACCCAGCAAGGCCTCAAAATCGATCGCTCAGATGATCTGCAGGGTAAGTTACCTTCAAATACAACCATTAGTAATAACTAATACATTCATTATGCATCATATACTGGGCGCCTCCATGCTTTTGCCGTTGATTTATGTGTTTATTTCAGTAGGTTGATGGTTTGTTGATGAATATACAATTGAATTATGATTTTTCTTTCACTACAAATGAGGATTGTTCGAAGCATGATATATCCAACGATATGATGTACCCAGTTTAAAATCTGTATTAAGTTTTTTTCATCTTTTTCTAATTCCACCTGAGAACACGGTGCGAAAATGGAACCATTATTCATTCGAATTGTTTGCCAAATTGATGAATCACATAAACAATTCCGGAAATTGATACTTACCTTACTTACCCTTCCACACGTGTGTGTGTGTGTGTGTTTTAAACCCTCCACATTGGAGCTTGTTCCGCTAGCAACACACATTTCGGAACGTTCCCACGTCCCAAAGACCGGCAAAGGCACGATCACAGCCAGCCAGCTTTTACTAATGCCGCTCTCGCTTTTGCTTCCTGCGCTCGGTTTTATTTCCCTCCAATTTTCTATCAACCATGCATGCGTCTATTTGTGTGTGTGTGTGTTTGTATGGCAAAAGTTTGGCTTTATTTCACCCTGTTTTACAGCACACCTTCAATCACGCACCATTGCGTGGAATTCATTTTAAACCATCATTCCACCATCGTCGTGCAGCAATAATGTGTGTTTATGTGTGTGTCTGTCCCGATGCGTGTCTGCCAATTGTTGTCTTTCGTTTTTCACCTTTAGTTGAACGGGTGATACTTTCGGGAAGCGAGATGCGTAAAGCAAGCATCGAAAGGGAACTCTGGCGGAGGATTAACCACCTGCTCGGAAGAGCGGAAGAGTGGGAGATTGGGGAACGTAAAACTTTCGCTTGCATTCGACGCTCATGTTTTGCCAGCACTTTAAACTGAACTGAACGGTTCTTCGATTAGAATGCTTCTTCTTTGCGGACGTTACGAGCTTAAATGTTTATTTTGGCTACGATAGGTGTGCCGTCCTGTTCATGCTCATACTGGCCAGCAAGATTTATTTTTTATCTCTGTCTTTTTCTCTCTTTTAACCTTTTTCTCACCCTGTTTTTTTTTCACCTTCGTGCGTTTTATACATGCAATTTCATCCACGCTCTGTACGCACACACTTCAGTTATCTCACGATAATGTGAGCCACGCGTTTGGATGTTATTTTTGGGTGGTTGTTTTTTTCTCTTACTCTCTCTCTCTCTATCGTTGGTTGTATATGTGTGTTTTGGTTTGTAATTAAAGAAATTTGCGGAAACCGAAATTACAGCTCCATGATCCATGATTCAAACGATGCCCGGTGGTAGTGGGGAATCTTTTCCTGTTTTATGTTTTCTTCCAATTTGCAGCAGCGAAGTTTATAGCTACGTAAAGTTGTTTACCATACTAAAAATAGCAGCCACCTTCGTATTTTTGTGGCTGTTCAGTAACATTTGTTGAATTGATACCACACCACCCAATAACAAAGAACCATTATTTGTTTGGTGCCGAATTTAACTGCCTAATGGTTAAAAAAAAAACAAATTTGATAGAAATTAGCAAACGCGAAGAGCTCTCCTTCTCCCAACCTAAAACCTCAATGTATAGCACCTCCTCTCCCAAAAAAAAAAAACAAAAAAAAAAAAACAAAAAAACAAAACCCCGGCATTGTCTCATGTAATTTGAATACATTGTCCGTTTTGAAGGTTTCTATTTTTTATACCTCGCTAATGCGACAAAGCCTCACTCACTCGCCCGCAAATGGGGTTTGCGGTGAATATTAAATGTATACCAACAAACTAAACAAACACGTTTGGCGCGCAATTGAAGGGTAACGGCCAGGGGCAAACGACAGTGGGGTTTTTGGCAAATGATATAAACATAAATTTATGCAACTCATCGAATCCGTAACCACCACACTCAAACATCTTCTTCTATGTGCGAGTTAGATCTGTTTTGCAATTTAAGGGGTAATTGGTGTTAGTTTGTTGATATTGTTTTAGTTGTTGTTGTAATGTTGGTTGCACTTTTTTTGTATTTAATTTGCTCTTTTTATTTGATTATTTTCATTTTGTTTAATCTAATCTTGATGCATACAGCAATAAGGCAAAGCCGTCCATCTTTAATAAAAAAAATCTTGATGCAAACACTTAGGCATTAATGTCTTGTTGATTTGTTTTGTATTAACTAGTCTAATCTCATCTAATAATTTAAACAAGCGGAACCTTTTACCACCTCAACATGCTTCTTCGCGTTTGCAATGCCTATTATGCTAGCCATTCCTGATAAAAAATGTACAATTTTAACATAATGCTTTGTTAACTAGTAACTATGTATCATTCTCATTACCACCATAATTAAATACTTCAACAGTAAACCATGTTGCTCAGCATCTGATATTTATTTATCCATTTCTTTTCCGCGCCTTTGTGCCCGCAAACAAACCCCGGAACACAGGAAGTCACGTAATGCGAGCGTGGCGAAGCTTCATGGAAGAATTGGACCATACGGCCAAACAAATTCGCACCAACGCGGAACAGCTGGAAACGGTCTGTCACGAGAAGCTGGCCAGCCTGTACCAGGAAAAGCGACGCGTCAGAAAGCAGTACCAGGAGGAGCACACCAAAATCGCCACCCAGTTCAGCCATGTAAGTATTGATTTAGCAGAGCGTTCGTTGTTGTTGTGTCAAAACGGGTAAAATGTCATGTTAATGTTGTACTTGTGCTATTGTACTAATGTGGTGTGCTCACAAGGGACCGACCAAAGCAAACAAACCTATTTGTGGCTTGATAATGCATAATTTAGAAAAGATACACCAACACACACACACACACATGTTGACCTTTTTATGTCAAACGTCGATGCCGTGTCGTGCAACTGCATTATTAGCAACCAAAATAGCATAGCAAATGAAATACGTCTGGAGCATGCACGGTCCAGAATGAGGTTACACAAAAATTGGGTCAGTGTTGGGTCAGCTTAGATCACTCCATACGGAAGTTGTGGATTGTTCTAACAACCTTTTGTACCTTTTTGTTTGTGCCTGTACATTATTAGGTACCAACATACTGTGACGATAAACGATGGTGTAGGTTAAAATAAGCAAAATGCTGCACTGTATGGACGAAACAGATAATAAATGGGTTGTTGCTCTAATATGATAAACCTGTCTGAGTGGCAAGTTGTCCCGGTTGCGAGATATAAGTGGAAATAGGGCGTTGTGTCATTGCACAAGTATGTGCCGGCAAACCGACCAACGACAACCTCCTGAACGGGGAGCAACGAGCAAACCATGGTGGACAGTCGGTGCTGCTGCTGGTTGAGGAAAATGTTGTTAAAATGTGGTAGCGTCGTCTTGGCACACACATGCGCGAACAGAGACAGACTCATAAACAAACTGGTGGCTATTGCAGATGACCGAGTCATGTAGAACACGGCCTGCCATCATCGGGATCTGGTGATGCGACGGAGAGAGGACGGAGTTTTACTGGTGCCTTTCTTCTTTCACTCGGAAGCAATGGAACTTACAAGCGTTTGGAGGTTGTCATCACTTCATTGTTGGAAATCTAAAAAATCTATTTAATGTAATAATGTTAAAGCAAGCGAATGCTTTAACTTATTCGTTTATGTTTAAATTGTTTTCCATTTTTGGTACTCCGTTCCAATTCATTGTTACTGAATGATACATATTTTTGCCAAGATTTTCTTTACATTGAATGTGATTTAATGTATACAAAATGGAGGGACTCTTCAAACATGTTACTCGCTAAATTAATCATTTAATTCAAATGGAAATGTTAAAAGCGCAAACTCTTGAAGAGTTTTTTTCATAAATTTATCACTGTTAAACTGTTTTAGTAATAATGCAATGGAATATGATAACTCTGCATGCAATGTCCAGCAGTTTCGGATGAGTTTCGGATGACATCTCGGTTTACTAGAACACGAGCTGACTCGCAGACCTTTTGGCATTGGCTTTCCGCAAAAAAAAAAACAACGCAAAAACAAAGTTGAATAATTTAACCCAAATAAAGAACGTCTCTGTTCGCCGCTGAAACGATGCGGATGGTACGGATGGCGCAACATTTTATTGCACACAATACATTGCACGCCTCACGGGTGTCACGCAGCGAGTGCGTTCCTCCTCCTCCCCCCCCCCCCTTCTCCCACCCCCTCGCCTTCATGAAATCAATTGTGCAGGGCCAAAAGTCAAGCAACGGAAACGGGCAAACGCTCTTCTAATAGCCGATCGTACGCCGCCCTATATGTTACTACTGAGCACTGTGCGCTTAGTGTGAGCCCGTTTGTTTGTGGTAGGAACGAGCAAGCACGCTAACGAATGCATAAATCGTACGGAGGTAACAGCTGCTACTGCTGCTGCTGCTACTACTGCCCGTCACCGTCAGGGAGCGTCGTTCGTCATCGTGTCTTCTAATTTAAAACAAAACAGCCTCCCTCATCGGTCTCATCATCGGCAGAAAAGGGGGAGCAAAGAAGGCAGCTGAACTGTCGGCTAATCATCAAATCAATTAATCCAACACTCACACCGACCGACCAGGTCAAGTGAAGCGTATTTATGGTTGAAATACGCGTTGCTTCGGGCCTGCGACTGAGGATAAACAGGCTGTTTTGGGACGATCCCATCGTGCAAAATAAGCAGTTGTGTGATATTTTTTTGTTATTTCTAATGCACTCCTTCACTTTGATTCTAGTGGCCAAAATGTCCAAAATCGTTTCGCACCAACCGACCAAAGAGCGCAACCCATTGGCCGATTGTAGAAAACATGTTGCTGCGCGTTCGAATTTATAAGCGCCAATTATAGGTCACCCGGAGCTGCTGCGCCCCGCTCAAGGGTGGGTGGTGGTCGGCCAACTCGTCGTGTGGTCGTGATAGTCGCACTTCACCCCCCCCTCCCCCTCCCCCCCCGGACACACGCTGGCCACCGTTTTTGTGCACGCACACAAACGCAATGTTCGCTCTCTCTCTATCCTCCTTTTGCTAGCGCCTGCTCCCACCCTCGATCCAAGATCCAAGATCAGCACGATCACCTTGCCTTTTCCCCTTGGCTTGTTTGCCGTTTGCGTTTTGACAATCGTTGGGGGATAGAGGGAGGGGCTCGGGTCTTTTTCCCCCACTTCTTTCCCACATCTTAACCGGTTTTTTTCGCATCCGAGTCAGGCAAATCGAATCGTTCCTTCCTGTGAACCAAAGCTAACGGACCAGCAGGCGCGCGCACACACCACCGTCGGGGCTGACCGTTTGCGCAAGACACAGGACTCACCCCCTCCACCCCCCTCCCCCCTGATCGGTTTTGCATGGCTCGCACGGAGACCGCGTCGGACAAACGCGGGTTGGAACGTGGCCAAATTCGAAGCCGGAGAAAGAGACTCGCGACCACGTTTAGCACGTTGTAGGTGTGTGTCTAGTGGTACCAGCGATCACACGGAGGGGTGGTAAGGTGTGCCCTCGCACGCCCACACACACACACACACACCCAGGGCGGACGGGTGGGGATGAATTAAATGAACAAAATCGGCAACCCTCCTGACAGCAGCAGCTGACTGTATAAATAAACAAAAAAGGCCCCACACGCCACAGGTTGGTGAGCGCGATTCGTACAATGTATTGGGCAACGCACTACACGGCGAAACACGTGTTAGTTGGCAATACGAAAACAACAACAAAAAAACAGACTCAAACACGATAGAAAGTCCGGTTCCGGCTGATGCAATAATTATTGTGTGCAGCAGCAAAAATGAATATAGAAAAACGAGCATTTTTGGCGAATAATCTTTGAAGTCTTTCTGGGGCATCTTGTGCGTAGGAAATTATTAAATTTAGCACTAATGCCAAATCAAATTAGGAAAAAACAATGTCCTTATCATTCGTCACTACAAGCTTAATCGGCTTAACCATTATGTTCAAACCATGTATGATCTGAGGAATTTGTTAATAAATTCGCCAACCAATGACTAAGGTGTGTTTCAGTGAAATCTATCAACGTGAATATGTGTCTAAGCTGACGGTCTCTTGAAGATTGACCTTAGAGAGATTTCACTGTATTTGGAATCGTATTTTAAACATATGTACTAAGGCACTAAGCCAAATAAAATTCGCCTATTGTAGAAAACACATCTAATATGTTTTGATTTTCTTAAGACATCAGTTAAAGGTAGATTTTATTTTAATAATTTTCGATTTGGATTAAATGTCCTTTTATCCCCACTCAGCTCAGTTTATGGTGAACATAAACCAATTCAGTTGATGTATCTTGAACCTGTTTACCGTTCCGTTGTTATACTCCAGTTTGCCATTGTCATTCTGCTCCGTACGATCGCTTCCTTCCCGGTTTTTTCCCCCTATCACATTGCTTTGCCACACTTCCCACTCGAGCTGCCTAATGTTACCTATCTATTTGGCCGGTCAAATGGCTTTCCCAATGATAGCCAATTACCCCCAAAAATAGATGATACCTCAAAGCAGAGGTGCCTTGTGCAGCGCACCAAATGGATTCTCGGAAGCTGCCAGCCGCCAGCCTAATGCCAATGTAATCAACCGAATTACCCGCGGCAAAGAGTGCCAGCCACACCAACGCCATCGGCTTGGCACAAACGTCACCCGTTCGGAGCCTACCCCAGCATTCCGAAAAACCCCGATGCCGATGTCAGCTGTGTCGGCTGCTGGTGGTGTTGGTGGATATGGCTGCATGTTTCGCTGGAAAATATGACCACCTCCACCAGCAGCGTAATGGTACTTGGCTGATAAAAGAGCACTTAGGCAAGCGATGAGAAGATAGGGCTAAGGGCGTGTAGCAGATCCTTTTAGGCTGAAGTAGTTATTTAGGAGCTCGTGTTGTGTGAGTGTTGGTATATTTTAAAGATATTTGAAGAAGAAAAAACACAAAAAGTTTGCTTTATTTGTGTGTTTATTTATTTTACGATTTTTTTTTCTTCTTCGTGTACCGTGCTATTTAAAACCTAATTGATACAATTTGTGCCTTCGCTTTCTCGCTGAACGTACACCATGTTCTTTGCCACGTCTGACGCAAATGAAGAAACATTGCCAACTCTCAGGATGGGCAAAACGTACCATTCATTTCCATTTGCGTGTACATCATCGTGCGCGACTGTTGCTCGTCGCCCAGCAGCATCTCCACATTCCATTCCATTGATGGTGTACAACTTTTATGCGATAAGTTCCCCGAAAAAAAACAAAAACAAACCGACAGCCAATTCTTTGACCGATTCCGACGGGATCGAGACAGAGAGAGAGAGAGAACGAGAGTTCTGCGAACCACAGACGTTGGGAAAGCACGCTTAGCACGGAGCACGGTCGAGACGAAATGCTCCAGAACAACAATTGCCATCAATTATCACGGAATTGATATTAATTGGATTTTAGTGGACACTCGTTGGCCGTGCGGGAAATACCGTTCGAACGCCATTTTGCTGTACATCCCCGTGTCGTAACTGATCAACCGAGGGGGATGCTTGAGATGGTCGAATTTTGTTTCATTTGCTACAAAACATGCTTTGCAATGCAGGTGCAAAAGGTTGAAGAAAATTTCCACCAAAAAATACCTAATGTTAAATGTAAAAAAGGGAACTTCAAGCGATTAAAAAAGAGAAATTATATTGAGATAGCTATTGGTAAAAGATGGATTTTCCATTTGCGCCCTGAACTAGGGCACATATCAAATTGACGTAAGAAAAACAAAAATATACCCCGATTATAACAGAAACAACAATCTAAAAACAGCTTCACCCGTTCGTACTTTACGTCTTCGCGTCGGTCTGACAGCTGGAAAATCCAGATGCTACTAAAACACACCGCATTTCGGAAGCATCTGTACGCTGCTGCCCTGCTTTTAATAGCAGTGTTCAAAATTAGAGCAACGCCGAGGCGAGGAAAAAGGCCACCAATCTTTCGTCATCGTTATCGAGTAGGATCAAATAAATTGGCCCCAGACGTTGTTTCCAGATTTTCCGGCCTGAACCGCAGTCGGGAACAGTAGAGGCGCGGGGTCTGGGCACAATAATGCGCCAGCTAATCGGAACAGTCAGTCAAAATGAAAAGGTGCATTTTACGAGAAGAAAGGGAAAGGAAAATGAATGATTTTCGTTCCGTTTTCTTTTCTTTTTTTATAGTTGAGCGGTGGGGAGGTTGTTTTTTCAAATCTTTCTTAAAGATGATTTGATCATAACACTAAGAGTGATTGTTGATTCAAACGAGCGTTTTGGTCTATTCTTTTGCTCTGTAAAAAACCCTCTATTCTTCGGCGCATGTATTGTGTGCTCTTGAGTGGATCTGGTTTTTGTAAATGTAGGCGATAGTAAGGCCTACTTAACTAAACACTCGTTGAAGAAACGTTTTATCCTATTTTTTTTCTACATATTTAAAGTGGGAGCAACAGGGCATCATGTTTATTCCTAATAAACTAACATCAATTCAATAACGAAAAGTGCTTTTTAATGAAGAATGTTTTAAGTTTTTTTTTATGATTATCGTTACACTACATGAAATTATATGCAAGGTTTTTTTATAAACTGAAAATGAAGAAAATGTCAAAATGCTTATTGAAGGAATGATTGAAAAAATCAGTTTTAAGCTATGATTTTTTTTACATACAATCTGGAATATTTAAATTAAATAATTAACAAATTAAAGCTATATCGTTCATGAAAATTGTATTTTAATGCCTGCTACAATCATTAAAATCTACAATTTTACACGACATTAATTCAAACTGTTAAAGCATGGATACGATCGCTGCTGGTAGCAAACAACTCGATCGTGTCCTACAAATGGTCCAAACGCCTAATCACGCCCATGTTGTCGTGTAATGAATATGTGTGTACCATTTATTGTGCTATTTTCACCAGCCATTATTCGGTAGCTTTGATTACACCTGCACCCATAATCAGGCAAAATTCTCCCACACTGGTCGTAGCACCGTATCGAATAAATTGAGCCCTACACCAACAAAAGCAGCAATCCTCAGCTGGACGCACGATGAAAAAAAAATCGTCGACAGCAGCGTGTGAAAAGACGCTGCATTTTTCTCACCCACCCACCTCACTTCATGCATTTATTGTACGGTCAGTGGGTCGATGGACAGCAATAGATAACACACAGACGCGTATCGTTTAAACGCGTGCGCCCGTGATAAGTGCTCCGGCGAATAATGGTCACAGTAATGGTTGTTTAATTCGACCACTTAATTAAAAACGTAACATTACATGCCACCTTCCACGTGCCCGAAGCCGCCACGCCAAGACCACTTTTCCGCTTCGATTGCGCTTGGGTGAAATTCATTCGCAGCAGCGAAACGGCGGTGCGGGAAAAGTGTGAAAACGTGCCGGCTGCACTGTGTCGGATGTGAAGTACGTGTGAGTTGTGAGCGAAAATGTGTCCCAAAATGGTATACAAAACCAAACACTCGCCACAATCGGTTCTCGCCTCTCCCACAGTAAACCATCGTCACTTCGGTGACATTTGACGTGCTGGGTGTGCTGTCTGGCCAAAAATTAAACAAACACGAGACCACCGCAAGCAAAGTAAGGCAAACTATAAATTACCGCTGGCGGTTGATGAAAAGTTCGCCGACGGTTGAGGGTAAGATGAGTGGAAAATTGAAGCCGCAATGAAGGTGGTGATGGTTGAGATGATTTAATCATTCACCCAAACCCACCCGGCCGGGGCCTCACAAATTAACCACCGACCTGACGGTTCGCTGTCGCTTCTTCGTTATCGCCGCATCTGCTGATTCCATCAGCGCTACCCACCGATCAATTTAGTCAATTTTATTCAATTATTCGCTTGCACACCAAGGTAGCAGCACCTCGCAGGAGGAAGACGGGGTAGGCAAGAACCACCGACGCGCTTTTAAATGGTATGGTTTTTCTTTCGTTTATGGCAATCAGCTACCGCGAGGAGCATCATCTTCCAAAAGAATGAGCAGGATGGGGAAGGAAAACTGTGTGAGCCTGATATTCAGCGCAGCTTTTTGCTCTCTCTCTGTGACTGAGCCTCGGTACAGTTTCTCCACAGGGCTTGAAGCATCTGGTTTTGACAAATTTTCCATCCATACCGACCATACCGCCGGGTCCCATCGGTTACTCCTTAGCCTTCGGCGCGCTACATAAATTTCGCCACTCGATTGCTCTTCCAGTTGGATAATTCGGCTGTGAAATGAGTTTCTACTCGGCTGTGACCAACACACAGGCATGGCTTGGGGTTAGATTTTTTTATGACATAAATTATCTTCAGGATAAACGATAAACAGCCTCTTTGGGGCTGGTTGTTTATCCATACGCACTGGGCGCTTATTGATCCATGAAATAAGAAGCTTCACTTGTCCCCCTTTCAACGTAGAAGAGGCAGGTTTAATTGAGGAAAATTATTATGACGCCAATTTAGTGTAACACGACACGCTTTTAAGGGTTCGAAACATTAGGGCAAGGAATATTCAATTCATTCATACCGCAATAAAGCGATTAAACCTTGTGATGAAGTCATTGAAAGGTTAAAACTGTCACGTCCATCGTCCCATGTGAAGCAGATAATTAAATCACACGTAACTAATTTATGAACAAATAGGATAATTTTCTTATACCTGCCTTTTTTACTACATTATGCGTCAGGACTGGAAAACAATGAAAAATACTACAAATAAAAAAAATGAAACCTAACAGTTTCTGTTCCATCTCCTTGGGTACTTGTAGTGGAAATGAAAATCCAATCCTGATGGCCAATGGAATTGCAGATTAGTTGACCCGAATATTCCATTCCAGCAGCACCAACAGCAGAAGCGCCGCCAGGGACCACTGCCATGTCCCGTACTACCAAAGAACCGGTCACTGGTTGGAGAGAGAGAGAGAGAGATAGAGAGAGAGTGTACTCAACCCTGATTGGGAGGGTAGACGGGACAATCAATCCGGTGGCTTTGATCTTCACCTTGCACCAGCAGATTGCGCGTGAGGCAGGTCAGTGCAGTGGATGGACAACAACCCGCTGCCTGGATGCAGCCCATTTCCGATGCAAAAGTCTCTGTGTGTGCGTTTTTTTTTTTTGCTTTTGGTTTTCTCATAAACCAGTTCCACACTATTGCATGTGCTGCAGTGTCACTCTTGCCCGCGCGCCCACCCGTCCTGCTGGTGATGTACCGCTACGTTTTGGTGCATTCAGGCCAGGCCAGGACAGGTTACAAAAGAACTGGATTCAGCTAGCCATTGCCCTTACAGGAAAGGCTATCGTGGCGGCCTTCCGTGACGGTCGATGTTAATGCCAAATCAATTCCTGGGGCTTGGATTGCTGGAAGTCAACTGAGCAGACTGCTGGAATACACGTATAAACCAGTGCACACTGCCATGGTTCCTCCTGTGTATCATTTCTAATGCGAGAGACGATAAGTAATGACGCCCAAGAGGTGCGTGCAAGCGGGGCACGAATACGAGTTTTGGAGCTTGCATTATTAGCGTTATGTTTTGTACAGGCAAAATGCATCAAAAGCATAGGAAAATGAGGTTGAACTGAATTGGTTATCGTTAGCAGTAGAAAAAACCGGTAAATTACTGATGCTGCTGTATGTGAGATTAGTGTAGAATGAGTGTATTTGTGCAAAAGTAGGACAAGACCGCGCTAGATTGAGACAAATTATATTACGGTAGTAAGTTTAGTTATACAATTAAAAAAAAAATGCAGTTTTTAATAAGAAGATATCAACAAACTCTTTCAAACACATTTCCTACCAAGAAGGAAAATATATCAGAGGGTCAGAACATTGAATTGTATGTAATAACTTTATAAAAGCTAACCAAAACCTTTCCTTACCCAAATAGGAGGCTTGCCGTAGTAAAGTTTATTATTTAAATACGTTTTTAAACCCCTTCCTTGTCCCATCACACTTCCATATCGGTGTTGTGAGCAATTTTCCACCACTTGCCGGTCTGTGCTGTAAAGTTTCGATTTTTACGACTGTAGCACACCAGACCGAACTTGGTGGGCACAATATTATTCTGCCCTCCCGGTGTTGGTGTTTTATTTCACGGAAGTAACCATAAAGTTTGCATTATGCGTCAACGTGAATCCTACCTGCCAGGAAGCTCAGCAACACGCTGGCGCCTGCAACATAGAGCTGTTATAGAAGAGGGTTCACCAACTACCAACCTTTACGCGTTGTGAAAGAACGTTTATGCTACAAGGACTCGAGAAGGCCAGAGCGGTAGTCGTTAGAAAGTTTGTTGCACGTGAACAGAAATCTTTTGCCGAATGCATTGGGCCCTTCTGTGGCTGAATGCTTTAGGAAGGAGCAGAAATGGTGTATAAATTAGCTCATCATCACTCAGCGACTCGTTTATTTTTGCAGAATTAATGCTGAGTGTAGTATGCAAGGTATTTTGTGTTCACCTTCACGGTATCTATTTACAGAATAACAAACTCCATCTATTTAAGCTCTCAACTAGTATCCACTTTTTAGTGCAATCCTTCCACAGTGGTTAATTATACCCAATTGTACCACAAAACCTCGTACTCATTATAGCATGAGAAAAGTTGAAAGAAAAACTTTTCGAACTACACATTATTGTTCCGTTGAATGCATTTCTTGTTATGTGATGTACGGTGTAGGGAGTGTCCTTTAGAATGATCACTAGCATGGTGTAATTAATGATTTATGCAAATTGTTGTGTAAAACTCACCAAACGCACCGCCATTCCTTCTGGAACTGCATCTTCAAACAACTCGAAACTTCCCTACGGTATCGTTTATCTTCATTCTGACCTACTGTTTGGGATTTGCTTTTATAAAACTTCTCCATTCAGCTTCATTCATGCTGTTTAACGAACGAACGTTTGTTTATACCAGCAACACGGTACAAATTTAGGCCACAATTATTTCATTTCACTGTTTTGTCCTGTTAATGTCTCAAAAACTTTGATTTCATCCGTTATGTTAACTACATAATTGTCATCCAATCATCGAGAATTATAGCACACCCTTTTACCTTTTGTAAAGAAAAGTGAGTGATTTCAAAAGCAATGATTTTTATGTAATAGAGTTCCATGTTTATTATCCATGTTTCACTATGGTTTAACAAACCTACCAAACAAACCGGAAACATTGGCACAATCCAAAACACAGTCATCGAAAACACCAGCCGGTATATGTCATTCGAATCGGTACGTAAGGTTTAACCGGGTGAATCACGCTCGGTCGATCAATGTTGGTAATTTTCTTCCGACGCTTACTCATCGTAACTGGATGGTAGTTGCTTTTCTGGCCGGATGATCAGTTCGAATCATGGTGCAAGAAGTCCAACTCACCCTCGACAGGAAGACGTATTAAACTTCTGCATTCTCGTCCCCGCGATGACGCATTAAATGATGTTGGTGATGTATTTTGGCTTGCTATTTTTTGTTGTTATTCGTTCAGAAATATTCGAGGCAAACTAATTAAATGATGGCATTAAAACGATGCAAAACACGATCCACGTCTTCTAAAATGGCACACGACACAGATTTCGTTGCGGTGGGCCACGATGTCAAGATTACATTGCAATCTGCATTCCATTGGCTATGGCTCACCCGAAACCCCATCAATCCGGCTAAGTCGGCGAACAAACTTGCCAAACCGGAACCGCCAGATCACCGGATCTCTTCTACTCCGTCCGAGTCCGTGCTCGAAAAGATGCATTACGATAACGTTTCGTGTCACCGTCGTTTGTTGCAGGAGCAAAAATTGATTTCTACTGCAATAGAGCGTTGGCTTTATTAGTACATTCCACCACTGGTTGTGAATGTTATTTCTTCTGGCACGTTATCGTGTCACTTGCAATCACTTACAACAACCCCCTGATCCTATCCGAGGGCGATGTAATGGAAACTCGTAGCTTGATTAAGAGCTCTCGTGCAAACAGAGCAACTGTCTGGCTGGCTGGCAACTGGTAAGGTCGATAGAATTATGCTCTGCTTTCGAGGAAGTATCTGTGTATCATTCTCCGCCCCTGTTGTGTTCGATACCACAAAACCAACAGAAGTCAGGAGATACTTCTTTGAGAAATTCGATTGAAAATGGTGCTTCCCTAGTGGGTGTTGTGTTGTTTCTACACCATTCCATAAAGCATTCGCTCCCTTTAACAAGCTTTTCCTTCGTTCGCCTCTGATATTTTGCTAGCTGTGTGTGTGTCTGTTCACATCTAAAACAAATCCGTTCCGATCACCTACCGAACAAAAGAAACATTTTCGAAACTCTTTTTCTCTCCTCTTTTTTTCTTTTCTTTGTGCCGTTCGTCGTAGTAAACGGCATCGTTCGGTTTCAATGTGCAGAGCTCGCTTCTTGCAGGATGCAATTCCTTTCCGGTGTTGCAGTGTGCACGATAACACGAAGCACTGGATGGAAGCAGGAAAACTCCAAACAACGGAAGTGTGGAAATTGTCGCCTCTCGTTTCGTGGAACCGTGCCATCCACACCATTCCACCCTGCCATTTTCGTTCCGTGGCTGGATAGCTGCTTCAGGGCACGTTGTCGATGGGGAGTGAAACAACAACAACTTTAATAGTTAAACTTCCACTCGAAGGACTTTTGATTGTGCTTTTGTTCGAAAAAAAAACGCTTCAATCTTGTGGAAGTGGAGTAGAAAATGCGATGGACAGAGGGTTTCTTCGGGACACTCGTTTTTGGTTCTTGTTCGCAGACACTATAAGAATCGAGTTGTGGTAGGTCAGTGATTCTTCGTTTTTAGAATGGCTCCTATTTGGACAAGATTTTAATAGGATATGCATCTAATTTGGAATCCAGAAAGCTGGTTTGAATATTTCAACACAATCAAAAACAACGAATTAATGGAGCAAACCAGACACAAAGTCTTGCTAAAATTCCATTACCAGCAGTACGGTAGAAAATGCACTCTCTCCCTCCCTTTACCCCATTTTACCCGTTCAATTACAGGGTTTCCCACGATTTATTGGTCAGTTCCCATGATTTTTTGGTGCGTTCCCACGATTTTTTGGTTGTATCCCATAGATTTTTGGTTCGATCCTATAATTTATTGGTATTTTCCGATTGGATATCAATACAATTAGACCAAAAAATTCTGGGAAACGACCAAAAAATCGTGGGAACGCACCAAAAAAATATGGGAATCCACCAAAAATTGATGGGAACCAACCAATATATCGTGGGAAACCCTGTATCATTTTTTGGCACCGGTTACCGGTTACTATCCAGATGCACACTCCGGGAAAAGTGAGCACACAAATGCCAAACGCTTCCCATGACTTCGTTTGACTTGCAGCAAGCTCGCTGCTTCTGCTGCTTGCGAACCAGAAGCGAAAATCACCTTTATACCGGCAAACGAGGAAAAAACAAGGAACAAGAAAAATGGCAAAAGAAAAAGAAAAACAAGGTGTCCGCGCACGAACATGAACGTGGAAACGCTGCAAACATGGCGAACAACAACGCGCGTGCACTGTCGGTACAGCTACCAGCACCAACAGAAGGCAAGGATGCTGTCGTGTGCTTCTTCCGGAATAATGATCTTTTGGCCCCGTGTTAGGTTCCGTCTGGTCGTTTACTCCGGTCGCTCCTTACGTCATCAGGCCAGACAGAAAGGGAACAGTGCGATAAAGAAAGCGTGTACCAGCATTATCCTTGCAATAGGAAACGAATTCATTGTGGGTGAAATTACGAAAGAAGAACGCGCGCTGCTGGTGCGGTGGGGCAGCGAGCCGGCCGGAAAGAACCGGCAGGAGGTTAAGCTGCGTCGAACTTTGCCAGACGTCTGGCAAAGCTTGGAAGATGAATGCGAGACGATGGGAAGAAATTCCTTCGAGCATTGCACAAACAAGCACACACACTCCCACAATACCATTGCATCTGTGTGCTTGCGTTTGCTATCCTTCCTCTGCTTGGCGCTGTTATCACGCGACTCAGCTACGATGCACCGAATGGCATCATTTGATCACAAGTTTTGCCCGGCGTCGCTGTAATCGATTTCGGTCAACGGCAAAGGCACCGAGGAACTTCCACTACCAGACATGCATGCGCTTCGTTCGGCATTTCGGGCAATGTACCGTGCTCTCATACTTATGCTCCTCACCCACACCCACTCGAAAGGACATTCTTCGTCTGGCACGGAGAAGGATGCAACTCGGTTTGGCTTTGTTGAAAAATTCGTTTAAATAGTGCGGAGATGTAGGAGCTGTTGGAGAAAAGGGAGAATTGCAAAAAGAAGGTTTCTGAAGTATCCCGAAAAAGGAGTATCGTTCTTCAAAAATATTGGTAAAATGTTTATGCTTCCTATCACTGGGAACGTTTTGTTGAATTCTAAGTAGATAGACAAACGAACGGACAAACACAGCTTTATTTGTAAGATGCATCCAGCAATAATTGGACGCTGGATAAAACAACACTCTCCTCCTCCATTCGTGCGCGGTAAATCGTGCTTCTTTAATTATCCCTTCAAAGCAACCAGCCAGCCGGTAATTATGAAACCTTCGCTAAACTGCAATCGATCGTTCTAATCGTTAGCGTCATTTGTCTTTTTCAATGTAGCTTGCACAAAAGGAAAATAAAACTCGGGGAAGTACAGAAGTCTGTTGGTGGAGCTATAAACGGCCTGTATTAGGTGGTTACTTAGAGTACGATGTGTGGGAAGTGTGTGTGTGTGTGTGTGTGTGTGTGTGTGTGTGTGTGTGTGTGTGTGTGTGTGTGTGTGTGTGTGTGTGTGTGTGTGTGTGTGCGTTTTAACACGAACCCATTGAAACGATTGATGGACGTATTAAATAGATACATTGCTGCTCAATGTTGTGGCTTTTCGTGTAACTATTTTTATCAGCGGGGCTCGGTCAGTAGGACCTATTTCTTGAAACAATTGTTAATTACAAGACTGTTTTCGCTGTCTTTTACTGACACATATTTATGTATGCTGCTAAAACAAAATATATTTAAGCTAGTCATTTTCCTTTGGCAACCAGTTGAAAATAGTGTCTTATAATGTAAAATGTTGGAATTTCTACCAATAAAAAAGATTGGTAAAAATCGGGTATGTACTCCGATCCGACTCCGAAAATTTCGGAACCGACTCCGGAATGAAGCATTATCCGGAGTTGTCCAGAGTCCTTCGGAGTCGTCCAGAGTCACCCGGCGTAGAAGTCGTCCGAAGTCGGGTCGTCCGGAATAGTCCGAAGTTGGAGTTATCTGAATTCGAACAGAGTCGTCCGGAATAGCCTGGTGTCGGAGTCGTCCAGAGTCAGCCGGAGTTGGCCATAGTCGGCCTTCGAAACAAAGGCCTGCATGCAAAAGGCAAACATGAAATGACTGATCACAAGCACATTCGGGGGATTACATCACTGCTACTCCGGACGACTCCGAAAGACTCC
Organism: Anopheles coluzzii; assembly: GCF_943734685.1. Taxonomy (NCBI): domain Eukaryota; kingdom Metazoa; phylum Arthropoda; class Insecta; order Diptera; family Culicidae; genus Anopheles; species Anopheles coluzzii. Next base: position 40,352,757 of record NC_064670.1, on the reverse strand, counting down.
AGATGACTCTGGACTATCTGAACGACTCCGACTTTGGGTGGAACTAATGGTTCCCATTTGACCGGAGTCGGATCGAAGTCGTGTGTACGCTCCAGAGAGACCTTCACTAGATCCAGTATTCGATAATAGTATCAGAAACAAAAAGTTTGTTCCTTTTTGTGTACCAAGGGTCTCTAAAATACAACTCGCAAGTCAAATACGGTCTCGCAGAGACTGTAAATTGATCCGTAAATACATATTACACTCTTCACATATATTTATTATATATATGTTTAATATATACGTTAGTTTAACAATCTACAACTTTTATCATCTTGGATAAATGAATTGATTTGACATTTGTGTTTGCATTTGCATAATAACGAGTTGAGCGTAAATCTCCTCAGCCTCGATATATGTTAGAATAAAAAGGTTGACTAACTCCGATATAGTTCAATAGGCATTTAAGAGGCTTTACTGTGACACTAAAAACGTTATTGATCCGATAAAGTCAATTGATCTTACCCAGAGTTAATGAACAAAAAACAATACCAAATATTGGAAAAGTTACGAAAATCTTCAGAGTTATTAGAGAAGTTAATCCCACTTGAAGCTGACACTTCCAAAAATCCATAGAAATATACCATTTTTTGTATTAGTTTTCGTACATAGTTCATTGAAAGCGTGCAGTAAATTCTCGAATTTAGATGTCCGGATAGAGCTATGTTGGAATATATTCATCTTTTAAAGTGAAGAACTAACAATCGACAATTCATCACAATCTGTAAACATAGCTCTGTGTGAAAAGAAAAGTATTTACATGTTCCGCACGCATTGTCGTCCGACACTTACAGCATTCATCATTGCAATATTAAACCATTCATGCTCTTCCTTTACTTTACCCATACACGCGACGACTACACCATGCACCACACTGCTCTGCCCCACCGTTGCTGTCGGTGTGTGCTGATTTTAAATGAAGGCCTAGAATTTAATTCAATTATTTGCTGCCATTCCGATGCGGTCGGCCAGTGCCGTTGCGCAACATAGCAACATAGCCCGACAATCTGGAGACCATGTTTGGTGATTGAACTCCCCGTGGGGAACAAACATCCCTACATAACAATAAAATCATCGTACCCAATGAGCTGTAGCTGGGAAATGGGGAGAATGGGGTTACAGCGCCCCACAACATTATGCTGACGCGTTAAGGACAATGTACATGTACGCCGCCCCGCGCCCTGGTGAAATGAATGTTAATAATCACCAGCTTCGAGATGTGTCAGTAGGGCTTCTCTCGTGTTCGATGTGCATTATGTCACGTACTTTGTGCATACGTGTGTATGCGTGTGTGTATTTCTTATTTTTACCATTACATCGCATCTCCGCCGCGGTGGGAATGCACATGATGATGCACCCGATGTAACGCAATCCTCTCCCCGGTCGGTCTGCGTTTACGATGATAGATTGATAAATGGATAAAACAAAACTTTCCCTTCGCCAGCACAAAAGCGAACGGCAGCCACACGTTTTCTTTGCGATGCACCAACCAAGTGAGTTAATTATTATGCATGTTGAGCGCCGCCACACCGCTGCTTGTGCGTGCCGCAGTAGCTGAGAAAATGTTGCGTTGCACGCATTCATGCACAAAATTAAACACAACAAACAACACACACACGCATTTGCTTCCAGCTCGGTCTCCTGCTGATGCTGTTGCTGGTGCAGCAGTTACTGCTCTGCACCCGATGCCGCGATCGAAACAAACAAGATCAACCCGAAAAGATGCTCAGCGGCGGCCGCGGTGGCACGACCCAGTTTAACGGGCTTAACTCGGGCAATCGGGCGCGCTACTGTGTGTGAACTGTAATCTGTATGTTAATGCAGCTTCCTTGTCCTCAACACGGTGGGTGGTTCTGATCTCCTCCCCTTGTTTGCCCTCGGGCAGCGTCACTCCCAACGGTGGGGCGTTATGCGTGTAGCCCCCGGCAGCAAGGGAAAGCAAAACGCATCACAGATAAACACATGGGGTCCCCCACGGCCCCCCTTTGGGATTGATCGAGAGGAAGCGGGAATGTAGAGCAAACGTACCTGTAACAAAATCTGCACGAGAAATGGAACCAGTGCAAGTGCAGTTTAAAATGTATGCACACAGATTGTATGTTGTTGTTTTTTTTTACATTCATCCCTATCCATTTCATTATCTCGCCTTTGTGCTGGTGAGTTTTCCGTTTAAAATTAATTTGCATTTTCTGCATAACACTATCTACTGACATATATTGTCGTTTTTGCAGCTCACACACATGCACAATTGAGAGTTTATTCTATCCCAAAACTAGAACACCTCCAGCTCCAAACATTTTACAGCGAATGTGTGGACTTTTTCTTTGTTGGTGAAAAATGGGTTCACAGAAACACCTTTAATGTTTCACCTTTCTCTGACTCTCGTTTATCTGTATTGCAGTGTCACTCCCAAGGTACAATACAGCTTTATGAGATTAATATGAAAAGTTCCAAATGAAAAGCACATTACGAGTCTGGCATGCCACGCACACATCTCGTTTCGCCTTTTGTGTTGCAGCATTATTGGTGCAGCGTAATGCAATTTGCAATCAGCGGGACACGCCGACAAGGAAGACGCTTGGATCTGTGTGCACGGGCGACGGTGGCAAACAGTTTTCATCTCCACGTGGGGTTCGTGGCGCATAACCCGTGGCCCACACATTCTCGGGAACTCTTCCTGCACGCCGGCTAATGAGCAAAAGTAATTAAAACCCGTATTGCGCGCGTCTTGGTGTGGCACAGCATTTCATCAGAACAGCGTAATCAGCTGTGTCTGATTTTATCATTTTATGTAATGTTTATTAGCACATGGTGGGAGGGCTTACGGCGATCATGGTGCACTCCGTGGAGCGGAGGATGATGTCTGAGGGTGGCGAAAAGTGCAATGCACCACGAGCTAAACCTAAATGTATTTTAGAAGTGTAATAAAGGCAGGGTCTCGTAGTACAGTCGTCAACTCGTACGACTTAACACCATGCCCGTCATGGGTTCAATCGCCAAATAGACCGTGCCGCCATACGTAGGACTGACTATCCTGCTATGGGGGGAAATCAATTAGTCACTGAAAGCCAAGCCCACAAGTGATACAGGCAGGCCTTGACCGGCAACGGTTGTTGAGCCAAAGAAGAAGAAGAAGAATAAAGGCAGGGATCTTGCTTTTATTTCATGTTATAATACATCAATACACCCTCTACGGTCATAATTCAACAAAGCCAGGCGTGTCATTAATAAATTAGATTGGATTGGAGTCGAACTACGTCCGGTATACTAAAAGTTATCGCGTCTATGCAAAGATATAATGTTCACTAATGCAATGATTATAATTTGATCGTCCAAAAATAGAATTGCAATATTTCAGTTTTTAAAATACGATGTTATGGGATGTAATTGTTGAATTCCTCACGATTGGTGAATTGTTATAGTTCGCATTATACACAGCTTCTGTCTGATAATTCCTAAGATTGGAGTCGGGTAGCTCCTATGAAGACTGGACCCGGTTTGATTTTTATGTCATGATGTCCGATGTGTGCAAGCATAATTTCCTAGATCAGGTTTTTGGGTGGAATAGTGTTTAGTTAGTTAATTTCTGTTTGTATTAAAGTATTAGCTAATTTTTTAAAGAACTAACGACTTATGCAAATGTGTGATACGTTGAATTTTACAAATTTATATGTTAGAAAATCAGAGAATCATTCTAGGAGAGATAGATTCACCGGAACTTTTAGCTAGAGTTAATTTCCACGTACCTATTCTAAATTTAAGAAGCTATAGGCTACTAAGAGTTGACCAAACTAGACGTGCATATGGCGTTAATGAACCTTTGACTGCGATGGATATCAGATTTAATGCACACTATGACTCTTTTGACTGGCATTCTCTGTGTTAACCTGTATTTCTTTCTGTGATCTTCTTCTTCTTTGGCTCAACAACCGTTGTCGGTCAAGGCCTGCCTGTACCACTAGTGGGCTTTGGCTTTCAGTGACTAATTGATTTCCCCCCATAGCAGGATAGTCAGTCCTAAGTATGGCGGCACGATCTTATTTGGGGCTTGAACCCATGACGGGCATGTTGTTAAGTCGTACGAGTTGACGACTGTACTACGAGACCGGCCTTTCTGTGATACTCTTTGTTATTTATTTTGTGCTGACATTACATTGTACCGTGATGCTTTATGTTATTTTTTGCTACCCTGGGATACTTAGATAGTTTATAAGATCAGTGATAAGGCCAATGATGGCCAATCACTTAACCAATACAAATAAACATCCACGTTGGGTTCATACTAATATATTTAAGCAAGTACGTCTGGAATTAGGTAACATGAAAGAAAAAATGATTTACAAAAAAGTATATTAAATACTACAAATTAACGTTCCAAGCCTTAGCTCTCTACAAAAATAGATAAATAACAACGATATACATACTAAGGCCATGTGTATATATTTAGACCAAAACTTAGGATAAGCATAATGTTAGGTCGTGTATAGAACAACTGTGCTACGTTTCTAACTTAACTTCTTCAAAAGATTTTAAAGCCACATTCAAACACAGTTTTATTAAATAAAAGTCTATTATACAAAAGTGACATACCCAATTGACATTTTTGAGTACGAATAATCGGGAATTCGAGCAAATTGCCTTAAACTGGAGCCTTAAACTTCCCTTAAATTGCACCAGTTTGAGGGAATTTAGAAAAAGTCCTTTAAAATCAACAGTGATGCAGCTTTTTCGTTGCTTTCTTCTAGATTCGCTCGGAAATGATGTTTCCTATCGTTATAGTTGGTCATGTACCTATTTTATACTTAAATAATAGCCATTTTTTATAGAATAACGTTACGTTGCTTTTGTTTTTCATCAAAAATCATACCTATGAATGAAGAATGAGCTCGACGGCATCGTCCATCGATAGAAGAAAGTTTAATTTACGAACACACCAAGTATTACCGCTTGCAACACACGAATTCACAATATCAAGCGTATCGAGTACTAATCTAGCAGATATGGGAAAACTATTTCGAGCAAATGTCACTTGGGTATATATAAGGAAGATACAACCGAAATCCAGATCCGTAAAAGCTTGACCCAGTAAAATCTTTACTTTTTACCACTTAACAAACACTTTCGAAATGCTGGCACGATTCCAAAACGACACAACAATATTGCCTTACACCAAATACCACCATCCTTAACTTGACGACCAAGCTTTAAAGTAACACTGGAACGCTTTAAATGTATCCGCGTACCTAGTGTCGCACAAGTTTTGCGGAAAAGAAAAACGCGATCCGCTTTTAATCAGTGGCCTGGCTCCGTTTTTCTCACTATCGTTCACTGGCTCACTATTTCACTGGTTCTAAGAGCAAAAAAATACTCCAGGACCCAGTGGCTATAGTTTCCATAGGTTTGCAGTAGTTGGCAGGAGCGCATCTGTCCGTTTCAGTGGAAAATGTGTAGAGTTGAATCATCAATCTTCGTCGCCAGTAACGTGTTGAAAATCAGCTCTGCCGCCACCCTGCCTTGCCGCTTCTCTTCTGTCCGTTCTCAAGTGCACCAAAAACAACGGCCACAAAAAGCACCCTTTTTCAGCGTCGAAAGCGCATCCTTTTACTGGATCGGTGTGTGCGGACTGTGTGCTGTTGTTCTCGGTTGACCGCAAACCGCAGCGCTTGCTGGGTAGAAAAACTGCCGCCGCCATGGTGGAGCGCTTTGCCACGGTACCAGGAAAAACGGCGATAGTTTCCACCATAGATTCTGCGGGCGAAAGGCAGGTTTAGAAGGCAGGATATGAGAGGTGGTCCGTTTTGTGCAACTGCATTTGGAAATTGCATTTCAAATGGATCCCAATCACGCACACCAAATTGATAGCCTCGCTTTCGAGCAGGGAAAACCAACCCCAATCGCGCACGGCACGATACAGGAGTGGGGGCCGATCGAGGAACAGTGGCCGGGAGGGCAAAGGGAATTGATAGGGAAAAGGTTAAATCAAATCTCCTTTACGTGACATCAATACGGGTGGCGAAGTTTTGCACTATGATTTATGGTGCACCGGGGACAGCTTATTGTGTGCGCGGTATGCATCGGTGTACTAGCACTATTGTGCATTGGTTGCCGTACTGAGGATTGGCCATGGATTTACATAAAAGGGAGTTGAGTTCAATACACATCCTGAGCGTGTGGGTGAAATTGGTGAAAGATTGTATAGAATGTTGGAACTGAAGTTGATTGAGCAATATTTCATTTTTCGCCAAAATATTACCAACAAAGTTTACAATTTTTTAAATTTTATTACTTTCTGTAATTCGTAGCCTTATTTTAACAACCATGTTTCAATCTTACCTTTTATTTCATCTACAGCTCACAGAGGACGTCGCACGAAAGAAAAGCGAGTACCAGAAGCATTTAGACTACTACAAGCTCCTGCGAGGCCGATTCGAGGAACATATCAAGTGTAAGTCAACACGTTACTGTCCGGTGTAAAAGCAGGCCAACCCTGTCCTGCACTATTCTCGACAACTTGTTCGTGTCACAGCACTCCCTTCGCTTCTCCAAACACATCCACCCAAAGAACAACAAGCCCAACTACACTATTTGTTTATTGTTAAAGTTGACTCCCGTCCGTTTTGCCCGATCTCTGCTTTTACAGCCGGCCGGTCCGGGCGTAAGCTGGACGACGTCATCGACAAGTACCAGAAGGCCTGCCGGAAGCTGCACCAAGCGCACAACGAGTACGTCCTGCTCATAACCGAGGCGGTCGAGGTGGAGAAGGACTTCCGAACGATACTGCTGCCCGGTCTGCTCGAGCACCAGCAATCGCTGCAGGAAGGTTTCATTCAAGCGTGGTAAGTAATGGTTGCCCTTTGGAGCCTTGGAGTGGTGGTGGTGGTGGTGGTCCATTAACTGCAGACGAACACGTTGCCCTGGTTCGGGTTCGAAATTAGTCAGCAAATTATGCGCTGTTCGAGCCCGAAACCCGATGGCTATATGAGCATGCCGCACACGAGAACGTTACGCTGCCGGAATATGGCCGGAGAGTAATTTTGGATTGGGATTGCCGAGAATTAATTTGATTAACATCCGGTCAAGTCAGTGGTGGAACTCGCAAGAAGTGGGGGAAGAGGAGAGGCTGTTCCGCCGGTTGGTGTGGTATTATCCCTGTCATGTTCCTGCTTCCTGCCATTTCCAGCGAAGAGAGCGCTCCTCTATCCACCGATAGAGTAAAATCATTCAAGCAATCTAATTTATGCAAGTCATTCTGGCTACGGTAGTCCTTCGTCCTGTTGTTCTTGTCTTGTAAATGCTTCGCCGGCGTTGATGCATTTGAATAATGATTTTAACAACGAATGCGGCATGTTGGGGCATGATTTATTCGTTTATAAATAGATATCGACGAAAGCGGTTATCGTTAATGTGGGCTGATTTATCATTGCGCTAGTTAACTGAAAAGTCGATCTGATGAGGAACTTTTGATTGTATTTATATAATAACTGCTCCAGGGAAATTAATGGTCATTTTCGCTTTAAACAACCTATTTTCCCACTTTTCAACAAAGCGCCAATTTCTGGAAACAAACTCAAAACCGCCCTTAAATTCGCCCCATTTTTCAGGAGCAACCTGCTGCAGGAGATTGCGAACCTGAGCGACATGACGTCGGACAAGTTCGTCGACATACAGCGCCGGATCGAGTCGAGCATAGCGGGCATCAACTCGACGGAAGAGTACCGCGAGTTTACGGAAAAGCACAAAACCTCCCCAACACCCCCCGTCATATTCCAGTTCGACGAGAGCCTGGTCGAGGACAGTCTGGGCAAGCTGCAGGCGAACACGCTGACCGTGGACAACCTTACCGTCGACTGGCTGCGCGGCCGGCAGACGGAGCTCGAGGGTACGATCAAGGATCTGCAGGACCGCCAGAGCAAGCTGTGCGGCGAACCGAACGGCACGAACGGCGCCACGGGCAGCAGCCCGGCCGCCGTCAGCCCAGCCAGTACACCCGGCACCAAGCCATCCACGCCGATCCTGAACGGTTCCAGCACCAGCAACGGTGTTCACCAAGGGAAAGATCCGGCAACCAACAAGTAAGGCAATGGTGTGATGGGGGAGGTAGGATGATGGCAGCAGAACAATAACATTTTACCTTATTTCGCTGCTAGATCTTCCAAGGAACTGAACACGCTGCGCTGCCAAGAGCGGCAAACGCTCAAGCTGGTCGACATGATCCGTTCGGCGCTGAATGAGGTTGGCTGCGAGGAGCTGCCGTCCGGCTGTGATGACCTTTCCGTAGAGCATCTAATCGAGAACAAAAAGTCTGTCAGTCAGGATCTATCGGTAAGTGGCAATGTTAGGTCAATGCGTGATAGTGTGTGTGTGTGTGCAGGCCGAACCCGAACGGTCGTGGTATTTTGTTTGTGAGAATGACACGTTTTCAAGTAGATCGCATCACTCGTCATATGTTCTGGTTCATCATTAATGCATCATTTTGAAATGGTGATGGGTTTTGTTTTTTTTTCCCTCCCGTTGTCCCCCGGTTATGATCGGTATTTTTTGGTTTTGTAAAGTCGGGACTAACGTAAAGTCATGTTTCAACCGTCCTGTTATCAATCCCAACAACACCCACCCCCTCCCCACATCTCTTTGGTCTTTATCACATCCTCTTGGTGCTTGTTGATGCCTATCTCACCTAACATCATTTCATGTGGGCAATACGTTTAGGTGGACTCACTGCAGCAGCAGCAAACTTCCACCGCCATGGGTCTGTTCTCGTTGCGCACTGGTGGTGGTGGTAGTGGTGGTGGTGGTATGATGTCCATGCTGATGGATCAACTAAGACGCAAGTCGGGACCGCCGACGGTTTCGGGATCCAGCTCGGCCGGCAAGACGCCGCGATCGGGCCCCACACCGGTGCAGACACCGAAGCCAGGACACCGAGGAGCAACGTCCACGGTAACTACTAACGCCGACAGTGAGTCGGTCTGCTCGTTCGTTGTGTGTCGTGAGCGTGTGCAAGCTGCTTCGGGTGATGTGCTTCCGCCGTCCGCTTCCGATCCGACCATCCGGCCAGCCGAGACGGCCGATGGGGCGACGTACGCGGAACTCCTGCCCGCCCGGAACGATTCCGACCAGCGACTGTCGAACGTTTACGTGGACATGGAGGCGTGTCTGTTGCACGAGCTCGATGTGGAACAATCGTTCCAGTATACTAACCTTAGTAGCTGCGGTCCGCGCCAGCAGCCGCTGGTCGCATCCGCAGCGGACGAAAGCTTTGGCGCATCCTGCGAACTGCCTAACCCAACTAACACGGACCACCAGCGCCACGCGCTGCAGTACAGACGCTTGCGCACTCATGCTAGCAGCGAGGACAGTGAGGTGCACCTGCTGAACCGGCAATACCCATGCCAGGCCGCCGATGAGCCCGGTGCGGGCGAAGATGATGACGAGGACGATGATGATGGGGCAGCGAGCTGCACAAACGCCGATGAGCTGAACGATTCCAAGAACAATCTGCTGCGGGAGGAGAGCTTCGATGAAAACCAGCGGCAGCAGCTGTCGAATTGTTCGACCTGGCGACGAAAATCCACGGAAGAGGGAGAGACGGATGGCAAGTATCTTACGATGCGGAAAGAGGTGTCGGTACCGGCGCCGGAAGCGATTCCTTCCCAGGAAGCTCAGTGGAAGTCGTCGATCGAGCGACACCTGGACCACATCGATGCACTGAACCAGAAGCTGGACGAGCACCAGCGACTGGCGGCCCGGCTGTCCGAAGAGTACGAGTACATTCGGGTGCAAACGCTCACCCGTCCTGTGGTGGCGCCACAGCCCCAGAAGCCCCTTCCCGGCGCAACCAAACCACCGACGCAGACGTTCGAGAAGGCGAACAGCTTCCGGGAGAAGATCCGGCGCCGCATCAAGGGAACGAAGCAGGACAGTGACCGGCAGGCCGATCGTTCGGTGTCACCCGACAACCCGGACCAGCCCGAAAGCTTCTCGGGACGGCTAAGAAGCCGCATTACAGCCCACCACACCCAGCGACAGTTTCGGCTGATGAAGGACACGGACTCGGCCAGCCCATCCACCGACCGCTCGATTGCGGAGCGGCTTCCGCCCGGCAGCTCTGCCGCCGGTCGCAAAAAGAAGAAACGCAAAGCATCGAAAGCGAACCGGGCCGCCCGGCAGCAGCTTAGTCGCGGTGGGCCAGATGGCCACCAGCCGCAACGGCACCAGCCGTTGCACCCCCAGCAAGCCTTCTCGGAAGATGAACTGCTAGCCGAAGAGCAGCCGGCACTGTCGCCGGAACATAGTGGCGGTCCGCGTGCTACTGCCGCCGGCGGGCTAGGGGCGTCCTTCTCGCAAACGGTGCGAGCCACTTGGCGCGAACTGATCCACTCCACCAACAAGGTAAAGGATTCGTCCATGAATCTCGCCCTCCGGTCGGACCGGCCCGAGGAGAAGCTGGACCTGATCGCGGCCGATCCGGACCGGCAGGGTTTGCTCTCCATACGGTTCACCTTTTCCGATGGAGGGCGCAAGCACCAGCTGGTGGATGGTATGATGGCGTCGGATATGCACACCACCGCCGATTATTGTGTTCCGCTGCTTGTAGCCCGAAGCGAAGACACCCAGCTGCAGGCCGGCTCCCCGGACGGAGATCTGCGCCCGGAGACGCCGGTGCTCGCCCAGCGGGCAAGCAAAGCGGGCCCCAGCTTAAAGAGCAACCTTCGGGACAAGCTGACCAAGCTGGTGCACAAGAAAACTGCCAGCGGCGGCTCGGTGCAGTCGGGGGGCCGTTGGGTGGGCGCTGCGCAGGAAGTTTGCCGCACCTGCTCCAAACGGATCGTGCAGCGTTCGGGCAGCGATGGCGGCGGTGGCATGCATGCCAGCCGTACGGTGCTGGATTTTAGGAAAGAGTTTCCCGACATTGACATCTGCGAGGGCGGCCACGATCACCTGGATGGGGCCACTTCGGAGATGATCAATCTCGAGTACGAAGACATTGATGTGCTAACGATCAAGCCCCACAAACTAATCGATCCCTCCGCCGCCGAGGGTGGCATCTGTGTGAGTGTGAGTATATTGCCGAGGCCGTGTGGCTGGTTGTGCATGGGACTGTTTTGCAGCTTCACGTGTGTGTGTTTTATAACTTTTTGTCATTTGTAGTTGTTTGTTTGGTTGCTTTTAATTACTTTCATCGCATGTGTGTAGTTCGTTCTGTTCGTTATGTTGAGAGAGTATTTTCTTACGTAGAATAACTTTTGTTTCTTACTGATTACTAACACATTTCTTTCATTTTAGATAGTAAAACTTTGTTAATAATTAAGCTCTCTTGCAATTTTTCTTCATATGTAAAACACATTGCCATTACCGGTGGATAGAACGCAGAATTCTTTACCCTTTTCTTAGCCAATCATCTCGTCAAAGGATGGCTTGTCTTTGACCCAAATAGTTGCACAGGATCACATACACACTTGCACACTTACTTTCCCTTGCCGACGGCGACAGTAATACATCATCGCACGAGCGTAATTTGGTTCGATTGCACAATTTTCTTCCCTTCCGACAAAACGGCTAGTTGTGAAGTTAGAAAGAAACACACTTCCCCGCTGCTGCCATTATTTCACCCCTCCCCCTCTCCCTTCTCCTTATCAACCCGGCAGCCATCGCACCGCCATCGAACTTATCCGGCGGTGACCTTTTCGTGGCGACGTAATCTCCCCCCCCCCCCTCTCTTTATCCCGTTGACATTCACAAACCCAGCGCACCGCACCGCGTTTAGCCCTTTTCCCCCGATCGCGTCCCGGCTGTCTTTGAAGGGCAGGTTCAAACATTCTCAATCGACCGATCGACGCATTTAGAATCGGCAGTCTCGGCGTCGTCGGCGAAACAGCAGCGACCGGGCAGTAAATCAGACAAACATGTGCGCGCCGCATTTCAAACAACAACGCGCCCCGTTTGTATCCGTGTGTGTGTTGATGGATAGGATTTTCCTATCTCGCAATGATTTAATTTTATTTTTAATATGTTTACTGTGGACTGTAGAAACCGAACAAAAAAGAGCAAGAAGAAGTATCACCGCGAGATTACTCTCGCAGAAACACACTCACACGCAACTAGGGAGGAGGAAGAGCACCACAACGTGCCGATGGGTGGTGCTGCTGCTGCTGATGAAACCACGTTTGATGGTGACGAGCCCCAGTGCTAGCAGTAGCAGTAGCAGTACGACAGCAGCACGACACGATTAGCATGCCATCACAGTGTGCAAAACGTGTTTGATGCAATCCGCCGTTTGAGACGCCGGATCGGGTGGGACACCATGCCGCCCAGGCCACACGGGCTTGTCGCGCAGAGGAGATTTGATGCCTTTAAGCTCGAGACGATCTCATGTTTTTATTACATTCGGGTGTGGGAAAGAGAATGGGGGATAGATGAGAGAATGTTTTTTGCAAAGTTTAGCAGATTTTGAAGTGATTTTTCTTAATGAAAATCAAGACTTTTATCTGCTTTGTCTTACATCACATCATGTAAACTATATTTGAAATGGAAAATACCTCATAAAATCAAGCTGCACAAATCTACCCGACAACCCACACACGCTCACACACATACGGTGTACAGGGAATTTTCACGATCGTATGAAAATTCACGCTTTACAGTGAAGCGGCTTCACTCTTTCTCCTCATTCCTGTTCTTTAAAAACCCAGCAGCTTACAAATGGCAGCTCTCTCTCTTTTTCGCTCTTTCGATCTCTCGTTAGACGATCGTTTTTCACCACCCATCCAGAGCAAAGGCGATAAAAAAAAATGTGGCAGCACGATTGTCCACTCACCCCTCTTGGTTGTGACCGCAGTGGTCAGTGAAAAATGAGCTACCATCACGAAAAGATGTACTTTCGGCTTGTGCGTCGTGTGAACGTGAAATGAAGTAGTGGTGCTACCTTTGGCTAGTTGGCGAATTGTGTCCGGAATGGTTTAAAATGCTTTGGTTTTGTCAGCGAATCGAAAGCGAATGTTGTGGCTAAAAGTGTTTTCACAATTTGGACGTGATTGGTAGAAATCGTGTGCTCTAAACGCAATAACCGTTGCAGCTGAAGCTCGGTACAATAATTTGCACCGAAAGTGTTAAACCGAAAAGCGTGTGCATGCATGTGTGAGGTGCAAATCTTCTAGATCAAACGGGAAAGTTCAAAGCAAGTACAGGTCCCGAGCAATGAGCAGTACCGAGATCAGCACGACCGCATCGACAACGTCCTCGTACGAAACCGATAGCGTCTATCACAACTTCTTGTTCCCGCCCCGGCCACCGGTGCGCAAGAAACGCATCCGTACGCTGCTGATGGTAAAGGAATATGTTTTTTTTTGGGGATCGCACATTTGTACCGCACGCTCCTTACACACCTCCCATTATTGCGCACGTCCTTTGCGCGGCGGTCACAGTTAGTTAATGTACGAATCCGATTCGATGACTGAGTGGAATGAAAGCTCTCAAACTAGTGGTGGGAGCGAGGAATCGGAGTTACCCGGTTCCGATTCCGTGTTCCGAATCAATTCCGGAGCCGGATCCAATGCTGGAATCGATTCCGGAGTCGACTACGGAGTTGGTTCCGGAATCCATTCCGAAATTGGAATCGGCTCTGGAATCAGAATCGGCTCCGATATCACAATCGGCTCTGGAATCAGAATCGGATCCGGTATCACAATCGGCTCCGGAATCAGAATCGGTTCCGGATTCGGAATCGATCTGGGAATCGCAATTTGTTCCGATAAGGGAATGAGAATTGACTCCAGAATTGGAATTAACTCTGGAATGAGAATCGGCTCCGGAATCAGAATCAGCTCCGGTATCAGAATCTTGCTGCGGAATCAGAATTGGCTCCGGAATCGGAATCGATATGGGAATGAGAATTGACTCCAGAATTGAAATTAACTCTGGAATGAGAATCAGATTGTGAATTGAAATCGGAAAATTCAGAAGCGAAATCAGTCCGGGATGTCCATGAGATTGGATCATGTACAAGTAAATTTTGATTCTTTGCGATTATCAATAAGTAGCATCATTGTATCCAAACGTCTATCCTTATGAGGATGCGGAAACCGACTCCGATTTCGAAACCAATTATGATTTCGAAGCCAATTACGATTCTGGAGCCGACTTCGATTCCGAAACCGGTTCCGATTCCGGAGCCGATTCGGGAACCAATTCCGGAGCCGATTCCGGAATTGTTTCCGGAAACTGATTCCGGACCTGCTATCCGGAATCGATTCTAGAAAACTTCGGAGCTAGACGGAATCGATTCCGTCGAAAAACTTCATTTTTCCCATCACTATCTCAAACACATCCGTCTGTCTCAGCGAGCTGCCATTACACCGGACACTCTTGCTGTAGGATTTGTGGGGAAAAACCCCCACTTTCCTTTACCCATTGCTCCATCAATCCATTTTATTTTCAAAAATCTATGCCCCGCTTTTCTTCTCTTTCCGTCCCCCCGTCCGAACGTGCTACGTCAACTGGCGTGTGAGGGGGTGGTACATATGCGTCATACAACCCGGTTGCTGCTGCTACAACAACACGCCCCCATACAAACCCCGCCTGCTTCGTCCTTGCATCTACGGAGACACTTATGTTGTGGTCTTTTTTGCATTTCTTTCATTTTTTCCCCCACAAACCGCAACCGACACCCGAAAACGGCCGTCTTTTTCCATTTTCCTCTGTCGCCGTGGCAACCCATGCTCCTTCACTTGGTATGCGATTTGTTGGTGGCTGGTGGGGGGCGGCTGCCTGTAGAAGCTGGGCGAATTTACTATGGCGATGGTAAGCGTTTGCATTGGAAAATTCGTTGCCGTTCGTTTCACTATCATGCTTTTGTGTGCTTGTGTACCTCGCACAGAAGCGAATGCCAAGAATTAAGGCACATGACACAGGCTCTCATTCCTTTACTGAAGCTCAATAGTCCATGAAAATCATTGCAACTTTTTTTTTAAATACTTTTAAAGTCATTCATACAAAAAGTTTTAAAGAAGGTGCATTATAAAAAGTTTAAAATATCCTTCAAGGAAAATTAAGAAACAGTATTTAAATATAGAACAAAGAAGTTGCCCAATGTCCTTGCCAACGGCACGCACGTTCCTTACACTTTTCCAGCAACAACAACACCAACAACAAGGAAAAATGTTCCCAACATCCGATGGGACATTAAAGATTTAAATTCAATCAAGCATTGACCTAAATTCTGCATCTGTGCACGAGCGCACCATGTGCGAGACGACGTCGACGACGACGACGCATCGGTTTGTGTGGAAACGCACCGATACACAAAGACAATGGGGCGGCAACCAACATCACTGCAGGAAAGAAAAACTGACAGGGTGGGGGGCAAAACACATTTCTCTAACACGTTTTATGTCCTCGTTTTTGGAATAAACTACCTCACATCAATCAATGACGTTTATGATTGGTTGATTATTGAGAGCCATTGCTGGTAGCAGTAGTATCGTGTTTGTGTTTGCAGCCAATTTGGCACCGCTTGCTACGATACGATACCCACTAGCGGGCATGAAACGCAGCGGGTCCCACGGCACTCGATGTACCGAACTGAATGGCGAACAAGATCATGCTAATGGGCTATGAGTTATTGCACGATCACGATCCATGCCGCCGACAAGCTGTCCGAGCGTTAAAATGGATGAGCGTCTTTGGGGTGTCGGTATTAATAGAGGCAGCGTGCGCTCTGCCGTGCCAATCATTTTGTTGTTTGTTTGCATTTTCGTTTTGTTTGGTGGAAAACAGTACCTGAAGGATGGTTTTGAATTGTGAAAACAGATACAGAGGGCCGCATCTTTATCATTTTTATTGAAAAAAAGTACAATTCTTTAGTAATAACTTACACATCACTGCTCATATCGCCTCCCGTCACTATCCACCGGCAACAGCAATGTGTTGTTAGATGCTTTACATTTCCAATATTTGTCGCTGATAAGCTCCGTTCTTATGCCACATCCCTCCGCAGATGACTCTATCGACAAATCGTCCCCTGCACGAGGAAGAATGGTTCCACGGTGTACTGCCACGCGAGGAGGTGGTCCGGTTGCTGCGCAACGAAGGCGACTTCCTGGTGCGCGAAACGACGCGCAACGACGAGAGCCAAACCGTACTGAGTGTCTGCTGGAACGGACACAAACACTTCATTGTGCAAACGACGGCCGAGGTAAAGACGGATGTACTTCCCCAGCAGACAGTTTATAAAACCCATTTCCCTCCCTTGTTCCAGGGCCACTATCGTTTCGAAGGACCAGCCTTCCCCAGCATACAGGAGCTGATCGTGCACCAGTACCAGTCGGAGCTGCCGGTCACCGGCCGCTCCGGTGCAGTGCTGCGCAAACCGGTCCTGCGCGAGCGCTGGGAGCTCAGCAACGACGATGTGATCCTGCTGGACAAGATCGGGCGCGGCAACTTCGGCGACGTGTACAAGGCCAAGCTGAAGTCGTCGAAAAACACGCTCGTCGCTGTCAAGACGTGCCGGATGACGCTGCCCGAGGAGCAGAAGCGCAAGTTTCTGCAGGAGGGTCGCATCCTGAAGCAGTACGACCATCCGAACATCGTCAAGCTGATCGGCATCTGCGTGCAGAAGCAACCGATCATGATCGTGATGGAGCTGGTGGCGGGCGGGTCGCTGCTCATGTTTCTGCGCAAAAACGCCAGCACGCTCGGGCAGCGGCAGATGATGGGCATGTGCCGCGATGCGGCCGCCGGCATGCGCTACCTCGAGTCGAAGAACTGCATCCACCGGGATCTGGCCGCCCGCAACTGTTTGATCGGCAGTGAGAATATAGTGAAAATCTCCGACTTTGGAATGTCCCGCGAGGAGGAGGAGTACATCGGTAAGTAGGAGCGGTGCATAGAAATACGCGGTGAATGGACTATTCAATTAATTTCTTTTTGTTTCCACCCCCTCGATCTTCCAGTTTCCGGAGGCATGAAACAGATCCCGATCAAGTGGACCGCACCGGAGGCACTGAACTTCGGCAAGTACACCTCCCTGTGCGACGTCTGGTCGTACGGGATACTGGTGTGGGAAATTTTCAGCCGCGGCGACACGCCCTACTCCGGCATGAGCAACTCGATGGCACGCGAGCGAATAGACGAGGGCTACCGTATGCCGGCACCGGAAGGGGCACCGCCGGAGATGTACCGGCTCATGCTCAAGTGCTGGTCGTACGAGCCGGAAAGCCGGCCACACTTTGACGAGATCTGCAGCGTGGTCGACGCGCTGCTGCTCTGCACCAAGGACTGACGGCGGCCGGTGGCACAACGCAACGACGAAAGGAACATCATGCCGCTGAAGGCAAAGGAGGCAGCCACCGGCGGTGGATGGCCAGCTGCCCGGGGGCTGTGGAGTGAGGGGCTAACCATGTTGCAACGTTTACTCAACGCTACCAATGGCGCTTAGTGTGTGTGTGTGTGGCGCTTGCGTGGCGAAATTACACGGCACTGATCGGTGGCAGCCAGAGGTATACGATATGATGGTGTGCATCTCTATCAAGCCTTCCGCCAGCGCTAAGCAGCTTTTCGTTTAGCTTTACATTGCATTAGAGAACGAGCCGTTGCAGACAACGCACACAGAACAGTGCCGATGGAGATGGCATGGCAAAATGACACCACACGAGTGCAATTGAACAGCAAGAAACATTTATACTTATATTCTAAGAACAAGGTGCTTTCGGTAGATGGAAACAGTTAGAGAACAAGATGGTAGATGCAAAGTTAGAAGAAGGTAGGAAAATAGATAGCGAGAGCAACATTACAAGAGCAAGAACAAGGACAGCGTGCAGGGGCGACCGGACTAGCTGATCACCGCCTGATCCTGTGTACAGGAATGTATTGGACAAGCGTTTACAAACTGCGTTAGGTTAGTGGTTATTTGAGCTACATTTAAATTAGCTGACAACGAAGCACACAGCACAAATATAGAGGTATAGTATAGAAGCGAGAAAGGGCATATGGGATGTGTGTGTGTGTGTCTGAATGGGCAGGTGGACATGGTGGGATTCGTATTTTAATCGAATATGTATGTAAAGGTATGTTGCGAACTGTGGTCAAACAGCGTAGGGCTAACTATATAGCTATATAGCTAGGGTGGAAGAAAGTGTAAATGTTGCAATGTGTGGTTGAGTGACGAGTGAACGTATACAAGAATGGCTGAGCATGAATCTTAACAGCAACGTACAGTGAATCAAATACGGGAAACCTTGTGCGGGGGAATGGGCAGGATGCGAACGAGATATTCATGTGTGATAGATGATTAGATGAGGGGGGGAGGGGGGAAGGGGAACGGGAATTTTTAAATGATCAAAAGAACATAGATAGAGCAGAGAAATAGAGAGAGAAAAAACGGGAAAATGAACAGAAACGAGACGAAGCAGTGCAATGGAAGATAGATAGCTTAGAGTAGTGAACAAAAATCAAAAGAAATATTATCCTTGTTGCAGCAGCAGCGTGCAAAAGGTGTGTGTGTGTGTGTGTGTTCCAAAGTGCTTTTATTTATTGAAAGCACACTTTCACTCAGCTTCAGCAGCGTACCCGCTTTATGCTACAACGGTGCGTAAGATTTAAAACATCTTTGAACGCGCACAGAAGCGTCCACAAAACACGCGACGAGCAGGAACGACGCCATGTGCATCTTTATGCCAAACAGCGTTATCAAAACTCGCAAAAGCATTTAAGCGAATGCAATCGGACCGGGGAGGAAGAAAAAACAACAGATACGAATACTCTCGTAACTGGAACGATGGTTTCCAATATCCTCCTTCTATTACTACTACTACAACTACTACTACTACAGCTAATACTGTTTCTCATTCTCAAAGCACACATCTCATGTAGCGTGGCGTAACAGGTTAAGCGCTTTCGTGATTCGTTATGTTCTAAAAGGCACATCACTACGCGATCCAAATATACACCGACGATATTGTACACACAACATACTTATATACACGCAAAAAGACACGTAAAGGATTATGTTACATACATTACATCGTTTATCCAAACGTTCCGCGTCTCGCTTTCTCTTTAATGTCTCTTTTCTCGTTCTTTCGCTCGCAGTTAACTCATGTACACAACTTATACGGAGCAGAATGTGTCGACTTAGTTGAATATCACGATATTTACATACATTAAACGTACAAGCTCAAAATGAAACCATCAATTCGTTTACTTGTTTAGTTGGAGAGTGGCAATGGTCGTCAAATTTGAAAGAAATGATTGGGATGTAAGGTAGGAAAGTTTCTTTCTATTTCGTTTATACTCTCAACATATCGAACACAGAGGGTTAACGATGTAAGATGTGCTGTTGTTCTTTTGATAATCAATATTTACAGATACAGTTTAATCAACTCATCACTAACAGCGGACGGCGCCAGTATGCCGAGATCGGTAAAGAGCAGCGTAATGTACCCTGGTGGTGTATAATCGACCATCGGGTGCACCTTTGCTGTGTCTTTTAAATTTTTCTGGTTGTACTGCAAGGGTAATCAGCGTATCAGTGCATCAGTTCATTAGGTATTTTTTCTACAAAACCTACCTTGTATTCGTTCGGTAGATCGCGCTGGTTGAGTGGGTACAGTCGGCAGAATTTGAAGCTTTCCACTAGCGCGTAGAACGGTTTCTTCATCTCGCGAGCGCATATGGCCATCGTTACCGTGCCGATGCGGTTGATGATGCCGCCACTTTCGACCACACCTTCCGCACCGACCAGCACCATATCGACCGTTTCCATCACGTATCCGATGGCCGTGTCCAGAATCAGGGTGCAGTCGATGCCAGCCTTTTCCAGCTCGGACACCATTTGTTCACTGAAGGAAATTAGTAAAACCTGGATCAGTGGTGGCACCGTTTGTGCACGCTGCTCATGCTTACCCGTGATGATCCGGCGCACTGTGTGTCACGAAGACGTGAAAGCGCTTGTTGTTCTGGGCCGCCAAAATCAATGCCTCCCGAACGGTGCGTGATCGTGCGTGTGTTAGGATGCGCTACAAAATGGGAACAAATCACGCCGGAAACCAGAATGTTAAATCGACCCTTGTGGACGCTCATCCCGACTACTTACACATCCTTCGCTAATAAACGTGATCGCTTGCTTGGCAATCACGTTCCTACTTTCCAGCAGCTTCTCTAGGAACATCTTGCCGCGGCTCAACATGATTTCCCGCACTTCGTCCATCGTTTTGTCGTCGAACTTGGCTAGCGTGATGAAGCGCGAGAACAGCTCCGTCCCTGAGACGACCGACGTCATCGGTTTGTCCGTTTTGCGCATAGCTCCCACGGCCGCCTGAATCGTCGAGTGAAACTCCTGCACCGTATCGACTGCAAAGGGCAAGAAGTTTTGTTGACGTGGTGACGAGCAAATCCGCTTTCGGCCGGAAGTTTCGCAACTTACACTTCGTTTTCTCCAGCACCATTAGCAGCGTCTTTATGGCCGCAATGCCGGGCGACATGTTATCGTCCTTTTCAAGCATGCCCACAAAATTGGTGGCCACATCTACGGTGGGAAAACGATTCCAACAATCAGTGTCTGTTTCGAACGAACTTACGATCGCCACTTACCAAATTGCTGGTTTACTTCCTTCATCGTGCGGTATTAATATGTCGGTGTACTATCCAATGAGCAGCCCAATGCGGTTGATGGGATAATTGCAGAAATGTAGCACGAATTTCACCAAATTCTGTGTACACAATGTGGCAAGGATATTGCCGTGTTGTTGAGCGTTTGACAGCGGTTTGTATTTGTTATTGTTTTCGAACCGTCGAACCTCAAATGTCGTTACATTTTCTACCGCTTTTTACCATGGAAATGCCAAATAAATTGGCCTTCATCGCATGGACATTTTGTTCGAATGTATCATAAAGCATTCAGCTGACACAAATTAGTAATAATTTACCTTTTATTCATCTTTATTTTCGTTGAAGCAAAAGAAATTGAACCAAATATTCGAACAAAGTGTCAAATCGCCTGACAGCGCCGTTACGGAGCGCAAAAATGTTATTTGGGATTTATCCCGTGGCGTTACGCTGCGTTACATCGCTGCGAGGTTGGTGTTAACCTGTCAACGACAGCAGCGAGTTTATCCAAAATTTGACAGTGTTCGTGGACGGAAGGTTTCGTGCTCGGGTTTGCCGTGTCATCAAATAAATTGCGTTTTGGATCGTATGCTGATATCAATTTCCAATTCCTCCAACCAGCAAAGGTACGTACAAGCGGTAGGGATTGTGGTTTACGCGAGCAAGCGCACCCAAATGCACTCGCAAGAAAGCTCGCCTCGCCTTCGCCAACCATTTTGTGGGTCGTCTAATACGTGAAGTCGATTTCAATATGGCGGCCTGTGGCTCGCGATCAAAGGCGTACACATCATTTTCCATTACCTTCCACCAAGGACGATACAGGCGGCCTTGGTTTGGACGAACTGTGTCGAGCACACGGGCGAAGGCTGGTGTGTTTCGGTTGGAGTGTGGCTGGAAAATTCTCCAATTTCCTTGCCCCGTACACCTTGACGATATTGCGATATATTGTTTGTGGTTTTGCAACATCCTCCCGTCGAGCGAGAAAAATTCGTCATCCTCTCCACCGCCCGTACCACGTTCCTTGTCTAGAGCCGTGCCATTGCACAGCACGGGAGTAACAGAGCGAACGCCAGCGTGAGTGACGGTTGTGCTGCTTCCTCGCGTTGCGTGTAACGGGCATTAATCGAATATGCTGGTCCATTTGTATATTTTCTCTCCCCTCTTCTTCATGCTGTGTGGCAGCCACAACACAAGAAAAACAACTTCCACAATGGTGTTGTAAGCCAACTTTTCGCGATTAGCTTGTTTGCCTAGGTTGTAATATTTTAGCTCATAACATCGTCACAACCAGAAAGCACGCTCGATAACCAAAGGTTAAATGTGGGTTGCTATGGTTTTTGCTACGGATCGCTACCCTCCCAGAAGGCAGGCTTGCGTCAGCAAAAGTCGTCAGCACATGCAATGTTTCTTTTTTGTAGAAGAGGATTTTTAATGTTATTAGAATAATATACCAATCTTCCATTTTCATTTTATTAATCAACTTATTACTCTTCTCTTTCATTCGCAGGTAAATCAACACTAATTTTTAATACAAGAACTCTCTCGAAATCTGTTCATCTTTTTGTCGTCGCACGCCTTTACCATTAAGGCCTAGTAAACGATTGGACTGTCGTTGCCTTCGGTATTCTAAGGTTTCCAAACCTCCTTTGGTTCCGATTATGGTTATCTTTTTCGGTACTGCAGGTGCAAGCGATTGTGTAAAGGATCAGTCAAATGTGCTGCAAAGCTCTCTGTCGAACCACCAGTCGGATGTGTGTGTGCCTGTGCGCCTGTACGTTCATTTCTATCCGTGAGTGCAACACAAACAAAGTACTACCACATACACACCCACACACAAATCAACAAATTGTGCAACTGATTCTTCCTGCCTTCGTCGTACACTCATTGCCCAATCGCCCTCTCGGTGGAAGGCAACAGTACGCTTGCGTTCTGCTACCGTGTGCACGTGAATGCGCCTGTGTGTGAAGTAACTGTAAGCGCACACACTCCCCATCTGCTTCCTTAATCGTGTGTGTGTGTGCGTGCGTGTTGTTGCGGTAGCAAAGAGTAGCAAGCAGTGTCTGTGTTGCGTGCGCTCGTGAGCAGGTTGGTGTGCGCTTGTGTATGTGTAAGTGAGAGCGAACGAGGGAGAGTGTGACTGTGTTTATGTGTGGTGGTTGTAAAAAAAACTGAGTCGAAGATTCAAGTTTGAAGTTCGTAATTTATAGAAAGTGTGTTGTTGTGCAGCTTTGTTGAGGCTCGTGAAACGATTGGTAATCTTTTACTTTTGAAGGAACTGTAGCATCTCAGGGACTGTATAGGTAGCAAAAACGTTAGAAAGGAAAATAAATATCGTACCTGCATGCTGTGGTTTTGCTCATGTGAATGCGTACATCCGCTTTAAGTTACAGTTTCACATAACGGGACTGTAGAATATCATGCATCGAACGACAGGACCTTATGCCTTATGCTGCCTTAAAGTGTTTTAAATCTTGTTTTGAAAAAGCTTTTAACTTTTGCCACCAACGTATCGAACTCATTTAGCAAAGGACAAGAAAAACGAAGGAAAACTGTAAACGAAAAAAAATAAAACCACACTTTATTGTGTCTATGTGTGCACGGCGCGATTGTGTGTTTGTGTGTGGCAGCGATTGGTGCCTAAGGTTGGGTGGGACATGCGCGCCACTTGACACCGTTTTTCGTTATCTGATTTAATAGCGTTCGACTGTGTGTTGTGTGGGAAAAACAAGGAGCGCGAGGTCGTAGCGGGGCGGCGGTTGTTGAAGAGCGAAACGTGAAAAAAGCGAAAACACATAACAGCAGCGCCATCGTACAGCAGTTCTCCGTCTAAAAGGCCTAGAGAGAGCAGCATAAGCTGGGTTCAATATTTGTGATGATGGTGTGAGTCCCCCATCCTCACCTCTCGACCAGCGATAGCTTGGTGGTCTCTCCCTTTGTATGGTTCGTGATAATGCAACGAAATGCTGTTTTGGTTTTGAACCAGAAGCCACAGCTTTTCGAAGTTGTTTTTTCCTGTATTTTTAGATCATTCAGCTGGCGGACTAAATAATTGCTCTTGATATTGAGCGGGGCGGCAGTACGTTGACGAAAGGCTAACGGCAAACGCGTCATACCACCTACCCTACCTAGAGGCCAATCCAAACCTCACTCTTATCTACGCTGCTGGTTTGGCTGCTGATGTGTGTGCCGCTTGCTGAAACAAGCAAGCCAAATGTAGCACACTGCTGCGTCATTGTGAATGGTGGAATAAAATCAATGTGCGACTTGAACCCCGTCTAGCAGCATGAACTACTAAGTACTCACTACGAAAGTATCAGTTTGTTCGTTGAGATTGTTGTTGCAAAATACTGTAATCGTCACGCATGAATTGAATGATTACCAAGAGCGGAGAATTGATAAAGCGTGCAGCGATAGTTTTATTTTACGCACGTTCCCTTTGCATTCTGATTAGGACAGAAAGCAAATCAATTGCATACTGATAAGGTTTACGGGCCTCTCGCCCTGCTCAGCACCTGTTATTTTGAATACACACACACACACAAAGAGACACGAGCGCATACGCCATCCGCAGTCTGTGATATTGCACATTGCCAATGCATCCATCGCCAGGCTGGCCTTGCCCCTGGATCACGTGTCGACAGCAAATGTGCAGCAGCGTGTATATGTGTGCTATGGACTGTGGATTCATTCTTCATTTCGTAACCTGTGGGCATTTCTGGGCACATATTAGCTATAGCAAAGGTGGTGGCACCTTTTTACATTACATAAAAGTGTTAACTTTAACATGTTGCATGAAAGCAATGTATTCATTTTTATTTTATAAACTGACGCATTCGTTTTATTGTGCAAAAAAAAATGGCACATGGATAAAGAGAAACGGAGCTCGAATAAAATGTCAACCCTCATACGCACGTGGCCACGCATAACCGTCCAGGTCTCGACACGTGCAAATATAAAACGCACAGGGTGACGGATGGATACGCAAGCAAGAAGTGTAGCTTGATAGCAACATTCGTGTTTCTCCATTTACCGTCCATTTGTACAACATCACGTGCCGTTGCTTCGTGATGTGGCGTAGCCAAGGATAAAGAAAAATTAACGGGATTTTTTTTTGTTTTGTTAGAAAGCACTCCTATTGAATTGTAATATGTATTATCCTGATATGATGTACATCGATTGATAGTGGAAGGGTGGTAATGTAAGGGGAATGAGCGTCATCCACACACGCATACACCTTATCCATATCGCCATAAGACACATGGCCGTGCACTTGTTTTGTTGTGCCATTAAACAGGCACCACGCGAAAAGTGTTACACCCAAATCTATGTGTCTGACATCGCGTCAAAACTTGTTCATCCAAGCAAGCGCCAATGATACGCGTGTTGGCGAACGTTACTGAACAAATGGCCTGCCAGGAACAATCGTGCATGCACATCGTGTAGCGAGCAAGGCAACCGCGTGCCATATTGTAATAGCAATCTCACCAGCAGAATCTGCCCATTCACCAACTGACACTCTCTTACAGATATGCACGCCACCTTCACGTTGAGAACAGGATGCATCCCGCAAAGATGCAGTTTTTATGTGTTTCTTTTTTTGTCCAAAAGAGACATGTCTCTCACATTGTTTGCCCTGTGCGTTCACATTTGTTGCAGTGCTTTCGCTTCTCGAAACTCTGACACAAAGAGAAACCCGTAACTTCATACGCGAAAGAAAAGCTACTGGCTTGGGCGGTTGTTTGTGTGTGCACGGAAATTAATATATTGCTGCAGAACGTACAGCAGAAGCAGCGAATCTTGCGCAGAATACGCAAAACCAAGAAGATATCCGGTCAGTCAACCATGACGAAGCGTTGCAGAGATGCACGGCGAATGAAGGATTGGTGTGAGATAAAATAAAATAATTTCTACCACATCCTCTCTGCTGCTCATAAAGTTCAAGGTCTTGCTTACTCCTTCCATCCTTCTCCAGTCGTTGGGGAAATGCAGGAAAGGAAAAAGACCAACCTGAATTATGTTGGCAGTGCAATCTTGAAGGCAAGAAATAAACTTCTTCATGTGAAAAGTTAATATGTTTCAAAACTTTGTTTCATTTTTAGTTTTGCTCCTGTATGTTATCCAGCGTTGGGTCTCTGAAATGAAGAAAAAGTTGGTAGAAATCTATCTATTGAAGCGTTATAAATATTTAGATATTCACTGAGAGTAGTGGTGGTGCATGGTACTCCACAATAAACACTACTGTCGATCGAGACGACCGTTTGCGGAATGACTTGTTCTACCTCTTTGGACATAAATCTTCTTCAGAGAAGTGTAAAAGATCGTAGGAATTAATATGCCAACAGATAATAGTCAGTAAAAAGTCCGAGATGTGATGCTGACTCAGCAGATCCCTTGCTTTTTACTTCTTCCTTCCATAATGGTAATGATCGTTGGATGTACAGAGCCATCACATGTATAGTAGATAATAATATTTCCTTCTCAAAAATACGTTCCTAGTGATTTTAGTAAATGCAATTTTAATAAGCATGAATTACTTCAAACATTTCTGGAGTTTTCAATATCTGTATGTTTCAGAGTATACAAACATAAAACTGTTGCTCTAATGCTTATACAAACGTATTTATTTGATTAGTTTTGAAATGAAATTGGACTGATACGGTTTCTTCAGCGATGGTTTATAACCACCATTATTGCCGCAAACACTTCTATTTGCGTGGGATTGCCCTACACATTCAACTAAAACCAACCACACGGAGAATGCGGTTTCTTCCATTTTCTTCTCCTCTTCCAAAGCGTAAAGGATGTTATTTGGAGTTTTTTTTGTATGCTTGTTATTAATGGCGTAGCAGCCAGCTCGCGCATTCACGCATCGTCTAGCGAATAGAATTCAACGAACTTTGAAGGTCTTTTCCATTTATTATCGAAAACGAGGGGCAGAGAGGATGAGAACAAAAATGCTGCCGCCGAAACATGCATCGAACCGGCACCACTGGAATGACGGGGTTTTCGTTGTGTTCTCAAAAAAAAAAAAAAAATGAAGGATTGATCCGTGCTGATGTTGCCAAAATCGGTTTAATGCTGACACGGGACTTCTTGTTCAGAGGTAATTCAGTGCAGAGTAATTCCGCGTTGTTGGCAGTGCCTTTGTGTTGGTCGCAAACGTCGACGGTACCTATATGCGCGCTCCGTGTTAAATAAATGAGTTGCGTTTATTTTAGCATTAGATACAGGAAGGAAGAAGGGTGAACAGGATGAGCCTACCAACTAACTAAACAAACCAGCAAACATTGACACCGTGGTAGCGAGGTGGTGTGAATATTAAAATACAAACATTCACATTCTCGTTTAGCTACGAGAGTAGGGGGCGATCGCGCAACTAGCCCCGATCGCTCGTATCTGTTCCGCCACACTGTTTCCAGGCTGGTGGAGTGTGTTAGTCCTTGAAGGAGCTGTAGTTCCTGGCTAGGATTTTAAAAGGGAACGTTTGAGGTCCGTGCTCCGTTGTGTCGTGTACCGTTAAACGCGCTCCCCCCAACAGGAAGATGGCCATATTCGTATGTTTTGGATAATGAATTCGCTTCTATAGGTACACACTCCTATCGTGTTGGGGCTTTGATCAGTTGATCACCTTCGATCGCGCGCCCGGAGGCACGATCGCGGTGTCCGCTGCACGAATTGATATCGTTGCGACTGTCACGAATTGGTTGGTGTGTGATGAAGTCAAGTTATATGTATGTTACTGTTTCACTTCCTGGACCCATAACACAGCACTAAAATAGGCTCTGAATACCAACTACTAATAGATTGTGTCATTTAAACAATTGCGATTTCGCAATACTTTAATTATTATATGTAAAAACAATGCTTTATACGTCTAGACGTGAGAGATCATTCGCACTACCCTGTGTGTCAGTACTGTACACTTTGTGTGCTATGGAGCAGATCCGTTTTCATCGGCACATGGACCTGTGTGCTTGATGGAAGGAAAAACAACCCCATCGCGACGACGAACTCCAAGAATAATAACACGGCTATTGACCAAGGTCAGGGTAAATAATGATGTCCTCAGCACAGCACAGCTTTACTTACGCGTGCATCCATGCAGTACAATATTGCACAGAAAAAGCATTTGCATGTAATGCTTTGACAGTGAAAGATGTTAACAATTGTTTTGGAAAATATTTACATTCCATTATATAGTACAAATTATTTCCAACGTTTACGAATGTTTCTACAGTAACTTCAAAAATACTAAAATGATTTCTTGGTTTGGTTTCTCTTCCTTTTTCTTAGATCCCTTCATACTCTAATTCTCCCCGGTTGACATTTTCTATACGGTAAGAAAGCTATGGCTTATGCTAACATAGTTAATCAACAGTCGAATCCACCTTCCTGAACGGGGTGTGTGACCTAAAAATACGGAAACCTCTGCATTCTTCGGCGTTCGATTGGCTTAGTGTTGTTGCCGCAAGCATTCGTAGCCACCCCGTATCTCTAGAATTGTCGTTTCGAGTGCGGAAAACAAACCAAAACCGACGACGACTGGTTTTCTTTGCCCTCCGCTGGACAAGATATACCCGTTGTGCCGTTTCTGTGGTGTTGGTAGCGAGATCTCGTCTGGAGGTGACCTGAGAGATCTTGTTTTTATGTGGTCTAACGGCTTAAAAAAAGCTAGCATGATATGGGGTAGGAGCAAAGGCAGCAACCAAGCAAGGTCGATCGAAGGCATTTGCTCTCGGTTGCCAGTGCCTGCCTATCGGTTGGTCTAAAGGTGGTGGTGTTGGAGGCAGCTTTTCTCCCTAGCGATGTAGGAAAAATGCTAGCGAAAAGAAAAAAGGGAATTGGAACTAAATAGCACAATGCTCCAACACCCACCCCACACCAAGTGTCACGACGGTTGTTGTTAGGCCTGTTTTTTTTGCAACTGAATTGTGATTGAATTGCGATACACATAAAACTGCCTCACCACAACACAACCACACTCATAACCATCATGGGGATTCACACAACGGCGCTACTACCCATCTCTTTCACCTATTCTTGATCGTTTCAACCAAGAACAACACACGCGCGTCACGATCTGATCGGTGGGGTTTAAGGGGTGTGTGTGTGTGGTTGGGTGTTTTCCTGGTCCGGAGAAAAGGGGTGGTAAGAAAATAGGCGAAACACTCCAATGGCGAAGCAGCCAGAGGGGGGGTGACAGAGTGGAAGAGCAGCATATTTGTTTGTGGGGCAGCAAAAACGCTCGCTCTTCTCTTCTTTCTCTTCGTCGGTCGTGTGGAGCGGGGAAGCTTGTTTGCTTAGTAAGCTTTTTGTGTGCGTTTCAGCGCGCTGCAGTTGGTGTAGCCGCAGCACAGCACCACCTTCTGAGTGAGCGCTTTAAGGTCATCTTGCCCCCTTAGAGTACCAGTAGTGATGGTGATGGGCGTGTGTGTATGTCGTCGTCGTCGTCGTCGTCGTAGTCGTTCTATCGCTCAGCCAGCCAGAGAGTGGTGCGCGAGAGAGCATTTGTTTTGTTTGCGCGGATGGTGCAGAACACAAAAGAAGGGACAGGAAACACACCCTCCCCCACGTCGTAGTCGCTCTCTTCCCTTGGAACGTGGTGGGCACCACAACCTCTGTCCTCTGCCTCCCGCTCTACTCGGCCTGGGCACTCTCCGCAAATTGTCAGCTGGTTTTTGTTCGAAGCATTCGAGCAGAAGAGCAAAAAAACACACCATCACAGCGCTCCAACCAGTATCTCTCCCTGGTGCTAGTGGTGGTGGTGGCTTCAACGACCCGTGGGGTGGGGAGCATAACTTGACAGACGAACCAGACGTCCTACAAAAGCTTGCGTAGCAAATAGTTTCCCTTGTCTCTCTGCGGGGTGTGGATGTAGTAGTGATGGTCGGTTACGCGGTGCCCCTATCCATCTCTCTATATACCTTGCACAAAGTCACAAACTCTCGCACACACACACTCGCATACACACATATGACCCAAGTCTTCCGTACCGCGAGTCCGCGATCACTGAGTCTTCCGCCTACTTCGGCCTCCTTTGACGGGGGCATTTTCATGCTGCTTGCGCAGCAGAGGATGTTTATTGCGCGGAAGATCTCTCGATCTCCCCCATTTGCGCTTGTGTTCTGTTCTAACACTCTCCTCGCGGCACGAGCGCGAGCGATTTACGTGTACGCTTTACTTTTGCTGCCTTTTTGTACCCTTTGCTCCGTAATTCCCCCGCGCGCGCGCCGTCTTCAATTTGCGTTACTTGCTCCATCGATCATGCTTATACCGTTCGGCCATATTCGTTTCGTTCCACTGCACAATCACTTGGCAGAACGCGGTAAATAACACTAGCGCTACTGCCAGCCCCAGAGTCGCATTAGACGGTCTTAGGGAACGGGTTGCTTTGATTGATGTAAATTGAATGTGTAGGTTTCGTCGGTACAATCGCTCCAGGGATTCTTCCTCCTTTTCATGGTGGAATTTTCATGTGTCTGTGATTTTACGAAGCTGTTCTTTGTAATGCAATCTAAAACTTTAAACGATAATTTGTCTTGTTTATCTCTTTAAAAGAAAATAGCTACCATTCTCCCACGTGCGCGCCACTACCGACCATGACCTGCGACAAAGGAGCGTTAGACCGTATCCCTAGTGCTGTATGTGTGTGCTCCTCTCCACTGTGTGTCCGTTAGGTTAAAGGTTTTGTTGATTGTGTTTCACTGTCCAAACGCCGCCGCAACATCCTTTATACTCAGCAGACAAGAAAGCATCTCATCCCACTGGGCGTTGTCTCGTGCAAGGGAAAATCGGTCTTGTAGCAGTAAAGACCATATCCAAAGACACTTTTTGTAGTAGTAGTAGTGGTAGGTAGTACGAACCCTCGCTCGACCAACCAACAAAGATCCTTTGTGTGTGATCCACTGGATAGCGAAAGGACTCGCCGCTCCGGAAGAAAGACACCGAACAAAATGCTTCCTACCTCCTCCTCCTCCTGTGGACGAGTAAATGATTTTTCCCATGCTTTTTCACGCAATTTTTAAGTTTCCTGTTCCGCATGGTAATGCTGCTCCTTTTTGTGTAGGGTTTCTTCTGTAAGCAAATGTTAATTTTGACTTTCTACATGCGCTGGATGGGTTTCGTTCGTTCGTTGCGTTGTCCTCGAACCCCCGGCATGAGGAGAATGATTTCTTATTCAGTCCTACTTAACAACCTATGACGGGATCATCAAGCGCTAAGAATGGGTTTCCTTTGTGAAGCACTTAAGCAATTAACCTCATCTTTTGCAGCTTCCGAGTTACTGCTAACTGCTTGCGCTCGTCACCGTGAAGTAGAGCGATAAGGGCAACTGTTATGTGGTTTTGTGGTTTTTAGCGGATAAAATGAATGTTTGTTGATAATTCTAGTTTTATTTAAAAAAAAAAAACTAATCTAGTCTAAACGAAATCTAATCAAAAAAATATCTAGTGATCACATACAAAATGCAGAAAATATTTTATAAAACTCTAGTCTTGAGATAAGAGCTACTGTTATCATTCTAAATAGAAAGTTTTTGTTAGAAAGTTGAAATACAAAATTCAATACAAGTGGCAGCATGAGCGGATGATAAGAATTTGAAGCATTTAAATTAATGGTTCCTTGAAAACTATTTCCCACACGATTTGTCCTCCCGTTCCGCAACATCTAACTTGATTTGTTGTGATACTTAATAAGTCTCGGAAGCGTTTTAAGACCGGCAAAACCTCCCTGTAGAACGTCATGAAGAAAAATGAAAAAAAAAAATAACGGTTTGTGAGGGAAATGATTATTTCTCTCTTCAATCCCACGAAAAGATAAGAATCGTATTACGTGTTGTTATCGGCTCGGGGGATTGGGAGCTTAGCTTATCTTATCGCCGCCTTGGTTACATTCAAAACTCCTCCCACATGTGAATCATACGGTTTCTGAACATGTTTCTCGACCAACTAAACGGGATCTTTATCTTTGTACTTGTGAGTGTGATGAACCCCTTTTGAGAGTGGATTCGGATTGCCCTTGGTCAGCTCTTTCTGTGTAGCTTCGTTTGGAGGCCCAACTTTTTTGAACAATTATTTTGTGCTATTTAAGCGAACCAATTCTTCAACCATTGTTCATAGGAAACTTTTCGCAAGGGCTCGTGGGTTCATTTAACCCTGTTTTGTGACAGTTTGAAGCATCGAAAACATGGATCTCCAGGGAAAATGTATTGACTGCTATTTTTGCTTCCACAAGAGCCCCCGACGCGCCCGTCCTTGTCTCAAACTAATGATTCTCATTAGCTCAAACGGCCGGTTGGACACACACACACGCATTAGCTTTGCTGGAAGGTTTATGCGTCACAACCTGTTTTTGCGTCTCCGCCAACCGCTGTTATCGCCCTCCCCCCCCTCTCTCTCTCTCTCTCTCTCTCTCTCTCTCTCTCTTTCTCTCTCTCCTTGTTCGTTTCATCCCTTTATTTGGCTGGCTTTGGGTGGTTGGCGGACGGACGGCTCGTTTCTCCCCGGAGTGATTCCTTCTCCTTCTATCTCTTCTCTTCCTTTGTTTTTATTGACTATTTTCTCCGCTTGATAAGCGACACTCCGCCACCTTCTTCGCTTCTCACTTATGTGCCCACCCGCCCGGAAGGAGATTAGCCGGAACTGACGCCATTTAATGGGTCGGACAGCGGATGGAATCAACAGCAACAACATTCACCAAGTTCGTGATGTAGAAACACCAACCCCCCCTCCGTGTCCGTGTGTAAGGCTTCGTCGTCATCGTCGTCGCCGCCGCCGCCGCCGCCGCCACATAAGCAAATAGAAAGGCTCGCGGAGTCTCTTAGTATGAAAAATAATCTTTTATTATGAATACATACGTGTGCGCAAGAGTGCGTGTGTGTGTTTTTTCTTCCATTGCGTGTGGTTCAACCTCCCGTGGTCGCATAGAGAGAGTGTTGGTGGTGGCAGTATGACCAATGCTATATCATGAGGGTTATTTTATTTTGCGCACTCTTATCACGTTGTAACGTGTCCTTTTGTTATCGGGGGGGGGGGGGGGGGGGGGGGGGGGTTCGTGTACTTTTGCGTTAAAAATGTTGCGTTGCGAGACACTGTTTTATCAACACAACAATTTAAACCAATCTGATGGCTTTTTGCGCTCTGGGCAATGATTTCCGTGGACCTTTGTAAATTACGCACCAAAGCGCGCTGCAGAGTATTGCGTCTTTTTTCCCTTAACACAGCAGTGTTGGCGTCCGCTATACAACACTGTACAACTATGCGCTTGTGTGTAGTTTTCTTCCTCTTGCACTTTGGCATCGAACGAATCGGCTCGCAGCGATCGTCGTCGTCGCCGTGCCGCTTTAATCTGCGCACTGGTGCGTTGTGTGGTATCGCATTGCAACACAATAACCCGAAACCCGCTCTTCAAGTGTTGAATCACGGCAGCCGCTTGGCTGTGTGAGTGTATGTGCGTATGCGTGCGTGTGTTTTTAGCGTGACGTAGTGGAAAATCAAGTTACTCGTCCAACACAGGAATGAGAGAAGAGAGAGACACATGGTGAGGGTGAAGGGAACAGTTGGCGAAGTGAGAAGAGCACCCACGCGCACACCCCACACCTTGCAACGGATAAACCGAACCGTGCCGGGTGCCTCCTGCACCACCAACCGTCCGGACTCCGGATCAGGGGCGGTCAAAATGAAGAGGCAAAAAAAAGCGAGACACACACAACACAACACACAACCCCCATGTCTGCACAACGCACAAAGAGATGGGACCGCGCCGTTCAGTACGGAAATCCACCGAGGTGTACAAGAATGGGCACATAAACACAAAGGAGGCTGAAACAGAAAAAGGACGGGAAAGAGAGAATTTACACCTCGCTCACTCTTTCTCACTTTGTTTTTCTAACTCTCGAGCAGCGCGGAAACGCAAGGAAACAAAGCGAATAAGGGAAACGCGTTTCATCAACCGTGTGTGTCTCCCTCTCTTTCTCTCGCTCGTTTTCTCTCTGCCAACAACGGAGTGAAATATTTGCTGAGTAATTCCGTCTGGCTTTGGTGGTCGCTTTCCTTTTGGCGCAAGTGAGACAGCACACTGCTACCTGCCGCAGGATAAGCGAGCGCGAGAGAGCGAGAGCAAAAGGGCAGCAGCAGACTCTCTCTCTCTCTCTCTATCTCGCATATGGTTTGAAGTCAACGGTGAGGACCCCCGCTCACGTAGCAGCCAGCAGGCGAGCAGTGTAGCCGTCAGTACGAGCCAAGTTGTGAAATCGTTCGGATCGTTCGGGAAGAACGCAAACGCTGCAGTGCCCGTCCGTTGCGTTGGTCGCAGTTTTTTCTGGCTTTGAGTTGCCTTCGTGTGTGTGTGTGTGCGAGTGTGGTGTGTTGTGCAGTGGTGCGCGCCCTGTGTTCAACCTTGGATGCACCAGTGGAATAGGTGTGCTTAGAGAGCAGCCGCCCCCTTCTTTTCCTCCTCAATCGTCATCGCTCAAGAGAGCCAACGCAGATCTTGTTTTCTGCCGTCGTCGTCGCCGTCGTACCTAGGAGTGTGTGGCTGTGCCATCAGGCAAATTGATGGTAATAAAACGACCTTCCGCTGCAGCATCATCAGTTGAAGAACGAGAGATGATCGCCTATGCTTACGTATGTTATAATCAAATAGGAAAAAAAGTTCATCGCGCTGTGCGTGTGTGCGTGTGTGTGTGTGGGCTAATAAGGGTGTGTAGAGGGTGGCAATAGAAGGGGTGAAGGGCAAACGGCGGTGGTGAGACGGCAGCAGCAGCAGCCCCAGTCACACAGAGTGTGGTCGCCATTTGTCGTCATACGCTTATTTCCCATCAATTCCATCCATCAGTCATGTGCTTTTTGTGTGTGCAGCAGCCCCGCGTGTGTGTATGTGTGTGTGTGTGTGTGTCTGTGTGCGGAGTAATTCGTGGAAGGTCTTGTCATTCCCGCTTCCTCCACCACCCGCTTGCTTCTTGTGTGTGTGTGTTTCCTTTTTCGTTCGTTTCTATTCCGTTGTGTGCAGCGGCAGTAGCGAAGTAGTGGGGCGGGCAGTGACGGTAGTGGGGAGAAGATTGACTGCCCATTTGCGATGTTCTTCTGGGCAAATGTCAAACTAAACATGCCTGTGTGTGTGTGTATATACGTTTACGTGCTGCGACAATATGTATTTGTGTGTGTATGTGTGTAGTACACAGTGTGTGGTGTAGGAAACAAATGACGAGAGTGTGTTTCGACGGAGTTAGACGTCAAAAAGATAGGATTGCGACTTCCGGGACGTGCATTGTCGTGTATGTGTGTATGTCTGTGTGTGTGTGTGTGCGACGAATGCGTGTGTGTACCTCTGGGCACAGTGGGTGAAACGGTTTACTTTTCCTCTTTGTCTCTCCGTCTGCTACTTTGATCAGACCAAATTTGCCAAACGAAACATGTTTTTATTTACTACGCCACCACAGCAGCAAAGTAGTATGTACGCGTGACTGTGTGTGTGTGTGTGTGTGTTTGTGGAACAGTTATAGACCTTTGTAAAAGTGCCCTAAAGTACGTCTCACATTAGTTTGTTGTTGCGTTGTTGTTTTGTATAGAGTGCATTGAAACGTATTTCGAAACAGAAAATATTCTCTTGCTGCGCACATTTAGAGGGAAATCGCGCGACTAGTAGTTGTCTGCACTTCGCTAATACATTCGTCTGCGCAATAAGAAGAAAACGGGCGTTTAAACACATTAGTCTCTATTTGCGCTGCAACACAACGCGATATCCAATTAAGAAAAAGGCACCCGTTTAGCTCGAGCGCAAAAAGGAAAGATCAAGTATAGAGCCGTAGTGCACGGTGAGAATGTGTTTGATAACGTCCCTCGCCTCCGTGTCCCCTCCGTAGTGTGTGCTGCAATTGGCTGCAGTTTTGTATTGCGACTCGTGGTATACACACACACACACACACACACACACACACACACACACACACTCAGCCAGCAGTCCCAACCCGGTCACACTTTCGTTCGCCCCTTGACCGATGAATTTATATTGCCCCGTTTATTCGTGCCACCAACAGCACGGCCCCCCCCCCCCCCCCTATCCTTCGCAATCACACAGTGGCGCGGACAGGGTGGTGAAACTCGACTGCAATCAAGTGAAGTTGCGAGTGCCTGTTGTGTATGTGTGTGCGTGTTAGAAAGTGTACGTTTGATACGCGTGCGCGTGCGTGTATGTGGCAATGTAAATATATGTCTGCTTTATTTTTAATATACGTGATTTATTGTTTTCTTTCGAAGTGTCTTTCGCAACTTTTTGTATTTTGTTGTAAACAAATACATTGAGACTCATTGCCACGTATTGTCAAGCTGTTCAAGTTATTGCGACACTGACACTTTTTTTTGCAAATTTACTAGTCCAGTTTCAACTAGAATACGCAATGTTTAGGGAAATGACAAGTGAAGATATTGTGCCTACGTGTGTTTGGCTTTTTCCTGTGCTTTGTATACCCGGCCAGGCTGTGGGGAATAGCTACGGTTTGCGATAAAAATAATCATCTTTCGGTCTCTAGGTGATGGTGAGGGCTGTCGATTTGTGTAGAAGAGATGTAAGGGATGCATGAGTGAGAAAAAAGCTCCCCACACACATATCATGTGACACGAAAACTGGTCTTGGACTGGCTTTGTGGGAGGTGGTGAAGAGGCCTGTGTGTTTGTTCGTTGGTGGGGTAGTGAAAAACACACATTCTCCAATTATCACCACACGAACAAACACTCGTGCATACGTAAGGCCGATCCCATCAGCAGTTGGCGAGCGTCGTGTGTCGTGTAACGCAATATAGCAACGCAAAATAGCTTTTATTCCCATTCACATTTGCGTGTGAGGTAAAGACGTCATCAGCTGGTAATTGTCCTACCATACCACATCGCAGCTCATCAGCCCACAGCTAGTGTGTGTCGTATTTTCTGCTTCTTCGCGGTCTTCTTCTCAGCTGTCAGTATGTTGTGTTGTTCCATTTTGCTCCGCACTCTGCTCTGCTGCGACGTCGCCTACTGTTGTTATACGGCCGTTGCTACTGGCACCACACCACTACAACGGTAAAACTGTCGCCACCTCAAACGTACGCGCGTGTGTGCGTCTATTTGCTCTTTGTTATTATTTTACGCAAAGACGATGTGTGCACGTACCGGCGCTTGTATGCGTGTGCTATGTTGTTATGCTGCGCGTGTAAAGACGACGTCTGTGTTCAGTCCTGCTTGCTGCTGCTCTCCTCCTAATTTATCGAACCATCTCCTCTACCCCTCCTCTACGTCTATTGCGTGTTTCCCTTGTTAGAGCGCACAGTAGCAGAAACTTTATAACTGATTTTAATACATTTCTAGTATTGAAAATGGTTTTCAAAGTCTGAACGAAAGAACATCCTTTAAAATATTATATTTATTTTATTTCTTATAGAGGCCAAGGGCCAATAGGCTTTCATTTTCGCCTTTTTTTGTATACTGGGAAAATTATGATAATGAGCTCAGAGCACGACATACACACAAATACACACACGCGCGCGCATGGCTGCTCACTTTGTTGGCCTTGTAATGGTTCGTCTTTAGCTTTTGCTTGCCTTTCTTTATCATCACGGCCGCTTTAATTCCATTACGTGGGGCAACAGTGATGGGGTTGGGGGCAAAAGGCGACGGTGGCGGATGCGGCACGTGTCGTTTGTTTTTGACCGCGAGGCTACTTGTACTCCACTCCTCCCCACACAGACATTGTAAGGGCCCAAGTGTATGTGGTGTGTGGTGTGAGCCAAGTCGTCATCTTTGAAGAAATCTTTTAAAATTGGCAAATGCAGCAGATGTAGACACACCGTCTTGAAATTAGATTCGGGTTGATCCTTTGCTTGTGTTCACTGTTTTGAGGATATTTTTACTCGACACGCTCGTCGTACTGTTTATGTGTGTTTGTGTGGGCATTGCGCGAACTCGCCATTATCGTCATTGTATGAAAAGCTGTCTGTAATTAGATCTATATATAACATGTCTCCCTCCCCCGTTACTGTTTAACGCACGCCCTAGTACACCAGCTAAACAATTGCAAACACACGAGAACAAAAGTAAACGAGCTCAGGGAAAGTACCAGACTCGACCAAGAAAACAAACACGGCTTGACACACGTTTTAAAGCGTTTTAAAAGGCGAAGATTACTAATAGGGATCTTGACAATGTTTCTATTTTTGTATTGTGGATTACCTGGAAGAATTGACAAAACTATAAAAAATTATAAAAATGTAATAAAAAAAATTAACACGTTTAAATATCTTTTTGAAACCACAATGAAATAGAAAGTGTCCGTTTCACAACACCACAACACGTGGTCCGTTTAATTATGTTATGCATTAAAATAGACCCCATAGGACGAAGAATTGCCCTGTCCCGAGGGGAGGTCGTCCAACGTATCTCATTCCATGTGTTTTTAATGTGCTGCAGTTCACAGGGGTGTCACCTACTCGGAATTTCTTGAAATCGAAACTGTTTCACACACTCTCGACTCAGTTAAATCGCTCCCCGCTCCTTACAGACCTTGTCCTTCAATAAACCTGCTTGCGAACGAGGAACACCTCCCGCAATGGCATTTGACAGAAAAGAAAAAAAAACAATGGAAAAGTATAGCTAACCATCCTAACAGCGAGAAATAAGACGCTTAACCCAAATGATCCCTGCTGTAGAATCTCCTCGGCACACAATGCAACAACCCGCACGTGAACATTCATAAAAACTCTTCGGGTTAGATCACTTTGCGAAGGAAAACTGTTGAAAGCATACACCATGAACATTTCTCCCTCTTTATCTCTCTCTATCTATCTCTCTATTTCTCTTCATTTTTACACATTCCTCTTCACTTCGCTTTGGCCAGGGGTCCTTGGCCATTTTCAATGTTAAAACCCTTCTGGGCGGTGCAGGAAGAGATCTAGAATAAAACAATATATCCATACCAACACACACACTCACATATCTATACACGACCAAACGTGGCAATAGAGTAGGCAAAGCGGAACCGAACACTGTACTGTGTATGTGTGCGAGAACTGTATACGCCTACGGTAAAAAGAGGGTTTTGTGCGTTTATGTGTATGTGTAGTTTTGCTGTCGCTTGAAACCTATAAGAGCAGAATGTCAGGATTAACGACACGGACACGTTTTTTATGATCTTTCCCCCGCCCATCTGTCAATGGTTGACCTCCTGTCGAGTCAAAAAGTAGGGAAAAAACACGACCAGCTGGTTAACGACAACACAAACCCCCCGGGGTCACATGGAACGCAGAGCAAGCACACCTCTTAGAGCAGGGGAATGAGACATGGTGTGTAGCATAATGCACTTTTTTATGGTGGTTGATGCCGCGCTGGTGTTGTTGAAGGAAAAGTGAAGCAGAGCTTATGTGTGTGTGTATTGCTATGTCATATACAATCCAGTAACTCATCGGGTCCTTCAGTTTTGCGGGATATTAAGAGTTGATTAATTTAGTCCTCCAACCCAAAATGGCCCGTTTTTAGTGCATTTGAGACAACTAAATGATGGTGATTTCCTAGCAGAATGTATTCTACTTTACTCTCTGTCTCTCTCACTTCACTTCTCTTCACTTGGGCCAAAGAACGAACTATTAATCCACCATTATGCTGTTCCATCAACGCGTGGCGCACTTCCTTCTTCACTGTCCATACTTCCTACTCCTGGTTCTGGTGTGTTACTCGATGGATTCGATTCTGGATGTACGATCTGTATCGCATCGACCGCGCGACCATTCAACCAGCGCTCCTCTTGCACATTTACACTCGCGCACAGACATGTGTGTGCGTCTTCTCTGGTAAAGAAGCCACCTTTCCGCGTGCTAAAATCCGTGTTAACCGCAAAACGGACCGACCGAGACCAGCAGCAGCGGACAGACAGAACAGTAATACGGACGCACACACGCACGCACATCCCGTACGCCGCCGCCCCTCTGTTGTGTAGTTGAATGACCTCAAACGGTCGCCGTCGGTGCCGTTGCCGTTGCCACTGCCGTCAGCTCAGAACGTCACATACATATACACGCACATGCACACATACATAAGCTAGAAAACGGGTGTGTATAGGGCATCAGGGCTGGATATAAGGTTTTTTTTATTTAGTAGAGAAAGAGAGAGAGGCGACAGATAGGCGTTTAGGAAGAGGGTGGTGAGGCCCTTCCCGATCGGTTTTGGTTTTCCCTTCGATGCGGTGGGTTTACACCAGCCCTGATGATGTTGATCTGGCTTTTATCCCTTTCTTTGCACCACTGTGTGTAGCTCCACTGGCTTATCCGTTTCATTTTCCTTCTTTTCCCGTTTTCATCGTTATGCTCTTCGATCCAGGAACCTCTCCTGTTACCCGTATGTTTTCGAGTGTGTGTGTGTGCTGTTGTCACCCACCCATTTGAGTTCGGGGTTTGTTTTATTCCGTTTTCGACGTTTTATTTCGCTCGTCCGGGGACAGCGAGCGGCGGGCGAGCAAGCAGACAGAACCATCTCGCTACCGGCTGCCCTTACCAGCCAGCGAGCTAGTCATGTTGCTGTGCCCACCTGCCCTTTTTCTCAGCGGGTTCAGCTTCTCTTTCTTCCTGTCTTTCTCCTGACGTAGGTGGCTTTGGCTTTCGAAATCCGACACGCATTTTCCGATTCTCTCGAGTCTGCGGAAAGAGGGCGAGTGAATGAAAAAAGTAGCTCAAAAATCTCAACCAGTTTGGGGTGATTGGCAAGCAAGCAGTACATTTTCCTTGTGTGTCATTTGTATAATACATCTCTGGTCAGCAATGTTTTACAATTATTTTTTAGGACATTTTTAAGACTCGTTTTTACATCTTCCACGTGCTTTTGTACTAAATGCGGTACTGTTGTTAATAAACGATTTATGCGAAGGATGTCAAAATTTTAAAAACGTCTGAAATAGAGCTGTATGTTTAAGGCATTGTGTAATTAATGTAAAATATGCTCAACTCTAAACATTCGTCGTACCACTCACCGTTGCGCTGATCCACTGGCTAAGTTAAGCTACGAACGCATTGTTACGACCACCACTCCTTACGATCGGAATGTTCTCAACTATTCCGCAAAGCATGCTACCACCAAAATGGTGAAACTCAGATCCATGCCTATGGCTTCAAAATGTCGGTGTCTGGGGAATATTGCTCCAGGCATCAAAAGCACACACGGAACCACATACTCTAACATGCGAGAGCTGTTTTATAGCAATCAAAATGGTTTAAGTAGAACCATCCAGACTATATCATGTCATGCTTGGATACGTCTTTCGTTTTCCACTATTAGCGAAGGTCGGTTGTGATGTGAAGTGTTATGCTTTAACCTTATTAAAAGCACGAATTGCTTCTTACCTTCTTGCAGTCGTATTATGTGTCGTGATTCCTTTAAGTAACACGATTGGCTGAACTAGAACAAAGAATACCCATACTGTACCTATAACTCTAAGTTTACACCTTAAATAGATAAATCTGTACCGAGTAGAAATAAAAAACACGACAAGCAGGATGTAAAATAGATGGCTGTGTTCGAAAGTCTTCAAAAAAAAAGGCAAAATGCAAAATTTGTCTTACATGCTTACACAACAACAGTAGAGGACGCTCCTCGTAACTCCAGCCCCACACCGCACATGCAATTCAAGGTCATTGGCCTTAAGGTGATGATGCTCCTTTGTGTGGTTGGTGTGGACCCCACCATCGACCTCCGCAACAACAACAACCACCAATTGAGACGGATAGGTCACTTGCCCTCGATGGTGGTTTATAGTCCACCGCTTCACCAATCTCTGCCCCCCCCCCCCCCCCCCCTGCCATCGGTCGTTTATGCATTGGAATTGCACTCCAGGCACCATCATCGGGCACAAATATATCGACAAACGAAGAAGAGGGAGGGAGCATTGTTGTTGCTGTTTTGCGGCGCTGTATTGATACACTTCGTCCTCGCTGTGTGTGTGTGTGTGTGGTGGTCAAGGGAATTAGAAGTGAAGAGGATACAACCACCCCCCCCCCCCCCCCTCCACCTTTCCGTGTGCAAAAGCACGCCAAAAAGAAACACCAGCACGTCCCTCAGAAAGGGCGAAACCTGCTAAAGTTCAAGGTGGTGTTCGGCACGGTTCTAGCACGGCACCCAGGCCGCACAGACCCGCACACACACACACGTACGTAGGCCACCAAGAAATGGTTGCAAAATTATTGCACATGCTGCTGCTGCTGCTGCACTTGGCTGCGCTTGGCATGGTATCGGATATAGGGGTGGAGTAGGAAGGATGTTTTGCACGCGAATGGAAGAAGGAATG
Source organism: Anopheles coluzzii (assembly GCF_943734685.1). NCBI lineage: Eukaryota > Metazoa > Arthropoda > Insecta > Diptera > Culicidae > Anopheles > Anopheles coluzzii. Next base: position 40,310,826 of record NC_064670.1, on the reverse strand, counting down.
TGGGGAAGCGATGTTCATTTATTATGCATCAACGCTCGTGGGTTGGATTTGGATGGTGGTACTACTGCAACGTCTTTCGGAAGTTTGCTCTTTTCCTCCTGTGTTGGCTCACAGTGTTTGCGGGGTTCTATACTTGGATGTTTTATTTTAATACACAAAGCTCCGTTGCAACTTCTAGCGCCAAGTTGAAGGAGAATTGGCAGAGGATATGGGGTTTTATTTATATTTTGGCTCCAACATGTACCACCTTCTACCTTTGCTGGGGCTGCCAAATCATAAAAAAGAGAGAAATGTGTAAAGAAAAAATATGTTCCTGACCGTCGTTGAAAAATGATAACAATTTAAAAACATAAATAAACGCGAAAAACATCACAGAAACCTCAAAAAGAGCAGGTATTTTAATAGTATTCATTCCGGAAACGCTTTGTCCAGTTGAAATCAGCTCGCTCAAATTGTAAGACAAAAGCTCGTTTTCACTTTTTCGACCACAAAACAGACTTCCCTCGTCGTCTCTCGAAGTTTCCCTTTTGTTGGTGATGGGGGGGGGGGGGGGGGGGGAGTGCACTAACTGTCTGGAGAAACGGCTTTGCAAAAATGAAGCCAATAATTAGTATACAATGCCTACAGCAGCAACGCGTTTGTGAACAACTGGTGAAGGGGTGGGCAAGCACAAGCGTCACATCATTATTAGCAACACTGTCGTCCGTCCCTCTCGTGCTATGTTTTCTCACACGCGGTTGATCGCGGGGAATCCCCTCATTCCCTCGGTGGGACGGTGCACAGAAACGCACAAAAATGATTGTTTATAGGCACACTTCTCTCCCACTGAGACAAAGTAGGTTATCGGTGGATGGACTGTCGTGCGGATTGGAGTGAGCTTTGGGTGGGTGGGTGGGTTTCTGGTGCGTTTCGTTGGCGATGAAATAGAAAGAAGGTCGCAACGTCGTAACAATAAATGAATGGTAACACAAAAAATAAGCGTAACAAGAGAGAAGATCAGTCGAAAAAGTGCCGTCGCTAATGCCAACAAGAGCACACTTGAGTTATCGTCCAATTGGAAAAGGGGGTTGTGGAAGATATTCGATGGTGAAAAAATACACTTTTATTCGTGACGGATGGTCACCTTCATCGCTATTGTGGACAGTCATTTGATTGGATTTAATTAAATGTATGAAAACAATACGATGAGGGAAATGTGTGGTACGCGTGAAACTTTAAGTTGATGAGAATAGCTACGAAATAGTGTTGTTTGGTATGATTGGCAGAATCAGTGAATTATAGTTTAATTATTTAATCACACTAGTTACCATCCCGAACACTGTTTTACTATCTTTATTTTCTTTTCTTTAATCGAAATTATGCTCTACTCGATTTATGGGATATAATTTTGTGATCAAAGCCATGTTGGCATGCTGTGTGTACGTCACGGGATTTAGGCGCTCTGTAGTCCTGTTTGCTTTATATGACCCCCAAGAGCAAGACGCGTGGTTCCATTTTGTGTCGATGTTCGTTTTAATTTTCCTTCATTCCCTTTCAATTTTATTTTACTTTATTGTTGTGTTGTGTCTTCTTGGCGTCGCGCTGCCGATCCGAATCTGGAGCACAACCATCCCTCGCGGGAGAATGGCCCTTCGGAACGGCGGAGTGCAGCTTCTCTTTTCTGTCCGACTTTTACATTCTTTAGTCTACAGGCCCTCCTTTTCTTTTGGGTTTTGATTTTCTTCTATTATATATTTTTTATTCTTCATTTTCGATTGTCTTTTCCCCGCTTCTACACCCTGCCAACACATGCTGGTCTGGTGCACCGGAATGTGGTGGTAGAGGTTTACCCTTGACCGCATCCGCACATTTCCGGCACTTACACACACACGCACACGCTCGTCTTAATCCCTGCCAAAGGTGTGCTGTATTACTTGGCCTAAGAGTGAGGAGAATGTTGTGTAAAAAGGAAATTGCTCTCTTGAGAAGAGAAGGCTGGCAGCAGCCTTGGTTTCGTAGCGCGAATGGTGAATTGTGTGTGTACATCCATCGGTGTTGTTGGCAAAGGCGGAAGAAGGTGCCAGACTCACTGTGCCAGAGCGCATGCATGCACACACATACGCATACGTGCGTTTGAATTGCATTAGATGTATAATTATGGATTATAAATCACCTACAACCTCGCCACGAGGGCGAACTCTGTCCGTGTGCTGATGCGTTTGGGCCAATTCTATAAAAATATATTATTTTTCGTACATTGAACTTAAGTTCAGTTATTAAACTACAATGGTTCTCTCCAAAAGACCAAACATTAATAAATCAAAGCTTGTAGTTAATCATATTTTGTACAACAACTAACAAAATTATCCGTTGCTTGGTTGATTGCCGGCCACGTCAACATACATTCCTGTTCCGTCTCCTGGAAACCGTCCCTTTGCGTAAATAATTATTCCACTTTCGGCTCTCCTAGTTCCCAATGAGTCATCGAAACTTTGCCGAACACGATTCATCTCCAAATAATGATTTTGCTTTCCCAAAAGGCGCTAACATTGACGTATGTGTATGTGAAGGTTTTAGCATTGCTAAACTTCATTCGCTATTTTGTCCACACCCCACACTCCCTCCCCAATGATAACAATGAAACTGGAGTCAAGCGGAAAGCGACACAGAACTGACTTCTTGGGGTCGTGCATGAGTCACACCAGTGTACGACATAGAAGAAAAACCCCTCAACATATTGGATGCTCCGCTGAGTCAGCCAAAGTATGCTAACGTGTCTCGTCGGTATGTTTTGTGTGTCGTAATTCTCGAACTCCAAGTGAAACGGAAATTATTACCGAATTAAAATTATATGCACGTTTGTATGCGTATATTTCTCAGTTAATTAATTATTTCTTTCTTTGCGTTTTATTTCCGGTTTGTTTTTCGATTCCTTGTTGCGCTAACAGCAGTCATATTAGTGCTTCGATTTGTTGATCAGAGGCTACCAAGGAGGAAGCATGCAAAATGACGGAACTATGCAACTCCTCCCCATCATCAGCGGTGTATTACGCATCACATAAGCGGCGCATGGAAGAAAGAAACTAACGCAAATCGTTTGCGATCGAGCGCGCAGCAGCAAACTCTATTACGCCACTAACGAAACAGCAGTGGAGTAGCAAAACTCGATCAATCACGACGATTTGCAGGAAACACTACTACTACTACTGTGGTGTTGTAGTACGTACCCCGGGGTTTTTCTTTTCGTTTTTCACCAGCCAAAGACTTTCTCGTGTGCGCGCGCGCTGGTTGTTTGTTTACCTCGCCGTGGCGCGGTTTGTCTGTCCTATATGAATGCTCGTGCGTGCGTGAAAATGCATTATTATGGGAAAAAGGGCAGCATAACTGCCGCCGAGCGAGGTCCGTCCGGCTCTGTTGTGTCTGCGGCCATCGTCTTGGCGGTGTGATAGAGGAAGGGAGGGAGGGTTAGTTACGTAAACGATTTCTCCCTCGGTTGATTTTGTGATGTTGCATTTCGCGGTTAGTTAGTTCGATGTAGTTATGATTTTTAACTGCTTTTTTCTACTCCTTTTTTAAAGGTAAGGTCTATTGCGCTGGAGGGAGCACGCGTAATAAATAGTTTCACTTGCTTCCATCGATTCTGTATAAGATTTCGCTTTAAATATGATTGCGGCACATTCATTTGTTCCGTTTTCAATTGCAATTCGGCGTTAGAATTCAAACGCCTTTAGCATTTTGGTGTGCATTATACGATACTCGTTTCAATTCGGCTGTGAAAAGGCTACTAAATGCTGTAATCATGTTTGCTTCCTTCTTGTCGGAAGCAGGAAGAAAAGCTCCTCCTGTACATGATGATGGTGCGATGCATGCGAAACTAAATTCAACCGTTTTTTCCCCCATTCGCCCCCGCAGCAGTGGGCGTGTGATGTACACATGGGCATGTTTAAACAATAAATTTACTTCAAGCTTTCGTTCCTTTCCGCTATCCATAAGTGCTCTGGAAACAAGTATCGGAAAGGAGGAAATATTTCTTTCATGCTGTTCTTTTTTACTTCCGCTATCGCGCGTTGGTAATTGCACATTGTATCACACACACATATATATATACACATTGTTCAGAGTGGGTGAATATGTAGCCATTTGTAGGGAAATGGAAAGAAAGATACTGAAAATGTTTCAAAGCATATTTGTGGGTTGCTTTGGAAGACTGAAACTGGAACACCTAAAGTGATTTTTTTGTCTAAGACGATAAAAGTTTCTAGTAACAGATTGATACTTGCTCAATAACTTTTCAAATCAACATAAAACTTTTCGAAATTGTCTGACAAACCTTCAATTCAACTGATGCAGTGTTGTGTGGCGTTCATGAGACCACCACATAGAACAAAATCAGTAGAAATAAGAGATAAGACCTGCGTCGGAAAATGCAAATCAATCTCGCCTGAAAGAATTTATTTCTGCAACAACTGTAACAAATACGGTTGTGTAGTCCATTAAAAAAATCATTAAAAAAAACGAGCACAAGTTTAATTACGCCCAAAGCCCGAGACTACTTACATCAGTGGATCGTCGGGGGATTTTGCTCCTAAAAAGCGCCTCTGAAATGAGAAAAGTGGCTCGAAAAATAGCGATCCCATAAAAGTAGGTTATGTGCGTATTTTTCAGACATCTCTTTTCCTGACCTCATTCGTGCGCTTTGCTGTGCGTCCAATAGACGCTGCTCACGAGTTCGCGATCATGCTGTGCTCCGCTCTGTGTAGTTTCACTATCATCACCGACGTTAGGAAACATTCGCTCACCTTCCATTTGTGTTCGTGTATACGCTTTGCCTCCCACGAGAAAACCTCAAACACACACACACACACACTGACGCATGCAACTGAATATGGTGCATAGCGCAACTAGTTCAGAAGAGCTTACAGGAAGAGAAGGGGTTTCGATGTACTTTAATGAAAAGACAGCTTAAGTGAAGCTGGGGTGAATAAGGCGCGTACAGCTACACTGGTGCTGCTCCATCTATCCTACCAATACTATTGCTATTGCTTCTATCTGGCAAATGTGACAAGGAAACTAATGTGTTACAATCCGGTTTTATTCCATGTTTTTCTAGATCCAAAAACAACCAATTCAACGTGACACGACCAAACTCGAGACTTAACACTTTCGTCAATATCCCTCGGATACTGTAAGGCATCAATGTGAGTAAAGTTTACGCTGCAGAAAAGAAAGATTACAATCCACCATGTTGAGGCAATGGTTCTAATATCTCTAATTCCTCTGCTCTTATTTTAGCAACCTTCGGTAGAAAGAAGGCACATCAGCCTACTCAAAGAGTAAAAAAAGAAAAGAAAAAGGTTGCCAACCAACGGCCAAACAAGTTTATACTGTGCTCTCCACAAGGAAGTGTGGAAGAAACATCGCTTTCTTCTATGTTTTCTACCGCGAGGAAGGATCAACAACGGAGCAGCCACCGTCGTCGCATACATCTGTAGTAGCTGCAACGACAAGGAAAAACAAATCCTCGTTCGTCGACTGGACACACGAACATCGTGCGCGAGATCTGTATTTTAAGTGCGGTTCATTCATTTTTCGGCTTGTCTTGTCTTAGTGTCGAGGGGCGCGCAGGCGGTGTTGTAAATCGATCGAATCGAAATCCATCAGTAGCAATAATAACGAAGTGTGTATATTGGACTGTAGAAGCTTACTAAACGGACTGATCCCCACTACAGCACAGTAGCAGTAGCAGCAGGAAGGCATTCTCTCGTACAACACTGTACGCAATCTATTGGGAGAGTCCTGTTACATCAAAGTAACCATTTCACAGCGAGTGAAAGGAAATTCATAGTGAACAAATCTTGCTTGAAGAGGAGAGAGGAGCAGTGCTGTGCTTGTGGATGTGTGTATCGTTGCTCAAAACCCCGTGTGTGCGTGCACTGTGTTGAGGTCAAAATTGCGCCTTCAATCATTAGCGGACGACGGAGGAGTAGCTGCTAGCCGGAGAGGTACAGGATTACACATACACCGTAAAACAACCGTGTGCGTGTGTGTGTGTGTGAGAGTGTGTGAAGAGCCGAGGGCGAGAGCTTAGAGCAGTTGGTGAGTGGATAGGGGAGGATGGAGCGCGAATCAAATGCAATGCAGCCGATGTGTAGATCTGGATGTGGTTTCTACGGTAATCCGGCACAGGATGGATTATGTTCAGTTTGCTACAAAGTAAGTGTGTGTGTGTGTGTGCACTGTATCCCTTTTTTCCCCGAACCAATCGGCTTGGGTTTTAAACAGCGCATCTAATTATGGGGGTGTAATTTACAGGACGTGCTCAGAAAGAAGCAACAGCCACCGGTTAGCAGTACGCCTTCCAGCAACAATGCACCTCAAGCACCTCCATCTGGCCAGTCGGTAACAGCGTCCTCAGTTAGCATCCGTCCTGTCGTGACGCCGCAAAGCTTCGCCAGCAGCATCGCTAGCAGCAACACAACAACCACATCAGCCTCCTCTGCATCAGCGTCGGCCGCGTCACCATCGGCGTCGTCCTGTGCCGCTTCCGCCAACAATCCGGTAGTGTCCGCTACCTACACAGCACAACCGACCGTGCATAGTGCCCTGTTCTGCTCGGACAAGGATGTAAGTATCGATCTGGGGGAAGGGGGGATGGGGGATCGAAGGGAGAACAAAAACGATGTAACCCCTCTTTCAACACATCTTCTCTACGCAAGGATGAATGTTTACCCGAAGAAAAGTGTCATACAATTGCCTTCGGCGATAGCGTGTCCGAAGAGGAAGAAGAGCAGGAGGATGAGAATGATGACGAAGAAGAAGAGGAAATAGTTTGTTACGAGATTGATCTGATTGATGATTCTGGTCCGATTGATAATGTGCTTCACCTTGCCAAGCAGCAGGAAGTGACCCACGATAACGAACAGCAGCTGGTCGTTATTATGGAAAACCTAAGCGATGAAGACGATGACTCAGTGTCGCTTGGTCATTTTAATGTTTCGTTTGATTATGAATCAAAAACATTTGAAGATTCTGCAAGTAGCTCCACTCCTCGTGTAATGGAATCAAAAAGTTTGGAGGCTGAGAAAGTATCCAATCTTGGCGGCCCAGCTCGTAGTCAGACGAACGCTAAAAAACGGGTAAACAAAATAACTAATGAACCCCATAGTAGTGTCGATAGCAATCCGAGGCGGTTCCGCTTGTTTTTCTGTAAGCTTCACTTACAGTACAGTTCAACGAGAACTGGTTATGCAAATCTACTAGAACTGTTGGAAACATTCCTCCTTGAAATCCACCATTACTTCAACTGATTTTAATTTCTCTTTATTCGGTTTCTGTAGAAAATTAGCGCTGATGACAGCGGTAGCCTTGGTGGACATAGTAATAACAGTTCCATAGCCGATAACGAAGACAAAGATGGTGATAAGGAAGATGCCAAGAAAAAGAAGAATCGTTGTGCAACTTGCCGCAAGAAAGTAGGATTAACCGGTAAGTATTGCGTGTCCCTTTTTTTTGGTCCCATTAGTGGGATGTTCCTTTTCCGTTTCACTACTACAACACCGTTTTCGAATGTCTGCCGAATACGTTTTGCATTACTGACTGAGTTACGTTTTGTTTTTTGGTTTTTCTTTCACAAAGGTTTCGAGTGCCGGTGCGGAGGACTGTTCTGCGCGATACATCGATACAGTGACAAGCACGAATGTTCGTTCGATTACCGAGAACTCGGTGCTGCAGAAATTAGGCGTAACAATCCCGTCGTGGTTGGCGAAAAGATTCAGAAAATTTGAACACCCTTCGTGCCATCGTATCGTAATAGTTCTTCACACAGTGTGCAGCAGCTTCGTCAAGCGGCAGCGGCACCGGTCACCAGCATCGTTACAGTCACTCCACCACCACTTATAAGCATATGCCGTCATATGTCTCGTCAAATTCGTAGCATTTTCTTCTCGACTCGTCGTTTCCCACGTGTGTCGTGTAGTGAGCGAGAGAAGGATAGGAAGATTGAGGGGAAGAGGAGAGTGTACAAGAACAGCGCGCGTTATTACTGATGCGAGGTGGTTCTTCCGATATGGTTTATCCTAAAACAGACCGCCGCCCTCTCCTTCTTTCCTATCTAATTCTCCATCATTTTAAAACGTGTGTGCTGCTTGCTCTTCTCTATACGCGAGCAACCACTGCTTCGTATTCCGTTGTTTTCTGCCTCACGAGGTGACGCTGTCCGAGTGTAAATATGGCTTCATATTTAAAACTTGAACGAGCGAAACTGAAGACATCACGTCAGCGGCACAACACGTGCTGGATAACAATAGAGTGCGGAGAAGACTAGCTAACGTAATCGATCGGTATCCCATGTGCTACATAGCAAACAGATGCCATGGGAAAGGAAACAAGGCTAAGGCATGAAAGCGCCAAATTTTAGTAACCTAGTGCAGGGCGTCGTCAAAAACTGGCCGGCAATAAGGAAATCCCCACGAACAAGACAGAAATGATTCAGCTAATCCCACTCATACGAGCACGCGGGTGTGTATTTTCGTTAAGAGAAATAATTATGAGAGTAGAATTATTTTACAACATTACACACACAAACACAAACACACACACACGCGCGACTGCACATGGATACACAGCACACACAACATGATGCCACCCACACTTTGCAATCTAAAGAATTATGAAATGAGACACAATAAACAAGCGAACACATTGTGAAAGCAACAAACGCACACGCCACCACCCATACGAGCACGTACAATGCTAAACGCGAAGCACGCGCGCACACACTGGCTCATGCGTACAAACGGCTGATAAGTGCATAAATCCAATCGGATCTTGCTAGAGCATGATGCAAGTCACTTTTATTCCTACAAAAAAGTGCTCCTTCTATGTAATTGTCAAGTGGGTCTTGCTTCCTACTGGACTGGCAAAAACAGAAAGGGACTTTGACGCGCCTGCGTCTATTGCGTAGCGATTGTGTGATGTGAGTGAGTGTGTGCGCGTGCGCGAGTATGTGTCGAGTTCTCAAGTTCTAAAGATTTTACAGAGAAAGGTAATTCAATCGTAGAAACGCGTGTAGTGGAGAACACTACGCTATCGAAGTTGAAATTGTGCAAGCATCTTGATCGCTGAAGGGAAGGAACCACTGTGGGCGAGCTTTGGAAGAGATTCAGACACACATTCAGATCGTTTTCGTAGAACCAACACTCAATCCGCAGTAGTAGAGGAAATATTATCACGCTTATGTTTTTTTTTAAACACCCCCCTTGTATCATAGTAATAGGAATAAGTCAGTAACACACATGATGATAATGATGATATGATGATACATTGGTTTGACGCGACACACGTTCGATTGGTTTTTTCAACTTCTTTCCCTTAGCTTCTGTGTGTGTGTGTGTATTCAAGGCAAATAAACTATGATGTAGCTACGATTTAGCCGTTACAGCTTTGAGATTCATTTAAGCTTTATTGGCGAATAGTGTCCATAGCTGCGTTTTTTTTTTTTTTTGAGTATTAGGTATGGATTTCGTCGAGAATGCGCGTAACATCAGCACAGCTTTGGCTGATGGCCACACACTACTGCACACACGGAAAATATTTCCGCAAAAATCATACTAGCCTCTAGTTTAATTAATGTACATATGAATATACAGATATGCTACTTTCATTTTCGGATTTTTTCTACTGTGTGATGAGCTGGTTTCCGCAGTCGTTGTTTTTATTTTGTTTCGCAAAAAAAAAGAATCGTTTACTCCTTGCTGTTTTGAATTCTATCGTTTTCTCTATTCTCGATCTTTTTTTTTCTCTTCAGTTCAGTTATACTTGTTCTATCAGTGATGCTCTTTATCAATCATCATCTGTTGTTGTCTTGTTAGTCTACTTAGTTTTTTTTTTAAATAAAACGATTGAATTTATTGTTTTAGTGGCGTAAAATCTATCATCACTCGGCGGCTTTTTTTTAGCACAATTCCTTGTTACTTTAGCAATTTCGTAGAACTTTGTTGTGTGTTGTGCTTCACTAAATGTTTTACATGCTTCGGTATGTGATAGTTTTTAATCACGTACAATAAAAATGTAAAAAAAAAAACAATCAATCTTTTCAAATACCCTGCAATATAAATAATTTTAATACGCCTGCAACACAACACTCTAAAAGGGAAACTAATCAACAATTCTTTGCCTAGTAGACGGATTATTATTGCCCAATTGATGAACACATTACACAGAAGAAGTGATGAATATCGATTTTATAACACAAAGAAACTGTGAAACCATGCAGTGCAGTGGGCGGTGGGTGATGGGTGTGCTGATCATTCGAAACCCGTCGTCATAACCGAATGACTGCAATCGATTATCAAACCCCAGGATAACAGTCACACACACACAATCAGCCAACTCACAATAGCGATCATCTTCCAATAGAGAGTATGAATAAAGAGGGATAGAGAGAGCTCTACCGTTCGAAAACCAATACGTTTAGTTTGCGATTGTGCGTGTACGTGTTACGTGTGCGTGAAGTGTGTGCGTGTTATGTATTTGGTTTCCTTTTTTTGTGTTCTGCTTGAACTTAGTTGTAGGGAGTGCGCGGTGGTTTGCGGAAACACGAATTAGATAATGGAACAGATGAAACACATGGGGATAAATATGAATGGATAAGAAAACAAATCTAATTCGTTTATAAATATACATATATACATATAAAAATATAAAAGTACTATACATATTTGCATATATTTTACTAACAAAAAGTGGAAAGAAAATATAAACAAAAAAACACACACCACCCCAGAAATGCTTATTACGCCGGTACGTCAACCTAGAAAGGAAAAACTAGAAAGCGAGTGTGCAAATATAAGCCGGATAAACTACTAAAAACTCTTCTAACTGTTAAGCGCAAATTCGACCACTCCGTTTCTTTTGGTCGCACACAAGAAAGGAATGATAAATGCTAAAATAGAGAAAACCTATCCCAGGTTAAGATACACAAAAAAAGCTAACATAAAAAAACGATGAAAAATCAATGATAATGTATATCAATAGATGTGCATAATTCGGATAAAAAACATAAACACACAAACACACGCTCACACCTTTACTCGATTGTAAAATAGACTATTAAACTACAATGTAACAGACAGATGGCGAAACAATTGAAAGCGCAACTGAGAAGACTATAGGGAAGAAACAGCTATAGCAGCAGCAGCAGTGCGCTTAACAAACCCCATTGGTGTGTAGCATCGAGTATGAAAGTAAAAGCGATCCAATGGAGGAGAAGGATACGTTGTGTAGGGCTTTTCACATTGATTAGTGCTAGGAGTATACACATACACACACAAAACAGCAAACCAACGGTGCGGAAGTTCAGTAAAAGATCCAACTATTGGTGTAGTGTGCGAGCATAAATTGACGCGCTGCAGCTAAAACGAATGTGCGCGCGCGCGCCCTCTTCCCGTTTTCCCGAATCTTACTGCTTTTCGCCGGAGCTAGCGATGTTAGCGAAACATACGAACTAGTAGCGATAGCAATGGCAGGAAAAGATACTTGTTTCTACGGAGAAATGCAAAACCAATTTCTTAGATACACACACATACAGATCACGCACACATACATGCACGTGATATGGATTGCTAGTTTTGTGCGGTGCAATATTTTACCTACTACATTCAAACACGACTCTCATTGTTAGCATCGTATTGTGTTAAAAATTGAAAAGTTGGTTAGACCTTTAACATTACTTATTTCCATGAGAAATTCCTTAAATTGTAGTCTCTGATACGTAAATATCAGCAGAAGATGGTTAAGTAAAATGCAATGAAGCTGAATATGCTAACAACACCATCATTATAAGGGGAACAAAAAAACACACAAAAACAGCAAATTTAAATAAGTGGTTCAATCATTATTTTCCGTTTGTCACTTTCATCGACTTGCTTGCTACACGTGGTAAACGATGCGTTGCGTAACTGCGCAGCAACACTAGTGGCGCAAACTTAAGAATGTAGTACAGGATACGGTTAGGAGGCGTAAGGCAAAAACAAACCCATCAAACAGCCAGGTTCCTTCTGTTAAATTGCATTCACTGTTTGTATGTGTGTGTGTGTGCGCATGTCTATTTGTGTGGCTGTGTGTACGGTTTGTCTCGTAACATTGTACGATCGGTGTTACATTTAAGTTCATGGGACAATAAGTGCACATTTCCTCTCAGAATCGGGGGCGGCAGTGTGAGTTGAGTTTTAAAACGATTCTTTCTTTTTGTGTAGCATTTAGTTATCAACAATATTATGCGTTTGTGTTTACTCTTGACAACACTTCTTACTTTTTAAGAGGCAGGGGCAGGACTTGGCAGTAGAGTGAGCTATGCATGAATGTGGAAACAAGGGATGATACATATGTTAGCTATTAAGGCCACTAGACAAATTGATACATGTTGTGTTATTATAGTAGAACCCGTAAGACATTTTTACCTGACCTATATACTTGTTTGTTTTTCGTTTTATTTCCTTAATTTGTGTTTGCCCCAATCCTCTGGCCTTGGTTTTCACCTTGTTTAATTGGTTCTTCCGTTTCGTACCAGCTGTCGTCGCGTAGGTTTCTCGCGCTCAGTGGTTTCAGTGGTCTCTGCGCGCATCTTGAGAACATCCGGTAACGATTCCCGCCCAGAGCTGTACGGTTTCTGCGCGGATAAAATGATTGCAACGCACCGCTAGGAAAGAAATTCGAATTTAGCCAATCTGTAGCCACATCATGGGACAGGAAACGATCATTTGCACAACAACAAGTTGCTTAGTAATCAACGATCAATTTTAGTGCTTTTGATCGTCCTATTGCCTAATCCCTTTCTTCGGCTTTAACACCCCCCTTCCCCGTACGTATATTAATGTGTATAAAATTTAAAGTTAAGCTACAAGTAGAACAACAACACTTCTGCAGCAAAAAAATGGATTGAAAAGGTTTCGGAAACTTCTTCTGTTTCCTTTGTTTACGTTTTGGTTGCTGTAGGAAGTAATGTACCACTCTACTGTCGTTAGGACTTCAGGGCCTTCGTTCAGACCTTCGGTTACTTTGATGCTAACAGAATCAACTAACTAGCTGTGTGTGTGCGTGCGTGTGCGACTCCATTAAGCTAAACCGTTGCAAAGAAGCCATAAATAGAAAAACAGAATCCTTATTGTAACAATAACCCATGTACATGCGAGCTTTTACTTTCTCGTCCTTAAAAAGCTCAATTTGGAGGATAGGTAATCAATCTAGAATCATTTGATTTCCTTTTTACTCACACACGCACTCACGCACGATCCAATTTAACCGTGTTATTCGTAATACGACCCATAAATGTCCTCCTAAGTGAAGGTGAAAAACTCTACTAAAGTTCCAGTGTGGTCTAATTTAAAATCTTTCTCCTACATAATCGACCTTCTTATTACATGTAATTTATCCTGTGTTTGTGATTTCACGGTGTTGTTTACTTGTTTGGCTGAACTACCGTGGAACCACTGTTGCAGGTGTGCCCTACCTTCTCCGCGCAGGCTACTACGTTCGATGGGTTATGAACTGGTGGTAGAATGTGTGTGTATGTGTGTGTGTGGATAAGTCGCCTGTAAACCGAGAAGAGCCAGCAAGAGTCGTAGTAATATCTAGCAGGGGCAATTAACGGAAAAAAACTATTAAAAAGAAACATAAGGAAACTTATTACACATACAATGCTAGCCAATTGTACGAAAGCGATAAGTATCGGGCAATGAAGGAGGGAGGGGAAAACAAAACATGGAAATAGAAAACATAAAACAGTGTAACGAAATCGAAGATGAAAACAGGAAAGCATGGGGAAACGAAGATTAGTTCATCGAAAGAAACGTACGTGAACCGCGTTACGGAACAAGTTTTGAAGAGCAGAAAAACAGGGAACAGGGGAAAGACACAGACAGGCCAGGGCCCCCAACACAGAGAATGAATGCTGTACGACATACCCACTTTATGAGAGAAAATGAGAATGAGGTAACGAAATGTGGAATGCAAGAAAACCGTAAAGCGCAATCGTGCATGTGTCGTGCGTGGTGCGTTGTACGGTGTTGGTGATAAAGCAGTAAAGAACTTTACACCCTGAAAATGTGCACCCGTGTAATGGATATACAACTTCGGAAGGGTAAACAATAAACTGTGAAATAAAACATTTGAAACATGTATTTTGTTTGTTCTAGTTGAGAATTTGTTTTTTTTAACCAGCTGCTTTGTTTGTTTGTAAAAGGTTCTGCGTAACATATAGCTTTTAGAAAGCTTCACGCATGCTTACAAGGTTTCATTTATAACAACTTGCTTTTCCAAACAAAAGTTTTTCCCTAGTTTAGCAATATTGGCCTGACCGTAAGAAGCTTTAATAAATAAAAGTTTTGGATACTTAGGATAATATTTTTAAATACCTACAAATCGCCGAAACTTTGTTCAATGGAAATCGCATTACAAATAAACAAAGGTTTGTAAGTAACGACGTATTCAAATTGCCAAATGGCTGCGTACGTTGTTTTAGAAGCACAAGATCAGAGTGACTAGAAATACCGAATTATCTGTATTCCTACCGACTGTGAATCCTATCGCTGGAAATAGACAAACCGAGATCGTCGCAGTACCGCGAAATTCGCGCCTTGTTTATAACAGTTGTAGAACAGTGGAGCTGTCAAATCTTCCGCGCCTCCAATCGCGCCTGCTGTTTCGCAGAGATACCCAACTTTGGTATAAATGAGATTTTCACGGTAGCGCGAACCGATTATTTTTACTTTTTCCGGTGGATTTGTGTGGAAACTCGTGTCGAGAAATTGATTTTTGTATTTTATGTTGCATAAAATATGTGAAATAATTAATTTGATTCGCAAATTGATAAAACATATTTCTTCTTGGCACATTCAATCCTCACCAGACCTCGGATGGTTCCATACACGAACCGCGATTATCTCACCTATCTGTCAGATTTCAGAACATAATTGACAGCTCAAGTCATATGCGATTTTCGCGGTACCACGATGATCTCTGTTCGTCTATTTCCAGCCTATCACTTCCTATCACTGTGAATTGCATGGCGGGTCGCCCCTAGTTTTCCCGCCATGCAATTGACAGCGATTTGCTAGGGCGCGCGAAGGCTCACACGCCATACAAGTTCACAGCCCCAGAGCCCTCGCATTACGGCCAAGCTACACGTACCGGACGATATCGGACGATGCCATAAATCCGTTAACGCCAACTGTCAAATATCATACAAAATCGGCTCGCTGTGATCCGACACGGCCCGGCCCGACGCAAATCTCTTGTCTGCGGTCTTACGTTTTATGGCATCGTCCGATGTCGTCCGGTACGTGTAGCTTGGCCGTTAAAGAGCTTGCGAGCCTAGGCAGTGTTTTAACCCCTAGTTTTAGCAGTTATAATTATAGCACCCAGAGAGCAGGTATAACAGTGCGATTTGTAGCATACTAAACATCTGAATTTTGACATTTTATTTTGCAAAAATCCACAAAACTTTAGATAGCTTTAGATGATATTTTCAACGAATGACACGGCAATAAAAATAAATTATGAATAAAAATAAATATTATTTAAAATATCTTACCGCGCGGCTACATGAGGTGAAATATACAGCGAAATGTACTATTTGACAGGCGAAATATCTGACGGATAAAGCATCACAGCAACCAGCTGATGTGCAATGTAAACAAATAACGTGCACAAAATAGTAATTAACTTCATTAAATAACTTCAATATTGAGTACTTCGTCAATTTTCAATCAACAGTTCATAATTTCTTCTTATTAGAGAATGTTCTGCTTAAGAAGATATTATTTTTAATAGAATTTCCAAAGCGGATGTTGTGTCTCCCCCAACCCTTTAGCTCTACCTGTCAGATATTTCACCTGTCAAATAGTTCATTTCGCTGTATATTTCACCTCATGTAGCCGCGCGGTTAAGATTTCGAGTAAATGGTACTACTCGCAATCCTCGCAATGTTTGACGGGCTACCGAAAACGACAGATAAAATGTTGGTGCTCCTACCGAAATCGGTCAAAATAATCTGGCCACACTGTTGACAGATAAACAACAATACTGGCGCAAACGAAAAGGAAGAAGACATTTCTTGCCGACGCCATTAGCGAGCTGGAAGTGTAGTGAAACGCGGACAAAGCTTGTGCCGTGTTATTCGCTACAATCGTGTGTTTTTGGCCGAAATTTCAATATTAAACTGCCTGTACGATGTACGAGAATGAAGAAGGTAAGAAAATGCCATGCTTTCTACGCACGAGAAACCCCACGTTTTCGATGTGCATTTCACAACACTTTCTCTCCTCCCGGCCCGGACAGACCACTTCGAGGAGGAAGATCCGGAGGAGATTTCGCACGAGCTGTGGCAGGAAGCATGCTGGATCGTGATCAACGCTTACTTCGACGAGAAGGGTCTCGTGCGGCAGCAGCTGGACAGCTTCGACGAGTTCATCCAAATGTCCGTCCAGCGCATCGTCGAGGACTCGCCGGCCATCGAGCTGACGGCCGAAGCGCAACACTCATCGGGCGAGATCGAAAACCCGACGCGCTACTTGCTCAAGTTCGACCAGATCTACCTGTCGAAACCGACGCACTGGGAAAAGGATGGTTCCCCCTCGCCGATGATGCCGAACGAAGCACGTCTACGCAACCTTACCTACTCGGCTCCGCTCTACGTGGACATCACCAAGACGAAGCTGGTCGAGGGCCAGGATCCGGTAGAAACGCAGCATCAGAAAACGTTCATCGGCAAGATTCCGATCATGCTGCGGTCCACGTACTGTCTGCTCTCCCAGCTGACAGATCGTGATTTGACGGAGTTGAACGAGTGTCCACTCGATCCAGGCGGCTACTTCATCATCAACGGCTCGGAGAAGGTACTGATTGCGCAGGAAAAGATGGCCACCAACACGGTCTACGTGTTCAGCATGAAGGACGGCAAGTACGCGTACAAGACGGAGATCCGATCCTGTCTGGAGCACAGCTCCCGGCCCACCTCGACGCTGTGGGTGAACATGATGGCACGCGGCGGTCAGAGCATCAAAAAGTCCGCCATCGGCCAGCGCGTGATAGCGATCCTGCCGTACGTGAAGCAGGAGATACCGATCATGATCGTGTTCCGTGCGCTCGGATTCGTCGCCGACCGGGACATCCTCGAGCACATCATTTACGACTTTGACGATCCGGAAATGATGGAGATGGTAAAGCCCTCGCTGGACGAAGCGTTCGTCGTGCAGGAGCAGAACGTGGCCCTCAATTTCATCGGAGCGCGCGGTGCTCGGCCCGGCGTCACCAAGGACAAGCGTATCAAGTACGCGAAGGAAATTCTGCAAAAGGAAATGTTACCCCACGTTGGTGTGTCCGATTTTTGCGAAACCAAGAAGGCGTACTTCCTCGGCTACATGGTACATCGGTTGCTGCTGGCTGCGCTCGGACGCCGCGAGCTGGACGATCGTGATCACTACGGCAACAAGCGTCTCGATCTGGCCGGTCCGTTGCTCGCGTTCCTGTTCCGCGGCCTGTTCAAGAACCTGATGAAGGAGGTGCGCATGTACGCACAAAAGTTCATTGATCGCGGAAAGGACTTTAACCTTGAGCTGGCCATCAAGACGAAGATCATTACGGACGGATTGCGCTACTCGTTGGCCACCGGTAACTGGGGCGATCAGAAGAAGGCCCATCAGGCTCGAGCCGGTGTGTCGCAGGTGTTGAATCGCCTGACGTTCGCCTCGACGCTGAGCCATCTGCGGCGCGTCAATTCACCGATCGGGCGTGACGGTAAGCTGGCCAAACCCCGCCAGCTTCACAACACCCTGTGGGGCATGATCTGTCCGGCCGAAACGCCGGAAGGAGCAGCCGTCGGGCTGGTGAAGAACCTGGCGCTCATGGCGTACATTTCGGTCGGTTCTCAGCCGTCTCCGATTCTCGAGTTCTTGGAGGAGTGGTCCATGGAAAACTTGGAAGAAATTGCCCCGTCGGCGATTGCCGACGCGACCAAGATCTTTGTGAACGGTTGCTGGGTCGGCATTCATCGCGATCCGGAGCAGCTGATGGCCACGCTGCGGAAGCTGCGCCGACAGATGGATATTATCGTGTCGGAAGTATCGATGATTCGCGATATCCGCGACCGTGAGATCCGCATCTACACCGATGCAGGTCGCATCTGTCGTCCGCTGCTGATTGTGGAGAACGGATCGCTGCTGCTGCGCAAAAATCACATCGACATGTTGAAGGACCGCGACTACAACAACTACGGCTGGCAGGTGCTGGTTGCTTCCGGTGTGGTGGAGTACATTGACACGCTGGAGGAGGAAACGGTCATGATTGCGATGACACCGTACGATCTGAAACAGGACAAGGAGTACGCCTACTGTACGACCTACACGCACTGCGAGATCCACCCGGCGATGATTTTGGGCGTCTGCGCTTCCATCATCCCGTTCCCGGATCACAACCAGAGTCCGCGTAACACCTACCAAAGCGCTATGGGTAAGCAGGCGATGGGTGTGTACATCACGAACTTCCACGTGCGCATGGACACGCTCGCGCACGTGCTTTACTACCCGATGAAGCCGCTCGTGACGACGCGGTCGATGGAGTATCTGCGGTTCCGTGAGCTGCCGGCCGGTATCAACTCGATCGTGGCCATCCTGTGCTACACGGGCTACAACCAGGAGGACAGCGTTATCCTGAACGCGTCCGCCGTCGAGCGTGGCTTCTTCCGGTCCGTGTTTTACCGCTCGTACAAAGACTCGGAAAGCAAGCGCATCGGCGATCAGGAGGAGCAGTTCGAGAAGCCAAACCGGCAGACGTGCCAGGGCATGCGGAACGCCCTGTACGACAAGCTGGACGAGGACGGTATCATTGCGCCGGGGCTGCGTGTGTCCGGAGATGATGTGGTGATTGGCAAAACGATTACCCTGCCGGAAACGGACGACGATCTGGACGGAACCACCAAGCGTTACACCAAGCGAGACGGGTCAACGTTTTTGCGCAACTCCGAAACCGGTATCGTCGATCAGGTGATGCTGACGCTCAACAGCGAGGGCTACAAGTTCTGCAAGATCCGTGTGCGCTCGGTGCGTATCCCGCAGATCGGCGACAAGTTTGCGTCCCGCCACGGGCAGAAAGGTACGTGCGGTATACAGTATCGCCAGGAGGACATGCCGTTCACGTGCGAGGGCATTACGCCGGACATCATCATTAACCCGCACGCCATCCCGTCCCGTATGACCATTGGGCATTTGATCGAGTGCATCCAGGGCAAGCTGGGCTCGAACAAGGGCGAAATCGGTGACGCCACGCCGTTCAACGATGCGGTCAACGTGCAGAAGATCTCCACCTTCCTGCAGGAGTACGGCTACCATCTGCGCGGCAACGAGGTCATGTACAATGGGCACACGGGGCGCAAGATTAACGCGCAGGTGTTCCTCGGCCCGACCTACTACCAGCGTCTGAAGCATATGGTGGACGACAAAATCCACTCGCGAGCCCGCGGTCCGGTGCAAATTTTGGTCCGACAGCCCATGGAAGGTCGTGCAAGGGACGGCGGTCTGCGTTTCGGTGAGATGGAGCGCGATTGTCAAATCTCGCACGGTGCGGCACAGTTTCTGCGCGAGCGTCTGTTCGAGGTGTCCGACCCGTACCGGATTCACGTGTGCAACTTCTGTGGCCTGATCGCGATCGCCAATCTGCGCAACAACACGTTCGAGTGCAAGGGATGCAAAAATAAGACACAGGTAGGTTGGGAAGGGGGTTGATACTGCGGGCCTAACTTATCCGATACTGAACTTTGGGCGTTCTTTTGTACTTTGCAGATATCGCAGGTGAAGCTCCCATACGCGGCAAAGCTCTTATTCCAGGAACTAATGGCAATGAACATTGCACCTCGTTTGATGGTACTATAATAGATATCAATGTCAGGACATAGGCACGCTGGCCGTTTTACACCGGTTGTCAGTGTTATGTGCTGTATACAGTGTATTTTGTTTTTACAATTCTTATAATAAAATAATATTTAAATAAGGTACTTCTAAGGGATTGTTTTATGATTGCCGACAGTCGTACTTACGTTATACTTTTACATCTAAACGGATTTATGTAGGATGGATATCTAATTATAGACAAAAGATAGATCGTTCGAAAGCTGTGCCACAACATCGATTAATGGATACGAGGACGCACGTGAAAGACTTTATTCGGGAAGCTGGTAATAGTCCCCGGAACTGGCAATGGTTTTAACTGTGTTGTTCTCTTTCCAATTCCATGCTCGGAGGGGGTTTTCTTTTCCTATTTGAATACCTTAATTTGTCATGAGCTCCATATTCTAGTCCTGGCTAACGATCCTATTCCGGTAATTGTCGCCAAAAATAAATTCGCAATCAGTTTCTTTTTTATGTTTCCAATTCAAATCCAAACACAATTTTGACCAATTGCTCCTACACCATGTGCCATAGTCACAAACCGTACTGTCAAAGTGCTGTCAAAGGCAAAAGTCCAAATCAGCCGACAGGTGAAAAAATAACCAATCAACCGCGTTTGTCTCCCCGCC
This sequence comes from Anopheles coluzzii, assembly GCF_943734685.1. Taxonomy (NCBI): domain Eukaryota; kingdom Metazoa; phylum Arthropoda; class Insecta; order Diptera; family Culicidae; genus Anopheles; species Anopheles coluzzii. The sequence continues at coordinate 40,290,281 of NC_064670.1, read as the reverse complement.
AGGCCTAAAGAAAATAAAAACCTTCTGGTTTTGAGTAAAAATACACGCAAAGTGCGAGATTTGCAGCAGGTGTCGGTAGCACGAACACGTGCGCTTACAGAATGAGGTACGGCGCCAGGGATCTGTGCTTCCGTGGGCTGTTTCTTCTCGCTGCCCTGTTATCGACCTGCAGCGGATTGTACGAAGACCAGATAGGGAAGTTTGACTGGTAAGGGTGTGCTGCTGCTGCTGCTGCTGCGGCTGATTCGCTTCGCCGCCGTGCCCGCACGGTTTGTGCAACTAATCAATAACGTTTCAACTCCCCTACCGTTTCGCCAGGCGACAGCAGTACGTGGGAAAGATAGTGGACGGTGCATTCGATACCAGCTCCGTCGATCGGATAATCGTTGCGACCGAGAGCAATGTGCTGGCGGCAATTAGCGCCAAAACTGGCGACATTCTATGGCGCCAGGTGCTGGAAAATGGACCCCGCGGCACGGTAAAGCTATTGCACGTCGCGAACCCTTCGTCGACCGGCGCCAGGTTGAACAGGGGCGGCAATGCCGGGCATGATATAATCACCGTCTCCGGCAGCAACCCGGCACTGGTGCGCGGATGGAACTCTAACCTGGGCACGCTCGAATGGGAATGGTCGCTGCTGCCGTCGGTGGCGGAGGAAGCCGCCTCGGCAGCCGTTTGGTTCAAGCACGATGGTTTGCTGTATCACGTGGTGCCCGTTTGGGGGTCGCACCTGGAAGTTACCCCGTACCAGGCCGTCTCGGGCCAGCAGGCCCGCTCTACGACGAGCCGGATTGCGGCCGGTTGGATCGCAAAGGAGCGCTGCGCGCTGGCTGGGTCGTTTTTCGCATGCGGCATCAAGGAGCAGTTGCTCGCACTGGATCTGGCGGCCGACGCTAGCAGTACGGTCGTATCGAAACCGCTCGGATCCGAAGCAGTTGGACGCCCGAAAGCAGTTCGCGGCGAAGCGGCAGTCATCCAGAACGGGCGCTACTACGCGCTGCGCTCCGATCAAAAGCTTGCGTTTGGGCCGAACGATGCTGCCCTGGTAGATCGTATGGTGCAGGAAGGTGAACCGATTCTTCTCCAGGGTGTGGTCGATCGGGCCAGCAACAAACTAACGATCAATGCCCACCGACTGCGTGATTTTGCGCGGTTTGAGCAGATCGAAATCAGTACCGACTTTAGTGAAACGTTAGGCGATCCGGACCTGGTGGCAATTCGTTGCAAACAATCGTCCGGCAGTGGATCGTCCCGGGCCGGTACCGCAGGGCTGGTGTGCCGTGTGCTGCTGTCCACCGAGGATGGCGCGATCGTGCTGCTGCAGCAGGGCAAAATCAAGTGGGTCCGTGAAGAAGCGTTGGCCGAGGTGGAAACGGCCGACTTCCTTGATCTCACGCTGTCCGATGCCGAAGGAGCCATCGAGGAGGAACTTAACAACAAAAATGGTAAGAGTGCATTTGGAGCGCCGCGTGTTGGCTCGATCAGTAATAGAACTTTATCGACTTAACTGTTTACTTCACATCTTCACATGCACCACTTACCGGAATGGGTTCAATGTTGGTGATGGTTTTACAGCAGAAGAAAATGGGCCGGAATGTGAGTGATATATGCTCCTCTGTAGGATTCTTTTATGCTGCCTGTGTGCAACGTAGATTGTGTTTCTTTTCTTTTTTGTTATTTTATGAGTGATGATTTTGCTTTGGGTTGCTTGCTTAGTAGGCCGCATTGCCATGACATTCGACTGGAATCGATCATTGGCATTGTTTCTGTTTTCGTTCAAAACGTCCGTAGTCGAATTTGCGTTTGGTTCCTTTTTATCGGATCGGAATTGTTGCTGGAGTTTGTTCTTTTACTTATTTAGGATGTTTGATTTGCGTTGTATTGCTTTAACTAACATTGCTCTCGCTTCGATTTCCAGGGGACGTGTTTGGAGCGTTGCAGCGTCGCATTACGGCGCAAGTGTTGCACGTGAAGAACCTATTCCTGCACATCCTCGGCGTCGGACCGGCCCCATCCAAAGCGCAACGGGCCGGTCTGGTGCGGGACGATTTCGGACTGCACAAGATGCTCGTGGTGGTGACGTCGAGCGGAAAAGTATTCGGCATCGATAATGTGTCCGGAAAGCATCACTGGGTGCGCTACCTGCCCTCGTTCACCGGGTTCGGCAACGGGCAGCCGATGAAGCTGCTGGTCCAGCGTACCTCCCGCTTCTATCCCCTGCCCGCCCAGTGCGTTATTCTTGGACGGCAGAAGCACGGCGCGCGGAACGGTCTGCTGTACATATTCAACCCGATCACGGGCCAACCGGTGGTGGGCGGCGGCCTAGTCGAGCTGCCGTACCGTGTCCAGCAGGTTTCGCTGCTGCATCAGACGGGGCCCGACTTCCTGAAGGGCCTGCTGCTGCTAGACTACGACAATAATGCGCACGTGGTGCCCGAATCGTTGGCGGTGCATGCGGACAATTACTATCTCTTCACCACCGACCAGCGTGGGGCGCAGATGCGCGGCTTTCTCGTGCAGTACCGGGCGGGCAGGCTGGAAACGGTGCCCACGTGGCAGATCGATTTGAGTGGCGCCGGCAAAAGTCAGCAAATAATTGCCTGTGAAGGCAAGAGCCCCATCGAGCATGTGCACTCGCAGGGTCGCGTCATGGCGGACCGGTCGGTGCTGTACAAGTATATCAACCCGAATCTGGTCGCCGTCGCTACCCATGGACCGGACAACATTCACAAATGTGAGTACGGGACCGGCGGGAGGGAAGGGTTTTGTTAGTTGGTGTGGAATGTTGTGTAATACCGAATGCTACTTCCATTGCAGACATATTGAACGTTCACCTGGTGGATGTGGTTTCCGGTTCGATCGTGTTCTCCATGTCGCATAAACGCATCCGTCCGCCGCTGCATATGGTACATTCGGAGAACTGGCTAGTTTACTCATACTACAACGATAAGGCCCGTCGAACGGAAATGAGTAAGTACACCACCGCACGATGTGTGTGCGCCAAGCGAACGAATGGAATCCTAAAAATCGTCCATTGTTTCACGCTCCCTCCAGCTTCGATAGAACTGTACGAGGGCAAAACGCAAACGAACAGCACGGTTTGGAGCTCGCTGGATGCGCCGCCCCTGCCGATGGTGGAGCGCCAGTCCTACATCCTGCCGATGGCCGTTGCCGTGCTGAAAGAAACTATCACCGAGAAGGGCATCACTAGCAAACACATTCTCATCGGGCTGACCACTGGAGCGGTGGCCGAAATGACGTGGGCCCTGCTGGATCCCCGCCGGCCCGTCACCTCGCCGGAGAAGGCGCGCGAAGAGGGCATCGTGCCGTACATGCCGGAGCTTCCGCTGCCGCACGAGATCCTCATCAACTACAACCAAACGGTGACGCACATCCGGGGCATACACACGGCGCCGTCCGGGCTGGAGAGCACCTGTCTGGTGCTCGTGCACGGGCTCGATCTATTTGTGACGCGCGTTTCGCCCTCGAAAACGTTCGACCTGCTGAAGGAGGACTTTGACTACTTCCTCATCACGGTCGTGCTGGTGGTGCTGACCACCACGTCCTTTGTGGTGAAGCAGCTCGCCTCGAAAAAGCTCGTCAAGCAGGCGTGGAAATAATCGGGGCGAAACAGCAGTGGGTTTAAAGAGGGTGAGAAATGGTTTGTTGGGGAGAGGGGGGAGAGGGGAGGGTATTAAAACTAATGGGTATGTGTGTTTGTGCGTGCATGCGTGTGTTACAAGACGTGCGCTGGGGTCTGCGCCGTCCTACTGTGTACAACCAAAAAGACATTTAAATGCATTTTCACTTCAACCCTTACGCTGCGCCGTCAGAATATGTTAAGCTGCATTTCGCCGGTACCACCAATCCATTGTTTTTTTTTTTTTTTGTTAAACATCTTTCACACATACACACACATACATACACTACATAGTGTAGCGACAGAGTTTGCGTGGGTAAAGGGAAGTAGCGAGCCGTCGTTACCATTGGCAACTATTTTAATTTCCTTTCTGTTTTCTATGCACTTAAGCCGGCTACGATTGCCGTACAAATACACTGTCGTCGACGTCGTCTGTCGGGCGGATGTTGCATATTCAAAACAGTTTATTTTATTTTCCTTCAGTGTAGTGTTACTTTTCTAGACCAAATAAAGAACTGAGTACGCCAGTGAGTGCTGCCAGGTGTGTTCTGGTTCGAATACGGAAGCACTGTAATGGAGTAAGTTAAGTTTCATTCATTTTAAAACGTCTGAACTAGTCTTTATTCAAGTCTTGATGCAGTTCATATGAAATAACGGCATTCAAACAGACATGTTTCACTCTGCATGGCACTGTCTGTCAGTCTGTTTGAACGAATACGAAAACACAAACAAAATTAACTATTAAATACGCCACGGGCGCTAGAGAGCCGACCGCTTCATTATCCTCCGGGCAGTCGTGGCAGTCTTACGTTGACATCTCGAGTAGTTTGCGCTTCCGTGGGGGACGGATTCATGGCTGTAAGGGGGAAAACAATGGTAATGCATGAGAGATTAATTCAATTATGAGCAAATCGTGCCAAATCATTCTCAGAACACGTACGAGTAGCGGTGGATATGCGTCGACGCTTCGGCTCTGGTGTCGTTGCCTTGCCCGGTGGTTGCTTTTGTAGCTGCTGCAAACCGCTTGGTCCCGCTTCCTGCGAGTCGTGGATACGCCGCCGGGTAACTAGATGATCCAGCCGCAGCGAGCTGTCGATCGACCGAACGCTCTGGTTCGATAGCAGACTTCCTATGCTTTCGGGCAGTTCAAATTCCGGATCCCGCTCCAGCTCAACGTCCTGCGAGCTAATGTTGAATGAGCCGCTAGACTGTGGCCCGCCCTGCGCGCTAACGATCGATCGTGCCTCCGACTGTTGGCTGGCCAGCGCGGCCAGTCGGTTCTCCCGCTCATCATCCCCATACGATTGCGAGCTAATGTGCAGCGAGGAGACATCGCCCATGTCACTTTCCGATGTGCTCGGCTCGGCCGATTCCTGCGTGCTGACAGTTCTCATCAGCATCGTGTCGGATGGAAACAGAGCCGTACCGCCACCTTCGCCTTCCCGCACTCGATGCGTTCGTTCCCTTACCGACTGGTAGACGGACGGCGTACGCTCGACAGTGATGCAGTAGGTGTCCATGAACGTTTGGTTGATTGAGGTATCGGTGTAGGTGCTGCGAATCTCGCGATACTTTTTGCGCAGCTCGGAGTACATTTCCACCATTGAGGCGTGCTTCCGGAACGGTATCTGATGCACCGCCGGGAAGACACCGAACAGCTTCCGCATCTTCACCAAGGCTGGCTGCGGTTTGCGCACTATTTTCTTGTAGTCCGGATGAATCCGAATGTTCTCCGTGAGGATAAGGCGCGGCGTGTTGTAATACACACCGTAGTAGGGATTGTAATACTCGTATCCGCGAAACATGGACAAATATTCGTCACTGTTAAACAAGCATCTGTCGCGGTACAGTGTGGTGGTGCTTGACGATTTAGGTAAACAATTAACGCAGAAGAAATTGTGAGATTGCTGCATCATGGGCGGGTAGCGAGTAGAAAAAAGGGGGGAAAGTACATGATTAATGCATCCGATAGGAGCAGCAGCAGTGGCGTGCTAATGCTACTCACCGGTAATGTGTTGGCAATCACATCTAGCGCCTTTTTGGACACGACATAAAATATAAACGGTGTATAGCACCGGCACAAACAGCAGCGTACGAAGGAATGGGCATCCTCGCCGGTGTACCGATAGTCCCGGTCCACTCGGATCGCATCACTTCTGGTTAACATATTATTGCTCAATTTTGTTTAGGCGTCCCTTCCTTCGAACCTTGTCATTTAAACCGCGTATTTACGTTGGAGATAACCTGCTTCAGCTGAATCCGTCTAGTAACGCTGGGTAACGCATTGCATTGCCGCTCTTTGTGTGAGTGGTTCAACAATTCCCAAACAGCATTTCGACCATAGCTTAGGCTGTGCTCTAGCTATTCCGTTACCATCACACATTCGCGAGATGGTTTTGGAAAGTTGCGGAGAAGAAGATAACGGAAAAAATAACAGAAAAAACACTCAGATCATCAAAATTCACAAAAAAGTATATTGAACGATAAGGCGGTTGATGTCAATGCTTCATCGGATGTGATTTTAATGAACGTACTGTCAAAATGTTTTATGGAATTTAACATTCACGTCGAACGTGCCTTTTGAAACGTGTGACAAAATGCTGAAAATGTTGTCAATTTCATCAAAATTGCTTGTTTTATTAGACGGAGGAAAATACTGACATTTCTCGATTGGCATTTGTGTGTCAAACTTAGACTTTGGCACAAAAATACCTCTCGTACTTTGGCACAAAAATACCTCTCGTACGTGCAATAAGGCAAGAGAATTGTTCTGTCACCTTTCACATTCATTATTTAAGTTATTGATTGTCTTGGCTTTATGGCACATGATTTTTGATTGTCCCAAATACAATAATAATAACAATAAAAATAGAACAAAATTTGAAGATTTCCGAAAAACATGGAGAGAACCCTCTGGAAAAACAATAAGGCAAATTATAAATTTCATAAAACAAAACCACATAGAAATATGAAAAAAAGAGAGGAAAAGGAGAAACATCTTTTATCTCTTCCTGCAATGGAAGATCATTTAAAGAAAAAAATCTCCCTAAAACCTCAAAAAAAAAACAAACAAACAAGAGAAAAAAAAACAATAGCATAGATAACTATAATTAACTAGGGAAATAAATGGAACAACACAAACAGATGGAAACTAACTGAATTTTGTTTTCAAACCCCAGTATAGTTACCCAAGTGACATTTGCACGAAACTATTTTCCCATATCTGCTCGATTAGTACTCGATACGCTTGAAATTGTGGATTTGTGTGTAATCAAGTGTGTTGAAAGCGCAAAGATTTAGTGTGTTCGTAAATTAGACGTTCCTCTATCGATGGACGATGCCGTCGAGCTCATTTTTCGTTCATAGCTCTGGTTTTTTGATGAAAAACAAAAGCTAATTTTGTGTGACGTTATTCTATAAAAATGGATATTATTTAAGAATAAAATGGGAACATGACCAACTGTAACGATAGGAAACATAATTTCCAAGCGAATCTAGAAGAAAGTAACGAATAATCCTCATCACAGTTGCTTTTAGAGGACTTTTTCTGAATTCCCTTTAACTGGTGCAATTTAAGGGAACCCAAGTGACATTTGCTCGAAATTGTTTTCCCATATCTGCTCGATTAGTACTCGATACACTTAAAATTGTGAATTTGTGTGTGATCAAGTGTGTTGCAAGCGCCAAGACTTGATGTGTTGGTAAATTAGACGTTTCTCTATCAATGGACAATGCCGTCAAGCTCATTTTTCTTCATAGCTATGGTTTTTTGATGAAAAACAAAAACTAATTTTGTGTGACGTTATTCTATAAAAAATGGGTATTTTTAAAATATAAAATGGGTACATGACCAACTATAACGATAGGAAACACCATTTCCGAGCGAATCTAGAAGAAAGTAACGAAAAAACCGCATCACAGTTGATTTTAAAGGACTTTTTCTAAATTCCCTTAAACTAGTTCAGTTTAAGGGAAGTTTAAGGCTCCAGTTTAAGGGAATTTGCTCGAATTCCCGATTATTCGTGCTATAAAATGTCAGTTGGGAAGTTTAACGCTCCAGTTTAAGGGAATTTGCTTGAATTCCCGATTATTCGTGCTCGAAAATGTCAATTGGGTACCCACACACACATACACACCAAATTCAAAAAAAGGACACAAAAACAACACACAACAGACAACACAAAACAATCTGAGTATCAAACCCTGTGATATAAACGATGTGACAACCAAAGACTGAAAGAAGAGAAAAAAAACAAAAAAAATAAAGAGAAATGGACTGCAAGGTCTCTCTAACAATCAAAATGGTCAACCTCTGATTATGGTGTCCCACAACATCATAGGAGGACAAACCCCATCACCCAAAGAAGAAGAAGAAGTCTTGGCTTTATCAGGAAGAATTATTGGTTGTTTCCCATTTTTATTGTTTTTATTCATCATTATCAGGAAATTCAATTCACTCTATCGGCATTGACAGTAAAAATCTATTCGGGAGCAAATCAGAAAGGAGCGTGCCGAATTCTGATTTTCCGACTGGCATCCCAAGTAGCACAATCCTGTTAAGAAACCGTTAAAAGTATGCCTAAAAGTATTACTTTTAGCTTTCCATACAGCAGTAATTCCAGGGCTTAAAACACTGCGTAACGCTTTCCTTTCTTCGTCAATGTTTCGTTAAATCTTAAAATTTAACCGGTATTTTTAACGAAAAAGATCAAAATTAACGAAAAAATCGACAGAGATGTCTATATTTTTCTTTCTCTTTCGTTAGGGACATGCAAGGTCTTCGTTAAGCTTAATGTGCTTATATTTTCGTGAAATAAATTAATAAATAAAACACTTATTCGTTTATTGAATAAAAACACAATTTCACTAGGTGTTTCAATTTCACAATTTCACAACCGCACCACTCAATTTGCTTTCATTACGCGGATTTCGTCAATCTTCATCGTGGAGGTCAGCTGCTGCCGTGTACGGAAAACATGATGTCCAAACGCTATCGGAATCGAAAATGCTGCGAAATATAAAACTTATGTAGCTCATGTGAAGAAAATGGTAATATCGATACACTGACCTGTTGTAAAAGCACGATGATACACAAATTAAACAATGGCTGATAGATATTGTCGCAGACGCTTGGTTTTGTTGCCATCTACACACAAGCTACACACAGGAAGCTTGACGAACTTTTTGACATAAGAAATGGAGGCGCCATGTACGTGACCATGTACAGTATGTCTCAAAAATGATCGTCATCAAGAGCATATTATTTTGCCCAAAGAAAATAAATATTTTTATGAAGATTTTTCTCATTTGCAAATATTGCATACCCTTTATCAAACTCTTCACATGTATTACTTAAAAACTATGATTTTTTTTATTTTTATTTTTTTTATTATTACCGCAGATTCAAGTAGAGGAATAAAAGAAAACACATAGTTTTCGTACAGTTAAGCAAAACAAATATTTTGGTGTGAAAATAAATATGCATTATTATATAAATAAGAAAATGATTTTTCGAAAATTGAATAAATTGGAAATGGTGTAGATAAAATTTGAAAAACACTGTGTGTTATATTGACCCGAATAAAAAAAACGAGGGTAGCGGAATACGTCGTTATGCTGTAACGCTGGCAAATGTCATATTCTCTTAAGAAACTCTATTTGATTTTTAAGGCCTTAAAAAAACTGTTAATAATCAAATAGAGTTTCTTAAGGCTACTTGGGATCTATCTGTCAAATCTGGTTTGAAGGATAGATTCCAAAATCAAATGACAGTATTTTCCTCCATCTAATAAGGCCTTAAAGCACGGAAAATAGAACAGATTTCTTTGTTACTACGTGCATAGAAATATAAAACTATGAATTTTATCGAAAAAAAAAAATGAAATACAGTAGAACATCGATTATCCAGGCAGCTCGGGACCGGAAGGTTGCCGGTTAATCGATTTGCACGGATAATGGTCAAAGAAATGTCAAACGCATATAAAACATATGAAATTCACTAGTTTTATTATTAATTCACCTAGAATCAATCGATTAATCGTTAGTAGAATATTATTTTAATCAATAACTGTAGGTTTAACAACTGTTCATGAACAAAAATGAGTTTCGAAAATATCCCTAGACACTACAGAGCTGCACAAGAAACTGGTTACCCAATTGACTATCGCTGCAAATGTTTGTCGTACGTTTGAACAGCTGTCACATTGATGCGCACGGTTAAGCCGCTCACCGGTTAATCCGCCCCCGAATATACTGTATATAAAAAATGAAGTTATTGAATAAAAAAAGAGAAAAGTAACGATTTATGAGTGACAATTACGACATTGATAATGAAGTTTTTTAATGGATCTAGTTGCGATTTTGTACACGTTATTTGTTTACATTGCACATTAGCTGGTTGCTGTGATGCGTTATCTGACATATATTTCACCTGTAGTTATTTCCAATACAGTAGAACGTCGATTATCCGGGGACGGATTAACCGGCGGGCGGCTTAACCGTGCGCATAAATCTGACAGCTGTTCATACGTACGGCGAAAGTTTGCAGCGATAATCAATTGGGAAACCAGTTTCTTGTGCAGCTCTGTAGTGTCTAGGGGTATTTTCGAAATTCATTTTTGTTCATGAAGAGTTGTGAAACCTACAGTTATTGATTAAAATAATATTCTACTAACGATTAATCGATTGATTCTAGGTGAATTAATCTTAAAAAATAGTGGATTTTATAATTTTTATATGAATTTGACATTTCTTGGACCATTATCCGTGCAAATCGATTAACCGGCAACCGTCCGGTCCCGAGCTGCCCGGATAATCGACGCTCTACTGTAGTTTATTTCGCTGTATATTTCACCTTGTCTGGCCTTGCGGTAAAGGACGGCTAAAGAAAATGAGCGAGATGCAGGCATTTTCGAAAGTCAAAAACCCTCGCCTTGCCCTGCGGGAGTAGCACAGGAATGTTCTTTGGGTTGGTGATTTGCCTTCATTACAGGGGTTTTTGCTATTTGCATGATACCTTGGATACAATATTTTCTACTTTAAATTCATTATAAAGCGTGACACAATTTAAAAATAGATAGGGTTTTAACGCGATGAGTTTAAATAACTTGGAATCGCAAGTACTTTTGCTGCTGTGAGTGCTTGCAACACGATAAGCAACGCCAATAATGAGTCGGCAATGCCCACATCTGCTTCGAACCCTGCCACAACGCATTGCACACACACACGCACACCATCACAAGGCTACGGGCGCATACGGATCGAAAACAGAGCTGTCAGTCTTATTATTCATTATTCTTTTCTGTTTCTATCAATACGGCCGTTCCTGCGACACCTCACTGGTACACCGAGCCGAGAAGTGTGCAATCGTTGCGCTTTACGCCAAGTGGGCTGTAAATAACTGCCCCTCCGTGTGCCCCAGCAGTGCGTGTGTACGTGTAGTGTCGTTTTTTCTTTAGTTGTTGCTTCCCTGTCCAGCTTCCATCCGGTCAACACGGTCGAGCACTGCCGTTCCTTGCCCAATCTGGCCCCCCACCCCGCAGGCAAACGTCGTGTTATGTTGCGCTGGATCATTGCGATTCCCACCGCGGTGCAAAGCATTGAAAGCAAAAATATGTTGTGAAGTGATTGTGTTGTCGTCGGGGTGCGATTAGTGGCAGTAGTCGTTGTAGCAATAGTTGTGTAGCGATAGGTAGCAGCGAGTGGAACCGTACGGAAATAAGCACGAAGCAAGCAACCTCAGTGATGGTTGATAGGTGAGACGGGTGTAGACGGGTGACGAGAATTCGATTGTGCACGATTCGTCTGCTGCGTTGTGTTATTGTGTGTGCTCGTTCTGCTGCTGGCTGTGTGATATTGCCAATCGAATTCCCCGCCGGCCAGTTGCGCGTGTGTGTGTGTGTGCGGGTGTGCGTGGCGAACGGAGAGAAACATCAGCGCCAGGACATTCTACCGTTGGGAGGACATCCGGTTCGTGATAAGCGGCGCCTTCGAAGGGGGAGGGCAGGATCGGACTAGCGGAACCAGCGTGCAGCACACCACTAATCGGTAGCAAGTAAGTATGTGGGGCGAGAGAAAACCACCACCACCAACCCTTTCCACGAGTCAGCGCGCGTTTGAACACACATGTAAAGCAAACGGCAGGCGAGCAGCTCCACGTTACCGGGATATTGCGAGAGAGCGTGTTGTTATGTAAAGGCGGAAACTGAGCCAACGGCAGCGCAGCGGATGCAGTTTTCCTGCCACCATCCATTTCTTTTCTCGCTGCTGCCGCCAGCCTCCTTTCCGCCGATGAGAGAGATGAAAGAAGTGTACCAAAAACAAAAACAAAACAAACAAAAACCCCAGTGGAAATTCGCATCCGTGGCAGGCGGTGCAAAGCTTCCGCGCACCGATCGACGAGCTGGTTCGAGAATGATTTGTGAACTGTCATGCTGCTCACGCGGGAATGTTGTTTCGCACTTTGGATCGTGTGTCGCGAGCGGGGCTTTTTGGCGCTGTGTGTGTGTGAGTGTATGGGGCTACCACTGCGGTGTGGTGTGCGCGGTTGAGTGTGCGCGCTCAAGATAAGATGGGTGTGTGGGTGTTGATCATCCCCCAGACACCCACACCCACACCTTAAGCTAACACCCTCCCCGCCCTGTTTTTTTTATTCGTCACCATGATCGACGGATCTAGTGTGGGGCTTGGTGTCGGCGCACGTCGTCCTGTGCGTATTCGATTCATGGTCGGTTGCGTATTTATTCATTAAACCCTGGGTGGTTTTGTGTTGGGCTTGCGCTTGCATACTGGTTTAACACACTCACACTCGCCCTGTTAGACAAAGGCAGCACAGAAAAACAGGAAAAGGAGAGGAGTATCATATCAGACGGGGGAGGGGGGCAGCGATGTTCGCTTGTTGCTGTTGCTGCTGCTCACGGACGGGCTCGTAGACGTTGAGTTGAGTACGATGAATCAGCACGATTAGAGAGCCGTTGGCAGCGATTGTGGTAGTTGTGTGGTAGTGGTAGTGTCTTGTCAGACTCTGGGGATAGTGTAGTAGACAGGCCACAAGAACCGTGCGTTGTGCTGTTCTGGCTTCGATTACGAACGGGTTAACGTGTTTCGGTGGGCAGAAAGGAATGGAAGGAGTGTAAGGTACCGGCAGGAGCCAAGTATGTGGTGCCCGGTATACAGGCACGTGTTCTCTGGCTCCCTGTGAGCTGAACGTTTCGCTTCCTTACCACGTGTTCCGCAAGGGATGTACCGATTTTTGTCTTCTGGCTGAAAAGCACACGAGACTGTAATCTCGCCCGAGTGACTAACGTTCCATGGTTACCACAACCTTGGCTTACTCATTATCACCGCATTCCGCGTCCGTTTGCAAACTTTTTAGAGGCGGTTGGTATGTTCCGGGGCACGAAAGATAATGCCGATTTCAGACGTTTTATCCCCTAAATTAGATGAGTCAAATTATTCCAACGTTGACCCAAGAACAACCGTAACCTGTGTTAAGTGGCTTCAACCCAATTTACCCGCATTACGATACTTTTCTTGCCAGCAACCCATTTCACGCCTTTGTGAATTGCCGTGCAGTGGATAACAATAATTCTTTATCAACCACGGTGCAAAGTATCCCTTTTCCCCTTCCCCTCCTGTTGCATTGGTCCCTGTCTCGACGAAACCTTATCTTATCGCTGGCAGACCGATTAAAAGTCGCCAGCAGCAGACCGTTTTCACACCAGACGCGTTTTGCATTCCTGCACCCCCCGATACACTTGCGCCGTGTGTATGTGTGCGCGCGGGGGGTAGAGGGAGAAACACTTTCTCCTTCCAGAATGCTTCCTTCCCTTTTGCACACGCACGTGCGCACGGTGATCAGGGCCTGCTTGATGGTTCCAGCCGACGCGAGGTCGTCGAGAAGATTCAGCGACTGTTTGTGTTTGCCTTTTTTTCTCTATTTGTTTTAAAGCGGGTTGAAAAGAGAAGAGTTTAGTGCTCACATCAAACCAGAACAACAATTGATTGAACCATTGAGAAAAATCCCGACAGACCTCCAAAACAACTGTTCTGTTCGCCAAAACGGGGGGAAGGAAACGGTGGGAAATGTGGCGCAATGGGCACACACGCGCGCGCGCGCACGGAGCAGCTTTTTGCGCAATCGGCCGTTGTGTGCGATAAGTATCAACACACGCGGGGCCCCTATCTCGCGCGTACAAACCGGGCCGACGGGCGTGCGATGTTGTGCAGTGATGTGTGTATGTGTGTGTGTGTGAAAGAGAGCGAGACAGGGAGAAAGGGAAAAGGAGAGAGAAAAGAGAGAGAGAGAGAGAAAGAGAGAGAGAGAGAGAGAGAGAGAGAGAGAGAGAGTGTGAGAGTGAGAGAGAGAGAGTGAGAGTGAGAGCAAGAATTGCATGGTAATTGTGCGTCACCCTCTGTCAACATGCAGCCGTGCGCCGTGCACCACACAGAGAACCAACCGCACTCTCCACCTCCTCATGCTCCTTCTTCTTCTGGATGTAATACACACACACACACGCTTGCCATGGTCGATCGTACGGCGGCGGGTCGTTCCCCGGGGGCTGCTGTGTTGTTCGTCAGCATGATTCGGCAAAACCGGCCGCAAAGAGACAGCGTCCGATCACTTCCCTCCTTACCGCGCTCCCTGCCGCCAAACCGCGAGCCTTCTAACAACGCTAACGCAGTCTGTAGTTCCGCCGATAGTGTCTGAGTGTGTGTGTGTGTGTGTAAGAGTGCGTAGTTTTGGCTATTTAAAGGCGCACAATATTGCCTTTAGTCTTTTGGGAGAGTGGTATGTTTGAATTGTCCACACTCTTCCATAATTTTGGTGACCGATATCTAAACATTAATCGCGTTGGGTGAAAGAATTGTACACCTTGTCACTAAACCCAATTGCCAAGGTGTACAGTTCGTTTCGGCTTGCTGGACACACCCACTAATGCGTCTGGTAGGGCTCGGAAGCTCCGAGGCTGATCAGGTGCTAATTGAAATCGAACAATACGCACCGGACAGTTTACGCAAGACTATAGCAACAAAAAACGTACGCAAGATGACGAATGTTCCGTGTGGATTAGCAACGGATGTGTTTGCGCGTATGTAAAAGCGTAATCAGCTATCTGCTGCGTTGGTGACCGTGGGCCAAGCACATATGTGAAGGCGCTTGTACAAACTGCCGCCGCCGTCGCAGCCGCCAAATTGGGCCAAGCTGACAAAATCACGTGTTGCCATTATACGGGTTTGCAGGTCGTTAATGCTCGGGAATAGATAAGCATCTCCTCGTGCCGGTGATTACACCAACAATAATGGGGAATGTATAAGAGGTCGTCGGGTCGGTTTGAATCTACATAAAATGTTGATCATTAAACTGGCAGGCTAAATGTTATTGAAAAATAATTGAGTATTTATGGTTGCTATAATTTGCTGTGTTTAGCTTTACACTTTATCAACAGTAATTAAATATTACACATGTTTATAGCACTGTTTCTAATTTGGTCACTCTATTTCTTCTGCTTGGTAGGCAAATCATGATAAAATTAACACTTTGTATAAGCTTTCAGAAGTGCAGGATTAAACGTAATTAATCAGTAAAATTATAGGTTATAGTGAGCTACTATTTGATAAAAAAGGATCGTTCAATATGATATTGTACAGACTGTACAGACAGATGTGAACCGTAACACAGACGTGAAAGAATTATTCTAAAATGGTTCTAATTTAGTAATGTCGGACGAGGCCAACAATTTTGCTGCTTTTGGAATCCTTGCTATAGGAGAACGACTCGGATAGAAACCGGCGCTTTTATAGAATAGATCATCGAATTTGTCCCAAAATTGTCAATGTACAGTAAGTTCTTCTTCTTCTTTGGCACAACAACAGTTGTCGGTCAAGGCCTGCCTGAACCCCCACTAGTCACAAGTGGGCTTGGCATTCAGAGACTTTTGGTTACCATAGCAGGATAGTCAGTCCTACGTATGCGGGCACGGTCTATTCGGGGCTTGAACCCATGATGGGCATGTTGTTAAGTCGTACGAGTTGATGACTGTACCACCAGACCGGCCCAAGAGTGTACAGTAAGTTACCAATAGTAAAATAACCATACGTAATCTAGATTCTTGTGTAGTCCAAAGACCGATTTCTCGTATGGATAAAACAGTGGTACAGGTCTCGTGCTGGGAATTTCCATTCTTTGTTTGTACGGTAAATAGCAGACAAACCTGCAAGAGATCCTAACAATAATGCCAACTGTAAAAACATCTTCCATTTTGGACAAAAACGCTGAAAATGCTTATTAATGGACGCTGTCTAGAACAGAAAAAGAAACGATTTTGTGTCGTTTTGTTTCAATTCAATTCAATTGAATTGTTTTTATTTTATTTTGGAATATTAATTCTCGGATAAGATTAGAAAAGTGATTGCTCCGAAAATAAGCTTGCGTTATGTCATCTACACTGCTCAATATAACATTCTTGGTTTTTATTGCGTTTAGAAGAGATTCAAAACAGAAGCTATCCCAGAGGTTTTTGCCTCTTTCGTGCAGCACTTTTTTTTTTAAATAAACTATGCTCTATGTAATCTTTGCCGTGCAGTTTAAACATTCTTGCGATAATGCGGCATCATTCTGAGCGCTACTAAGCCGCTGCGTGACGTCCACCGCGCTGTTGAGCAATATTGTCCATTTCTGCTTGGCCCGTCTGTTATTTTTAGCACAGCTCGCTCTCTCTCTCTCTCCCTCAAGGCAGATTATCGTGAAATTGTTACACCATCTGCCCCTCTCAAACCGACCGATGATCGACGCCATCCTCCTCCTCCTCCCTTCTATCGCTGGGCGGAAAATAGAAAAAAGGAAAGCAGGAAGCGATAGACGACAGTCAGATGAGCAGACAGAATTGATTGTGCAAAGTTAGATGGAAGAAAGAAAGCTTAAGGTGATCGACACACACTACCACCACTCTTCGTTGTACTCGATCACCCACCGTAGATCGTGCACGCAAATGCTTATGGTTATCTGTTGCTGTTCCGTACCGTTCCCTCCCTATTTGTACTTGAATGAAAACAGTCAAATGCTCCTGAGAGAAGGAAGTAGATGATTATGAGGCACCAAAGCGCATTTAACCAGACTAGTTGCAATTTACTGGCCCCACTGCCACTGCCGACAGAATCGAATTACAAACTCAGCATGACTTGCAAGGGACGAGTAAAACCGAAATGGAAGCGATGCAATGACGGAACGCGGCCGAAGATAAACTTTTTCGTTTTTCTTCTTCTCGCGAATTATCGTTTGACATAGTTTTGTCAGCTTGTGATTGTGTGTTGAAGGGGGGAAAAAGTGTGTCAATATAAGCTTTCAGCACTGGTTCGAGGAGTTTTCTGTACAGCAGAATGACACAACAAACGGCACAATTCTAAGCTCTATTCGCTGAAGTACGAACAGTGTTTCATACCGCTCTGGACGAGTTTCTATCAATACATCAACATCATAACATGCGATTCTGCTGTTTGTTTACTAACCATAGCCACATAATCGACACACTGGGCTAGATAAAGGAAGAAATTATAAATTCTAGATAAACAATAAAGCACTAGAATTAATTGAATTTACACTAACGAACAAACTAAGAAACTCAGTTTCTTGATTGTCATTTAAATACTCCCTAGATTATTCTTAGTGGCCTAGTTGCCAAAAGAGGCTCTTATATTTTTATATAACCTTGCAAATTGGCTTAGAGTGAAATTTCGCAGAGAGAAAAGGTACAGCGGGACGCCATTTATCCGGGGGGTACCTTTTCCCCGGCCATCCGTACATCCGTGTTGTTGAGAAATGACAATTGCCCAAGGATACATTGCGTGCTGACGGAGGATATTTGTAAACATCGTTATCAGAGCACATTGTTATGGCGATAAACCTCAAAATGTATGGCTAATCTATGATATTTTCACTGAGCAATTATGCAGTTCTTAAAAACGGACTAGGTTTGTTTTTCAAATTTCTTAAAAACTTCAAAAATTTGTGATAAAAGCATAATTGGACCCATTTTTCGAGTTATTTGAGTAGCCTAGCCGGGCGAGGTCAAGTCTCGATGAGCCCAGATAAACAGTGTTCTACTGTAGCTCAATTTTGCAAACAGGATTTTATGCCTTTTGCTTACAAGCCAGATTGTTCTGTTTATGGCTTTTTTGAATTCCGAAATTTAAAAAAAAATAACCCAAACTTTTTTGATATATATTTTTAATCAAAAAAGAGGCAAGTTGACTGGGTGAATTGAGGTACGTCTATTTGCACGGTAATATATTTCTCCAGATTGAGAATCTCTCAAGTGACCTTCTCGTTAAATACTTCAAAAAAGGCGTACATTTGGTGTACTTCTCTTAGCCTCTTATGAAAGCCTGCTATTTGCTTGACTAATGTGCTCAATGGCAAATTAAAGAAAGTTAATATAATTAATTAAAAAAACAGTCTTCATGTTGTGACATTTGTTCAAAAACACAGAGCAAAAGATTTAAATCCCAAATTTTCTTCTAAAGTGCCCACTGTGGGTGGCGTTCAGTGCCAAAATACGGTTTGCCGGAGTTATGTTATGACGGCGGCCATATTCCTTCCTCTGGTCATGGTAGAACACACCGCTGACGCAACTGGACCATTGCCAATATTTGATTCACGCTTAGCTCGATTTGATGATTTGTCCCAAGGCCTATGCCACTCCCTCTCCCTCCCTCCCTCTCCCATATCCGACGAAGCAACAGCTTACTGACATCATGAGGTGTGTACTAGAGTTGTGCCTCAAGAACCGGAACTGTACGATTCATTCAATTCATCCTAAAGAACGAACGAACTACGTCCATCTAATCTCCGTTCATCGATGCTTTATAAATCATAATGTACTGAGTTGGCCATGAAAATAACTTCCCACCCGTCGAAATAAAGAACGTCCTACAAAGCCAGGTCGTTCATTTCCTCCTATACAAATCTGAACCGTATGACAAGATCCTTCACAAAAAGAACGTCCTACCCGTCGAAATAAAGATTATACTGGTCTGCCAAAAAAATTTCAAGATGTGATAAATTAATTCTTCTTGAGAAATGAAACCATTTGCCATATTTTTACAAACTGAAATGAACGAAGGAATCGCGATTCACGTTCAGTTCATCTAAATGAAAGAACTAGTACGTTCACGTTCATGGAAGCGAACCGAATTGCTCATGCTAACCGAATTGCTAGTGTGTACGTACGGTAATATTGAACCAGGCTCTCTTCAGGCTCATTTGATTGGCCTTCTCTTCTTGATCGTTCTCCGTTGGTGAGATGTGTAGTTTCTTCCCAGATTGAAATTGATCAATAACGAAATTGGTGCAACGGTCGTTGCACTTTCTTTTGCCTTTGATTTCAACCCTTTGACCGCCATTTCGTCGCAAGCTTTTTGTCCCGGCCGAGGCACGCACCACCTCCCAACAAGCAAAACGGCTGTTTTACACAGAGGAAGCGAGAGGGAGGGGGAGTGGCGATTGTGATAACAGCTTGGAGTAGTAGATTTATCGATTCATCGAACGATCAGCGTGATAAACCACCGCGAAAGCGGAATGTAACGATGATGCTACTAATTTAATTTCTCGTTGTTAGAAATCTCCTCCCGACCCGCGGGTGGCGATGTTGGTGGTGGTTCCCCGTTATCTCCACACACGGGTGCGCGCGCGCGGCTTGCAATCTCGTATCGTGTGCGATAAAAAAGAATCTTGGAGAAAAGCATTGGGCAGCATGACGCTGCTGATATAGATAACCCCACCCAACCCCTCTTCCCTCACCCACCGAAAAGCACAAGGCCGAAATCAAACAGTGGGCCAAAAAGCGGACGGCTTCTGCTCGCTCAGTTAAGTCCATCGCTTTGGACAGTGTGTACCTAGATATACACGGGACTGTCCATCACGTTGCCGTCTTTATGCACTGGTGCAAAGGTCCTAATCCATATTACATCGTTTCTATCATTCAAGCGATAGTGTGTCACTGTGTCTGTGCGTGTGTGTAAATGTGTTGCGAACGTCCTGCGAATAACTCCCTCGGAGGAGTTTCGCCGCCGATGTCCGCACATACCCCCGGATGGTTTTTGTCGGTGAGTGTTGTTGTATTCCTTCGGCGAAACAGTGCAATGGCATCGAGGGTGTTTTTAGGGATATTATAAATCGTAATGGAAAGCATTGATGTATGAAACAATGTGCAAAAGGAAATTGTTTTATTGTTGGGCGATAAGCGACGAAAACAACGCTATTAAAGTGTCAGGCGAGTCGACCAACTTCGATCGTAGTACTGTGAAAACCTTAAAAAAAAGCTCTAGATCCTGCGGCATACCTCTTCTCAGTGGTTTTTGTTATCTGGAAATCGCTTGGTTCAACATTTGATGCGAAAATTTTGACGTGTTTTAGCGACTCACACGCATGTAAAATTAGTTCCGGAAGGGACCAGCCCATAGCTTGGTGAACAATAAGCGTTTAAGGAACAAAGTTGGCGTGACAATAAGCAAGCAACTTTCTCGTATCGAAGGTGAAGTGTTGTTATATAATGACAAGGTTTGCAGAAGGGCTTTGCACCGTCTTGAGATAAACTTAGCAACCCTAGTGCAAGAATGCGTTGCTAAGGTGCATCGGGCGACTTGCATCGGGTGGTTGTAATGGTTGTAATGTGATCTAATTAATATTGCTGCTAGTTTCAGGTTGTGTTGTGCATGAAAAGTCTTCTTTAACTATTTCCCTGTGCAAATTGCGAAAATTGTAAAGTAAATTGAAACTTTGAAAATCCACGGTTTACTATTGCATTGGCCATTTGAGAGTAGAAAGATCCCAAAAAAAAACCCTTTCAAGTATCGCTGTTTGGTAGGGAGTGTGTGTAACAAATTGTGTCGCCGTTCCGTAGATTTGTTATCTCGGATGACCTTGATTGAGAAGATCTTCAGGTAATAGCCTGCCTTCAACACGCGATTCATCAAAATATGTTCCCAATCCCAAATTATGATTGAAATCTACTGCCCACAAACCCTTTTAAAATCATACAGGACTGTATCATCTCGCACAAAAAGTCGATTCTTTCATGACTAGTCAACGAGTAAAGCAAAATTCCAAGGATCATCTCTCGGTGTATGTGTGTGTGTATGTATTAAAAGTGTCACATGCACTAAAAAATAAAGAGACTATTAGGTGTTATCAAAATGGAAGTCGGTTGGGTTGGGACTGCTCATTAGTGCTCGCGCGAGCAGAGGAATGCCCCGTCATTACACGGTATAAAACAATAAACAAAACAAAAACGCAAAAAAAAACCTCCATGAACACACACACACACACACACACACACACACACACACACACACACACACACACACACACACACACACACACACACACACACACACACACACACACACACACACACACACACACACACACACACAAACACAAACATTCTAATGTTATTGCGCGTTGTGTGTGCTACATGCGCTTTGGCGCAACTAAAACGGGCTTCCAAGAGTGGTCTCGGCAAGGAAGGGGAGAGAGATGGGCAAAAAAGTGGCTGGAACGATAGGAGAGGCGATAATTTTTGCAACAATTTGCAAGGGCAGGGTAAAGGGGAAGGGAATGATCGCGCTTTCGAGGAGCGTCGTGACAAGGTCTCCGAGCGTGAGAGGCCGTTGCCGAGCGATAACACGCGATAAGAGAGGAAGACAAATGTTGCCTTCGCACTGCCCTTTCCCACACACCATTGATTAAGAAGGGAAGGGAAGCGGAAGGGTCTGCAGCAGCAGCGAGGTGAATGGACCTCTAGGGCCTGGTGCGGTGTGTTCCGTTCTTTTTTTTTTTACTAACCCATTATCGCGGTGATCATCGCGCGAAATGGGATCGATTAGTGGTCGCTGATTGCAAGCCACGCAACGCGTCTCTGTGTATGCTGCCTCTCAGCGGGGGAGCAGGAGGGGTGGTGGTCACCCATTTGCACAAGGCTGGTACCTATCAGCGATTTTGCACTCCGCCAGCCGCCGGTTCAAGGCCGGTCCTTCTGGCGCACTCTCTTTCTCTCCAATAAAAAAAACACGTTGCATACAGCAAATAGCAAGCGTTTGAGTCTGAGATGAATCTTTTTCCCAGACAGTTCGCTCAATTGTGTGTTTCATTGTTATTTAAGGATTAAAGTGTTTATTTCTTATCAGCATTGCAAAAAAGAGGAAGGAAGATCAGCTCCAAACAGATGCTGTCACCTTGTTAATGCTCTCATTAAACTTCCCGATTCATAATCCCCCGAGCGTTGATTAAGGGGGGACCCAGATCAAGACAAGCAAGAATGGCTGCCGAATTAAAAAAAAACATAAACAAGGGCATCCAAGTAGACACACCAAACAAAAGAACGCGAAAGAGTGCGTACGTGAGCACATGCGTTCGCGTCATAACGCCGCTGCACCGACCCGACCGCGACCGCATGACGAAGCGTAAATTTTGCGCACACAACCAACCGACCGACCGACCGCCGACACCAGCCTACTGCCTACTTCCTTCAGTACCGTTTTGCCGAACTACGGAACCATTTGACGATGGGACGCACGGTACGGTTCGGTACTGATAACGCGGAATTGCGCTGTGCTGTGCGTACGATTGCGGCATTGGCAAATGGCGCTGGTAGTTTGGTTTGTTTTGCATCCGTTCTTCACTTTCGTGACACTTTCGTGATCCGAGACAAGCATTTTGTGATCGGTCAGTTTTGGTGAACGGCGTTCAAACTAACTACAAAACTAGTTCTCTCCCCCTTTTAGTGTCATTTTTAGATCAATTCTAATACATTGATTTCGATAAAAAGGCATGTAATGGTGAACTGCAATGAACTGAGTTTAGGGTGGGGTAAATTTGATCTAAATCTGTTCATAAAAGCTACATTGAAGCAGTTTACAAATAATTGGATTTGAACTAGTGATAGGAAGTAACTATTGGGTCCGGAATCAGTTTCAGGAACGGATTTCGGAATCGGCTTCTGACTGGGAATCGGCTCCAGAATTGGTTCCGGAATCGGCTCCGAAATCAGAATCGGCTTCGAAATCGGAGTCGGTTTCGGCATCTCCACAAGAATCTGCGTTTGAGTCAAATGAAGCTACGTAATGATAACTGCAAAAAAAAAAATCTAATATTGGGGCCCTTCACGATTCTAGTCAGTTTTTTGTATGGAGTTTGACAATTGGAGGCTGAAATCATGTAAACACTCCATACAAAACCACACACAAAACTAGCCTGCAATTTTCAGTCTAGAAAATTTTAGCCTAAAAGCTAGAATTAGATTCGAGTACAGTAGGTGACCGCTAACTGGATGTGTTTTAACTGGAGTGCTTTTTAACTGGAGGTTCGCTAACTGGAGTGACTCTCAGTTAACGAACACTTAAACGTCAAAACATGAAACATCCGGAATCTCATGAAGAGAAATTTGTCGCAAATGTGCATTTTTCAAACAAATTTAGGGTCTCTTGCCTACGTTTGCTATTAATTTTTATTATTACACGAATTACTATACTTTATATCAACATAAATGAAAAAAAAATTTGGTATGTTTATTCCAGACAACGCCAATCAAAACAATCAATCCATAGAAACGTCACTCCAGTTAGCGAACATTGTTCGTTAACTGGAGCTTGTTTACCTCTCAGTTAGCGGTCACCTACTGTACCTGCTCGAAAACACAGGTTTGTTTACATTTATCCCAAGGTGCATTAAAGAGATCAGGTGGTGGAATCTGGAATCAAAGTGTATGTAGTCCAGGTGGTCTCATAGCATTTTTTCATAACCAATTTTGAAGATCACTTTATGACAGAACGAGTGAAAACTTTTGCTCCAACGAGCTTTCTGGAGGCTTGACGAATACTCAAAACACTCTTACAATCTTCATTCAGAAGCAGAAGCGATAAAAATCAGCCTTCTAAATTTATACACCTTGGGATAAGCCTACCTGTATATTATACTCACTTAGATAGCTGCTCGAAAACTGCTATACAATGCAAACAGCTGACAGGCTGAAATTTCAGCCTACGAGCTTCAAACGGAAAGGGCCCCATTATTTGTAGGCGATCCATTCTCAAGGAGATTCTTGGATTGATTTCGCTTCTGAAACTTCTTATTTCAATTCAAGAACTGTTTCCCATTCCACAGCTAATTCCAATTCTGGAGCCGATTCTGATTCTGGAGTCGATTCCGATTCCGGAATTGATTCCGGAGTCATTTTTCGGCTCCAGTGTCAACTCCGAAATCGGAATCGGCCCCAGGATTGATTTCAAACACGGAATCGGAATCGGGTAGGTCCGATTCCGAACTCCCACCACTAATTTGAACGATGACTGATTTCTAAGCTGAGTCATTGAAACGGTGTGAAAGAAATCCCCCGAATGATTATTTGGAATTACGAGAAAATCCGTCCCCGTTTTTGGTCCCAATCTTGGTTGAGTCATGCTAAAATCATCCCCCAAAACGTAGTAGTCGGCTGTGTTCTCTAATCATTTGTGACCGTTTTCTTTCCCTTCTCTTTCCATGCACCTTTAAAAGCAGCCTACAGATTGGACACCGTATCGCGTACCACCGCCCCCGAGCATGGAAGCAGCAGCCGCTGGCTTTGCCGACTGCTTCGGCAATGGCGGCGGCGGCGGCCCGCACTTCATGGGGGTCGTCGGGAATGTTGGCGGTGGTAGTGGGACGGCTGGCGGTGGTGCGGTAACTGGTATGTCACACCCGGCCACCGATGGCACCGGTGCCGGCAGTGTACCTTTGGCGCCCGGCAGCGGCAGCGGTCCAACCACCGTCCAGTGGGTCCAGTCCGGCGGCGGTGGTGGTGGTGGTGGTGGTGCCAGCAATGCAGCAACAGCGCGAGAGGATCTGGGCGATATGGCGTTCTACATGCCGAACTATTCGCGCGAGGTGCTCAAGATGATGTTTATGATGCGGTCGCACCACATGCTGACGGACGTGACGCTCGAGGTGGAGCAGGAAACGTTCCACGCGCACAAGGTCGTGCTGTCCGCGGCGAGCCCCTACTTCAAGGCCATGTTCACCGGCGGCCTGAAGGAGTGCGAGATGGCGCGCGTGAAGCTGCAGGGCGTCTGCCCGACCGCGATGACGCGCATCCTCTTCTTCATGTACACCGGCCAGATCCGGGTGACGGAGCTGACCGTGTGCCAGCTGCTGCCGGCCGCCACCATGTTCCAGGTGCCGAATGTGATAGACGCTTGCTGTGACTTTCTCGAGCGGCAGCTCGACCCGACCAACGCGATCGGCATCGCGAACTTTGCCGAGCAGCATGGCTGCGAGTCGCTCCGGCAAAAGGCGAACCAATTCATCGAGCGCAACTTTACCCAGGTAAGTCACGCAGGGTGCGCGTAACGTGTACCCCGACACTAATCGCGAGTGTGTGTGTGTGTTTTCTCCCATTTTCGTGCAGATTTGCCGCGAGGAGGAGTTCCTACAACTGTCTGTGATGCAACTGATATGCCTGATCCGGAAGGACGAGCTGAACGTGCAGGGCGAGCGGGACGTGTACGATGCCGTGCTGAAGTGGGTAAAGTACGACGAGGACAACCGGTATCCGAAGATGGAGAGCATCCTGTCCGCGGTGCGGTGCCAGCTGCTGACGCCCAGCTTCCTGAAGGAGCAGATGAAGAACTGTGCCGTGCTGCGCCGGGCGCCCGGCTGTCGCGAGTATCTGGCCAAGATATTCCACGACCTCACGCTGCACAAGCGGCCGGCGGTGCGGGAGCGGAAACCGAACACGACGCGCATGATCTTCGTGGCCGGCGGGTACTACAAACATTCGCTCGACATGCTGGAAGGCTACAACGTGGACGACAAGGTGTGGCTGACGCTGCCGAAGCTGACCGTGCCGCGGTCCGGGCTGGGGGCCGCCTTCCTCAAGGGCACGTTCTACGCGGTGGGCGGGCGGAACAATTCCCCCGGCTCGTCCTACGACTCCGACTGGGTCGATCGGTACAATCCGGTCACGGAGCGGTGGCGCCCATGCTCGCCGATGTCGGTGCCCCGCAACCGGGTCGGGGTGGCCGTTATGGATGAGCTGCTGTACGCGGTGGGTGGCTCGTCCGGCTCGGACTACCACAATACGGTCGAGTAGTATGTATATTCCCTCGCACACAACCTTACCTGCTTTTTCCGTTGCTAAATGGGGCGTTTGCACTCTTTCTTCTTCAGCTACGATCCCGAAACTGACCGCTGGACGCTAGTGCAGCCGATGCAATCGAAGCGGCTCGGTGTGGGTGTGGCCGTCGTGAACCGGTTGCTGTACGCCATCGGTGGGTTCGATGGGAAAACACGGCTCGCCTCGGTCGAATGCTACCATCCGGAGAACAACGCCTGGACGCTGGTGCCACCGATGCGGTACGGGCGCAGCGGGGCCGGCGTCGCAGCGCTGCACCAGTACATCTACGTGGTCGGTGGGTTCGATGGGACGCGCCAGCTGGCTTCGGTCGAACGGTACGACACGGAGCAACAGTGCTGGGAGATGGTCGCGCCGGTCCGGATCGCCCGCAGTGCCCTTTCGCTGACCGTGCTCGATGGGCGGCTGTACGCGATCGGCGGCTACGATGGGCAGGACTTTCTCACCATCGTCGAGGTGTACGACCCGGTGCGGGACGTTTGGGACGAGGGCACACCGCTCACGTCCGGGCGCAGTGGGCACGCGTCCGCCGTCATCTACACACCGTCCTGCATCTCCAGCTACATGGAGGGGCTCAATCTAGGCGGCGGTGAAGAGAAGCGTAGCGATTCGGGCGATGGCGGCGGCACTGGCCAACCTCAGCAACCACCACCGCCTCCATCGTCATCCTCATCATCACAGCAGGCATCGGCACCGGCACCGCCATCTTCATCATCATCCTCATCATCATCGGCACCGTCTTGTACGTCAGCGTCCGGAACACACGCTTCCTCCCGTCCGACAGACAGTGGCGAGGAGATGACAGCTGGCAGCGGCGGCGGCGGGGGTGGTGCATCCGACGGCCCGATGGAAGCACAGGTAGTAGAAACAGAAGAGGAACCGTTTGCCATGGAAACCGACTCTAGTCAAGAGGAATGTGATAAGGACGTCACTGTGAGCGATGGCGATGGGATTCGAAGCAGCGCCGCCGTCCCACTGGAAGGTGCTCCGCCCCCCGACATACCCCCGCCTGTGGCGCTGTCGCTGGCAGTGGTTGAACGTTGCCCCGTCGTGCGATCGGCCGACCTGCTGCTACCCTCATCGCGGCTGACGCGCCGCATACTGTCCTGCCGGCAGCGGAGCAAGCGGTGCTCCGGAAAGGAACGAAGCAGCAGTGCCGCCTCCCCGTCGCCTTCGCGCTGTCCCAAACGGTCGTCGTCGTCGTCGGCACGGTACACGCTAACGCTTGCGCCTACGTCACGAAAGGAGGCGCCCAGTGGTTCAGCCGGAGCAGGAGGCGGTTGCAAGAGCAAGCGGAAGGCGGCGGGTGGTACCGCGACCGACGATCACTGTCCGCTAGTGCGACTGAAAAAGCGCATCACCTGTCTCGTGTCTGCCATCGTGTCACCTACCTCCTCCTCGTCGTGTTCGTCGGCCGCGCTGCCATCGCCGCCTGCCTTGTTAAGCGAAGAATCGTCGTCGACGACGGCGACCAATAGCAGTAGTAGTGATAGCAACAGTGCGAATATAAACGACGAAATAGTACCCACTGTGCCCGCAATCGTATTATCCACCCCGCATGATCTAAGTGCCATTGATGCCCGACGAATACCGGCAGTATCGGCCGGGTGTTGCACTACCGCAAAGTTATGACGTTTGTAAAAATGCGCCGTTCGTCCTGCGTCCTTTTTCCGACAAACCTCCCCACCTGGCTGCGAGGAGAAGTATTGCAAACAAGCATCACATTCGAGGAAAAGGCCTTAAAGAGATGAAGGAAGAAAAACACACGCGAACCAACACATCCCACTAAATGCGCGATATGAACATGTTAGCTGTCGATCTAGAATGAATCTGAGTACCGCAAACTAACTAACCTTGGTATTGTGGACGCACGGGTATAGATTACGCCACAAGTCAGCATCGAATGGAGTGAAGGAAGAGAGGGAAAAAAAGAAAGAGAGGAGCTAGAGAGAATAGTAGAGTTGATACTTCCATGGACATTCCTTTTCGGGGGTGGGGAGGGGTTCAAGTAAGAAATCGAGGCAAAATCATCACCGAGCCTTAGCGCATTTGTGCCAAGATGTATATACCGATAGGTAAGCATACACACACACATACCCGTGTACCCGTTTACTGCAAACAGTACGTTGCCGCGATTCGAGTCAGACGATGCGCTGTCCCGCATATTTGTTTGTTAGGGTTTGTAGTTGTTTTTAAACACACGTCACTTATAGTGGACGCAAAAGTAAAGGGACGTGTTTTAAGCCTACGACACGTCGGCGACGGGACGAGGACACAGCCCTCAACAACCTTCCTTTCCGGTTTGTCTTATACCATGTATAAGACCGGTACTAGTAGGAAACGCTTCGAAATAATCTCGCGTGTTCGGTTTTACGTGTAAAAAACGATGTGTTGTAGTAAAAGAAACAAAAGATTACCAGACCGGACCCCGCACGGCCGGTTCCCCAAATACTGTTAGCGGTGCGTTTCATTCTTTCCATTTCCGCGTGTACATATGTGTATGTATTAAGCAGCGCCGAGGTTTCCCTGACTAGCGATGAGCGGGAAAGACATTGTGCTAGAATTTTAATTTTATTACTATTTTTTAAAATAAACAATCAAACAAAACTGTAACACGTTGATGCACACGTGGGAGAGGAGGAAGGCGGCTTTCCATGCGCGTCTTTGCGATGGCATGACGGTATGATGACAGAGCGTTAAATTCCACCTCCTCAGCACGGGCCACAATTTCGCCACATTTTACAGCTTCCTTTGCTTTCTGGGACGGGGGGGATTCCACGATACCGGGGTCGTGTCCGTAATGGAAACAATGTTCAGCCCAGCCATCTCGAGCCCCTTTATAGCGGACTGGAAAGGGAAGCAAGCCGATAAAGCGAGAATTGGATAACATCCGCCGGTGAAGCTGCTGGTGATGCTTACCATTCGTCCCGGGCCGAGGCCTCGGACCGTGACGCGAACCGTTTTGTAGCCACGTTCGATCGCCCTCGTGCTGATGCTGATTGCGGTCGCCTGCGCCGCAATGTTCGTGCCTTTGCGCGTGTTCTTGAAGCCCTCGATGCCGCACGAGCGGATAAACTGTGGCACACCCTTGGCATCCGTGATCGAAATGATGGTATTGTTCGGTGACACGCGGATGTGGCAAATCGGTATCTCGTTGAACGGTACCCCATTGATCAGGGAGGTCGGTGTGTTGGCATCGGGAAATATGCTCGTTTTCCTACGGACGGGGCAGCCAGACAGGCAGGTTAGCTTGTGGGCAGCGATGGGAATGGGAAGCATCGGTTGTCTTATACGGTGACTTACTTGTCGATCATGGAATCAATGTCGATGGAACGTTCGCCGACCGTGCCCTCGTCTTTGCTGGGCAGCGAAGCCAGCATAGCCTTGCGATCTTCCACCTTGCGGAGTGTGGCCGTCTGGTGCAGCGGCCTTACACTGCCGACCAGTGTCCGGCGCACTAGGCCGGATAATAGATTGAGCTGCTTCAGCAAGGACATGTTTGTTCCTGCGTTCCTCTACACACACGTGCGAATGTTATGCTTTGTACGTAATCGTTATATGCGATACCGGGTCACAATTTCGGCATGTTTCACCTTTTTCTGTTTTTCCGTGTTTTGTAAGTCATCTGTAAACACGACGTATAGTGGTGTTAGTGTGCGTTCGAAACCTCATGCTCAAACTGTCAAACTGCGATTTGAAAAAAAATTCGAACATGTGCTATTCAAATTGACGGTTAATTAACCCTAGCAAACGCAACCAACAAAACGTAACGTAAAGGCCATTCCGGTATCGTTGAATGTGATTAATTTGGGCAACCAAATTGGTTTGGCGACTTTTAGATTTGGGATTAGGGATCTAGATGAGAATCGAATTGTGTCCAGTTTTGTAGCAGCACGAAATTAGAGAAAAATAACATCACCAGGTGACAGGTGAGACAATTTGCGACTCGTCTCACTATGAACATTCTTCTCAGTACAGATGGTTTCCATCGTTTTACGATCATTAAATCATTCCATCATTCATTTTTATTCATTGTGCTGGTCTTCACAAGAGCGTAAACCCATCACTTAAGGTCCTGATGGATGCTTCAATGCGGAAGTTCGTCCACTCTTTAACTCCTAACTTCACAATCGTTGGAATCAAATTTACTCTTCGAAGTATTAAGAGAAAGATACCGTAGGATCAAAGTGGATGAGAAGAACAACTCAGCACAGCCTGCTGCTGACAAAACAGAGCATATTACTGTCTGCATTAAAATGGATTTCAGGACCAAAACTGAGAAAAAAGGGCCTAAATTTTAACATTCATTGCACTGGATGGTGCTACTCGTGATTACAATTACCTACTCTTTTGCACAACGACTTCGGATGTAAGATAAACGCAACGACGATCGATCGAGACACCGTTTCATCTGTTTACCATCGATGTACGATAATAATTTTAATAATTAAACATAAAAGAATTTGCTGATGATAATTATAATAATAATAATAATAAAGAAAAAAGGAAATTTTTAGACTAGCTAGATTTATAATAAATACGATATTTCTTCGCGCATTTTCCACTGTTAGCCACTGTGTTGCTGCACACTCAGAGTATCGAGCGACGGCAGCTCCCCCCCCCCCCCCCGTACCCACCTTCATACTATCGTAGTACTATTTTCAAATCTGCATTCGTTTTCTAGCCGAAAACAGTGACCACCGAATGATTTGAACCAAAGAGAAGGCGAGAGAGCGAAAAGGTTAAAGGTACATTTAATAAAAATGAAAGAAAAAAAAAAACGCATTGTAATCGCTGCGCAGTGATCTCTAACAGACAAATCGACTCAACAATGCACGTGCACATGGGCAGGTAAGTTTACCGTGTCCCCTGCCCATTGGACAGTTGCAATAGAAAACTGATAAAAAACGATAAAACTCGATAGTATTACCACGAAGTTCTGCTCGTGCGCTCAGCACGGCGCAGGTAGCGAAATGAAGAACGTATCCTAGTAACCGGTGAACATTAGACCGGAATGGGGAAGGGGACTCGTCGTTCGTGTTTTAAGTGTCTGTTCTCTGTTCCGTTCAACCGCTACCGTTCCTCTGTTTCCCTTATCACCTACACCAAGAATATATTTGTGAAATTTATTTCACACTGTTAATCGCAAATTAAGTGCAATCGAGATGTACGATCGTTCCGTAATCATTCATCACAATGCGCGTGTTAATGCCTCTCTGTGTAACAGCTCTGCCTGTAGCTGTTTCCCTTTGCACGTGCTGGCCTTCCTGCACGCAGCGTATTCTCGCTTGACCATCCGCTAGTAAAATGGATTTTCTTTTCTCTGCTCCGACACAGCTAGGTCGCACGATTATTACAATCAACGTCCCTCGTCCTACTATCAGTGATGTTTGTGATCGATATTAATTAACGTACGTCTCTCCGAAGCAGTGCTAACCGAACGAGCGGAAATGCGGATGCTGTTGTACGGGGGAAAGTATAATTATTGCAATGATGATAATAATAATGATAATAAAAATAATAGGATAATGATAATGCACGTCACCAGCATGACCGCGATAGAAGGGGAAAACAAACTTATACACGATACGATATTAGCAACTAAACATTATACCTTAAACGTGATTATTTCATTCGATCGGACGAGGGGGTTCGGGTCAATCCTGCACCGTTGTTTTAGATTCAAATTCCTGTATGAGCAATCTATTTGGGGAGGCAGAATGCAGAATCGACCCCTTATCGATAGACCTCCCAGTTCTTCGCTACCTAGTAGGGCTCTCTCTATCCTTCTCTTTCTCACCCTCTCTCTCTCTCTGTCTATTTCACTGTC
The DNA here is from genome assembly GCF_943734685.1 of Anopheles coluzzii. Classification (NCBI taxonomy): domain Eukaryota; kingdom Metazoa; phylum Arthropoda; class Insecta; order Diptera; family Culicidae; genus Anopheles; species Anopheles coluzzii. The sequence goes on along the minus strand of NC_064670.1, from coordinate 40,258,648 downwards.
TCTCTTTCAATCATTCATTCATTCGTTATCTGTTTTCTAGCACCTTACTATTTAACGTTTTTCTTCTCTCCCATTTCCTCCGTCCCTTGCATCGCTCAATCCTCAATTGTATCCGATGTGGATGAAGTATTTTCCTTACCTGACGTTTCTGGACCTACCTGTGAGTTAGTGTCCTGCGTGTCTAACAGTGGTTGTGTTCCAGCCACCACAAAACCACCCTCACCGCTACTACTACTGCTGGTTACACCAATTCCCTGCGATTCCTGCGATTCGATTGGTTTCTTTTGCAACTTACTACCAGCTGGTGATTGCCGTCCAGTGTCGCCATTATCGCCTAACTTACGCCGCGCGGCTACTTCTTCAGCTGCTGTCAGTGTTTCATCGACTGCGGTTTGACAGCCAGCACTGGTGCTGCTGCTACTGCTAGCTACTGTGAGATCGTCACCCTGCTCCATACCTTCTGCAGCGCTGGAAGTCGACATAGCTGCTCCCATGGATACGGCGGTGGGGCTGGACTCGGGCTTAGTAGGCGGGTTGTTGCTGGTTGCATGGTTTTCGGATAGTACTTTTCCACTCGTTTCTGGCTGCCGTTCGACCGTTTCATCGTGCTGCGGCTGCTGGCGGTGGGACTTAGCATTGTTGGTATCGTTAGCATTCTCACCCTCGTCATCGTCCAAACACTCAAATATTAGCTCAATATGGCTCTCAATGTCTTTCACCAAATTACGCAGGTACTGTTCCTGTTGCTTTTGCTGCTGTTGCTGGTTCAGGTTCTGCTCACTGGTGGTACCGGCGTCCAATGCCGTGGGTCCGATGATATCATTCTCACCCGCTGACTGTTCACCGGCCTTTTCTGCTTCCTTTTCCCCACTACCAGGTGACGACGGCTGTATTGGTTGCGTTACTTCAGAAACCGCTGCAGCCGCCTCGGGGGCTGGGTTCTTCGACGAGGTCGGTTGATTTCGTGCCTCATTCGAGGAGCTTGGGCTTTCTGCTCCGATTGGGTGTTTTATCACGCCACCACCACTGCCGCCAGCACCAACTGCAGCACCCACGGAAGGGATGGGTTTATTTTGTACCGTTATTTCAATCGAGGGTGGTATGGTTTCCTTTAGCCGCGTAGCTTTAGCCAACGTCGTCTCGGATACGCTTGCCGCCGCTGCACCTGCTGCGGAATGTCCCGTCTCCGGTAGCACTTGGGCGGCAGACACATTCCCACCGGAGGATGGTGATCGCACAACCGGATGTATCGTTATGTGTGGCACTGTAACTTTCCGCTTTTTCGTTGGTACTTCTTCTAAAAATAAGAAGCAATTATTAGATTTTTTGCACTCCCGATGATGTCCCATTAGCATCCTGCAGGTTGTTGTTGACAATTTGCCTGCTTTGTAGGATCCACTTACCGTCACTGTAGATTTCATCCTTGAACTTTGTTAGCACGGCATGCAGCGAGTTCTGTAGCGCACCCTTGACAGAGCTTGGAATACCCGTGCGCTGGCCAATAATGCGTATCGCCTGCAGATCGCCGCATATATCCTCCAGATTGTTCTTGTCCGGCAGCAGCTGACAGATGGATTCCAACAGGCGTGGCACCACAAGACGAGATTTTATCTAAAAACACACGCAAACGCATTGTAATCAGCGATTTGCTCTGGAAAAGCATCGCGGTATTGCCGAAAGATTTACCTTTGGATAGTAGATTTCGATAAAATTCGCTATGATGGGATCATTGAGCGAAAGTCTTTCGTCTCTCAGTATGTTGTCGATGTAATCAATGAGCAGTGGATTCTTGATGAGCATATCAGCATATCTGGGACGGATTTAGATAGAGAAAGTGTTGGAGATAAATATCTAGACTCTGCCCCATTCCTCCCCATTCACTTACCGGTGTGTTGTTTTGTTGTTATAGATCCCAACCCAAAACTTTGCAAAGATGTTAAAGTGCAGCACTACGCCTTCGATTCCGGTCAACAGCGACAGGTGTACCAATGGTTCCGTAAAGTGGTTCGATGTAACCGCCACGCGGAACATTATGTCCAGAAATTCGTGGTACGGTCGATAGAACAGTTCAAGTGCAAGATCAAAATCCTTGTCCAAACCCTGCAAAACAGAAACAAACAAATAACGGTAACACATCTCTTCGTGTCGCTTCTGTTAATGAAGTAGGCAAAAATACTAACCTTTTCACAAATCTGTGACTGTGGAATGTTCATCTGCACCATTGCTTTCGGTGGACGGGGCGTATTTTTTGACACCGGTGGCCAGGCGGCTTTCATTCCACGCCGCGGAAAGTACGAACCGAGCGGCCCGATGGACGAGGCAGCAGCGGCCGCTGCAGCTGATGCAGCGGCTGCATTGGCCGTCGCCGCCGCGCTACCGCTTCCGGCACTGTTTGCCTGATGAATTAGGTGATGCACGTGCGGTGCATGGCAGCTCGTTAGCAGCGGTACCAGCACCGTCGTAATGATGTCCGGCGGCGCACACTTAACCAGCTCCTTCAGCACCTCCAGCGCCAGGTTACGCATCTCGGGTGGATTGAATGTGTTCAGCAGCGTTGCCAATCGCCGGACGGCATCCGGCAGTCCCTTCATCAAGGCCGGCTGCGGGCGCTTCTTCTGCTCGCGGCTGCTTGCCCGCAGGGTATTGATCAGCAGTATTACCTCCGTCAGCAGTTCCTGCAGATCGCCGTACACGTGGCACGCCGTGGCCTCGTGGTACATCGAGTGCAGCGTGTGCAGCGCGTCGAAGCAAAGCGTTATGCCACCGTTCAGCACCACGTACAGGCGGTCGTCATCGTTGTCTACGAGAATGCGCAGCGCCGCTATTAGCGTACCCCAGGACACCCGCGCATCCAGTCCATTCAGATAGGCAGTTAACGTCGTCCGCCGGAAGATGGTCACGTCGCGCTGTTCGGCCTCGCTCGCTTCTGGGTGTCGCTGGGCAAACAGCGTCATCAGCCGGAAGAGCTCGTCGACGGCTAACGGGTATTGCGTCGGATGTGGCGTGATGTTTTTGAACGCCCATTGCAGGTTCTGGTGAGCGGCTAGCTGTCGGGTTAGCAGGCGGCTTTGCTGGCAGCACATTCGCAGCAAACCATAGTACACTGGTAACATTGCACGGTTGTAAGTCACTATTTCCGTATCGTCATGGTCAGCTCTACAAAATGAGAAAGATATGCGGCAATTAGACAGACAAATTGTGATGCCTTACTGATAAACACTTCGTCAAAAAGTATTGTATGAACCTAACATATAATAACAGATCGTTTGTTGTATATTTTTTTATAACTACTAAACGAACTGTCAAATTTGCCAGATTTTATTAGATTTCATAAAATGGTTCAAGAAATAAATTTCAAATGGGTTTGTTTGATTAGAAAAAAAAACTCCAAAGAGGATATTTTCGTCAACTAACGGGGGCAAGACATGCTTTTAGTACTCACAAAATGTAGTTAAATGCAATATTCCTCGTTATGTCTGGACAGTTTGCTACGAGGCTCGCATTTTCTGGACAGTCAAGTGTGGCCTGATACCAGAACGCAAGCAACGCTTGCTTATTGTGATGTGCCGGTACAGCCGGTTCCGACAGTCTCGGGTGAAATAGGTCCCACAGCGCCCTCAAGTGTGGTCCAACCTGTAACGATGAACGGGAAAAGGTGGCACCAGAACCTCATTAGTTCGCTGTTCGCTTTCGTGTTAACCATTCGAACCGCTGCCGTGAACGATACTGTACCATAAGCTTCTCCGTCTTGGATACCAAACAGTAAGTTAGAAGATTAAAATATGCGGTAAACTTGCTCGTGCCGTGCACGTTAATGTCGGTGTAGTTGCGCGCCGAACGAAGCAGGAGCAGCAGCATGTTCAGTATAGTGTGCAGGATAAGCTGGGCTTCGCAGGAGATTTCGCGATGCTGAAACACGTGCATCGATAGCTTGTGGTGCGATGTCGCTCGATAGTTGTTGCGGAAGCTTTGCGAAGGCACTAGAGATACCAGCAGATAAGCGGCAGCATTCCGGACCCGTGCGTTTCCGTGTGCCAGCAGGAACCGCTCCACCCAGCTGTCGGCCGACTGCAGGATCCAGTTGTGGACGATCTTGTTGCGTGGCGCCTGCACGGCCAGCCAGTCCAGGGCCGACTGCGGACAGTACTCGGCCGCATCCCAGACACGCTGCAGGACGAGCTGCGAGAAGCACGGTAGCCCCGACGGACCGCCGGAAGATTCCGTGAGCAGGGTAATAAGCTTGAAAAATGGCCCACACAGCTCCGTGTGCTTCGTGACGGCGGTGAACAGCATGGCTATGATTTGGCTAGCGAGCCGCTCGTCACATCTACACAGTGCGTGGATTAGATGGCGCGTCTGCTGCGGGTTGATGTTGTCCTTGATTTGCTGATACAAGAACGGGAATCCTTTACCACCGGCGATCGCATTGTAGTCGCGGGCGGACAGGTGCAGCCGCAGATCCGGTCCTCTGGACCGTTCCACTAGCGATGCCACGAGTGCAATCATTTTGTCCAACGAGGCCGGCCGCGATTTGTCTACCGTTAGTGCTTCGTCCGAAGAATTTTCCTCATTGTCCGAATTGGCGTCCATCTGAAACGGCAGTGCAAACAAACATGGTTTAACGTTATTCAGAACAGTCAAGGGCGTATGCATTCACATCCACTTACGCATTCCTGCCCTTTGTGACCGAGATAAAAATCGGCCACACTTCGTATCACGTTAATGCGCAGCAAAAACAATGCCTCCTCTTCGCCCATTCGAGAAAACTCGTACAGCAAGCCGAAGAACTCGGACAGATGTCGCGAATGTGCTTTTGCACCGTGCTCCATCAACATGATGAGCGATTTGATGAAGCGCGTCACGCACGACACATTGCCGATTATTTCATTTCCGTCTAGGTCGGTTTCTGCCTTCAGATACAGACTACAGTGACTTTGTCTGGGGAAGATACAAAACGAACCGCAGCGATGTAGCAAACGCAACTCCGGCACAACGCGTCAATTCACATTCATACACTACCTTAAACGCTGTATTACATGTATCACCAGTCGCTGGAACATCTGACGAACCATCTGATTTGGACATTGTATTAGCACCTGTACAGGCCACCAAGGTTCGGCCGACATATGGCTGAGAAACCATTCGCATGCTTCCTGGCTGGCGTTGAACTGTTTTGTTAGTAACTCTACCCATAACACCATCGTTGGCTGTGGATACAGATACAGGGAAAGGGAAAGCGAATAAGTAAGTAAAATGGGTTCCACAGAGAGGGGATGATGATAATGTACCTTTTCCTTTGCGTGTATAAATGTTTCGATAAAAAACGACACTGACAGTTGAGCCGCGATGCACGTTATATCCGGTAGCGCCAGCAGATTTTGCGGTATCTGGCCACAAATTTGCCACATGAAGCTAAAACAGAAACCATAAGCAAGCATAAATTACCATTGCACTCAAAATTCAATGTTTTTGGTTGTCCATTTAACACTCACTTAAAGTACGTGTGCTCGAAGATGTTGCGGTCCTGCAGGAAGTGCCGATTATCCTGCCATATCCACTCCTCTAGCTCCTTAGATAGGGGCCGGCGGCGGAGACGTTTGCTCGAGTGGTTGATCCGATTCACCATTACCAGCCCCGAACTACCGGAACTTCCGCTGCCCGAACTGCTGGAACAACCGGGCGAGCTTGAAGCCTGCAGTACGGCGTGTGTTGCAACGGCGCTGAAGGACGATCCTGGCCCACCAGGCGTTGGTCCGACGACGGCTGCCATAGGCAGCGCGATGTTACCCCCCACGGTGGCCGTCAGAGCCGATAGGGATGATATCGATGAGTACGAGGATGGTGCCGGTTCCGGAACGACGCCATGTAGCATGGCTGAAGGTGACGTGGCAGACGATGTCGATCCCTGGAAACCGATGACCGATGAGGCTGCTACTGCAGCTGGCCCTGGCCCACCCAGCACGCCCAAGCAGGACGATACCGGTGCCGTCGAGATGGATGATCCTGCCAACGGTGGCACGATTACCGGGTGTAAGGGCGTGGACGCGGACACCGACGACGGTACACTTTGAGCACTTGGCACAGTGGTGGGAACTGTAATCGCTGTGGGAGCGGCTCCCGCTGAAGCAACGGAAGCGGTCGACGCGGTTGACGTTGGCGACAGTGAAGCAGTGCTGGCAAGGGATGCGGTCGTTGGCGTCGGGCTGACCACTCTGGTGGATGTCACCTCAACTTCCTGCTGCTGCTGCTGCTGCTGTGATGATGTCGTTGATGGTATTCTAGCAGTGCTAGCGTGCTTAGTATCTATATCACATTTACTTAGATTATTACTTTGTTTAGCTACTTCACTAGGTTGTTGGATGAATTGTTCAGTCTCTTGATCACGTTCGTTTCTTGCTGATGCCGGACCTTGACCCACTGCTGTAGCATAGACAGGCTGATGACAATCCTTCGATGGCCCCAGGTTCGATGGCAACGGGTCTTGCGCTAGGGCAGCTTTGCTATTGGTATTCGGTGCCACTTTAAAAGAGGGTCCACCACTAGTAGCTGCAGTCGACGCTGGCAGAGGCGAGGCCGCCGAAAACGACGCTTGCGCCATGGAAAATGGAGTCGAACTGAAGGAAGAACTTTGGGACGGCATGGTGGCTTTCCTGTTTGAGAAATGGCCACCGTCCGATAGCTCTGGCGTTGGGTCTTGCTGCTTGCTGGAACTTCCCCTTTCCGACACGCCAGCGGATTTGATCGGGGTTTTAGTGGGAGACCGTCCGGAACTGCCAGTAGTTGCATTATTTAAAGTTCTTTTATCGCTATCGACACTGCTATTTGATGCAGTAGAGGATCGTTTCTCTGCCGAAGGTGCAGTCGTGGCGCTGTTCGTGGCTTGCTGTTCTTCTGCCTGGTCACGCTGCACGTTTTTGCCCTTGTTCGAACGCCATTCGTAGAACAGCATGTACGCGGAGTTCGTTTTCTCGAAGCTAAAATCCAAGTATTTTTCCGCCACCGAGTCGTACGTTTTACTCTGCAATTGAAAATGCACGAGGGAAAGAAAATATCAGACAATTTAGTTACAACCATAGTGTGATGGGGTGAAACACATGTTTCTCGTACCGATCCGGAACACTTACCGTCATTTCTCCACCAAAACATTCAGCCGCAATTTGCGATGGATCGAACAGCTTCACTTCGGCATCGTTGAAGAGGAACCAGCGTTCCTGGTGGTTCGGATCGCCGTCCTCGTTGCGCTCCTTGATAAAGCTGTAGTAATGCCCACCGTCCGCATTGCCTGTGTGAACCGTTACGCCGACAAGATCGTACTCGTAGTGCTCATTGAAGTCTTCCGACTCTTCCTCGTCCATCGTTTGCTGCTGCCGCTGCAGGTCTCCATTGCTGCTGTCGCTAAGGTTACCGTTCGATGAATCATTCTTCCTATCATCGGCACCATCCTTCTCGTCCGAGCTAGCATTCTTCATCTCAACGTCTTCGTTCTCTTGCTGCTTCTCTACCGCCGGTGCGGGGCCGTTCGTTTTATGACCACCGTTGCCACACTCACTGCCTGTGCTCATCAAGCCGGTGCTGGTGCTGCTGCTGGCACTGCTGCTACTATTATCGTCCAGCCCGGACGTACCGGCAGGGTTCACCTCTCCCGTGGCGGACGATTCGCTTACGTTGCGCGAGTGTGATCGGCGCATCTGCGATTTTCGCTTCTCCTCCTGGTAGTGGTGCGGCATTAGCGTTTTCTCTACATAGCCCGACATGTCCAGCCGCATCGGGAAGGAAAAGTGCGTGTTCACCTTTTCCTTCAGCATGGTGACCATGTTGAACGTGTAGCGCATCGTGTTGAAGCACAAAATCTGCGGTAGCTTCTTGAAGCAGGCACGCTTTTCGGCACGCACCTTCTTGCCGCACTGCGAACAGGTGTACATGTTGTCACCCTCGAGCGTATCCTTGACCGTAACTTCGTCGAGCGATTCGTGCAAATTGCGCATATCTGCCACCTGGCAACGGACGGTGTAAAATTCTTCCAGCGTTCTACTCACATGCCCACAGTCCTGAAAAAGAAACAATAAAAAGAAAAATATTATTACCCGAGGGATGCTTCAAAAATTATCGACACAAAACAAAGATTGATCCTTGCTGCGCCACTCGTAGTTTGGGCAATCTTTCGTTTTGGTCAACAATTTCTTAGTCAAACATGCGATGGAAGCTCATCTCAATGCACGCCCTTACAGCGCCATTGAGATGAGTCACTGTCTCACGATGTTGTGCGGGCGCACTCTTTGTGCACTAAAACTCACTAAGGACACAACATTATTGCTGATGACACCGCAAAAGATGCGCTTGACCAGATTCTTCAAGTCCGGCGTCATCTCCTCCAGCTTCGATACGAGATCGATGAAGAACTCTGCCATATCCTTCTGCTCGCCCGTGTTCAGCGGCTGATGGTCCATCTGATACACCCGGCAGAACGATCGCGGACAGTACGCCTTGCGTTCCGACTCCATCAGGTAGGCGAACATGCGCTGCAACTCGCACAGGGTAGCCTTATGCTTCTGCGGTGCGTCGGTCGAGATGGACAGGATGGCATCCCGCGTCTGGGGCGTCATGAAGAGATGCTGAATGCACGACGCCATGTAGCAGGTCGCGCCGAGGTTCGTCAAACCGACGTAACCACACTCCGAGCGTCCCTCGTCCTGCGGCCAGTAGTCCCACGGGTAGGGCGAGTGCGGACCGGCACGGTGCTGCTGCATCAACTTGCCGTGCAGTAGGAGATAATTTTTCGGCGCATTGCGACACATCTCCACCAGCAAATCGTAGGCCGCCGCCCGTGCAGCGTGGCTCTTACACTTTGGCTTTTCCCGGTCCTCCGGCGAGGGCAGCTCGAACAGGCAGCAGAACACGCTGATCATAAACTCCTGCCCGACGAGACTGTACTTGAACGCGGGATCGAACTTTAGCAGGTTGGCCATCAGATTGAGCAGCCCGAACAGTCCATCGTCGGGGCTGCCGTGCCGGCTCTCCAGATAATCGCGCTCGAGAATGCTGCGCGCCACCTGCTGACACATATCGTCCAGTCCAATCGCATCGCGCGGCTGCAGCTCATCGCCCGCCGAGTGGCCAGCATTGCCCCGCAAAAGCTCGGGCGAGAGTGCGTCTACCAGTCGGCACAGCAGCCAGAAGTAGTCTCGGCAAGCCGGACCGTACGGTTCCTTTGTTTCGTCTCCCGCCGACAGGAGCGCGCCGTAGATACCGCCGCCCGGTCCACCGGTCAGCGATTGTGGTTTCATGTTTTCTGCCAGCGGCAACAGTGCCACCAGCTTGGAAAGTAGCGGCGCCATCAGCTCGTAGTACGTTTGCGCATTGCCTAGACAGAGCCGGTAAAGGGCAGCGCAAGCCTCCCGCCGTACGGCCGGCTCGGGATCGTCCAATATCAAGCGCTGCAGCCAGAGCGAGTTTGCCTCGATGGTCCAGAGCAGCCGGCGCACCTCCTTGCACGAGTGCGCATAGCAGACGAGCAGATTCATCGCGTAATGTATGACCTGCGGCCGACCGAACAGGCCCGTCTTGAACAGGTTGGGATTGACCGGAAGCGATTCCTCGTTCAGGATCGACGCAATGCGCTCGAGCGTTGGCCGCGGTTCGAACAGGGCAAGTGTTTCGCGATTTAGCGGTGGAATCAAAATCGCATTCCCTTCCGATTCGGTGGCCTTCAGCTCATCCATGCCCAGCAGACACATGATGCGCAGCAACGAAGCCAGACAGTCGTGCCGCCACTCGTTCAATTCGCTCTCGTCCGATCCGTCGGTAGACTTTTGCAACACACCGGAGAGGAAGATGCGATACAAGTGGGCCAACCCACCGCAACGCATAAACTCATCGCTCCACTCGACTACGCGCGACGAACTGGCGCAGGATTCGTTCCGATCGGCTTCCGCGTCTCGGTTGCGCTCTGACTTTTTCGGTTCATCCACCTGCACGGGGTCTTGCTGAGCGTTTCCTGTACTCGCCCCTTCTGGCTCACATTCAATCGCTTGCTGCGTTTCACCTGTTCGTTGCTCTTCTGGTTTGCTCGTAGCCCCGTCGCAGTTCGGTGTGTTTTCCTTATTTTCCGCACTCTCGTCCGCCCTGTCCTTGGCCAGTACGGCCGAGCGTTCGTCCTCACTACACAATGGCGTTGGTTTCACTACACCTGGGCCTGGTGAGGTGGGTGCAAAATCCACCCGTTTGCCGCTCTTCGATGGCGATCGATTGCTGGTTGCTGCGGCAACGGACGTTTCCTGCCTAGGGGTACCACTTTGTTGTTGCATTTTCAGCGACTTGGAAGAGGAAATCTTCAGCTTTAGTTGATTCTTAACCAACAGCGTTTTGGAGCTTGTCCCGGCCACTCCCACCGTGCCACGATTATTTCCACCCTCGGTGAACGGAACCTGCTTTAAGTGCATCACGCCACCGGCACCGCTGCCACAACAATTGCCCACAAACTTCGATTTACACAGGCTCTCCACAATGTGCAGGGCGTACATGAACTTTTGCAGGTTGTACGGATCAAGAATTTCCTCCAGCGTGTAACAACCACCTAGTAGGGGATCTGTTTCCTTGACAGAGCCTTCCGCACTTTCGTCACCTCTCTGCTGTGGTAGCTTCGCATCGCCCAACTCCTCCTCGCACTGTTCGTCCCTTTTCGGCCGAGCTGCACATTTGAAGGACAGATTTTTCAGCGTGCTGAAAAAGGAAGGGCACGTGGGCAGCATCGCGAGTATGTCCCAGACGCGACGCGACAGCAACTGTGCCTTGGTGTTGGGCTGGCAGCGCTCTCCCGTGGTGCTGATTTTCATGTCGCCCAGCGTTTGCATCAAGCGGAACAGCTGCTCAAAGTACGGTGGCTTTAGCAGCAGCAGCGTCGGCAGACAGTCCTTCGGGGGCGGTGGCTGCATGGAAGGATTTTCGCTCTGCTCGCGCCTTCGGCCACTGCGTCCGCCGAGCGACACGTACACCATCTGATTATCTTTAAACCCCACGTCCGCCAGGCTGCGCTCATCGTACTCGGACGTGATCTCCTGACCCTGCGTGATGATTCTCAGCGGCCCATCGTTTAGCAGCAGCCCGAGCACCGGGGCCGGACTGCCACCACCTGCACTGTTTTGCTCGCCCCCACTGCCCGGAGTGCTGGTGTTGTTGGCAGGGGCTGTTTTCGCCTGCGGAGCAGCTTGATACTTTTCCCACCACTTGGCAATTTCCGCCTTCAGGTCGGCCACCAGATCGCTCGCGTGCATGTTGAGAAACGATTTGTCCGGCACGCCCGCCGGCTGCAGCACAATTCTAATCGGCGGTCCGGGGCCCTCCGTGCGCAGAGCACTGTGTGCCCCTATGTCTTTGCCTTCGAGGGCCCAGCGACGCAAATGGTACGCGTATCGTCGCCGGAATGTGTCGAGATGCGTGTTGAGCAGCATCAGCGCACGCTGCACGCACATCAGCGCATACTCGGTGGCCGGCCCGTTGTTGTCCGAATGTTGATTCAGCTCCTCGACCGCCTGCGACAGATGGTTCATACACTGCGCCACAAACTGGTGCTCGTACTTCAGCTGCTTCTCCATGTAGTAAGTGTTGATGTACTGGATGGCCGACAGCGACACGTCGGTGTTGGTTGCCCGCAAAGCTATCTTCCACAGGTGCTCCATGCCGACCGTGTCCGTTTCACGATCGCGCTCGCCACCGTCAACCGGTTGGCCGAAAATTTCCTCCCGACCGAGGGTGAACAGCTGTTGAAACAGGCCCAACGCAACCATCGAAATGCCTTCCGGTTTCAGCTCCGACAGGCGCTTCAGATACAGATGCTGTATTGCGTTTAATCCGAGCGCATGGGTGTCGCCACCCTTCACCTGGGCCTGCAGCCAGGAAAACAGACAATCGCTGCACTCTGGATCGTTGGCCAGACAGGCCCACAGGCTGTCCACCTGGTTCAGCGTCAGGCGAAAGCTTCTCGGCGAACCGACGTCACTAAAGACGGACGTGAGGAACTGCAGCCGCACCTGGATCTGGGTTACGTGCGAATAAAGCGGTCCGCACTGTCCGGTGCCGTCGGACGGTGGTAGTACTACACTGGCTGCGCCTGCACTGTTTCGAAACGTTGACGTGTAGTGTTTCAAGTTGTTGAAGAAATGAAACATCATGCGATGCTGCCGTTCCGACCACAGCACCACCTGGTGCGTGGTGACGTCGCGGAACTGCTGGAACGATGCAAACAGCTTGGGCAGCAGCTTCAAGCTCGTCACCACGCTCCGATTTTCGGCCAGATTTTGCAGACAGCCTTCGATGAACCGCGTGCGAATGTGCTTGTCCGTGTGGAAGCAAAGCAACGTGCCGAGAACTTTCTCCGCCTCCAGTGCGATCGATTCGCCCAGCTGTCCCTGCGCGCCGTTCGAGACAAATTACAGCATTAGAGCATTGGTTCAAGCAAAACACAACGAATCGAAGGAAAACAAACTTGTACTTACAATCTTATCATCCTGAAGCAGATCCCACAGCAATGTATTGCCCGGAAGGCACACATCGGGGAAGCGGTAGGGCGTACCGATCATCATCGTACCCACGGGACCGGCCGAAGCGGCAGCCGCTGCTGTTGCCTGCAGAATGTCTTTCGTCTTCGTGGATCCCCCTTTCCCCATCTTTATCGCTCCATTGTTTGCCCCCATTCGATGCATTCCGGGCGAGTGCTGATGGGGCAAATGTTTCATCATGCCCATTCCGGCGGCGCCAGCGCGTAACGGCGACGGGCCGGCCACCGTTCCAATCGAGCGCGGTCTCGAGATGGGAAATCCTTGGTGCAGCGATTCGGCACGTGCCGCCAACTGTGCCAGCTCCTCCTCGCACGGTGAGTCTTCGTCGTCAAAGTCGGCCATGTTCTTTTCCGACTTGTTGCTCATCGGCGACGAACAGCTGCCATCGTGGTCTGCCGCATCCGCCGCATTCAGGAAGTTGATCAGCCGACCCTCCCCCATGGCGCCCATGAAACTGGATACATCATCGCCGAGCGATGCGACCCCTGCCGCGCCCATCAGGCTGTTACCGGCACGGGCAACTAGCTGCTGCTCTCTTTCGCTCATACCAACGATGCCTGGACCGAGCGGGCCACCATGGTGATGGTGGTGATGATGGTGATGCTGCTGCGCCTGCTGCGCCTGCTGTTGCTGCTGCTGCTGCTGCTGTTGAATGTGGCGCAACACGGATGTCTGCAGGTTGTTATCGCTACAGTCGCTGTCCGGTAGCATCGCAGCGAGCAGATCACTATCCTCCACGTCCGAAACGCTTTCGTGCAGCTCTTGCAACTCTTTGCGCGTGAGTCCGCTTATTTTGCGACGTTTTTTGCGCAGCTTTTTGCGCATTAAAAACGCCTCATCCATATCGATGCCATCGTCACTGCTCGTACCTTCCTCGTTGAACGTGTTGATCGAGCGTGTCATTAGAGGAATTCTTCTGTAACCGAATCGTAATTGTTCGTTTTAATTGTGTGCGCTTTGTTCACAACAAGTAACTGCCTGTACTTACATTTTCTCCTTATTTCTCTGAACATTGTAAATATCTGGTTCTACCTTGATGCTGTCTGTAAAGTTTAATTTAAAAGAGATCCAAATTAACCCAAACGTATTCAAAATAGTCACAAAAAAAAACCCCAAAAGACTTACCATCCGTAGTTTCATCACAACAAATTTTATGGCGCGCCTGCTTGCAAGGAGGAGCCCCATTGTCGGATTCTCCCTCGCGGTCCGGAACCATGCCCAGAATCGGTCCGGGCGGCTTATGGCCACCGGCTACCACCACCGGCACCACCGATGATGGCACGTCCGGATCGGAACTGTCATCCTCGGGATGCTCGTCCTCGCTGTTGGTGCCATCGACGCTAACGCTGTTCTCCGAGCTGGATGGCAGCTCGTTATAATCCCCGCGGCCCGTCGCAATATCATTTATGGTGTTGCCAGCCGACTTGCTCATATCGATGAGCGTTTGCCGCGAGCAGTCCCGCATCCATATCAGCTTCGTCAGTGCGGACGTAATGTAGATACTCTGCTCCGTATGCTCCTTCGGGTCCAGCCGGCACAGCAGCGAGTACAGGTGGGTCGCCGGTGTCGGTGCGAGGTTCTTCACCAACGAGGGCAAGATGTCGTAGATCGTCTTCGAGCAGTGCTTTAGCTGGGCCGCCTGCCACATCAGCGTAATGTGCTCCTCGGTGATCTGGTTTTCGACCGCTAGAAAGTTCAGCACGATGTGCGACTGCTTGATAACCTCCACGTGCAGGTTCGGTCCGAACAGGTGCGAGATGATCTGGTTCTCGGACAGCCAGTTGGCCAGCTTCAGCCCGACTGCCTCCACCTCGGACACGGTTTCCGAGGTGCAGATGTCGTTGAACATGTTGATGTGCGCGTTGATCTGCGCCATACCCGCCAGGCGCATCGTCAGCGTGGAGGAGGTGAAGTACTTGAACGCTAGCGCCAGCCCCTCCGTGTCGAACGTAATTTGCGAATCGAACGGATCCTTGATGGCGGTCCACATGAAGTCGGCCATCGATTTTGTGGCGGGCGACCGGAGGTCCTGATCGGACAGCCGGCACATGTACTGCAGCACCTTCACGCGCAACGGGATGAACAGCTGCATGGTGGAGCGGTAGTTGATCCACAGCTTAATGTTGGAGCTCGTGGCCGTGATGGCATGGGCCGTCGAGACGGGCAGTCCGGGCTGGTCAAAGCAGTGCATCATTGCCTCAAAGCCGCCGTAGTTGCAGAACAGCGAAACGTTGCGCAGCAGGAAGGCCGAAATTTCGGTCTCATGCAAATCGCAGAACAGGCTGAGCGATTGCACCTCCTGCGGTGAAACGTCCTCCAGGCGCGTGTGCACACTGTGCTTGTACGCGACGTACAGGGGGAAATTTAGCAGGAACACCTTCGACACCAGAATCAGCAGCTTCTCCACGTCCAGCAGTGTCCACTGTTCGTCCATCGTGTGTTGGTTGCTCGTAACCGCGGACTGCTGCCGTTCGGCATGTCTTCCGTCATCAGTGGGCGCATGCTTCGATCCAGCACCCGCCTCGCCAGCACCACTATGCTCTGCCTCCTTGGATGTGACATCCGCCTGGCCACAGTCGGTGCTGTCCGTTGGAGACTTACAGGTTGGTGCCTGACCATCGGTTCCCGTCTTTTCGTTCCCATCCTCGGCTGTTGCATTGCTGCCACCCGGGTCCGATGCACCCGACGCCTCCGACACATTCGCAGCACCGGGCAGCGTCTGTCCAGCTCCGGTCGCGCTCGCCGATGCCTGCAGCTGGTTTTGTGCCAACAGCTTGCGAATGTGTTTCAGCTGGTGCACGGTAAAACAGATTATACCCTGCAGCACCAGGTTGAACCGCTCGAAGTTTTTCACATCCCGATAGCAGCACATACACTGCCTGTTCGGCCACGTTTGGATGTAGTTGAGGACGATTTCCACCTCGCGCTTCTGCAGGAACACCGGTTGATCGGTGTCATTGCTGCCGTGCAATCTGGACTCGTCTAGAAAATGGGAAGAAAGCGAGAGCAAAACAAGAAGGTGAGACACACGCATCGGCCGGGAAAGCGTTGCAGAAAACATGTTGTCTCAGCGCCTCGTTGTTTGGCTGGGGACGACAATGGTGTTGGCCACCAACACCGACAACGGCCCCAAGCTGTCAACGGAGTGTGTCGTGCCAGCCAGCGTACAGCGTGCACGGTACTTACACGAAACAAGAAGATTCAGAAACCCGGAGCAAACATCGCACATTTTCGCAGTCCCTTGTTTTCCCCGCACGGAGGCTTGTTGCTAGCGTGTACTGTTTCTCCGCCGATGGGCACCATCCGAGAGGGCTGCGGGTAGCTTCTGTTTGCCACAATGTTCGCCAATTGCAACGTAATATGAAATATTTTTTCACTCTATACTAACTCTCTTGCTGTTCGGCAGGAGTTCTTTCACCACTTTCTTTCTTCCTATTTGCTGCTGTCATTCGCTGTCAAACTCTTGTTTCTTTCATCGCCGTTGTCTTCGTTGCCGCTTTGTACCGCTCGCTGCTGATGCCTGCCTGTTCCTGCCTTCCGCTGCGCCACCCTCTTCCTAACGACGACGGCGACGACGACGACGTCGAAGATCACTATGTTGCAGGTTCCGCAAAGTCTGCTGGCGAGCGAAACTTTCGCAAATACTACCACAAATGTACGCACATGCACCGGCACTAGCACCAAGCCAGGACAACCAAGATCCCACGGCTCATTCAAACACGCACCGGAGAAAACATTTCTCACTCTACTTGCAGTGGGCAAGACATTTTCCGTTCAAACCTTTTTTTCCAGCCCGTGAGTCTTATTCTTCTGCTAGAACTGTGGTGTTGTACGCTCTTCCTGTTACTTTCGTGCACATGGTGTACTCGCTTTCATTGGTGTATCGCTATCTCTTCTACGCCTCCTAACGGGATATGGTGAACTTCTTGGAATTTACTGCGCTGTTGTCTTCTTCCGACAATCTGCCTGTCTAGAATCAAACGTCAAATCGGTTGCATGTTCGAATGTTGCTGTTTTCATTTTCAAACATGTTGCTCGTTGTTACATTTAGTTACCCTCATGCAGATGCATAATAAGTAGTATTTAGAAAATCACTTTGATTTTGAATGCATTTTGACCCTGAAAATCTAGGTATAGTATAATTATTCAAACCAAACTCGAAGAAAAAAATCCCAAACATTGGTTTGACATTTCGAAAACGAGGTTTGATAGCTATGGGATGCTGCACACAGTTTGTTTCAATTTCAATTTACAGTAGAACGTCGATTATCCGGGGGCGGATTAACCAGCGGGCGGCTTAACCGTGCGCATAAATCTGACAGCTGTTCATACGTACGGCGAAAGTTTGCAGTGATAATCAATTGGGTAACCAGTTTCTTGTGAAGCTCTGTAGTGTCTATGGGTATTTTCGAAATTAATTTTTGTTCATGAACAGTTGTTAAACCTACAGTTATTGATTAAAATAATATTCTACTAACGATTAATCGATTGATTCTAGGTAAATTTATCATAAAACTAGTGAATTTTATAAATTTTATATGCGTTTGACATTTCTTGGACCATTATCCGTGCAAATCGATTAACCGGCAAACGTCCGGTCCCGAGCTGCCCGGATAATCGACGCTCTACTGTACTTGTTTTGAAATAAAACTTGTTGTTTACATTTTGTCACGGGCATATTTCCGAACAGAGAAGTGTTTATTTTTTCTACTTTCCTCGTTATGCTCCGTTATGCATTTCTATAAGGTGCAATTATTTTTTAGAAAGTAAGCCTCAGAATATGGGACTTTGCAAACATAGGTTTGAACGAACAAAGGAGGATACACCCTTCCTTGACAAAATAGAAGAAGAAGAAGAATTATTTTTTAGCTTTACTTCGAATTTGTAACAAGATTATAAACGTTTAATGGTATGGCGTTGGGATGGATAGATTGGTTTAAATAGTTTCATGCATTCATTAAACTTTCATTAAACTTGAGAAGCTTTCCACCCAAGGATTCCACAATATCAGTTCTTGGTATCATATCACCTTCAGCATCCATACAACCGATACAACCAAATGGCCAAATTCGCCTGTCGCTATCTATGAAATAAACGAACGGTAAAGAGCCGCCATTCAGACAAGCGTTGGGTTTGAATAATCTTTCATTGAGAATAATTTATATAAATCTTCAACGAATCTCGAATCGAATCTCCAAAGATTCTTCAATCGCTAAAGATTCATGTATTTAGATCAGCAGTCGGCAATCTTTGAACCAAATTCAAAAAATTATTTCGTATCGTTGTACGCGAAGAGCCAAATTGTTAAGCCAAGAGCATAACTGTGTGAAAGTTCTATGAAATATATGAGCAAATATTAAGAGCAGCCATCTTGAAATCAAAGAGCCGCATGCGACTCGCGGGCCGTACTTTGCCGATCGCTATTCTAGAAGATTCATGAATATATTAAAATTAATAAATCTCCAGGTATTTATGAACCTTTAGACATGTATGATTTTTTAAATATAGCATTTGCGCGATACCATGGTGCAGTGGTTAACTCTAGGCTTGAGCAATTCGGTTCGTTTCCATGAACGTGAACGTACTAGTTCTTTCATTTATATGAACTGAACGTGAATCGCGATTCATTCGTTCATTTCAGTTTAAAAAATATGGCAAATGGTTTCGTTTCACAAGAAGAATTACTTTATCACACCTTGAACATTATTTGGCAGACCAGTATAATCTTTATTTCGACGGGTAGGACGTTCTTTTTGTGAAGGATCTTGTCATACGGTTCACGTTCATATTTGTATTGGATGAAATGAACGACCTGGAGACGTTCTTTATTTCGACGGATAGGTCGTTCTTTTCATGAACGTTCTGGTATTATGGCTCACGTTCATATTTGTATGGGAGGAAATGAACGACCCGGCTTTGTATGACGTTCTTTATTTCGACGGGTAGGATGTTATTTTCATGACCAACTCAGTACATTATGATTTATAAAGAATCGATGAACGGAGATTAGATGGACGTAGTTCGTTCGTTCTTTAGGATGAATTGAATGAATCATACAGTTCTGGTTCTTGAGGCACAACTCTAGTTAACTAGCACGGCTGAACAACATTCCTTATTTTCGTGTTGTCGTTATGCGACGAACACTATCGCTGTGATAACCGGGACGAGGGAGAAAAATAATCTGCACCCGAATGGAAAACCCATTTTGTGCATCCTGAAGTTAGTATACATCCTTCAAATTTTTAGCGAATCCTCCTATCCAGTCTATGGTAAGTAATGATTGTGAAAATGTTAGATATAACTGGTTTATTTTTTCATTTTATGTGCATTAGTCCAGTGTCACAAGTTTACTTTATAACAATTTATGATACTCTGCTGACTATTAAAAAAAAAAAACATTTCAATGCTCTTTCAACAATTTATGTTACTAAACTCCAAAAACTCCACTAACTAACTAAGCCAACTCTCAACGTACCCCACGATTTCCTCTCTAACACGCAGCAAATCCTCTGAATCGAGCGGAGTCTCCGCCATCCAATCGAGTGATACGACCGCGCCCTTTATAACGAACGCATTGGCCAGTAGATTCGTGTAGTCGGTGAGCGAAACGAACCGGGTCGGATCGTGCTGGGCATTCACGTAAACCACATTCGTGACGCGTGGATCATCCGCACCGAAGTGCAAATTCGTCAACCGCACACCGTCATACACGACGGACTGATCGATCCACTCACCAAACACCGCCCGGCACGTGTCGATAAAGTACCGGTAGGTGATGCGCGTCCCAAACGGACTGCCCCCGGACGACGACGTCAGGAACCATCCGAACTCGGTGCACAGCTGGTACGTGCGCTGCCTAATGCCAAAGTCCGCATTGTTCGGTACGCCAACTTCCTCGTCCAGTGCGCTCGCAATGTTGCTCTCGAAGTCAAACGGCACGCAGTCGAACGCACCGTACCGGCGCTCGAAAAAGTTTGCCAACACTTCCAGTGCCGTCTCGGCCGGATCGGCAAGCAGTTCGGCGCACATGCGCGTCACCGAGTCGGGGCTGGCCTGGCCAAACATTTCCGCCTCGAACGAACTCTTCAGCCCGTAGAAGAACGTTTCGATCGTGAGCGGATCGTCGGCCCGCAGTGGCACACACGTGCGGAACATCTCCGACAGGCGGCCGTACAGTCCAGCGTCTATCAGGTTCTCGGCCGTGCGGAATCCACGCCACACGATACCATAGCAATCGTCATGCCCGAGCGTGCGGATCGTTTCGCCCATATCCTCCCCGTACTCGGCAAAGTCAACACGCGCTATGACGGATGCGGTCGACCCGTAGGCACCATCGATGAGGCTGGGGAATCGCTGCCGGGCCCAGATGGCAACCGCTCCGCCATACCCGAGTCCGTGCAGGATGACCTTCGCGTTCGGGTCACGCACTACCTCGCGGCGCAGATGGTCAATCCATTCGATCAGATCGATCAGCGCCTGTTCGACGCTCAGGAACCGCATGTTGGGCGCGGAATAGTCCCTACAAAAGGTAAAAAATGTAGTTCATTACCAATTTATAACGGCATTTTATGTTTTCGCGGCATCATTCTTACTCGACTGGCGAGCTGCGACCGTAGTACCGATGCTCGTTGCTAAACAGCCAACCGCCTTGCCGTCGCGCAATGTCGTGAAACAGCCCATTCTCGATGAAGTACGGGTTCAGTGCATTGTTGCCTCCGACGACGATGAAAATGGGTCCACCCGGTCGATAGTACTCGCCGTTCGAGACGTAATTGAACTCGAACGTTGCTCTGTTCTGCACGTCAAAATGATCGACGCGTGTTCGAAATCGGAATGCTTCCGAACGCTGCGCCACATATCCGGCCGGTACGTTCACGTCCGCCCTCGGGTGGAGAAGATCTAGCAGCAGCGGTCCAGCATTACTTCCGAATGCAACTGCAGCAAGTGCAGAGAATATGGCAACACGAATCGGGACAGCCTGTGTACGTGTCATCCTGTGTGCGAAAAGGGTAACGCCGAGATACTGAAACAGTTCTGCCAGTGGCCAGAGCAGTTTAAAAACGCGATGTTCCGGACTCCCTAATCCCCCGAGTCAAGATAGATGGTGGTTTCGTATCGCGAAACAGGTGCAGAATCACCGGAAGGGCTGTTTTCCATTGTTGCGGTTGCATGTATGCATGGTATCAGATAATGAAATTAGTCACGCGCTTCGATAAACCAAATTTATTGTGCCGAATAGATTAAGCTTTCCAAGTGCTATCGGTCGATTCAGATGGGATGTTTTATGGAGGATTTTGCACTTTAATTCCAACAACCATGTGATGAGATTGTTTATTTAGGGTTACATAGCTTAGCTCGTAAGGGAAATTAAATAACCATTGCTTGAAAGATAGGTTGGCGGTGATCATCTTCTGCAGTTTGCAAATACTCAGAAGATCTTTTAGCACGTTACAGAAGTATTTATTCATATCGTAATTTCTTTAAGGGCCATATAGCTACCCAGAAAGCTTTATATTAGTGAAGGGTCATACTATTCATTTCCCGCCTCAGAGTCGGGTGCGAGCCTGTCGGAATCCAACAATTCCAACCCGTGGGTGCAGTGGGTACACATACCGGACTCGTTGCACCTACTGAACATACTTCTGCCTATGGGGTCGATCCTTACGACTCCGGAGTTGCTTAGGGATGGCTCTAACCCGGTAGGTTCGGGTCGATCCGTCCATCACTACTGTATGTACGAGTGGTCTCCAAGCTATGGTTCACGATAAATTTGATTTTTTAACAAGAAAAGCTAACACATATTGTTCACTTTTTTCCCCACAATCAAGATTAAACTTTCAACAAGCATGTCTAGAATAATATGAAACATATTTTTGATCAAAAAGCTTTGAACTTTGTCTACTAACTACATGCACTTAATATAAGTGCACTGCGGCAAATGAATTTTTGAATTACGTCCGTAACCCTAAAAAGGCTGGAGAACACTGGTTTATACGACACTTTGAACACCAAATTTCAAACCAAAGTGATCATAGAATTTTCCTTCATATTAATATATCAGTCATTCATGTCTTTTCATTGCGAGTTTATCACCATTGATAAAAAATCAAGAAGGAAGTTTGGTATTACTGCAACAAATACCAATATCCAACGATGTTGAATACCACCGACAAATGCCTATTTAAGAAGAGATGAGCTAACTTGTCTTATATTCAAAGTAGCTCTCCGTTACTCTGGGGCAATGGTTTAGAGATCAATCTACTACTTAGTAAAAGGCAATCCGTCTCTTGGTTCTCTTGTACAGTAGACCAACTATTAACGGTAACACGTCTACGTGTCGATAAAACCAACCAGTTTTCGGGACTGAATGATCCCTAATGTTTTCGCTGTTTATTAAGGACTACTGATCACACTGATCTACCCGGATCAATGTCTAAGTGCTAAGCAGATCACTAAAAATTCTTCTTACGGCTCGTCGTCCACGGTATTCGATTGTTTATCTCTTCAAAACTAGCTCACCAATTTTTGGTGTTGTTCTCAAGGGCTTGTGTTGTGTACTGAAAAGTGTCTCAACATTTTTTGGTTATTTGTTGAATAAAACCCACAGAGCCAACTGTAGTTGTCTCTTAATCACAGTTACTGTAACCATGGATCGCAGGTGGACTTCGATGGATGTAAAACTCTTATTGCAATTCCACATCGATCATGCTCTTAATAAGACGAGCATATTCTTGATATTGTCGATCGGTCGTCCCGTGGTACAGTCGTCAACTTGAACGACTCAATAACTTGCCCGTCATGAGTTCAAGTCTAGAATGGACCGTCCCCCCGTAGCAAGGATTGACTAATCCGACAGGGTGGTAATGAATTAAGTCTCGTAAGCCTGTATAGGGCCGGCATGTCCGCATAGGACGTTACGCCAAATGGAAGAAGAAGAAGATTCTTTGCCTTTATTATTCGCTTTACTTCTGTTATTGGCGATCATTTCATGATTATGTTCTTGGAGTGTATGTATTAATGGTCTGGTATCCGAATGAAAATGAAAATGAAAATGAGGAATGAAAAGGGATCCAGAGTTCATCGATGTTGTTGTGTTTGCTACTTTTCTCGAATGGAGAAGAATGTGTTACTCTCTCATGGGCCTATCATAACGTACTTTGCTTTAAGGAAGGAGCAAAACTGACCTTAGAGATCCAAAGCTTCTGTAACCATGGTAACAATAACAACAACAACAACAACAACAGCCACATTGCTGTGATCCACACTTAGACATATGACTCTGGATAGTCGACATCTTTAAATGAGAAAGTAAGCCTCTGAATATGGGATTTTGTAAACATAGGCTTGGACGAACATACACCCTTTCTTGACAAAATAGAGGAAGAAAAATACGTGATCCACACTATTCTAGCCTGCGAACAAAACAATATGGTAACATTACGCAACAAATTAACGTCAGCGTCTGTTTACGCTTCGTAACAAAGTTTACAGCTTGTTTGTACAGATCGGCAACACAGTACAGGAGCGCGATTAATAAAATATCAATTCTACAACTGCTAATCGGAAGTCGCTCCGAGCCAGATAAGATAGGCCGACGATATCGGAGCCCGATTATTCAATTATATGATCCACATGGGTTGCCCAGCATGAGGCACAAGGCAAGATCGTCCGATAAGATTAGTAATGTCCGTTAGCCTTCGGCCAGAACCCTGAGAAAGGCAGGAATGAGAACGACCGGGAATGAGAAAAAAAAAACAAAACACACTCGGAAGTGAAATTGTGCTGTGTGTAATCCTTTTAATCCCTTAAGGTACGATATCAACACGGACAGCAGTAGAAGCAGGAGTCCTTTACGCATTGAAATACCCATTTCCGCCCCATTGATCTACGATTTATTGCATTCGCTGTTGGTAGGTGGATTAGCATTCCTCAAAGCACAGCAAAGTCGCGCGATCGCTCTGCAAAGTACGTAATTGCGGTAACGATAACAGCTGCATACCTACCTGGTTGGCTAATCGAATTAATCGCGCACAGCTGTCTGTTACGTGCTGACCCCGTACCGTGCTCCTTATCAGCAAAAGAACAGTCCCCCTTTCCTTGCCAATAAATGCCTGTACAAAACACTCCCCCTTCTGATCGATTGTGATAGCAATGAAACGATAATCCAAAGGGCACACAAAGGGGCCACGATTTGTTTTATGTTGGCTTTATCAAGCCGAATGTGTTTATGGCTTTTAATTGGTCAAACTAACGCTCTGCTTACATTATGCAATCGCTCCGCCGAAAGGAGATGGGTGGAACTGTGCGTGGGGTGGCTAGTGGCCCCAACTCCTTCGCCAAATGCCTCGCGCTTTCCACACTCACTTCCGGAACGGGCTGATCGGCGAACCGAGCCAGGTGGTGATGTACTCCTCCGCCATGTGCTTGGTCTCGAGCATCTCCTCCGAATCCATGCCACTGATCGCGCGGATATCCTCGGTGTAGAAGGCGGCGGGCGTGACGCGCGCATTGGCCAGCAGGTTCGTGTACTCGGTGATTGACACGTGGCGGAACGGATCGATGCCACCGTTCGTGTACAGCACGTTGGTGATGCGCGGATCGGTCGCACCGAAGTGGAAGTTCGTGAGGCGCACGCCATCGTACAGCACCTCCTGGGTGAGCCACTCGCCGAACACGGCCGAGCATTCGGCCAGGAACAGATCGTACGTCACCTTGGAACCGAACGGCTGGTCGCGCGACTTGGCCGTCTGGAAGAAGCCAAACTCGGTACAGATGTGATAGTTCAGCTGGCGCAGACCGAACTCCGCGTTCTGGGGCGCATCCACCGACTCGTCGCCCAGGATCGAGATGAAGTTCTCGAACGACAGATCGAAACAGTCACGGATCTCGGAGTAGCGATCCTTCAGGTAGGCGGCCAGCGCTTCCATCGGCGTTTCGTACTGCTCGTCCGTCAGCACGTTGCACACGCGCTGCACGTTCTCAATGTTGAAGTCGTCGAACATGGACAGCTCCAGCGACAGCGTCATCAGATGCAGGAACAGCTCCACCTGCAGCGAGTTCTCCGCGTCGATCGGATCGCAGGTGTTGAACAAGCTGGACACGATATCGGTGCGGCCGGCGTCGAGCAGGTTCTCGGCGGTGTGGAACGCACGGAAGATGGAGTTGTAGCACTCGTCGCTGCCCTTGATGCGGATCGTGTTGCCAAAGTCCTCGGTGAACTCCTCGAAGTTGACGGTCGCGCGCACGGTAGCGCTGGACACCCAGGCACCGTCGATGATGTTCGGGAAGCGCTGGCGGGCCCAGGAGGCCAGTGCACCGCCGTAGCTGAAGCCGTGCAGGATGACCTTCGCGTTCGGGTCGCGCATGACCTCGCGCTTCAGGAAATCGATCCATTCGATCAGATCGAACAGGGTCTGTTCCGTGCGCAAGAAGCGCAGATTGTCCGACGACAGATCCCTGCCAAGAAAAAAGAGTGGGGAATGACGATGCCAGTTAGCGCTTGAGTAAGTGCAGAGGAGGGTCCTAGGTGTACTCACTCAGTCGGAACGCTGGTGCCGAAGTAACGGTGCTCGTTCGTAGCCAGGAAGGCACCCTGCAGGGCGGCAATATCCTTGAAGTGCGTTTCGTCGATGAAGAACGGATTGGTACGGTGATGGCCTCCGACGACGATAAACAGCGGGCCGCCCGGGCGGTAGTACTCATCGTTCCACAGGAAGTTAAACTCGAACGTGTCGCGGTTCTGCGGGTCAAAGTGGTTGATGCGCGACGTGAAGCGGTCCTCAACGATGCGCGGGTTCGGCACGTAATCCTTCGGCACCTTCGGGGCCTGGAAGTTGGCACCGAACATGCCGCCGAGCAGCTCCATGGGCAGCCGGGACCGCTTGCCGGACGGTACCGTCTTGGCGAAGGTGGTCGAAACGACCGCCACTGCCACCAGCAGCACTAGCGTAAGCTTCATCCTGTACTCAATGCGCGTGTTCCCTTCCCTTTCACTAACAATATACACAACGGAATGGTCAGCCGGCGCCCGGTGCGTTGGTTAAATAGTCCCCTTCCCGAGGACAGGAACGCACACTTTCCCACGGGAGTAGTAGCACCCACCCAGGAGACTATCCGACCCATTCCCTCCGCCCCGTTCCACGAGGCAAGGAACTCACTCCGTCACTCATTTGCCTGCAGTTAGAAAGCGATGGAATGAGGTAAAGTCGCGTTGTCGTTTTGTATGTATTGTACCTTGTTGTTTGTCGATTATGCTCTCACGATTTGAATTACTACACACTCTTCAGTCGATGTGAACGCAATCATGGGGAGGGTGGGTGGCGCGTGTGATGGTAAAACGAGCGCAAAAGAGTACCATAAACCGCTGGCTTGCTTATCAAGGATCTGAGAATATTTGGAAGCGCGGAAAGTACCTGTAACGATAAGAAAAAAGCACGGCCCGGCATGACGTTGCCTGGTGTATCGTGTAATCGTGTTGGGATTGGGAAGTGCGTAAGCAGCATCGGTTGCGGCTGTATGTGGTTCGGACGGTTCTCATAGGATGATAACGGCGACGCAGTGAAGGAAATGCGTGAATGAATTTCAATTCGAGTGCCTGGGTTAACGAGTAAAGGATAAAGGAGACTTCAACGCACTGCCAAGACACGAACACAGGGTTGTTGGTTGATTTGACCGTCCACAACTGGTTGTGCAGCTGGATCTCTTTTTGGGCCCAAATGAATTGTTTTACTAATTGCAAACTGATTATTTTTAATTAAATTTTAAAAAAATGCCCCAACTACACGTAACGCAAATCACTCGATTTCGTCAGGACATCGTACTGGATTCCTCGAAATAGGCAATGGTTGCTTCGTCACGGTTGCGATAACACCTGCCAAGGCTTCGGCCTGCTCAGATAGGGCTATAAATCAGCAGCAAGCCGCGGCAGCCCTACCATAAGGCCATCGACACACACACACACAACGGACACACAGTTTTCTTATCTAAATTGGCCTGCCCGAAAATTTGTAACGATTCATGCTGAACGGTGCCACCCATTTGCGGGGCTCTGATGTGCCGGGTCGTTAATGAGGCTATTACCGTCTTATCCTACACCACCAGCCCATCATAATGCCAAGGCAATAATAGTAAGACGATCAAGACGGAAAGCGCAGCACAGCAAAGAACGGAAGCAATGATATGGAAGTCAGTGTGCTACTATTTGTGTTAGATTTAGGTTTTTATTGTTGTTATTGTTTTTTTTTTCACGCGGACACTTGCGCACTGGCGTTGCTGGTGGATCCTACCCGACGTGACCGCGTGATGTACGGTCATGCGTTTGGTGACGGGCTAAGGCAGGATTGGGCAGATGACCGCTTACACTTAGGCTTAGAAGACAGAGCTACGGTGGGTCTACTTGCGGAACGGGCTGATCGGCGATCCGAGCCAGGTGGTGATGTACTGCTCCGCCATGTGCTTGGTCTCGAGCAGCTCCTCCGAATCCATGCCACTGATCGACTGGATGTCCTGGCCGATGAATGCTCCTGGCGTGACGCGCGCATTGGCCAGCAGGTTCGTGTACTCGGTGATCGAGACGGCCCGCAGCGGGTCCAGCTCACCGTTCGTGTACAGCACGTTGGTGATGCGCGGATCGGTCGCACCGAAGTGGAAGTTCGTGAGGCGCACGCCCTCATACACGACGTCCTTGGAGAGCCAGTCACCGTAGGCGGCCTGGCACTCGGCAAGGAACAGATCGTACGTCACCTTCGTACCGAACGGTTGGTCGGGCGAGGTGGTCATCTCGAAGTATCCGAACTCGGTACAGTCCTGGTAGCCGGCCTGGCGCAGACCGAACTCCACGTTGGCCGGTGCGTTGATGTCCACATCGGTCAGGTAGCGGATAAAGTTCTCGAACGACAGATCGAAGCACTCGCGCGTGTCGGCGTACCGGTCGAGCAGGAAGGCGGACAGGGCCTCCAGCCCGGTGCCGAACTCATCGTCCGTCAGCGCATCGCACACGCGGCCAATGTTTTCAATGTCGTAGTCCTCCACCATGGCCGCCTCGAGCGAGAACATCATGGCGAAGAAGAACAGCTCCACCTCGAGCGGGTTGTCCGTGTCGACCGGGTCGCAGGTGTTGAACATCTCCGAAATCATCTCCGTGCGGCCGGCATCGATCAGGTTCTCGGCGGTGTGGAACGCCTGGAAGATGCGGTTGTAGCACTGGTCGCTGCCCCGCTCGCGGATGATGTTGCCGACCTCGACGGCGAACTCCTCGAAGTTGGTGGTGGCACGGACCGGCGCACTCGAGCCCCAGGCACCGTCGATGATGTTCGGGAAGCGCTGGCGGGCCCAGGTAGCCAGGGAGCCACCGTATCCCACACCGTGCAGAATGACGCGTGCGTTCGGGTCACCCATGACCTCGCGCTTCAGGAAATCGATCCATTCGATCAGATCGAACAACACCTGCTCCGTGCGCATGAAGCGAAGATTCTCCGTCGACAGATCTCTGCCAAAGACGAGCAAGCGGAAACGGAGTTGTTAGACATTATCCCCCACAAAGAAACGACCTTCCTCATACACTTACTCGGTGGGGTAGCTCTCGCCAAAGTAACGATGCTCGTTCGTGGCCAACCAGGCGCCCTCCAGTGCGGCAACATCGCGGAAGTGGCTGTTCTCCATGAAGTACGGATTGACCGGATAGTGGCCACCGACGACGATGAACAGTGGGCCTCCCTGGCGGTAGTACTGGTCGTTGTGCAGATAGTTAAACTCGAACGTGTCCCGGTTCTGCGGGTCAAAGTGATTCACACGCGACGTAAAGCGACCCTCGACCGTGCGAGGGCTCTGCGACACGTAGCCCTTCGGCGGGCGGATGCCATCCTTGCGGGTGAACATCCGCTCGATGCCGGGCGGCAGACGGCGGATCTTGTCGATCGACTTGCCCGAAGCAACGACGATCACGGCCAGCAGCAGCAGCGCTGCCAGCCTCACACTCGCTGAGCTAAGCTTCATCCCGAGGCCGGTTGTACGGTTGGTTGTACGATTAAAGACTAAACGGTTTCCAGTCGTTTGCACGCCGGTTAAATAGGAAGGCCGGCGGGACGAGCGCCGCAAGACACAGTCATCGATCCGGGCGGACCATAAACGGTCGGATTTAATCCTTATCGTAGTAATATTATCGAAACAAATTGTATTCCAACCATGACGGGGGAAGAATCATAGACCCGCCTGCGGCTACCGCGTACGGGAAGCCCGGCCGGGTTGCAGGGGGAATGCAGAGGGAGAAATAAATCCGGCGGGACGTGCCGTGACAATGCGCGTTGCAATATCACGCGGAAGTTAATGGTACAGGATGGTCATTTTGAAAATCATTCCCAATACAGGTACAGGCGAGCGCCTGATTTTCAACCCGACTCACAGTCTTATCTAATCCGCCGGAATAGCGGGGTGTGTTGGGCGATGCAGTTGCAGTTGTGAGGTAAATGGGCGTTTGTTTTAGAGCAATATGGTGGAGGTATTTCAAGGATGTTTCAGCGTATTAAGCAATAGATATGCTCACCGTTATCGGATGAATGGTGACTTACTTCATAATATTTATTTGGAAAAAATAAAACTGATAACGATAATAATAACAAGAATGGATCAGTAAGTGTTCAAGGTTTTTTTTAACAAGACCACAGTTTATCAAAAGGTTTCAAATTTTAGTCGATTTAGTGGCAAAAGCGAACATTATTCCTTTTCCGGATAGATTTGGCTTAGAAATTGGTGCGATTGAACTGATCAGCATTTGATGACTTTTGTATAGAAAAGGAAAAGGGAAATTAAACATTGTCGACTACACAAGTGATGCGGGTTGCATAACTATGCGATAGCTCAACAAATCAGTGTTGCATACGTTTCAGGCGTAAATCGAACGTCGACATTCAGTTGTAGTGATGCGCGTAGCGTTCCGAACCTGTCAGGTGCGATCCGTTCCAAAAGGATAATAATTTTGGATAAGGTAAGAAATTATTTACAAAACTTTAAAGAGTAAATACTGCACTAGTGTGCAAACATAATAAATTAGCTAATGCTCGTCTTTTGATGCGTTTTCTGGACTGGATTGTGGTAATGACTGTATTCCTATGCGTTTGTGACGCTATGTTTGGCAGGTTCATACCGTATCTTTATTTGGGAATTTCCACTATTTAGTTGCATGTCCCAGCTGCGCTACGGTTGCAAGCTAGCATGAGTGGAGTTTGAAGATATTTTCGTAAATTTTTTACGTGTAGTAATTACTGGAACGAATTATTGTTATTGTTATTATTCTTCTTCTTTGCTCAACAACCGATGTCGGTCAAGGCCTGCCTCTACCCACTTGTGGGCTTGGCTTTCAGTGACTAATTGATTCCCCCAATAGCAGGATAGTCAGTCCTACGTATGGCGGCGCGGTCTATTTGGGGATTTAACCCATGACGGGCATGTTGTTAAGTCGTACGAGTTGACGATTATTATTATTATAAATACATAATTGCTTGGCTCGAGAGCTATCTGCGATGTTCTTCCTCTTTAAAAAAAAGGAAATCTGGCCAGAACGCATGAAAAAGAAACAGAGAAAAGAAAATAAGGAACAAAAAGCTGGGCTACGGAGGACGAGCACAGACAATATGCGAACGGAAATTAGACTAAAACAGGTGGATCTGGATTTTCGTACGTGGGCTCACATTCAAGCTAAAAGTAAGGTTTAAAAAACCACGTTTAACTAAATAAGAGAGAGAGAGAGAGAGAAAGAAAATCCGTGGAAGATAGGGGGAGAGAGAGAGAGAAAAAGAGAGAGAGAGAGAGAGAGAGAGAGAGAGAGAGAGAGAGAGAGAGAGAGAGAGAGAAAGAGATCCTAAATTAAACTACCTAATTTAACGAAATTTTCTTTCCATGATAACATTTCCTTCAATGTTTCAATTAAAGATACAAGGGAAGAAGCAGCGTGTTATTATTAGTAAACTTTTAATATCCACATGTTTATTTCATACAATATCTATTAGACTGCAGGTATTAGACAATTCCCATTAAAAAGAAAACATAGTTAACAATACACATCAATGAAATATACACAACCAACGTGAAACGGTTCCAGCCTTTCTCCACTCTTTTCTTCAACTTTCTTTCATTCTACATACGTTGCTATTTGATACACCTACAGATACATCTCCTTTCAAGCGTAATTCTCACGAAATAGCTTTCCGCTATAGCTCAACTGCTTCTAACTGTATGCATGCTGACTAACAAAACACACCTCCTTCAGGGAAGTGTGTACATTATATTCTAGTTCTATTCTATCATGTGCTCGTATAAGAGTCCCTGCTTGCCGAGTACCTGTGTTTTGTGTTTGTGTGTGTGTGTATTGTGGATTATTGATATCAGTTTTACATGTACACATGTGCCGTTTCTGAAACAGCCACAGTACCAGACAGTACCAGTAGGTTTAGTTGCCATATTCCATAATAAAAGATAACAATTGCATTGTGCAAAAATGTGCATTTACCCGCATGAGCTGCGCAAACGGTTAACGCTTCAACTATGTTACAGCAAAGGGTTGGTGGGTGGGTATGTAAGATTTAATAAAATCCCTGCTATGTTTAAAAAGCAAAGAAAAGGTAAATAAAACGATGCATGCGAGAAAAATGCATGCAATGTACTGTTGTCCCGGCGATGATGTTATGCTCTGCATGCAAAAAAGCACATGTATCACGGACATCAGCATAAAAAGCGCCTCACATCGCACACAATGAGGTGTATGGGAATGGATACAATATATGTATGGTGAGCATACATAAATTACTACAAACAAAAGTAGAAGCAAAATAGCAAAACAAAAGTAAAAGGAAACTACACAAACAGCCCCACCTTTAAAGGAAGTGAAACACATATACAAGCGCTCCTTATTAATCCTTTCGCAGCGAATCCTTGTTAAAGCTTCGGATCGCATCCAGTAGTGCCGTTCGCGGATCGATGGCCGGCGTGATGGCGGGTTTCTTCACGATCGCACCACGCACCACGGGTTGGGAGGCCTTGGTCGGTGGCATCGGTGCCGGTGGTGGCGGAATGGGTGCCGCTACCGGAAGGGAAACGGGCCGTACGGGTGCTGGTGCCGGCGCAGCAGGAGCAGGAGCAGTTTGCGTAACGCTCACTTTGGTAATCGTAGTAACCGCCTCCGCAACGGGGGCCGGGTCCTTGGCCAGTATTTTGTCCTTCAATCCCGTCCGGCGAAGAGTGTGCTGGGAAAAGGGTAACGAGTTCGGTGCCTCATCCTCGCTCGCCGCAGACACCAGTGGGACGGTCGTTTTGCGCAGCGTACTCGTATCGATCATAGAAACGGGACGCAAGCGGGGCATGCTCACCGTGCCGGACGAGCCGGCCGGATCGATGTCGAGCGATTTGAAACCGCGCACCGTCGGCTGCAGCACCGTGGGTGGTTTCGGTCCGAAGCTTAGCCGGCTAATGTTGGTGCTGACGCTGGGGGAGGGAATGGCTGCCCCATTAATGCTGACACTGCTGACGTTGGTGCCGATGCTGGAGTAGAAGGAAGGCTTTGGCTCGACCGGCGGCGGTGTTGGCCGTTGCGCAACGTTCTTCTTGTATTCGACGGCACGCACGATCGGTAAGCGTTCGCCGGGCGGTGTCGTCGTAGGCTTTGGCGCGGTCGCCGGAAGCTTCACCACCGCCGGTGTCAGGTCCTGCTGTCGTCCCAGGGACGGGGCTCCTGCTGCTGCTGATGATGATGATGGCACATTGGAAACGACTTCTTCCTGCTGCGACTGATCAACCTCATGGATCGTTCGCCGTATGTATCCGCTGCTCGATTCCACCGTAGTAGTGGTGCTGCCCCCCGGACCAATGCTAATCTTGGTGCTGCTTACGTTGTTCACATTACGGAATCCACGGGGAAGCGTGGAGCTGCCACCGAACCGATAGTCCCGATCCGATTTGATCGACACGTCGATCTTGGGCCGCTCGTTCCACGTCGCAAAGCTTATCGTCGGTGGTCCCTGGTAGGTCCACTTTTTCGTGTCGGACTCGTTGGACGGTGTACCGGCGACACTCGAGCTGCTGCTGCTGCTGCTGCTGCTGCTCACCACCGTGTTGGTAGTTGTAATGCTAACGACCGTCGTTTGTGGTTCCTTCGCCGGGACAGCCACGTGCTGAATCTGCTGACGTTGTTGCTGCTTGTTCTGCAGCTTTTCATCGTCGCTCTTCGACTCGCTAGTCAAATCCACTGCCAGTTGCTGATCCTCTGCCTTCTTAGCAATCCATTCGGCTTGCACCGTTTTTTCCTCAACCGTTTTCTGCACAATCAATTTCTCAACAGGTTCTTCTACCTGCTTCTGTTCTGGTACGACCTGCTTCTCCACCAGCTTCTCAACGCTCTGTTCAACCTTCTTCACGTCTTCCGTTTTGTTAACGTTTGCCTCGAGGGCTGGTTTCAGATCAGCCTTTGAAGGTTCCGGCTTCGGTTGCACTTCCGGTTCCGGCTCAGGCTCCTGCTCTATCTTTGCCTCCTCGATGCTATCCTTGCGCACGGCGTTGCTCATCAAACCTCCGGCACCATTGTTCATGTGCCCCTTGGTGGTACCACCGTTCAGTTGTACCAGTGTCGAAATGTCGGTAAAACTATTCCGCTTGATAGCAGCCATCGAAGGCAAGACGATACCTTCATCCGCCGGGGAACCTTCCACCGCACTTCCATTCGTCTGGTGCAGATTGTTAATGCTGTTCTTGCGCGATGTGTTCAAAATGTTCTTGATCACCTCCAGGCTCTGCAGGGAAGGTGAATCGCAGATGCTAAGCTCACTGGCCGATTTGCGACGGTTGAAAGAGTTCGCTGCGGTCACTAGCGAGGCACTGGTGGCCGCTCGGTTTTCCCACCGCTGTGCACCGATTAGCGAAATGTACGACGTGCTTCTTGGCGTTAGATGCAACGGCCCGGATGTGCTCGTGCCGGTTTGAGCAGGCGAATTCAACGATTGTATGTAATCCGACCGGGTGGAGTGGAACGAATCGGACCGATTAATCACCCTCGGGCTTTTGTTGAGCATTGTCAAGCTGCGACGCTTGACCGGGGCCAGTTCCTTCTTGGCGCTCGCACCCGCAGCCCCATATCCGTTGGCCTGTCGACCGACCGGGTCATCCTCGTCGCTGCTCTGGGTAAGCGAGTGCGGTTTACGGACGGTGATCGAATCGACCGATATCTTGCGCCGTACGATTACATCGACTTCCTGCACCACCTCCTCCTCCTCCTCCTCCTCTTCCTGACACTCCGGCACGTGTTTCGCGTCGGAAGCGCCGTTCGGTACAACCGGCACGTCGTTTCCTCCAACGTGGTTCTGCTGCTGCACCTGTTTCTCCACGATGGTAGTGGTGGTGGTGCTGGTAATGATGTTTTCCTTGTTTTCCGAGCTGCTGTAGGTTGAAATTTTAAAGTTCGCCAAGCTGCTCCTGTTCACGACGGCAATTTCCGTCTCCTCCTTTCGGCTCAGCTCAACGCCTTCGCGCAGCAGCTGATTGAGCTCACTCATTACGCTGCTCTTCCTATCGTTCACCGACTGTGTGCGAGACACCGTGGGTGCATCAACTGCTGGTCCCTTACCACCGCTACCGATGGATTCGCTCAACGTCGATAACTCACCCTCGATTATCTTTTCCCGCCGCTTTTCAAGCGTCTGGAGCCACACTTCGCGCGCCTCTTGGCTGCTGTCCGGGGCGCCATTTGCTTCCGATCGGCTCTCGGCACCGACACGATAACCATCCTCCAGATCCGAGCTAATGTGTGGTGGAACATCCTCCGAGACGTGCATGGTAGCGTCGGTTTCCGTGGACACACTCACCGGACTATCCGGCCGGTGGTCCAGCACCGTGGGGTAAAACGGTGGCTGCATTGTGTCACGGCCTGCCGTTAGGTCGAGCATGGTTTGCAGGCGCTCCTGGATGAACGGTTCGATGCGCTCCGTCTGCTCATCAGAAACGACCGTCAGCATATCGCTGCGCAGCGTCGTATTGTCGACGAAGGTAGAAGCCGGTCGATAAAATTGGCCACGCTCATCGTAATCGCTTGTTTTGATGGAAGAATCGGCAAACTTTGGCGGTGCGGGCAGCTTGTACGTCCACTGTTCCTCATCTGCAGTAGCACCGTTGGTTTGCTGTTCAGCCGATTGCTGCTTTGTGTCGCCATTCGGTACGATGCTTGTACCGTTCGACGAGCTCACCTTTGCTCCATTGGTGAGGGTAGTGCCGCCGCCCGGTGTAGCCTTCTTCTGTTCCTGCTCAATTTCGGTACCATTCTGTGTTTTCTTCTTAATCAGTGCTTTGCCGGACTCGATGTTGTAGATTTTGATTTCCTCGTCCGAGCTGTTATCTCCCGGCGAAGTTGGCAGATCCAACGGGGCGGGTAGGTTTCCTCCGATCTGCACCTTCGATACGATGGGTGTCGTCGATGAGGGTTTCGATTGTGCGTCACCAACACCATTGCTGACAATTTTAATAGACACAGAAGACGAAGTGGATCCATTCTTCTGGTGCTTCTTCTCGCTGTTGTTCGGTGTGGTGGACGTTACGACCGGATCGTTAAGCGGTGCCTGCTCTACGTTCAGCATCACCTTCGACACGTTCTGCTGCTGCGGTGTGTACGGAGCATGGTGGACACTACCGTTGACGGCATTCAATCGCGATTCTTTAAAATAAGAAATAAATTGATGTTTTCTCTTATTCCCCACAACACATTCAAGCTGAGTTTCTTACCTCTGTTACGATGCGTATCATCTGGTTCGCTGCTAAAGTTTGAATCCGTTTCGGAAATGGCCGCATCGTTGTCCCGCAGCAAATCCAGCGTCGAGCGGGTGAGTGCCCTCGGCGAGGGCGTCGGCACCGGCGTGATGGTAGTTGTCTTTGCTCTCGGCGGCGGGGCTGGTGCTTTGGATTTTTTGGCTGCAAAAGCGAAAAAAGAAAACAGTAAAGTAAAAATCAAATACATTGACGTTGTTTGCTGCGCGGTTTGACCCGTTCGGCTTACCACTAGAATTCAAGCGCTTTCGTGGCGTTGGTTCAGGCATGTCCTGGAAGTCCCGCGGATCTTTCGCATCCGAGCAGCTGGACGATGCCCGCGAATGGTGATGATGTATGTCGACCATGCTGCCACCGTTCTCGCTCGAGCGCTGCAGCGTGTTTGTTGTGTCCGGTTCGCGTATAATGTACATGGACGTTGGCCGATTTTTAAGCGTACTGTAGGACGTTTTGGTATTGATGAGGTTTTTGCGATCCTCCTCCTCCAGCATCGCACTTTGCGCATCATGTATGTTGTTGTTGTTGTTGTTGTTGTGAACATCGGCCGAATATCCGTTTCGGTCACCGTTTGCAGTTTTCGGATGCACGCTACCATTGCCATTGTTGTTGATAATGTCGGCCGGTTTTAGCTCCCGATCGTACAAGTTTGGCGTGGACACGTGGAAATTTTGCCTGGAGTACGGCGGTAACTGGGGCTCTTTGAAGATATGATCATCTGTACCGTGCTTGTCGCCCGGTGTTCCGCCGTTCGACTGTTGTGGCGGCGTTTGCGGCGGGACACGCGACACCTCGGGAATGGAGCTCTGGCTTGGTGGGCGCGGAGCAAGTCGCTTCTTGCGCGTCGGTGCTACCGGTGGGCCCATCTGGCTGTGTCCGTTAGTTGCCGTACCGTTTGCAGTGCCACTGTGACCACCGACACCACCACCACCACGCGAACTCGAGCTAACGCCGGACGAGTCCATCGAGTTGAGCGAGTTGGTCGAACTGTACGGTGACGTCGTCTTGAGGGCCAGTTTCGAGGTGCGGCTCAAATCGGACGACGATACGGAGGTTCCACCGGTATCCCGTGCCCCCTTCTGGTGCATCCGGAAGATGTCGCTCGTGCTCAGCCGATAGTCGCTGTTGCGCAGCGCTTCCAGCTCCTTGCGCGACATCATGCGTATCTCGCTCAGTCCCACCTCGCCAATGTTCATGTCCAGCTCGAAGCCCTGCTGGAAGTCGGCCGGATGGCGAAAGACGTACTTTTGTGCGTCCAGCAGCTTGTCGCTGCACACCATCTCGAGCAGGGTGGAGAGTTTGGTTTTCGCGCCGACGCGTGCTACGTACAGCTGGTCCCGCGGCAGCAGCACCGTCACGCGGAACGTCTGCTCGAACGGCGCATTCGGCACGACGGGCAGCTGTATGACTTTGTTGTTGTAGTGACTAGAGGCGTCCAGGTTGGTGGTGGACCGACTGAGGTTGGAGGTTGATTTGGAAACTGAAATGGACACAAGTACAGCCGACTGGTGAGTTAGCCCCTGGCGCTGGGTAAAACGCGTTTTAAACTTACCATCTTTGTTTCTTTTTCCTAGCAGTCTGTTAAGCGTCGATAATCCGTTCATTTTGTTTGGCTTTAAGGTGGATGTGTGTTGTGTGGTTGGAATGTTTGGATGTATATTTGATCAGCTACTAAAAAAAGGAGCTGCGTACTGTGGTAACTGCAGTTATGCTGTGTTTGACGTTGTTTAATTGCCTAGCAAAAACGATATGTGAATATGCAGTGGAACCTGTATCTACAGCATCACAATCCTAAGCATGGTTGGTATTCTCTTCGGCTCGAAGAAAGTTCTGAAAGTAGACAGAGATATGAAACAATACATTAGCGACTTGTTTATATTGAAGGAGTGCCATCTTCTAAACGGAAATAGAGTATCAGCAGAGATGCACTTCACTATCGATCGTGCTTCCTCCGTGCAAAGATGTTGCGCAAAATGCATACACACGTTTAACGTACGCGCGCGCAGTTTGACGCTTGCTCGAGTGGTGTTTGGCTAGCGTGAGAACGATTGTTTGACTGCATGTGGAAATTTCATCTGCCCCCCTTCAGTCTTGCATGTGCCGTCGCCCCCTTCTTGCCAGCCGGGCGTAAACTTCAGCTACTGCCGTACATCAAAGATCTGACGTTTTAATGACCGGCTCGCAGCAGTGTGGTCACGTGTCCAAGACGTACTCGAAACGTAAGCAGCAGCAGCTTGGTAGGCAATACATAGGGTAAGATGAGCTGGACAACTGTCCCCGGCAAGCTAGGCGGTTTATTCAGCTTGTTCCACCAAAAGGGTGGTAGAATAATTGTACCGCGAACCAAAATATTTACCCACATTGCAAGTGTTGTATACAGTGGGCAAAGACATAGTTGTAACGACTTTATTTAGAAATTTCAAGAATGTGTGTGTTTATCTTTTTTGCTAGAATAATTAAAACCACTTGACACACTCAGTACTAACCGTTCATAAAACAACGCAAAAAGTGATGTGTAGTGTTTGGCAAGGAGAAGAGATGATGGTGGTAGAATACAAACGAAAAAACAACCATCACTCAATGCTCCACAGACAATAGGTACGTTATTGATGATAGGTGCTGCCCACAACCGTTGTCAACAAGTTCAGTCCAATCTGGCGGAATTCCTCCGCAATCTGATAAGCGGTTGTCGGTTGTTTGAACTATGGTACTGCTGGAACAATTATGGGGCATAGCGAGAAAGAGAGCGAAAGAGGGGCAGCAGAGCGATCTTACAAAGTCAACATTCTCCCCACTGACCACGATAAAAATATGAGCCTGAAGAGTAATATTGCACGTTAATCTACCGGACGTACCGACTAGCACGTACTGGCGCACTGTGCAAGAATGAGTTTTAATGCAACTTTAGTGAGGGGGACAGCATAGAAATCATCCTTCTAAAACAAAAAAAAGCGAAAAGAAGTCCCACACAACACCAGACTTAACGTTATCCTGCAGTCGCACTTATTACGGTTTGGAATGTGCCGTTTCTTTACTGCCGTGCTGGAAGCAATTTAGCTTATCATCGGTATGATTTGATTGACGCCGCATATCTCACCGCTTGGCACACCACCCTTGAGCGCGTTTACACACATGACCTCGCACAGACACGTTTATCAGAATTTTGTTTCCTATATTTTTTGTGCGTGGCGGTTTTGAGCAACTGTGTTTTCCTAGGCACGTATGCAGCTTTTAAGACCATAAAAGAGGTTTAAGCCACTGGTAACACGGACGATGGATATTCGGCGCATTTATGAGCTGACTCAACAACACAGGTTTTGATCCTACGGTCCTCACCATAAACCACCGTCCCACTCACTCTCTCGGCAAAACATTGAATCATCAAACGCACTTTTTCTTCCCGCCTGCTCTTTTCGACTATCACTAGAGCACCCCCCGATGACGCGTCACACTGATTAAAATCTGATCAGATATCAGTGCATGCACAGTCGCACAATCCTACCTCCACGGGGCCTCCTCCGCTGCCTGTGGCGTATCTCGTCCTTCCTTCGATAAATTAATTGTGCGCTACCGACTGTGTGCGCAAAAAGCCGCGAGACGCGAGAGTTCCTCCTCCTGTGGTACGCGCGTTGGACTATCGGCGCAGAGTGATAAAAATTAACTAAAACAAAAGTCGTGCTCAGCGTCGAGTTCTACCGCACAGGGTTCAGTCAGCAGCAGCAACGTGTGTGAGTATTTGCGGGGCATACCGATTGGGGGTGGTAGTGGTATCTCGTGATCATTGATGATGATGACGACGATGATAACGTGAGCTTCTCTAAGCGAGACCGCCGCAGTCATAGGGCCCCCACTGCGCACACAAACACACGGACGCGGTTTTGTGTGCAAGGGAGACGTACCAGTGTGTTGATACAGCCTTTTCCGCAGCTGGAAAGCTACAGGTACTGGCCGCGGACAGTACATAGTGGTCGCGAATGTGAGATATGGGGAAGCTTCCCATGTCACAGCAGATAGCCGCGTCCGAGAGATAATAAATCGCAGTGCAAGGTACGATTTTGTGGACTGCTTGAAGGGTTTTTACATCGACTCTACTATGGAGAGCCGACAGATTCTGTGTAACTGCACGTCCGCAAGCTGTACCATAGTCATCGTTTGTTATCGTTTAGGTCAATCAGATTAATACCTTACTTGTTTTTGTGTAAACGTTTGTGTCACATATTTGGATCAATCCAAGCTCTTTACAACACATTTTTGTTTAAGAAGAAATTACATGAAGGTCATTTCAAGCAGTGTAATATTTTTTTATCTTGCTTCTAACCCTAACACAACAACCCTTCGCGCATACATCAGCTAGAAACTATAATCATCTTCACTAACTTTGAACGAAGCGCGATGAAAATCGCACTTTAGTATTCACCGAACATCGTTCCTGCCAGCGGCAAGTACTGCAACACTCTGGCCTCAAGGTAAGGACACAATCATCATCGCCGAGAGGGAGCGTTGCATTGCAAATAGTTTGTGTGCCGCACGGTAGCACAGGGGGCGTCAAGAGCGTTCGATTGTTGTACGATAATTAGCTTTGATTGAAATGCAGCCGTTTCAACTTGGCCGTTCGTTCCCGCCCGAAGCACCCTGCTGGAGATGTGCAACGACTACAACACTACTGTCCCGCCACACCAAGTGGAGAGGGCGCAACACAGATCCGGAGACTGTGGGGATTGACTGCATTTACCGGTGAGATCATTATCATTAGCTATGGCTCATCAATTGTGCTTCCATTGAGCCGGGTGAGATAATGGTGAGAACAATTACCCAGACGGTCGACGTTGGAAAAGATCGAGACTTTTTTATTCGTCCGAAAGCATCCGTAAACTTACTTTCGCTCTGATTCCGGGACCATCCGAGAACGAGGATCTCGGTGAACGGGAATGATATAAATCGTTAGCTTTCATTAGTTACAACAGTCACAAATCTATCGTAACGAGCAGCAGCAAGTGTCAGAGCCATGAGAGCACTCCATGTGACCGTGTGGTTCAAGCAGTTCAATTAGAATTGTTCTATTTGGTGTAATAACGCCGGCTAGATACGCGCAGTGCCCTTGTAAGCACCAAACGACATTTCTCTCCTTTTCTAGCTGCACACCGTGACTTAAATTATCTCATCAACACAACGACAATAACAAGCAAACTGACGATGGGGACACCCTATTGTCGGTAAGATTACTTGCGTCGTAATCACCATCAGTACACACGGCCGCGTGGATTACGCCATTGTCGATGAACACATTTTGGAATGGTTGATGATGGGTAGAGATTGGTGAAAGACTCGTTGACGAACATCAAGCAAAATTCGCTTGAAGGGACGTGCGTCTGTACGCTCCTAGGAAGGTTGGATTGTGATGATCGTCCACTCGGCCCGAACCGCTGACCGTCTAATCGATTAGTCTACAATAATCGTCACCAATCACTGTTTGTTTGCTTACGGCTTGTAATCTTTGGATTTTCGAGACGAACGTATCCGTGAGATTGCATTTATCTGTTTGTCCATTAATCATTTTTGAAAGATGAACAAAAATATTGGTACATATGTTGTTCAACATGATCGTTTGACGATTGAAGAGTTTTTTTTAATTGATTGTATTGATAATAGTGTCGAAGAATTTAATAACAGATTCGAGTTTCATAAATGCAACTGATAAATCTATGTACATTTGGAATGGCGATCATTGAACATAAAGATAATAAAAATATTCCCTTGAGGTAAAAAAACGTCGACTACCAATTACGATCACCCTGGTTTTCTGGCGTTCATGCGCATAGAATTGATGATCGTTGGTTGTGAGAAAAACTAACTCTATACAAAATCCAACAAATCAACAACAAACCCGCGAAGAATGGTATGTAGACGTGTGTAACAAGATCATGCTTTCACGTCAAAGAAGAAATCTTGCACCCAACCTTCCGAAAGGTCACTGATGATAGTGATTAAGCATACCGGAAGATGATGGTCGCCTCCACAGTCTGGTTTCCGGTTGCATTGGTGTAGTGTGTTAGTGTGCACTTGTGAATAACCGGTGCATACAGCGATCGTGCCTTCGCAGCACTCCCCTGGACAGGCAGTTCGCACACCGTCCTTCCGAGGGGCCAAGGGAAATGCTTTTGATCAGACGATACATCTAGCTAAACAATCTCTATCGGCGGCCGGTTGATCTAACGGTGTACTGCGGTTTTCCCGTGCATCTAAAATTCTCGAGCTGTAAAATGTGAACTTGTACCATCATCATGTGCTAGCTAGCTAACAACGAGGCTTTTCATGTGCGTGTGATAATGAGGGGGCAACATGCAAAGTGGTGGTTTGAGAGCCACAAGTTTCGTTTTCGATTCACTTTGCATACAATGGATGCGGCGCTCGTGTACTTGGACTTGGAAGCGTTCACAGTGTATCGTAGTGTACTTTCCGAACACGATACAGACACACACACAATGCACTTAATTTCAAGCTCAATAGATCTCGTTACGGAGGCAGTTGAGACTGATGCGCCAAAACACTGTACCTAATCGACGAATGGATTCTTTGCATGGTGTTTAAGTGCATTTTGTGTTTTATGTGCAAACTATTTAACACTCATTTAATCTTTGAAGTTCGTGCTCTCTTCCCAGCGGATAAGTTCAAAGTATTTTTCAACACAATTTGTTCGAATAGAGAAAATGATTTACTTGAGCAGACACAAACGTGCATAGAAAACGCGCGATTTTGAATGAACACAGACATTGTTGAATGGCCACCTTAAACAAGGCGGATCCAATGGGCGGTTTGAAGAAGTCTAACAAATCTCAAGCATCAATCAGTTTCGCCATTCAGCGCGCGCTAGGAACGGATCGAGACGAATCGGAACTCTTACTTGACAACCTTCAAATCAAATTTG
Organism: Anopheles coluzzii; assembly: GCF_943734685.1. Classification (NCBI taxonomy): domain Eukaryota; kingdom Metazoa; phylum Arthropoda; class Insecta; order Diptera; family Culicidae; genus Anopheles; species Anopheles coluzzii. The sequence goes on along the minus strand of NC_064670.1, from coordinate 40,216,378 downwards.
CATCTTCCAGCAGTGTAGTACCGGTTGCCGGCTTTACGGCAAGGAGTGAGTTCTGCTTATCCGAGTGGTTAATTCAATTTCGCCATTTAGCACCGCTCATCAGCGTCAACTTTGGATCGTTACTTGCCCCATTCAACAACAAAAAAACGCACGAGCGCACGGTGTGGTTCCGAGTTGTTTGCGAACAGAGCAGACCACGATTTCTGAAGGTTGGTACGTAAAATTGAAGGTTTACCCAAGGTGTCAAGGCATGATGATCTCAACCAATCTCGTAAAGCCGACACTTGAAGAAGCGCCCAAATAGTCATGAGATCGATTATTAGACACCCCACACCCCGGGTGGATTAAGTGAGATCAGTTTACAAAACAGGTTCCTGGTGCGGGATGCTTTTGAAAGGACACTGTCAACTGTAGCGAAGCAGAGAAAGTATTATTAGTTTGCGAATAGCTTCACGAGCTTCACATCACTGTTGTGAATCCAAGACAATCGCGTATGATGGATTCACCAAAAACATTAGGATGATCACGAATGCGGATAGGCAGACACCGTGCCGATCTAATCGTGCATTCCACCGACCACACAGACCTGTCATTAGACATCCTTCCCCTCGAACTCAAAGCTGTTGACATCTTCCACGGTTTGTTCGATGTGCTCGACATACGTTTTTGGAATATTCGATTTATCGACTTCCTTTCCGCATTGGCTGTTGTTCTGCTATTACCTTCTTCATAAAGGGTTGTCAATCACTCTGCACAGGCAGCAAAACGATCAACCATGAGATGCACGTTCGCTGGATGGGAACAAACAAGGCGTAGTGCGTAAGTCGTTGCATCCGATTGCGCGTAACGATGTAACGAACAGACGCAGTGAGGCGGTAATAGTTGCTTTTCAATTTCCATTTCAACCGACTCGATGCGAATTACAATTAGAGCGCTTGTGATGACTGTCCTCCCGCAGAAATGGCTTTGCGTTTCAAACCTGTCGATCTTCTTCCGACGCTGTACGATGGTAAACTAGTTATTTCTTAAAAAATCCCCCACATAAGGCGATGTTTTCAAGCGTGTCTGTATGCTTGCCTTGTATTATCACCCGACACAGAATGTCAAGTGTCTACGAGCAAACATGCTGACAAGAATTCAACTTTATCATACCTCTTGATGGCTAATCCTACGCAGGGTATCGTTTATTGAAAAAGAACTCAGCTTTATGGCGACGTTTTATAGCCTATAGATCATCACACCATACTTGAAGCATTGTGGTGTTCTACTTTTCTGTATAAGGATCATCGTTAAATCATAATTAGTGGCTAGCTATACCACTAACAGCATGTAGCTGAAGTCATGCACATTCGTTAGGTTATAATCATTTTAAGTAGAACAATTTTTGTACACGATCTTACTCGTAATATCTTCAAATTATTTTAAATAACTTCCGTGCAAATATACACACATTTTAATTCCCTAAAAATATCTCCCAAAATATTCCTGCAAGGCAGCAAGCGATCAGAGATATCACATTCCATATACACAGTCCAACATCGATCCAATGGAACACACCCTGCTGCTACCAGAACCTGCTAGGACAGGTTGCCACTTTTGGCAACTGGATTTTTGTCGAAAGTTTGTCCACCGTGTCGCGACAGCCGGTTCTCAAATCTCGGCACAAGTGGAGGGCGTCTCTCCCAAAACAGTTTCGGTTGGAATTGGTGTCGTTTCAGGTTTTTTCACCACTGAGCTCTTCCTGCGACGGCCCATACCGGCAGCTTTGGGAGGGTGGAAGATGTCTAAAAATAACGACTCTCCTTCCTTCCCACCGCCCAAGTTCAAGGCTGGTCAGCAGGGTGTCCAAAAACCTCCGTCCAGCCTTGCATACCCTCTCCAATCAATTGGGCGGCATACATGTGACACTTGTTGGGACGGCAATCGCTCCCCAAGTGAATGATATGAAAGAGTATAAGCTGGAGTGAACATCATATGGAGTGTTTAGATATATTATATCTTGTTTAGATATATTATATCTTTCGCAAACCGACTAAACAAATAACAACGAACAATATATTGTTTTGCCAGCACACAAAAAGGGGATCGAGAAATGGCTTTAGGATAGCTCAACCGCTGAAAGTAGAGGCAATACCTTCGCTTAATCTCAAGTGATCCTTCCCCCGTCGAAAAAGCTCTACAAACCTGTTCCACGCCACTCGAATGCGTGGTCACATTGTGTTGGGTACGCGTGTGTCTGTGTGGTTGCGCGCTATCTTCGCGCTCCGATTTGGTGTTTGCTTTTGATTTTGCGGAGGAGGCAACGGCATCGGAATGTTAATTGCGCCACATCCAAACAAACAACTACCCCGTCCAACCGACACAAGCCACTTCTCGTGAGAAAGAGAGCAGGCTAACTTCATTTGTTCCTGAGTGGTTTCTAGAGTGCTCCAGACATTAGCTCCGTGTGTGCCCATGAAAAGATAACCCGAAGAGCAAAGAGCTGTTTATCGTTTGCTTTTTCACTTCATATCTCGCCGTTCCCCTCTTCCTTGCTGTGGCCTGTGGACATCGCACATGTTGTCATGTGTTTACTTTCGCGCAAGTGAATCGAAGCAATTAATTAGAATTGCAATAGAGCACGCGCGCGCGCGCCATTGACCATTCCCTTCCGTTGCTAAATCTGTCCCGTTAAATCTGTATTAAATCTGTCCCCGCTAAATCTGTATTTGTAGTCTGAACGCGCGAATCGAGTCAAGTTCTTGCCAACAAGGACAAACCACTGTGGAGGAGAGTCGTAAAACAGGGCCAACCTTGTTGTTGCTGATGGTGATCGCCAAAACAGAAACGCGACGACAATGATGTCATCCGTTCGGTGACTTTTTTTGTTTGTTGTTGGCTTAATCCGAACATTGGCGGGGACGCACTCTAATGCGAATAAATCACCACTCGACAGAGTGGAGTAAGACATAAAGCAACCTTGCCTCATTACTTCTTGAAATCGAGAAAAAAGGCACTAAAGTGCAATGCCACTTTCGGCACAGTGACATATTTTGACAGAGGAATCCACATCTTCAGGTGAAGCACCCAAACATAACGCCATGGCGTACGCAATTAGTGACGTTGATTGAACAATAAAACAAATGGCTAATTGAAGAATCGCCCCAAGAGATCACTCAATCAGCTGATGGAACTTGCCAAACAGCAGATTGCGCTGACTTCCACTGGATGAACGTGAAGGGCGCTTGTCCTCAAGCAGCGTCGGATTGTTGGGGTTTCGCCATCTTCTGCACCGGGAAGCCCGGTTGGCAGAACTGGGCCAACCATGATTTACGTCGGTCCATCTTTCATATTCATTATTTTCCACTTGCTGCGACATTGTCGGCGTGTTTCCGCGGACACCAACGCGCCCGTTTGGTCGAACGCAGCTGCAGTTGGCTTAATTAATCATCTTTCATTTTCCCATCAGATCCACAAGTTCGCCACTACGGCGGCTGCTGAAGTTGTTCCGATGATTAATCGGAGATACTTTTTTCTTCACCTGGTCGGCTTTTCATCAAGGCAACCGTACTGAAAGAGTGTCACTGAATGCATTAGAAACTGAAGCAGAGATGCCTCACTGGGTCAGTAGCGGAGTTGAGATGCACTAGCGGCGGCAGTATCTGTGCCAAATTCAAGCTGCATAATGTGCGCCTAATTATGGTTCAGATCCGATGAGCAGATAAACAAGGGAAGGGCAGAACCTGCCACTACCAGTAGTCAGATGCCATCAATTGCCGTGGGAAGCAGTGACAAATTGCGTTAACTAACTAGATGACCACCTTTAGCGACCGGGTTTATAGCATTTGCTCACTTCTGTTTGATTACAGGTTTGATCAAATATTTGCCCCCAATGACTCACTAATCATCCGAGGATTTTCGACATAAAATCCATCGACCCGGTATTGAAGTTACCTCTTCTGTCTCACGGAATTGAAGAAACTGAGGGCATCTATCTTGTGAGATTGAGGGTTTCACAACACCGATAAACGTCAAAGTCGCGCGCAAATAAGTTATCAAACAAACAGGTAGCAGTGTAGCAGTGTTTATCACGTATCAGCAGGCCAGTGTCAAGAGTCATCATGGATGCAGCAGTGACGCCCAACTGGGCTCATCCCATGCTACTAAACCCGTAAGAGTTCTATCTACGGTAACTAATTCTATGCTTCTTTCACAGGGAGCGAAACTCTTCTTCGTGCTCAACATTCTCGGGTTGTTACCAGCGGCAGAGAACTGCATCACACAGAGAAGCATCATGTTGTCCGGTGTTAGTAACAACCTTCCCCCGGAAGCCATGCGACAACACAATGGGGGAGTTTTGGTGAGGGATGCAACCGGTAGTTGCCGGTTGTAATTATAGCTAAGCCCATTTTGCAGAACAAACTCTTACCACCGTGTTCCGTGTATACTTCATTACGACGATCGTCCTTTCTGCACATATGAACGTTGCGCGTGCTGCTGCTGCTGCTGCTGGATGAGGATGTGAGAGGAAAATAATCGTTCGCTTCTTGGAATGCTTGTTATCATGGCGCGCACCGCCGTACCACGCGTCCCGCGGGGAATCATTCTTCATCTATCCACTCCTGAGGGCTCTCTGGCCCGTGGCATGTGAAAGAGATTTTATTTACGAGGTGTGTGTTTGCCAGTGGTAACGAGCAACACAAATCCTCCCATCACCAATCATTGGGGGAAGGTACAGGGAAAGGTCAGTCGTACGTCCGTTAGAGTACCGTGTGCTAGCGGTCCGTAGATTCCATGTATTCAAATTGGCGCGGCCCCCTCCCTGCTCTGAAGTTGGTTGTTCATTTCTTACGACTTTACAATTGGCCCTGTTTCTATGCCACCATCCATTTGGAGGGGAAATGTGGCTCTTTATAGTACGTGAGATTGGAGCTATGGAGTTTTGCATTTGAAATTATATTAAGAATAACAGTACCGAGCGGCCAAGGAGGTGATGCATTTGATTCACACCCAATTTCGCGTACGACGACCGTTTGTTTTTTATGCTGCATTTATATCATCCTGTGAAAATAACTGCAGATTCTAGCATAGAATCTGAGCAACATGCCCGCCTGTTTCCTTTAATGTCCACTCTAAAGTTGAAATTCTTCACTGTTTTTTATCCACCACTTATTGAAATTGATCACACTCAAGGAGCTGATCATGGAAAAAGGTCACGGACTAGGGCAAAAATGTGGAAGGGCAATACAGTTAAGAGAAGGAATGTTATAACCAATGCAACAGACAGCCGTTCCTTGGGAAGATGATGCCCCGCGCTGATGGCACGATGAAACTATTCGGCGTGGACCACAACGTTATCGGACCTCGCTTTCTTCCGAGGTTTTGTTAACCAGATATAAAAGAGAATCATCGCTAATTGTGAAGGGTTTTATTGTGTATTTATCAAGCAGGCAAAATGAAAAAAAAAATCCCAATCAATTGATATAGATAAAAGCTGAAATAGGCAAAAACCTTGCCAAGACATGGGCTGGTTTGTTTTTAGAAGTAGTAGTACGATGAAAGCCACATTTTCCTTTAATGATACGCTATTGTTTAGAGATGTAGCGGGATCTTTAAGTCATAAACGCAACCATATTGGATCAACCACACAAGTTGATGTATGTACATGTGATGTGTTTTATCTATAATTAAGTGAGATGTCATCGCACAAATACTGAGACAAATACTGACAATACACACATACCTCTTCGCTGTACACGTAATAACATCAAATCAAACATGTATCTATTTTTCAAGATTTATTAGTCCCATTAGCGCTGAAATTATTCCTGCAACTTGGACTCATCACAGCAAATGAAACAAAAGCCAGCAAGCGACGAGAGATGAACTGGAACAACCCTTTTCCGCTCTACAAAACCCACAAAAACCCTGTCCCGTAGTAATTACCTGCGTTCATTTATCAGCGTGACATGATCAGTGTGGTTGGAAATTGACAACCTGCCAGCAGCTAGATACACTCCCGATGCCGCCAAGGGGGCTTTTGTGGCAAATGCAAGACCTCTATCGGTCCCGAAACTGCCGCTAAATGGCCTCAAACGGTAGTCGTGCATTGCAGCCCCGGCAGGGCGGTTAAGACGACAATCGAAACCGAAAATTAACCTGCTCCACGAACCGCGCGCCATCGCCCGGCTGCACGTTATATATTGTGCCGCTGCTGCAGTGTGCTCTAGATCCACTTGATTCTAGGTTACGTCTAGACGCCTATTAGTGCCCGGCGATTTAGAAAGCCAAGAGAACGGAGAGCATATTACCTCTGCTGGTACACCTGCAGCTGTAGCATGTAGCGGTCTTTGCAGCTAAGAATCGGTAATCACCACACTGACACAGCTTTTGCACAGCTGTAAATTGTACCTTCGAACATAGTTGTTCTTTAAACTACGTTTTTCAGGTATTATTCAGGTATTTTCGCGTGCCCTGTTCGGGAAATTCATCTAATTGAATTTTCCATTCGCTATGATGCGACACCTAATGCATAAGTAAAAAAAGGAAAGAATGAGGTTCATTTGTAACAGCCACCTACCCCAAATACCGACTGATGATGATAAATGCTTTATCGCTTCCCGTTTCCTACTTGCCTCCAATCTACGCCTGACCTAGGGAGGAGTTTAGTGTTCTTTCCAAAGCTTTCAAAACGATGGAAGTGTCTAAGGTGACCTCCAAAGTGCGCAGAAGGAGACGGCGGGGTCGAGCGCAACGCCAGGAAAGGAATCTCCCCGGTCAAAGTTTTCTCCCGAACCGGTTTGAGTCGAATTTTTCGGGCACTAGACTTTTACGAAAGGGGGGATATGATGATGATTCCGAGCAGAACACACCCCACACGCCGGTGCTACGTGTCCCATATCGCTTCTTAGCCCTTCTTTACCCGTCTGCCTCCCTCCTCCCTTTCCATTTTCTCTTTCTTGCCGTGCGGCTTCCCATCGAGGAATCGAGCAAAAGTAGGTTAGAAGCGCACACCAGCCACACATATGATTTTCGAGCTATCGTGGCCTCGACAAAGTCAGGGACGCGAGGGGCACCAACCAACCACTCTCGAACCCGATCGTTCGTGACGACAGTGCCATTGCCCCTTCGTCGATAGGGAGCGAGATAAACGATATGGTAGTAGAGAGACAGAGAGAGAGAGAGAGAGAGAGAGAGAGAGAGAGAGAGAGCGAGAGCGAGTGGACGGGAAACGGGAAAAAAGGGAAATGAATTTCGCATGAACGATCGCGGACCGATCGTTTAAGGCAGCATTCGACATTCCTTGCTTGGAGAGAAGACGTGCCCCCGCCCGGCATGAGGAGGCTGCATGGATGGTGCGCTGGTGTGTGCCTCTTGCTCCCGAGTGTCCCGGCCTGCCGATGATGATCAATAGTCAAAGCCTTCTCCCCGTGTGCGAGAGAGTGCCTCTGGATTGGATTTCGAACGGTGCCGGAATGGAATGCGACCGCCCAGTTTGGAGAGCCCGCATGCCCAGGCTTATGTTGCTTATGTTGCTTCGGGGCGTGGGGAATGAATGGTGTCTATATGCGCTCGCAAGGAGAAATCGCAACCCCCTTATACTCGCACTATAGCTTCGGGCACACAGCTTCGTAGATCGAGCCAGAGTCCCTGGACCTAGTGTAGGCCCGGGGTCCCTGTGCATGCGCTGCACCGAGCAAAGTTGTTTTGGTAGGCGAAAATAGTTTTATTTTGCTGAAGAATGTGCAGCAGGAAAACCGCCTGACATAACAATAACCCCGCCTGGACAGATTTATATGCAACCAAGCATTTTATTGGCAACATGCACCCAAGAAAGCAGCTTCTAGAGTTCTAGTTCAAAACGGGCTGGAAAGCAACACAACCGCATCCGTTTGCACAATAATAGCGAGATAAAAGGTGGCACAAAGCTAAATACACACACACAGGTAAATAAACCAGCAGCTGATTAAACCTGACTGTGCACAGGTTCAGTGCAGCAACCAGAAGTAAAGGGGGCAATTTCACGAGCACCCCGAGGCCCTTCAAAAGAGCTGCCTGCTGCCGGTGCTGGTGGTGTTGGTGGTTCGCTTGTGTGCAGCCAGCCTTCAACGTTAGCCTTCCACTGCACGTTCGCCCCCGTATTGATGTCAATTGGCATAAATGGATGTTTATGGTATTGTTTAGGTCGCTAGATTTTACATTCTCTGCCGGCTTAATAAAACTGACTGACATTCGTGGCATTCGGATCAGCTTAAATCGCTTCAAGGTGGAGTTGCAATAAAGATACCGTTGAACGGCTCAATTCCACCGCCATACCTGCGTTGCACTATCAGAAGTCAATTTATCACACTCATGAACGATTGAAATGCGACTGAACTAAATATAATGCATGTACAGCGTGACGCGTGAAAAAAGAACGACTCAGTTTGCACCACTCAGATAGAAGGTGTCAAAACTTTCAATCTTCAAATCCACAACTCACGGTAATCATCGCCCCGGGCGATGTTTCAAAGGTTCCCACCAAGCCACTCCTGAGCATGAGGGGCCACCACTTCAATCGTATCGATCAATCGATCGATCACACTTTTTTAATGCATATTGTTGTGCCGCATTGGTGGTGCGCGATTTGGAACGGATTACGCCGAGAAAGGCGCCAGGTAGTTCTGGTAGAAAAAGGCTATCGATCAACATTCGATTTCGTGGCACGTTGTGGGGAAGGAAGTCATCTCTTTCGCATATAACCTTGTTGCAGAATGTGAAGTTAAAAGAGAGGAACAGAAAAAAGTAACCAAAAGCATTAGAGGTCAACATCGATGGAAGATAAAAAATTATCAACGCCACAGTCCACTTGAATGGATTGAAATGGTACCAGAAAAAAATGAGAAGGGGATGCTGGTAAGGTCAAAGACTTTGGTACGCTGTGCAAAGTAACATTAGGACGTGCATGTGCTAAAATAGGTCTGTAGGTGGTAGCCGCATGGCACCGACCTGTAGCCCGTGCGAGGAATTCCATGCAAAAACCAAAGTCACGACCTAGCCTGTTGTCCTCCGGGCGGTTGCTGTTTTTCCACAGAAGATGTCTTACCGTTGACCCAGCCGCTCTACAGGTGACACAATTTGCCTAGCACACAGGCATGCTAGCGCGACCGATGTAGATGATCGGTTTAATGTATGTACGCAGGTGGCGGTCCTACCTGCGGGGCAGTGCCTTGGACCAATGCATTCGGATGGCCGTTGAACTCTCCACTGAACCGGTTGTCCGTTTCGGATCACTTCATTCATCGCGGGAGCCATCACTCTTCTCACGAGGGTGGCCCGGATGTGTGGCCCAACAATCCGGGGCCAAAATAAGGGCCACTGTTCCTACGAGAAGGAAATCTCCATCTTCTCCAGTTACACTGCTCTTGATGAGGATGGAGCAATTATTCACAGCAGACCGTTGCAAATGTACTGCCGCCTAGGGTGAAGCAAAAATCAACGTACCTCCTCCTACCCCGTGAGAATCTGTAACCTCGCATTAGACGATAATATATGTTTTTGTTTTGATGTGAGGTCTTCTCTCCGGACCGTCGTTTGCTTAAGCCATGCTTCATATCCCATGGCTTGGGCAATATTTAGGCAAACGTTTAGAACAGACTCTCTAGAAAGAGGCAAAACACGCACCAGCTTCGTAAGTAGATTCGTATCGCGCAGATTGGCGAATTAACCCGAAACACGTTGTGCTACGTTGGTCGTTTAATTTAATTTCCAGCCAACATGTTTAACGACGTTCGTTTGGGTCTGTGTGTTTTTGCTTCATTCATTCATGCCAAATGTTCACTTCCTGTTTCATTCCAGCATACAGTCCAACGTCTTGTGCGTCATTAAGATTTATGATTATTAGCCTAATTGACCTTGGAATCACATCTGGACCACATACGAGGTTTCTAGATTATGTCCCACAAGTCTAGGAACTAGAGCATAGGATACTAGCTTGTATGGCTGATGTTAAGCTTGCCAGACATTCCTACGCACACCAAAGAGAATTATGTAGATTTTACAGCTTTTTTTATTCAATGTCTTTTACCATCAGAATGTGCTCAACGTTGGTGATATCGGCAGAGCTTTGCTTTAAATATGCTATGAAATTATGGTCATCTGATTAATCGATACATATGTCACGATTTACCTCAATGAAAAATAAAAACTGTTTCCATTTACAGGGTTCTTCTTTATGATGTGTCTAGCAACCAATGACAAAACTATAACTAATCCACTGAATAAGCTATACCGTCGTTATGATTTCAGATCTCGCTGAATCCAGGAACAATCTAAGAGCAACGACATCAAAGCTCAACGATGAGCACTGAAGCACTTTATGCAACAATGTAGGCGTAATAAGACGATGTTAACTGTGGAATTGAACATCCTCAACTTGTGGTAAACCAGGAAGCATGCTGGAATGAAGTATCGCCACGACCACTGGATTAGCCCTAGTGGGTCACAGATCTGAAGAATTGATGACCTCACAAAGGTGCAAACGGTAATGACTACCCTGGCTACATCGACAGTGAGTAATGCATGGTTATGAGCACAGCAACCGCAGAAAGCTAGCCGTGGACAATCGTGAGCATCTAGAGATATTAATAAAAGATAGGAATACTTAACACTTCAGTGAATAAATTGTCAGTGTTACTCAAAAGATTTAAAACAAAATTGAAACCAGCCGTTGATTGCAGGTTTGCTGGCGAGTAAAACAATAATTTGTTTGCTTAATTCTGTTATCAAATTGGCACTACACACCGATAAGAACGATCAACTGTTGCAACATGTAGTATTAGTACTTGTACAACACAAATACGCGTACGTAGCATGTAAACATGATAATACACTGCCCACAATCAGTACAAGATAATTCGTGTTTTGCGTCTGTACGGCAACTATCCCTAGCATTAGAAGATAAATCTGATTGGACTTGGAACGATCCCTGCTCGCGCCCCTCGCTGTACAATGGCGTCCGCCTCGGAAGCAATGGAATGCTCTGTGCACTCTCAAACAACACTCTGTGTAGGTTGTTCCAGTGAGAAGGAGAGCGACATTGCTTCACAAAACCACATACTAATGAATCGCAAAACACACCGTTGCCTGTACCGGCTAAAGCAACTGTGTGACCGGTAAGAAGCGAGGCGGAGGAAAGGCCCACTTCTTAGATTGCCCTTAGATCGCCCGCACATACGCGTTCGGTACGTGCGCGCGTGCGCAAGATGTTAAAGCCATCTCCACCGAGCGAACGTTGAACGGGGAAAAAAGGTAACACGAAAAGAGCAGAAACGTATGATCGGTTGCATGAAGCTCACTGCATCGTCTCCAAAATGTATGCTGCGCCGTTTGCGTCGTTCGCGTTCGGGCCGAGCCGCAGTTGCTTTTGTACACCTGTATACATACATTCGTGTGGTGCGCGCCCTTCTGAGTAAAAAAAGCGGGCCACAGCAAATTGGAGAGCAGGTTATTCGCACACAGCGCACAAAACGCGGACAGGGTAGCCGCGCGCGCACAAATGATACCTTCTCGGCCCGGTACCGAGGCACAGAGATCCACCCGCAGGTCTTGCGCGCGATGCAGGAAAGATTACAGAGCGGGTGGGCATACAGGCTGGCTGGTGTGCGGCTAGAAGGATGCGGGAGAGAGCGACGGGAAGGGGGAGGCTGCAGTCGAATGCCGCGAGAGATGAGAAATCTCGACAAAGTCGGAGACAATTTAGGTTAATGGTTTTTTGTCAGCCCTTCCATTCCACCCGAACGCAATCCGCCACAGGTCACCGCGGTGTCCTCCCTCGTAAGTGGTGGTGTTGTGTGTGTGTGTGTGTACCTCTACCAAGCACGATCGATTGGCGAAAATTCAATTCCACACGCGAAGGCAAGTGTCTCCTGTAGTGTGCATGCATCCAGTGCACTCTCCCACGATGGAATGGTGTTGACTGGCCGCAGTACCGGTCGGTTCGAAGATATCGTTGAAAAGTATGCGAATGTCCGAAATCTGGATGGGGAATCCGCTGATGGGAGAATGGGGGAGTTCAATTCAAGCAGCGCCACATGGTACCGTTGACGGGGATGAACGAGTACGGCCAATCGAATCACACCAATCGCTAATTTGCAATAGGTCAGATCGATGGCGGTGAAAGATTAATGTGCAGCCGTTTGCAGCACTGTCTGCGTCGTGCCCTCACGGCGGATGGTAATCTTCGAAGAAGCTGCGAAGGGAAAAAGTAGAAGGAATCGGACGCTAACGTGCCATCGTGCCATCATCCAAAGGTAGCCTAGACCGAGCGAGTGTGTTGATATGTTTTGAATATACAAAGGTGTACTTTTTTTCAAATTTTACTATATTTTTTGAATGAAGGTAAATGTGTGCAGTTTTTGTGTGTGTGCGAGAAATCAAATTCTTTCCCATACGTACGCTGAATACATACCTATGACAGGTATTCATTTTGTGTAAGCTTTACACGAATTGATACAGGATTCCAAATTGCCAGTTTCAAATGTCGCTGATGCTCTGTCCAACTTGACTACAGCTTCGATGGGAGGTTGCGAAACATGCACCAAACTAGCCTCAACTTTGTACCTCTCCTGAGGATGGACGGCGACGGCAAAACATCCCACAATTTCAAACCCGTCCAATGCGCCCAACAAACTGTACCGCGACGACCGCTGCACGAAGTGCAAAGCCCTCGAGCACAGAAGTAGCCGTGTCAACGTCATCAACCGCTCGGGCTTAACGCATCGGAGGAGGAGGGGGCGTAAACGTTTGCTAGACCCATACGGTGTGGCGTCAGTGATGTGCACGTGTGCCAACACTTTGCCAACGCAGATAAAATTCCATCCCCCGGCATCGCCTTCCACCCTGTCTACAGTGTGTGCCAACAGGCATCGTAAAGGCATCTGCAGCATCCTCTGAGAATGTGCAGCTCGCAGCAAAACAACACGCTTCGAAGGGGGACTCTGAAGGGGCGAAACAAGGCGTGCGTACACACCGGGGATGTTTTGCATAATAATTTAGGTTAACAAGGCGCGTGCGGGGTTATGTTGTTTTGATCGCGAAACGGAAGGCTTGCTTCGCAGTGGACACAGCGAAAGGTTAGATACTTTCACACTTCCCTCTGCGAATGTGGGGATGGGAGTATGGAATGGGGAGGATTCGGGTCAACGTTGTTGGTTAGAATCTGTCCACGTGTGGTGGTAGCGATGGACAAGAGCTGCGCGAACATCTCGGAGCATGGTAATGATGGTGTCGGGCGTAGGCAGGCTAGGTGGTCAAGCGCCTGGAATCGTGCAGAAGGGTGAAAGTGTAACTCAATGCGGAGCAGGGACGAAGGAAAGTTATAGGAACGTTTTATTCACACCCCAAAACCGGTCGCACAAGGTGGACCGGGGCGTTGATGAGTTTAATTTATCTCTTTCTCGAAAACACAATACACTTAAGGGAGTGTTTCTAAAGACGTGTGTCAGAAGGAGTTATCTGTTGGACCTGGTTACGGTCAAAAGGCTTTTGTTGAAATTGGAATTGGAAAAGGGACAGAAAGCAGCCAAGCTGGTAAACACAGTTTTATACAATATAAGTTATTAATTACTATTCGAATGATTATTAGAAATCAAGCAGTTGAGAGAATTGCCTTTTCCAAGATAAAACACATCACCAAATGACACCGTTTCACAGAAGGCAGCAGATGAAGTGATGAGTGGCAATCATTGGAAAACGTTGTTCGTGTCTCTGATTTATTGCATCTGCTTCGTTCTCGTCTCTCTCGTCACCCAATTCCCACCAGGCTTTGGCGCAATGTTCAACACAACCATTTCTATAGCAAGTGGCACACGATGGTTGCCAGCTGTTCCAGCGCCGCACACCACACTCAGATCACTCTCGATCGACACCTGAGATTCGACGAAGTCACCGGGCCCCTGAAAGACGGCGGCTTCCGTTAAAGTCCCGGCTGCAACCGGGACTCGGCCAATTCAACCGATTATCTGTCAACCGAGTGACAGTTCGCTTCACTCTTCTGTGCCGGTATACCGGCTGCACGAGAGCCATGCTGCCATCCCTCCCGCTCAACCGCCAACTACACGCCGCGCTCGAGTTGATGATGGTTGATTGATTCAATTTCCGAATGAAATTACCGAGTCTCGCCGAAGGTGCTTCCCTCAACACCGATTGGTCCCTCGCAGCCCGTTCGGTTGTCGAATTGAGGGCTGGCGCCCTTCCTTCGTAGCGCAAGCGTGAGCGTGTACAGTGTGTCACGGAAAAACTCAATTACTCGCGCCGGCTGTTGGCCGCTAGCTGTTGCTGCTGCTGCTGCTGGAGCAATTAGACAAATTGATGGCTTACTTTCACTGTCGTCCCACACGATTCACCTAGTGGATTTGTGTTTTTTACGCTACTGTTTGTGCAGACAGGAAGAAGAAGGTCTTTGCTTTGCGTGGTAATATTGTCATTTAACAAATGCTGACCAATCATAGAATGGGAAGGGAACATCTAAACGTTTTCCAACTGCTAAGTAAAATATAACAATAAAAAACATTTCATCATATTGTTGTAAAGAAGGGAACTATTAGATTGAAAATTTCACTTAGTTTAATGCTCTCGTGTACAATAGGATGAAATGCAACTCAAGGTGCCTAGTCCATTTTCCTGTACTGCTCAGAATGCAATTAGCCGGCATTGGCATGTTGCAACGTGTGCATGTGCCATTCCGCTATCCATCACTGTGGGTCGGGCGGGACCATACACTGACCCAGTTCAATTGTCATAGCAATCGGTAAGTGCATCGTCAGCACATCCAAAAGGGCTGGCGGCCTCGAAACGACAAAAGGAAAAGCAAATTGCACGCGCGTTCCATTACCGCCCATTGAAGGGTATAAGTTTTGGCGTAGTCATTCACTGCGCATTCTTCTGATTCATAAAGGATAATCTTAAAGGACAGAGGAAACACTTCAGCGAATTTGCTGTACTTGTGTTTTATAGTTGCTTCAAGAACAAGTGTCAATTACGGAAGAAGACTACATAAACCTAAAAAATAATATGTCGTATTGGTATGATCATGATCATTAGTTTTCAAACTTGCAAAAAGATGTCTATAAATGACATTATTAACGCCTTTCTTAAATAGAGCCTTCCCAAATCAGATCGTATTTTGTTACACGAATGTTAAATCAAATTTTAATGTTAAAACTACTCAGTTATCCAGACATACAATTTGACAATGATCAGAAACTGGCGCAAAATGCCGAAACATGTTTGATCGCTAAACAAACCAGGCAATTATTGGCTCAAGAATACATTTGACCTGCCCTGTTTTGCCCGTTCTGTTTTTTTACTTTTAAATCAGAAAAGCTTTTAAGCTCGTTAAACTCATTCCGCATACCGGCTCGAAAGCCAAACAACGCAAAATCATTCATTTACACCCCAGACTCTACCGACCTGCCCCCTGAACCATATCCAGCAGCCACCGCATTCTTCACCTGTTCAGCCGGCGGTTAATTATTTTGATAAACGAAATCCAGGGCAATAGAGTGTGTAGTACACACAGAGCACAAAACATGAGCTCTCTTCTCTATGCCCTCTTTTTCGTCCCATTTTCTTGCTTCTCATCCAATCGGTGAACCAATCTATGCACTCCGATGATGCTCCGGATTTTCCCATTCGATTGATGTGCCTTGGAGTGGCAAGCAAATAAGCGCTCGGGTAATCATGCAACCTCCTCCCATGGATTCGGTTTGGCCGCGGCAGTGCAACGTCAGCAAAGTGCGCCATGTTTAATGCACTTTCGGCAGTATTAGCCTGCCAATGTTTCCCTTTTCTTGCACGGCGAATGAGGGCGAAAGTTGAAACGCACGAATGTGCGACAGCACGACGATGTCGAATGATGAAGGCTGCTGCATCTTGCGTTGGGGAGCATGGCTTGGTTGGAAGGAGGGCTAATGAACGTTGCTACCACTTTTTGCATCCACATCTGGTGGCGGCGGTTCGCGCGATCACGTAAAAGCTTCCATCGCTGGTGTGGCGTAAATGATTGCTAAAATAGTAACACATCTCACGGCAAATTGACACCGAAAGAAGACCGTGCATACGGGATTGTACGAATTTTTGCATGTTTTTAAAAAGTAGAAGCATGACTTTTTAACTATTTTAATGGTTTTAACTTTCTCTCGGGAGAGCGGGAGATACTGATACTGTTTTTTTTTCATGCACCTTGCCGCAGGCACCTGACATTTGCGTGTTCATTGGTTCTTTTCGTTTATGATTGCGAAGATCGTCATCTGTGTCTTTGGTTAAATCGAAAGCAAAACAATACAAAACGCACAGGAGAAAGTTTACATGCACATGCATTTCGAGAAATTTAAAGTAAATTTTGGAAGAAATTCAAATTAAATATTATAGTGATTTTTATAATAAATAAATACACAATTATGCAACAAAGCTTGATGCACAAATGTAACGTATTTCAGATACCGGTGAAGGAGGAAATTTTCCCCCAAAAGCCGGTTTTCCAGTTGCGTTGTGTTCATTACAACATATTCAAAAAGGCAACCTACGACACCACCAAGCAGTGCCAGTGCAGAACCACATTCCCACATTCGATCGTTACCGTTGCAGCGGCAGAGCTCGATAGCTCGATTTATAACGTTTGTCAGAGATAGACGGTGGCCGATTAGTGCGCTACAACAACGCACACAGCACCGGGACATGGAAAAGCAATATCACCACCGAATTCCGTTCTTGCGTACTGTGCGCGTTCGGTTGATGTAACCCATTTTCCACGGACAACGGTGCTTTTTATTCGTAGAGCTTTATAATCAGCTGCGATCGATCGCCGATCGCGCGGATGCAACATGGATGGAAAATGAATCTCGCCAGCAAAGGTAGATAAAAGTGGATAAAATATACACGTTTCTTTTATTTCCCACTTACCGCTTAGGATGATAAATGAGATCGTTCACATTTCCAAACATCGATCGATTTCTCCCCCGGTCGGTTAGCCAGTTGCTTTCTTCCTTCCACGACTAGCTCAAAACCACAAAGAACAAATTGTTACCCCTTTCTGTTGATTTTGAATATTCAGAGGTTCGTCGCTTATAAAAAGCGTAATCGTTATGACACAGTGCACCCGACCAAATAATTAAGGAAACAACAATGATACTCCATGCATCATTGGGTCGACGAGAAGTAATCACTGGACATTTTAAACAATATAGTTAAACCTCCGTACGGTTACCCACTCCAACATGACACGCTCGTAGTGGTAACAGCTATGAAGCGAGAAAATTATGATCTCTTACACATTTCCTTCACAATCATTGGCACATAATATCACCGGTTCATAGCTCTCGTTAATGAGTTTTACGTTTGCTTCATAAACAGACATAAAACCACAAAAAAAGTACCAACAAAGTACTACACAATCAAGATCACATCAGACCGGGTAGCCAAATTCATTGTCTCTTTCATTTTTTGCCCACTCTGTCCTACACGCAATCAAAAATACGAGCTAAATCTCAGTACTTCCCATAAAAGCCAGCGTTGTTTCGATTTGCTTTACGATATAGTTTTCTTTTCGTTTCCCTTTCTTCCCTTTCCTCTGTCTCCGGCCAGCATCCGGTGAAAGATAGGGTAGAGAAACGCGCCCGAAATAGGAAACAGTGTTGAAAACAAAGCTGTTCGTAAATTAAATTAATCAACCACGTCCAAAATTAGATCTGCCCCGGCGACAGAGAGTGAAAGAGGGTCCAGGGAGGAGGAGGAGTAATGCGGCCGGAAAAATGTCCACCATATTTGGAAGCACAGGAAAACTACTCGGCCGTTGCAACGTTCTCATACACAGCTTCCGAGACACCAAACTCGGGTGGGACTTTCCTGTCGCCGGAAAGGCTGTGGTTCGAAAACGTAGGTGAATTAAGTTGTGACGGCAAGACAAAACGAAAAAACTACAAACCCTTCACCGATCCCATCCGGCCACACCGATGAACCAAAACAAAATGCCAACATACACTGGTCGGCCACCGAGAAACCCAAATGTCGTCGCCCGGCAGTGTCATCTCGTGTGGATGCAGCGGGGCAGGAGGAAAGCAAACCAAACACATAAAACAAAGGCACAGGTTTCTAAAAAGAAAATATTCGAGCACCTTCCGGTAACTGACGCGCACATATCACACGGGGACCGGCGGCTGCCGTGCTATCCCCCACCACCCCTAAGGCGTACACAATCGCGTTCATTGGCGCGTCCGAACAATTAAAGAGAAATTATGACGCAACCAACCCGCAGCCTCACTCACTTGCTGTCTTGCTCCCCCACTCCCTGCTTGGGTTTAAAATTATTAAGACAAAACCGCACCCGGTGCAAATTACACGTGCGATGATGCACCACACCGCAATCGGAACACAAACGCACGATCGACCAAAGACGATCGGAAAGATAGCTTCGGTCGGATCTCGAAATGTGCTCTCGGTGGTTATTTCACGTCCGGGGTGCATCATCATCAATCCTGCGAGTTTCCATCATGGCTGTGTGAGCCCCGAGCGCGTTTTATTGGATGAAAGTGAAAACGCCAATTTCAGTTCGGCACCGCGCATAAACGACGAGCCGCACCCGAACGGAGCGCACCAATAAAATGTCGATTAGCTTGCGTGCGGCGCACAATGCGGCGCGCTCGGGTGAAATGATTCAAGCGCGGGGAAAAATTTGGAATTGCGTACCTTATCCGGCACGCAGCGGAAGGTTTATTGATCCCTATTCTTATGCGGGAAATGCGAAGGATTTTGCATTGTGCGCAAATGCGCATTTGCTCCAATTTGCTCTAAGTCGAAACGATTAGCGTGCCCTCCCTGCGGTTAGCTATTTCCCTATTGATGTTGGCGAGGGGCACACTGCGCATCTTTCAACCGTGTAGACCATCTGTTTTATTCGCAGTAAGAATGTACCCGCTACCCTGCACACTGCCACTTAAAAGGGCCCACCGATAAAGCGTTTTGGTGTGGTACATTTTTTATATTTGCTGATTTCTTGTCGGTACGCCATTCACTATTGAGTGGAATGTGAGAAAATAGATTTCAGCACATTTGCTATTTGTGCGCTCTTGGCATACACACTTTTGCTTTTACTAACGGCATGAAACGGGAGGCATGAAACAATGCTATATGTATGTTTTTTTATTAATCTTTTTTATGTCTTTCTGCATCCGTTTTTACACCGCGTTGCTTCAAACAACCCCTCGCAGGTGATAAGTTATTTAATGATTTTTTGTCTAGATGCCTCGCTATAGATGTGAGATTTGTAGATTTGTTGGAATCATTGTGTTAAATAATTTAAAGTTGTTATCGTCTAGTAGTGGTGGCTATGGAACGTGCCTTCATATCATAACATTAAGTACATATTAATTAATATAATTCATATAATAAACATCATCCAATATATAAAATTAAAAAGAGTTAATAAGTGACAATAAATAATGTATGATATCCCAACATGAAGGCAGCGTGTAACTAATTTCCAAGAAATAAAATAAACCCAAACGAAATTACATGAACATGGGACAAATTTATAAATAACTAGCACCAAAATAATTATTTGAAACATATTTAGCAAATTGATTACGAGACAACTTAGGGGTGCATTTAACAATTATTTTTTTACGTTACATATTGGGAATTTGGAGCAAAACAAAATTAAATAAAAGTTACTATTTTTTGTGTGCTACCCGGAAAAGTTTACTTAACGACAAGGCAACCAGCTTGAACTGAAGGTTGACTTTATTGATCTGTATCGCCAAAACACCACTCGACAATACTCGTTACATTCAATTTGGCCTGTCTGTCAATCTTTCTATATGAATATGGACAGACACTATGAACGATTACTTCCAACAATAGCCGGGTAAACAGTTAGATTCACAGATAGAGCCGTGCATATGCTCCGGGAGCAGCGAAATTAAAGTTCAAATGTCACTTCCGCAACACAACCGATCGCAAGGAAAACATGAATTTGCGTACTCATGCATGCCGTCAAACAAACTGCTGCCTACATTGTCTTCATCGTTTCAGGATGTTCTCTTTTTTGCTGGACGCGAAACCAAACGGTGATTTGCGCAGCCTCACTTTTCCAGCAGACCCGCTTTTGGTCTACTACTTTTAGCGTAGAGACAATGAGCTCTTTAGTTTTATTTCTTGTTAAATTAAACTCCCGTCTCTTGCGGGCTTTTGTCGGAGGCATGTGTAAGATGTAGCGAAAACATCGCGAAGTAAGCATTTTAAAAAGAAAATCCGAAAAAAACACCGAATGCAGCATTAATACAGTACATGGCATAGTGTACACAGTGGTGTGTAGGCTGCAACCATTGTTGTCAGACAAACGCTAAATGCGTTACACGTTAACACAAGATTGACTAACTGAGTGTTGACACAGAAATTGTATCCAAATATTAAGCTGGACGCGACGGCGGAGGAGCATAAACACACGTAATGACCAGAAGACCTTGTAGCTATTTAATGGATAATTAGCTCTTTTTTAATTATTCAGACTCCGTTCTAATTACCAGGTGGACATAGATCTAATTAAAGAATAGCGTAAGGCAATGACCATGAAAATCATGCAAGTTTCCATGCAAAGAAGTGAAATGGCAATGGTGTTATCGGAAAAGGTTGAATGTATTACTAGCATTTAAACATGCATTGTGTAAAACATACAGATAAACGCAGTTATTCCAAACTGAAGGAAAAAAAGGAGAAGAGCAGGAGAAAGAACAAATTGCTGTGCGATTTTCCAGCCTAGCACAATTTTATTGTTTTCGTTGTGTACATTTTCGACAACGTTTACAACCGTTACACTGTGTGTTTAATGTTTATTGCGACAATGCATCCCGTTGGTAATTCACTTCAAACAAACAAACAGTATCTGCAGATGTGATTATGAGTAATAATTTAAAGCACCATTTTAACTAGAAAGTAGAGCAGAAGCTATTTACTTTTTCAAAGAAGAAATAACAATATTGTGTGACAGTTAGATAGCACGCTCAAAAAGCAGATTCAATAATATTTCCAGGAAAATGTTACTGATCTTGCCACTTGCTGAACAAACTTACTGTACGAATCAACAGTATATGGTACACTACATACAAGCTGAGACTTTGAAAACTGATGTTAAGTCGTACGCCCTTAAGCTTGCGAAAATAATGACATTATACTGCACAGACTGCTCTCGAATAGAGAGGAAATATCCATTTCACATAATAACGTCGTTTTTTGTGTTGTTTCCTAAAACCCACATCATCCCATACCCAGCACAGGTTGTAGTTTCGTGAGAAAATTGATGGGTGGACGATAAGTACCCAGCTGGGTACCGGAATTGATTTGTTCCAAGCGCTGGGTGTGCCGTGCAGCAACAACCATCAAAGCGTCATTCGTCATTCCCATGAAAAGAAAAGCGGGAGGAAAAGCAGACCCAAACCGATTTTCAAATCGATCCCACCCAAAAACGATCACCCTTTAACCGGATTGGTACCGCTTTATTTCCTTCCTGCTACGAGATATTGTCTGTGGTACACAGCCGCAGGCCCCGTCTAGTCGAATACGGATTAAAAGTTTTGCTCTAAACGGAAGTAAATGAACCCACCGGGGTGAAAACTCTCCAGCGGCCGGGGCTGTAGTAAGTGTAAAGCATTTTAACTTACAGCAACAGCAGCAGCAGCAAAAAAGACATCAAACATCCTATCGAAACTGAAAGCATCAAATTGCGGCAGCGTAATGCTCGAGACATCAGGTGCACCACACCACCACACCAACTAACGTCGGAAACGTGTCGGCGCGTGTGATGGAGGAGGCGTCGTCGCGTAACGACTCAAATCGAATCGAAAATATCTGCTCAATTTTCACTTTCCTCTAATCGGGTCGAAAAATACCGATCAAACATACATTTAGCCTAATGGGGGAAGCCAGGGGGAATGGAGAATCTTCCCTCCGCCGCACCTCATATGTAGCGGAAAAACGGCCGCTAAGTGTGCAGGAAATCTGCTGTGGAGTATAGCTATGGCTAGGTACCGGCACATCGGATGGAAAATGCTTCAAACGAACGAATCGCTCAACCTGTCATTTGATGAGGAACGGGCATGTGTCGATCACAAGATCACAAGCTATGAGTGCATTGTTAACAGTTGCTTCATCACCGCCACCATTGGCCAACCAAGCCAAGCAGCAATGTGAAGCATCTCAAGAGTGCGGAGCATTGAACTTGGGATGGCGGTAAGATGCCGCTTCTTATGCATGCGTGATTGCACGAAGATATGCCTTGTTATGTGCCTTCTCTCTAGTCAGTGGGGGAGCTGCGTAAGGGCGTACTCGACAAAGAGAAATTCTATGCTGTATTTGCTTTGATTTGTTCCGCCAACGAGTGGGACCAAAGTGGTTCAGACATTCGTTGCCGTGAATTTCCGTAGACACTTTGCGATGTTTGCTCTTGTTGTAACAGATGTTCAAATTCAGATATGCAGGTTGACGATGCATTCAAAAACACGAAAAAGCAGCAAATCATTTTTATATAGAAAACGATGTATTTTAAAGAGTTATTTATTATTTTATCAAATCCTGTATAACATCAAACCTGTTTTACTTAACCCATCAACACCTCCACTTAAGTTCCCAGCTGAGCCCGAACCGTTATATGGCACCGTGTACACCTATAACCGGTACGCATCAAGCGCACCAATCGAACCGACCCGATAATTTTCCGGCGCCTACCCTTCCAACACTTTGATTTACATAAGCCGTGCGCGGTTCAAGACATTACCTCACACACATTGCTGGTGTGCCTGGTGCGTGTGCAGCTCATCGATTGCGAACCTTTCCCGGCGTCACCGCAGAAACCCTTGCTCCGGATTCGCACGACTGATTTCTGTCAACACACACATACACATACAAAACACACAGGAACTGTGGCCAAGTTCTCGGTAACCGATTCGATGACCGAGCGGCCGGTGAAGTGTGCGAATTGTTTTATTGCAATTCAATTCTGCATTGTGCCCGAAATGGGGTAAGATTCCATCGTCATCGGGCGAAGACTTTTCGCTCTACAATATTTTTGTCCACCGAGGGGAAAAGCGAGGCAGCGGGGTGAAGTAAGAGACGGTGTAATCTGAACCTTTGATTCGTTTTGCCGTGAGCCTTCTCGCATTACAGCACACCAGCTAAAACCGCCACCTAGAACAGTGCAGGGTGGTGTACAGTTATACAAACGAAAGACTTCAACGGTGTGGCGAGCGACGAACCTCGACCGCCACTGAGCCGTGAGTGCAAGGGTGTATATTTGAATTCATCGTTCTTTGCTTTCTCTCTGTGTCATTTTTTTCAATTTCCATTCGCACCACCAACACCCCACAACAGCGATCCATTTGTGATAGGGTGGTGACTTAGCTAACCAGCAACGAGCCGTTCTGCCGTTCTGGTTGTGAGGGCTCGGAACCGCGGAATTCAATCCAAAATAGGCAGACAAACGCCGGAACTTCAATCACCCGATAACCACACCGAAAACCCACAAAAGGAGACGTTGAAGCACGTTTGAATATGAGTGTGTGTTGCTGGGTTCGTGCATCTAGAATGGAATAACAGCAACTACAGCCACTCAAAAAAGCAAACGCTTAAGTCAATCAACCGCAAACCGATTCAAGCGTTCGGTGCGACCTCCTCGCACCAAACAGCCAGGCACAGAATAATGATGGGCAAGCACTTTGACCAAAACACCAAACGATGACTGTGGCTTTTTTCATTTTCCGAACGGCAATCAAAACACATAAAGAAAACAACAGTTAACGTACGGCCTGATGGAGGAGAAGGGAAGCTCCAAACCGTGTCTAGAGCAGCGGGGAAGAGCAGTTAGAATAGGTACACAGTCATCACAGGCGCACGGAAACGTAATTGTTAATTAAAATATTATCGATTCCATTGGCGTCGGTTATGTTGATTGTGTGAGTTCAACAATGGAAACACGCTTTACTCACAGTAGCTCAAAAAAATCAGGCACAGGAGGTTCAATTAGAATAGAAGATTAACCTGAAGTATATTAAATAAAACATCAATCGCAAAGGGTACATCATAACTCTGCTATTTCCGTCTCAGTTGTGCATCAACAACCGTTTACTCAAACACTTACCGAATGATGAGTCGTAGCCCAGGAGAGGTGTGAATAACGGGACTGTTCGATTCATAAGAATGATTCCACGCCCGTAATGCTTCCGGCGAAAAGTGGCCCCTAGTCCATGACTCTTGGAAGGGCGAACGTGGAATCGTCGCGCTGTTTAGCTGCTCTAACGATTAGAATCTGCAAAAGAGTGACAGAATGCAACTATTAGTTACTAATAATAAAAACAAGTATTGAAAAAGCGAAAAGATTTTTTAAATTCTAACGTGTCTATTCCGAAAAAGACATTACTAAAATATGGACTTATTATACTTATGAAATGTAAGATCATTGAATTAGAGTAATTAGAGTAATAAGGGTAAATGTAATATACTGTATAAAAAACAAGATATGGTAAATTCAGAGTAGGTTTTGTCCAATTTGATTTTGTCAGAGAAGATTTTGATCGCAAAAATTTGCAACAAACCCAAAAATGTGCCAACGCCACACGTCAACGATTGATTGACATTTTCACACCAGTGTCAGTGCGTGCTTCGTGCCGTTTGAGACAGCAGCAGAATTAAATAACATCGCATTCGGAAGCACAGCACACTTCTCTCGATTGCGCAACTGGCATACACCCTGGCAGTCCACATTCACAGCATGGATTAATGACCAGGTCGTTGGCGCGTGCCACTTATCTTTCGCTCGGGTGACACCTCACGTCCGATGCTCTCCCCCTTTGGGTATGCTTCGTGCTTCTTTTTATTTACTTTCTCCACAATTTTCCGTTTTGTTTTATTATTTGCACTAAATCTTCGTCAACTTCTCGTCCCTCGGTGAATTATCAGCATGCACAACAAGGCACCAGCGCCATCTACCTGTCCACTTGTGTACCACATTAAGTTACGCATTTACCTCGCGCTGGAAGAAGAACCAACTAACTAACGCACAACAAAAATGCAGTTAAAATCACACGAAAATGGACAGTGGAAGAAATTGAATGTCTTTTGTTTTTTTGGTTGTTGTGCTGCTTCTGGTGACGCGCATCAATTCCTCCATCCATCCCTCGCCGGCATTTCACTTTAATGTAGGCGCTGTGTTACGTCACGACCGGTGCTGGTGCCAGGGTGCTGCTTGATTGGCTCGACGGATCGCATCGCGGCATCCGTTAGTGGCAAACGTTGCGAATTTTGCATACAAACATACGATCATTATGGCAAATTAGGCTAACCTGAAGCCGATGGGTATCGTCGTGTTACCACCGCATCGGCTGCAGTTTCTAGATGCGAGACGCGTTTGGGGCACAAGCGTAGGTAATGATCGACCAGCAAGGATTACTTAACGGTAGCATTGGTCGTGTCGGCACAGGCGTACGTTTGCATTTCTCGATCCTAATGAAGATTATAATTTAATTTGAAGAAAAGCACCTCTCCCACATATGTGTATACACGAGCTGCAGGTACTACCAGCACTATTTAATTATTTTTGATCTACTTATGTTGCAATTATTAGAGAGCCATCAACTCGCAGCGCTTTGATTTATGCAATAACTAAATAGTAAGTCTTGTATAATCAATTTAATTGAAGAATTTAAAAACTCTATTTGGATCAATTATAATGCGATCAAAAGGTGCTAAAATCGAATCGAAACTCGAATTAAAAAAAAACACACAGTAATTAATGTTATACCACCTCTACCGATCCGCTTTTTGTTTTCGCTTCATACGCTCAGTTAAGTGGAACCATCATACGAGCCATTTTCCCACCGTGCTTTTCACTTTCGGTGTTTGTATCTCCTAATATCTTTATGTTATCGTGTACCACACACACGCCCTACACGCAACAAATCAATTATCTCAACATAAAACGCAACACACAGATGATGGTGAAGTGTGTGCATGCTCTCCCTGCGAGACAGTACACGACGGTTTAGTAAAAAAATCAACAAACAAACAAAATCTTACACAGGAATGCCTCGTTTTGAATCTTAACTGCACACATTGCAATCCATACTGGCTGCTTATTTTAACAGCACAGGTTGCTACACATATTAGGGGCGCGTGTTTTCGTTGTATGCACTCCACTCCATCGATGATCAACATGTAAACAAGCATAATTAAACGCAGCCACATCACGGCGGGATTTTGATATCGATCTAAAGATATTTGCAACGCACACCAAACGGTTGTACTACGCTAATGTGAATTTCCTCACCACCTCTGTCCAGTGTAGAAGGAAAGTGTTACTAATTTCATAACTACCTCATCGATTATTGGGCATATATTATACTACTAACCATAGATTTAGATCATACCGATAAATTAAGGCACCACGCGCTATTGAATGGCTTTTGGGATTTTATTTCCCCGTCGTTTTTTTGCACCCACGTAAGACTTGCCCGGCAGTTGGTCCATAGCCGATTGGGCATAAGAGTTACACACAGGCACGTAAAGTGTTACATTGGGCTATCAATACATATGTGGGGCTGCCTGCCTGTATTGGAGCCTCATAAAATTCTTACTTAATCAAACAAACCGCTTTGCACGGGGCTAAAAGTAATCCTGGCTAAAGCTATTCGCGGCAGGGCGATAAATCGTACTATTGCAAACCTCGATCATTACTTGTTGCGTTAACAGTCGAGGGAAGCAATCGTAATCGAACGGAATAGTAGCTCAAAAGGAATGTTTTATCTTTCTTCTACATAACGGATTCCAATATAACAAACAGCAGGCACAGTTTAGCAATCAACCAAAAGAAACCAAATTTTAACGATTTAATCGCAAGAAATAAACATCGTCGCTATGGATAATGAATCAGCCGTGTAACAATGTTCTAATTTAAATGTTTCCTTTTCGTCTTTGCTTTCATTTGCTGTTTTTTGCGAGACACAGTCATGCTGTGGAAGAAAAAAAAATCAATCAGCAAAAACATGTTTTGTAAAATGCTGATTGCATGAAAAGCAACAGCACACGGTAGTTCGTTTGGTTGCAAAACGTTGAGGGTATATTTTTAGTCAACACCGGCAATCGATTTGTGTCAGCTGGACTAATGACGCCAACGTTGCATTTGGCGCGAAAAGGTTCATACTTTTGCTGTGAGTGCGAAATGTGTCTCCGATCAACACTCGAGGCGCAAAGAAAAAAATAAAATAAACGCAACCTTTCATCATTTTTTCAATGTCTGCCATATTCGTAACAGGCGTCACTAATGATGCGTTTGGAATATTGGTCCCAATTTGCCAACGAATTTTAAGTAACGGCAAGACAAGCTTTTGGAACTAGAATCATCCTTAAGTAATCAAATTGCTTCAGATTTGTGACATATTTTAATCGATGAGCTGGTTTATCAAATAATACTTATTAATGGAAGTATTTAGATATAATTATAGAATACACTAGCGCTTGTCTTTAGAAGCTAATTTGGAACCCATTTTCTTACGGCTTTAGCTCAAGGTCACTTGTCTTAACGACCCGTTAAATGTTGGTATTTCACAAAAAGAAAAAAAAGACTCGGATTAGTAGTATCCTAACTTCTTTCCAGTGGCAGCATCAACCTTTAGCTACCACAACGTTTTACTGTAGTCGCTTGAGCCAGGTGCTAGTAGAGGTTAATCGGCTCTTTAACCTCTAGAAGGCATACTCGATGGCATTGCCATTATCGATCCTGTTAAGCCATCGCTTTTGGTATGACGGCATTTCAAGCGAACGATACTGATGTACCTTTTTGCTAAAATGCACGCTACTAGCTAATCTAATTATTGCGTATGTCGTTAGGATATTTCTTCTCGAAGGAAATGTAAGCCAGGTTGCTATATCGCAGAACATTTTTTCTGTCTTAATGAATATTGTCTTTACGGGACTTGAAAGAAAATAATTAGGATAGTTAGGAAAATTGAAAGAATTTATTGAACAAAAGAAAATAAATTGTTTAATTAAAATTTGATATAAAAGCAAGCTAATGCATGATAAAGACACAATATTTAAAATGCAATTTATGGCAATTTGTGGTTTTGTTAGCGCGATTCCATTACAAACGAGTAATAAATTCCACACTATCTCTTACTGATCCACAACATTTTCACAGCACTTCATTTAACCTTCTTTTGTGAAAAAATGTTTCCATTTTCACTAACCAAACATTTCCAACCAAGCGAACCACTCGGGCGGCCTGTTTGACGGCTGCTTACTCACAAGGCTAATCACCGTAACCTTCCGCGAAGGGCGAAACCTTTTCAACGAAGCTCACACACCTGCACCGCCGGTTGGCATTGCGCAGGGAAAACAGATTAACGCCTTTGACGGTACACGCGGGTGACAAATGGCAAGAAACAAAACGAACGCCGTTATGAAACGATCCGCGGATGAACCCGGTGCGATGTTAGATAAACGCCACGCCGCTTCGCGTTTGGACCCTCGTCGGTCGGTCCATTCCGGCATCAGCCTAATGAAGCATTGTCAACAAGCAGCTTAGCATAGCGCGGATGAGCGCTGCGGCCGTACGGTCGGAAGAAGCAGCGACCGATCGAGCGTTAGACAAGCGCGAGGAAGTCACCACACTCTGGAAGCTAACCTACAGTCAGTTCTCATTAGCGAATCGTTGGGTAATAGAGCTGGTTGTGAAGCGCTCCCGGCGGTTTTCGACCGGTTGATCACACAGTTGAGAAAAATTGCAGCTTTTGTTAAATGTTAATCTTGTGGCGACTGCCCGTTGCTACAGCTTGTAATTATGAATTTAGTTCATGAAATGGCTTTATTCACATTGTTTTCTAACGCTTCGCTGTACGCTCCAACTAAAGAGTGAGATACAATGTCGATGTCATACCAGGGGATTCCAAACTACGGCCCTCGAGAGCATGTAATGCGACCCGCACAGACTTTGTAAAGGTTGACATAAATAACTTATACTTTGGCTGATTAATGAAAAAACAATTTTGACTTTTGAAAGACGAAAATCAAAATTCAACAAAAGAAAGCTGTTTAAATTTGATATATTCAGTTAGTATTTTCTGACCAAAACAAGATTTGAACTTTCACTCATTCTAAAGGTATCGTCAACATGGCCCTCAACAACGTTATTTGTGAAACAATGCGGCCCGTGAACTGAAACATTTGGTGCTCCCTGTTGCATACCGTCGAAGCTAAACCAAACCAATCATAAATACAGAACGGTTGGAGCTAAAAAATAACACATACTTGGCTTGCACAACGCGTAAAGCATATGGCCGTGATTTGATCCGGAATGTGATCTTTGCCTTCGACTGTCGATTCTTTCCCGCAAGCCTACTGCAAAGAACACCTGCACGCAACTGTGTACCTCATGTATCTTTTTTTTTTTGTTACACTGCTCCCACCATACACAATCGTGTGGCATTCTGTGGCTCACACTCCCCCGGCAGACTGTACACACTCCTACGCATCCTGTTGAAATGTAAATAATCCACAATCCTTCCAGTCGGCACGAGAAAATAATCGATCAACCAACGCCGACCGAACCCCGAGAAGGCTGAAGAGAATTTTCTCCATTCTTTATAAGGTATCGCCGACAAGGTCTTTCCATCTCGCCGATGCTCTCGCGTCCCCCACAGTAGAATAAGCCGATGAATAATAATTGAAACTCTCGCCATGGCAATCGTACGATTGCATACATGAGGCAAGAAGCGATTGAAGTCAGAACCGCGGCACACAGGCAGCAGGAAGCTGAAAACGATTAGGTGTTGGTTTAGTATGCGCAGCATAGGCTGTAGGCTTTCAACAAACGAGCGGGTGTGGGACGGGCTGAATTGATTGCATTGCAAGTAGGTAGCAAATGCAGCCGCACACAAGCACACCTGTGAAGAATACTGGAATTCTGGACGGGCGTTGCAGTGGATGCATTGGAGATTCTATTTTCTAAATCAACGAAAAGTTCTGAAAGATTTATTCAATCAACTTAAAATATTTAAAAAAATATTATCAAATAAAAACACAAAACTTTTGACGTTCCCAAAGGTCTTACAACCAACCACTGACATAAGTCTTATTATAAAAGGATTCTTTTCTGCTATTTCGCGGTCATTCCAGCCTATATAGGCTTTTGAGACTTAGTTCAGTGCCACACAGCAGGATAGTCAGTCCTTGCTACGGGGGACGTAATTATGTCGTACGAGTTGGCGACTGTACCACGGCACTGCCCCATAAAAGGTTAATTCAATTAAATTTCGCGAAATCAAATTACTAAAATACTAATAAAAGTACTCGTAAATTATGAAGAAAATATTCTATTTTTCAAGTAGGATTTTATTTTTACAAGAACCATAAGAATTCTTAGTTTTACATAGAAAACTCGTACAGCAAGTGCGTTAATATCTCTGTAAACTACTGTAAACGATTTATAATTGTAATTTATAAAAAAAAACCTATATCCTATGATTTTTTCTACCAACAACATAGCTTTTTCACTTATCGTATGCCCATATCGTCTCAACGGTGGTCACACATTTTTTCTACTATTTTACATACATTCCCTGCACGCTTTTCGTCATCATGAACCCCGGGTGAGCTAATTTCTCACACACACACGAACACACAAAAAACACTAGCAGTGAACTTTTGACCGTGGTTTTAACGATGGTTTATTTCAGCTAATAGGCATTAGGTTGACCATTAGATTTTCTGCACAACCCTCCCCTTGCTGACGTTGCTGAACCCCGCGGGATCGATCGACGCGATTCGATCAATTAAACTCAAGGTCCGCGCACAGTAAACCTTTCCACGTTTATCTCTTCTTGCGCAGGGCTGCCATGCACAACAAAAACAACAAAAAAGTAACAAACCGCGTTTCCAGCATTAAAACGTTCAACCAGCCAACCTAGTTCCCGACCGAAGCTCGCTTTAAAAGCGCGGCCGCCGTTTGCTACCGAACCGTAAGTGCACAACACGCGGGACGGGAAATGGCTTCGAAGCGTGCGCGCGCGCATAATGTGTTTGCAACTTGCGCAACGAAATCAATTAAAACTATCGACGTACGACGAATGCGAAGTTTAGACAAATGCAACCAGCGACGGAACCATTAAGCAGGGGAGTAGTGACGAGTGGGCACAACATAAGAAAAAAGGTGAATATATGCTACCAGAAAACAAAACTAAGGAGGAACAAAAACACATCCCCATAAGTGTAGGTCACACCAGAGGCTGTGGAAAGAAATCGTCCAAACACAGCAAAGTGACTACCGAGGGGCATGGGTGGCAAGATGTAACTCACCATCTTAAAGGCAAGCGTGAAATGCAATCGAAACACTTTTTGCTAACTCATTCAACAGCTTCCAAATGCGGCGTGACTCACACACCATCAGGCGGACACAGAAAGACATCGAAATTCGGAAGTTCAATACCACACCTTAGGATGTATGGGAAAAATGTTTCCCAGGACGATCGCCGAGAGGAAGCGAATCGCGCAATGTGTCTCGCTTCACGGTTTGCTGTTGTACCATTATCTCCATTTCATAGAGGAACACTATCCGCTTGTGAGGTATTTAAACGAACGAACGAAGCTTTAAACAGTACCGTAACGCATTAAAGCAGTGAGCTTAGGTGTTGGTGAATAAAATGTATTTAAAAGATAATTACTTGCGAAGCCATTTAAAGCCTTATGATATCTTCCCTCCCTCAACACAACATCGTACAACCAGATCAACCGGTACTCCTATACGAAGGCAACTCTTGACACTGGAAGTCAAACTTGGCCTCTCCCAGTTTTCGGCTGGTTCTCGCACATTCCTGAGTTAACAACAACAATCGTCATCACAATGATCGGGATTGATCGATCAATCAACCAATAGCTAGTACAAAACCCTCCAGAGCCCGTTGCACGATTACACGAAAAGTCGCTTAAACGAGAAACAAGCCCCATTGGGGGCACGCGCAACATTATGCTGTTGCTGCTGCTGCTACGGTGGTCCAAGCGAGGTGTGACCGATGGTCAATTTTAACGCACCATTACACTGAAAGCTGCACTTGGACACACACACACACCAAATGGAATCGCCGAATCGTGCGAGTTTGTGCTTCATTAGTAGTTGCCGCGTGTCTATGCATGTGTGTTTGGAATTACATCTGAACGGAACACGGGTTTGACTGCATTACATTTTGAGCCCACCGCTCTGCTTTGGTACGTAACGCATTTCAGTTTTCCCTAACATCGATGCAGAGCGGCACACACACACAACGAGGATTTATCGGAGCGACTCTGACGCTGGTGATCAGCTTTGGGCCATTTCGATTACGCGTCACAGACGCGCTAGACGTATCGATGCCTACACCCGAGCGCTCGTTGTGGTTCGGTGCCCTTACGGTTTTCCTGTGCGACTGTAATGCACTTTGGAGTAGGGAAAAAAACGCAATTCGCAACAGGTCCAACCACACACACTCGAAGGTAATGCGTACGCATACGTCACTCAGGGCCAGTGTGTAATCGACCGGTCTGTATGCGTTACTAAAAGCCGACACAATGTTGAGCATCCCTTATGCATCATGTATCAAACAGTTTCACGCATTACACCACAGCCGGAGCGCGGTAGAAGGGCTTAGTAGTGTGTATGCGAAAGGAAAGAGGGTACCCATTTCCCTTCACTGAGTCAATCTGGGAGATGAGAGAATGTCTGCGAATACGAAGTTGTGTTGTTTGGATAGGGAACATTGGAGGTGTTTGGTTAAGTATGCTGTTTTTGTTGTTGACGAACGTTATAGTAACGTGCGTGAATAAATGTAATGATTATCTAATCTTTATAATAAACGAGGAACATTCAAAGATCGTTCCAATTACTGGATTTCCCGCCGTTTTTTTGTTGCATCCCATTTTTCCCAAATTTTTTGAGTATTTTCCAACTTTTTTGGAAACATTACTATTCTGTGTTAGATCGTTACTTAGGGAAAATCTTCAGTATTTACAACATTGTTCACCTTAAGTCTTCATTCTTGGGTCTTCGGACAGTTTTTTTAAAATAAAAATGTAGTAAAAGCAATGGTTATTGTAATAACATGTTGAAATATTGTTTTATACTTAAATGTTAGAAACTTCCGAATACTTTTTGTGTCATGAAATCCAATATCCTAACATAGAGTTCAATTTGCACATAATGACATCAACAATGAATTCTAGTTACAATTCGATTTTAATCAACTAAACTACCTTTAACAATGGATTTCTAAAGTATATACGTTACTTTTTTAAGATATGTTTGACAACAAACATCTAACACATTAGAATAATGGTTTTGAGTTAAAGGATAACCTTTCTTGCTACATGAAAGCTGTAAAATTCCATAGCAAAGCCAACCATACAGATTTTCATAAGCATAGAATCACACCAATGTAGCTCTAAAGTCGGCATCCAGCTAAGCTAACGCTGCACTACAGAGCAGCTGCTAGTCACAACAACAAAGAAAAATAACAAAAAAGCGATTGAATTACATGCGGGTTTTGTGTACGAGCTTTACGCGGGCCCGATTCCAATCCAACTCCCGTGTTCTGCCCGTTTCCCTCGATTGGAATGCAAAGTATGCTAAGCCACTGCCTCTCGTGGACAGAAGTGCACCTCTATCATGTTTCCTCAATCGAACCCACGACCCAACAGTGCACCCTATTCATTCAAAATGCTGGTTCGGCGACCAGGGGGTGAGGGTGTAATGCGTTCAAATAAAAAAAAACTCCCCCATGCGCCATTTTCATGCCCACGGGCAGCCAAAGCGCCATCCCACTTGCACCAACTGGCCACACCGTTTCAGCGCTGGACCATAATCGGATCAATGACTTCTTAACAACGGCTTAGCGCTGTAGCTGAGGACCTGATTGATTTATTTCACATCACGCCGCGTTTCCCACTCCCGGCCGGTCTGTTCTTGTTGGGTGACACTTCCGCGCACACACGCCGCCAAGCTGACCTCTCCAAGCTGAAGCATCAAATCTTGCAGCTACTAGACCGAACGGAACGGAATAGTACGTTGCTCCCTACCCGTACAACAGGATCTGCGTGGTGGCGCACCGCGTGAGCCCCAATTTAAGGTGGAAAACTGATACGCGGCCCGACGTCAAATGCCGGGAGTAGTCGACCTACTTCCCCGATGTGGTGGTGTGTGCCTAGCGTGTATGGAAAAGCTGGTGATTTGAAAAGACGAGATTTTTATTAATCTGGTTCTCTATTTCACCCCAGCTCACCTGTTTGTTTTTTTTTTAGTTGTAAAGCGGCAGCGCATGTGATGAGTGTTAAGTTGGCCAAAGTAAAACGATTCCATTCGATCCCTACTCTCGCGGCTCGTGGTCAGCTGGTCTGGTACGCACCGCACACAAGCGATCCCGTACGTCTTGTGCAGCGGGAACCGAGATCGTCGACCGATCCGGTTGAACCTGTTTCGCAATTCCATCTACGAGCGCGCGGTCCATAACATGCCCCGAGATGCCCCGTTCCGAAGGAGAGCGAAAGGCTATGCTTGGAACCAGCCCTGTGCACCCCTCCAGAAAGGGGTCCGGTCGCGCAAGTGTCACGCGTTTTTTTCATTCGAAACTTTCGTTCGCATACACACATCGGAGGAGCGAGTTGATGCTTCAGTTCCCGCCTGGCTTCATTGGGAAACTGCTGCTACTGAAGCTCACTTACTTGTGCTGCCGTTTGTGCCATTTTCCCTTGAAACCACACTCACACACACACTGCTGCTGCTGCTTTGCCTTAAATCACAGTTTTATGAGATTATTTACATACCGCAGTAGGGTGGTGGTGGGGGCAAGCGCAGCAGTTGTTGCTTTTTCAGCTAAGGTCGATTGCGCTGGAGCATAGGCATGGTTTTACTTTCATCATTGCATATGAGCCCAGCGCACGGTCATAGTAATATCCATATGAAAAGAGCCTTTTTTCTATTTTGCACGAGCCGAGACACAAGCGGTAGCTGGAGGCTTGAGATGTCGAGATTGAAACGCGACCAGTTACAGAGTTATGCCGCGAACGACAAAAAAATGAGCTAAGAATGCCAAACCGTAAAGCTTCGCCACAGACACAGCCCACTCAAAGGCTAGCATTATGTCATGAAACCGTTGATCTCCATGAAGTCATCTAGAGCTGGCTGACGAGATGAATGTGACAAAAGCGTACGAGAAAAGAATGCACCAGCTTCACAACAATGCCGATGGTCTATTTTGAAAATCTTAATT
The DNA here is from genome assembly GCF_943734685.1 of Anopheles coluzzii. Classification (NCBI taxonomy): domain Eukaryota; kingdom Metazoa; phylum Arthropoda; class Insecta; order Diptera; family Culicidae; genus Anopheles; species Anopheles coluzzii. Next base: position 40,181,090 of record NC_064670.1, on the reverse strand, counting down.
CAACGGATACAGTTTGCTTTGCGATGGGTTGTGTTTACCTTCTGTTGCTTATGCAGCAATGGTAGCTCAAACTTCAAATCATCCAATTAAAAAACGCCCAGGCATAGGGGCAAGATCACCATCCTTTTCAAAAGGAACGTCCGCGTACGTACATCAAACGCTCGCATAAATTATCCATGGCCGTTTTTATTGGCAGCGCAATCGCCCGTCAGCACACGTGCCACACCATGCGGCGCGCGCAATCGCTAACGAGCAATAGATTTATATCACCCCGGCAGAAAGTTAGGTCGGAATAGTTGTTGGATACTGCTCACCGTTAAAACAAATCCCCTTCCCCCCACACTCACACACACACTACAGGCGAACTCTCCCGTCGCGACACTCGGTGGCAATGACACTTCGGCAATCGTAAGTGCTTTTCACACGTAACGGACTCCCCCAACGGTGGCGCACAGTTCAAAACAAACCGCCTGCCTTAACACCAGCCGACACACATGCCGGATGATGCCGGGCAACAACGCGAGGGATTCACACATTTAAATAAACCGTTCGCCAAAAGGGGTTCGTCTCTTTGCCTGGCGTTAGAATCTTTCGCTTCCGCCGTTTCGCGGCCCAGGGCGGAGCAGCAGAGACATTGAACGCCGCGGATGCTCACCGAGCACACACACACACACACACACATCCGCGGATGGAAAAAGAAGCGTTAAATTACGGACAATTGAGCTGATGGGCGAAGAAAAAGCTAAAAAGGGTACAATAAATCGAAGGATACACACACGGCGAGTGGGGGGAACAAAGCGAACGCGAGAGGTTGGATGATCGAAAGAAAGAATTTTTCCATCAACGGCGCCATCGATCCCGAAGGCGATGAGCGGACAGGAAAGGGGAGACCGTTTCTGATTGCATCAGTGGCCGTTTCGCTCTGTCTTGTCGTACTGAAAGAACGTGCAAAGGTATGTTTTTCTATTCTTTTTTCCGAACCCTGATTACCGCGTGGCCAGCCAACGGGGGAATACTCGTGCAAACGTTCAAGAACGAATTACTCACACACACACTCACACATCGTCAGCTGGACATGGATACGGTTTGCAGAAGATCTCAAACCTGTCCGTTTGACCGGCGGAGAAGCGACGAGCGTAAACGTGTACCGATAGAAAGTCCAATCGAGCAGAAGAATGACAGTGGGACAGGGCAAGCGGGAGCAAAAAAAAAGGGAGCAGAAGTAGCCGCGATTGAGAAGTCGAACGCGAACGAAAGACGCTCACCGTGCCGAACCAAAAACAATGCCCGCACATACAAAAACATAACCGTTGGCCACCTCACAACTTGCCAGGGCACTCTCGGAAAGCTTACGTCACCACCACCCCATCCCTCTGCATTGCCTCTGGTCGGGCCAAACCGTGGTAGTAAGAGGGAAAAAAAGAACAAAACAAAAAATCCACCCGACACAGCAGCACAGACCGGGGACAAGAACCTGTGGCACCCAGCGATGAGGGTTGAATTCGATCGACGACTGACGGGTGCCCGGAGCGTTCTTGCGCGCGGCTGGCTGCCAGTGACTGGCGCGTAGGGCAGGGTAGGGGTGGCAGGTTACCGCCTGCAAAGGGAAGTCATTAACCTTCACCGTGCCGATGTACATTCACTCGCCGCGTCTGGTCGCGTTCTAAAAAGCCAAGGAACGCGGAGCGACACGAAGGCGCAAAACAACCGAGAGAACAGAGGCAGCCGGCCACCGTATACCAAGCCATAGCTTCGGCACCACTAAGCCCGGCGTTGTGCCAATGAACGGTGGACTTTGGCGATCGGCCTGATTCTGTTAATGACGTTTTTTTCGGGAACCCGTTGTGATGATAGCACGGCGTAGCCAAGCCAAACATTTAGAAAGTTGCTCTGCGGAACTCCCAAATGCTATAATTTCAGCAAGATTACATTACAATACGACAATAATGATTGTAGCAAGTGCGTGAAGATATTATTGTACACCGAGAACCTGCAATGATTACAATTTGGACGCATTAAACCACTAAAATGTGTACTATAGCATAGTACAGGATCACATAAATAAAAATTCTTTCATTATTAAGATCAACATTGATTCCAGGTTGATGGCAACACTCACAGCAAACTGGAATGTATCGTTCTGGAATTTCCAAACCCATCTTCTTCAATAGCTAGAGAATAGACTTTCGATTAATAATACACTATTGGGGCGAAACTCGTTAATCTAGTCCGGGAGCAAAAAGAGGCAGCAAATCTAGTCTCGCTTTTGACTCCATTCCAGCGGCTAAATCATCTTCAGTTGAGTCCTATCCTTTACAGTCTTGTTTTGCTCACTCGCAGCAACGAGGCAACACCAGTGCGCGGTTGGATTAAACCTACCGCCTTTTACGATCGTCGAATCAAAATCGATAGGGCAACCGCGCGATCGGATAACAAGTTTTGCCCCGGGAGTTAAGCGCGAACAGGTTTTGGGCCCATCACGGCCTGCTCAAGCATTCCTATCACACCAATCTCGACGCTTACGCATTCTTCCTGCCAATTAATGGGCCCACTTTATGCATGCAACTCCTATATCGGCTCGCAAAGTGCATCGTACGGAAGGGAACACACATTGCATTATTCTGGAGGAAAAGATTCCTTTCTTATAATGCGCATTTTACTATGAGCAAAAAAACATATTCAATAACTAATCATCAAAATTGATTTCTCAAACAACTTCACCGATCCGATGATCACCAGATGCACAAATATTTGCCACGGCTAAAGTATCTGTCTAAAAGAAACTGCAAAACAAAAAGTTGAAGAATATTTTAATCTCCACTTCATTATTATTCCACTCCACGCGCTGTGTGCCGGTGCGGCGTTCAGCTTCGTATGATAATATATTTGCCTCCCGCGGTGTGTGTTTATTGGAATGTTTATTCCCTGTCCACCCATATGATACGCACGGTAGCCAGCGCCACAGAGCACGCCCACACAATCACCGAGAGCCGCCGCCAGAACGCGAACACCTTCTTCATCACCAGCAAGCGAATTCGCCCTGGGATTTGTGTTGATTTGCTTAAGCTTCTTCTACACAGTGCTGCTACTGCGCCAGCAGCCAGATACAGATAAATGCCGTCCGTCATGACATTCATCGATACCCGTCATCTTTGCGCGCCCCACAGTGGTCGTCCTTGTCGCAAGGACGCGCTAATTGCGTAGCGGGCAGGAAGAACCTGCTTCGCTCCGTACACGTATGCGGACGCTTCCAAGCAGAGAGGGGAGAAAACAACATCTTCCTTCCAGCAGGCTGAACTCGTAGCCTCTCCCCATGGAGAGCCTCATTCTTTTTGAAGTTCAAACTTATTTAGAGCTCGCAAATGAAGCACAAGGCAGAGACAAGACATGGTAGCAGCACTGCTGCAATGACGCACAGGTGTTTCTGCGTTCCGATTGCAGTCGGATTATTTCGTGTTGATTAGCTTTTCACCTTCCTTTCCGCGCAAGCCATATCCCAAAACACATCCCCAAACCTGCAACAAACGGCGACTAAACGGTGATAAAAGGCGATCGGTAAGGGCATCAGCGAAAGATGAGAAAATCGTGATATTGAGCTTATAAAAATGAAATCGAACCAGATGGGTGCGAGACAGAGGGGTGTGACCAGTTTTCACACGTTTCCAGCGCATTCATAAAAAAAAGAATCTCTTCCTCCCGCGACTCATTCGAACGAGAGCAGGAATTTCCACTTCCTTCGCTGGTAGTTCACCTTCGGAAAGGCTCCGTCAAAAAAATCCCCAGCTCCCCTACTGGGGCCACTTTGCGCACTATAGCGAAGACAAACCGGAGTGCAGCTTTAACGCAGCTTTTAGATGAGGATTTTTATTTTCATCGCAGTCAGGTTGGCCGAAAACGAGCGAGGATGAATAAACATCAAGCACATAAAAACAGGATTATTATGCACCTCGCCGCAGCAGCTCACCACCCCGAAACAAAAGTGATCAAGTGGATGCTTTCGAAAACCAGTTTATTGACGATTGAGGGGAGGCTGTCCGGTGCGGGAATGCTAACCATTTGTTTGCAATCGTCAGCGATCAATATGGCGCGGCAATGCTTTGATGGTGAGACGAGCCAAACATTCCATTCCGCTGGCCGATTTCGTTTAATTAGTATGTCTTTTATATTAAATCTTTGAAACATGTTTTGGTACAATTGAACCACTTTCGAACGTGAAATTAATAACAGCTACAGATGCAACATACAGTTCAGGATTTTCGGTAATCGTCACGTGATATGTTTAACGACTTTGACGTATTATTTGACTTTGACAACTAAATACAACCTAGTTGGTATTAAAACAACATTATTTCTAAATCCATTGAAGCCTATAGAAAGCAATTTAAAATACCTTCACATTGAACTTGAAAGGCGCTATTTCGGATTGGCACAAGTTTTCTCTTAATACAAACTCAAGATTTCATTTATTTCCTCAAGCGCTCTTCCATTTCAACACCTTTGTCCGTACCGTGCGGTATTTTCCTTTACCTCGCCGGAAGGTGCCCTCCCATTTGGACGGTATCATTTCCACCGCTAGCCATTAAAATAAATAAATAAGTCCACTGTGAAAATAGAACGACCCGTCAGTGACGCAGAATGGAGCAGGAAGGGGGGCTGATGTTTCTAATTTTTAGGTTACGAAGCGCGAAACCTGACTCCCCGTTGCCCCAGGCATTCGATATCCCAGAGTAGTGCCGATGCAATAAGTTACTACCAACCCCACACACACACAGGCACAACTATATTGGATAACTCGGATTGGTGCTGCGCTGAGAGGGTGGTAGAAACACATTGCGCGCGCTTGATTCCGAGCAGGTAATTGCGTACCAACTCCATACGTGATGTACACACACGTACACCAAAGTCAGACAGACCCGCTTCTACGTAAATGGGCGCTTGCATCTTCTGCCTGGCCACCATTGCCCACCGACGACGGGGGCGCTATCATCCATCGTGGCCCACTGCAGCAGCCAGCCGGGTATGATACGCGTTGCGCGCCGGGCAGCCTCGCTGCGGCCTCAATTTCTAGTTTGTTCACTTTTCCTCTTCGCGAGTGCGCCCGAAACAGCCCCTGGGGAGTCCGGGAACAACCTGTGTCAACATCACCCTCACATCCTCCCATCGCTCATACGTGGGTGAGTGTGTACAAATATGCGGGTATGGACTCTCGCTGGTAAGCCACAGAAACCGCAGCCTACAACTACAAACGCTGGTGCATTTAGGGAGGAGGAGGTGCTCTTCATGCGGTGTTTCCCGTGTGAAGATGGGGGTGTTGTGTCCCGAAAAAAAAAACATTGTGCTAACATCATCTCAACGGAGAGCGATCGGGGAGAAAATGAAAGTTTTGTTCAAGAACTCTTGATGATTGTAAAGGCTCCATCGTGTCGTCAAAACTGAAGCCCCATTTCAGCATGTCTGCGGACGACAAGTGGGCATTGCGTGGGCTCCTTACGGGCTCCGCTCTCTGCTGACCATCGCCAGTGCAGACTCTTGACGTGCCCTCTCTCGACTTACTCCGTTCCATCAACTCTCTGTCTAATCTTGACGCCTGGCAATTAGCATCGTCGTCCGAGGGGGTGTTGCGCGTGAGACCGGAACACTGCACTTGACGGGGAAAAAAGGCTTCATCAAACGGGATTCTCGTGTTTCGTGACTGACACACGGGCTCACAAAATCTTGCCCGATACAAGACGCCATAAATAAACAGCCACACACACACACACACACACAGGCACACATCAAATACAAGAAAATTCCCACGCAATCTAACCAAATGGAGCCGCGCCGTGCAGGTGTGCGCATAGACCGAACACGACCCACGATCTCATCAAGATCACCGGTTTGCCGGGCGGGTGCAATTTAAATTGTGTGCTCCGGTTTCTTTTAGGGTTGCAGGCAGGGTCTGTATGCAAATTGCTGCACCGTCCGCAAGAACCTTGCCGCGAACAAAAACCACCGGCGGAGCGGTTGTAGTACGACCTTGGGGACACGGGCGAACCAAACCGTCTTGCAAAACACTCGGACAGTGATAGGAAACCAGTGTGTTTATAAAGCTGTTCTTGCCACCAACACACCAGTTTTAGCTTCGCTGGAAGTAGGCAGTAGCAGGCAGTTTGTGATGGGGCTGCCGGAATTGGTCGAAACGTTATCTTCGCAACCACACGCTTGCTGTGTCGCAACCGCACCAACAGAGGAAGTGAACCTTTCCCAAACGGATAAACATTCTTCCCGACACCTTGTACTCTGGCCATAGGAAGAAATGAACGGCTAATAAAACCAGTGTCAATCAGCAATGGTAAAAGGAAGGTGAACTTGAATACGGGCGTTTGCAAATGGGGATTTCTTTTCCGTTCCAGCCGCTTTTGCAACAATGATACAGGCAGGAACTGCAGAAACGCCTGCAGAGAACACTCTTCACTCTTCTGCAATCGTACTATGTGAGTGGACTGACAGTTTCTGAGATTTTCAACGAATTTGGGGTGATTTACACCTTCCTTCGCTGACGGTCACGCTCTCCTCGGGCGGAAATGCCAAGCGCTCTTTTCGGTATCCCCATCAACATCACCACCACCGTAACCGCACATAAATCCTGATGAGAGAAAGTTCCTCGCAATATCCAGCCATTGGGGAACCATTAAACCACCGAACGAAACATTCTTGAGCAATGGTGATTTGCTATCGTGTGGTCTGACCTTCGCCACCAATCAACCTTGGGGTAATAAATTGAGCGCCTGGTGCATGTGCATCACACCCGCTCGGAACAAGAGCTTGCTAATCGACAGCAAACAGCAAGCAATTATGGCAAACCAATCGATTTACGTTCCTCGGTTCCCAATGGATCGATCGGCCGGTCGTCGGGAACAACTTATTGAATAGCTAGATCTATTAATCTTGAGTACATTAACCTCTGTTATCAGTTTACTGTAAAATCGTTAAAAGGGGCTAATGAAGGTTGTAAAAGTGAACCCTAAAAGGATGTTCAAACATCTAAAGTATTTGTAAAGCCTCTTGAATTTATCTGTTCACGATCATTTCGACTAACAATAAACCTCAGAGGAGCTGAGAACATAAACAAATTATTTTGTAAAAATAAAACTCAAAACATAATCTATATATATAAAAATCTCGTGTCACGGTGTTTGTTGCGAGCTACCTCCGAAACGGCTGGATCATTTTCAACGAAACTTTGCACACACCTTATGGTGGTATGAGAATAGGTTTTAAGACTTAAAAATCGTTCAGATGTTGCACTAAACTTAATTTAATAATGATGTTCTAACTCCCATACAAAGAGCAGGATTGTTGTTGCGTTGTATACGGCACTTTGACACTTGGTGTGAGGTGCCTGGCGGTTTACAGTCGATGGTCGGATCCTGAGGGGATACGGGAACGATACAACTATCCCAAGTAACAAATCAATAATGGAATATTTTAATTTTTTTTTAAATAACTAAGTTTGTCGGGCCAGCTAGTACTAAATAAATATTCAAATGTGCACCTACAACACCTGAAGTCCTGATCCATTTATTTTAAACTTGAACCTTTCTGCTTCTGTAAAAATTTCAATGCCCAACCAATGGTGAAAACTTTGGCAACATCAAATGTCGTTTCGGTTCAATTCGGATGTCTTGCTCTCTGTACACCGCGGGGAGTCTTGTGTACCACCGTGCAACCTTGACGGCAATTCGGTTCTCGCATCGCAGCTCTTAGCTAGACCTCCTGGGGTCAGGTTGCAAATTAAAACATGGCTCCCCTGGGGGATCGTGGACAACAGACACCGTTGCTTCGCGGGTGGAATTCACCGAAAAACCTGCACCTTTCCAATTCTTTCATCCTCGGATGAAGATTCCTCAGCTCCCACCAGAGCTCATCGCGCTTAAAAAGCATGAAATTTCACAAACCAAAAACGTCAATAAGTCTCCGAAACGATGAGGTATGCTTCATTTGGTCCGCGTGTATTTTCCGCGCCATTCTGCGTATGCCGTTTGCACACTCGAAGAAAGCCAGCAGGGTCTCTCCGGTGGTGTGGATTCCCCAGACTTGGTTCAACAGTCTTCGAGTTGAGCGAAGAATTCTCTTCTATCGTTTCTTCTCAAGATAAAGACACTCCACACAACGGCAGTTCAGGTCAGCTGGAGCTGTGGGGATGGGGTTTTTGGTTCAACGCGATGGTAAGCGATGCTGATTGCGGCTGGATGTATGCGAAGAGGCACAAAGAACGAATTACACAGCCCCAAAGGTGCAACAACACACAGTGCGGTCATCGTCGTCGCCGTAGCCGATGGTCTCGAATCTTACGAACTAAAAGCTAACGGTACGTCGGAAGTATAGTTATCCGCTAAATAAAGCGATGGATGATCATGCGAAGACAGAAATTCTTGCCGATAAACGTGAAAAGCGTTTCATTGGCGTGCTGGAAGGGAAGAGCTTTCGTCTTCCCCAAAAAACCGCACGATGACACATCTCTGATGGCCGTAATTTGCTACAAGCGCTGTCAATCGTAAAATAAAGGTGAGCGTCTGCGCGGCAAACGCCCGAATGGCACACATATAATGGACGGCCGAGCCGTGTTCGGAGAAGAAATGCGCATGAATTTAATTAACTGCCCCTTGGCTCTATCTAAGTTTTATCTTAACGTTCATTCTATTGCTACAAAGTTGAGTTTTAAGTGCACACATGTTGATGACACACTGTAAAATTATAAAACCATCATTCAGCATTAACAATCTTTGGGTTTCAATAGGTTATCATGTAACGAACTCCTAGAGAATTATTTACACACAAGACTCGAAAACGGTTACAAAAAATCCAATAATTGTAAGCAAACGTTAGTAAAAGAAGCATAACACACAAAAACAAAGACCTTGAGCAGTAACAAAACAAATCCAAAGCAAGTTACAGAAAACGCAAAAAATAATAATAATAAAACCAAAGCATCTCCGGTTGTTTTCGTAAGAATTTTGCACCAAAACCAACAAAAAACTAACCTGCCCACACCTGATGCGGTGGGCTCATACCGAGGCCAGACACCCGCACACATCCAAGATACAGCACAATTAATTCTGCCTGCGCCGGAAGCTGATCTAAAATTCAAACACCACCAACCGACCAAAAACAAGCATAACCACCCCCTGAAGAAGAAATGATATTGCCGCTAAAGCTTTGCGAAACTCGGCAGGGCGGCGGCAGCGGTACCAGTGACCAGTTGTTGCCCAACCGAGGATACCAACACCGTTGCTACCCCGCTGTGCTCGGCTCGGAGGGAAGCATCTTGGAGCGTCCATGGAAGGGTTCGTTGATTTGTTTCACCAATCAGCACCTCCAACTGTTCCGGATGTACACCCACCCACCATACGCCCGAGAACAATGGATCAATAAAAACTCACTCCTCGACCAGCGCCGTACATCATTGCCCTCTGTTAGTGGCGAGAGCGTACAAGTCACACCTTACGGATCCAGCCATCTCGGGGAGCATCATCACCGTCAGAACACTCTGCCTCCCAGTGTTACTACTACGACTACTTGACACAGATAATCGGTCGGAGTTAGTGGAGCTAGGTTATGCAAGAGTCTAAATCATGCCCAGCCGCGTCACGGGTCCTTCACCTACACCATTCATTAGCAAATCAGTCTAAGGTAGCAGAGCAGCACCCGCAGCAGCAGGTCGTCCAACATCATCGGCACACATTATGCAATGTTTCTCTCTTCTTAGCATCACCATCACCGGGGCGCTGTGGTGGAGCGGCACTCGTCATCTTTAGCGTCGTGTAACGCACCGCTGCACTCACGGCAACGGATCGCTCACTCACGTGTGCGTTGAGCAAAACGGGGCGGCGCATAAATTGGTAAATTTAATTTTTCTGCCAATCCGGTCGGACAAATAGTTGCAATTCCGGAATCCTGGGGCGATTTTAGCGGAGGGAAGGAGGAGCAGGATGTTTGAACTTCGTCACCTCATCTGCTGACCTTGAGCTCACACACTCGCATGGAGCCGTGGCCAAGACGGCGTTTGGTTCGTGCTCACACCGAAGGTCTTAGCCACTATGAGCGTGCCGGGTTGTGTCAGCGGAATTGAATTACATTACCAATTCAAGTCACAGACCGATTGGGCGGTAAATCCGATGCTAGCAACACACACACATGCGCTTCCCGCGGATTGCGGGGGATGATGGTAGCGGTAATAATATTTATGCAGTCAGACCAACTGCTTCGCACTCAGCTTAAGGCAATCGGTCACAGAGCGTTGGTCAGATCGAAAAAGATACATCACAATGTAAACGCATTCCGCCGCGCCGGCACGGAATAGATCATTCGGTCACTGGTCCGTGTTGTCCGGAGGTCAAGTGCGGTGTGTCGGTATGTAGGTATGTGTTTGTATTGGTGTAGCCAGGCACCCCAAAATTCTTCTGGTCGCAAATTGGACACCAAATTGGCCAATTATTGTAAAGTTTAATTAAAAAAGCAAAAAATTAAGCTCCGAAACAGGGTTTTCTAGGAGTTCTCATAGCTGTGGGACACTTTATTGACTCTTTATTAAGTGAAATGAACTTAATGTAATGGGAATTGGACTCTATATCATCCTTGTTGGACAAATCCAATAGCAATTACCAAGGAGCCTGTCCAAAAAGGGTGCCATAGACTCCAATTTCCATCATATGAAGTTCACTTCCCGTAAGAAAGAGTTGAGGAAGTGTCCCACAACTATGAGAACCTCTGGAAAACCCTGTAATGAGGTACAATACAGTCAAGTGAGACTAATATTTATATATTTATTTATTTATTTAATGCCAATTACTCGATCAAGCCTCCCTTGGAAGCAAACGGATCGAGTTCGACGCTAGCACTGTGTCCTGTTTTTTTTCAATCCCTCTACCAGAAGAATCTTCGTCAGCTGGTTACAGTGAAGTTGCACAAACGAAACAACAAATCCATCGCTCCATCATCCCCACCAACTCGTCAGACATTGACCTTCAGAAGGACTTAGACAGGCAATTTATTTATCAACCTTTAATCCAGCAGCAGCGGGAGAACCGTTCAACATTCGTTCATCTTCTATTGAACCACCCATCCTTCTCTCCCTGCGCTACCACAACCTTTCCCTCGACAGTCCGACCAGACCACACCAAGGGTGCAAAAACTGTTCAACATTATTCGTGTGCTTTCGCTTGATCGTTCGCGGATCATTTTACGTACAACGATGCTGATGACTACGCACATGGGACACGGGAGATTTTGGAGATGAAATTGTGTGAATACAAAATAAAACACAGCAGATCAGAACCGGTTCCCCTTTCGATTCATCATGCTGGGGACAGCAATTTTCTTCCCTTCATTGTCGTAAAGATGTTTTGTGGAGAGGACTGTGTTTGTTCAAAAAATAAACAATTTTATACATGCAACACAGACACACACACACACTGTTTTAAGTATGTCAAAGGCCCATACCGAGCAGCACACATAGCACCACTCTTACCATATGGTAATATATTTTATTGTTTATCTCTTTGCATGCAAACAAAACCATCGCCAAATTGAAATTAATATTCGAAAAACGCACCACCCATGTTAATGTTTTATTTGGCCGACACCTTTTCCTCGCAGAAACGCGATAAGCGGAGCGCTGCTAAATGTTTTCTGATTGAAAATTATTACTGCCCATCATACTTGCACACAAAGACACACATCCAGCGCCATCAAGAGCGACACAACACACGCAATAATCATGCCTGCTGGGCGCGATCAAAGGGATGTGTTTCTCTTTCCTTTTTATTATTGCTTTTGCAAGGATGTCACACACCCGTACCGAACAGAAAGCTTAAATTGTTCGGCGGAACAATTACCCGCACTACAATCGCCAAGAAAATATCACCGAAAAAGGCGATGGTGGTGGTGGAACGGAATAACACCAAAAACAGCCAGCCAAGAAACTCTTCGGGCGCTGTCATAACGGGGATTTTTGAACACTTGTTCAACCTAGCATAAAAGAACACAACACAAGCACGACGGCCTTAACAGGGCAATCGCTTTCAGTCTCTATCTCTCTACCATCCGTGTCCTACCCACTGTGGTTGTGATTTGCTTGCGCTGGAGGAGCGAAACCCGGCCACTGAGCATTCGAAAGTCGCCGAAACCCGAAAAAAGAAGAAAAAATGAAATACCAGCCCGCTCATGATGCTTGTACATTACGCTTCAGATCGAAAATCGGATTGCGCGTTACATGAAGAATATTAATTTTTGAGCCGTTCATGTGCGTGTGTACGTGTATGTATGACGGTTTCAAAATTTTATTTCAGGATCAGGATTCTGTTATCTTTTTGCACACCGTTGAGCCACGGCCAACATACATCTGCAGCGAAGTGCGCGTTCCTTTGCACAGGTGTTCCCCGAGGTCGAGTGATGGTGGAAGATTGCGCTGCGCTCTGTCCGTTTGTGCCGAAATGGCTCACTCTCACTACAGATGTCGGAGACACCCCGGGAAGGGCGAACGAGCATTACGACCGTCGCAAAACCGCGAAACGTCGAGCATAAGAAAAAAAAAACAATGTTGCTCCAATTACACCTGATCCAATCACTTTTGCGAATCGGACTTGTTTTTTTTTCGTCTCTTTTAGTCGCACTCTTACTTTTATGACAGCCCATACACACACATTGACGAATAATTTTAGGGGCTGCAACACGTGAAAGTAGTTGAGGGAGTGTTGAAGTAAGTGCGGCCGTGAGGTTCTATATACAAACGTACACACACGCGCTGTAGCGAATAAAAACAATCAAATAATTTGGAAAAAAGGTATTTTATGACTGCCAATTAGATTAACATATCAACAAATATTCCATTCGGGCGGGCAAAATGCGATTAGACGCGAATAATCTGGCCCATGTTAATTTTTATTTTTACTTTAATCGATCAATGCACTCCTTTTTTCGCTCATCTGTGGCGTTGTTTCGCAGGCACCACCACCACCCTTTTCTGCCTTATCGCTCAACAGATAAAGGCCTGATTACGTAATGCACAGTGAAGCGGGAATGGTTTCGCTTTTCAGGTTTATACAAAATTATGCGCAAAAACGGGCAAAGGAAAAGAAGCGCAAGCTCGCTAACGCTCGCCATAACCATGTTATGTCGATGAAATTTCCACCGGATCTTTCTCACGAGCTGACTCTGGTTCAGACGCTGGTCGGTGCAATCTTTCGGCCCCGTCTCTGGTGGGATCGTGGTGACCGATCGTTCGTCAAATGATTTTATGAGGCAGGCCAGGTTTGCACAATTGATAACCAAATTAGGCAACTTTTTGCTGCGTTTTGGGGGGGAAACATCTAATCCCAGGGAATTCCTAAGCTGCAGCATACACACAGGCAAAATAGTTTAGTTAAATAAATATATCAAAAAAATCTAATTCCCTTTTTAAAATTTAATTCTAATAAAAACCAATGGAAGCATTACACCAAAGCAACTCGCATCAAGTACAACTCATTTAGTGAAGATTCAGCAACATTTCTTCCAACAAAATGATGGTTGGCGACCGCATCGCATAAACAACCTGCCACAGCCAGGGGCAGGGCCACACATCAGCGAAGGCCAGCGTTGACGAACACTAAAATAAAAAAACAACAACAAAGGCACTACAGCAAAACCACCCCGAAAGGCCACCCAGAGACCCTTTAAGGTTCAAGCGCAATGGCAAGGAACTGTTTGGAACAGTAAGTGAAAACTGTAAGTGCACCGCCGCGACGTGGCGTCGAAAAAAGAAAGACGGAGAAGAAATGCTGCCCAAAATCACTTCACCAGTGTGTTATGTCCGGTTGAAAATAATTTAATAATAAAAAAAGCATCTCTCCAACAATTCCAAACGATGGAGAAACCACACTCAAGGTTGCTGGTCGTAAAAGTGTGCAAGCATAAAGCCAGAAAACGATTTAATTACATGCGAGGCTGTTCGCTCGGCGAGTGAGTTTCATGTTCGGGTTGGGACTTTGCTATATTTTTGTTTTTCAAACCCTCTGCCAGAATGCCCGATGAACCTGTTGGATACACTAAAGGACGCGGCTGGAGCTGGAAGTGGAAACTAAAATAAATGCCACACTGCTGTTGTACACAAAGGCTGTCCCGAAATGTGCAAAATTAAATATTTTAAAACACAATTAAACAATCTGGTAACCGGTTTACAATGCAAACTCCCTGGTGGCCTTCCCGCAAAATTGGTGGTGAATTGAATGAATTCCAGGCTAAGAAAACGTTAAATCAAATGAAAGTTACAACAAGGAATATCCATTTTTTTGCAAATAGATTAAAATAACTCACAATAAAAACGAACTCCAATTTTCACACAAAAAAAAAAAATGCTGGAAGAATTATTCAACAACTTGCAATGAATTAACTCTTAAATTTCACATCATAACTCTCGATTTTACCACATTTGATGCCCTTAAAGATGTAAAAAAAGGAAATTTCCCTTCTTCAGTCTAATGTAAACGCTCTCCCCGGTTTAACACATACATACACAGGTACACAAAACGAGATTCTCTTCGTCCTTCAAGGTCAGAACAGTGACCGATAAAAATTTGCATAAAATTGCACCCTTCAAAAACAAGGAAGGGAAGAGTGCGCACGTTCAGCATGGCAAAACGGTTAGCAAGCGCCAACGGCAAGACGACCAAGATGGACGACGTTTGTGACGAATCATGTGATTATGCATTTCGGATGCTCACCGTGTTCCGCTCACGAGGGGGGGAATCAACGGTTACGATGACGCAAACTTTAGCGGCACGAAAATTGAGTGATTTTTGCGGTTGAAAAATACCAGCAGCTCGAAAATTACCGTGTTGAGCTCGAACGTCGGAATTCCCACACGAGCAGCTAATCGACCTTGAGTGAGGGATGGATGCACTTTTTATACTGCCATTTATAAACTTCTTTAGGCCAAACCATTGCCGATCAAGGATGTATTTCGTTCGCTAGATATCATGCGATCGATCGTTGTTTGGTTTGGTTTCGCCATCGTGCAAAAGGAACGACCGTCTTACGCACAAACAAGTGCACTGCTTCACGTGCGGCAACCGCGTGGTAGTGCGCCGCGTAATACGCAAGCCGGTCTGGTGGTCCGTACACTCACGAGCTTATCGGTGGTGCGATTTATGCAACCTGCATTAGCATGCGAAACAGAAGCGGACAGAAAAGCCTTCCAGGCTAGAGAGGTGTCAGCTTCAAAAGCCACACAACCCCACACTAGCCCGGCACACCCGTGTGTGCAGGCGCAATGATGCAAACGATGCCAACTAATGACACTGACACATCGGCGATGACTGCAGGCGAAGGTACAACAATAACAACGCACCATTGTGCAACGCCAAATCATGCAAATTGCAAACTGCAGCTACAGCTACAGGCACAGTGCACAGTGATCAGCTGACCGGGGAAGTGGTTCTGGATG
This sequence comes from Anopheles coluzzii, assembly GCF_943734685.1. NCBI lineage: Eukaryota > Metazoa > Arthropoda > Insecta > Diptera > Culicidae > Anopheles > Anopheles coluzzii. The sequence continues at coordinate 40,165,624 of NC_064670.1, read as the reverse complement.
GATCTCAATCTAGAACGACCAACAAAGCTTCATTTAAATAGGTGTCATTTAACATGTGGAATAATTTGAATATCGATCCACTTTGATCAATCGAATCAAGCTGGTTTGTGTCTGTGTAATTGGTGCAGTAGAAAATTGTGCCTCCCGTTCGTGCCTCATCACGGTCGGTTAACGATGCATTGATAAAGAGAGGTCAGGCGCAATAGCTTCATCAGTAACTCATTCCCCTGCTGATGGCTGGCGAGCTGCATGAGCTCATCGATTTGTTAAGGCGTTGCGCAAAAAGGATGCACGACCCTGCCCCAGTGCTGATGTCATCCTGCCGACTCACTCATAACAGGATCTTTCTTAACAGATCTTCCTCCGCTGACATCAGTGGCACGTTGTAGCAAGCTTTTTCCCCCATAAAGCACGAGCGCTCCCAGCACGAATGTAAATCTTCTGCCGGTTTAAACAAATAAACCTTGCGCGTATCCACTTGGTAGATACTAATTAATGGCTCCCTCCCATCCATAGAGAGCGCTAATTGCAAAAAAGGCAAATAAACACACCAACATGAGCGATGTACGTGGAACGCCTGACCGAGGAATGAATGAATGGCGTTTGTGCTGTTTTTGGGATGCACAGAACGAGAACAAGGTTCATTGTCCGAAGCACTGTGCTTAGAGCGAGGGAGGGAAAAGGGGGACTGTTCGCAATGACAGTTAGCAGTCATCGTTAGGTGAAGCGATGATACTTCTTCCTCGCTGCAGCTCCGGATGTAGTGCAAGTGACACACGCTACATCGAGCAAGACGCCAGAGAAACGCGAAATAAAATAACGCATCCACATAATGATGATGTTGTCGCCGAACATTGACAACCGTTAGCTGTAACGGAGTAGACATTGGAACGGATTCTTGCCTAGCAGTACGACAGCATTGGAGAGGTTTGCATTTCAACCCCGCTTTCCTTTTCGCTCTGCTCATGTTCGAAGAGCCCTTTAATTATCCACCTCCAGCAGCAGGCTACAAATTGCAAGTGCACACGCACGTCTCTAGAATTAAAGGTAAATGGCATAAAAAGATGGATACGCTGGAGCGCAACTGACAACATCACAAATCAACTACCGTCATCTTCACTATCATGTTCACACAATACAGGGTGGGTGCATACTTACGGGATGTTTTCAAATGCGCAGAACATGGGGAGGGGGTAATGTAAAACACGGCCAATCGATCGGATCTATCCGGAGCGGGTGAAAAGTTCGGGCCACTTGATTGCGCTCCGCAAACCTCAATTCCACCAATCCGATCGAGTGGCAAGTGTGTGGAAAGATAAGAAAGAAAGGCTTTCTCTGCTGCTGCTGCTGCTGCTGCTGCTGCTGTTGCGTTATATTTTCGATCACAGCCGGGACCTGGAATTAGGTTGGCCTTTTCTTCGCTTCGATCCGCGTCGTTGATGCGTTGATGTTTAATGTTAACAAATTTAACCTTCACCTACGTACGGCACAACGTGTTGGTGCGCGACCGTGACTTTTCGAGCATTCGCGCTTACACAAAACATTAACTATTTTCACTGCACCGATGGTATCGAACCGATCTCGCCCCAATCGCTAATCTGGAGACGGAGACGGCCACACAACAAATGCACACACTCACACGATCTTCACGACACACACACGCAACCCGGAGTAATTCTAAACTCCAGATCTAGAAGAAAAAAAAAATCACGATTTAACCCACGATCGGGCAACGTGCAGGTGGGCACGCTTCCGGGACGAATCGAAAAGAAAAGGCTTCTTCTACTCTTAATTCCTTCTTCCTTACACACTTCTAACCGTTGCGCTGCGGAAGGGAAGAAGATGCGTAATAATCGGTCACTTCAAAACTGATTATGATGACACAAGCTTATGATCCGTGTGTGTGAGTGACGCCGGCTTTCATTGCGAGAAAGGGAACGACGACGTCGACGATGCGGTTGCTACGGGAAAAAATGGTGGCATTGATTGCTTTCATCCAAGCCCGCGGGGGTTATATTTTCACTAGACGCAATGATTAGCGCACACTGGCAAACAATGCACATAAATTCAGCGGCTTATTTTACCTTTGTACAAATTCGAAACGGGTCAAACAAACACTCAGCTGCGTGCACTGTTTTGTTTACCAAAAACGATTAGCTTTCAGCTGTCTCCGCACATGATCGTTTGATTTTGGCGCGCAACGGCATCAACACGCAGACATTAACACCACTACGCAAAACATGCAGTATCCAAAATAATGCAGCAAATTAGACGAGTTTAGGGTGAACTATTGCGATCTACACAACGGAAAACAGAAGAAGTGAGCGTGCACGCCGCATCGAGCGTGAACGATACGTTGTTGTAAACTGACGACGGAATGAAGGGCAAACGAAGCAGCAGCCCGATTCGATTGCACTGTGGGACGAGTGCAGCTGATACAGCGGCATAAAAGCAAATAACGATAAACTATGTCTACGAATCAATAAATATCTAGAAAACACATTCAGTAAGAATTGTGATATGAGTTATTTTCATAATAGAGGTTAAAGTATAGGACAATGCAAAATGGAGTAATTAAACGAATTTCAGTCTAAATGCTTATTTCAAAGCAGAGGGCAAACACATCTATTTATATCCCATAGTCCATCGAAACCTATAGCTCTGGCAGCACTGCCAGAACTTGTTTTCGACGTTGAATCAATGAATTTTCTTAAAACAGACACTAGATATTCAAACAAGAGTGTAAAAATCAATTGTGATAAGATAGTGATATGACTTTACCTGTTTTCATTGAATAATGTATCGTAATTGGGAGCTTTTTTTCAAACAACTTGTGAAAAGTTTGACACGCCTGATGTTTGAGGTGACAGCTCCTTTTGCAGCACAGGGTGAATCTCAAATTGATGTATTTTTAGAACTAAAAAAATAAAAATATCATTTAAATTCAATATTCAATGCCGACAGAGTCCACAAGAAGCAAATTTAGTCAGCCAGTTAATTCCACATAATTAATCACAGCGTTTATAACGTCTCTTTTGAAATGCAGTCTGTTTCCGACCCAACCCAAGTGCAACAACTCCACTAAACGACCACTAAACGTGTTCTAAACGACTCAAGCGCTCAACCTATACGGAAAATAACAAGAGTTCGTTTATTAAAACTTCGGTGCTATAACAGGTTCCGCTACTTGGGGCATGTAGGGCGTACAGTTTTGCGCTACCGTGGTAATTCTCGTGTTCTATGGAACTTCGCCAACAATTGTCGGAAATCTTCTGGTTTTCCTAGCTCCATCAGTTACAACGGGCGCAATGGCAACAATCCGTCCGCTATTTATGATATTTTTGCCTCGGATTTCAAACGGATGCTATTACCTCCAACTTGTCGAACGCTCAGAAGCTGTTTGTCGCGGGACTTCTTGACAATCGGATCGACTCGCCTGCGCTTCTTTCGAAGCTCTACATGTATGTCCTGCCGAGATCTCTCCGTGCTAGATCGCTACTCGACATGGAGGAACGCCGCACTCGCTTTGGCTCTTCTGATCCGTTTATTCGTATGTGCCGTGAGTTTAATGTCATTTGTGATCGTCAACTACCCGACATGTCACGCGCCGCATTGTTAAATAGGATTCGTCTCTTGCGACCTTTTACGTGTTAACTATTGTAACTTAAGACTAAACGTGACAAAACGATGATTAAAACATAGGCAACACGCACTACATCTATTTTCCCATTAACCAAAAATCCCTTTTAACTAAAGTCCAGTTGGAATAGTGCGAACGTATTGTAAAAGAAAATGTATCTATCGCTAACGAAGCATGTAGGCTCCTGATTAGAACATCCCAGAAATTGCCAATTAATCAAGTTTGAATTCCAATGTATTTAACTAAGTTTTTTCTTCAAGTTTTAGGTGAGCATTGTTCTTATTGGGAAGTTCGATTCTCCTTAAGAGTGGCCAAACCTCTTCAAAATTCTCCGCAGTTAGCATAGCGAAGGCCTTTATCGGAATGTCAGCCGTTTTCAAGGCTTTTGCTCGGGAGTTAATCTCCCGCACTATACAGTCCACGAGACGGAGTAAGCCGTAGTAACCTACAGTAACACTGAAAAACATATTGAATTTTCTTCTTGTGCATTATATCACCACAGTGATACACCACCTACAACACGTGTTTTACCTTTGAAGGCAGAGGGCGTTTAAAGTCTGTGACCAGTTACAAAACCCACAAGTCCACGAAGCTCCTTTCGTAAGTGGTATTCATTTAATTTTCTTTCGTTTTCTTTTCAACATATTTTTAAATGAAATATTTCGAAAATTACAATAAATTACCTATCGATAAATGCTCAGTTAAAATTTACTTTAACATAAGTTAATTTGACAAACAAACTCACTGAGCTTGTTCTTCTCTCAAAATTAGCATCGACAAGCAGAATTTGTTGTGATATCTGCCAAGTCTTGTAACCATCAACGTTCAAAATACAATATTAGATGCATTCAGGAAGGTTTCGGATATCTCTTATCAGCTAGGACGAGCATATTCAACTGCTTGCGTTAATGATACTGATAAAACCTGTAACCAATTTCAATCAAGAGGCGAAAGAACTCCGCTCGAGCCAAAACTTCTTTAAACTGTACAAACAACAACAACCAATTTCAATCGCCTATGACCAAAGCCAATGGTTTTCCGTAGTTAAGATAAAGAGTCATTTATTTTTCCAAATCTCGGCACTTTACTATGCTGGTTATCCTATAGTAACAACAATTTCATAGATTTAGAAACGAAGATCGGAATCATTGTTAAATGCATCACAGTTTACTTGCATGATGAAAACAGATTACCATATTTGACCTTAGGTACACGTGTTTGTTGAGGTAAAAAGATAAGATTTTAACGGTATTCCACTTGTTACGGTGTTACTAAATTATACCTATAAAAAATGGCACGATTGTGAGTGTGTTCCAATCCAATAGAATTTGATTCGAACTCTCTCTAGTAACACTTCCAGCCTAAAACTCCAACTCTCCAGGACAGTACTTATCGATCAAGCTTTGGTAGTAGGGCCACAATGCCTCAATATCTGGCAGCGTGGTTGATTTGGTGTAAAGATCATACCGGCTAGAAAGTGAATCGAACATTACATCATTAGTACACGTTTCTCTCTTTCTCTCGCTTTTTGTCTCGCCAAAGCGCGTTGACTCTTATCAACTTACTTGAACATCAGCACCCATTGCTTGGTTTGCTCGTCCTTCTCGTTGGTCAGATGATGATAGTCGCCACCGGAATGCCAAGGGTAGAACGAATGATAGCGAATCATGTGTAGCGCCTGCTCGGGCAGAGTACTACCGTTGTGCTTCAGCACTCGATACAGATACTCGTCGTGGCCCCAGGACATGGTCAGTTGCTCCAACCCGCAGTTGGGTTCGTACATTCCATTCTTTGTGCTGACGATTGGTATGAAAACAATTAAGCCAATGTAATGATAACAATTCCTAGGCTCCTTCCACCTTCTACCTACTTGTACTTCGGGTTTGCTCCATCCGGATTGTCGACGAAGCTGTCCTCGCGATACACAATGCTTGGGCCCCATTCGCACCCGACCGGGAAGGTATCGCCCACCACCGCCCACTGGGGCTCGCCGTAGAATGCCATCACCTTGCCGAGATCGTGAATCAGCCCGGTCAGATGCAACCAGTCTAGCTCGGGAAACTCGGCACGGGCCCGTTCGGCCGTCTGGAACGCGTGCACAATATTCGGCAGATCGAGATCCGGATCCGACTCGTCGACCAGGTCGTTCAGCCTCTCCAGCGCTTGCCGCACGGTTGCCTTGAAGTGATCGAATTTAAGCCAATCGGCATGGCGACCTACAGAAAGGGCGAATTGTTTAGAACGCATTGTTTAGTAAATAACCATGCTTGAGATTGGTATTGTACTCATACGCAAGAGCGACTTTACGTTTTACGCGCGCGCAAAACTTTCCCTCACAAGCCAGCAGCACATGGTTTTGCGCGTGGCAAAAGATAGAGAGAGAGAAAGACAGGCGCGTCACGCACATGGCCAGTGGTGACTACGACTGTTAGCGTCCGGTTTGTTTATGTTTGTGGCGTAGCGTCATTCGAACGTTATCGAAAAACTATCAAAACAAATCTAGTCATCGTCGCTTATCGGAGGCGCAATCATCACACCAGCGGGGGCCTTGCTTTTGTGGAGTGGATTGGTGCAAAATCGTAAGCACCTAAGGTCGCCACTTAGTTGGCCTGATTTTGTCTCGCATATTCGCGTGGCAAGGTCCGAACGCGACTCTTGACCCTGTTTTGGCAGGTTGATCCCGCTATTTGCGTCGTTTTATTTGCGCGCTGTTTGTCTCCAGTTCGATAACCGTTATCATGAGCGTGGTTTACGCTTCCTGGCTCTCTCCTCCCTCCAAAAGGGGGTCATAATTTAATCCGGATGGGTGTCGCGCGTAAACCGTATTATTATCTGCGCGGTGCGCAATCGACGGGATCGTACCTTTGACAAAGTCAACCGTTTGATGGGTGTGCATCAGCTTGTACGTGCGCCGGACACGCTCCTTCAGCGGATCGGTTTCATCGACCGTATAGTCCCGGAACTTGGACACTTCCTTGTCTACGAACTTTGGCTCGGGACGTAGCAGCTCCGAGACATCCAACACGTTCGGGTGCTGGAATGGGTCGGAAAGGGCAGAAGGTGACCGTTATTTAAAGTTTGCTGGAGATTTTAAGCTCTGTTATCAATGATTTGCACTCTGATCGTCCAACGAACAAAATTATTTAATACCTCTTCAATGATAATTCTCATTATGGATTTGTAGTAAATATTATTTCTTCACACAATACGATCGTATAAGCGATCACTACAACACACAAGCACCCTTTTTCACGCTTGTTTCACTTCACACTTCACTTAAACTACTATTGCCTCTAGCTGGTGCGGTCGGTTGTCCGATTCGAATGGCAGCAGGCAACCGTTTGATCCTGGCACGAGGCATCTCGCCGTTTTATATACAGCCATGTTACATACACACACCCTTGCTGCTGCCACTCACCACCATGGACATTTTAATGGCAAAGAAATCTCAATCACTTTACTGCAACCCCAAGATTAGTCTGGCCACGATGTCTACGTATGTGGCGTACGAGGGGGGGCACACAAGAACAACAAAAAAACAAACAAGATGATGATCCCTCCAACCAGCAGCAGCAGCAGCAGCAGCAGCGTTCTTCCCTTCCAAGCCCGGGGTGTGGCGGCGATGGTGATACCGCGATGATAAGCTTAATCGGGTATTGGGATTTGAATTGTCTGATTAGTAGCTGGGTTTGTGGGTTTTTTAATGTTTTCGATCCTTATTGTTTGTATGTTTCGTTATCTTCTCCTATCGGGTAGTATCTTGCAAGATAATAGGCACGGCGTCAATGACGGAATGATAATTCGATCAATTGCTTTTACTACTCCTATTTTTAATTCCCGTTATACGAGGGGAAGATATTCTAGAAATTCTTTAAAATTTATGACCTAGATCTTCGCTAAACACTGTAATACAGTAAGATGCGTTACTGTGTTTGCGCGGAAGGTAGTGTAGCCAATTGGAGTGATAGCCGAGGACGACAAAACGACGCAAAAAAGCACAAACGGCACGTGAATGCATGAAGCGGGATGCACATTCGGTGTCACTCTATAAATATATCATATACTGGAAATCCGGATCAAGCTAGATTCAATTTCGTGCGGCCCGCAATTGTTTTATCCTCAAGCTTGATCGGGGCACCCTGTGAATGGTGATGTTGTTAAATAAGAGATCGCGTAACGGACTAGTAGTTCTTTTCTGAAGAATTTGAAAATTTGAAAAATGAGCGAATTTAATAATCCCACTAGGAGGTTTGTGTACGGATTCAATTGCAACTGTTGTGAACGGTTTACCGGCCATTACCGGAGAAATAGCCACGATGATTACCGCAAAATAGCCAATAAGTAAAAAGCATTCATCCAGCGCCGCGGGTCTCATGGTACAGTTGTCAACTCGTACGACTTAACAACATGCCCGTCATGGGTTGAACCCCCAAATAGACCGTGCCGCCATACGTAGAGACTGACTACCCTGCTATGGGAGGTAATCTAAAAGTTAGCCCCACTAATGGTTACAGGCAGGCCTTGACCGACAACGGTTGGTTGAGCCAAAAGAAGAAGATCCATCCAGCGGCCAGAAGTTTTGAAACCGTAGGATAAAAGTTATCCTATCCTAGTTATCCCCTTTTTTGTAGTATTTCTGTTTAGTATGCCCCTATAGATCTTCGTGTATATCTTCAAAATGTTCATATCTTGTGAAGATTTATTCAGTTTAAAGATTGCGACAAAATCATGAAATCATGAAACACCACCTAAGGCAGTTGTAATTAGCCAGCCAATTGGGACTGGAAACAACAAGTTCAGCTCAAGCACGGACGTAACGGGGATCACTGGTGTTCAGTGATCTCCCGTGTCGCTCTTTAACACAAATCACTGTCACTGGTGTGTGATAACACGTCTCGTGACCCGCAGACACATGTGACTAAGCAGGGCGCGTTGAGAGCATCTTGAAACAACTGCTCCGAAAAAAGGGCCTACGGTTCGTTGATTGCCTTATCGTCTCTATTTCTGGGGTGTAAGATCATTCGTTTTTTTTTTTGTTACATTCTATAACGGGTAGCATAATTTCACAACTGTACGATCACGGCGGAGAGGATTACAAAACAGCAAACCTCAACCAAAAAAAAAGAGAAGCCAAAGTCTGCAGTAACAATCTTCCGCGTCGTTAGCGCTATCGAAGGTCAAGGAAAGTGTAGCGCTGATCTAGCAATGAGTTTGCCGTTTTTCCACTGATTCTTTCTTTCTTTCTCCTGAACTAGCTACGAAGTGTGGCTGCTAATGGTGATGCCATAAAAATCGCACAAGCTTATAATTATAATGATGGCAATTACGAAACAATTACACGATGCCAAACGTTATCAAAGGCCGCAGAAAAGTCCGTTGGTCGGTCGGTAGAATGGGAGGTTTGATTGGTCTCGCGAATGCGCGCTGGTACTACTATCGCTCTCTCCGGTAGCTTCGTTCCGGTGGCCAGAAGAAGGGTCGAGAGGCAGCAAATCCATTCTTTATCAGGCAACATTATTGATAGAACATCCACCGTGGAAGAAATGATGTGCGGCTTAATGCTGTGAGAATGAATACTGTAAGTGGTAGGACGGAACATGATTTTCTTAAAATTATTTAAATTTGTTACAACAAATTAATGCTTTACAACGTTTTCCGTTTGACTTGGTCTACGTTCAACGAACAGTTAATCATTTTTAAAAAAAATATGGTTTTGAGGTCAGGGTTGTCAAACATTTCAGAAATCGTAGTCATGAAATAAAATGAATGACTATAATTTATCGTATCGTACGATCTTTTGATCGTTCCCGAATATTTTAGAATTCGGTTATCGGTTTATTGACTAGAAATAATAAACCGAAAAACCGATTCATATATCAAACACTGGGTCAACGGTCAAACATCCTTAACAATGGGTTCAAAATCTCAAGCAAATATTCGAACACGTGTTCTATCTTGAATATATTCTAGGGATTCAGAGAGCAAATGAAATTAAAAAAAAAAAAGATTAATATATTGATCGTTGACCATCGGTGGTCGGTGGTCCAACTTTATTTTCTTATCTTACACACTAGATCGTTTTGAGTCAATTCCACCCATTTGCCTATTCGAGAGGACAGTGTCACTGCAATCCCCGTGTCCATGCTAGCATTCCCAGTATCTTGCCCTTGCCGGTGGATACCGTTCATCGTACTCGTAGCTACGACCGACACCGGCATCCGTCCTCCTCGGCTGGCCCCGGTGTCGGGCGTGATATTCCCCATCGCTATCGCTGTTCCGCCCGGACCGGCTGCGCGAACGACGCCTCCGTTGCTGTTTTCTCTCAACCGATGCTTTCCGTTTTCGCGGTCGTTTGCTTTTGGAGCGTGATCGCGATCGGGAGGAGCGCCTGTGAGGCGAACGGGACCGTGAGCGCAATCGTGATATCGAGCGACTACGGGTAGCACGTTTAGATTTTTTCGTTCGCTTGGCACGATCGACACGAGTGTCGTCACTGGTACTGTTGCTTCCGTGGCTGCGTGATCTCGTGCGATCGCGACGGGTACTTTTTCGGCCTCGCGAGTACCGTGAGCAAGATCGTTCCGACCCCGATCGGGATTGTGATCGGGAGCGAGATTTCTTTTTCGATTTCTTCTTAGACCTCGATGAACGGTGCCGGCTTTTGGATTTTTTCTTCTTCGTGTGCCGATCGGTACCGTTGCTGGAACGTTCTGGATCAGACACGGAATGGCCTCGGTTACGGGATCGGGACCGTGGCTTGGGAAGTGTTTCACTGACGAGCACCACATCATCGTCGTCGTCGTCATCGATCACCGTCGTGGGTAGATTGGAGTTTATGATCGGTGTTTTCGGAGCTGTTTGCTTCGGCGATGGGGTGGTCGAGCGTACGGAATGGATTGATCCTTCCTCTGCATCACTGGTCGGTAGATCTTTTGTGGAGGATTCTATTGGAGAATGCCTTTCATCCGAAGCACCATTGTCGGTTGGTTCTCGGTGAGGCCGCTCGACCTTCTTTTCCGTTCCAACGGCCTTGATTAAGTTCAGGAACATGTTGGCACGTTTTTTGCGTTCGGCCTGCTTTTCCTTCGCTACTGCCGGTTCCCGTTCCAGGCGTTCGATTGCCGAAGAAGCTACTACAGCTTCCTCAAGCACGTCTGCTCCATCCACTAACAGATCGTTTTCGAGTTCTTGCTTCAAAACGTTCGGAGATTTGGCGATATCCTTCCTCTCGTGTCCGTCGCCGGCGGTTGATTCCTTTCCCACATTGTCACCCCCTTCTGTAGATTGTACATTGCTATTTGTCTCCTGATGTTTTATCTCCTGTTGCTTTGTCTCCTTGTCACCGTCCTCTTCCTCGTCGCTTCCCAGCCCAGGCATCGTTTTGACTGCTCCTCCGTCCTCCTTTGATTTGCGTGAAACGAGTGAAAAACTAACCGGCGCCCCCAGCTTCTGGTGCTGAATGTTTGTGACCGGTGCGGCAATCGCCTTCGGTGCAGCCGTGTGAACTGCCTTGATCCCTAGGCTCGGTGTCGTTTCTACCACTGTACCATTTTCCGTCTCCATGCGCACCTTGGCCGGTGGGGGACTTGGAGGCTGCAGTAGCCCTAGGCCAGCCTCACCGGCATTCATCCGCTGGCGCACTCGGTACGCATAGTACGGATAGTATTCGTGGGCCTGATTCAGAAACACAAAGCGTGCATCGTTCTTGGCCCGCAGTGCCTCCTCAAAACTGTACCCATTCTTGGCCACGTAGATCGCCGTCCGATCGATAACGTGCTGAATTGTTACCGCAGGCACAACACCCTTGAATGGCGGAAGTTCCTTCACCTTTTTGGGGCTTTCGCGCTTACCCGGCTGGTGCTGGACTACCGGCTTTTTGTCGTTGGTTCCATCCTCCTCGCTGTCCCCACTATCCGAATCGTACTGCACCAATCCGGCCAAACCGGTTGATACTTTCTTGATCTCTACGGAAGGCGTGGAACCCTCCGTATAGTATTCGGCTTCGGTGTTGAGGGCGGTGAGTGGTTGGGCTGCTGCCGATGCAACTTCCGTCGTACTGCTCGCCTCTTCCGCAACCATCGTCGGTATGGGGGCACCCGTTATCTTGCTAATCAGTTGCGTATAGGCACAATCGACTGATGGTTTGTACTTGATTGCTGGCACAATTACTTTTGGTCGGTTGAGGAGTTGTGCAGCTGATTCACTGCTCTGCTGCTCTGCATCGGTGCCACTCTCGTTTCCATTCTGCTCCACCGCCTGCTGGTCGGTTGCGATCGGATACTGGTTGGTTCGGAACGCCAGCAGCACATGGCGATAGTAGCGGAACAAACGACCACTTTGGTTGAGAAAATCAAACAACGGATTGTTGGCCTGTTTCGTTTTCAGCAATATCTCCATCTGCGCGTCCTGGGAGGCAATGAACTTGGCCGTCTTCTCAATGATGGCGTGCTCTTTCATTGTCTCGGGCAGCGGAATGTCCGGCGGGATTTCGAACCCTTTCGGCACTTGGTACGGATCGTCATCGTGCTCGTCGGCACTGGTTCCGGTGCGTTCTTCAACCGTCGCCACTGTGGCCCCTTCCTGCGGTGCGGGAGCGTCATAGTTGAACGGAACCTGATTGCCCAACATCGTCTCCCGTTTGCGGGCCTCTTCTGTGGAAAGATAAATGCTCGTTAGATTACAAATGGATCGCAAAGCTATAACCTGCGTTACCTCCTACCTTGATACATTTCCTCTTCCACCTCATTATTGTACAGGCTGTAGTATCGTTCCTCCTCGCAGAGCTGTTCCGCTTTCTGCTCGGCGGCAGTCAGACCCTCCAAACGATTCTGATACCCACCGGGCGGTGGTTCGTACGGTGCAAGGTCGTGTAACGCACCGCGCGCATCATATCTGCATCCGAAAGGGAATGTCCAACCCGGAATGCAGCGGAAGCCAGAGAAAGAGACAGGAAAGAGAAAAAAAAGCAAAGAACGGAAAAACAAAAATCAGCATCCATCTTCCCAATTCGATGGTCACGCGCTTGCAGACACGTGTATGATACGTTTATTTGATGTCATTTTCGGGGAGGTTCTTTGGTTAGATTCTTTTGCTGCATATCTCAATGAACGTCGCTGCAAGACTATGCAAACATGTTTGTTAGAGACAGACGAGAAAGGGTTTTGTGTAATGGACGCGGAAATTAAGAAACAGAAACCCGGATTCTACCACCCCTATGATGGATAGGTTCCAAATATGGGGAGATTCATGCAACATGAAACGTATGTACGAATCGATCCATGAATTTTCCCTCATTGAAAACCAGGGGTTGGTGGGTTGTTCCCTTTCCGTACTGTCCCACCCGTGTTGCATTCATCTTCGACAGTCCGTGGTGGCAGTGAGATTTGTATTTTTTGCAGTTTGTTTTTTTTTTTGGTTTTGCTTTGCTTACAACACAAGAAGAATAGAGAAAAAAATGTAGAGAATTAAATCAAACATTTGGAGATGTTTCAATTACCACTTGTTTTATACATACCACTGCCGCCGATCGACTACTTGTTGGGATGGAATTGGTTTTGATTATTTTCTGACCTAAAATTGAATAATATAACGTACGGTTTTTCTTTTCGTGTTTGCTTCTATCGAGGCATTCGGCTTCAGCAAAATCGATTTACGGGGAGGTGGCTCGAACAGCTCGTATGTCCACTATTGTCCGCACATTTGCCCATGACAGAGATCGTAGCACACAACATGAAACGTTCAAATGATCTCATCGTAGTAAACTGCCAGATGAGGAGGATCATGCTGTGTATTGCGACCGAACGATCCTCCCCATTGCTACAGCAGATGCTGTGCGATTACACCGAATAGTTTGATTGGATCTCCTCCAGCGGGGGGGTTACTGTCATCCATCAGGCGAGACTCTTCACGTAATACCGTTCCAGTCGGTGTGGTGCGTCGATTGATCTGGATCTGGACGACGCTGCCGCTGTGGCCGGACGATGCTGCGCTGTTTGGCTTAGGCTTGATCGGTACAAACGTTTTGTTTCTGATATTGCATGTGTTTTTTGGTTGAGCAGAAATAAAATGGTATAGAAGGTACATAAAGGAGCTATTAACCTGTCTATTTTCAACTGATTGTCGCCCATCCACGGTATCAGATGCCGGCCCTGATCGATGAAACGTGCTCGCTCGTCGTCGCGGAAGACTTTGCACGAGTACCCGAACACTAGCAGATCGTCAAAGTTGTCCGGTGTGCCGCCGTGGTGGTGATAATGCCCGGTACGGCGCAGTATTCCCGACTCTCCGTTTGCCGCACTGAACGTGGTGGTAGTGGAGGTGGTGATGGTGCCGCTACCTCCGGCACCGTGTATGCCCACTTTGATTCCAGCTCCTGCACCACCAATGCTGCCACCGCCGCCATCTGCTGCCGCCGTCACTCCCACGCCAGGATGATGCCCTAAGCTGTTGCCAACACCATTGCCGACGCCGTTGCTGCCGCCCGCATTGCTTCCACTGCCCATGCCGTTAATGCCCAAGCCACCTCGCAACGCACTGTTAGCAATGTTCCACCGTTCGCTCATAGTGACACGCACGACTGTGTGTTTCGCCTTTGCCACCACACCATTCGCGGTCCCGATTTGCTCCCGCCCGTTCGCTTACACAACAACGCTTCGCACGAGCTACAGTTCAGTTCTGTACAATCGATTGTGGAAGGACGCGATACATTCGGGTACGCGCGTCCATGCATTGGCCCTTGAGAACACGGCGAAGCACTTTATTTCGGGTTTGCTAAATCTTTCGTAAACAAGCTGCTTTCCAATCGGGCGCGCAGCAAAACAATAGACGCAATGGTAGAAAAATTTTGACAATCAATGTTTTCCTTTTGTCAAGGATTCAGTGTGGCCAGATTATTTTGGCGGTTTTCGGCAGGAGCCCAACATATTGACGGCGCTCTAGCAGCAATCGAACACGACATCCGACACGAACAAACCCATATAATCATATGGAGGTGCACTGTCAGACACAAACAAACAAACAAGACAAACGTCGAGTCGAACATGTCAGTTGATTCTGTCTGTAATGTTCGATACCCACCTGTGCTGTGAGTACCTTGGCTGTCAAACGCTTCACAGCTACAGTAGATAGAATTCAATTCGGGACATTTTTAAGTTTGTTTACGTAGTTTGTCTCTTTTTCTTCTTAAAATTGCGTGCAAAATATTTAAAATAGCTATCAATAATTATTGTTAAACTTTTCAATCAATTATAACATCAAATATAAAGGATTGAAACGTATTAAACTATTGTGTGTACATAATCCATGTGTATGCACTGTATGTGTTTTGGCATGGACGTTTGTTTACATTTTTCAATATTAAATTTGAATGATTTCTATGTTATTATAGATGTGAATAACTAGTAAATTATGAGTTGAATCTTCCCCCTGTAGGTGGATATTCATTTAAACTATGAAAATGCTTCATTTTCGAGACGAAAAGAAAGGCGTATTGCAGTGCATCATGACAGGTCTATAAGACATCGAACAGCTGACAGAGCACCTATCGAACAGAGTCGTGTTTGTTTGTCTCGTTCGATTGGTCCCAGAGCGCCGCCTTATCTGTAGTTTTCGGTAGGTTAAAACTCGAAACTCCGCGGGGGAGGGGGGGGGGGGGGAAGTGCTAATGCGTAAAATGAAAGTTCCATCTCACGAGAATATGCATTCTTTATCTAGATTATGGATTAGATTTGGTTCAGCGGTTACACAAATGAAGGTCTTTCTGAAGTGTCGATTTGAAAATTGTACTAGGAATTCTAAGCCAAAGAAGGACTAAGATGCACATTTTCTTCTCAGTGATGGCAAGTTATTTTTCTCGGGCCACCACGCGACCGCTTAGAGCCGCAGCAGAGCTCCATCGGATACGATTTTACTGTAGGTGCTGTCATTTGATTTTCACTGGATTATTTAGACTGATTTGATTGCTTGGCTGAGTTTTATAGTTCAATGATTAAAAACATTGAGATTTTTCCTTCAAACCCTAGATACAGGCGGTCCCCGAGATACACGGTACCTCTTATACGCGGATTCGGAGATACGCGGTTTTCAAAATTTTACAGTTCTTGGAGCAAATTGTACTGATTTGACACATCCATTGTGAAATACCAAATAATTTCCATATTGATCGAATGTAAAATAGCATTTAAAAAGGTTTAAAACTGTTCAATTCATTAGAAACATATCAAATAATTAATTTGGTGGCTAAAACCACCCCCTACTTGCAAAATTACACGGAAATTAGTGATATTTTGGCTGGAAATTACGAGATTCGACTTATGCTGAAATTCGAGATACGCGGTATTTTGCGGCCGTTTTCGGTCCCCAATAACCGTGTATCTCGGGGACCGCCTGTATATATATATAACATCGGTGTTTCTGGTCACTTTGCCCACTGGTTAAGGCGAGCTTTTTGGCGGCCACCGTCGCAAAACCGTCGCAAAACGTCAAAACCGACGTTACAAGTACTGAAAACCGACGACGCCAGCGAGCGAAACTCGCAACGATTTGGAGGCGCTGGCGACGGTTGTTTTTGACGTTTTGCGACGGTTGTTGACCTTTCGAGCGAGCTTTTGCCCTGCGGGCCAGTGTGGCCAGATTATATTGGCAGATTTCGGCAGGAGCACTGTTGAGAACGCATCTCTTTAAATTTAATAAATTATTTTAAGGATCAATTTCTTTTTAAACTTTAACCGTCAACGGTGAAATTCAATTTCAAATTTAAATGATTTTCTTTGACGCGCAATTCTCGGAATCCTAAGAACTGACATTTTCTACTTATTATGAACATTTAATGTATTATGAAATTTTAACGGATAAGATTTTGAATTTAAAACGCATTTTTCACGCAGCAATTTTCACGTGCCTGGCAAACAAACGTGCATTTGCGCGATAAGTAACAAATAAGGATAGCGATCCTGGAAACAGCATCCCAAGCGCCACAGATTAAGCTTTAACGACTGGAATATCAAATATCTGTGATTTTCGGTAGGATAAATGAAAAATCGGTAGTTTTAGGGTGGTCTTCTGTGAATCGGTAGGCATATAAAAAATCGGTAGGAATACAGATACAGTAGAACGTCGATTATCCGGGCAGCTCGGGACCAGACGGATGCCGGTTAATCGACTTCCACGGATAACGGTCTAAGAAATGTCAAATTCATTTACAATTTTTAAAATTCACTGGTTTTACTAGAAATTCACATCAATATAATCGATTAATCATTTGTAGAATATTTTTTGAATCATTAACAATAGATTTCAAATTGTCTTTTATCAAAAATACAGTCAAACAGTATCACTAGACACTAGATTGCTGCACAACAAATGTTTTTGCTAACCGGTTCATTGCAGAAAATATTCGCCACGACAGACCAACTGTCAAGTTCATGCGCACGGTTAAGCTGCCCACCGGTTAATCCGTCCCCGGAAAATCGACGTTCTACTGTAAATCGTATTTCTGGTCACTCTGCTAGGATCAGCTCGTTTGACGCGGCTTGTTCGTTTGACAATACCATTTTACCGGTACGGTGATTGTTGTTTATTTGTTTCATAAAATTAAAAATTAAGCAAATATCCGGGAAAAAGTTCAAATTTCCTTCGTCTAATTAACACCAAAAGTATGGTAAATGTACAGCTGAAAAAGATTTACAAACACAACAAAGAAGTCCGTTGTGATGTGTTGAACCGGTTCAAATAACCGGTACAAAGGCTGTCAAATGAACGTCACACACTGTGAAAAAAGGGTTGCCGATGGTTCGCTGTAATCGCTGTTGAAAACACGGAAAATTCTCAATAAAATAAAAGGTAAGTTTGTAACAAAACGCTGCAATAATCAAATCCCTACCTAGGTGCGTGAAGGTTTGT
Source organism: Anopheles coluzzii (assembly GCF_943734685.1). Classification (NCBI taxonomy): domain Eukaryota; kingdom Metazoa; phylum Arthropoda; class Insecta; order Diptera; family Culicidae; genus Anopheles; species Anopheles coluzzii. The sequence continues at coordinate 40,148,085 of NC_064670.1, read as the reverse complement.
GTATCGAGCGAATCAAACAAGTTCGTACAATCGCTGTGGTACTGTTGAGTTGATACAACAACAATCACAATCCACCGAGCGTCATCACAGTGAAGCAATGGCGGACAATGCCGCAAGCCTACACAGCCGCTAGAGGCTTCGTGAATGGTTTGCAGATTAGATCAATATCCTGTGCATTTATCATCACAGTCCCATTGTCAGCGTTTCGCTTGATGCAGCGAGTAGCGCAAATGGAAAACGCGGATTGTACGCCCGGTTAAAGCATCGACGTGCTTACACCTACAAGGCAGTAAATGGATCTATTCCTTCCCATCCGGGGACCCATCCCCCCATGCGCAGGACTAACTACCCTGCTATGGGTAAAACCACAGGAAAAAAGTGAAAGAGAGAAGGAGTAAGTCCATCATTAAACGGTCCTGCGATGGGGAGACACACAATAGACCAATTACGGTTCCTGTGTCAAAGAAGAATAAAATGAAGAAAAAGTCCGGTTTTAAATAATCGCACATGAAACCAGTTCCGCGATCCTTTCGAAAACTCGTTGCTCTGAAGCCCAAGCATATCGATCGCAAACTCCACAGCCGACGAAGAGGGAGTTCTCCATATCGCGATACCGTGATAAGCTGCAGACCTTTACGATAGTTGCTATTTCCATCCTGGCGAAGGACCGCTCTTTCAGAAAGTCAGTTGAATGTAAATTTAAAGAAAAGTACATCTTGTAGCAAATTACAACTACAGTCTGTTCTCGAGTAGCGCGTTACGAAGCCATCAGCCTAACTTAATTTATCCCATTGTCTCGGTTTCTCCGATTCAAAAAACATCTAAAATATCTTGTTGAATTCATGATACGGTTAGTCAACTTTTACTCGGCTGTTCCTAAATTGATACAATTTGCTAGCCACGTTTATGAAAATAAAACCCTAAACACAGGTATCGTAGCTATTATTTCATCAAAAAATATATACGATATCGTGATTTAGAAGAAAATGGTTGATGGTATACCTTCCATATTAGCTTGCTTTTAGTTTTCTCTATTCAGAGGAGTTTTGTTCTTAGTTTAGTTTTAACGAGCAATTATTAAAGCAACTCAATTATTTTTTATTTTAACAAACGATATATCTCTTCAGAGCAATTTGCTTCAACAAACATTTGCAAAACTCGTGTGCTGTGCAACACAGTCTGCGTTAGCGTGGCCACATATTGTGGAGAAACTATCCTCTTGCTATCTCTGTCAAGGGTAAACGCATCAAACCACACATGTCTATGCTATATTCCCGCAACACTCACAACTTCTTCTATTTGGTGTCCTCCGCGGACATACTGGCCTATATAGGCATTCGAGACTGTATTCAGTACCACGCAGCCGAATAGTCCTTGCTACGGGGGACGGTCCATTCTAGGTCTCTCGAGTTGACGATTGTACCACGGGACCGCCCCCGACACTTACAACATCGAGTCCGAATACCAACAGTCCGAGATCCCGAGAACGTTATCACACGTCGTTTGACCTATCCCATAATCAATCCGCTATCACGGCTTTGCTCATATGCTTGCCAAATACTGCATATCGCGTTTAATTGCATTGTTAGTTCGTCAAATCAAATGTTTGTTGTACGATCAATCGGTTAAAAAGATTGATGCGTCGTGTCATTTATTATGAATATCAAAAGTTTGGTGTGCAAACATCGATACACGTTGTTAATCTTGTTCGTGATGATAGTTAGTGATCGCTTGTCAGGTCCACAAATATCCTACTGAGTGTCTTTTAAATATTACCATAGTACAAACACATTGTGAAGGTAAGTAAAACTTAGGCGAATCATTACTTACACACGACATTTATAAGAACAATATAGTAAAAACTGTCAGCTTTGCATCGTTCACTTTAGAACCCAAGTGGGATCAGGCATCGATTGTACCGGCGGGGCAGAATGAAATCTATTAATTGCATCCTCTTCTTTCATTTGTTCCTTTCAGATTTTGTCACAAAAAAGCGTACGCGCGCGTGAATCTTAATTGAAACGTGCGTTAGTAGAAGAACGAATAAGATAGCGTTCCGCGGTTAATTGTCCTGTATAGGAAGAAAGAAAGAAAACTGCGCTGTTGGGCAACATACATCAGCCAGGTTTTTGAAATTTATCTATCGCGAGGCGTTTTAATTACTTTCCCTTTGGCTCCCTTTAAGACGAGTCTGTGAGAAAGCAAACAGATTCACCTCGGGAGTGCAGGGAAGTAGCAGCAACACGTGCCCTCCGAAACGGCACCATTTCCTTTTCTAACTCTTCTATTACTACTACTGTGTGAAATCAGTGATCGAAGTGTGCAAGTGTGTGTAAGCGAAGTGTTTTGGGTGTGTTCGAAAGGATCAATTCCTATTCCTGCATCGATCGCGAAACAACGTATCGTAATATCAAAACTGACTGACACTGAAAAATAGTATTTAGCTTGTAACGGTTAACAACAATAAAATAATTACCCGAAAGGCCGAAAGGAGGGGAGCAAATATTGTAAAAGATTTCGCCCGAACTTGTACCCAATAGCGTGAGGGTTCGTCATCCGGCATTTGTATAAGTTTCCGCACGAAATCACTGAACCGCCTACTTTCGCTACTATTGGTAGGCCACACACACCCCACCTCGATTGTTCTCGAGGTTCCAAATCGAGAGAATGGATCTTGAAGAAGCAAATGATGCAATTAAGCCCGGTGACAATGTACCGAGATCAAAGGTAAGTACCGAATGTAACATAATTACTTCCCCTGTGTTAGGCGGCCTGGGTTCTACAGCCTTTATTCCAGACACCTGGAAGCGGTGCTGGATGTGCAAGTGTAAATGTGTGCTGTGAATTGGCTCTGCAACTAGCAGCTTTACACGTGCTGCTGCTGGCGCATTTGTGCTGGATGTGTGACGTGCTGAAGTGATATAAAACAAGTGCTGTGGAAGTGTGTGATGAAAGTGGTTCGATTGTGACAGGAGCGCAATGAGAGAACGTAAAAGGTGTAAAAGTGCCAATGAACAATACCGACCGTGAAGCATGCAGCCCGATCTAGGAACTATAAAACACAGCTCTTATTTGTATCGAGGTTCTAATTATATTTCCTCTTCTTTTTTCTCTGTTTTTCCTCCCTTCAACCCACAGACGGAGATAGAATTTGAGGAGCATGTACTCGATACAAAGGTTAGGCTGTCCGATGGCACAGAAGCGTGCGTGTTCAGCCGCACGCCGCGCAACAAAGATCTGCTGTTCGGGTACATGTGCCATATCTGCGGCGTGGCCTGTCTGTATGGCGAGCGCATGCTGCAAATTCATATCGCCGGCCGCAAGCATCAGGCCCGATTGAACGTGACCGTGTTCGATGCAGAGCAGTACCGTGCTTCACTGGTGGCTAAACCGACGAAAGGTAAACGAAAGACACTAACTCTAGATGGTTGTATGTATGTAATGCAAGTACGGTTAATTGTCTTATTTTTTTAGCAACTTCCGGATCGAACGAGAACAACACTTCCACCGGAAGCAGCGGTGGTGGCGGTCAGGAAAATGACTCTTCCTCACCGTCCTTGATGAAACCGCAGGCTCGGTTGCAAAACGTGCTTGACGGCTATCGCGATGGCCCATTGGTCGGGCTGGAATACATCGTGGAGCTGATCGATTCGGCGAACGGTGCCGATCCCGTCTACAGCTGCGTGCTGTGCAATCTGCACAACAACAACGAGAGCGGCATCACGACGCACATGATCGGGATGGGGCATCGGTTCAAGTTCCTCGAAAAGCACTATCCGACCGTGCGCAAGATGCTGTCCCCGTATCGCAACAACAATCAGGAGAACGGCGGCCAGGTGTTTTTCCGCGTGGTGCAAACGGTGTGCGAAGCGATCGAGGACCATCACGGGCGGCTGACGCCGCAGGTGTACGAGGCGGCCGAGTTCGAGCGTAACCGGGTGAAGTTTGGCCAGCAGATCTCGTTCGGCACTCACTTCGACGAGCGCACGGGACCGAAGTTTGTCGAGGTGATCGACGCGAAGGTGCTGCAGGATTTGGTCACCGCCGAGGACTGTGGCGGTGGGCAGGTTCAGGGTGCGCCGAAACGCTACCGACGCAACGAGCGCCGTAGCAGTTTGGATTCCATTTCGAGCGTCAGCAGTGCTAACTCGATGCTAACGATCTCGTCCAGCGGCGACGATGAGAATCGCGGACGAACGCGAAAGCGAAGCCCGCTCAATGGGCAGGGCAGTAGACTGAGTGGTGGTGGTGGCCGTGGTGACGTGTCCTACCAGCGGCAGCAACGGGCAGCACAGCCGGCAAATTCGTCGGCGAAGCAGATGCTACCAACCCCCCGAGAGCTGTCGATACAGTCGGCCGCCATTGCACACGAGCGCTACAAGTGGGAGAAGTATCGCTGTACGGTCGATATAGCGGTGGAAAAGCTGGAGAAGCAGCTGAAGGATCACGAAAAGAACCCGGAGAAGCACCCGCTGTATTCGGAAGAGTGGAAAAAGTTCTGGAACCGGCGGTACAAGGAGCTGCAGGCAGAGAAGAAGGACCCAGCCAAGCACAACTTCAAGCCGGAATGGATCGAGTTTTGGACGAAGCGCATGAAGGAGCTGCACGAAGAGGAGGTCGCGCGAAAGAAGGAAGAGATCCGCACCAAGATGAACCTGCCGGCGGAGGACGAAGAACGGACGGGCGAGCTGCGGGAGCAGTACGCACTGCGTGTCCCCACGGCGGGCAAGCGGGCCCGTTCGAGCGAGCGCAAAGCGGGCACGGCCGCGGCCCCGATCCTGATCGATGTGAACTCGGACGAGGAGGAGGATGACTATAAAGGCGGACAGCCGATGCGGTCCAAGAATCGGTCGTCGCCGCGCTCATCGCGCCGCGGTGAGTGGTCGGATTCGGGAAGGAAACGGTCCACCTCCCGTTCCCACCGGTCCCGCAGTCCCATCAGCGACGATAACGGGTACGAGGGCGGCTACTCGCGAAGTCGCTCGCAGCGTGCCCCACCGATGGACTACCGGGGCGAATGGCCCGGTGGCAAGCATCGAGGTGGACCAGTGGCGGAGCGGGTGGATTACGACGAGTGGGCGAAGAATTACTACGGCCCGAACAAGAAGGTGTTCGTGCGTACGGAGTTCGATGCGGACAGCTCGACACCGCTCAACTTTGTCGCGGTCTGTCGGCTGTTGACCGCGTTCGAGGAGTATCTGGGCAGTTTGGGGCCAAAGGTGAACGATTTGCTGGCCAAAGCGCTCGCGCTGGAAAAGGTGAAGGCGAACTCGGCCGACGATTTGCTGCTGAACGAGGACAACTGCATGTTTCTGGAGACGGTGAAGGAAAAGCTGAAAGGCCACATGATGGCGGAAACGATCGATGCAAACCGAATGGTACCGATCAAGAAGGCGGTGCGTAACATTGCCCGGCTGCTGCACGAGGCATCGAAACGCGAGCCTGTTAAGCCACCGGAGGAGGAGCTGTCCCGCGATTCGGTGGCGGTGAGCGAAGCGGCTGTCCCGAGTGCTGTTCCTACTGCCGCGGCTGCCACCATCAGCGCATCGGCCACTGGGGCCAGCATTGACAAGATTGCCGTCGCAGAGCAGCTTGCCAAATCGCTTGTTGCGCAGGGAAAGACCGACTTTACCACCGAAGAGCTGGAACAGCTGATCAACGTGTACGTCACCATGGCCCAGATGTCTCGGGAGAAGAACTCGCTCGTTACGGCGAAAGCGTACATGGCCACACTGCCGCCCTCCGTCGTGCCGGTAGCACCGAAGGAGATTGTTCCCGCCCCGGTAGCTGCGCAGGCCGCTGGACCGTCGAAGCTGCCGGAACGTGTGCGCCCGGAAGCGGCTGGCTCGGCTGGCGGTGCGGCACGCTGGAACGACAAAAAGATGGATATTCCGGTGCGTTCCGGTAACTTCGGCAGCATGGCGGACAACGATGAGGACGAGCCGTCGTCGAGCATTTTGGAGAATCTAACCGACTCCGATCTGCAGACGCTGCTGCAGAGCTTCAAGGAGCTTTCGAATGATGAGCAGATGCATCTCATCTCCTATCTGCGCAAGCTGGAACGCACCGAGCCGGATCGTGTCGAGCGATTGCGCCGTTATGTGAACTTTGACTCATGGAGCAATCCCAAGGCAGGTGGTAACGATGGCGGTACTGGTGGACGGCGGGATGCTGCTAGCCGCCTGTCCGATGAAGACGAGCGTAATTATTTGGAGCAAGATGACGACTCCACATTCGATATGTTCCAACCGTCGCCAGGACCGTCGATGGGAGGTCGTAAACCGGTACCGAACCCAGCGTCTAGCAACAGTGGGCCAAAACGGCCAGCAGTGCCAGCGCAACGCGCACAACAGCAGCAACAACAGCGACAGAAAGACATGCATCAACATCAACTGCAGCAGCAGCAGCAACAGCATCAGCAAAAGCCTCAACAGCAAAAAGGGAACTCGATGATTATGGATTCGGAAGACGAGGACGACTATTCGTACGATGATATTTTGCGCGCTGCATCCAAGAACGTGTCGAACGTACCGCTGCTTTCAGGCTCGAAAATGCCGGCCGATGCGTACGACACGAGCTCGAACCATTCGCACCGAACGAGCGGCAACAACGATGCGGGCAGTGGTGGGGGCAACAGTTCTGCAGGAATTTCGCTGTCCGACACGCAGAATTTGATTGCCAACTTGATGGAATCGCTACAGAAATCCGTGTCCGACGCCAACAGCCATAGTACAGCGGGAGCGGGCAGTTCCGCCGGCAGCAATAGCTACGCGAATCCGATCACGACGATTGGCGGTAGTGCTGGTAGTGGTGGTGGGGAAAGTGCTGTCGGTAAAACAATTCCCGGCAAGATAACATCGGCCACGCCGAATGCCTCCTCAATGTATCCGGGCTTCCCTCAGCAACAGCAGCAGCATGGGCAATCCATGGGAATGGGCATGCCCTTCGGTGGACAGCAGGGACAAATGCCGATGGGACAAATGTCCGGGCCGCAAGGGCAGATGCAACAGCAATTTGGCAATCCTTACATGTACCAGGGCCAGCAGATGTTCGGTGCGAATGGTCCCGGCCCGCAGCAGATGCAACAGTTTGGCGGTTACGGTAACTACGGATACTATTAGACTAGTTGGGAGATTTATATAGGACAGAGCATCAGAGTGAATAAGTAAAGTTTCGGTATTACGGATATGTAAACTAAACTCACTGTCGATGGGAAACAGATATTGATGTATAAAACAAAATGAATGAATCACCATAAATACATGATCGATGTTTTAGAATAATGGAAATGTTTCTGTTTTGTTTAAGGAAAGAATGCAATACGTATTAGTGATGGTGAAAAATGAAATTTTCGTTGGAATCGATTCCGGATAGCTACGACATGTTCTGGAATCGACTCCGGATAGTAGATCCGGAATCCGAATCGGCTCCGGAATTGGTTCCGGAATCGGCTTCGGTACTTGTTCCATGATCGGCGTCGAAATCCGAGTTGATTTCGGCAGCCTCATAAGAATAGACGTTTGGGTGAAAGGGCGCTACGTATTGATAGCTTTACAGAATCAAAATTTACTTGAAAAGGATCCATTCTCATGGAGATTCCCGAACTGATTTCGCTTCTGAAACTTCCTATTTCAATTCACAAACTCATTCTCATTCCGGAGCTAGTTCCAATTCTGGAGTCAATTCTCATTCCGTTACCGGAGCAAATTGCGTTTCCCAGATCGATTCCGATTCCGGAGCTATATTCGTAATTGGGTCCAAAGTCGACTCCGAAATCGGCTCTGGATTTGATTCCGAACACGGAATAGGAATCGGGTAGGTCTGATTCCTAGCTCCCACAACTAATACATATAGCATATATTGATATAACATTTCAGCTAATGTGTTCGTACCGATATCTGAAAATTTAATTTAAATCTACAACCGACGCATTGGAAATTCCATGAGAATGGAAACATAATTTCGCTGCTTGTGTTTGAAATATGGTTCAATATGCTTTCCAACGATCGATGGGTCTTATTTTAAAATTTTGACCTACCTACGTTAAAATTCTTTCCAATGTGCAACTGTCAAATAATATGCGGCAACTGTCATCAGATCCGAACAGAGATGTAAATAAACGTGATTTTGTGGCAACATGCGGTCGGACTGACGATAGTTAAGACAGAATTTGCTTTTTCAGAGTGAAAACTAGTTCTCATAGCATTGAAACAAATCACCATGCCGCTGGAAATCAAGAGCAATTGGTCCGCGCGTGCTGAGCGCAACGAAAGCGACGGAGAGGATGAGATAGATCCGAAAGCGCACGCCAAACTAATCGACGGTATCAACGCCCTGACCGGTTCCCATTACATCCGTGAGGTAACGCGCACGGAACCGTCGCTCAAGCGGTCCGAGTTCGGGCTGTCCAAAACGAAGGATGACAAAGTACGGCTCGGCGATTTGGCAAAGTTTTTCACCAAAACCAAGAAGCATATAAGCGTTGCGAAGCAGCTGGATCAGCTCAAGGTGCGGAACCCGCTGCAGAAACCGCTGGAAAAACCGGTCGCCGATAGGATCGAGCGGAAGGCTGGCTTCGAACGCGTGCGGAAAGATGTGGACCGATGGGAACCGATCGTAACGGCGCAGCAGGTCGCTCCGCAAACGGTGTATCCGCTGCAGTACGACAGCACTACGGTGCACGATGCTCCGCCGAAGCGGCTGTCCGAGTATCGCGTCAAGACGAAGCTGATGGAAGAGCTGGAGGAGCTTGAGAAGGCGTACGATGATGGTGGGGAAGATGGGGACGAACACTCGGACGATGGCAAGCAAAACTATGCGCTAACGATTGAGGAAATGCGTGAGCAGCAGTATGAGCGCTCTCGCCAGAAGATTCGCGAGTCGTACGCAATTGCAAAGAATCGGCGTATGAACAAGATTAAGAGCAAGAAATACCATCGCCTGCTGAAGAAGGACAAGCTAAAGGAGCAGATGCAAAAGTTTGAAGAGCTGAAGGAAAAGGACCCGGAGGAAGCGCTCCGGAAGCTCGATTGGATCGAGAAGCAGCGCTCCCAGGAGCGTATATCGCTGCGGCACAAGAATACGGGCACGTGGGCCAAAAATCTGCAGGTGCGTGCCAAATACGACACGGAGGTGAGGCGTGAGCTGGCCGAACAGCTTGCCATCGGGCGAGAGCTGACGGCAAAGCGTCTTCAGCAGGGAGACAGTAGCTCCGAGTCGGATGGTGAAATGGATCTTTCGATGGGGCAGGCCGGCGAAACCAATCCGTGGACGGAACGTGCCGGCGACTACGAGCAGGTGGCCAATAAAGAAATGCAGCAAACCGGCAGTTATCGCAAGTACTGGGAGGAGCGTAATCAGGTTGAAAACATTAAAAAGCATTTAAATGGTGATGGCAAAACGGCCAACGGACAGCAGGCGAATGGACGTCTCTCTTCAGATGAGGATGAACACGAACCTAGTGATGGTGACGAAGGTGTGCAACCATCGAAGCCTAAACGACCTAAAACACTTCCCAAGAAACGAAAAGAAAAAGTTAAGATGGCATCCGGCACCTGGATTGTGGAAGATGTGGACAATTCAGACCAAAAGCCCAAGAAAAAAGACTCTGCGAAAACGAAAAAGAACCGCAAGACGAAGGATAACGTTGCCACTGTGGAGGCAATGTTCGAGGAAGCGGAGTATCTGATCAAGGATGTGCTGGACAATAAGTTGGAGTTTGTGCGAAATATTGATCACGAGAAAAGTTCGGACACAAATGGACCTTCTTCGGAGCTGCCAGACCAGCAAGACAAAGAAACTAAATTGAGCGATTTGAGTTTTAAGAAACGGGCCACCCTAGCCGACGCAGACGAGCAAATGTATGAAACGGCAGAGCGGGCAGCACCGGACGAAACGAATAATGCATCGAGTTCGCTACAAACCATTCAGTCCTCCAATGACAAATCCTCAACCGTGGCCGGTGGCCGACCATCGCCGTCGGTCAAGCAATCGGCCGAAATCAATCTAAAGCAGGTGGTACAGATGAAACCGAAGCATCTGCTAACGGCCCTCCCCAACACGATCGTATCGGGCGAGCTGTCGGACGACGAGGCGGAGGCGGACGATGCGCATCGCCTCACGATCGCCGAAGCGTTCGAGGATGACGACATTGTAGCGGACTTTGCGAAGGAGAAGCAGGACGAGCGGCAAAAGGATCTGCCCCAGCAGGTGGAACTTTCGCTACCGGGCTGGGGCCATTGGGCTGGGGCGGGCGCTAAGCCACCGGGACCGCGTAAGGCGACGCGCCAGATAATGAAGATACCGGCGGAGCTGCCGCGCCGGGACGATAACCGCGATCAGGTAATCATCAACGAAGACGCACTGAAGAACGAGAAGCTGGACAAGCACCTGGTGAATGAGGTACCGTTCCCGTTCGTGACGGTGAAGGATTACGAAGCGTCGCTAAGGGCACCGCTGGGCCGAACGTTCATACCGGAGTCGGCACATGCGGCGATGGTTGAGCCGCGCATCGTCACCAAGCAGGGCACGGTAATAGAGCCGATGAAGAAGGAGATGCTGATGGCGAACCCGAGCAAGCTGATGCGGGTCGGCAAGCGGCTGCAGAACGAAGCGGTCGACCAGTACAGCAAGTACGCGCTAGAGAAACTAAGCAAACCTTCCCCAGATTCAAAGGTAGGGTTTGGAAGGGTCGAATAAGGGAAAAGTGTTGCTGTAAAAGGAATATAATTAATATCAATAATAATTCCATCCCTTGTTATGTCTTAGCACATATGATGACTTAGCTTTGCAGAGACGCTATTTGTCCCCCAGTTGTCCACTACTGTACGGAGTAGAGAAGACAACTACGAATATCACGCGGTTGTATAAAACTCTTTAGATAATCTACTTTTGCATGATTTGTAACACATCTTTATGCAATCAACTTTCATGGAAAAGTACATCTGCCTCAGAGATTTTCATTGGAATTAATTTGAAGTTTAAATACTCCTTAGTCTTTCTTTGTGGAAAAATAATTCTGGAAAGGAAGGAAATTGAAACTGAAAATGTCTTTATTAATTGCATTCAAATGAATCCCCCCCCCCCTTGCTGGTGTATTACTACCAACGATAATAATCCCCAACTAGAGCTTAAGCTTACTGGTTCCCGGTCCTTCAGTTTCTATCAAGGAAAAGGTCACGTTCAGGTTTTTATTTCAACAGTTTTATTAGCATGATTTATTGTAGCGAAACGTCGCACGAATATCTCTCTCTTCGCTCTCTCTCTCTTTCCTTGTTGTACCCTAATTTTGCATCCGGTGACAGGCCTTTTTAAGGGCTATCCATTTTCGTTGGTAAAGGCCGGATTGCTTCCGGTGTCATCGCCACCGAAAGCGGTCGCCGGTGGAAAGTCTCCTGCGGTGGGCCGATCCGGCACCGGCGTAATATCCTGCGAGTCGGCTGGCGGTGGGAAGTGCAAAAGAAAAGACAGTGAATGTAAATATTAGTTTTGTATGGGTATGGGGAGGAACCAAAAAAAAATGCATTAATGTGATTAAAATCGCAGCACAGATTGGGACCGCTGGCTAATGGAAGGCTTAAAAATTGGTAAATGGAAGGTCCATGCCCACTAATGCAACATTAAAACCACTGTCTCTTAGCTTGTGCAGTCCTTTTTTTGTTATTTTAGCTCGGCAAAGCAATTTTCATTAGCATGGAAAAAGTTTTATAACAACTCTTTCAAACTGACCGTAAGATGATTGATAAAATGTTTGCCTTACAGGAGACAAAAATATTTTTGTTTTTTTCTTCGTCTCGTTTACGCGCAACTTAATTATTTCATTCTTTTGAACACTTTATTGGTACACTGGTACGGGTTGTAGGTTAATCTGCATAGCGCATCATCGCCTACCGGACTGATGACCGTGCACCATGACCGTTTGGTGTTACCATTGGTTACCAAACGAATGCGAACCAAAAGGTGTGTGGCGAAAGTGATGCATGATGCGTGATTTTCTATGGCCAATGATGCTCCATCAACGCCGTAGCGCCCGAAGCACAATACGGCTCATCGCCCGTTAATCTGTGTGGATGGGGACGGCCATTTGAGAATGCCGAGTGAAGCACAATGCGCGTAACCGTGCGTTACGGTCCGGATCGGATGTCCATTTTTATCGCGCTTCGCGCTACACGAAATGTGTTTCAATGGAATAATTATTAATTTATTTTTACACTCTACCCGGAAACGGGCCAAGCCTGCACCAACATGGTACGGGCTCACCCCGTCCCGCGCGCTTTGTGCTTCTTCATTAAAATGGTTTTTGTTTTGCAGAAGCAGCTGCAGCGGAAGGCACCATGCGTAAGGTGAAATGGTTTGCGGTTATTCGACATTCAGTGCACGCAGCTACTGTTATAAGCTTTTAAACGGTTGGGCTTTTGAATTGTTCGTTCCTGTGGGATTGTTATTTTAAAAAGTCCTATGGGACGACGAATAATGCTCTTGATAATTGCTTGTGTGCTTTTGTTGTGGAATGCTACATATTAAATTACATAAAATTTTAATCCCAAGCCATCCAATTGAACTAAACGACTTAATTTGTCAATTGGTTCTGGTAATAATTTCATTACCCTATGTTATAACCACACCACTAATCCTTTTCCCTATGTTTGGCATTACCGTTTTGTTGTCTTTTTCTTTAAATTAATTGCAAAATTAGTTAACTTTGCAAGGACGCTCATTCACCCCGATGAAATAACCAACGAAAACACGAAAACACGAAACATTAATATGTACTTCTATTCTGCCGGCCTTTCTAGACGGCTAAAACAACTAAATTTAGCTTTTCCTCATACCAGCATGTCAATATCCGTTCGCCAGTTAATCCGGTACAAAAGAAGGAATCAACCAATTGTGTGAGAGAACGTGTTTGAACGAGTTAGAAGAGGTTCCAAGCTCGTCAACTCCATGTTTTGAGTTTAACAAAACAAGGCCATGACGAAATAAATAAAATACATCAACTAGAACCAAAGTATTGGCCACCAACCGAAGCATGAGCTTGAAACTCGTCTCGTTTGTAATTTATTTGATCATCTCTCTTCCAGAATAGTGAGTTTTCTTCAATACAATAATAAAATGTACTGGCCTCACGATTGAAACATGAGCAAACTCTTTTTTTTAATTGGCCTTGGGATGCATTAATCTTTGAGTACATTGCCCCATAATTGGCCCTATGCTGGATGCGCTGAAAATGATTATTGAATGATTTTTCCCCTCTCCTTTCCATTTTAGTATTTTTATATACATCTTATTGATTGTTACATTTAATAAAAAAATAATATAATAATATAATATTGTTTCACCACTAGTAGACGAGCTATGAGCAAGATCTTCAGAAGCATAGGCAAAGTCATCCTATTTACTTTAATCCCTTTTTTCCTTATGGTAATGCTAAGAGGATCATTATAACAACTAAGTGTTGGACTTCTTACCATGCTCACAAACTACACTTGGCTACCCAAGTGACATTTGCTCGAAATTGTTTTTCCATATCAGCTCGATTAGTACTCGATACGCCTCAAATTGTCGATTTGTGTGTGATCTAGTGTGTTCAAAGCGTTAAGATTTGTTTTTTTCGTATATTAGGCCTTCGTCTACCGATGGATGATGCCGTCCAGCTCATTTTACATTCATAGCTTTGATTTTTGGTGAAAAACAAAAGCTATCTTTGTGTGACGTTATTTTGTAAAAAATCGATATTATTTAAGTATAAAATGACTAAAAGATCAACTTTAACGATAGGACACATCGTTTCCGAGCGAATCTAGAAGAAAGCAACGAAAAAGCCGCATTACAGTTGATTTTAAAGGACTGTTTCTAAATTCCCTTAAACTGGTGCAGTTTAAGGGAAGTTTAAGACTCCAGTTTAAGGGACTTAGCTCGAATTTCCAGTTAATCGTGCTCGAAAATGTCAATTGGGTAGGGACTACTTTCGAGTGACCACTCAGGGGCATCGACAGAGTCTATGCCTAACAATTTACCGGCCTTTATGACCATTCTGATAAAAAAGTGTTTTTATTTTGTTCGTTCAATGGAACTGATTGTAACATGAAAACAATTCTCTCAACCGGCTGAACAAGGCAGCAAAGTTATGTAATAAATTTTAAGTAATTTTAACAAAGGAAAGTTTTTATCTTCTTATTCTATTTTTTTTTTTCTAATTAGGCGCACTGCAGTCGATCGTCATCTGATCGACATGTCTAAAACTGCAGACTGATCGGTGTACTCCTCATACATGTATAGGATAGCATAATTAGTCAAGGATTCCGTTTGGAGAACACCGGCCCATGTGAGAATGGAAAATTCTCGGACTGTCCACGCCTACCAACTTCAAATGGACATAATCACTTTGCCACTGAGTTCAACATTCTCCCCAAAATTAATGGTTGGTGATTTGTATGAATCACTCTTTACATTAACCCGCTGCCCATGCCAACCTGAATTTTTCATTGGTGCAACAAAAAATCATGGTCCACTTGTAACATGGGTTTCAGATTTCACTTCACTGTCGATACGGGAATTTTAATTATAAACCACTGGAGGATGGATCCTCCGCTTCTTTCGCGGTGTGGGGTTCATTACAAGAACGGACGGATTTAATTAAAAAAAAAAACCCCTCAATCGATCAATCCATATCCCAGATATTCCATTGACCCATTTCCGGGCATTTCAGTGTTTCAACATTTTCCAAAAAATCACCTCCTCCCCAACGTGTACCGTACACATCGATTGAATTCGGCGTTTGGCTTTGATTGAGCACCTTCGGGCCGGTGATCCCTTCCTTTATCCCTTTACGCGGCGGGTGGAGGCTTATGGCTAACAGTTGCGACAGAGATAAGCTTGCTGACGTTTCTCTCCCCTCTCTCTTTCTGCTACTTACAGCTACTGCAACAACAGCCCATCGTGTTGCGTTGTACGTCTGTGTCTGTGTACGTAGATGTATTTGTTTCCTTCCAGGAGCGATCCAAGTGTGCTAAGCTTTTCCTCCGGATTTACAGTATCCTTGTGTGCTAAGAGCTTTCTCTTCAGCTGCTTGGTTGGTTCATTTCGGGAACTTTTCATTCGAACTTTTAACCCGTACACTGCACACTTGAAATGGGCCAATCCCGCCCGCACGGTACCACTATGTCCGATGTACTGAGACGGTGATGAATTTGGATCACGCAGCCGGGAACCGATTTTATCAAGCGACCGCACCCAGAAGTAACTGTGATGTCAGTTCGATAAGATATTAGTGGCGGATAAGATACAGCTAGCGAGACACACGCAACATGGTGTAGCTTCTTTCCCTTGAAGGCAAGGGTAAACCAAATGGACGAAAGAGGGAGCACGGTGTATGTGTGTGTGTGTGACTCATTGAGGTTTCGGCACGTTGGCCGTTATCGAAGGTGATTTCTGCGCCCGTCGTCAGCTGATAACACGATAAACGGACGCGATAAATTGAAACCGTTAATGAATAAATCACCACAATAAAGAGCAAGAAACGCATGACGGGACCAGAATTTGCACCTCGGGGGGGGGGATGCAAGCGGGCCGGCAAAGGGCAGAAAAAGAGGTCACCGGAAGAGTAAATAAACCTCCGGAGCGCAAATCAACTGCACACTCTGTCACTCGAGGCGTTATTAAATTGATAAGACTTTCTACAGTTTCTTTCCCATTCTCCTCCTCTATCCTCCCCTCCGTTTTCTGTTATGCATGACGCTTCCTTTAGGCTCCAAGCTCGTTGCGTGTGTTGCTGGTTGATTGTTGTTGGTTTGATTGCCATGAATTTCAGAGCGAGTAAACCATTTCCTTACAAAACGGGCAAGCTAAAACGGCACAAAAAGGGAATAATAAACGATTTAAATACTAAGAAATTGTGTGAATGCAAAGTGGAAATAAAAGCGGCCCAGTTTTGCACCACAAAAGCATCACTGTACCCGGGGGTGCATGCTGGCGGTAGCTTCTCCACACTGCTATTGTTGTGAATTTTAAGCTCTGGTCTGCTGTTTTGCTGCGCCCGCTTTCGTTTGCGTTTGTGCGAACGCACATGTGCTTGCATTTATTCAGCGTTTTGTTCTAACTTTGGTAAAGTCAAAATCATTGTTGTTACTTTCCTTTTATTTGGTGCAATATACAACAACCAGATTTAAATTGTTCAAAGAATCGCGTGGCGCATACTTTAGTTGCTTGATAGCGATGTTGCAAAACGAATGAGCAGATCAAAAGTGATCAGCCAACGATCCTCGATTACACGAAACTTCCCGATCGTGGCATAGGTAACGACCTGTAGCCACTCTTATTCTTATCCTCGGGACAAGCGACCGATTTTTAAGCTTCTCCAAATACAAGAAAGTTGCTTAAATAACGCCTCTTTTTTATTTAATTAGCATATTCCGGGCAAAAGAAAGAGTGCTGTTGATAACGTCTCAACAGGAAGTATATTAATTAATTCCTACATTGAAAAGATCATTTACCGAGTTGTTCAACAGCTTTCAAAGTAAAAATAGTTCTGAACGGAAATGGATTATACCGGGAACATACTGTTTTACTTGCCGGTCAGATTTGCTCCTGAACGACTTCACAGCGAAAGCAATCTACTAAATTTGTAGGATGAATTTGTATCACATTGTTTTAAATCGACTCGGTCTACGAATAACAATAACGAATAACGAATAACTTAACATCTATAATATGAATGAAATATGTAAATAAAAATCAATCCCTAAATATCGCCGGAGGATGTTCTTTGCTAACGGTGGACACTGATAAATAGAATCAAAATAATCCAACGCGATACATGCTTAAATGGACTGAGAAACATGTTTGAACGACGACCAAAAATGCTTAACAATAACGGTCCTTCACCCAACCCTGGGCTTCTGTTTATGCTGAACGCTTTGCTTTACGTTTTGCTTCCTAAATGTAGCTGTTTGTTACATTGTGTTATGTCTGCATTTACTTGCTGATACGAATCAGCTGGTTTTCCTTATTCGGTTAATAGTCCCTATTCAAATATTTTCCATTTGGTCTTTTATTTATTTATTTAGATTCACATTATTACCGCTTTGGCCGTATTTTCAACACATTTAGTATCGACCGATTTCCTTTTCGTTATTATCGTTCCTTTTCGTACTGTTAGTGGCAACTATAGAAGATTCAATAGGCATCTGTATAGAATCTATATCAACAAACTTCAACGAAGTATATCCACCGATCCGACTAAAATATTTTCTTTCGTTAACCGTAAGAGGAAAAATGCAAAAATCCCGTCAGTAATGTCACTAGACACCGAGAAAGCCTCAAGTGAACTAGAAATTAGTCAGCTCTTTGCCAAAAAATTTAGTTCAGTTTTCGACCTTCAATCTTCCTCACCAATTAATATTGCAACTGCCCTGCAGCACACACCCGCGGATGTTCTAGATATGTCTATAAATGATATTGTCATCACAAATGAATCGGTAGAAAATGCAATCAAACAAATTAAACCCTCATTTATCCCGGGTCCGGACGGGATTCCAGCAATAGTCTTACAGAAGTGCTCAACTTATCTTTCAGAGCCACTGGTCCATCTGTTTAAGCTTTCTCTGCACAGTTCTACATATCCTACTATGTGGAAGTCTTCGTGGATGACACCCGTTCATAAAAAAGGTCCGAGACATGTTATATCTAATTATCGTGGCGTAACTTCCCTATGTGCATCAGCAAAAATACTCGAAATTCTTGTCCAGGAAGCGTTAGTCAGGGGTGGCTTGAATTATATCAGTCCAAGCCAGCATGGATTTGTTCCCAAACGATCGGTGTCGACCAATCTTGTTCAATTCGTGTCTGAATGCCTTACGGCAATGGACGGCAAGTCACAGATTGATGCAATTTATACTGATTTCATGTCAGCATTTGATCGGATTAACCATGACATACTCCTTGCGAAACTGAGCCGGCTTGGCTTTCATAATAATCTAGTCATATGGTTAAAATCATATTTAAACCAAAGATCATACTGTGTTAAAATCAATAAGTGCTTGTCCAACGTGTTCGTTAGTTCGTCCGGTGTACCACAGGGAAGTAACATTGGCCCAGTATTGTTTATCCTATTTATTAATGATGTTGTATTTGCGCTCCCAAATCAATGTTTGCTTATGTATGCGGACGATATCAAGATTTATGCGACCATTAGAAATGATTCGGACAGCTCGACACTCCAGCACAGCCTAGACGAATTTAGCAATTGGTGCTCTGCGAACTCGCTATCCTTGTGTGTCAATAAGTGTTGCGTGATTAGTTTTACTCGTAAAAAAGACCCTATCAAGCGAGACTATAACCTTGACTCGTGTATAATCCCACGTAACATAGAAACAAAGGACCTCGGCACTATTCTTGACTCATCACTCTCCTTCCGTCAACAATATTCGTACGTCATCGACAAAGCATATCGGCAGCTTGGTTTTATTCATCGTCTGACATCTGATTTTAATGACCCTTTCTGTTTAAAGCAACTGTTCGTCGCCTTAGTCCGATCCGTACTTGAATTTAATGTTGTAACATGGTCTCCACAAACTAACAACTGGTCCACACGAATTGAGCGAATTCAGAAAAAAATCACAAAAATAGCTATAAGAACCTTACGGTGGAACATGGACCAGCCTCTAACCTATCAAACTATCTACAGTCCTTAGAGAGACGTAGGGAGGTAGCACAAGCAGTTTTTGTAGCAAAATTAATAAAAGGCGAAATTGATGCTCCCGAGCTTCTCCTTAAAATAAATTTGTACGCCCCTGACCACGCACTTCGTCCTCGAAATTTTCTGATCAAAATAGACCGGGCCCGTACTTCCAGAGGAGCTCATGATCCAATTATTTCAATGTGTAAAGCGTTCAATAAGTTCTACTGCTTTTTTGACTTCAACATTACAGTTGCCACGTTTAAATGTTCATGTCTGTTTTCAAATATATAGCAAGTAAGGTTATTTTTAAGTATTACTTTATTTTAATATTGCAAAGGCCCCTGCGCGCGCCACGCAATTATCTTCAATAAATAAATAAATATGTATTATATTAGTAGTTTTTGGTATTATTTTTGTTTCCTGTTATCTGCTTTATATTCTTATTTAATTATGTATCCATTTTGCATGGTGGTTTTCTTGTTTTCCTGTTTTTAGGCGTTGTTTTCCATTCATTATTTTTTATTTTAATATGTGCAGTTTTTTTGGTGTTTCCTATTCTTATTTCAATCATTTGATTTTATGGCTAAGATTAAGTTTTAGTGTCGTATTACTACTATTTACTTAACATGTTGGACTGTTAGAACTAAGGTTATCATCATATCATTTGAATCATTGGGGTTATTTAATAAATAGATAAATAGATAAATAAATAAATCAAAGCAGTTGAACTTGAAAAAACATCTCATAAAATATGAATATCTTGCAAAACTGATGACACGCTGGAGACAATAGAGTTTTCGATGAACGATGAGTAAGGTAAGTGTTGGGTAAGGTAAGAAATCTTTCTTCGAAAATATTCATTATACTTTGAGTGATTCAGCTTCGTAAATGTGTTCCAATGTTGATTATCAGTGCATTATATTATTTTAATGTCTAACTAGGTAAGTTGTAGGTGCATGCTGTTGAAAATATACAAATATTGACGTTCAAAACTTTGTTTTGTTACGCTAGTAAGGTTTTTAGAACGGTGTAAAAGAAACATTTTTAATGTTTGAAAACGATCATTATTATAGTTGCAGTCAATAAAAATAGGATTGATTTTGAGTAAGCATGTTTAACGACAGGTTCAGATAAGTTATGAAATAAAATGCAATATGGATTTACAGCTGGATAAGTAACTAAGTCTGTCAATAAACATAAAGTAATCAATAACGTTATACAGGAAAAGACTCTAACAAAATTATTTCTTCTTTACGTTCAAATGTTATTAAAATATTATTGCCATGATTAAACATCGAGAATTATCTTAAGTAAGTGAAAAAAAGTTGCCGGTTGCTCGTAGTACAGTCGACCACTCGTACGACTTAACAACATGCCCGTCATGGGTTCAATCCCTAAATAGACCGCGCCGCCATACGTAGGACTGACTATCCTGCTATGGGGGGAATCAATTAGTCACTGAAAGCCAAGCCCACAAGTGGGTACAGGCAGGCCTTGACCGACATCGGTTGTTGAGCCAAAAGAAGAAGAAGAAGAAGAAGAAGTAGAAAAAAGACAAGTTCATATGTCCAATACCAGAGGCAAAATTGACTGTACAGTGGCTATTATAATTATAAAACCCATTAACTAAAATTTTAAAACTTTGATCTGGAAATTGTAGAATTAAAAAAATCGCCTGCCGACAGAGTTCAAATACAGGGTTTCCCACGATTTATTGGTCGGTTCCTCTAATTTTTTGGACTCGTCTCACGATTTATTAATCGTATCCCAAAGATTTTTGTTCGTTCCCATAATTTAATGGTTTCGTATATTTGGATATTACATTAATTATAATATTTCCTATACCAGCCAAAACGATTTCCCTTTTACCTGCCAAGCCGCTTTCTGAAGCTTTCTGATTGTTTGATAAATTATCGCACAATGATCCCCATTATTCATGCATCGTGAATGGTGCCTTCTGTTCGGCGACACGTTTTCAAGTGGCCATTAGATAAACGACACTCTTGTCACACGAGCCACACACTTCCTTAACAAGACGAATCGCGTATCGAAGCATGCGAAAGGAAGGAGCAGCAAGGACCGTGGCCAATCGTTCACCCGTTAATGGGATCACTCTCCCCGCGCGCTCATAAATTAGACCATTATTTGTTTCTCGTTGCGCAATGCCCTTAACAGGTGGAGCGTGACAGTGGTCAAAATGTCCAGTGGTGATGAAATATTTGCACTCCTTCCTAATGGGTACTCGGCGTCTCGACCGAATCGACGCTTTGGAGCTAGCTCAGTGAGCGGTAGAAGCGTTGCTATCATGTTTCTACATCGCTATCCACACTGAGAGCGTTGCTTCACTTATTAAAGTGCTGCCATTTTAGCGTTCTTCAACTTGAGACCCTCGGCTTGAGTGGTCTTTACACAAACTCCTTAGCCATGTAATGCATTCTGGTGGTTAGAGTGTAATGTACACAATTAATTTAGCATCGCTCAAACCAGGAAGAGGAAAGCATGGGACCCAAACCATCCCACTCCCATCCCTGTCTTGTGCCGTTATTTACCCAATTTTAAGGAAACACCCAACACCATTTCTTTATCGAGTTAGGAGCCAAGCCGGGTAAAGAACTCTGGCACCAACCAAACCTGGATGTTGACGAGGAAACAATTTATTAAGTGTCGTTTCACCCTGCAAGCTACGACAATCAGCAACCGAACCCGGGTGGGCAGACACTGATGGGAGAGAAAATGCATTCTCCATCGTTGACCACCGACCTCCGATGGTTGTGGTAATTAATTAGAGAGGTTTACGAGGCCGGTCTGCCCGACCCAACCAATCGGGTGGTGCTTCCGTGTAAGGTGTAAGGTAGGCAGCACCAAAAGGATTGAACAAAGCTTGGTCAAATTGTGTGGGCTACACTATCAATTTTCATTAACGACACTGATCCGGTTTCGCAGTCCGGTATGGTGTCAAACGGGATGACTGTGTGGTTTGGTGCGAGAGGTGTTTGAAGTCTTGCCGCATATTCGTCCCCTTGGTAGCTTAGCCCGATGCGGAGGCTGACTGCATTGACGGTGGTAATTGAGGACTGACCGGTCGGAGTTTTCTTTGTTTTAGCATAGTGAATTGTGCAACTCTGCTTCTGGTGCTCTACTTTCTACTCTGAAATATCAAGCTTATGGAGCTTCAACGTGGTTGCAATTGTAAACTGGTTGTTTTTGTATTGTATTACAATTTTAAATACAAATGTGTTAGGCTGCTATTACTCATTTGTAAGCTCTGGTTTGGCTAACGGATGACATGGGTTGTTTGTTTACGGGATGGGATAGCGTTTCATTCGCTGTTCTTATTGAAACGTTTACTTCTGCTGTCATTTGAGGCCAAAAAATCAAAAGCATGATAAGATATTACCTACGGAACTATTTAAAATGTTATGATTTTATAGTTTGAATATTTTTATGAACAAAAGCTTATGATTTATAGCAAATTGGACTGATTGAAATGTGACTTAAATTTATCTACGTGTAGAAAATGTAAAGGAAATCTAAAAAGAATCCTTATTAAATGTTCAATTTTAAAATCTCTTTTACACCGTTTAAGATAGTCGAAAAAAAAACTAATCTACATAAACAATTTTACGAGACTGAGAATAGCTTTAATCTTGTATCTCAATTCACGATAGGATGAGTAAAACTGCAAGGCAAAATTAATTAGTATCTTTCGTCCTTACGGCCATTTTTTGATATCGTTATCTTTTTACTGTGTTTACCAAGGAACTTTATGTAAGTTCGGACAGATGATCTGTTCAGGTCAAACTACTAAAATGTTTGTATAGTAAATGCAAATGTAATACAGTGAAATCGCTCTGAGGTGAATCTTCAAGGGACAGTCAGCTTAGAGAGATTTTCATGTTAAGGAAAACTAATTAAGGTGTATGCTATGAAGTATCCCAGAAACTGCAGGAAACCCGAACACTGTTCATCTCATGAATTTGATTGTCAAAAGTGCGGATTATAGAGCGAATACTGTATGGGTTTCGTTGCTAAATGCTAAAATAAAGAACATGAAGGAAGATTCCAATTTAGTAATGCTGAAAATAAGCTTTTGTTCGATTTATTTTATAAATATTTACAGATTTTACAAAAATCACTAAGATGTTTTTTTCCTCTTTATTTGCTAATACTTCTTCTATATTGTTTCTTAAATTGATTTTGTCCCTTTCCTTATCGTATCCTACACACTATATTAGTATATATCTTATTATAATTTCATTTCCGTTAAAATTGCACTTTTCGCGTTCAGATTTCCTTAATAGCTGGCTGTGGGCAAGACATGTGTGTTCTATTGGGAGTCTAGTAAGAAACGCATGCTCACGGTGGTTGTTGTTTTTGAAAACATAAGGTGTTGTTGTGCTTTTAACTACTCGAAGATTGTTCTCCTTTATCTTCCACCATTTGTTTTGCCAGGTTTGAAAGATAGTGTTTTAAGCTCCAATCACCATTTCCTTTCTGGATAAAGAATCTTCTTGTCCATAGTTCTGTTGACGACCGTCATTTGCTGCCTTGTCAGCGTCTTCTTTTTTAACACACTTTTATTCTACAGTGGCCTGGAATCTAACAAAAGGAAGTGATTGTTGAGGTTGGAAGCTTTTCCACAATTTATCCCTTAGAACTTTCTCGCTCTAGTGCTGCCAATACACTAGCGCTGCCTGTAAAAATATTGTTGCTATAATCATGACAAGTGCTGAGAATTCCCAGATCCTGTTTTGCAGACTTGTGCCTCTTATTACAATTTTTGTCGGCAGCTATCAAGGTGAGGTTGTTGGAGGCAAATCCACCACCGACCAAATTTTCATTCTATGGTAGATCGTCCAGAAATTCCGAGAGCCCCAGATCCCTACGCACCACCATCGACTTCAAGGCGGCCTACGACATCATAGACCGGAATGAGCTATGGAGCATCATGCAACGTTACCACTTCCCTGGGAAGTTGATCCGGCTGTTACAGGCCACCATGAATGGGGTGCAGTGCAAGGTAAGAGTATCGAACTTGACGTCGGAATCGTTCGTATCTCACAGGGGTCTGAGACAAGGTGACGGACTCACCCTTCTGCTCTTCAACATCGCCCTGGAAGGTGTCATTCGAAATACAGGACTATACAACGACATCCGTGATACGATCCTCTACCGCTCTGTCCAATTTCTTGGCTTCGCGGATGACATCGACATCATCGGCAGGACAACATCAGCAGCGAAATCTGGAGACTCATTGTGCAGGGGAATCGTGCATGGTATGATGGTGATTTTGGTATTTACTGTTTTAAAGTTCCTTACACATTTTGCTTGCTATTACCGGTCTGACAACTTTTGGAATTTCATTTTACACCAATAAACTTTTCAGCTGTTTTGGTACTGTAGCCTGTTTCCATTACGTGATTTTTTGCAATTAGCGATACTCGCTGTCCTGTCACCTCTATCAATGGAGTTTTGGCTCTTTCAATTAGCGCATCAGCTGTTATGCCCTGCTCCAGACAGCGTCCAGCAGCTGTTACTATTGTGTGTGTGTGTGATGATGTGTGAGAAAGGAAGCAGCATGGTAAAGAGGAGCTAGAGATTTTTCAAATTTGTTTTTTATAGATCAAATTTTTATAGACATTATTCCTATTCCATATAGGATTTTCGGAATAACCCGAGCATTAAAGATCCGTTGTTTGGTGTGGGCACAATGGCTGTTTTTTTTACTGGAAAAGTAATATCAGAAACGAATTAAATATATTTACTTCAACTAATATCACTTGGAATGCTTGTTGAAGTTTGTTCTTAGTCCAGTCGTCAGTTAGTTTGTATTATTATGCTTCAGGCTTTGGTATGCAAGGGAGAAATCGGTAAGTATAAATGGTAAGTTATTACGCAAAAAATTGCAGTTCAATCCAAAGGTGACCAAATGAACTTTTTTAAGAAACACGTTAAGAACAAAGTATGTTCATAGCAAACAATCGATCCTAAAATGTTTGAACAATCCTAATTCCTTAGCGTATCTGTTACAATTACATTTTTCATGCGCCTTTTTATTTGCAGATTTTATATTTGAAATTCTGATTAGTTTCTCTCAGCAGCGTCAATTGTATGTGCAAATGATAAGCGATACAACGCAACATAGCGCTCCACCCATCCGGCATCGTTTGCTAGCTTTCGTCAATTATTTGTGGTTGCGCGAAAAGAAAAGCAAAGAGAAAAAAAAACAAAAGCTAAATCTCCAAGAAACCCACCTCTAGCGGAATCAACTCACGAGCTGCCTGTTCTCAGCCGGGCTTGCAATTGACAGCGCCCCGAGCGCATTCGTTGCGCAGCTGGGCAGCAAGCGAAAGTAATGCGATAAACATTTGCTTCTGGCATCAAATTAACGTCATCCTGCGGCGTGCTACAAGTTTTGTGATGACAATACTCCATCCCTGCTCACGACCGGACGGACAATCAGACTAGGGTCCCCTCAATGTCACTCCCCACCCCACCCCTATCCAGCTCACTCAAGCTTAGCCGCGCACGCAAGGCACACAATCAAAAAAGGCAAACAATCAAACAGGCAAACAACACACAGCAACAGCAGCAGCAGACCAGTAGCACATCGAGGACATTTGCGTTTCTTATTTCTTTTCGATGTCTCTCGAGCGAAGAAGGGCGGTGCAGTGACAAACACAAAGTTTGTTGTTTGTTTGGTGCGCTTTTCATTAACTTTCTGTTTTTGATTTTTCACGTGATGCGAAGGCAGCATCGTGTCATTGTCAGGGATGCGAATGTTTCGCGCGCCAACCCGTCATTTGTGCTGTGGCCAGGAGCACATTTAATAAATGTACCGTGCGTGCCAATCGGCCGTTAGGTTTGACAAGTGAAAAAAGATTGCAGTTGATTGGGCTACAAAAGGTGGCGAAGCAAAACGCTGAATGACATTGAAAGGCAGGAAGCAAAAAAGCAAAAAATAACACTCATCGGAACAGCTGTTTCGCGCGATGAAATATCATCGCACAGCACGAACGCACGTGTTCCGAAGCCGATCGGTTTTTGCCGAATGGTAGCCGAAGTGCCGATGTACAGTGTGTGGCAAAGGTTGTGGAACACCACACACGTAATGGGCATGGCTTGCTTACACGTGTTCGATGGAGACGCCCAGTGGTTTGTAACTAACGAAAAGCTCCGATCCATCGAAAAGCACAGGGAAAATGAATTTTAGTTTGAGAAAATGTGGTTTCTAATAGATACTTATTTGGAGCAAATATTAGTTAATATTAACAATGTTAAATCTATTAGGCAAATTTGTTTCTTACTTCATTAAATATGTTGTGTTGTCATGGTTTAAAAATAATAATGTGCCTTTTTATTTATTTATTTATTTATTAAAACTATTAACTAAATTAAGCATTTTATAGTGGCAAACAAAATATTTGAATTGAATTGAATCGATTATCCATGTTTTTATTAATTAAAATAAACATGGGCACACAATAAATTTAGTTCAAACGTTGTCATCACTGTGTCTGTTTACACGACACGCGTGCAACAGCAAAACCTCCATTCGAAAGCAGCATTCCTTGCCTTATTCGATGCCAGTTGCCAAACAACATCCGCATCCGGTATTCGAGCGGCACCGTTAGTCCGGCACCCCGCCGCATGCCGCCAGCGCATTATCAACAGCACCCTATAAACATCGAAGCGATGTTTTTCGACTACCATTCTTTCTCTCACTCTCTCTCGCTCTAGTCCTGGCCTTTTCCATCGGCAAGATGCTGCACCTGCCTATTCCACAGTTAACGTTCCACTCATCAATGCATGAACGGTTGGTGCTGCGGATGGCGGGTCGGCTCAGTTGCCAACGGTCCTTCGTTCGATGCAGTCCCGTCTGCTTCTGATTTCTAATCAGCTTGGTTTGTGGGTGAGGCATGTACGATCGTGTGCTGTGTGCTGCTGTGTTTCGTTGCTAAAGTTGCGTATTTTTGTTTTACGGCAAGGATTAGATATGAACCTCTGAGAGATTTGTTAAATTTTTATGGTTTTAGTGTGCAATTGAGTAGCTTCTTATTTCGATCGAAAGCAACTGTGTGCCAAAAAGCAACGCAGATAGAAAGGACGAAAAACGCAAAGCTTGTAAGATAATTGGCACCACTTAAACCCACCCTGGTTGCTCCGGAACATTCGTAGTGGAAGCGACAAAAAAAATCCACACATTTAAAAAGGGTAATCTCTCATTCGCAATTTTTGCTTCCGAACACCATCATTTGCTTTCAACTGGTTCATTTGCTGGTAAAGCATTTTCACGTGCCGCGCGCTATTTAGGGGGTAAATTGGATGCAGCTTTCCACGCGGCACTACTGTTGAAGATTTATGCTCAAGACGCTGTTGAAGTGGAAAGGCAATTGAAACCTGAGTTGAGTCTACGGGCATTTCTTCGGACTGGCGAGAGGAGGAGGAGGGAGCCTTTTTTACTGTCACCCGACCAGCATCGGTTTATTGCACATTTAATCGGCGTCCACTCCCTTCCCTCCCCCGACCAAAGGAGCGCGTGCCAATTAATCATTCTTCGGCATCGTTCAAACGAGCATCGTGCTGTGCGAGCTGTGAGTGAATGGAAGTGATTGAAACAGAGCGTGTACCGATAAAACGGAATCGTTAGCCAAGGGAGAAAAGAAAAAAAAACTTAACCAGAATCATTCCATCACGATGGCTCGTTCTTTTTTGTCCAGCGTGGAATCGAGGAATCGTGAGTGACTGTGTGCGTGTGTGTGTAGTGTGCGAGAGGATAAATAATGATGATGGTGGAATGCTGACACGGTGCAAATAAAAGAAGGAATTTGGCGCCCACCCTTCCACCTAATTTGTCATCCGTGGGATATGGCTTAGGGGAGAAGGAAGCGGTGTGATGCCAAAAAGGAGTGAAAATTGTCGTTCATCCCCTTCTCCAAAAAAAAAAAAAAGAGGCAAACCACCGTGCAACAAACAGTGATCATCGTGTTTCTTGCGCAAAAGAGGGAGGGAAAAACAGCGAAAGACGATGGTTGGGTGCCGTTTGTCGGCGGCGGCGGCGGCGAAACAACACGAGTGTGGTGTGTCCATAAACCAAACGAGTGGCCACGGCTGGAACGGGTTTCAATGGGTTCTAAAAATAAGTCACGATTTCGAGCATCCGTAAATTATGCACCCATCAAACATTACTACTCACACAGGCCGTCCCGGTGGTAGTGGTGGTAGCGGTGTTTTGGTGCGTTATCATTATGATGATTATTTTTATTACACCCATTGCGTTTGTATGGGGGGTTTTTTTTAACCCGATTTTCCTCCAGCTCGGCCAAACTTTTAATGATGATACGTTTGTATTGGTGTGTATGTGTGTGTGTGTGTGATATGATTAATTAATTTTCGCCCCGAGATGCATTAACCACGCATCAACGAACCGGATAGCGAATGGGGGAAAAACAGCCTTGGCGCCTAAAGTTAGATAATTTATAACGTTTCGCGCCCGTGTGTGTGCGCGTGTGTCCGCGCAAAAGGCGTACAAATTATTAAATACACGAGATTTTCCAGTTTACTTGCAGCGTGTCAGAGTGGAGGAGAGGGGAAAAACCTCACCCGCAAACAAAAGAGGCAGATACAAAAAAAAAACATCCCGAGCAGCAACACAAAAAAAGGAATCAAATCAACACCAAAGCAACAGAAAAACAGATGTGAAAAATGAGTGTGTGCTGTGTGCGTGTCCATAACACCTTCCACGAATGGACCAACGGGCATTAATGTGCATTTATGTGTGTGTGTGTGTGTGTGTGTGTGTGTATGTATGATGATGACGAGTATGTCTAATCTGTTGCCAGCGGAGGGCAAAGATTAATATTTTCCACTCTCGTGGAAATCCCTACGAAACCAAAAAAAAAAAAGAAAAAAAAAACCGTGTAACAACTCCGCTTGTTTGCGTGCGTGTGTGTATGTGTGAGTGTGTGTAGTGAAGAGAAAACGGGTGGTGAGTGAAAAACAACCCCTCCCTGCGCCTCGCTAAGTTTAATGACAGGCGGGCGTTGCTGAGGCCCCGCGACTTTGCATCCATTCCGCGGCGCGTTGGACGTCGGCTGTTACTAAAAAACGAGGTAATGACTGATGGGGGGCAATTTGGTTGTTGGAAATAAATAATCATAACGCTTGCGGGCTTCAGTTTTGCACTATGGGAGCGATGGAGAAAGAGGGGAAGGGATGGGGGATGGTCGGTCAAACTGACTTTTATGAGCGGTTTGCATCGGTTACTGAATGGCGTGCAGGAAGCGGTGCTTCAGGGTGCAATCGGTTGATCCGTCGATATGTGGAGATTGGCAAGTCGCGTGCGTGTGTGTGTGTATTGGTTTTAGGCGTGATGGAGAAGCGAATAGTAATGGATGGAGGAGCAGGGAAGAATTGGACATGGATGTTGCAAATGCAAATCAAAATGTTAACCAACGGTGGTGCGGCGAATGATCTTGTCCATTGACCGCAAATGGGAGAAATACATTAAAGAGCTGTCCAGAAATAGCGCCACTGACGCAAAGCAGTGACTGGCCTTTGCAAGTGTATATGTCGAAGGGAAAGGTAAATGTGTTACGTGTGTAAAATGATGAAGTATTGTCAATTTAGATCATTTTGCTTTGACTGTGCGTTTGGCAATCGTTTAAGGTTTGCCATAAGCCGCTAGTGGATTTGGTTATTTATACCATAAATTTTAGTACATTTAGAACAGCTTTTCTCTTTTGGAATGGTTTCTGTGGCTGCAAAACAGTTAATAACCCTTTAATTTAAAATCCTTTTAAACTTAGAAAGCTTAAATTGCACCCTGTCTTAGCTGAAGTACTTATGAATTGGTAAATTTTTCATACCTAATTAACAGCTGCATTTCGGCAATTATGAGGAAACCATCATGCGTCTCAAAGCCGTTTTCATACTTAGCTAATCGCATTGAATAGAGTCTTGATATTTGCATTGAAAATTCGTTCAATTGCTTGTGTTAGACGTTCTTCACCATATGCTGATTTGACTAGAACAATTCAATCAATTTACGAGACCAAACATAAGGTGAACACTAGAGGCTAGTTTGGATATTGTTTTGTGTGGAATGTTAACATTATTTAATCAGCCAAATGGTAAAAAATCAATTAAAAATAAGTATAAATCTTAGGGTAGTTCCTCTAGCTGCTAAGCTCTTTCTGAGCTTTTTTTTGCTTTCTTGTTCGCGCTGCCCTTTAGTTGTTCGAACAGTTTTGCAAGGTGTGCAGGTCATGATTTTTGCCACTAAGTTCCATTAATAGCTCATCTGGCGCAATGTATTTAGCGAATGGACCCTTCATATTCAATTTCCAATCGCCATTAATGAGTTTTGAACAAACTTCGGCTAGTTTGGCGAGTTATTGAGTTACTGCTGTTTTCCAGAACGTTGGAGCTGTACCGTTGCTACCTGTCCTTTGCCCCACATGGGCACATCTACTAGCACTCAACGTACCTAATTACTCTGGCATTTTCTTCCACATCTCATCGAGTTCATGATATGACGATGTCTGACGATACTGACAGATTTTACCACCTGCAATAATCCCAAGATTGAAGATTATTTTTTGCTATCGAAACCCAAACAACCCATCGTAACATATCATAATTTGCGCTTAAAATACAAGGGTGAAGAATGTTATTGCACATTTTGCCCACTGAGTGAGCAGCAGTTCTTGGAAAATATGCGCCACATTGGTTGTTCCTGAATGTGGACGATAAAGAGTTTTCGGTAAAGTTTGTGCAAGAAGACTATGAGTTTTTGCTGAAGTTTGTGTAAGACTACATTCGTCCTTTCTTTTGCGGGATGAATATGTTCACTGCTGCATTCATTATGCATCATGAAACAATTACTGAGGAAGTAATGAAAAACAGGAATATTAGTAAAAACAATCACCATTACCATTTCAGTTGTTTAAACTTGCAGTTTATTTTATCTCCTCTTTAACCAATTTCTTGTTATCGATTTCAATGGCCAATTGACTAACAGTTCTTTTGCAAACTTGTTCTTGTCAGCAAACAATGCTGTAGTTGCTTGAATAAAATTGTTCAAAATCAAAAATGATGCATAAACAGCAAATAACATTCCTGGTTCTATTTTTTGTATCATACTGCGCTTTAGATTTTATTGAAAGAAGGACCAAACTTAGACAACACGTTACCACTTTATATTCATAAATTGATGCAGCCCTTAAGGCATCGTATATGTTATTTAAACAAATTATTAATATTATTATTATTTTAATATTATTGTGTGCCATGCTGGTCTACATAACTTAATATGAGTGACCTATTACAATTACAATAACACATTTTACAAGAACTGATTAGAACAATAAATGGGTAAATAAAAGCTTCACTTGTCAGTATAAGCTGCGAAACGTTAGTTTCAGTATATTTACATGCTGTTAACAGTACAATGCGAGTTGATCATTCCTAAAAGTGGATCATTAGAACCAAAAACCGTAGTCCAACATTCAGTAATAAATAAGGAACCTGGCAATAGATTAATACTAGCTGCCAGAAAATTAACCTGTAAACGGGACGTAAATGTTATCGCTGATCAACTTATATATAAAAGTACACTGCGCCGCTATTCGTCTATGTTTCAGTGATACTGACCCGTATAAAAGACACCTAGCACGATACGAAGAGTAAACAGACTCACAAAACCATGATAAACGGTGAAGAGAGCGTGAAAATATGGCATAATATTGTATTCGTGGCATAATGTAGAATGCGTGATCAATGACACTATTGAAAATCCACTTCAAACGACAAGCATATAGCATTTTGATGAAGAGTTTGATGTAAAAAGGGAACCTATAGTGTTTTTTTTAACCAAGAATTTTTACTACAGTTTTACGTCCCCCTTTTGTCGCATTTGGGACAACAGTGATGTGATGGTTGAATAGAAAGCATCGATTGCCTTCCGTCTATCTCTATGGATAGAGTTTTTTCACTTCAATTTATGTTTTTCATTGCGTAAACAAACTGAACCGTACATTAAAGAAAACACTAGCAAAGAAGCATTATAAAAATCCTGTAAAATAAATCCGTCGAAAACCAAAACATGCACATGCTGATCGATTCGTGTTGTGCTAAAAAAAAGCATACAAAAAGGGTGCTACAAAACTAAAAGCTTTTCTCGGAACGAAGGATTTTGTGTGCTATTTTGGTGGATTGTTTAAACATGCAGGAAATAAATCCATAGCGATACCATGGCGTAAGCACTACTGGATGCGCTCGAGGGCATTGGCGAACGTTTTGAATGGCACGAGCGACCTATATATACGGCGCTAAAGTGGCTTAAGGCTCAAGTTCAAGATCGTCCGAAACGTTATAGCCAATTATGTACTGGTATACTTGGTTTAAAAAAAGAGTCAAACGCTTGCCGCATACACTTTTTAATTGGTTCGTTTATTCGCTGCTCAAAAGTCCATGTTCCTTTCTACACAAACATCCAAGGAAAAATACAAACATAAGACAAAAAAAAAAACAAAAATAGCCTATGCTGTGGACTTGGTTTACATCCTAAACATTTGCATGGTTCGCTAACCACGTTTATGTAATCAGTTAGTGGCCATCAGCAGGTTTTTTGTTGAACGCAAGTCACCTTAAACATTACTCTAGGACGGTGCTTGAGAGAAAATGCGTCTCCAGTACCATGCGGGGGTCCATTACGCTTATTAAATAAGGTAAGAAGCTTTAATAGCTTTTCGAGCGTTATACTTTGCACATGACAAATTAACAACCGAAAATATTCACCGAACCGTGTTGCACATTCTTAACGAAACAAAGAGCACTAATGTGTTTTCGAATTATTGTGATTGAAACCAAATGTTCTGCAAATTATCACGATTAAGTTTTCGATATCTAAATTTCGTTTACTCACCACAACACATCGTGTTCTATAGTATAGCAGAGATTGTACACTGGACGATCTATGTTTCAATCGTAGTGAGATATAAATAATGTCTCTCGAGTGACATACACCGCCACGGGATGGAAGTATCTATTGAAATCTAGAAAGCGCTTTGCATCTACGTCCATTCCATGAAAAGGATGTGCTATATCATAGTAATATTTTACAGCATTTGCTGCAAAATAGCAAACAAAACTGCGCTTCTTCTTCCAGCCACCAGACAGTCGCAAACAGTAACCTAGAAACGGAGCAAAACATTCACGAGAAAAAGGACCGACCAAAGTGGCACAATGCCTTTTGAAGATATGCCGCAGTCTTTGCCGCTCTAAGCTCGTTGAAATGGTATTTGAAAAGCAAACGAAAAAAATAGATACTTGCCACTGTGCCAAGTCGTGTCTTGGATTGAATCGACAAAAAAAAGAAATACTATCATCTAAATACGGGCAGAATCGATGATGGCCTTCAACACGGTGGCCCCAGTCTCACGGCCACTGATTAACGGGAAGTGTGTGGCGAGCAAAATAGGCATTTAGGAAACCCGCGTGAAGATTCCTTCCCCATCGACCACAGGACGGCCACGTTACTACTTTCACTAATTAGCGGTACGCTTGCACTAGGCTGCCGGAATCACCATTTCACCAGCACGTGGCGAAAGTTGGCGGAGTTCGAGGAAAATCACATTAGAGAGCAAACCGAGAGTGTTTGCTTGCCCAGCCGGTGGTGTGTGTTGTATTCCCAGCCCAGCAGTGCCGTTCGCCGAGATTCTTGCCAATGATTTTGGTCTGTAATTTTATTACCGGCAAATCGCTAACCAAGGGGGGGGGGGGGCAGAATGTGTTGATCGAAATTACATTTTACTCACCGTGTGACAGTTGAGCGACATCTGCTGAAGGCACGCTGCTGTGTTCGATTGTCAGGGTTTGCCTGTCAGATGAAAGCTCGTTTCCTTCCGCCTATGCTTTTGCGTTTGTTTGCCGAAAGACATTCGTACAATTTGTCCAAGGAATGCTTTGATTTCGGTACGGTTTTTCACGCTGGCGCGGCGTCGGTACGGTTTTTCCTTTCAACTAATTCGCCGAATTGCTCGAATTTGCTACCGTAGAAGGGCGGCGGCCGGTTAAGTTGGGTTCCGCTTCTAATCACACACTCGTACTTGCAGGTGGGCACACATTGACAGCAAACATAATATCCAGTATCAAAAGGCTTCGGGCGATGTTATTGAAGGGTAAAGACAATATTAGGTTTCATTATTGGGACGCCACTGGCACACGGTGAAGATTGTTGTGACGAACAGTTTATTAATAGCACAGCAATCGCAAGATTCCATTTTCTTCCCACACGTGTCCACCCGGGCGGACCTCTTTAAGTCGATAGACAACTTCATTGTTTCCGTTTCGTTGGTGGTTAGCCTTTTGACATAAAAATTAATTATGCACACGCGCGCGCGCCACCTTTCCCGCGTTCGAGTGGAATCGAGAGCCTTTTCGCACCTCGTCTACAACCTAGTGTCGTCCTGTTGCTGCGCTTTCTCTCTCTCTATCTCTATCTCTATCTCACTGACGCATTTCTTCGAAATTTGCCACCCTTTTCAAAGAAAGCTATTGGCACCTGTCGTGTCGTGTCTTGCGGGAAGCTTTTGTCAAGGGGTTGAGCGCTCACCCGTCGCTTAATGAATTATTAATGTAGTAAGCGCACACGGGTACGGTGCTCGGCTTGGCATGTCGTTTAGTGGTACACGGGTAAACATGTTCATAACGCGAGTGACACATATATGCCCTTCCGCCCTGTACAGGGAGGTGGTCCGGAATTTGCATATTAAAATGTTCAAAGCAAGATGAGCCTGTAGTAATGCAACGTTTATGAGTAGCGGCTTTACACCCGTCGCAGCGCAGTACCGTTTTGCCGGCTTGCCGTCTCTGGGGTCTTTAGGGGCGACCCGTGATGTAATTACTGTGCTGAGCTCATTCAATAATGAATCCTTATTTGTACACTTACCTCCTACTCACAAATACACAAACTAGTGTGCCACCTACGCCGGGAGGGAAGTACGTTGTTATCGATTGTGTATGTTGCGATTATGTCTAGCTTCGTTAGTACATTGTGTTGCTATTTCGCAAATGAACCCATAATTTCCATAATCGCGCCATTGGTTGCTAATTTCCAGTCAAGTTTTCCCTCCGGATTTTCTTGTTAAAGCTGACTTTGATCAATTGACTCATTTATCGGGGATTTTACTGTACAGATTAGTGATGGGTAAAGTTGGCAGTTGGTCTGTCGTACAGCGTATTAAGCTCGCCAGGCTCCGGTGGGCTGGCCATGTTGTACGCATGGAAACGGACGACCCAGCCCGTAAAGTCTTTTTAGGCCGTCCACAAGGACAGAGGAGGCGTGGTAGGCCCAAATTGAGGTGGCAAGATGGCGTGGAGGCGTCCGCCATTAAGGCCGGGATAACGAACTGGCAGACGAAGGCGCGAGACCGTGAGCGGTTTCGGACACTCCTGAGGCAGGCCAAGACCGCAAAGCGGTTGTAGCGCCGGATAAGTAAGTAAGTAAGTAAAGTTGGCAAAAATCCGGAGTCGACTCCGATCCGACTCCGATAAATTCGGAATCGACTCCGGAAGGTAGGTCCGCGCTGCAATATCCGGAGTCGTTCGGAATCGTCCGGAGTCGCCCGGAGTCGCCCGGAGTCGGAGTCGTCCGGAGTCGTTCGGAGTCATCGGAGTCGTTCGGAATCGTCCGGAGTTGTTCCGAGTCGTTAGACTCCAGACGACTCCGAACGACTCCGACTCTGGTGACTCCGGACGACTCCAAACGACTCCGGAAGACTCTGAACGACTCCGGGCGACTCCCGATGATTCCGGAAGACTCCGGACGACTCCAAACGACTCCGACTCTGGCGATTCCGGACGACTTCAAACGACTCCGGAAGACTCCGAACGACTCCGGGCGACTCCGGATGATTCTGGAAGACTCCGGGCGACTCCTGACGACTCAGAATCGACTCCGACTCCGGGCGGATCTAGTGGTTCCATTTTGCCGGAGTCAGAATCGAACTAACAATAGTCGGAGTCGGATCGAAGTCGTGGGTGCGCTTCATACAGCACATCACTAGTACAGATTGATTTCGATTGGTATGGTATGAAAGAGCCATTTATCTGAAATTGGACTGAATTTTTACTGTACATTCGTTATGTATGATGGTAATTCGTTTCTCTGCAGTTTAAATTGAATCATTTTCGCTTTTCATCACTAATACCTAATTGAACAAGTCATAGCAAATGAAGTTACAATTAGCAATGAATGACGCAATATGTAATATAATAATAATACTCAAAAACTTGTTTCGATTTATAGTGTTGCTGATATTGTTTTGGAAATAGGTAGTTAAATAGGTTTTTTTTGTAGACAATTTGATGTTTCTTTTTTTTAATCCTCTAAAATCGTTTAAGCTGGATAATTGGATACGTTGAATTTGCAGATTTCCATCCCATTGCTAATTAGTACAACAATAAAATCCAGCTTAAAATCCACCATAATCGTTTAAGCTGAATAATTTGATACGTCGAATTGGCAGTTTTCCAGCCCACTGTTAATCAATACAACAATAAAATTACTATGAACAAGTGAAATTTCCATTCGGAGAAAGATATGCTGTTTGATACTTAAAATGCCGTCCTCTAATTGATTTTTTTTCTACGAATGCTATCGCCATTAATCTGCTGTCTGAGAAGCGAACATTATTTACAATTGTATCTTTCTTTCAAACCAGTAAGAATGATTAATCCACAATTATCATTCTTTCCGCACCTTTTTAATCCGCACTTTTCACAGCCAAATTCATGAGTTGAAACGGTGTTTGATCAAAAGTAGTGAAACATATTTAATATTTTCATTTCATTTCTGCGTTTTTATGGGTCATTGATGGTTTAACAAAAAAGTACATCTATTTGTTAAAACTAAAGTAAACATAACGAGTGGAAGCGGACGATGATTCTGCGAGGAAACGAGGGAATATAAGGTGAGGGAAAGCATGGGATCGAAGTCGCACCCTAAATGCAGCAAGGGAAGAATTGAAATCAAACAGATAGTTTGATGGCAGATAGTACATTGATCGTACTAAAGCTGACAGAATGCATGTCAAATTCATCAGAAGGAGTAGATGACAAGGCGTTGCTTGGGGAAAAGGAACTAGTGTCGATAGGATCAACGAAGATGGAGGAGAAGTGAGTTGCGTTAAAGGGAATAAATATCAGAAGGATCAGATAGAGGAGGGGATGGAAGAGGATTTTCGATGGGCATTGTAGAAGTGCCATACAGAGGAGGGATATCTGGGAAAACGTGACTGCAGTCTGGCGACATACGATCTGTATTGAGCGCTCGCTTTTGAGAGCCCTCTTTAATGAGTGAAAGGCTCTGTTATATCAAATCGGGTGACGCGGAGGTTTTAGGATAGGACAACTGTGCGGGAAGGCAGAGGAAATTATGGAATTAAAGGAAGATAATGCAATGTCTAGGGAAGGTGATAAATTCCAATTTTTTTTTGTTATATTGGCTTTCTTCGTAAACCGTGAAAATGTATCAAATACAATAATCAATTCATGAACTGAGGCAAATATTTAAAGTGTTAAAAACATACATTCGATAATCCGCACTCAATCAAGTTGCTAAAAAAAGTATATCGATTAAGCAACAGTAAATGGTGAAAATATTTTACTTTTTGTTGTATTAATCAGTTTTGTTTTCCTACCATTCAGCTACTAATCCTTTCATGGTCATGAACAGTAATCCTATCTCCGCTCTAAGCTGGTTTCTCTAAGCGGAGTGCCTGGAGTGTACAGCTTTACAGAGTTGATAGGTACTGGAGAGTGGAAGTTTGTTTCAGTTCAGCGTAACACTTTGATCCACACATTTATAGTGATTGCAATTTAATAGTTTGGATACTTTGAGCGTAATTTTAATTTTGAATAGTGCATCTGGCGGCGGCTTGCCCAAGCATGTGGCCATGAAATTCTGAGCCAATGGGTAATGTTTTCGTCTTTTTTAGTTAAACCGGGCGAGAAAAGTTTTTGCATTAGCATGCAATGGTTTAGTTGTGTTATATGCAATGTTTTGGATGCATTTTCAGTATTTTTTACAACGTTTGTGCAATTATTTTATTATCAAAAAGTTAAAATAATAAAAATAGTTGAAGTCAAGTTGAGTAAAAAATAATGTGCACCTCAAGATAATAAAACGGCCGCAATCCTTTTAGCCTCTTAGCTTTTAAGTGATGAATTACTGATGAAACTACTCCACGCTACTTTCATGAGGAGGAAATGTATATTTACACTAGATTTTGAACAATTGGCCCTAAAAGGTGTTTGGTTCAGTGCTGCAAAATGTCATGAGTATCACGAGATTTTCACCAACGAAAACAATGAACATATCCGTAGTAGCTTGATGTTCATTGCTGATAGTCAATAAAAGTGCGTCAAGACATGCTGAACACGACATATGAATTTTTGAGTCCAACTCTGACAACTTGAGTAATACTCTGACTGACAAGCTTAGCTTAATGCAGGCGCAAGCATAATCATGATTTTTTCTAACTGTGAACAGTGCTGCCAAATGCCACGGTTTCAGTCACCAACGCTCATGACTGAAACCGAAGCTCAAATCAGCTTACGCAACTGAGATGATCAGTGACGAGACTCAAACAGTTGGAGGATCAATCACATTCTTGGTGACATTTTGAACCCAACTCTTGGTCACTCACTTGGTCACGACATTTTTGTCGGCGATTATCACGACATTCTTGGAATGTACTTGGCGCGTGAGCTCAAGCAACAAAATGAGCATGCTTTCTCCCTCTATCTTTGATTATCTGTCGGGTCAAACAGAGCGAGAAAACATGCTCATTTTGTTTCTTGGAACCACCCGCACGTACCGCATATCTCCCA
This sequence comes from Anopheles coluzzii, assembly GCF_943734685.1. Lineage (NCBI taxonomy): Eukaryota > Metazoa > Arthropoda > Insecta > Diptera > Culicidae > Anopheles > Anopheles coluzzii. The sequence goes on along the minus strand of NC_064670.1, from coordinate 40,109,513 downwards.
TGACCATCGCGATGATCACCGACTGAAATTGTCGCGACCAAGTGACTGACCAAGAGTTGGTTGCACACAATGTCACCAAGCATGTGATGGTCGCACCAACTGTTAGAGGCTCGCCTCTGATCATCACAGTAGAGCTCGTGACGCTGACATGATTTTGTTTCAGCCGGAATTTGTCATGACTATGTCAGTGACATTTTGCAAAACTGATCACAGCATAAAAAAATCGTGACATAGTGACTGGCCAAGCGATGATCGCAAACATGTCAAGAGCATGTATTGGTCACACGAACCATTCTGAGTATCACCTTTGATTATCACAATTGAGTACGTGACTCTGATATGGATTTTGTTTCAGTCAGTTTTTTATGACACTGACAGTGACATTTTGCAGCACTGCTTCAACGTGTTTTTATTCGTTATTTGTTTTATTTCATTATTTTCCATCAATTCTATGTAGTTCATGAAAAGACTCATGATTTTCTGATGAAACCACTCCACGCTACTTTCTTGAGGAGTAGATGAATATTTACACTAGGTTTTGTACAATTGGCCCAAAAGATGCTTGGTTGTGTTCAAATGTCTGTAAACACTTTTTCATTCAATGATCGCTTTAGAGCTTGCGTGAAAGTGAACGTCATTGGGGAATTGAATTTCCTTTCTTTTGGTGTACAATAAGCCATACTCTGATTAATATTGCAGTGAAATGCAGCAAAAAAAACAATAAATTTCAATTTAACTGGAGCTGTAACTCGGTGAACCAACATCGAGCTACGCATTGACCTCTATATTATATAGATTTGGCGGTATTTCTCTCGGCGTGTCAAAAGATTGAAATCAAAGATTCGTGAGATCCAGTGATGAAAAGAAAAAGATTTGATGAATTCTGCTATACTCCCCCTTCCTCAGTGAAAAAGTGTGTTGGCGGATATTTTCTAGCATAATATGTGCTGTGAAAACACGACTATAGATAAACATGTTTTTGATACATTTAATCCATTTCAAGAAATTATTTATAACATTTAAATTGGAAAATCGTCACAACCTTTCCCTCGATGACCAACATATCTTCCACTCGCCGCCGCCAGATGCACTAGTGAAAAACAATTTTACAATAGCGATTACGCTTAATGTACCCGTGTCTTTACGTATGAGGTTGGCTGTAAAATGTTACCAACCAAGCATATTCATCTCAATATTAAATTAAGTTTTCACATGAGAATTATGAGTTTTGCATATTTTTACACCAGAAAGGGCATCTGCCCATAGCCCCGCTCTTTGATCCTATTTATGAGTAACTTTGATGCTGAATGATCAGTTCACTCCTCGCAACAAACAGCATCCAAGAATACATTGTCTGTGCAACATACGACCCGCGTTTTGCCAGCAATAGGCAAAACGGGTGAAACTTTTCTCATAACTTTATCAAACAGTAGTACAGTAGGTGACCGCTAACTGAGAGGTAAACAAGCTCCAGTTAACGAACAATGTTCGCTAACTGGAGTGACGTTTCTATGGATTGATTGTTTTGATTGGCGTTCACTGGAATAAACATACCAAACTTTTTTTTCATTTATGTTGATATAAAGTATAGTAATTCGTGTAATAACATAAATTAATAGCAAATGTAGGCAAGAGACCCTAAATTTGTTTGAAAAATGCACATTTGCGACAAATTTCTCTTCATGAGATTCCGGATGGTTCATGTTTTGACGTTTAAGTGTTCGTTAACTGAGAATCAATCCAGTTAGCGAACCTCCAGTTAAAAAGCACTCCAGTTAAAACACATCCAGTTAGCGGTCACCTACTGTAGTAAGCCTGTCCGCTTCTTCGCACCGATTATAATCCGTGCGCAATAAAAACGTCAAAATTACACACGAAAGTTGATAAATGTTACCAACTTCTGTATCTTATTCTGCTCGATTTCCAAACACAAGTGTGTATGCCGGGCAAAAAAAAAAAAAGAAAAAAGTTCACCACACAACACCATCACCGTCGCACCGATTGTGTTTGTAAAAAGAGCTTCCACATATTCATACACGAATGTGTCGCAAACTTTGCGCAGTACAAAGCGCGGCACAATCACACAGCGTGCACAAAGCGTGTGGCATATAGAGGGAAGGATGCTCATTTTTTACTCATCTCTTCTTATGCGCTGCGGTGACGAGTGGCCGGAAGCTGTGGCCCTAGGAAGCTGTGGAGCTGTGTAGGAACGAGTGTGTGTGTGAGAGTGTGCAATCATAACGAACAATTTATTACCTTCATCTCCGATATTACATTTCACGTTTACGGCTCGAGTGGGTGGGAGCGGCACTGTTTGTGCGCGCCAGAGTTCCCCCCTTTGCAAGCGATCCTTGCCCTTATTTGTGTGGTATGGTTCAATGCTCAATTGAATGTGAACGAATGTGTTTTATCGGTGGTCGCTTTTTCTTCTCTCCGACCTTGTTGACATGGAAGGGAAACCAAAAGTCAATGGTAGAAGATGGAAAATGGAATCGAAGCACAAATGGGTCACACACAAAGCTTAGGCAACACGGTAGCAAAGCACAAAAACAAAACAGCAAAAAAAAACAAAAGAGAAAAACACACACACGAATCAAACCTTCACTAAACTATCGAAATGGACGACCAGGCACAAAATCAATTCCCTTATTGCTACACGTGGTACAAGTGGCACCCGAGGAGGCGGAATGCGAGCGCCTACACGAGTAGTCCAAAACAGCCGAAGTCATACAAAATCATGAAAAAGTCTGCGCCCTTTTGTTCCGGCATCCTCGTGAAGTTTACCGAGTCGAACCGAATAGTTGTGTTCGATAAACATGTGTGCGTATCAGGTAGCAGCATTTGTACTGCTTACCTGCCGTATGCCGCTGTGATACCGAGCGAGACGCATAGACAACGCGTCTAGAGGACATGTGTAGCCGTGAGGAATTTTTTCTGTGTCTCTTTTGCCTTGTCCTTGCCTTTAGATCCGGATGAGTGAAGCATGCACACCTTTCGGGTACGTTCGTGGTATAAGCTCTGTTTCTCTCATGTTAATGGTGAAGATAGAATCGTATGCCATCGGCTCTGCATTCGAGCGTGGGCAGGCCCGTGGACGCCGTTTGTACGCACCCAATGGGTCCCGCTTCGCAGGATTAAACCGTTGTACGGCCGTTGTACGAGACGAATTGAATGCTGGGGTGAAGTGAGTCCTCCAGCCAAACGGTCGCCAGGCTCGGAAGTAGGGAAGAAAATTGTCAATAAAATACCATGTGTTCAATCGCTTCCGATCGATCGTAATGAATATCGTCGATGAGTGTGTCGTTGCGTTGCTGTCGCCGGTGGATTGTGGTAAGCCGCAGCCATCGTGGTCGGGTGTGTCGGGTTTATTAACGTTTCTTTCCCATTTTTTTGTGAGTGTGTGGGAGGGGAGGGAACATGTTCCAGCTCAATTTAAAGCTCTTCAACGTTACTTTAACCTAGTGCACCATTATAGAGCCGGCTGGTAATGGTGCTGGCATGTTTTAATGTTTGATTTTAGACGAACGCCAGAAGGCACGTACACCGACGCGTGAGATGATGCAAAAGTGTACGCAATGGAACGCTTTGACCGCTGTTGTTACCTCCTGCTGCTGTTTCCGGGTTTTAACGAAAGAAAGTCAGCATGCGTCTTGTCGGCAGTCTGCATTGACAACTTTATTAAACACACTTTTGTTGCTCTGCCCTCTCTGGCGAGCTACACACAGAGCTCACAAAAGCTTCAAACTTCTCTCCTGCACAACGGAACTGCTCACGTAACGGGCAAGTTCTGTCATAAAGCGACCAAGATGGGAAATATGTTTTAGCGTCACAATCACTTTTTACAAGCAGAAAATCGTTTCGCTTGGCCTTGGACACTTTACGTCAAGCTCTCCCAGTGAAATGTGAAACAGGGTGCTGCTTTTGCTGCTGTTGCTGAAAACGATGTATTGAATAGTAAAAACCTCACGAGCAAGCTGCGTCATTAAGTATGCAACGCGGTGCCGCACGGTGGACCGGGGGCAAACTGACTATCCGCCCGGCAATAATCGAAAACCATCCCGACCGCGTGACGACTCGCCATCATCTAACGGTGGTTGTGGGCGCACTCGAAGGGCTCCGTAGCGTAGAGGATAATGAGGATGGAAAAGAATGCACTAATTATCTACAAAACCACGCCGGTTCGGTAGTGATGATCAAAGTTGAAGCATGGAGCGGAACGTGATTTTATTGTTCCCGTGTGCCCGTTTGCCCACGTAGTTTTGAAATTTGCTTTGGCACCTTGCGCGTCGGGATGAATTAACGAGAATGAGTCGAAGCTTGCGTTCGTTCGTTTTATGCTTTGTTCGGGATGAAATATACTTTTCCCATAAAATATTATGCTATTTTGATTTCAGCATTTCTACTCAGTGCTACCTGGAAAACGGAGGTCTGGAATGTATTTGTTCGTGGTATTTGGTTGCACAAGCACATTAAACTATTGGAACCTGTGCACATTGGGCAAACGCCTGTATAAAAATCGAAAAACCAACTTCATCGCAGGTTAGCACCATAATCATTTTCTTAAAATAGATACTTAAACTTAGTTGAAACCAAAACATTTCACGTTTTTATCTTAAACTTACTGAGATGTAGGCCATCAAAGTGTAAACTTTGTGTTTTTTTTCCCAAATTTGAGCTATTTTTCGACCGAACATAAACCATCATATTTTAGTATATGATGGTTAGATTTTGATAACTAATGTGTCGTTGGAGAGGTTCATTGTCATACTTTGATGTTATATCTGAATATTTTGCAAAAACTTGTTTTTAAAGTTCATAAATGATTGAAAACCAAACATCACTGCCAAATTTTTGGATATTTTCATTTTGGAGAATAAATTTTTTATGATTCGATTCGATTTCACTCGTGAGTCGTATATCATAGGAAAGATCAACATTTTTCCTACGTTTTGACGTTGAAATTAGCTGCGACCATCCGCGACCACGAAAGTTATTGAACTTTTTCTTGAAAATAGCACGACCGATTTTGACGTGTTGTTGTATGAGCCATACACCACGAGTATCGAACTACCTGTCATAAACGGGCATTTGAAACAAACAGGCATAATAAACAAAGCTGTAAAGAGAAAAAAAGTTTAAAAAGGTCGTAAAAAGGAATCAGCTCTTTTCAAAACTAACCATGAAAATCTCGGCTTTTTTAGCGCGTAATACTTAAAAAAATGTTTTTAGTAAGGAACGTATTCCGCCTTTGTTTAAATTCTTAACAATAGTTGCTGATGCTGTTAAGTACTACATAATAATGCAATGTTGTGAGAGATAATTATTAAGGTTTTTTTTTTCTGTCTTGACGATTTTAGTATAGGACTGCCCTGTATAGTAAGAGCAATGGTATTGAATGAAGAAAAATTGCAATAGCACGAGGAATTGATTTTCATCCCGGCGTTTGTATGGCCGTTGCCCACTGTGCTGTGGAGGTACCGTGTGGAAGCAGTGGAAAGCTATGCGTAGGTCCTTTCTGTGAAAGTGTTTTTGGAAATTCAAGAATATGGCATACCGTTCGTAGAAATGGTCAGCCACATAATGGTAACATTTAATTAGATTTTCTATCGAAAAGCATACTAGTTGTTGTTGTGGCTTCTTTGTTTCGGAAAATTCAGGCCGGAACGTGGCTCGTTCATAAGCAGAATTGCGTTAACGTCTGTCTAACCTCGACTAAATAATTTAAGTCAGTTCTGCAGGACACAAACATATTAGTTGAAAGCTAAGTAACGAAACACACAAAACATAATGCTTACTGTTAAATATCCAACGACTCATACTAGTTTTGCCGTTCAATAGTTTAATTAAAAAATACAAATATACAAATATACAAATTATCCATTCGATGTTCTATTGCAAGGACTGATTTTCCAGATGGTTGTTAAAAGAAGAGATTCTCATTCCTTATTCTCGTAACGATGTAGGTAATTAGTTTAATTATACAACGGATACGACAATCAAATCAGCTCTTGGTGCGGGGCATCATTGTACTACTACTAATATTTAGCGTCCTTGCTACGGGAGGACGCTCCATTCGAGGCAAGAACTCACGACGGGCATGTTATTAAACCGTGCGGAAAACAACAAAAATATTGTATTATTGTGAAAAGTTAGCGAAAGGATATCCGATCTACCACCTTAGATCGCAAAGCACTAGGGCCTGTGCTCCCCCTGAAGACAACGAAAACTGTTAAACGAAATCATGATCATTCCATTCCGTTCATTCGTTCGATTGCAAAGTTGCTCTTGAAAATGGACTCATAGCTTCCCATTTTTAACCCAATACAGGCAGCTCCCACGTTTGGAGACTCTCACGAGGTAACTGTTTCGCTAAAAAAACTGTTGAATCGTCATTCCTTCCAACATAAATGAGTTCAAATTACTATTTCAACGGTACAAGCGCTTCACGCACAACATAACATGGCATAATTTTGTTCCACAATGTTCCTTTCGCTACCTTTACAATTTTGTTGTCAAAGTTATGAAAAAATTACCCCACCCAAATGTGAAATGAAAAACTTTGATTAATTAAATCCCTCACTGGTGGTGTAGTAAGCAGCTTAATGAAACTTTCCACAGAAGCTGTAAAACGCACGGTTCAAGTAACGCCAAGCAGCGGCAAGCGAAGGGTAACAAGTTTGGCTCCAGTTGTAGGTCGCCCTTTTGCAATAAACCCTGGAACCGAACGCGTAACGAGCTGCAATGAGAAAAAAGGATCAATTAAATATGCGTTAAATTTTGCAGCAGTTTCACTTCCACAAAAAGTAATGAGCTTGGTGGTTGGGAAAGAATTCCATCATAGACCGTTTTTGGGTGCTGCTACTGCTGGGACCGGGATGAAGGGGGGGGGGGGGGGGGGGGGAGGGGGCGGTTGCTTTCCGTCGGTGCCGTTTGGTAGTATTTTAATATTTGTCCAGCACAAACATTTGCTATACCCAATCTTGCACACGTACTTGGAGCGGCACAGAATATGTGCCAAGGCGGGTCAGGGGAAAAAAGGGAGCAAAAGGTCGAAAGGTTGCAAAAGGGAAAGGTCATGCCAAATCCGGGCAAAAATCTTTCATTAACTTTTGCGGGTAAGGAACCTGCTCGAAACGCTACGCTCGCTAGTAGGCTTTGCCGGTTGGTAAATTCTTTGAGTTCAGTGCCAGTGCTTTAGCAAAGCCTATTTGGTCTAGTTTATCCTTTAAAGGGAGATGTTATCTCGCCCATTCTCTCTCTATTTCACTCTCACAGTCACTGTCTCTACAAAGTGCTGCCAATATCGTGAGGTGTGTCCTGGGAGCTTTTTGTTCTATTTTTACGCTACGCTCCGTTCCAATATCCACTAGGTTGCGTTTGTAAAGTTGGGGGAAAGGCGATTAACTTTCACCGTGCGTGCGTGCGGGGCGTAAAGTGTAGTGACGCAGGGCAAGGCAAACTTCTTGGTAGCCAGGGTGAATGACATGATTATGGCATTGTTAGGTGCGCTGGCTGGACTGGTGGATGGTGCAGTGTTGTGTTTTCCTTTCGGTTTGTTGTTGGGTCCGAATTAAAGGTTGGTAACAACCCGGGACCGTGGGACCGTGTTTCACACGTCGAATAACACTGACCGAGCGTGTTAGTGCTTTCCATTAGGTGACACAACACTGTAGAAAACGAATGCGAACCCGTTTTGGATCTAAACAAACTACCACGGCATAGGTGAAGTGTGTTTAATTTGGATTTTCCTTTGTTTGGATCCCCCTTTTTCCCTATAAGATGTTTGCTTATTTTTGGTCGCTTTTGTTGCATTATGGAATCAAACGGAAAAGCAGAAAAAGTGTAGCTAAATCTGTTTGCGTCTCAAATAAAAATCCCCTAGTTAACATTCCGTGGTTCCATCTTGTTTGCAAGCTCTTGTTTCCTGTGAGGATCCGTTGCAGTGTGTCCTTGTTTGTATGGTTTAGCGTCCATGAAATGTAATACTCTCCAACCCTTTTTCGGTTATCATTTCGATGCGTCTGCGTATTTTCTATTTTTAGTACAGATTTTTTGCACGCACTTTCGCGTGGCCTCATAAAAATGAAAGCCACGTGGCTCTACTTGTAATAGTTTCAGCTCTTTGATGGTTTTTGGTATTTAGGAAAAGATAGAATACAAGCTTTGTTGAGTCTGAATGCAAAACCAAAGATAAAAGAAACAGGGAAATGGCGCAAAAAGTGTGTTTGATTCCGCCGAAGGGTTTTTAGTGAATGGACATGTTATTACAGAAATTAAAATAGAGACCAAGTATGTTTCTATCACAAAACAATGTTAATAAACTAGAACTATATAACCTAGAAGAGAACAAATTAACAAATTCACACGAAATTGCTTGGTTCTGCTCCTGCCAATTGCTAACCTGACCTGCTAACCTGCTGCTGTCTTCACTCCGTGCAGGTATCCGACAAGGTGGCACTTTTACCATCTTTTAGTTGCATCATGGCCTACTTCGTTTTCTAGGAAGGAAACTGCTTCAATGTTTGCTTCAACCTTCTCTTATACGAGCTTGCCTTACCCAATTGACCATGCTGTGCGTTAGCAACGTTCAAAACGGGGCTTCTTGTCCCTGGTGGAGTAGGATACGCCCATGTCGTTTGAAGCGTTCGGTTCTCGCTTCTGTGAAATGAATGTTCATGGACATTATTTGATGATCAATGGATGTTGTGTATTTAAATAAAACCATACAGATTTTTCAAATGTTGTTGTTGCTGCTATATTGACTATCTAGCCCTTATCTATTTGTTGTTCTCAGTTTTGTTTAATCATGCTACGTATGACATCCCCAAAAAAAAATTTCCTCCAAACTAAAACTCTATATTTGGACTGCCTTCTGAAAAACTCGATTTATGTCCGTGACTGACGGTCCTTGATGGTCCAAAAATTTTCATTTCATTTTCTCATCACTGTACCTAGATTTCACAAAGGCTGTGCTACTGATCGGGACATTTCAGATGGATCTATAATTGATTGAAACGATCCTTGAGGGAGTTTGATTTCACTCAACAATAGTCTCAATCCCTTGTAGGATGGCGATGGGAAGGAGTGCCGATGCCATATAACATTTATATTGACAATTTGAAGACGGATCCTCATCGAGTCCGGATGTCCGATTGTGTTTTGCTCTCCCTTCATCTCGACATGGGTACTTCACACCAGCTTCAAACATTAAATCTGTCCTTGCGTGTGTGTGTGTGTGGGGAGGGGGGGGGGAGATCTATTCCAATCACAATGTACAAAGTGGAAACAAATGTGAAATAAAATGAATGAAATAGTTCAAGTGTATTTGATCTTAACACATTGATTGGTTTTCACAATTTCAATCTAGAAAGGACTTAAAATCAAAACAATAGTATTCAATATTTTGAGTTCCACTTGTATAAGGTAAGTGGGCTAGTGTTTCCAACGTGTTTTATCCACATTCCCAACGCTGCAGCAGTAGGGACGATATAACATTTAATAAAATGTGTCATGTCACACACTTCCATTTCGTCTGAACCGAACAGCACTTTAAATCGTCTCGAAACCATTAGACACCGCTTCCGGATGAACGTAGCTTCTCCTCTTGCACTTTGCTGCACGATTGTGCTGGATAAAACCCGCTATAACTGCTATCGATTGATTTTTATTTTCTATTTTTCGTCTACCATCCATCGGTTTTTTTTTGTTGCGCTAGAATGGTTAGCTTTGCTTCGGCTCGTTGCAACGTGTACCTACACTTGGGAGCTTTTGCGAAGTGCACCATTGTACTTTGTCACAATCAACAGGACGGAGAAATGTGCACTAGAAGCGTACAAGGTTGTTTGCTGCACTTTCCAATTACTCTTCGAGTTAATGGCGTAAAAAGTTTCCATTACATATTAGAAGAGTCGTTTGCAATTAGTGCTGTAAGGTTTTCGTCTTATATAATGCACAAAATCATTTGGAACGTATACTACTAAACAGTAATTTGCCGAATTCTTTACATTTCATCTGATCCAATCTAATGCCAACAGCGCTACACCAATATCGTAAAATCAACCAACACAATTCAAGCATCCAGCGGTGCACCAAACAAGGAAATGGTAATCACAATCCTGCCCATGCAAACAAAGTTGACCCATTTTATCCTTCTGTTGGTGTAATCGCTCCGTTTGAAATTGAGCCACTTGTCTGAGACAGTGCCACGGACACGGCTAGCCAACAACGCACCACGCACGAAACTGGCTCATAAAAGCCCCGAGAAACACGCCGAACCAATCAAACGTGACCCCGTCCATACAAATCAACCCAATACGCAGTGTCACTGCAGTGTCACAGCGTGTCACCCGACACCCGAGCCGTCTGCTTTTGGGGGCCGGAGCGTCCGGAATGGTTGGATCAAGCTCGGCGTTGAATCAAGATGGCCCGAAGGTGTCGGATGGGATTGAAATTCAAATCACTTTCCTTTGGTCGCCCCGGTGGTCCGGGGAAGGGTAACGTGACCGGTGGGAAAGATGACACACACGCGTGCGCCTCATTGCTTCGAGAGGTTGGCCGTTGGCGAAGGATGATTTACAAGTTGATTGGAATGTGACGTTGGTCTGAATGGGTGCTACGTAATTCGGATTTGGCACGGATATGTCAGCATGTGGCAGTTTGCAGCTTGCGTGTGTGCGATCGGGTGGCGGTTTTTCTTCTAGTCTCCCACGTTCGGTCACCCAAAGTGAGTGATGCCATGGTTGGTTGTACCGGCATGCCAGTCCGGCAGTGTTTTTGTTGCGATGGAACCGTTTTATGGATCCACAAGTCGGGGGGTTGGTTACGGACTTATTGTAATATAAAACTTGTTCCGAACCATGGCAATGTGCGTGACGGTTCGGCTGTACTGTAACGTCTCAGCAAAAGTTTGACGATTGAGATGAAAACATAAAATAGGAATGTACACGGATTGCTTAAGGAACTAGAAAAAAGGGATGGGGCCTATGATGTGAAATAGATCCATCACTGGCAGCCGTGGTTTAGTACGGTCAATTGATTTTTGTTTTGACGGACACTTTTCCTTTTTCCTGCATGACATTACGATCCGTGTATTTATAGAAGCTTTAGGTACGCTTAGGAGACATGTTCTTTTTGGACCAAGAAACTGATGAGAAACGATCTACGGCAGACGTTGCAGGAGCCATTTAGTGTCGATGAATTAATTTAATTTTTATTATATTTTACATGTTTATCTAGTTTATTTTGAGCGAGTTTACAAAAGATAGATCATTTTCCAAACGTACCGGTACCAAGGAAATGGACTGTTGACTGGCAAAAATGTGAAAATTCCTATAAACGATTGATTTACACTCAAACAGCTGAGGTATTTACCAAATTGATTTTTAATACACAGATAATGCGTTTTCCTAGCATAATCGATGCAAAAATGCTCCAAGTAAATTTAAGTAAATTCCAACATTCTTTCGTCAAACACAAATCTTGTTTGTTACCCTTTTTTGCCACCAACTGCCAGAACACCCAATTCCGGGCAGGCGGCACCATAGGCGATGGGATTAAACCAGTTGATTGTACTATGCAAATGACTCACACCCCAATTTTCCCAATTTTTCATCCTCTCGCACCATTTCTCTCCCCACTCACGATATCCCGACCCGCTTCGGATGGAGGCGCACTGGTGAGCGCTCGTGACCAGAATTGACCATTTTCCGGCACAACCGGCATATTTTACGTTCCGCGTCCCTGCCAAATTGAAGAGATTTGTATCCGCCGGATATCAGTCATCGTTCATTGAAAATCGAAACCGAAACCGGGATGTTCTGCCGGTCGACCGGATCGTTGGTCTGGGGTTTTCCCATCCCTCCGTTTTGTTCCCATCCCTTCGTTCGTCCCCGGAAGTGGAATTGAGCCGAGGGTTTGTAAACATTTGCAAATTAGATTGAATGTTCAAAATAGGGTACTAATTTATCATGTGTTGGCAGTAGTGGGGCTTTTTCTGTGTGTGTGTGTTTGAATGTGTTTTTTCTATAAAGAAAAACGCTTGCAAATAGCATTTGGCGAAAGTGGGCGAAACGCGTGGGAATATGATGTTACGTTGGGTGACCCATCACCGGCACGGCATGGTTCCGATGTTCTAGTCATGTCAAAGGACTACGCAAGCTACACACGAAACGACATCATTAGGACGATCTGTTCACTGGCAACGGGCGTTACAGTCGGTGGGCTGGGTTGATACATGGGGTTTTCTATTTCCTTTAAAATACAGAAATATTTGATAGATTGGCGCATTTTCTGTAACGGCAGAGATGCCTTTCGACACACACACACAAATCAAACAACCACTTTACCGTACGGCACCTGTCGAAACATCGGGACCACCGAACATGGACAAAATCCTTTAATCAAACAGCAGCGAAACGGTTCCGTTTTGATGCGCCCTTCGACGCCCGCTTTCGGCCGTCCCGGGGCCTCGGGAAGCACATGTGGGCCTCGCGCACGCACAAAGTCATCCAATGGCTTGCGAATTGCGCACCGTCTGGCAATCAAACTGGTTCACTTCGCTGCACAGTGGGAGAATGAAGTTGTTAATTTTCCGCCCCGGCAGTGCACCGGTATGTGCCGGTGGAGAGTGCGAATGTTTGCGCACAGGGCAAATGGATTTATAGCTTCAGTCGCCTGTGACGTGCACGTGCGCACAGATATTTACACGCGCGGCGCAAGGTGTCTATGGGATAAATCGTGTGCCTGCTTTGATCATATAGCGAGTAGCGTACGGCGTACGAGTGGCGCACGAACGTAAAAGAAACTGCCTAAATCAAGTCATCAAAATGTGGTATACAAATGGCTGTTGCTTAATGGTACATTGGGGAAAGAAATTATTACAATTTATTTTCCGTGCGCGAACGTTTGGAGCGTCACAAAACGGGCGCCGCATGGTGTCCCGGGGAAGAAGGAATGGAAACGCCGGCAAGAAATTAATAAAGCTTAACGGTCGCCTGTTTATTGCGTATGTTTTTATGTGCCTGAGACTTTTACTCGAGCCCAAGGCACGGGGAAGGCTTTAGCCTTTATTGCGGAATGATTTGCTATGAATATTTTATTTCAGTTCATTAAAATCCCTTGAGCGTGCATTTTATAGATTCTTAGGAGAAGACGTGCTTTTTGAGAAAGTTTCTTATTTGCCTTAAATAGGTTTCAATTACAGATGGCGAGTCTTAGTGATGTGTTAACAATTTACGAAAAAACAGTTGTATATGTTTCGCAATTAAATACTATCATTTCTAATTTCAAACAAAAATGAATTATTTTCTGTTGTTTTCCTTTTATCAAGGGAATGTTTTAGCTTGGCAATAACATACTTACTATATATGACCTTACTGCGGAAGGCATCCATATACCTGTCTTAATCAATCTGAGCATACATGAAAGGTATAAAGGTCGGCAACAGGAGACGATCGAGCCGCTTTCGAGCAAACGGTCAACGAATCATTAATTTGATGACACGTTTACAGTAATACAACTGTTTGGCAAATCATTTACACCCCCGTTGATATGAATTCGTATCACTTACAATAAGTATGAAAGTAGTACCATAAGTATTAATTAGATAATTAATAATTAACAAATCACAAATTACTATAAATATTAAAATAAGAAATTCCTATAAAAATAGTTCACATCAATATAGATTGTTCACATAATGTTGTAGATGCGATGCAAGCAAGCAAAGCCTTTTTATGTTCTATTCATGGAAAAAGATTGTGACATCATGTGACAGCGAAGAACCTAAGAAGGCAAAAGCCAAAACAACTTGCACAGAGCAAAACTTTGGCAACTTAAAAAAACTTTAAAATAGATTTAATTCCAGTTAAGCGTCCGACCAGATGCTAGTTTTCTCTAGGAACGCAAAGTTTTTTTTTTTACGGTTCATGTCAACCCCCGTTAGTTAGTCACGTGCGACCGGCAAGAAACTCCAAACAGAAAACAATCTAAAGACAGTGTTCGCATCGCGTGGTACGAAACTTACATTTATGACGCGTCAATTCCAACTCCTCCCACTCTCGGTGACGCTGTTTGGAATGCACGCTGGCTGTCGTTTAATAAGCATTAAGCAAACGAGCTTAGGGCGCCAGCTGTCGGAAGGGATAATGCAGTCCACCGGCGTATATTCTTGTGCATGTTTGCTGAAAGGGATAATGCACAAAGCTTCCTTCGGTGTAGTGTTCCAAGCAGTTCACAGACACTGTTATGCTGGTTGGGGCGTAGCTGACGATGCGTTTCTGCGAACGAATGTGTCAAGCTGCGGCCAAATCCTTCTACGGTACCAACATAAGCCTGCTTAAGATAGATATTATGCTTAAGATATTTTGACTGTGAGTACGTTAGTGCCAAATCTGGTTAAAGCCACAGGCATATTACATTCGTATGAAGGGTTAAAGATATAATTTTAGATTTTAGGCCAACGACAACCGCTTCGAAGCGCTTTCGGCACAAAATTCCTGTATCTCGAGGCACGGTTTCAAGTAAATTTGTAGTAGAATATCTGAGCGCTAATAAATGCTGGTTAAAGCATTCTTTCTTGCTATATTGAACTAGCTTGTGCTGATTAATATCATTCATTGCCCCATAGTTCTTTTTAACACAGTTTAATGTTTTATTAAAAAATACGCTTATTTACGAACGAAATGGAACGTCGAATGTGTCATTGCAAATAATAAGATAGTCGTTTGAAGTAAACTTTTGTAAACTTTTTGTTGATAAAACTTTAGTAAACTTCAAAAGGAAAGTGACGAAACTACTATTATAAATATTTTTTTTATTCAATCTAACGCAACAAGCTGCCTGTTGCTTTTTAAAAATCATATCATATCATCACAATTTGTTTGTTCCAAGTAACGTCGATTTTGTTCTTCGACACATAAACTTTGGGTGATCTTTTATGTGTCACATTTACGACTCCTTTTCGCTGAATGTTCAAAGGAGCAGTACATCCACCCCACCAGGTTAGTGGAAAGCAAATTATCATATAAATAACCAACGCTCGCTGACACCGGACTAAATGGAACGGAACGAAAGCGTACACTTACGAAAACAAGGTTGGTGCACGTGTCGAGAAATCCAATGGACGGCAGCAGCAATTCAGGCAGATCGTATTGCACTCACCGTTGGACGAATGGATGCTTTTATTTTCCCTACTTTTGCATTGCAACATCAAAACCTTGCTGGTTTTTCGTACATAGCACTGCTCGGTGCATTCCAATGACATGTGAAGAATGCTGCTAGGATACTGGTGTGACATGCTCTCCTTCTGTCCAGATTGTGCCAGCGATGACGTGAAAGGAAATTTTATTACACGATCCTTTGAACTGCCATTCTACAGTGGACCGATTCCGTGTGCTACGGTCGTGCGCAACGGTCGTTTTGCATAGCACTACGCCGTCATGACATGTCGGTGACAATGTTAACAGTCCTTTTTATGTTTTGTTTGTGCACGATACCCGCCTGCAAGTGGTTAAAGGTGCTTCGCCACAGATGCAATAAATCAATGTGTTCTAGTAACAGAATAATTCAATCTAGCTTTTTCTTATTTTCTTCAGCCCTGCACTATTGATCTCGCAGATCGGAATCTGCACAGTTGGACGGTCTGGAGCCATCGCACCACATATCCTTAAGCTGCCCGCGTTCAACATGTCTGCCTTCCGGTATTATCGAAATCTGAACGAAAGCTTCGCGGTGGAGGAACCGTCCCTGCCAGACGGGCTGGACGGTGTCAATCGAATACAGAAGTCAATTCGGCTGCTCTCGGGTGAGATGATTGCGGCCAGCGCTCCGTGGACCAGTCCGGCACCGGCCGGATCACCACACGCGAAGGATCTGCTGCTGGATGAAGTGAGCGTGGATGATTACGTGCCGTACGAGCAACGGCCCGAAACGTACATCGTGCCCGTCGTGTTTGCCCTCATCTTCATCGTCGGCATCGTGGGCAATGGGACGCTGGTGGTCATCTTCCTGCGACACCGCGCGATGCGCAACATTCCAAACACGTGAGTAACTGAGTAAGCGTTGATTTGTTGAAACTTTTGTTTTGTGTACAGAAAGTGTTTCGTGCTTTTTTGTAAAGCAATTATTTCAATCGTTATTCAAATGTTCCTTTTACCATTTATTTCAATAAAAAACTGAAAAACTGAAATTGAGCATAGTTGTCTAATAAAAAAAAACGTTACAATATTTTTAAAAAAATTATTTGATATTAACCAATTCAGTGATTTACCCAAGAGAGACCTGGGCAGTGCTTTTGTTCTCTGTTTCGATTCAATAGTCGCTGTGCGTCAAAATAAACATCGAGCAAACGGATGAATAAATAAACATAACAATTTGTTCAATACATTGAAAATTCTAAATAATATTATCAGTAAAAGCCAATTAGACCGGCGTATTACTTTTTTCATAACTAAAATACTGTATTTCCACGAATTCCTAGTCCATCTGATTTTCCAATTTTCATCCCAACTGTCTTTTTATTCCTTTTTACCCAGATAAAAATGAAGCGCTCTAGCTTCCACAATGCAACGATATAAATCATCTCGAAAAAGCCGGTAAAGTGTCATTTTTTCCACACATCCGCTCGGCTCGGAACCAGCTCGGCTCCAGTGTTAAAAGAGAAACATTATTACCGCATAGTGGCCAACGCTGTGATAGCCCTTTGATCTTCAATTCCCTTTTCCCAACACCAACTAAGCAGCAAAAGCAATTGAATCAAACGGACACTCTAATCAATCATTTTAGCCACTTATAGTGCACAAAGCACGACATGGTGTGCAAGGCTAGGGGTCTTTATTGCGTATAATGGCTAACATTTATATTTCAGCTCTTAAAAAGACATTTTCCGTTTCTGTCGGTTTCTTCTAGCTGAAAACGGGTTGGCTAAACGGGCAACTAGACAGTGCTAAATATTAGTCGAGGCTTGTTTTTTTTTTAAACTGGAGACTGGACTACTGGATAGGACAGGAGCTCAGTCTAAATCCTTTTATACGTTTAGAGAGAGATGTTTTGAATCGATACCGCTACATTATTACACCTTGACCGGCATGGCCCCGTAAGGTTTCATTTCAATTTATTTTTAATTGCACCGCCCCATTTGTTACTATTAAAAGTGTCTCTCTATACCATTAATTGCTCTCTGTTTACTGTAGCTGTTTAATTGGTAAAGTTTACTGGTGTGAAATAATTAACACTTCCAACCGAGCGTTTATAAGTATGCTTATTATTGTGCCTGGTTGATTTCAACGCGATTGCACGTCTCCTTCCCCAGTACACCAATGTACTTCCAATGCGATGTTCGATAAAAAATAAGGCAGAAGCTGACTGCGATTGTTGACAGTGCCCATTATCGGAAGGCAATTAACGGTTTTATGGCCAATCTAAATTCTGTGAAGAAGAAGAATTTCCCTGTTAAAGTATAATACGGTGATTTTAGAGTATGAAATACATAAACCTGATATGAGAATGTGGTCGCAAAAAAAGGTCTTCAACGCAATTTACATTCTAAATTCACCAGAGATTTAAAACTATATATATACAAAAAAATAACAATAAATAGAATGAGACTACATTCAATAGAGACACGCGCGCGTTCAGCAGACTCTGGGTTTGGAACTTGGTAGATTGGTGTTGCTCGAGCTAATAACTCGTCATATCTTCATGCTTTGCTCAGCTCTCAAACATCTACTCGTTTGAAGATTTGTAGCTTTGTCAAATTATCGCAAGATACCTCGAACATCTCAATCCTTTGTAGGGGTCAGAGGTGGGTCATCATCATCGACACAAAATTTGACACAGAAAATCATGGTTTTTTCATAAAAATCCGTTCCGTTGTTCCGAGCGAGTTATTACATTTGCGGATTTTTTAGCGGATTTTTCGGTCAAATGAAGCCAGCAACAGTTACAATCCAAAATTACCCGTGTAATGTAATAGAGGCTTCAAATTCCAATGTGGTGAAGCAATGATATTCGATTTCAAAGAATAATGTTGTTTGTTGTTGTCAGTTTTGATTCGTAATGTTTAACACGATCATTTTACAACATTGGTTTAAGAATACGAATGAACAAGCGAACAATGTTTGACACCCTAACACAAATTGTACAAATTGTACAAATTGTAACACAATATTAAACATCACCATGTAACACTTGTTCAAATTATCGTTAAATACGTGATATGCGGTACAGTGTCGATTGCCAACAAAACACTCCTTTAATTTTTTCCTTCCCGATTAAGCTAAACCCTGTAATAGCTCTCTGTTTCTCCTCCGCACAACATACACAGCACACAGTAGCTAATCTGCACTTTACAGCTTGTTATGTGGAATGCTTATGCGATAAATCCATGTGAAACAACCCCTTTGGCATATTATGTTGCCAATTTGTGTAAA
The DNA here is from genome assembly GCF_943734685.1 of Anopheles coluzzii. Taxonomy (NCBI): domain Eukaryota; kingdom Metazoa; phylum Arthropoda; class Insecta; order Diptera; family Culicidae; genus Anopheles; species Anopheles coluzzii. Next base: position 40,091,085 of record NC_064670.1, on the reverse strand, counting down.
TTAGTTTCACTCAACGTGGTGCTGGTCCGGTTTTTGTGCGGCTGTACAAATCCACTGCAGGTTTTCTCTGTTTCTAGTTTTTGCACCATTCAAATCGTAGCTTTGTTTTGCAAATCATTCTAAGCATGTTAGCATTTTTTCGAGCATGATGATAAGAAACACAGAAAAACAACCGGTCAGCCCATCAGTGAACTAGCTACCTGCGTCGCAGCAAAGCACTTCGGTTGACTTATGCGGTGATCAAAGCATTCCATCATTTCCTTCCTTTGGGGTGGGGTGGGATTCGCGCCGTTTCCATGGACGGGTCGCCTGTGCTAGAGGCAAAGCAAAAACAGTCGAAACTGCGAAGGGGAAACATGGCTCCGGGACAGGTAATCATTTCCCCTAACACAATCACGATCACTGCCACATGACCATTTTGGCTTTTGTGTGGTTCCATTGTGCAAATTGTTTGAGGCGCTGGCACAAAAAGAGATACTTCGCATTCCTGCAGCCCCACAGTGTGGAGGAGTGAGTGATTGATTGCTGGGATGAAAATGCGTTTGCCGCACAAGGTCAAACCATGTGACCAGTGAAGGAAACACCGCTCCTTCCAGCACGCTCGTTCGCTCATTATCATCACCAGCAGTGGCGAGCTCGTGTGGTTGGAGTCATTCGCACAGTGTTCAGCTTCTATTCAAACCATTGTACACGGTAGAGATATTTTTGTGGCGAAGAAAAATGGAGAAAACTTCCATGGTAAACACATGCACGACCGTTTCGCCCCGGTCCTTTTGACACCGGGCATCATTCACGGAGCTTCGGACGGGTAATGATCACGAGTGTCAAGGGTTGCCCGCTACACGAAGCGGTATTAGTTTGTGAGCTTTGGTGGCACGTGATGCTCTTCAGCTCAGTCTTCCCGCAGCGCGCTGAAGTGTGCGCAATTGATAGCACAACGTGACATGCAGCGCGGCAGGGAATGTTGTTTTTCTTCCATTTCTGGCCCCGTTTACCGGGCATGAGACAGTCCTCTCCCATCTGTGCTCGTTCTGTGCAGATCGGAAACTTAATCTTCGTCTCCGTGCTAAGGTCGTTGGATTGTATCTGCTTCTTACCGGAGCATCCCATATTTTGCCCTTTCTGGTACGGTACGTGGTTGGGTTTGCTCGAAATGTAAGAACGAAATCTGCTTAATGCCAATCTTTCCCTTCGGGGAGGTTACCGTGTGCTGTGCTTATTGCACTCCGGTCTAGTGTAAACAAGGTAAAGTGCCCTTAAGCACGCGTAATACGATTCGGGTGTGTGTGTGCCACACGGTATCATCGTGCGTATAATTTGGTCTGTTCGTTGTTGTACGATGGCAGTAACAGTGATACACAGTAAGATGACTCAATGGTGCGATGCTTTGAGAAGTATGGAAATACGTTTCTCGGCGTGTTATTTCAAAGCTCGCATAAACTTCGTTGAAAGGTATGAAAACGTTAAAGGTTTTTGCGACTGTAACTGTTCACTCGAAGCACTATCTGAACTTTAGTTGGAGGAAAGTCTTTAAAAATGTAATCTTGTCAACTTTGTAACACTATTCCACTAATAACTATGATACTAATTAAACTAAACTGCACAAAATTAGAGATCCAAACAAACATTCAGGTGTTCCTTGAGTTACTTACAAATAGCTATACAAACGTTGTAAAGTAAAACTTTTACAAAACCCCATACAAATGATTCCTCACTGTAATATTGCTGTACATTCAAAATTCGAGGAAATTGAATCTCCTTGATTAATTTTTGATGATTCCGCACCGTACAATTGTACGTGTTCAACTAATAGATTAGGAAAATCATACGGATGTTGATTGAATTCCTAGCCTCATTCCATTCTTTTAATTAGTTAATTTGCCATACCCTTTTTAGAACCTTCACATTGCAGAAGACACGAAGCAAATCCTCAATCATTGGTTAAATGCAACATATTCATTAGTAAGGATCTTCAGAAATCTCTCTCTACTCTCTCGTAGGTTCTCTCTAACTCCAGCGATATTGCAAACTGAATTACAGCCTTACATCTTGTCCACTGCTAGTACAAACATCTTAAACTATTTGGCTACAGAACCATAATATCATGTTTTTGTTCAAAATATTGTGTCTGCATTTAATTTTCAATCCAATTGGGTGTGATTTTTCATCTACAGCTACATATTTTCTCTGGCACTGGCCGATCTGCTGGTGATACTGATCTGCGTGCCGCTCGCTTCCCTAATCTACACGCTCGAATCCTGGCCATGGGGAGATGCCCTGTGCCGGGTGTCCGAGTTTGCCGAGGAAATCTCGATCGGTGTGTCCGTGTTCACCCTCACTGCCCTGTCCGCCGATCGGTACTGTGCCATCGTAAATCCACTCCGAAAGCTACAGGTAACACGCTGCGCTTGAGGATTGAGTTGTTAAACCCACAAGTGTCCTGCGATTTGTCATCACTTCTTTTTTTCTTTACAGACACGTCCATTGACAGTGATCGTTGCGTTTCTCATCTGGGTACTTGCCATCATCTGTGCTATCCCATCGGCAGTGATTTCGGAAGTGGTAGTTGTGCGGCTGCCCAACAAAACAATCGAATACTGCTCACCATTTGGTCCCCGCACGAGAGAGTCGAGCTATTCCAAGTATGTTTTGTTGTGAAGTTTTGTCTCGCAAATTCGGGAAGCCTAATGATGCTTAATGGCTTTCGAAGCTAGATTAGCTAGACCCACCTCAGTAGCAGCTCTGGCACCTCTGCTAACCATAAAGTCGCGTTGATTTCAACCGAACCCAGCGTTATGCGTTGCGGGAACCACACAAGAATGACTTCACTAATACCCGTCTGCTCCCACAGGTACAAAACGGTGCTCAACTCAATCGTTTACTACTTCCTGCCACTGTCCATCATCGGGATACTGTACGTGCTGATGGCGCACCGGCTGCACACGAGCGCACGGGAAATGCCGGGCGAGAATGCGGGCCCGCAGAGCCGCTCGCAGGCCCGCGCCCGCCGCCACGTCGCCCGCATGGTCATCACGTTCGTCATTGTCTTCATCGTGTGCTTTCTGCCGCATCATGTGGTCGAGCTGTGGTTCCATCTGAATCCGCACGCCGAGGACGATTACGACGACTTCTGGCACATTTTCCGCATCACCGGGTTCTGTCTCAGGTAAGGGTGTTTGGGGTCCGTGTGGGTGGGAAGATGGAAGGGGGGGGAGGGCTTTAACTAGTCGGAGGATTTTATCGCCCGAGTTGGCACTCGTTCGGTCGGTTGCGGTTCGGTGAGTGTTTGACGGTTTGCTGCTCCTGACGTTCCGGCCCAAGTGCTGGGGCAGTCATTCGTCTTTCCAATGACACCTACGATGCTTTTTTATTTTGGTTTTGCTACTGACGATCAATTAATCGGTGACCTACAGGCTCCAGGCATCCTGTCTCGGCAGTGTCGCCTGAACTTACAACGTCATGCAGCAATGGATGTTGACATGGATGTCGTCCGAATGTCATTTACCGGATCAATAATCAATAATTTTGTCATCGTGTGGGGTTTATTGTGTATCGTATGTTTTTCAAATGATATTTTCCTTTAAATTGGTGCTAGCTCGTAGCACAATGTTCAACCAAGGCTCGGCGCAAAACGCCAAAACTAATATCCTGTGTACCTCAAGCAAGGGAATAATTAAATATAGGTGTTGCCACTAAAATTTTATTTTAACTCACCTAACTTTATCTCTAAGGCACCAATTGTTGACAGCGTGTCACAATTTTTGTCTCTAAGGCATCAATTTTTGAATAAGTCAATCGCTTTCTTAACAAAATTTAGCGTAATGTCTGGAGCTTCTTCCTCTTCTTTGGCACAACAACTGTTGCCGATCAAGGCCTGCCACCCTGTACCCACTAGTCACAAGTGGGCTTGGCTTTCAGTGATTTTTTGTTACCATAGCAATATAGTCAATCTTACGTATGGGATCTTGTGCCATATGTTCAAGCCCCGAATGGATCGTGCCCCTGTACGTAGGACTGACTATCCTGCTTTGAGTGATCAGTAAGTCACTGAAAGCCAAGCCCGCTAGTGGTACAGGCAGGCCTTGACCTACTTAGGAAGTTTTAATGGATTTAAATAAGTGTCATTTGTATGCCACATTGATTCTGCACTATGCCCGATTGGTACTTCACAAGGCCCGAATAGAAATGACAGTGCCCAATTGAGGGTATACGTCGCCCGAAAAAAGTATTTACGGCGACCGATAACGCTTTGACGATGCCGGATTGGCTAGTTAAAAAACCCTGTAAATTAAATGCATTTTCTTCTGATTCCCCGCTTTGTTCACGGTGAATAAATAATTTTCATCGGGGAAACGCAAGGAAATGCATTTAATTCATAATATCAATATGTTTTACAGTCCTAATATCGACTGTAATATATACCTTAACGGTCGCTTGAGATCTTGCATAAAAATGAACGTGAAATTAAGGTTTTTTTTTATATATTTCACTGAATATTGATCAGAATATGGATTCATTTATACTTACACCTAAAGTATGTTCTATTATTTTCGATGTTTAATTAATTACTACCACAATGGAATGCTTTACATAAGATGAATACATCTCGGAAATTGTTTCGAGAAAGCCCTACGTCAAGTATGTTAACTACGTGTTACGTCTATATCGCGATGAGTCTTTTGAAGCTGAAATTGTTACATTCGTGGAATCGATACCATGACATTTATGGGGAGTTTGATTACAGAGCTAGTGTAGTGTTGTTCTGCATGCATGTCTTGTGGTTGACATCAAAGTCGTAGATATTGTTTATTTGGAATACTTCGGTATTTAGGTATTGATTACAAGCCAATACTCTTAAGATGTGAATGAGTAGAGCAGATTCGTTAAATTGGTAAAAGTTAATCGCAACACGTTTTGGACAATTTCTCCTGAATAAAAAAAAAACTCAAATCTTCTTTATTTTTATTTAAAATGTAAACAAACAGTAACAAATCTTTTACTAACCTTTTGCATAATTTTAATACTTTTTGTTGAAATTCGATTAGCTTTTAATCAACACTAATGTTTTTAAAGTGTTTTTTTTACGAATGCCTACAGTAATTGTTACGCATTTTTACTAACAAACTCATTATTTGACAGATAGTAATCCTACTTCAGGAATTGGACGAAAGCGGGTGCAATATCAACAAACTGCCAACTCGAGCAGTCGTCTTTTAGATGAGCATTATTGCGACCGTAAACGATGATGATTCGTTAGCATCAACTCGTATCATTATTGATTCTGTGCAAACATTAAAAACCAGCCTCGGTCGTCCATATGATTGAGAGGACGACCTCCGATGCAATGGCAATTCGTCATGCTCGTTGCAAACGACAGATACAATTCAGGGGCTTCATACTGATTTCGATTTCGTCCGTCAACGGTCCGCGATTTATTGCGTAAGTTCGTTTTGCTGATTGTCACGCGATGATTCAGCTGATTGTGATTTTGGTTTGTTTTTATTTATTCAGAATGTCGTAAAGCTTGAACAGGGCAACATAGTCATCGTTTGTACTGGTTGTGGGAGTGCAGGCATTTTCGCTTTAAGTTATAAATAGCTAATACAATAATTTGTCACGAAGCACACATTGAATACGTTGTTTGCAGAGCTATATTAAAACTCATACGGACATGAATGATTCCGTTAACGTAAACAATAACTTATGCTGTTTATACCATTTTTTCAACATACTATAACTTGCAGCAATAGGAGTGCTGTACAAACTGTCAATTGTCAACTGTACAATTAATTTGAATTTAGGAGCACCTTTGCCAAAACGGATCCATACTTTCATGATAATCAAGCCTATTTTTTATTTAAGGTCATATATACGCAATTACCAACTAAACGCTGGCGTACGTCTACCATTAGACTCTTGCTTAAAGTGTACATAATACATGATTCATCTAGTAATAAATTCATTTAAATTATGTTCCAACAGTGAGCTGGTCCCATGGTACTAGTCGAGATCTCACTAGAGTTAGAAGGAAAATGAGAACAGGTGTAACAACATACCCTCTATGGGCGCCTCAAAACAGCATTCAAAGTCTTAATTCCTCAATGCAGCAAGGTCCAAATCCCGGCAGGCCCAGACGTATAAGAGCGTTGCATATAAACACATACACTTTGTCAAATCACCCGGTAGGAGCTTCGTTTAAAAGGTACCAGTATGTTCGAACGAGTCTCGAGCTGTTCTATTTAAATGCGATATTTATCCTTCGTGTCTAGCTTTAAGAACGTTTTGGGTGCTGTTTTGCTGATCAAAAGGCTTTCGGTGGCTTACCTGCAAGCTTACCTTATCCTATGTTCGTACTAGTGATGGGTAAAGTTGGCAAAAATCCGGAGTCGACTCCGATCCGACTCCGATAAATTTGGAATCGACTCCGGAAGGTAGGTCAGCGCTGCAATATCTGGAGTCGTTTGGAATCGTCCGGAGTCGTACGGAGTCACCCGGATTCGCCCGGAGTCGGAGTCATTCGGAGTCATCCGGAGTCGTTCGGAGTCGTCCGGAGTCGTCTGAGTCGTTCGGAGTCGTCCGGAGTCGCCCGGAGTCGGAGTCGTTCGGAGTCGTTCGGAGTCGTTCGGAGTCATTCGGAGTCGTCCGGAGTCGTCCGGAGTCGTTCGGAGTCGGAGTCGTTCGGAGTCGTTCGGAGTCGTTCGGAGTCGTTTGGAGTCGTCGACTCCGGACGACTCCGGTCGACTCCGGACGACTCCGAACGATTCCGACTCCGGGCGGATCTAGTGGTTCCATTTTGCCGGAGTTGGAATCGAACTAAAAATAGTCGGAGTCGGATCGGAGCCGTGGGTGCGCTCCATACAGCACATCACTAGTTCGTACTATAAGCCCGATTTCTGAGATTTCGGGCCCTAATCGTGTGGGCGTGTGTTTTCTACATTTTGCCCAAATGCGGTACTGCTCAATGTACGATACGTGTACGTCACGATAAGCTCCTTCTATATTACCACAACCTTCAACAAGAAAAAAAAACTTGAAAGGGATCTAGCCCTTCGCTCGTTCGATGAGCCTAGAAAGTGCACACTTTACATCGTTTGATGGAGCTTTCAATTCACGGCAGTACATTTACAGGATGACTTCCCTAAACCTACACACGTAACACCGGCGCACGTCGCTGACGGTGACTGATCCGTGCGATTTGGGAAAAGTTAGGGCAGGTTCATAAATCTTCCCATTCCTACGCAAACACCCATTGTATGTACAACTACACCCGATGGGTGATGGATGTGAGAGCTTGCGGGTGATCTATCAAATGGAAGTTTCCACCAAAAACGGGCACACTGTTCGTGAATGGAAAGTACTGCAGTACTCAAATGCATCCCAGACATGACAGCATTTGTCTTGTACCACGGGTTGTGTTGCAAAGTTCCCAACTTTGCGTTGAATAATGTTCCTACTATCCGGTTCAGCGAACGTGTGTCTATAGTAAGTCGATGTAATCCCAACTTGGCACATCTTTCAACCATAACTTTGCTGCCGTTTTCATTAACTAAAACGCTACCCATTGTGACTTTTCATTACAACGATTCTACGCGATATCCTCAATACATCCGTTTGGAGCATGTCAATTTGAAGATGGTGGCGCAAAGCGTATTTTCCATCCCCTAGCATAACTTTTTCCGTACTATTTTTCCGCAGTTCTTTTTTAAACAAATCGTGAACGTTATAGTCGTGAGTAGGAATGTTTTCAAACATTTGCAATTAGCAACTGCTCGGTTTGTGCTTTGGACAGAGTAGCAGAAATGTTTAACTCTTCCGGGAACGCACAGCCAGCGTGAGAGCTTGGAATTTCATTACCGTTCGCGGAAGAGCGAAACTATTTTCGTTTTTCTTACTTCCCCACATACCAACCGACACCGGAAGCGTACTAGAAGGATCAACCCAAGCACGCACAGGGATTGTAATTTACTCCTATCGTTCGTTCCCGAATTAGCCAATGATTAAAGTGCTTAGCTACGGGATTGAAAAGAAACCATAGGGCAGACTATTACCGAGAATGTTTAATCGCGTTTGTTCTTAAAGATGATGGGTTGCGTTTCAAGAATGGCATATAATGTACTGTTGGGGAAATTAGCGGTCACGTTCTTTGACGTTCATTTCCCAGTGCTGTCAGCAACGTAACGATGTTGAAATTCTATGCATTTTATATTAACAGTATCACTAGGTACGTCTTCATAGCCCATCTCTTTGTTGGGCGAATATCTCTCCTTCCACCAGAAACAAGTAAAGTCAGAAAAAGATTCGCCAATCTTTCAAAACAAACATCGTAATTTTACAAATAATTCGTAACGTTTGGTTTCTGGTTGTAATAAAAAGTTCAATATGCCATCATTATAACACTTTTGCCTTGAAAACAATCGAAAACTAATACTGCAACACAATTAAATACGATTTTTCTCTCGACCTGTCAAAAGATTGCGATGGAAAACTTAAATTACTGGAAAAAAAATCGACCAAAGGGATCCTCACACATCAAAAGCATAAAATAGCGTGACAATCCCTGGAATATATGCCATTGCATAACTTTAGGCGCAGCGCAAGCATGCGTGGACTATTGTGTTAAAGCCGTTTTTTAATTAAATTCAGTGAACTTGAATGAAGATTTCAGTGGACTTTCAGACAAAGTGTTCAATTAAAACATATTCGAGAAAAATACTTCTCTTTTGAAGATTTACTTCAGGATTCACTAACTATAATTATTACATGTTCCTAAATTATAAACACCATCTATTAACATACCTGTGTATATATATACTCATGACAAACCTCTTTCAGTTTGCTCTGAGCCGTACCTTCATGGGTGGATGTACAATAATAAAAAAAAAATGTAACAGAATTATTTCTCTCTCCATCTTTCTTTGCCAGCTTCCTAAACTCCTGCATCAACCCGGTCGCCCTGTACTGCGTGTCGGGCGTGTTTCGGCAACACTTCCACCGGTATCTGTGCTGCCGCCCGATGACGGTACAGCGCCGGATCGGTCTGTCGTCGGCCGGCAATGCGTGCGAGACGAGCTTCGTGTCAACGATCCGGCGCTCGCAGCACCACAGCATCCGGAAGTCACTGTCCGTCCAGAGCGTGCACGGGAAGAGGTGAAAGTTTGTGCGTCTGGTCGTGACTGGACGCGACCGGTCGGACATCAAAACGCAGCAGTTTAACCAGCTGCCCCTGCCGGAGGAACCCACGGTACGGAACAACCAGAAGCATCCCGAGGTGTTGGCAATGTAAGCCGTGGCACAGAAACGGACGACAATGCGCTGGGAAGGAATGCAATGAGCCAAGGAGCATGGTTCACATTTGCTCTCCCGAGGGTGGTATTTCTTTCAAATCTTCCACGTTTACTTCCATTGATCGCTTTTAGTAAAGGGGCAGTATTTCTAGTTTGCTGCGGCTCCATTGCAACTCCTCCTCCTGAAACGTTGGCCTCATTTATGTGGCGAAAAGTTTGCAATAAACTTCCCCTCCGAGGAGTGTAATGTTTACAGCGGTAAGCTCATTACGCTCGCGACGACAGCATCATCAAAGAACTTTCTTAGCTTCTCGGCACACAACACAAAAAACCTCGCGTAGCACGTCACTATTGCGTCAAGTATCACGCACCATTCCTTCATTGTACCCCGTTGGTACGTGCGTTAAATAACGGAAAACTTTTTCCATCCATCCCATCCCATACCTGCCGGGGACGGACCGAAGCCTTTGTAAGGCTGCCGTACCACCCGCCTGTTGTGTGTTTTTGTTTGACGCGAAAGATATTGGAATGCACGGTCGTGAAGGGTGAGCAAAACCCATTCAGTGTGCAGGTCCATTTATTGGGAAACTTAAACCGTGATCAGCTAGGTGATAATGAAAAAAGACACGCCAGGACACGCAGGTTGGAAGGAACTGGAGCCCAATATACGAGCGCAGGCAAACGAGCAAGGAAGAATCAAACTCAAAGTAATTGAACGAAGAAACGAGAAGGTGGGATGTAAATTGTAGGACGAAAGGAATGGTTCAGATAGAAGTAGCGAGATGAATTTATTACACTTGGGGTTAGGTAAATAATGGAGTAGAAAATTTGAAAAGAACTCTTCTCAAGATGAGCCGTCGCCTGGACACTAATTATTCTTAGAAATGGTGAAACGAATGTTTTCTAGTTGTAACAGATGCATTACAGAATAACGATTTATATACGTCTTCGAATAAAACCAATCAAATGTGAAAATGGACAAACGGTGTTTCTTTCTATTTTGCTTTGCTTACATCCATTTTGCAGCCCTTCCTCGTTTGGTAGAAGCTTTATTGGTACATTGAGCTGGTAGGACAATGAAAACTACATCTAAACTCCGAGCGCTGCTAACGCTGGTGCAGCTGACTAGAATTTCCTCTTTGAAGAATGGATGCGCAACGGATGGCCGGAACAGCTGCCCGTCTGAAAATGGAACCCGTCCAGATGGTTTCAATCACTTTTCACTACTTTGGTGCACCGTACTCTCGCAGTAATGCAAGCGCAGTGGGCCAGTAACGATATCTTACCTTCCAAGCGCGACTAGAATGCCGGGAACGCACAACAAAGAGCGCCCGTGGGGGGGGGGGGGGGGTGAGGTTTTAGCAGGACGCACATCCCTCGTCCGGATCATCCCGAGCCCGACCGACCAACCGTCGCCGCAGGTTCACCATCAGCGGGCTGTCCGGCGGGATGCCTTCACGTTGGAGAAAATGCATCGTTTCCCGGGCACAAACTGCCCATCCGATCGCTTCCGCTTGGCGACCACCGATCACCTGCACCGGCGGCTGCCTCACAGCGCCGTGCTGCACTTCGACCCCGGCCCCCTCCTCCTCCTCATCGTCCGTGTCTTCTGCGTACGGGTCATTTTGTAAAAAATCCAGCTCATCCTGTAGCTCCCGTATGCGGCCGAGCGCTTGCAGCATCAAGTCCGTTGCTGCCGCACCACGTCCGGTCTGAGGGGATTCGGACGCACTGGAGGGCATGGCAACGGTGGGCGACTGTTGACTGGTCGCTGATGAACGTGTTGCCGTGGAAACGGGCTTCCTGCTAGCGATAGACCGGTCCGCTAGCTGGTACGGACCGGATGCAACAGGTTCGTGTTTTCGCTTTCTTCCACCGGACGGCTGACAGGTGCTGCTGCTGCCGGTGTACCTGTCACCGGTCTTTGGCACGCTTTTTGGCATGGTACAGCAGACGTACACAGCAAGAGATGTTTACACTAGCACGTGCGGTCGTTGGAGCATTAAGGGATGCTTATCGTTTCACGCGGTTCGGCTCGTCGGTGCCGTCAATCAAACATCCTGTCATATGCACTTTTTGTCATGTGATTTTCAAGGAATTGAAAACATTCAATCAACACTGATAAGCGAACGTCCGTGGTCACTGCGGGAAGGATGGGCTATCACACGCGTCTAGAGGATGTGTCACTAAACCACCGGAAAGAGGGTGGAGTTCGAACCAGTGTCGAACAAACGGATCGAAGCCGTCCGGTGCACGATGCACTTCGCACGACGTCACTTCCCGAAATGAGACCGCGGGTTCTGCTTCCGAAGCGGGCAGGTTTTTTGTTGTTCCGCCCAAACACGCACACACACACACACACACCACTGACGCACAAATACACACGCGCAAGGAGCACCTTTTATTTCACATCTTGAACCGTGGCTCACCGTCTGCCGCCTGTCGTGGTGGTGGCGGATCGGTAACGGTTTTGGGCTTTGTTTCTTTTCCAGTTTCCCCTCGTACGAAACGCGCTTGCAAGCGTAGTACAGCGGGACCATATGCATGTTGCGGCTGCCGGCTGCCACCGAAACCCCTCGTTGCGGGAGAGCGAGAAGGCACGAAAACAACTGCCGCTGCAGTTTCTGTTAGCCACCATCAGCGGGCGAATGAGGCGAAACGAATGGGGAGGGATAAGGGATGGGATCGCTTTCCTCCCGGTTGCGCCCCGTTTCACGAAGGATATGCACTATGGGTGAAACATGGCGATTTTTTTTGTTTTTTGTTGCAAACATATTATTGAAAAATGTATTGTAATTGTTTTATCAGAATTTATTATCAATATTTATATACTCAGGAGCAAGTTGCACACAAAATAAGAAGAATGTAAAGCTATTCAAGCTATTGTTTGAGCATTTTGACCAGTAGGATACTAATAACGAAATTAAGAAAATCGAAATAATGCTTACACTGAAATTACTTCAAATTTAACACTTTCATTTACTCCAAATTTAACACATTTTTACTGTTTTTAATTGCCTCAATTACTTAAACGAAAACTAAAAATAAATAAACCAAATAATAAACTTTATGGATTTATCATTGTTTAATTCATAGGTTTAATTTTGAATATAATCAATATCAGTGTGTAAGAGCTTGTTTTATCTCAGGAAATTTATCAACCGTGTTTATTATTGATCATAAAATGTGTCTTAACATTTACACCATTTTTTTTTTACTTTACAAAGATACACAAAATCATCTTTAACGATATCAATAATTCTGTGTTGCTGCGTTGTTTATTTTGTTAATATCATTAATGTATTAATGATCTCTATTTTTCATTACATTAACCTTAAAGGTGATGTGGATGATAATGATGGTCTCACCACTTCTTTTTCATAAGTTGGGAAGGATGAAATGATCTTTAGATGTTTGGTATTTATTACATTGGATCAAAACATTACGAATGGGTTATATGATACACTCGCTGGCTAACTTAGAATCTTAGAATAAGTATTTTTCCTTGATCTAATAGAGTTGGATCTATTTTTTGGTTCAATTTTTGTAAGTAGTGGTCATTTGATTATGGTTTTTAATGCCTTGTTTTAATTACTCTACTAATTTTTTGTCTTGTGAAAAAAATAAATAATTTTTTTATCTCTGATTGTTTACATTGTTTACTTATTTAAAGTAACACTTTGAACCATTTTTCGACCCACTGTGCAACTGCTAACGTTTTATTGGTGTTGTTGTTGTTGTTGTTGTGGGCTGCTTCGCTTAATAGCTCCGGCCTCGTGGTGTGTTTGCGCAGGCTGCGCTCAGTGCGCTGGTCACAAATCGGGTTCGAGCAGCTGGCCCGATTTTCTTCCTTCCCTTCGCTCGATCGATCGGTAGCGCGGCCGTCGAGCGAAGAAGAAAGCAGACAGGAAGGGGCACGATAGAAACGCACCGGCCACAATCGAGAGGGGGATCGAAACGTGCAACTGCTGGCAAACGAACTGACGGCAAGCACCGGCAGGGCAAGGATAGCAATCGAAAAGAGGAAGCAAAAAGGACACGCCGCTGTATCCGTTTTTGGTGTGAAAGAGAGGGTGCGTTTGGATGATTTGGTTTCGGGTTTCGTTACCTTCCCTTCCTTCCCTGTTCTTTCATTCGCCACATCCATCGTGGCCCGGCGTGCGTCGATTGTCGTACGATGTACGCGTGCCATGCGCAAGTGCCGTACGCAAGCACACGCGTTCCAGCTTGCGTTTTTTTGTTGTTGGTTGAGCTACTTTTTTGCGTTGTGGAAGGTGAGGGATGTAAGACTGTATACGTGTGTATACGCTTAATCGGGCAGAAATACTGCTTTAGCAACCAGCCTTGGTCGCATCAGGTCCCCTGGTAAACGTTATTTTGAATTTGTAATTGGTAATCTAGTAAAAGTAGTTTGATTTTTTTTAAATTTTCGTTATTATTGCCGCTTGATCAGTTTAAAATAGAGCCAAAACATCAAAAAACGATGCTTGAATCAGCCGCTTCGTAATAATAACATGTCAAATTCCTAGCGAGCTTTACAAGGAGCGCTCACAACAGGATAAAAAACGTACCGAAATGATATTTTCCATTTGCTTACCGTCAACAACAAGTCAACGGATACCGAATCTCAAGTATTTCACTGTTCGTGGCATCATCTTCTAGCGGCCGGGAGAACAGGACCTTCTTCTGTACGAAATTTCCATCCGGCGTGTAATTCCTAGAACGAAGCCACCGTCGCGCACCAACATCTACGTTCGCGAGTCGAAAAACAATTCACTCGAGAGCGATATCACTTATCACAAATGTCATTACCCAAATATCAGTCAACAAATGAGTTCGAGGAAAAGCATACCGTACCAAAACACAGCATTTAGTGCTGGTATGCGGGAACCAACCTCAGTGAAGCCTCACGTAAAGTCAATTACGCTGAGAACCAGAACAGCAGTGTGTAAACTGTCATCCGAACATGGATTCCGGGCGGTGCGAATTTTGCAGGTGAGTAAATGGGACCGTTCAAGAGAAGGCAGAACACATCTTGATCCACACGCACTCCGGGCACCCTGTTCCTGTTTCGACGGAGTGGCAAAGAACTCCAAGAACAGTAATCCGCTTGAACCGTTACTTAGTATGGGTCGGTCCGTGTATGTCGACCCAAGAAGTAAGCGAAGTAAAAAAAGATTCACTTCTTACGAATTATATTTTCTGAAATGCTTCGCTTCTACCGGTGTGAGTGCTCTCTAGGTCTAGGGGGAAACAACTTTTGCAGTGCTTTCGGAGTCGGAGACAAGTAGCAAACGCTCGCAAATCTATTTACAGCATTCAGCACATAATTCACCTGGGAATGGAAAATGCTGGTATTGTGTTGACAGATGGGGCAACCGATGAGGCTGCACAACTGTGGCATTTAAAATGACAGTACAAATTAATTAAAACGCTACATTTTGCATTGCTGATAAGCCCAGGATGGATACATTACTTTTTGATCCGTAGGTTACAGATCGCCAAAGGCATTCACTTTGCGAGTGAATGTGTAATATTGTAATTTGATTGGACTATTTAAATGCCAAACGGGTATATCGGCGAACGAGATTCGTGGAATTTTAAGACCGGCTGCTATCAACCAGACCATGTAAAACATGGAATAAATGAGAAAGATAAAAATATACAGCAAGCGAAAACCTTTTAACGTAATAAAAATATCAATTTGTGTTTCTATTCTGCTCTGTGTTCACAAATATTCTGTTATATTCTTATGCATTCTTACTACCTGCATGGCTGTGCTTTAATTACTTGTTGTGTATCCGTTTTGTGTGTATGGTAGAATATTTATTTGTTTATTTGAATTCCTAGAATTTGATTAAAATTTCATTTTCATTTATTGATCCCTACTGGCAATGATAAACAAAGAATAGAACATATGTGCTAAATATATCTCGTAACGTTCAATCGAAATAAGCAAAATGAATACAACATGTTCATATCATAATCGCTCATTGGAGAGAGATGAGAGAGAGATGTTTGTAGGCGTGATGAAAAGGATAAAAGGACACACGGGAAACCAAAATGATCTGATGCGTTAGTAAATTGAATAAGACAAAAATACAAGGATTTGCGTAAGTATAGCTTGGAGGGAACGAGCACGAAGATACTTGGCAGGAGCAGGAGCATTACAAAGAACAGCAACAAAGAATTTCGGTATATTGATAATACTAAGAAACCAAGCCAGCATTGAAGGAAGCCTGTGAGATGTGATATAATTTTGCGTGGGATCCTATTCCCAAAAGCCCCAAATGGAGAGAAAATGAAAACTTAGACGAATATGGAAAAATGTAGCACATAGCAACACTGCAGAAAATTTGCCTTCTCTTGAATCGTTTAATACCACGGGCAACAAGCCTTAAAGCAGCAAGGATCATTGTATTCCACTGAGGAGCAGAGTATGGCAACTGATGGAAAAATCCGTATGATTCGCAAAGAAAAGACTATTATCTTACAGCATTCCTGCGTCAAGAAAATCATTCCAAACGATTCAACTGAACATGGCTGAATATCATCTTTTCCAAACGAATCTAGATAAAATTCGGTAAGTTCAGTTTGTAGTACACGATATGGTTATATTTTAAAGTTAGAGCCACTTGATAGGATATTCTGTTATTCTTTCATCTGACACTTATGTCGTAGAATAAAAAGCTCTATGAACGGCACCCAGACAGGATCTCAAACAGGATCATTTTTACAGCCAAACGTCCGATCGCTAATATCCCAACACACAGCCACACACACACACACATACATCAAGAAGCAGCTGCCAACAGAATGATTCTACCATTGCAGAAAGAAGGCTCCCGGATAAGATCGACCGGTGCACACCATCAAAGCAGGACCTCAAAAAAATAAAAAAAATAAAATAAAGCGATCCTGAAACGCAGCTGCTGCATGTTGTAGCGAACTGTCAAATGAGTGCTGTAAAGCTTGAACATAAATTCAACCGATCCACAATCCACATCCAATAGTTGTGATCATCCACGCCGTTGGTAGCAGTTGTTTTGCTGCACAACAAAACGGTAAGGTGCGGTTTCCATTGGCATAAACACGGTACCATAAAGTTGACAGGCATTTTCGCGTGTGGTTTACTCGATGGAACGAGTTGTAGCTGTGTCACAGCGAGCACATCAACCCACAGTGTATGTTTGTGCTTCGATTCATTTTCATCGCTCTACCCGCACTTCGCGTGAGCAGATACCGTACTTTTGGCAGACAGCGGTAGAGAAAGGATTTTGCTGCTTTCGTTTTAATTAATGGTATCGGTAGGCGTTTGCGTACTCGCTAGAAACGGTACCCTAGATGGAAGGTGCTAGAAGATGACATATTTTGAGTGTTTTTTTTTTTTTTTTTGTGCACGAGCAAGCAACAGGCAGCATATTGTTCTGTTTGCTTTACACTCCTTCAGCTCAATCCAATTATTCAGCTTTCTAGCAAACAATAACCCAACCTAAAAACAGCACACCCATCGATACACCAACCAGTGCGACAGAGAGTCAGTAATTTATGCCTACACAGTACTCACGGTACATCATTCAAATGTTTCGATTGACTCGTTTGAAAGAGTGGCATCATTTTCAGCAGAAACTGTCCAATTAACAATGTTAGCACGGAGTGTTAGCAATAATGCACATTTAGCTGTATCCAATCCTCCGGTACGTCGGTTTTAGGTATATAATCAATAAATCCGCCAACCATTTACCACGTGTATTTGCAGTAGTGGTGATAGTAGCACTGTATTGCTAAGAACAGATCTTTTTCTAGCACGTGGGTTGTGTTTCTTCACCGCTTTCCAATTGAATGTAATGTTTTTTCAACAATTCGACAATTTGTTTTACAGCGTAAAATTAAGCTTAAAATAAATAAACATGAAAGCCATTGTTTTACCAGGCTAGAGGAAGGCCTGAAATGTTTTAATTAAAACAGGAGGAGATCGACAAATACTGTTGTTGTTGTTGCTTCGCTGGAAAAAGCTTACGCCTACGCGTGCCTACAAAAGTTTATAATCCCTATAAGCACACAATCAAAATAAACACAGCAATTACTACGCATCATTTGCGGTGAAATGCCAAAACAAATGTTTATAATAATAATTTTATCCGAACGCCAAATGAACCCACAGCCTACAAAACCATTCATCGTTTACTACCGCACTGGCATGAAGCTTTTGCAGAATATCGAGCACTTTTGGGTGGTGCTGTGACGTCCAACAATAGCAACCACTGCCTTTCTCCTAGGAAGTTTTGATAAAAAAAACAAGTCCTTCTGGGATGCTCCACCCCGAACAAGCCAGTGGCTTCGGCTGTTGTTGAAGTTTATTTGACGACAGTCCTGAACACTCGCTGTACGGATAAATATTTTCCACTTGGCAAGGCTTGACAATAATGAGACAAACAATAGCCATCGTGTGCAAATGACAATGAGTGAGAGGTATTCGTTTTTTTCCTATTTATTGTTTTCACAACGTGAGGCTATATTTCTTGGTGGCTTATGAAAGTAAATAAATCTTTTGTACGAAACCAAGACCAGCAGTGATTTAAAACGATTTTATAGCTGTTGTAACGCGGATGTACGGCTGCTTCAGTTGAGCATAACGTGCGTGGTTACACAGCTTCGAACAGAACTGTGTATAACAGCTTCGTGCTTGCATCAAGCGCCTAAAGATAGGCAATTGACTGCATGCAGTTATATTGTTTGCCGATCTCTATCTCGCGGCCTTAACAGTTTGTAGTGTTGAAAAAATAGTAATAAAAAATGAATCTTCTTTAATTATAAGGAATAATGCATGCCTATAGTATATTTGATTTGCATATGTGATAATTATGATTGGCTGATATTTTAATAATATTTCTCAAGACCTATTACAAATAAACAAATAAATTAAAAAAAAGTAATGTAGACAACAATAAGTTGCCCGATTAGACCTTGGAGAAAGAACATTTACGATACTCACAACATAAAACAACGTCGTTGAATAGCAAGACCGGTAAACTTTATGCAGATATTGGTTTGAATGAATTAAACATAAGCGATGATGTTGTCTACTAGTAAGCTTACAGAAGTTTTTTGATGATACAAATAGCATGAACCTCATCGGTAAAATAAAGGTATAATGTAGATATCTTTTTTACATAAATTCTTCTCTAATATGCGTGTGCTGTATATGTTTTATAGTCTCTGCTGAACAAGTTTATGAAACAATATACAGGTTTCACTTTCCTTTCCCTTTCTACAGCATCTGCAGTATCTGTACAGTCATTATCACGCTAATACGCAAATTCGCGCGTGTGTGCGTGTGAAATGGTTGTATTATTTGTTGATACTATGCATTGAAGACTTTAGCAGAGCATTGTAACAGAATCTGCTCCTAGGTTGTAGTGTACCATCCCTGTCTATTTAACCAGAACCACCAGAAAGCTGCTGAATAGTTTTCTGAATACTCTTGCAAAAGACGTGCCAGTTCTTGGGTGCTGTATGTCAAAGAGAAAAAAAGTCTCGAACAAAAGTCAAACCACAGCACGAGCGAACAAAGAGACAAATACAGTACCGGGATTCCAAGTCTCTATAAGTCCAAACTACTACTCCCATTGCACGAACGAACAAATGACGATGTAGAGGATGTTTTTTTTTGTTATTGTTTGGATTAAAAAGAAAAATTCCCTCAGGCGAGTATGGTGCATGTATCGTTGGAAATATAAACTGAACAGAACAGCTGCAGATGATACGCTTTATACTGGCAGTCACATTTTTAGATAGCATATTCCAAGCTTACTACTTGCCTGTTTCCATTACACCACAAGGTTTGGAAGTACCGTACGTGGTTAATGGTTGAATCAGTGCGCTATTGAAAAAAGCACTAACTTTGTATAAAATTCCAACCAACAGCTTGGTAGTGGAAAGGAATTGTTTTATTTCTAAACAACATTTGAAGAACAGCTCGTTCACACGGTTTCGTTCTATTGCAGTGCGCCCCACTCACTATTAGCGTAAAAAAGTAGAACTCTCTGCCAATTAAAAGATAGACGGCAAATTAGCAATTCGAGTTAAAACAAAAAAGCAACATACATGCATCCGTTGCTGAGAAACACATGTATCGCTACAAAACCATAAGCAAACTGCCCGCGGCCAAGCAGACCAACCGTACAGCACGCGCGCTCCGTACAGTCATATGCAGCTAATTTTATTCATGCATTCGAAGCGGTTTTGCTTCGTTGGCCCTGAACCACTGCTTCATGGCAGTTCCAGATGTGCCCGCTCAACTGATGCTCGGCTGTCGAAAAGGTCCTCGAAACCGTGCGCCACACAAAACCATTTGACGCCAACATATGTACGCAGGACGAACAAAGAGGAACATGCCCCGAAGCGCACAACAGCCGTAGAAACTTGCGGCGGGATGAAAATAACCAACGAATGCTAGAATTGACAATAATCAACAACAAATTCGTTTCGTTTAATTTCTAATTTTAAGTTCTAACAACCATTGAAGTACTTTTTTGAGGGATTGAAAAGATCAAAGTTATTCAATCAAGTTGGAAATCAAATCGATTTTTTTAACGCTAATTTTTATTACTAATAAAATGTATTGAAATTCGATAAAAATGGAACCTTTATCTTGTTTGCATCAACAAAAAACAGACTAAAAAAAGTAATTAGTTTTTATATTTATATTATGTTCCAAAAGAAAATCTACCAACTAGCTTCAAAGGCGCTTTGGGAAAGTGCACACAAAAAAATGTTCCAAACAGGACCCTAGCGATGCAGTTCTACCGGAAGCCGAGTCCTTTAAATTCAGCCAATCTGTGTAGTCCCTTCCTTTTGTTGTGTATTTTTCATACCAGAACGCAGCGGTCGTCATGGTAACGAAGGACGCATTTGCACGTTCGTTCGCTACCAGGCTAGCAACCTATCTCACTCGCGTGCTGCATGTCCGTCACTCTCTTGCGTTAGAACGACCGTTGTGCTGATACCTTCGATCAGCTGCGGCCGCTTCAGACCGGGGTCGGCATCATATGGCTTCCAGATTCGGTTTTCCCCCTAGCTGCACATGGAAACACAGGGCGCATAGAGCGTGGAACGAAACTTTTAAAACCATACCGTTCCTGAGAGGGTGTGTAGCTCAGTCACTATGTGTGTACATTCTTCGAACCGTGGACTGGACGAAACAGGGCGACCGAGAGCTGCGTTCGGCAACGGCAAGCGCTGAAGCCACAGTCCCATATTGTCAATCGTACGGTGCGGCTCGACTAGCTCGATATTAGGTCACAAGCACGTTAAAGTTTCGTAATATTCACGCAAAACCGTACCATCCGCGTTCGTTCGGTTGTGGTACATAGCTAACCGCTACCGTTGCGGTCGTGCGACAAATTAAATATCCCGTTTCCGGTTCAGAGCAACAATCGGGCGTCTACCAGCGCATCATCGTCATCATCATCATGATACCCAGTGCAGTGGAAGCATCCGCCGACGGGCACCGGTACGATCGTCCGGCACCGGTAACGGCAGTGTTCATGTACGAGCGGCTTAAACGGATGTCCCAGCAGCGCGGATTGAACCTATCGCCCGAGGATCTGCTAGCGAGCGCCTATCTCGGGCACAATTTGGTGTACAAAGTGCAGCCGTCGTCTGGTGAGCGTGATGTTCCAGCGGAGCATTTGACGACAGAACGTGCATCGTAAGGGGAACGCAGAACGCGGTGGTACGCTAGTTACAAAAAAGGCCACAGTAACAGTTTCTAGTCGGGAAATGGAGCAGTACAAAGAATGTCTCATACCAAAGAGCTGAATCCCTTTTTACGGAATACCATCGTTTCCGAGCACGCGAACAATCCGCGAAACTTTGCGAGCAACCGTTTGCTCGGTGAAGATCTCCGTTTATACATTGCATACATTTAGGCGCTTCTGAGGAAACTGCACTCGATGGAGATGGAACAGATGTGACCAAAGAATGATATTACATTACAGATCGTCAATGTGTGTTCTTTAACAGTGCTCAAGTGAAGTATTACTAAGTGCAGGCTATAAAGCAGCATACCGATTAGTAGATTAATAATAAGAGATATCTTTCCTGCTGGAAACAAAGATCCAGTCAGATTTTTTCGCATACATAAAATGCCGGGAGCGGGTTGCCAGAAAAAAGTATCCTTCTTTAGCAACCCTCCTACCGCTAGTCTATATTATCTAGTTTATGCGGCAAAAGCCAAACAAGAACTCATACTCACCGTCTTGAAGATGTAATGCAGCACAAAAGGGAATGCTTTCAACCGAAATTTAACTTACCAAACAGTTTCTGTCGTCTTTTGGTTGATTGCATCCGATGGTTTTCATTAGCCCAATGAGGGAAAAGGTTGGGCTAAAGCTAATGAAAACAGATACGGAAGGCAAAGGAAGTAGGAAGGGCCAAGCATTCGCTAGAGATGATTAGGATACCCATTGCATGGTTGAATCTTATTGTTTGCTTATATTTTTAATGGTTTTAACAAATATATCAATATTTATTACACGAAAAGGAAAGGAAGCAAAATGTATACCAGACAGGGACAGTCCTGCTACAACTCACAAAATAAAATTACCAAAGCGAATATATTCTATAAATATGAATGAACATCTGAAATAAAAACAAGCATCGTTAACTTTGTTATCATTCCATGCTACGAGGGTGTGTGTTTGCATCTATATTTGTGTGCTATTTTTATCAATCTTTACTGACCATCCGTACCGGCGCCAGCACTTGGCCTTCATACTTCCAACTCATTTATCACCATTATCAGTCAATTAATCATGGCCATTGACAAAACTTTTAACCGGGTGTAATGACTTTTCCCATTGGCGAACCTACGCAGATTGTTCCTGCCGCTAGCCTTTTACACTGGACGAAAAGTAGGTTCACTGTTCGCATTCACCATTGCGCGGATGAGGCTGAACGTAGACTGTATTTACATTTACATTGCTCTGTGATTACAAAATTATCGATAAATCAAATTGACTTATCGTTCCGTACTATTCCAGTGTAATCTGCCGCCAGGACGACCAACATCAAATCAACGCACACGATAATGAAGCTGTCATTGGTCATTAGTAAATTTAGTTTTCTGCATGCCGTTGGCGTGGTGGGTTTAGTTAGAGTTTAGTTAGAGGCTACGGTACTATCTTGCAGAAGAGATTTAAAATAGGGGCATGGTTTTTTCCCATTTTCCACAAAAATTTATTGAGTTGGATTGATTGATTGAAAACAAACAGTAATATGGAAACTGAAGAAATTATAAAAGTATGTTACATATGTTCGGTTTGCTATCCATATTTTTCAACGAATGAGATGAATGTTTAGATTAATCGGTTTATTTAAATTATTTAAATGAAATCTATATTTATTTAAATTATGGTTATATCTTCAGCTTCGGCTGTATTTGCATGGTTTCCATTTAGAAATAAGCAGAATAAATTAATATATTTCAATTAATATATTTTCAAGTCCAGCATTGATGCATTGGACCACCCTTTAATTCATCCTATCAAAGGTCTGTGTTAGAATGATCATCTCCTTTGAAAGTAGAGAGGCTCACAGTGAACAGTAAAAACGATGTATACGCAATACAATATGGTTCCCATGTATACGGTGCTGTCAAATACAAAACTGATTTGTTTATTTGAATGAAGATATGCCTAGTTCACGTTAACATACCAATGCTATACTTCATTTCACATAAACATCCCTCTTTCATAGTGTCAGATAAAAGCTGATATTTCAACCTATCAGTAGAATAATAGGGCCGGTTCCGTGGTACAGTCGTCAACTCGCGCGACTTAAAAACATGCCCGTAGTGGGTTCAAGCTCCGTACAGGCCGTGCCCCACAAACGTCGTTAGGACTGAATATACTGCTATGGAACTTAAGGGAAAGTAAAACAATATGCATCATCGGGTATGTATTTTCCATACCCAATTGACATTTGCGTTTGGCTGTATGGATTTTTGACAGTGTACAAACTAAGATACATTTCAAACTCGTTATGTTATCCATTTTTCTGGTTGGACTGAATTATGGTACTTTCTTGAATTTAAAACTCCATTTTGTCTTGCCCCTCTCGAAATATATAAATAATTTATATAATTATAAGATAAGAGATTGCGAGCTTTAGTGTCATCGCTTTTCAACGCCAAGTTCAAATTTGTCAACAGATAGTTTGACTTTTTCATTTAGATTTAAACAATGTACGGCTTTTGCCATTTGTTAACTTAATCTAGCTTAACATAACGAAAAAATAAATTATGAACTATTATTTATATCAAAAAGAGCTCTTAGAAGAATGAACTTAGATTTTTGGGGTTTTTCTTTGATCCGTTCGGTCATTTCATATGCGATTTCAGTTAGAGGTTTAGTACCAGTTGTATCATACAATTCTTCGAGCCTCATCCAGTCTATGTCTGTCTGTCTGTCTGAGCCTATGTCTGAAATAATTTATGATGGTAACCTTATGCAACAGTTTAATATGAGGTTTTATCTGGAGTGTTGAAATAATTTCATCCGCAAACTGTCAAACTTCATGTACAGTTCTGGCTAATGTCGTGAAAGGCCCCAATGTTAGTTTTATCCAATATGCCGTTTAATTTAGTTTAAATGTTCCCCTTGTAGATCACAATTGTACATCACATGTAAATCATTTGCATGGTTATAGCATTCTACCAACAGCACGTGCAAATCCTCAAACTTTTCAGTGCTATCTTGCAGCTGCAAACATGAGCTTGCAATTTGAATTTACAACCGACTTTGCAACATATTTTCATTTACATCTACATCTGCAACGCTATCTTAAGTTCATTTACTCACCAAATTACATCGTTAGAACAACAAGCTCCCTCCTTTCGTGGATGAACGGCGGCTTTGGTAACACGCTACGACCGAAATGACTTGCTACTACTACCAAGCAAGAACCTGCTCCTGTCTGTGCTTTGCGTGTTAGACAGCTTTTGGTGACAGCCTGCTTAGAATTGTTATCATTCCATTAAACTGGAAAAGATGCTACCGCAACGGCAAAGCACACGTCTCTTTCAGCAAAAAAAAACTTGCCCTTCTACTTTCCCCTTTTTGCACCACATCGCGTGCAGGACAAAGAGTGCATGCAGCTCTGTTGATGGAAGGTGAAAAGTGATCGCACGCTGTGGAAAAAGTTTTTCCCTCCTGCTAGCCTTTCACCAACCCGTGAAGCTTTTCACGTTCTTGCGCATTGCTTCTTATCGTAATGATTATGTGAACGTTCGTTCACTTGTATTCGGCGGCCTGAGTTTGCAATGCAAAACAGCGAGATGCAGCGGAAAGTAGTGCAAGCGCAACTATTGTTAGAAACACCCCCGCCACTTTGGCACGATATTTTGCGATGCCATAAACCAAATGGTTCGTTTCAAAAGTCGTCCTTGTTTCCGGTTGAACTAACGGTAGACAAATATTCACATTTCAATTTCGCTACCGAAGAGCGGCCAGCTGCAGGGGTGGCGAGGAAATTCGCAATATTAAAAACTTTTTTCCACCCTGTCAGACAATGTCACTAAAGCCCGGCCTGAACTGGCAGCTCCGTGCTACCGGCGGTACAAAGTTGCACACGGGTGGGCGAAACTTTTGCTTCTGACAAATGTCATCAAAGCTGCCGGTGGAATCTTTCCCCGCCCACTGTAGAACGGCAATTATTAGTTGATCGAATGGAATGAATTTCGATGCCTTAGGTGATTTGTCGGAAGCGATATCGAACAATATTGCCTGTGATTTGGGTGGCGGCATGAACTACTCATTTCAATTACGTGCACTCAGCATTAAAGATGAACATTGTTATTAAAGGCTCTAACGTCGCCATTGGGAACCGTAAACATATCTTATGCCAAGCAACTAGGCTAGCCAACGAATACGAAAGAGAAGAATTATGTAGTTTATATAAAACGCGTGATTACGACCGCGTGAGAAACTACACTAGTTGATTGAATTTTCATCCGAATATTGCGTCGTAATTGAATTACAAATTGAAAAGTTATAAACCCTCCAAATGCGCTGTCTGCCGGTTGCTTAGAATATGAATATTACAATCATTAATTATAAAAAACACACGGTCTCCAATGAAATGAAAATGACAGAGTAAAATTACTGTCATTTACATACATAGTCTTATTTCAAGTCAATCAGATTCATAAAATCGAATAAATTGATGTTGCCGTGCATACGGTTGATTTGAATAGGGTTGCAGCTTTTATATGGTACATTACCGAGTGGGGCCAGTAGTCTGTGGAGGAGGAAATAAACGTTATTGTTGTTAACATTATTTTTCTATATCCTGTTTGTAGTGCTATACAGCAATACTTCACTCAACCGGAACTGTGTCTCAAGCCTCTAGAAGGATAACAGACGTTCTGTATTACTTATCAATAAATATATATATTGAACATGTCTATCAATAAGTCCACGAATAATATTTCTCTCAAACAAGACAAACAGGAGGGGGGCTACTAGTGGCAACGGCAGAACAGAGGATGAGGTGTCCCAGCGTCTTTGCCAGCGGATAGAAGTTGCCAGCGTTGTCAATCGTGAATTGCTACAAATTAACTGGCAGCGATGGTCTGTCGGCGGAGCTCTTTAAGATGCGTCAGGCGAGACTTACTCGCGTAAGTCATCTAATGTATCATCTGATCGAGACCAGATCTTCTCGTAGAAATATTTACCGGAAGAGCGAATGATTAATGTTATCCATCTAGACGTATGTATTAATAAATGAAACAATTAATGAATATATTCGTCACAGTTTTCAATCACATCCACGCAAACAATCTTGTCTCTTATAATGTTCTGCAGACATGATACTAGTGCTTCTCTAGAAATACCGAGAACTCCTGATCTCAATCAGGGATGAGTGATTTGAATCTCGAGTCGAATCTTAAAAGATTCATTAATCTCTAAAGATTCACGAATCTTCAAAGATTCATGAATCTCTAAAGACTCACGAATCTCTAAATATTCATGAATCTCCAAAGATTCATGAATCTCTTGAGAAAATTAAAATTCATGTATTTCCATTGATTCATGAATCTGAATCAGATTTACCCAACACTAATCTCAATGCACCACTTGTTCAATGGCATTAAGGCGGGCTACAATATCAGAGATCGAAACGATGGCTTATTGGAAGCCAGTATGAATGAGATGAGAGAATGGTGTCCGATTTGTTCAAAGTGCTTGAGGAAATGTGACGTACTCTCCTCTCTACTCTTTAGCTCTGCAAGGTGTCAACAAATTTCAGACATCCTCGACAACGCATTAGCGGTAGGCAATACAATATTTGCAGTTTTGCGGATTACATCGAAATAATTGGAAAGAAGATTTCAAAGGAGTGTACAGTATACGTCCAACTGAAAGAGTTTAGCTTGTGATAGGATCCGATTGAGCAGCAGTATAGATTTGGTCGAAGATTCGCATAACAGCGCATTAGCAGGGATATTTGGAAAACGCTTTGTTCAACGAAATCGAGCTACCTTTATTGAAGTCTGCGAGATTGTAAGAAATGTGAGTCATATTGTTCAGTTCAACAACGATGAGTCATGTCCCATCTAACGATAGAAACCCATGTCCCATCTCTGGGAGTATTTGAGCGGCTCATTTACCGGAACAGATTTGGCAGCTTGCTACGATTGATAGTGATCCAATCATCCTGTCGGTCATCCAGGATGGATGGATCGTGAAAGTGTTTATCACTGAACCTTTCGGATATCAGGAAGATGCATCGGAACTGTTGTTGCCCTGACCATGTCAATAATGCACGTGTCTGAACAGGAACAGGGAAATTGAAAGAGAGCGAAAGCAAAAGAGAAACACTCAATTCAACTTTCTCTCTCTCTCTCTCTCTCTCTCTCTCTCTTTCTATCTCTCTGTCTCTCTCTCTCACTCTCTCTCTCTCTCTCTCTCGCTCTCTCATTCTCTTTCTATCTTTCTCACCATCCATTTCTTTTTTTCTCTCTCTCTCCTTCTGTCTTACTTTGTGTCTCTCTCTTTAAACAATATTATTGATGGCGATTGTTAGGAAAATATGCATTATTCAGATTCCCTTATTGATGCATGATTTTCATTATCACTACATTACATTGCATAACATGCATGGAAAAATGCATCATTAAGATTCCCATATTGATGCATGATTTTCTCCATCGCTACATTACCTTGATATTATCGATAACAGCTTTATTTCATATGATAACGTTAAGGTTCAGAAGTGTAAAATATATCAGCTGATAAAGAGCAATTATTTTGATTCCTCACTGTTACATACTGCGAACATCTGGACAACCTTATCTATTCGGTAGGTGCAATTAAGCCGCTCAGTACAAGAATCAAACAAAATTCTGTAGATGCAATGAAATATGTGCTTTTTTCCACCAGATAGTTCGAACAGAAGATAATAAGAAACCAATTCTCAGATAAAGTAAAACGCGTGTGACTGATACATTCATTTACTCTTATCGAAACTTTATCTGTACCGCTGCACTGTGATGAACTTTAATGTTTTTCAAAGTGCCTATTATGGGACACTTTTACGAGCATTTTTCCATAATGATAATGGTTTACATTAGTGATGGGTAAATTCAACAAAAATCCGGAATCGCTTCCGAATGACTCCGCCAAAATTGGAAGCGGTTCCGGAAGGTAGGTGCGAAACTCCGACCTCGGAGCCGTCTGGAGCCGTTCAGAGCCGTTCGAAGCCGTTCGGAGCCGTCCGGAGCCGTCCGGAGCCGTCCGGAGCCGTCCGGAGCCGTCCGGAGCCGTCGGAGCCGTTGGAGCCGTTGGAGCCGTCGGAGCCGTCCGGAGCCGTCGGAGCCGTCGGAGTAGTTGTAATAGTCGGAAGCATTCTGAAGCGCATTAATTTCCCGATATTAGTGATAATTTTATTGTAAAAAACAGCTTACGAGTAAAAAAATAGTCTTCTTCATTTATTGATATGAAATTTTTTTTGTGTGTGTGTTTTTTTTCAAAAATAAAGCCAAAAATAATTGTTTGCTATATATATTTAGGAAAAAAAATGAATCAAATTAGGAGGTCAAGGAGCAATAGAACTATGACGGGAGGTGGGTTTGATAAAATACGAAACAACGAGGCAGACGAGTGTAATTATGGCAGTTTTGCACGGTTGTTTACATCGACTAACGTGTATGGTTTAGGCCGCACTTGTTTTTTACCGAATAACATGATGGCACATGGACAAGACAAAGAATATAACTATCAATCATCCGTCCATCTTTTATGAAAATAAAGATCAATAATAGTTTGATTCATAGTTTTTCCCTATATATACGGAGCAAACAATTGTTTTTGACTTTATTGTTTAAAAAAAAAACAAAAAAAAACTTCAGAGTAATAAATGAAGAAGACTATTTTTTTACTCGTAAGCTGTTTTTTTTTAAATGAAATCATCGCTGATCTCGGGAAATTAAAGCACTTCAGAAGACTTCCGACTATTACAACGACTCCGACGGCTCGAACTGGCTCCGTCGGCTTCGACGGCACCGACGGCCCCAACGTCTCCAACCGGCTCCGTTGGCTCCAACGACTACGACGGTTCCGACCGGCTCCGGACGGCTCCGTCGGCTCCGTCGGCTCCGGACGGCTCCAACCGGCTCCGTCGGCTCCAACTGCTACGACGGCTCCGACCGGCTCCAGCTGCCGACTAGCGGCTCTAACGGCTCCAACGGCTCCGACGGTTCCGGACGGCTCCGGACGGCTCCGGACAGCTCCAACGGCTCCAACGGCTCCAACGGCTCCAACGGCTCCAACGGCTCCGAAGGCTCCGGACGGCTCCGACGGTTCCGAACGGCTCCGACGGCTCCGACGGCTCCAGCTGCCGACTAGCGGCTCCGGACGGCTCCGGACGGGTCCGACGGCTCCGGACGGCTCCGACGGCTCCGACGGCTCCAGCTGCCGACTAGCGGCTCCGGACGGCTCCGGACGGCTCCGACGACTCCGGACGGCTCCGACGGCTCCGAACGGCTCCGGACGGCTCCGGACGGCTCCGACGGCTCCGAACGGCTCCGGACGGCTCCGACGGCTCCGGGCGGAATCGACGATTTGAATTTTTCGGAATCGGAGCCGGAGTAGCAATGCTCGGAAGCGATTCCGAGCCGTGGGTGCGATTCCGGTTACCCATCACTAGTTTACATCCTGTTGAATATTGAATTCTATCTACCTGATCGAAATGCTGGTTTATCAATGAATTTAAAACTTTTAGATCTTTTCTACGAAAAGGTAATATTGTACCTGCATGCTGTCTAGTGTGGCTGCTTGACACGCGTTTAAATAACAACGAACTTACTGTATGCACATACATGATAGCTTATCACGATGATGTGCTGGATTGGTGTCGCCAGTAAAGTATGACACTCGCGATACTGTTTGAACAGATTGCACTGTGTTGCAAGAAAACAAATACTAAATGGGATTTTTTGTGAAGAAATGATACATAACAACTCTGGTACTTGGAACTGTATATAGATCTTGTACGTGAATCGATCACAACGAGATTGTACACTCGAGTCTATGGAGTCTTTCGTTAAAGAATTTCTGAAGAAATAGGTATTTTCAACTAAATTAACAATACTTTAACTTTATCTTGGTATTTTTTCAGTGTTTATCACCTCGAAAGCTTTCCGTTACAGATAATTTAAAGATTTAAACAGTTCATGCATGATTCTGCCTCGCACACGTTTCGACCTTGTTACATCAATGCCCTCGGAATACATTTAGATAAGAACGCATGTGGGAAGAACATGTTGAAAAGATACCGTTTATCTGTCCTCTTCTCTCCGTCGCAAATTGATAACATGCAACAAAAACACACAGACACACACGTCTATGCATGTATACATTTTGTCTCAAAATTCCTCTTCCGACTCTTTTTTGTGCATGTCTGCCCTCATACTGGCTCCTGAATTCTTCTCTTGCCATGTTGTCCTTAGCGAGTGAGGCATGCAATCCCGATCCTTCTTGTTGCTACGCACGCGATCACGAAAATAAGAAAACATATCACACAATCATCAACCCGACCATCTTACTCCGGAGCGCTCCGGTTTCCCCTCTGCCCGACCCGATCGGCCGACGGTAACCGACTAAATATTGTTGCGTACGATCACTCATATTTAGTGTGCCGACGGAGCTCGTGTTTGTCGGATCGGCACGCCGCGTTAAACGGCCACACAGGCAAACGGCAGTAATAGGCCAGTTTTGAATGCTTTTCTTCACAAAAAATAATTTCTTGTTTAAGTTTGTTAATCCTGCCGGATGCAAGCAGCTTATTACTACTCTTAAATCGATGGTCCACGAGCAGTAGCACAAACAGGTGATGCTATACATCTCACCATCGCTAAACGAACACGATCGCGTCCAAAATGCCGTACTAGACTGATCAACTATACCGGTTGGCGTGTGCAGGTGCTGGAGGCAATACATCATCACGTGAGTAAACGAGTCACTAAGGGCTGTGATTATGAAGCCCACGGGGCACGGAAGGTGTGAAAGTGGTTAAACCTTGCAACCAGTTTGCCCGAAATCGCCTGGAAAGTGATGAAGAGGAAGTAAATGCGTTGCAAAAAAATATGGCGAACAATGCTAGTGACCTTAAACGTGACCATTGCCTCCGGTGGCTCACAAACACGTTGCAAAAAGCTACTAAACCACACGATAAAGTGGTAATTTGCTGGAAGATTACCGGCAGCAATGATGCATTACGTTGTGTTGTGTTGCTTTGTTCGAGTTACAATGCGTGTCAATTTTTTTATACGCTTGCGTTTGATTTCAACAATTCGGAATGTGTGCGTGAATTTGTGTTCTAACCTGTTTGCTATGTATGTGAACTCAAGTTCAAAAGAGTGTATGTATGTGTTGTAAGTGTGGTTTACAAATCATTTTCAAAACATTTTATTCACCAAAACTGCGCATGTGAGCCGCTGCGGGACGTCTCATAACAGTGTTTTGTGTTGAAAAGGAATAAAACAAGCTGAAGGTAGAAATAAAAAAAAACCTTTGGGTGCCACTCTGTGGAACTGAAGCTGCAAACGTAAATCGAAAATAGATCACACGATGCCAATGCCGACCGATAGCAGGATGCGAAACGTAACGCTCGCTTCAGCCGGTATGATCGTTTTGCTTAGATACGCGCGTATCTCTTCCTAGAGAGGGGAGAGGCTTTACACCTAGACGGTTGAGAGACACAGACCACAAGAATGTAGCAAAATGCTCCACTCTTCTCATGTTTCGAGGTTAAATGTCACTTACGCAAATGGTTTGCCCACTTAGCGCTGCCGAAACGAGGCTATTCCAAAGATCCATCGGCAGATTGTTCGGTTTTCTTTTTAACTGCAAACGCACAAAAACAAAAACCTAAAAAAACAAAACTAAAATTGTGAAACGGTAAGCTGTGCTCCCGATCGTTCCATTTGTCATCGGAGCACGGGGACACGCGCAACGACCGGCTGTCGATTGAAAGTTAATTATATCCATTTTCCCGCTCCTGGGACGTTCAACCCTCGGCTTAGCATCTTGCCTACTACCGAGCTAGCTAGTACAGTGGTCGGCGAAGTATGGTTTTGAGCCGCATGCCATTATTTGCTTCCTAAAACCATTATTCATTTTGCTGATACCTTGATTGATGATGATACTATATTACTGTATTACAACTTGAAGTTTATTATTGCACTGATATTTATTATTGTTACTTGATGATATTTTGCATGGCCGCTATTTTATAGATTTATACACGTTCTACTTCATAGTTGTCCACCACTGAGCGCGTGTTTGGTGATCAGTTTGTATCATTGGCGTATTTGCGTCACGATAACACGTCAAAGACGCTACAGGTGATGAGTAAATTGTTTACCGACTGTGCCTAGTGAAGTGTTTCGACTGCGAGAAAGTGTTTGAAACGAACCGACATCGTAGCATGCGTTGCAAAAAAAAGGTACAGGCAGGAATTTTGTAAGCACGTGACATTGGCGACAGTGAAAGTGTTTACAGCGAACGACGAAACCACGTGGGCACGTTTTGCTACGAAAGGCAGGAAATAATTCCGGTGTTTAAAAGCAAATAGAGATAAAAATGACCACGTGCATTAGGTGTCATTAATGGACCACGGTGTACAATTATTGGATTGTCTATTTTTTGTTTCTTCAAGAAACGAAAAAAAGTCATACTCGTGTCTGTCTGTGGATTTTTTTGTTCGCAGCTAAATGTCGGAATCGATTTGAAATGTGCTGCTAATTAAAAATCTTTTCATGGTGAGGTGTGCATGTGTATCCAAAGAACAGTAATCCAACGATACGCGCTTTCAAGGTTAAAGATTTTAGTGGAAAAGCTACGAGTGGAACAATACATTTGCAACAGAATCATTACGTTCTATTCAAAATGTACAAATGGCTGAGAAGAGACTTTAGACAGGGGAAATCTACATTAAAATATAATAGTAGGCAATTATCTTTTGTTCGAAACACAATTGCTGACACAATAATTAACACCCATCAAATGTTTCCACGTTCAACCAGATACAATAGGACAAAACAATTTTAATTTGCTATTATTTCATTAAAATCGCTAATGCATGTTTAATTCCCTTTTTTTTAATTCCGGTGCATTTTACTTACTTGACTCATCTACTGAAATACGTTTTTTTCCATTTCCAGTAATTTCTATTATACTTAGCTTCCACAACGTGTTTCAAACTAACCGTTCGATAAGTAATATTTCTTGCGAATAATTATATTCACTATGTTATGATAGAGAACTGAGCTCCTAAAAGACTTTATTGAAATAGTAGCTGATGGCAATTATTGAATGTACTTGTTTTTACTATAATATTACTTTTCGTTATTTAAAACTAGATTGAGTTGATAGTTTCCTTTAACCTTTTACGAAGTTAGATATCTTATTTAACAGAACGTTGCAATTGGGCATCATTATTTTGCTATTCATTGCACTTTATAACGTTTTTTTTGTCTTATTTCATCTTATTCCAGTAACTACATTTACCGTTTTGTGTTCTACTTTGTGCATATCATCACAATGTGGAGGCAATTTAGCTATTACAGTTCGTAACAATTAGCGTCATCCATTATCTTGCATTATAAAACGACAGCACGTTGGAATGGTGATCAAGGTAGTGTTAATTGCCTCGGTCTTAGTGTCAATCATAAACGGAATTAACAGAATGGAGCTGGTTGATACTAGCGCTTAAAATGCCGACAGTTAACATTGCGAACATCTCAAATGGTTCCAGTGGTTGATGTTTGGTTCTGAAATTTACATCATTTAAACTGGACGATAAAATTTATTTCTTAAACCATAAAAACTACGTAAAATAAAAACATGACCATTCCTGCTACTGAACCCCAGGCTAATGTTTAATTCAATATTATTTTCAACATTTGTTTTGTTGTTTGATGCAGGGATGCTGAAATCTCTGGGATTTTCGGGTACGGGAAGCAACTTTTTGTAGCTGTAGCAATACAGAATGGGAAGCACATAAATTTGACGACATATTTTAAATTTAATTAAGTCATATTAATTATAGCTGCTTGCAGCAATTTCAAATCTGTTTAAAAACTGTAAAATGTCTATTAAACAATTGATTACAAATTTATTGCAATGTTTTGTTTCGCTCAGAGACATAATTGAATTTACAACTGGTATATTCTTGTTTTATCACACAGCGTGACATATACTATTATATATTATTTTATATTACTCAAATAGCTAGATCAACAATAGCTTTGAAATGCGAGGAATTTCTATTTTACATACAATCAATGTTATGCATATGCAATTATTGGCGATATGTTTGAACCTTCTTTTTCCTTCCATCAAAATTCGTGGGGGTTCTGCACTTAATCAAAACTGCTCACAAAAGCTTTATTGTCAATTAATCAAGCGCGACAGCATACATCATCCGTGGTAAACGCGTCCATAACCTTACCGTCTATGATAAGCCGCATCCGCCAAGCACGCGTACGTCTTAACGAATGCACGGTGCGCTCGTTGAGAATCGGCAACCGAGCTGGCTTCAAACAACACTTGGCACAACAATACATACCGCTTGATAACCGCCAATTGTTATCGATAACACGGTGGAATAGTAGATTGGTCTTGTAAGGGTGGGATGATCGTAAATGGTCACGGGAAGAGCATTTTTCTACGACATTCGTGACCGAGCAGTGGCATGGCTCTACGGGGTTTAAGATAAATTGTGCACGAGAAGGACTGTTGTACATCTGGTGATAAAGTGTGTTACCTTTCATAAATTCCAGCAAACAACTTAAAGCATCGTATCGTCTTACGTCTAGTGATTGCAAGCTAGTTTCTTCTGGAATCTTTGAATACCCTGTAAGACTGAGGACATTCTAATCCTGGCACCATGGCACGGAGAACAACACACATTCCGCTCGTGGCGATAGTTCTTGCATCCGTCTGTTCTAGCCTTGCCGCACCGAAGGCAGGTGGTTTGGAGCTTATCATACTGCACAACAACGATATGCACGCACGGTTCGAGCAAACTGGCGCGTACAGCAACGACTGTCAACCGTCCGATGTGGCCAGCAACCGTTGCTACGGAGGATTTGCACGCGTAGCGCACAAGTGAGTATCGCGGTCGCGCTAGTGCAAAACGCACGTTTCCATAGCGCTCGATGCTCATGCATAAAAACTGTTTATCTATGTTGGCAGGGTTCGCGAATATCGAGCAACAGAGGCGTCTGGTGGTCTTCCAGTTCTGTATCTCAATGCCGGCGATACTTACACCGGCACGCCATGGTTTTCCGTGTTCAAGGATAACATCACCGCTGCATTCCTTAACATACTGAAACCCGACGCTATCGTACGTTAATTGCCAAACATCATAGCAGTATGCACGACCTTTCTGACCACACTGTACACTATTTTCAGTCCCTCGGTAATCATGAGTTCGATCTGGGCGTCGAAGGATTGGTTCCGTTCCTGAACGAGGTTGACTTTCCTGTGCTGGTCACTAATCTTGACCTGTCAAAAACGCCTGAAATGCAAACGAGCAGATCGTTACAACGTTCCATCATTTTCACGAAGGCGGGCGTACGGATCGGTGTGATCGGATATCTGACTCCGGAAACGAAACAGCTGGCCCCTATCAACACCGTCGAGTTTCTTGATGAAATAGAAGAAATCAAGTAAGTAAACTGCTGATAACAACCTTGCATCATAAGTTGTTGCGACGTCGATTGCATACTAGCAGGCTGGTTTAAGATCATAAGCTAGCGAGCAAAGTAATGCGCCTTACGCTATGCAATTTGTATTGCAGCTTCCACGGTGCAATTTTAGTGTCGTTTTTTCAGTCGTTATGCTATTGCTCATAAATTGCTGCCTAAATTCATACATTAAAATCATTTTACCACTTTTCAGCAAAGAGGCAACGTCACTAAAAAATCAAGGCGTCAATATTCTGATCGCCCTCGGACATAGCGGACTGGAGCGTGACAAAGAGATTGCTGCACAGTGTCCCGACGTAGATCTCGTCATCGGTGGCCATTCGCACACCTTCCTCTACAGCGGTACCGCCCCGGACGTGGAAGATCCGGCCGGTCCATATCCGGTGATGGTGAAGAACGCAGCCGGAAAGGAAGTGCCCGTAGTGCAGGCGTACGCGTACACCAAGTATCTTGGCTATCTGCACCTGCAGTTCGACACGGAAGGTAATCTGATCGAGCTGGACGGAACGCCTTTACTGCTCAACGGAACAGTAGAGCGTGACTCGGACGTATTGCAGCTGCTGGAGCTGTACCGACCAGGCATCCTAGCGCTCGACGCACAGATCGGCCATTCAAACGTGTTTCTCGACTCTAGTCGGTGTCGGTTCGAGGAGTGCAATATCGGCAACATGATCGCCGATTCGCTGGTGATAACGTATGCGACGACACGCGAGCAGAGCAACGACGGGTTCTGGACGGATGCTGCCATCGGGTTCATACAGGGCGGTGGCATACGAGCATCTGTCAATGCCGGTCCGATAACGATGAAAGATCTCAAGACGGTGCTTCCGTTCGGCAACGCGATGGTGGTGACGGATGTTACCGGTGCTCAGCTGCGTCAAATGCTGGAGCAGAGCGTGCACAGGTACGATGGGGTGTCCGGGTACGGGGAGTTTCTACAGATGGCGGGCGTCAATGTGGAATACGATCTGTCGCGCCCTCCGATGCAGCGTGTGGTACATGTGAAGGTACGGTGCGCCCGGTGCCAAGTACCTGCGTACGAGGAGCTGCAGGACGATGGGGTCTACCGCGTCATACTAAGCCAGTTCCTGTACGATGGAGGCGATGGGTACGAAATGTTACCCGGCTCACCGAGACAGCTGCTCACCTTCGGTGAATATGAAATAACGGAAGAATATCTGAAGCGCTACTCGCCGATTTATCCAGCGATCGAATGGCGCATCCGGATGCAGGGACAACCGGACGTTACCACGACCGACGGTCCGGGGGGAGCCAGCACTACCACCATGATGACGACCACGACCGAGAAGGACAATGGTGCGGGGCGCACCCACAGCCTAACGATTTCCACCGTTGGAATGACGCTATTGGTCACACTGCTGTCACGGCAACTACTATAAAAGCTGGTTTATCAAGGTGCAATACTTGGATTTCAAGCATTTTCAAACCTTAACTTCGGTTACAATTGTCAAGGAAAACAGTAATCTACATACATCTTGTGCAGAAGGATCCTCTTAACTTTTATTGATAAGACTGTGCGTAATCTTTTGTACTAGATTTCATGTATCTTGTTGTTTTCGTACAAAAAAAACCAAGGTTAAGGATTGAAAATTGCTAGCAATTGAAGTGTTCTTGGACTTTGATTACCGGATACGTGGATTAGTAAGGATTCATAAGCACAATCCGGGGATGTGTATGTATAGTGTACAAAAGGAAAGGGTATTTCCCAAGTGGGAAGCACACACACGATGATTTAAAGCACGAGTAAGCGAACAAAATCACTAATCACTTATCAGACTTATCAAACTTCTCACTTTGAGATTGAATTGTAAAGGTAAAGCTGTTGTAGCTTTCAGAAACAAAGTACAAAAATAAAACAATATTGAAATACATTACGAATCGTGGAAGCGCAATGAAGCAGCATGGTATAACAAAACCAAAGGCGTAATGAAACCTAATGACTCACTTAATTGGGTCTAATGTATTAAGGCTTTAGCTTTACCTACATTACCTTGCTATCCAATCAGTCCCAATTTAGAGTTGCGTGTATTGTATGATAAATAAACGAAGAACTCGTTTAATTTTGGTGTTCTTGCATTCTCTTACAGGGGATTTCAAGTCATTTTTCAATGTGTGCTGCATATTTTGTCGCTCACGAAACTTATTTTAACATCTACGAAAATAGGTCAAACGACACATCATTGCGAAGCATAAGTCCTCCCTTTTTTGTAGTTTGAATGATGAAGTCTCCATAGGCAAAGCTCAATATGACTGTTAACACGACACTCAATAGGGCTGATATGGCCCTCCCCCCTCCTCCACAGCAAGTTGCGTACTTACTTCGGGTAGCCAGCCGTTGACCTGTGTTTTGTAAGCGAATCCGAACCAATTGTACGATCAGGATCGATAAGCGCTCCACGAAAACGGTGTAAAAGGGTTATTAACATATCCGATACGCAAAGGGCTAATCCAGATTCTAAGCCGGCTGCATCTTACCTTAAGCGGTGCTGCCCCACCAACCTAGCACCAACACTAGCACCACACATTGCAGCCTCCAGATTAACAATGTTTTATTCTTTGACATTGATAAAACTCTCACAGGCGACATATGCTCTAGGTAATTGCAAACACGCTTCTTGATGAAGCTTTTTGATTCTCAAACCTGTATCAAACGTCAACGTAGTCTGGCGGAACGTTGTACACTGTGCGTTAGAAGTAGCACGGATCAACACGGATTCGTCCCAAACTAGTCGACTTGCACGACCTGGTATTTCCATTTCTATAACGAAGCGCTTCCGCTGCAAACTAGTTTGTGTGATCTTTTGCCGCGACTATCAGAATAATGTGTCTAAATACTAGAATTTTGGCCCATGTAGAATTTTTTTCTTATGCTTTGCTGGCAAGAAACCGGATAACGTTTACCAGGACGTATTTGGCAGCGATGACATGATTATAATGCTTACTCTATTTATAGAAGTTGAATCAGTGGAGTTTTTTATCTGTTTCATATATCGGTTCTCGAAATCATTTTCATATTCTGTTATATGTTCTATGGTATCGTGATTTTCCGTGGGGAATTTCACAATTATGTATTTTATCTGAATCGCTGTTTTTTTTCTAACGCGGCGACCGATATTGTAATCTCCTCGTTTTTTTCAGTCCTTATTTCGTAGGATATTTTTGGCGCGATCTGAATTGGTCATGTTTTGAGACATTTTATGTCATTGTTTTTTACCTCGCTTAAATGCGATCATTTTATTTCAAACTCATTCTTAGCAGATTGCACACATTATTGTTTTTTTTTGTTTTTACTGCTCCAAGCTTAATTTTAGAGAAAATATTAAAAATTTAAAATATATTGTCGTATAATGTTATGAAAAATAAGTTCTTACCAACATAACACTAGGAGCATCCTTAACATATTTCTACCATGCGATAGTATTGTGGTGATATTTTTATCTTATTTTTATCTCACATCGCATTAGCACCCCACACGTTGTCCTCTATCCAATCAATGTAGTGTGAAACCTTCGTGTAGATCGCCTTCGCATTGGGACCGCCACAAACCCCTCCAATCGACGTGATACCAACCACCGCGAACGAGCAGGATCTCGGGTTGGTCACCACCTGCAGCGGTCCACCCGAATCGCCCTGGCAGGTGTCACGGCCCTCGACGATGCTACCGACGCACAGCTGCCCATCACGAACACCCTGACGAAACTTTGGATGGCTCTTAAAACTGCGCTTACAATCACTGACCGGAAACTCGTCCAGATTCACCTTCATCATCACGGTGGACAGTGTAGTGCCGAACGTTTCGTTATACCCGAACCCGGTCGCAATGTAGCGCGTAATGTTGCGCTCCTCCGTATCCCACAGACAGGCTGGCCGGATGTGTTTCGATAGGATGATCGGGTACTTTAGCTTTACCAGCGCAATATCATGGTACGAGCGTGTACTCAAGTAGTCCTGATGTCGCCGGATGCTTGCAATGTCGCTATCATATTCGTCGTTTGATTCCGACTTGGTATCGTACTCACCGACCCGCACGATTACCGGATCACCTTCATTGAAACAATGAGCAGCGGTCAGGATGTGCTGATTGCTGATGAGCGTACCACCGCAGAGAAAATCGTAACCTTTCTCTCCATCCTTCTTAGGATAGCCCAGTAGGGCGTGATGCGGAAACTCGCCGTACTTTGCCTGCTCCCCGCCGACGATCAGCTGGACGACGTTGCTACAGTTGTACACCTCGAACCGGATCGGTTTCGAATTAATTGTGAGCGGTACCAACGACGATTGGTTGACCACTATATTTCGGTACTCTTCACATTCTGCGTAAGAGGGAAAGTACATTTACGCGATCGATGAACAACTACATTACCGCAACATACTTACTTCGGGTGGTCAGCCGTTGACCTGTGCGTTGCATGCGTTTCCGATCAAATCGTCCCATCCGGGAAGGCGAACAGTGCATTACGAAAACGGTGTAACAGTGTCATTAGCCTGTTATCAAATACAGAAAGTAGCTTCTTTGCCGACCGTATCTTACCTTGAGCGATGTAACCCCATCGACATAGCACCAACACTAGCACTACACATTGCACCCTCCAGATGGACATTGTTTTAATCTTGGACACTATTAAACTCTCGCAGACGGCATAGGCTCTGAGTAATTACAAAGACCTTTCGAGCTCTTAGTCGCGTACTGTATCATTCAGGATAGAAGTTGCAACTTGCCTTTCCGATCGTGCGGGTCTCTATTTATACTAAATTTACACCACTGGGAACATGTTTATGTTTTTAAAAACGGTAGCGAACTATACCGACCCACCATCACTTATCAATAGACATATTGCACTAATTACCCACACATCTTGACACACATCTTGTGTTGACACACGATTGACCGCAAACAACAACAACAAAGCTCCTACCATTAATCTCCAGCATATTTTTTTTCATGCGATCGCTGATCCAACTTCGAATTAATCGATGATTGTAAATTATATTCAGTTATGTTACTATAATGTGCGAAGTGTCTGAACTAAACGCGACGAACGAAATTTCACAAAACGAGCAACAGCTTTTGCATTATTATTTATTGTTTTGCATCATTACCGTTAATGTTGTTAAAAAAACGACCAATACGCAAAGTACCATTACGAGAGGTTTCCTAGGATAGTGTATTGTTTTAGCTTTTTGTTTGTTTTGCTCCTCAAACCAATTGTTTTACTTTACATTCACGTTATATGGAAAACAGCTTTTCGCATAACAAGTGAGGCACTGGAACGCGAGGATCCCATGTACTATGAAATGTAGCTGACTTACTCAAATGTATTTCTTGGTAATATTTTCTACAATAATGGCCAAATTCGCATAATAATGGTAACACTAGTTCACTACAGACTGATATGATTGCAATATTTATACTATGCTATATTCAATGTTTTAAACAACCTGTCAATACGTTTTCTATGATGGAAAAAGTTAATTTGTTTCAATTTTTAAATAGATTGTTATCAAGCGTAACTACAGTGATGAGAAATAAAAAAAAACATTGCACAATTATAAGCCTTCTCAAATGCTACCACAAAATTTGATTGTAAAGGTTGCTGCTTTAACTCACTTAACTGCTCATAGATCTCATGGAAACATTTAATTGTTATTGCTTACCGTACACAAAGTCACAAGGTAGAGATATCTATTTTTTTAATGAATAAATGAAGAACTCGTTCATTGTTTTGTTGTTGTTTTATATGCTTTTACCAACGAAATGTGCCAAACTGTCATTCATTTTGTCACCCAAATGCCATCGATCAATCACACATCATACGTAACACCACCACTCTCACATCGCATTAGCACCCCACACGTTGTCCTCTATCCAGTCTATGTAGTGTGAAACCTTCGTGTAGATCGCCTTCGCATTGCCAATGCCACAAACCCCCCCAACCGACGTGATGCCAACAACTCCGTATGAGCAGGACTTTGTGTTGGTCACCACCTGCAGCGGTCCACCCGAATCACCCTGGCAGGTATCGCGGCCCTCGACGATGCTACCGACGCACAGCTGCCCATCACGAACACCCTGCTTGAACCGACGATCACCCTTAAAATTGCGCTCACAATCGCTGACGGGAAACTCGTCCAGATTCACCTTCATCATCACGGTAGACAGTGTAGTGCCGTACGTTTCGTTATACCCGAACCCGGTCGCAATGTAGCGCGTACTGTTGCGCTCCTCCGTCTCCCACAGACAGGCTGGCCGGATGTGCTTCGATAGGACGATCGGGTGCTTGAGCTTCACCAGTGCAATGTCATCGTACGAGCGCACGTTCGAGTAGTTCGGATGCCGACGGATGCTTGCAATGTCGCTGTCATATTCGTCGTCTGTTTCCAACTCGGTGTCGTACTCGCCGACCCGCACGATTACCGGATCACCGTACGCGAAGCAGTGAGCAGCGGTCAGGATGTGCTGATCGCTGATGAGCGTACCACCACAGCGGAAATCGTATTCCCATTGGTTTCCGTTCTCCTTGGAAAAGCCCAGCAGAGCGTGATGCGGAAACTCGCCGTACTTTGCTTGCTCCCCACCGACGATCAGCTGGACGACGTTGGTACAGTTGTACACCTCGAACTGGATCGGCTTCGGCTTAATCGTGAGCGG
Source organism: Anopheles coluzzii (assembly GCF_943734685.1). Lineage (NCBI taxonomy): Eukaryota > Metazoa > Arthropoda > Insecta > Diptera > Culicidae > Anopheles > Anopheles coluzzii. The sequence continues at coordinate 40,048,853 of NC_064670.1, read as the reverse complement.
TATTAGCGTCTGTCGGTTGACCACTATATTCTGATACTCTAGACACTCTGCGCAAGAGGGAGGAGGAAAGTTATTGTACTATACGCGATCGACGATGACCCCATTGCCGCAGCCTACTTACTTCGGGTGGCTAGCCGTTGACCTGTGCGTTGTAAGCGTTTCCGAACCAATTATACGATCGGGATGGATCAGCGTATCACGAAAACGGTATAACAGTGTTATTAACATATTAGATACACAAAGTGGCTTCTTTGCCGACCGCATCTTACCTTGAGCGATGCATCCCCACCAACCTAGCACCAATACTATCACCACACATTGTAGCCTGCAGATGGACATTGTTTTGGGATGGACTTCCAGGCGGCACTAGCACTGCGTAATTGCAAAAGCCACTTCTTGATAAGGCTGTCCGACTCTCAAACACCCATCAAACGTCACCGTCGTTCGGCGGCAAGTTTTACACTGTGCGCGATCCACGACACGAAACATCCCCACACTGACCGGTTAACGAAGCGCGGAACGGTCAATCAAATGAACTGGTATTTCCACTTCTGTGGCGACGCGCCGCTACTGAAACTAGTTTGTGTAATCTTCTGCTACTACTAACGAAGTGATGCGCTTCAATACTGAACTGTTTGGGTTTGTTTTGTTCTTTTTTGCTTGTAAGAAACCGGCTACGGTTTTGCTGGAGGCGTTGGTTTGCGATGGTCGCTAATGCTAATTCGGTAGTCCCTTTGAATACTGTTGAATTTCACAGTGTTAGTCGCTATTAATAGTCACAATGAAGTTAAATAGAATATTTTAGTATACAAAATCTTCTTCTTTTTCTGAATACATAAAAAAAACGAATCAAACTGGTTATGCGAGGTTGCACTGTATTCATGTAAATATTTGCCCCGTGAACATATGTTGAATTATATTTATGTTTGGATGTACATTCTCCAATCCTTCAGGATAAAATATTGCTATGATATGATGATAGGACTACCATGGAAGGTCATAGTAGAATATTCTGTATTTGTTAGCAAAATGATGTGTGGTCGGCTAAACTATTTCCTTCTAAAAGAATCTTACAACGCATTTGCATCCCAAACGTTTTCCTCCATCCAATCCAAATAGTATGCTACTTCCGTATAGACTGCGTACGATTTCCCAATTCCACACGGTCCTCCAAACGATGTGCCAGCAACGACATGGTACGTGGACATTAGTCATTAGCTCCAACGATGTCCTTGCCGGGAGCATTGCTCCCTACACACAGCTGATCCGATCTTATGTCACGGTTTGTAGTGTTTTTATAGGAAAAATCGTTGCAATATTCTTTCGGAAGTTTCTCCAGCGGTACGACCATCAGCTTGGGTGACAGTTTGTCGTCGAAAATGCTCCTGTATCGAAATCCGGACGCAATCAGCTGTGTCGAGGGACGGTCCAGCTGTGTCGACCCACAGACATGCTGCCCTATGTGTTTCGGCAGCTGCACCGGACGTTCCAGAAGAATCTAAGCAATATCATTGTATGGTTGGCTGCGTGGATAATTTTGATGTTGGCGATAACGATCGATGATGAGCTGCAACTCACCCACGGTTGGGGCGCTAATATCATACACACCGACAATATCGTACGACCACTGGTTCACGGTCGGAAAAGCAAAGGGCGGCAGTTAGTACGTGCTGTTCACTGATTAATGTTCCTCCACACATGTAATCATATTGGTAAGGATCACGAAGCTTCGGGTTTCCTTACACTGCTTGCTGTGGAAAATCATCGTACTTGGCTTCGTTACAATTGAACGATTTGATGACGATGGGCGTTGGATTGCGAAGCAGTTGGATGAACGTGCTGATGGACACGATGATTTGACGGTAGTCTTCGTACTCTAATGGGAATAGGGAAGTGGTTGTATTTCCAATATCTTGCGGATTTGCGCTACTTACTCTTAACTGCAATCATATCCGCTATTGAGAGACAATAAATATTAGCAAGGAATGTTTTTCACCCAAATCTGTTTCACCATCACCAAACAACTCTACTGTACCTTGCGTAATGTCGGCAGGGAGCCTACAAACCCTAAATCAATGGGATAGGGCTCATTTTCATTCTCTTCTGACATCTTCAAATCATTTTCACTCTCTTGTGACGATCCAAGCGTTGTTGGCTCTTAGAAGTTTAGACGGAGTGATCAACCTACGAGAGTTGATAGCGAACTAACCAGGTTTGTGACTATTTTAAATTTGGAATCCTGGTTGTCTTCGAATCCGCATAAGCGCAGTACCGCGAAACAATAGAAAGGCTTTATTTAATTCAATTTAAATTGACATTAGTAACTGCACTCAGACTATTTCATTACAATTCAGCTGATCATGCTGTATTTTGTAATATGCATGCATCATCATAATAGTATGATTTTACGGCCTTCGTTCCAGTTGATCGTAGGGAAATCCCAAAACCGCTATCATCTTGATAAGATTATACTGGGATACGATTCATCATATGCACATGTACGTCTTGTTTACCATTCATTCGTAGTATTATATATTTACATTTCAAGGGGATGGCTTGGAGCAAGTTAACATGCAAACATTACAACAAATCATTTTACTATCGCGAACCTATTAAAAGAACCGAATGGTTGTGTGCTCTAGTGTCTTCCAGGAATTAAAATACAGGAAGCGGGCTATCTAAACATCAACAAGCAGAAGGGCATTCTAGAGCTAAACTAGCATTTATAATAATTCCAGGGTGGATTATCAGTTACTCAGGCATCGTTTATAATTCCAGGATTTTTTTATCAGTTACTCCGAAGAAGGAGCCATAATTGCTGCAGACATAAAGTGTAAATAGCTTATTACAATAAAGCAAACCAGCTGATTGTGGTTTAACGTAGCAAATATAAACAACTCATTTACATATTGATGAATCTTATTTCGATTATCATCGGATCTTAATTTTAAGAGAAGGTTATCCAATAACTGATTTTGGTCACTCCTGTGGTAAAGTCGTCAACTTGCGCGAGAACGTAGGAGTAACTATCTTTCTATGAATAACCTTCTTTTTATGAATTGGTACAGGCTTTGAACGACTACCACTGTTGCTCCAAAGAAGAATAACTCAATAACGAAAAATAAGCGCTATATGTTCAATAATTATCGTTATAATGTTTTTATTCAACTAGTCCATACCAAACAACGGTCAATGACATTGTTGGTGTGATTAGTCTCCAAACAACCTCGATATGTCTTCCTTGGAAATATTTGATAAGTTGAGCCACAAGCAATTCAAATCAATGCAACACCCAACATATACATCAAATACTATTAAACACCCCACACAACTTGCTCGATCCAGTCCAGATAGTGTGCCACCTTCGAATAGATCGCCTTCGAATTTCCAACGCCACACGCAGCCCCGGTAGACGTTACGCCAACAATGTTGTATATGCAGCTTCTCGGTTCCGTGATCGTCTGCAGGGGTCCACCCGAATCGCCCTGACACGTATCCTTACCCCCGATCAAACTGCCCACACACAGTTGCCCCTCGTCGATTCCATCGCGAAACTTGCGATTATCGCGGAACAGCTCGCCGCAATCACTGGACGGAAATAGATCTAGCTGCACTTTCATCAGCTTGGTCGACAGATCCGTGCTTCCTGGTCCATAGATAAATCAAATGAAAAACTTCCACACCCACTAAATGATTGTCCCAACGTACCTTCTTCCTGTTTGCCAAAGCCCGTCGCTACAAACCGGCTCACGTTCAGTGTTGGATTGGTCCACAGGCAGGCAGGACGTATAACCTTCGAAAACAATACCGTCTCATTCAGCCGCACCAAGGCTAGATCGTGGTAGGAGCGGGAATTACGATACTTTGGATGGCGGATAATCTCGGCAATACCGAAATCGAGCTGTGTCGTCGAGTCGACGGTTAGATCGTACTCGCCCAACCGCACGATCACCGGATCGCCGTAGCTAAAGCAGTGCGCAGCGGTCAGGATGAAGCGATCCGAAATCAGCGACCCACCACAGCTGAAGCTGTACGGTTCAGGTGAGCCATCTTCACGCGGGTAACCCAACAGTGCCTGGTGGGGAAATTCGCCATGTTTAGCTGCTTCACCGCCGACAATAAGATCCACCACGTTCGAGCAGTTGTACGATTGGTAGTAAAACGGTTTCGGATTCAGCGTAAGTGATATGACACCTCGCTTGTTTGAAATTATTCTACGATATTCATCACACTCTGCAAACAAACAAAGCAAACGAGTTGTTTGGCATTGTACGTTGCATAGATTCGGGCGCATTACTTACTCTGCACAGAGATTCTCTTGGCTGCAAAACGAAAGACAAACTGCACGTTAGTACACGGCTCACTACTTCAGCACAAATTTAACGTTCATCTTTACCTGTCTGTCCATCACATAACGATATCAGATGACCCAGTAGCAGAAGAGAAATGTAGCCGAATAGTTTGCCACGCACCATTTCTCGGAAACTGTAGACCACGCTGTTTTTGAAGTGGACAGAGGTCAATCAATCTGGTAATGATGCTGGAGCTGTGCTTGATAACACGCTCCGACACAGACTGATTGCTAAACAACCCAGCTTAATGATGGAGCACAGTATGTTGGTAGTGGTTTCATGTGCTCTTTCATGAGTACAGTGCTTGCCGAGAAAGAGTGAACGTCTCTCTTACCAAACCGTGATATTATAATGTTAGCTATAATCGAGCTGAAAATAACCTTATCAACGTGCGAAGAAACCTCGCCCTACCAGTTGTTAATGCTAATCCCATGTGTCGGTCCAAGCTATTCTTAATGACCTTTCTTCATCATCCCGCTTATCACCTTCAGTGGTAGAGGCCGGTTCAAGCATCAATTCAGGTGACCCCTTTGCCAAAACATTGCAGTTTGAATTGGTTCTGCTGGTCTTGACGCGGAATTAGGGTATAAATACGGTATCAGTTCGCTCCTGGCTAAGAGAAGTGCTGCAACGCACAAACCGGTGTGCAAAGATGGACAAACGAGCGAGTTTTATTTTGGGTGCAGTTTTGCTGTTTGGCTGTCTGTACGAAACTCATGGTAAGCTTTTGGGAAAGTTATTTTGTATCTAGTGTAATCTTTTGAAATTTTTATTTTTTTATGACGATTGTCGCATCATTTAATCTCCCAAGGTCTCCGATTGGCGGAACAGAGTGAGTACTAACTCCGGATGATATTCGTGAACGTCTATATCTAACAAACATTCTTTTACACTCATCTCCGAACAGAATGTCAAGAATATCGCAAGACCATAGCGTCCTTTCCGTCCAAAGTGATCGGTAGAACGAACGTATTCGATACACCTCCGAATGGATTACCGGCCCGGGAGGGTGAATTCCCTCACCAGGTGCGCGTCGGACAATGGTTCTACGAGGACGAAGACGATACGGCATTCATTCTGCGCTGCAGTGGTGCACTTATTAGCGATCGTTACGTGCTCATAGCTGCCCATTGCCTATGGACGCTGGGCGACGAGGAGGTTTCACTCGGCCGACATGACTACACCCGCAACGGCACCTTTCCAGAGCTGTCCATCAAACGAGACGACCTGATTCTTCATCCCAGCTATGACGAGCAGACGAAGGCATCGTACAACGATATCGCGCTGGTGCGTCTTGCCCAGCCCGTCACCTTTACCTCTCACATCTATCCGGCCTGTCTCTGGACGGAGGAGGAAGCGGCCGAGCCGACAAAGCTAACATCGTCCGGCTTTACGATGGGCAAATTGGGTAAGCTACGAGCGCAGTATGTGTTGATTTAGCAGCTTCTAATCGGCTTTCGGATCGTAGTCAATGACACACAGGATACACGGCTGGTGAAGATACAGGTGAGCCGCGTCCCAAATGCAGAATGCTCGCGTGAGTACACGGACAGTGGCTACTACCCACAAGGCGTTACCGATGCGCTGCTGTGTGCCGAGTCTCCGGTAGAGTGGAAGTCTTTGTGCGAAGGGGATGCCGGTGGGCTGCTACAAACGCTTGACCGTGACTCTGCGGACGTGTATCGGCTTATCGGGGTCGAGGCCAAGGGTCACGAGTGTGATCAGTCGCACCAGAAGTTTATCTTCACCAAGGTCCGCCAGCAGCTGGATTGGATTGAGAGTGTCGTTTGGGGTGCGTGAGTAGTATTGCTGGGGTTGCAATGGATTAGGGAAATAAAATAACCATCTTCGGAGTTCCGCAGAAATGGACCAATAACGCACGACTTTTGTACAAATCTTATCAATTTATTCATTTATACTCTGTTCTTGTCCACGGCTTTCAGTGCGCACCGGCATTGTTTGTCCACAAGCAATGGCTATCGGACGGACAAGCCCTGGCTACACAACCTGTCGCTGTCACTGCACCTGTCTTGTCTTACAATGATCTCTCTCCTTCGTGTTCAGTTTAAATCACAAGAATTCTAGTACACTTACGCTATTCGTTCGTATTCTGTTACTTGCTTAATGCCTTAATCTTAATACCATCGCTCGCGCTACTCTTCTCGTTTCTTGAAAGGTGGTTGTGCTGGAAAGCAAGGGGATAGGGTTGAATGAATTTTTTTTAGGGAATGATTTCGCAACATGTTGAACGACTTCGCATGTCAGCCCACTTCTCCAATGGCGTCAGGAAAAGTAGGGAAAAGGTTGAAATGGGAAATTCGGTGTGAAACGAATCAAGTGTAAGCGACGTTTTAATTAGTGCCCGCAAGCGCTGGCAGCAACGAGTCCAATTGCAACTCCTGCAACACCGTCCTGAAACGGACCATGCCAGCAAACCGGTTGGCAACTGGTAAAGTTAATCAAAAACTCATTTTAAAATGTTTGCCAAAGTGTACCGTATGCCTTCCGGGGAATTCAGGATTACGCAGTAATGATGAGCATGGTGGTGGTGATGCTGGGAATGAGTTGTGATCTACTAGTATGATGGAATGAGAAACGTATGACATTAGTGATGGCAACGCCGGGTTACAAGCCATTGGAGAAGGGGTGGGTTCCCTCGAGAAGTAATATCCCGGATTGGCCCAAGCGTTAGTAGCTCGGAGCCTATCGGGATGGTCTGTCCTCAGAGAGAACCACCAAGTGGGAAGCGCATGGAATGAGCTGTTCACATGCAGAATCTGTGGGACATACGAAGCACCGAATCGGTATTAAAAACACTACGAACGAAACTGGACGGATGAGTGGTATATGCATGGTTTAAATGCGTGCGGTTCTTTTTAAAAATAGTTTAACCTAACGTTCAAACTCTCATTTCATCTCTATCTCTCTCTCTCTCATCCGCTTATTTAAACCCCCGTTTTGTGAACTGTCCCCGTACCTTAAGGTTTATCTTCTCTGACTGAGCGGTTCGCCAAGGACGCGCATCGTGTTAGCGTACGACGAATCGATCTGCGGCACCACCTTTTCCGCCGGGCGAATGTTCTTGATCAGATCCGACAGCGACAGGAAACTCTGGCGACTGTCCAGGCGCAGTTCGCGATCGCCCGCCCCGCCCGACAGCTGCTCAATCTCCTTCGTGATCTGCTTCAGCTTCTGCTCGACCGGGATGTCCTCGGGCAGGACGGACCCGACCGCATCCTGGCCGGCAGCGAGCGCCTGCTGATGGTGCAGCTCGGCCGCCTGCTCGTCCTCGTCGTCGCTCTCGTCCTGCTCGTGCTCGTCCTCATGCTCGTGCTCCTCCTCCTCCTGCTCAACCTCGTCCTCCTCCGCGGCGACCGCATTCGCGCTGCTGCTGCTGCGCCCGACCACGTTCACCTCATCATCCTCCTCCTCGAGTTCGTGGTGCTGCTCGTCATCTTCCTGGTCGTGTTCGAGCTCCTCATCGTGCTCCTCCTCGGCGTCATTATCGTGCTGCTGCTGCTGCATGGCGGGCCGAGCGGAGGTACGATCCTGATCCAGGATGTCCCCGTTCAGCAGTGCGGCAAGCGGGGACGTATGTTCAGCGGTCAGCTGGGCTGGCATCACCGTCGAGATGGTCGAAAATTGGCGCGCCTCAGCCGGTGTCGTTGGTGGTTCCGTCGTGGTGGAAGTCGTGGTCGTTGTCGTGGTGGCGGCAAGAGTAGTGTAGAGCGACGTGCTGGTTGATGTTTGAATCGGACGACTGTCGGAATAAAGTCAATCGAAACGAGCCAAAAATACGTTAGCTTTCTGCGCACCATATTGGTAGCTTTGTTTGGAGGTAGGTTATCGTACAGGGTACTGTTGAGCGGGTGAGAACTACACACTAATGAAAGCAACTGGATGACAGACTACAGCGAAACACGTGTAACACCTTTTTCCTTGTTAAATTTAATCCCTGAATTTAGCATACATTTCTAACGCGTATTTTGTACAAGCTCCAACGCTTAACGCTGCCCTCCCATTTGCCCTAGCGGTGTGCGTACCAAGTGTGCGAAAGGTGTGTTGAAATTAATGTAGGGTATTGTTTTTGTTTTATGTTTATTCAAGCTCATTTTGGTTCTCCCCTACATTAAATGAACTAACTCCAAACCACCAGCCAAATGTTAATACAGATTAATGTAGAAAGGAAGAGTAGTGAAGCGATGATGAAGGCTCTACAAACTACGAAAGTGTGCTAGAAGATTGTCTCACCGGTGCAACGACAAAAAAAAAAGAACAAAATGCATTTTTATTTTAACAGGTGAAGCAAGCTGTTTACACGGTTCAAACTTTGCTCTACAAGTAAAATATACGTGATACGGGTAAAACTAGCCACACAGCTGCCTTACACTCTTCCCCTCCACTCGACAAGAAACGGGAAGGAACAAGCGCTAAGCGTAACAGCTTGTGGTGCATTAGTGTTTCATTTAGTGAGCAATTATGAACTTTCTATGTACGGAAGGTTAAATCAGTGTGGCGAATAGAGACAGACAGCGGGTAGAGACAGGTGGAACTTAACATTAAGGATGGTGGAAAGGACGTTAGCTCACCTACGACACGGTACCGATCGCAATCGCAACGATGAAGTTTCGTTTCTGTATTTGCTAGGATTTTTTTACGTGGCAAAGTGTGACAGCAAAACAACCAAAAATCCCAATGCTCGTGAACCTCGGTACTGGTGTTTTTTGTGCATATCGTACATCGATTTTACGTTTGTTCACTTTACATAGGACACGCCTTTGGGACTCAACACCCCATCGTCCCGTTGGGTGATTCGTTTGTTTTATTTTTTCACGTTTTCGGGTCTGCATTTGCATGCCAACAGCGTGGGTTTGTGAACAAAGTTCTCTTAGAGGGCGCCATCAAAGCGTAAGAGAGGCAAGAGGTGAGCCATTATGCCAGTGTTGCTTTAACAAATTGTGATGCCTGTTTATTTTGATTGGAGCAGTGGTTCCTTTCGCGTTTGCTTGCTGCGTTTTTCTGCTCCATTATCCGCTCACCACAACCGGTCCAGCATTTGGACGGTGTTCAATGTCGTCAGTTCAGTGTTTTTTGAGTGTCGAGTTCGGTTTCGTTTTCGGTACTCGTTCGATTACATAAGACTGTCGGGGACGGGGATATGGATATGGCCGGGATCGGGAGAGAGTTTGGTTTTCGGTTTGATGTCCATCGGTTGATTGGTCTGTTTTGCGAGCCGTCTTGAAATGGGGAAGGACAATTGGGCAAATGGAGAAAGGCTCTTTGTGTTTGTGTTTGCTTGTGTGTGTGTGTGTTTTTGTGTGTGTTTAGGTGTCCATTCAGTGCATTTCAGTCCTCAGGGTTTGGGTTTGGGACAATATTTACCCCTGCGCGGACGAAACCGGAATGCTACCGTAGTTGTAGTAGTAGCATCGCGTTTGCTCGCAGATGAAATCTTTCACGGCCGAACAGTCCTCCGGGGCCCATCGTAGGCTCGGGGCCTTCAGGTGCACGCAGCCCTTCTGCAGTCCGCTGCTGCTGTAAATGGTGAAAACGATACAAGTGTGAAACGTTAGCCACATGGTACTAGCAAGGACTTGTAAGGAGTACACACACGCACACACCCTTCAGATGCTTACCTGTCGCGAGCGGTGCGCTGGGGCGAGGTGTTGCTGTTGTGGTCCAGCGGGTCCATGCCGACGGTTTCCGGCGACTTCTCGAAGTAGTCGAACGTGGCGTTGAACGGTAGTCCGGTGCTCATCCAGAGGAACATGCCGGTGCCGAGCCGGTTGCCCGACGTCCAGAAGTTGTACTTGCCGTAGCCGGCGTTCTGCAGGTACTCGGTCATCGATTCCACCTTCTCCTTGGTTTCGAACGAGGCGAGCTGCAACCCGAGCGACCGGCAGTACTGGTAGGCGAGGAAGTAGTTCAGCTCGGGCGAGTACGGGTTCATCCGGCTGATGAAGTACTGCACACCGTCCAGCTGGATCGTGGTGATACGCTGTCCTGTAAGCAGACGGGGATAATCAGATTTTAGTGCACTGTTATTGCAGTAGTTCTATCGGAGCTTTGTGTTTTACACCAGTCGGGACAATCTCCAGTGTGTTCTTTGTTTGTGTCAAACCACACGGAAACTGTGTTTCGAGAGCGACAGCAGCACACGCCAAAGCATTTGCCAGCAACGTTTCTCCATCTAACGGATGCTGGCGCGCGAACCTGCCCGTACCGGGTGTCTTCTATTAAATAGCTTGATTGTGCATCTGTCCCCTCCACTCGGGATTATTTGTCTCAATCGTGGCTGGCTGGTGACGACACCAAGCAAGATATTACACCACCAGCTTGCGGTTTCAATCTCCTTCGCCAATGCCCGCCGAATGTCACCTTCAATTCCGCTGTAACAATCTTGCGCCAAGCGCCCAACAGCTTTCCAGCGGAACGTCGCTCGGCATTATTTGCAGGTTAATCAAACGGATTCTAATCCGATTGCTCCAGCTCAATGGACGCATTGAAATGCGTAATGCTTAACCAGACAAATAGCAAAATATCGAAAGCTTCTGTACGGCTTGGGCTAATCTGTAACATTGCCTCGTGTTCAACATTTACAAAGCAACGGGCATTAGTTTGAAAAGTAATCAAAACCCCATTTTTCTATCTTCTATCTTTTCTAGCTAGCTAACTGCTAACAACAACCGCAGCATTTGGGATTGATTTCAAAGTGCATCGTTGGAGTTTTTTTATTTTATTCCCTCTTCTTTTTTGCTTCATCATCCTGCTAAAAGCTCTCAAGATTTTGGATGGGATATTATTGATTGAGTTCGATGTCAGGCGCGCGACATCAACACGACAAACAGTCCCGCTGACAGTCCCTCGATAGCAAAGGAAGAAATATCAATTTCATGATAAAACGCTGTTGCAGCCTCTCCGAACACCCTCAAACACCACCGAAAGGAAAATCAAACATCTGCTGTGGCCCCACATGGCCAGGGAGGGAAAATTATCTCAAGAATTGATTCCGTACCACGAACTCTGGCGCCTTGTTTTGTGCTATCGTTTTTAACGTTTTTTTTTTTTTTTTACTGTACTCCATTCCATTTCGGCTTGTGCCATTTTCCAGCAACGTGCATCATAGATTTAGCATAAATCGGGTAAGCCATCTTCGGCAAAATTGGTTTACTTCCTACCCGATCGGATCAGCCCGCCCGGCGGTTTCTTTATAAAGATTCCGCGATACTAAGGGCAACTGGAGAGGAGAGAAGAAAAAAAAACACGTGGCTACCTTTGTGATATTTCTTTTTTCTTTATCTATCTTTGTGGTGCGTTTTAAAGGTTAAACAAATACATATTTCGGAATTTTCATCGTACACATAGGCTCAATATCTGCTGGACTACTCACACACAGACAGATTCCTGGAATGGTAATGCCTAACTAAGATAGCAAAAACAGCAAAAGTGCATGAATCATGGTACAGTACTAAGAAATCTAAAGTAAAGAGCATAATTTTTCCACCCCATTCTAAACACCAACTTCTGTCCCTTTCGGAAAGGTTAATTCATGCACTACCCATTTTCCTCGGAACATTTGCGTATGCGGATCAGCCCAATGTTACTAAATATAAGCGCAGCCTCTCGTTCTAAACCTTTTTACTCCCACAGCCTGTGACAAGATCGTGCCCGAGAAATGATTTGTTTGTGGGAGTACTGCTGTAGCACTAAAAGTACAGCGTATTTATTTGTTGGAATTTTTTGAACATGTACGCGGAAAGGTAACACGGTGTTGAACATTCCATAACTTTAGGCGAAAGCACAGCGTGCTTAGAATTCTTAGCACGTGCTGTAGGGCTTGAATGTTGAGTGCGAGTTAAAAATCAAGATCTTTTTTTGCATCGCAAGCGGTCACTATTATCTGCGGCAAGGTAGAACAAACAGTCAAAGGAAAGAGTACAAACAGCAACCCGACCAGAGTTCAAAGCAATATTAATCCCCGTAGGATACATTCATGCTGGATAAGCTCGACTATTTAGTTCAGTCAGCAGTAGGATTCAATCATTGATGTAATCGATTGAAGTAATCGAAGCTGAAGCAATCGAATAAACTTGATATCAGTGTCTGAGCTCCCTAGGAAAAAAGGATGGTCGACTATGAAAGAGAAAAACATTTCTGAGCGAGTTCTTTGACATGTAACACAATAACTTTATATAAACCCCAACATCGAACGCTTGAGAAATTTGACAAACGTTTTGCCAGCAAAGGTACTCAAGCCCCAGCCACAAGTAACCGATGATTGATTTTTTCCGATAAATTTGCTGATCTAAATGAAATTACAAATCTTATCGCTTCCAAAAAGGCTTTCCTTATTGTTCCACCTGTTGCTCGGTGCAGGTCATTTTGTGTTCGTGTTTGGGAGACACTTCCGGTTCTTTGAAAATTCATTGAATTGTTCCTAGCTGATCGTAAGTATTTTTATAGGAAAAAGCAATAGAGTCCTTCCTGGATTAAATAGTATGCTACGAAAATACGGCGAACCGTGAGGCATCGGTCTAAAAAGAGCAGCCCAAAAATTTATGTTTAGGGTACAAATTCAATTTGCTCCCCTTTTTACACATCACGGCCCTTATTTGCACCGCTCTGTGTCACAATGTGCTTGGGTATCGGCAAACTTTCCAAGCACGGCAAAGCACGAACAATATAATCGAATTTTCGTGGTACGATATGAGTAAGACAAAGCTCAAGAAGTGAATCTCACACACAGCCACACACACACACACACACACACACACACACACACACACACACACACACACACACACACACACACACACACACACACACAAGAGATTCATCATTGGCTGGGTAGACGAACGTGCGAACATCATCACTTCCGCTGGTCTGCTCGCTCCTTGGCTCGGCCCACCGAGTCTGCAGACTCTACGTGGCAGGATCGCTGAACGCCCACGCCCTGCCCATCACAGACGATGCACGCAGGGTTTACTGCGATTCGTGGCTTATGGGTAAAACCGAATCACACACCCTGTTGAAGGTTCATGAATTATGGAAACACAACCTCCCCGGCGGGCCGGAGATTGAACGCCGGCGGGCAAAACGAAAAAGTAAGAGATGTAAAGAGGCAAAGGTTCACGAGTCACGCGGAAAAGGGCTGGCACGGTAAACGAAAGAAGTGGCTATAGAGAAGGAGACACACACACACACACACACACGCACGCGGTAATAAAAACGATCATTTCCGGTTTCCTGTCGTTGGTGCGGCACTGGTTGGCAATGGAGAGCTATCCGTGTCGAATCAGCGTTTATTTAACGCCCACATAGCATTATGAGAATTTATGCGCTCAAGAGTTTTTCGGTAGAGGACTTTTGCCTCTTTCCAATCAATATTAACGGCTATCTAGCCCATAGTTGCGTATCAGTTCGTGAAGTACTTCCAGCAAGATTATGTATTCTTACCATTGTACTGGAAAGGAAAAAGGGCAACATTCAACTTAGTGGATCAAAGCATCCAAATTAAACAATTTCATCTCCAAACTTGCTCAAAGCCAGAATGGATCCAACCGGATTCACACGATATAATATGTGGTCTCAGACATTTCTCACACATTTCCTTTTGTTCGATACTTTTTCCAGCGCTTTGATACGTCTGTGGGCCTTTTATGCTAAACTCGCCCCAAGGAATTTCCCGAGCCGGCTACACTACGCGGTTAGCAATGTGTGTAGGTATCTGTTGTGTATTTTCTTTCTTTTCTTGTTTGCTACCAAACAATTCGCAACTTGTTGCACTGTGGCTCGATGGAACAACCCAAAACTCGGCCGCCCTCATCTTTGTATCTGTCGCACCGGCTCCGACCCGGTTCCGGCGAAACAAAACTTCAGCCCACTAATGGTAATCGATGGGGGTACAGTTGCGTTTTATTGACTCAACTGTGCGCTAAGAATATCTAATGAGGCCCCCCGCACCCGTTTCGGATTCAAAGTTCTGCAAAGTAACGAACGCATCTTCCTCCTGCCCCATCTTCGCACCGTCACCATTCGAAGAGACCACGATCTGGTGGATGTGTACGCGAATTTATGAAAGTAGACCTGGCGAGAAAGAAGCAAAACCAGAACGCAGCGAAGCCCATTCTTCTCAACCCGAATACCAATGGTTTTTCGGTGTGCATTTTACTTTGCCAGCCTTGTCATTCACGGTACGGTTGGGGATACATTCGATGCTGGTATGTGTTTGGTTATCAAATTTTGAAGTAGCGAGCGGCACCACGGCGAAGAATGAACGTGGCCGTTACAGCCCATAGCACTCGCTCAGGTATGTCTCGGTCGCATCGGATCTGTTTCTGGTTGGAAATGGCAAGGCAAGGCACACAAAATTACCCGCATAAATTTCCCAATTTGCACGAGCTAAAACATAAACATGTCAGTGGGATGGGAGTAGAAAGTTCCTCCCAAGACCCGCACGGGGACCTAAACAGGTAACGGTTTAATTCCCGCATTGAAGTTCGGTTTTGGCCGCACCGACACTAACGGGACAGCTCGAAAAGTGGTTTCGAGCGATAGAATTGCAACTCGGATTAGCAAAGACGGGATAAGTCGGACGCATCGGGTGTGTTTTTTTATTATGGCTGTATGCTTTTATTGCTTTGACGAGCACAATTAACGTTCTTATCGTTTCCATTTCCCACAACCATCGCCACCAGCGGTACGATCGTTTGCGGCCTCAAAGCATTAAACCGAACCGCTTTAGAGCTTTTCATCGATTCCAGCTAACGGATTCTTGAGACTTCAGGAAAAAAGCCCATGAAATGTCATAAACTTACGACTGCTGCCATCTTCTCCATACACACATATGCAAATCCAACGTTCCACCAGAACCGGATTGGCGAAGGGTGCGCGAATCGAAATTGCCCACCCGCTAGGGTCCCGCGATCAGCGCCCGTTGATCGTTGCAGCAGGTGAGCCGATGGCAATTTTCTACCACGAAAAACCGGAAAACCGGCCACCGGTTCAATCGGTCAACTGAACGGTTCTTTCGATCAGCAAGCATTCAAAATACTTCTTTTTTTTCGACAGCATTGCGATGGTCGATTTGAGGGACATGCAAAAGGGGACAGGAAACATAAAACAGAAACAAAAAGCTAAAGATTGCTATTTGGGCTGTTTTCGCTTCCTGGCTTTCCCGGTTGCCGGAATATCTCCATCACGGACACGGGTTCTAGCGTTCTCCGTTAGGGCAGGATCGAGCGGAAAGATAAGACAAACGATGCGCACATTCTCGACTTTGACATGATTTGAGCGTCTGGTTCGTAACAGATTGGGACCCAACAAATGGCCCAATGGATTGGCTCCAAAGGCGAATGCGCACCGCCATAAAACCGTCCTTCAAAATATTCGGCAACCTTTCTTTCTTATCACACCGATCTCGGGAGTTTAAGGTGAATGTTTGTTTATTTCGTAGCGATAAAATGTTTGCGAACACTAGAGACGCTATCCCGGGACCAGCGCCAGATGGTGCGGGAAGAAAAACAGTGCGGTCGCTTTTAGGAAACAGAAAAAGAACAAACATCAGACACACACACACGCCCGTACATCCTGCAAAAACAACAGAAGTTTGTTTTTCCTTTTCTTAAGAACATTCTCCACCTTTTTCAAACGCCTTTATTTTTTGTGCGTCAATCTTTGTTGTGCCCGCAATAAAGATCCTAATATTTTCCATTATTTGTCTGTGATTCTTTCCCACTCGGTTGAACGGACACCGACCACTTTGGTTTATTTTACTGTAAAAGCACAATTTATGCCTTTCTAAGGAAGTTTAATATCTTATTGGCATTCTTGGGACCAAATCTAATCAACGAAACCGTGCACTTAATTACCGACTTCCTGTCGTTGCTATTTCTAGTGCCGTTGGTTCACGTTTCCGAGCGCATTTTTACTGTCCATAGTGGAAACTTTGTGACCAGCTTTTTAGTATGAAGATATGGAAAAAAAGGCGATGCTCCATTCCATGCCGACAGCCCTTTCCAAGCGCTGTGGTATTAAAAGTCCAAGAATAGTGCTGAGAAAACCGCAACCACCGTCGTGCCATGCAATAGAACTTTACCATTTACAGTTTCTACAGACCACAGCGACAACTGCTTATTCCAACCAAGAAAGGGGAATGGATAATGTACCACACTGACGGGCTAGCAAAGTCAAACATAAAAAAGGCAACAATCGGACACCATTTTTGTAGAAGAATGGCCGTGTTCTTGCTTCTCCCCGTGCACTACGGATAAGATATGTTTCGTTCGTTCCTTACCATTGCAGTAAAGTTGACAAAGAACCGCTACTAACGGAACTGCCTTCCAAAGTTGGTTTGACAGCAGTGTGGCGTTCGGTCCGGTGAAGAATCTCTAGCATACAATATCCCGGAGGGAGCCATTGGCTACATTCCCTCGCATGGAGGCGACCATTCAAAGGAATGTGGTGAAAAGAAGTATGTATTAACCCTTCATATGCTAGGGCAGGAATATTTCAATACTTTTATTTGCTATTCAATTTAATGATCAAAATAACCTACCCGTGCGATTAGATGGGTCTACCAACTATACCATGCTAGGTTTATAAGTGATAATACTCTTTTCAATTCGAGATAGGCGAGTCTCAATCGCTACCGCGATATTAAACTCTTCTTTGCTCTAACCGACATTCAAGGGTTCAAACCCCCAACTTGTGGAGCTTCCGCGTGGAGCGGTACTCTTCCCATATCGAAGTTGTTTGTCTTTGCAGGTGGTCTTCAAAACCCACCGCCCCCAACGCATTGCGCAATGGCGTTCTTCACCGAGTTCCGTCACCGTCATCTGCTTGGACTGCTCTCTGTTCTGCCGTCCAACTGACGCGGGTGTCCGCGTGGTGTCTTGGTGCAGCACATTCATTTCCTTCCAGTGTGCAACGGACGCCCTGGCACGGTACATAACGTCCCATTTACGTTTTACGTGCTTCGTCATACACACGGGCCATACCAACTCGAGTTACTTATGGCAGCACTCGGAATTAATGAGCTACAAATCGCGCACAGGGACACCTCGGGGAGAAGCAGATGCTTGCCAACTGGCCTGTCTTTATTTCAATTTCACAGTTGCACAAAAGCCGGTAAAATGCTGTCACACTGCGGGCATCCACGCGGGCTTGTCTCATTGGCGATTCTGTGCAGTGCGTGACGCGCGACGGGCTGCCATCGCCACCAACGTGAAGCGTGAAGGTGATCTCTTCTTCTGCTAGCGTCCGCTGCAATGGTAACCGAGCAGATTCGTGTTCAAAAAGGAATAAATTTAATTTCCGATGCCCGAACGAACGAACGACTCACGATGGTGAAGGAACTGTAGTCACCGCGGAGCGTCGAAGCGGGGTGCAGGAATGCCCTCCAACCGTACCGTAATAATAATGGCATAGCTTTAGCGACATCCGGCCAACGGGAATGGATTTTTGTTCCCGCCACTTCTCGGACGGAAAACGGAAATCGGCGCCCCATCGAAAACCGTTTCACCGGACACGTCCCGGGCAGGTGAGTGAGTATGGAAATGTCTCGAAGTGGTTATGCGTGGCTTCTTTTTTGTGTAGATACTCTTTTTTTTGTTCCATTTGCACCATCGGACGTGAGCATGTGAATGTGAAGTGTGTCATTAAATCGGAAAACTCATTCCGCATCGGGACAAAAGCGCGCCACGCTTCACCGTCATCAATGCCGACACTTCACCCTTCATTGGAGAGTGTCATTAGTAGCGTGTTGGTGGTTCACGCGATGGGAGTGTTGCTTCATTAGAACTCCAAGCAAACAGCTTGCGCCAGTATTTTAGTGCATCGTGCTTTCCAGAATAAATTAATGAAAGCTTGCTCTTCGCTCGTCTCTTGTATCCTTTTTTTTGGCATGGTAACACTTTTCATTTATTTTCAAAATCAATTCATCCTCACTTATACCGATCGCATAGAATCGGGTGTGCCACTTACCTCCTGCGTACGCCAGCACAAACACCAGGCACAAAATGATGGACTTCATGTTGGGACGATTCGTTTGATTTTGCGCAATGGGATGACGCAGCACTTGACCGGACGTCAAACGATTAGGTTAATCACAGATCGCTAGCACACAAGCACCACTTAGGACGACGGGGTTTTTCTCCACACCGCCAAGATACACGCTTTCCACGCCGGGGTTCAACAACACACCTCTCAAGTAAAACTTAACGCCAAGCACCAAGTTCGGTAAGATCACAACCGCCTAAGTAGCAACTGTTCGGGATTGGTGGTGCGTCAAGTCAGCACAACTTCTTCTGGCAATCTCACAAAGTCCGCAGCAGCAGTACCGGAGCACTAGAACGAAAACGACCCGCTTCTCTCGGACGATCTTGCACAATTGACCGCAGCTGGGCTCGAGCAGTCCCGCTTAACGCATTTCCATCGCGCATCCGATGGGACCCCCGAGGGGCAAAGGGGGCGAGCGGCGGAGGGCGAGAGAGAAGTGGCGAGGATGGCACCGATGGAACGTGAAGATGAGGCACACGGCTGCAAGGGTGCTAGTTTCCCGCGGGATAAATACACCAGCGACGGTTTGCCTTTTGCTGCTCTTTCTCTTTTCTTTGCTTTCTTTCGCAGGGCCTGTGCGGGCTCTCCTCTCCTATCCCGCTCTCAGCTCTCTTTTACACACCTTGGCACACAGTTGGCACAAAGTTGGCTTGCACTAGCCGAAGACGTTCTGAAACTACCTGCCCGGCTACCACCGCCGCCACGTTCCACACCGAGATTCATCCTGGACTTTGCTTCCCCTGCACACCGCCCGCCGAACCGTCGTTAGTTCGCTGTTCTGAGCTGTCTGCAGCATTTCTCTCCCACTCTCTCTCTCTCTCTCTCTCTCTCTCTCTCTCTCTCTCTCTCTCTCTCTCTCTCTCTCTCTATCTCTCTCTATATCTTCTCTCTTTCTGTATCCATCTCTCTTTCTTACTCTTATTCCCTTATTTCACTTCATCCCTTGACACAGCCATGCCGTTTCCACCCTTTAGCTCACCTGATCCGCCGACGATCGAGAACGATCGCGTACAGTCGTGCACCAAACAAACGAGGACAGCGAACCCTGCACCGTCGATCGTGTGGTTCGCGTTCGCGTTCGCTTGTTCTCAGCATCCCTCACCTGAGCTGCCTCACCTTCTTTCTCAAGTTGCTTTTTCTTTCATCTTTTCTTTCTCTTACAGCATTTTTCTCCCTGTGTATGTGTGTGTTTTTCATTTCTTTCCTTTCCATTCCCTTGCAAGCGCTTCATTCACCTTCCCGGCGGTCGCCGATCGTCAGTTTTCCTGCCACGGCAGAACTGTAAGCGAAGATGTATAATTTACAACGGCCGTTTGACCAGACCGTGCCGTTCCTACCCTCTCGCATTGTTTGCTCTCGTTCGCTCGTTCGTCTCGGGCCGCGAAACGTTAGAGAGGCCCATTTGTGTTCATTTTACCTTCTTGGCTTTTCTTTTCTTTCCAGTTTCGGTTCTTCTTTGCCCTGCGCACCTCAAGTGTAGCGTTCTTTGCGTTCTTACTTTTTCTTCCCAATTACTACTACTACGTCCGTTCCTAACGCATTCTGTCTTGTTTTCGCAAATCTCCCCTTTCACACTGTTCTAGCACTTTTTATCTTCTCTCATTCTCTCTTATTGGTTACTCTGTCTCTTCCTCCTTCGCTCAAGTCAGTTTCCCTCGCTGTGCCTTTCGCGACTTCAGCAATCCCGCTTCTGACACCTTCATCATCTTCAACCCGCCTGCAGCTGAGGTTCTGGTCGTTTTGTTTTATCTTTCTGCCATCGCCCGGCGCATCTTCAGTGTTTAAGGTACGGTTCGAATGCTTCCAAACCGCAAAACCCTTTGGCAATCGATAAGTGTGTATGTGTATGTGCGTGGTTTTATTCATTTTTTTATTTTATTTTTTTCATTTTATCAAATAATGCTCCCACCGACTCAACAAGCTCTCGTTTGATCCTTTGCATGTCTTTGACATTGATGGTTTGGGATGATACCTTTTCTTTATGCTTTGGCAATGGATTCGTTAATCGATTGTTTTAAACGCAGTTTTAACCAATCTACAGCCTCTTTTAACTCTGATAAACGATTTTATAAAGGGTTTTATTTTATATTCTAGTCATACATTAGCAATGTGTCAGGATTACCGATCTACCGTACAATTTTATGTCAAAAAATAAGCTACCACATTTCTAAACCGCACTTTTGTTCTGATCAAACTTGTAAAGTACCTTCCGGGCATTAGCACTCTATCAAATCACGCCACTGTCATAAACACTCACCGGGTGACAGCTCTTAAAGCCCCTACGGAACCTATAACCGTACCAACTCTTCCCCAACAACAGCGCCCGAAAGCTCGGAAAGCAATAAAAACGCCCGAAACACTCCAAAACAATAATCTCGTTAGCTGGCGATGTGAAAGAGAGCCTTTTGATGGCATCGATGGCAAGGCCCGGAGCGCAGGCTCTACCGCAGCGATGCACCGGAAAGCGTTAAAGTAGCTTAGATAAGAGTAATGTGTGAAAGGATGAAATTGTAGGGGAGCTTTTGTGTGAGAAAAAAATGGGAAAGGCGTAACACCAAATAAGGGAGGGGGAGGAAACTATGAAAAACGTTCTGAAACCGTACCAGAAGAAACGCTTTTGCTGGAAATGCATCTTCTGCACAATGCACGGAGGACAAAAGGCTACAGTGCCGGGCAAAACAAACAAACGCAACGAAATGGAATAAGCAGCATAAGCATAATCGGTACACGGCCCGGTGCAGGATGGAAGGTGGCTGCACTTTCGGCCCCGGCGTATGTTTGTCCCGCGATGGAGGCATCTCTGCACCATCTCCAACGCCTGTCCACAGGGTCCACAGGGAGGGTAGGGGGGTGTTTAAGAGACGCGACAGGAAGGTGTACGTGTGGAGCACGTCAAGCTGGTCAACAAACTAACAACAGCATTCTATAGCGCTGAGCATTACGCGTACCGGCTCTTTGGCTGTGAAAAGTCAAGCCAGCGGGTATGCAGCGGGCAGCGGGTTTACGGAGGTTTATCAGCAAACATGGAGCCACAACAGCGGCACACCCGGAAGGCACACTGGAACCGGGCATCGTAATAAGCCACTCCGGGAAAAGAGATTCGTTTGCATGAATCTCGACTGGTACGGTAAGCAAAAGACGTTTTTGTTCTTTCTTTCGTGGGACCAGACCACTGCTGCAGCAGTAGCACAAAGCACAGACCTAAAGTCGTTTTCAGCGTTCTATGGTCTTTGAAGAGATATCTGACGTTGTGGTGTTAAACCGGAGTTCTTCAGGTTCGAGTCATTCGGGTTCTTTGGTGAGGGAGTCTGAAAAGTGCCAAGAGATCAGCATTTCTTGCATTTGGGAAAGCCAACAACTAGGAACTTTTTCTCACTTATACAGGATTTATAATACGACAGTTTGTTTAATCGGTTGTAAATACCACTTCTTCTTCTTCTTCTTTGGCGCAACAACCGATGTCGGTCAAGGCCTGCCTGTACCCGCTTGTGGGCTTGGCTTTCAGTGACTAATTGATTCCCCCCCATAGCAGGATAGTCAATCCTACGTATGGCGGCACGGTCTATTTGGGGCTTGAACCCATGACGGGCATGTTGTTAAGTCGTACGAGTTGACGACTGTACTACGAGACCGACCTGAAATACCACTACAATGAGAAATATTAGTTGTTTTTCTCATGTGATCGTATGGTAAATTGTATTATTCAGACATGCGTTGAGTCAACTAAAAGTGATGGGAATTGAATTGAAGGACAGACATTACGACTGATGACGATTCTAGTGTCAATGGAGAACAGTATAAGAAAAAACAAAACACTTTGAAAAACATTGATTAATTCATGATGAGTTTGATTTTTTTTAGTAAGTCTGTACTAAAAACTCAACTTCTTCTTTGGATTTATTACAGATAAATAAATTGTATCACTCATGTGTCAGCTGAATTGCAATAAAAATCAGTTCTAGCGAACAAGAAACGTTTGTTGTTTTACTTATTCAGGACACAACATAAACTTATTGGCCTTATTTGTTGATAATTTAAACAATAAATGAAAATGGTCTTTAATACATAATGTTATCACATCAAGGCACAGAAAACTAGAGTGATCTCGCAAAAATTTGATGCAATAAATATTATTATTCCAACAAAGTCTTCCCTTTGAATCAAAAATCCTACTTTCTTTTCCACGTGCATGATTACTCCTTTTTTCTTATACAGTAAGCATACTTATAAAACAGCTTAAACAACAGCGTTATGCTCCCGAGATTCCTCACCTTTATTGTCATTAAACATATTGTAGAGTCGAGTTAAAACGATTCGCGAAAGTGTGTCATATGTGTGTCTAATTAAATGTAAAATAACCTGAACTCTACGAACTGGCAGGAATTATCAAGAGTACAAGAAAACATGTATATTCTTTGCATTTTTGTGTTCGTGTGGTACATTGATGCACATCGATGATACCATTAGCAAAATTCATTGCTTTATAAAACCTATATCAACATTTAAAAATAATGGTTTCATCAGTATGCATCAGCAACCAAAGTCCCGAAAGCCTTTCCTGTTATTCTGACCCTTCGGCCGGTTCATGCAAAATGTCGATCAATTTGACAATTTATCTTCATGTAGCCGTTTCGTGTCGCTTTACAATTTGCATTCTTTACTATCATCGCACGCTTTGCGATGATTCGTGATTGTTCCCAGCAAGAGGGCAAACACACCGAAAATAAAACAACAAGAAATCATACACATTCCGAATCGTATCCCGTTACCTTTTACCACGAATTTATTGCGCAACAATGTCACCGATAGCTCGCGGTCGTGACAAAAACCGTTCCCTGTCCCTTGTTTACAGTAGAACCGGCTTTGAAGCGGATTATCCCGAGCCAAAAAATCAGCCCCCGGTAACTCCATCTCCGATCAGCCGCCCATCGGATCGGATCATCAACCTTTCCTCACCGTTACAAATCGGCCGAATTATTTGGGGTTGAAAATGGAAGTTTTTCCTTTCCCCTACGTACATGATCAAAGCACACAGGCCCCCCCCCCCCTCGATCGGATCGCATCAGAAGCGTAACAATTTGATGGCAAATTGGATGTGTGCGAGAAATGCCAGACGGGGATCACCGTGGCGTGGACGCTTTGCGATCAGATATGCGTGCGTGCTGTTGGGAAGGCTCAAATTGATTCCCCAAACAAACGATGGTCCGCGGACCGGGGCCTTGTACCTATCTCTCCATCGGTCAACTTGCTACATCATCCACCCTGGGTCTGGTCGTTGGATTGGTCTGGCTTCCTAAGTGACAGTGTCAATAAAACCAGCATCTCAGCCGGTAGGAGCTACAGTTTCGGGCTGACAGCAGAGCATCAACAGCGCGTCAAATGGACCTCAAACCTCGGGGAACAAATCGTTCCGGGGCTTGGGCCCGTGGTGCTTGTTGCGCTTTTGTCTTGGTCGATTTGTCGAACCGGGGACGGCACGCACGCATTCTCGCGTTTGGGTTGGTCCAGGGGCGTAGAAGAAAATTCCTGCAAACATAAACAGCCCCTCCATTCGACTCCCCTTGTTTGACCGGGCAGCTACACTGCTCACACGGTAAAAGCTTTGAAAACAGCAACAAAATGAACAAAACCCCTCAACATGAAACAAAGCACGATGAGTTCGATCCTCTCAACAAGCTCCACGCTGGGGCAAACATTCCAGTTGTTGTTAATAACAAGCACCACAAAAAGACACACATACACACACAGTCTCCTCCAGCGAAAGAAAAAACGTACACCCTGATGTATAGAATTATAAGTACCCTCTCCCCAAAGGGATTCATCACCACCCAAAAAAAAAAGCAAAAAAGGTAGAGGGATGAAAATCAGCACGAAACAAAATTCTAAAATTCTCACTCGTTGCTTTTCCATTTGTTGCTGGTGGAATGCCTTTTTTTGTGCAACATGTAGCTCCACACAGATTTGTTTAAACAGGAAAAAAAAACCTGCCTTGTTTGCCAACAAGAGCGAAAGGCGAATAAAGGAAACAAAAAAGCATAAGAATATTACGCGCGAGACGGGTTTAAAATACACAGACATACAAACAAACCCAAAAATTACCCCCAACCCCCCCCCCCCCCCAACACAGAAACTGCAACAGCAAGCAATCATGATGGCTCTACAACAAAAGGAACACAAAAACTCGCCAAACATTCCCCAACCATACGGTCTGTTTGGTGTACAACCAGAAAACCAGATAAACAATGCCCCGGAGCGATGTGATGAAATCGTGCTGCGGTGGGTTATGATTTTCCAGCCCGCAGCACCCAAACACGGACACGATAAGCGCTTTTTTATGACTCACGTCTTGAACTTGACACTGAAAGTGATCTGCCCTTTTGCCACGCTCGCTTGTTCGCACAGCCGATGATCAGCCGATCGAGATGCCGGTGTCGTGTTTGACTACATCAGATTAAGTTTCTGTGTCATATTTTGACCGTTGTGGACGGATGAGGTGTTAGTTCGTGGCTTTGTTTATCGAACTCCTGTCTGTGTGATAATGTTTTAACTAAGGATATTCGAAGCCAATCAAAATTTTCCCTATGAACAAAAATAACTTTTTTATTTCATCATCACGCTCCACATGTAGGTATTGCTTTATATTATTTGTATCTCCTTTTTTGTTCTTTGCTTCTCTGCGTATACTTTGAGAGTCTACAAAATATGGACAGGGCCAACTTCGTTCAGGAGCGTGCGCGATCAAAGAATGGCACCCCGTAGCGTCCAAAACGAACACCGTGCGGTAGGTTGTGGTCGTCGTATAAGCCTGTTGCAGCATTTACAACATTTTGGCACTAATAGACAACAATCAGAGCATCGAAAGAAAGCCAAATATCGAATGCCCGACGACCCTGAGCGACTTGAGGTTCCAATGGAGGCTAAAAATGAAGATCGAGGGACATGTGGTTACATTGCAGCGTTAGCTTGGCCGGGAAGTCTATGCGACGGGCAAAATAGTGAAATAGTACCAGCATAACCAAACATATTAGGAAGTAGAAATCATCCCTCAGCTGCGTCCCATTGAAATTATCTGGACCAACATGATGCAAAAGCTCTACGCCAACAATTTCGTGAAAACCGAGAGGAATCGATAAAAAAATAGGTAGGCCTTAATAACATTCGTACACGCATGTCTTCGTAAGCCATGGCAAACATTCTCAATAACTAACGAAAGTCAATTCGCAAGGTCGTAGATTTTGCAAAGTTTTTGCAAGTAAACTTAAATACTTATCTTTCAAAGGATGTTCAAGGAAATAATCTATTATCTCTCTTTTTGTTCTACATCCAGCCGAAAATAGTTCATTTTTTAAGCATACATTAATGGATACAAATGAGTGAAGTTTTGGATGTATACTAAATAGCTATCCTATTTGCAGTAAATCCCTGTGTGCAGCAAGTCCCCGAATAATAATAATATATCTACAGAAAATATTATTTGATAACTATTATTCACTTATCATTAATATTTGCTGTTAATTTGTCTAAAGTGTATATTATACAGTTCTTATAGTTTCTCATGTTTTATCACCCATTTCATTTGAAAAAAAACAAACAAAATTGCTCTTTAATTATATAAACACATAAAAATCAATCAGAATAAATGATCAATGTCGTAATACCATTGAATGTAAATAAACAAATAAAGAAAGATAAATTTAAAAAATAAAAAAAACCAATACTCACGAGAGCATCCACCCATGCATCAGAAATACAGAAACTATCCTATTTTATCAACTCACACGTTTTTTGCTCTAATCTCTTGATTAAATAACTTCAATTGGATTGATTTCATTTTCTTAATTACACATCGCTTCAAAACACCAACACTCGATATGCATTATGCACAATTGCTCGATGGTTCCTGTTTGTAAGCGAAGCTTGAAGTTTTTTCAGTAAAACATAGCAATTACCCGCAAGCTTGTTTTTTTTTAAATAAAATATAAGTTGTTTTTCTCTCCTCCTCCATCACGTGTATCCTGGGCGCCGTTGCCTGAACACTCTCCACGCGTTAATCTGCTAATTGCTTTCCACCGGACCGTCGTCACCAGTTATGCTCGATGCGCGTGCATGGTACGCACCAAAGTTTGACCCAGTTACAGGACCGTCACCGTCAAGCAGCAAGAACCTTATCGGTGGATGTGATTTTTGTTTTCTTTTCTGTGTACTTCCCCACTGGCCAAACACAATCCGTCCCCAATTCATTGTGACATTTATCCATTAAAATTACTTCTACCACGGTGCTTGCTCTATCGAGCGGACGTTGCCGCTGATAAACTGAGTGCAGCGAGATTATTTTTTTAAATGTCCAAATTTAAGCTAGGCAAAGAAGAGTTAATGAGCGGTAGAAAATGAGAAAAATGGAATATAACTGTCACATCGGCATAACGGCACCTTACCACGTTATTGTACCACCCCAAACGGGCTGGAAACGGGCTCGCACTGCCACACCGCTCGACCCACAAATGCAACATTAATTTTACCGATTTAAGCTTTTCTTTGTTTTTGTTGTGAGGATTTACCACAACAAATGGTTAAAAAAATGCACGGAACATCACTGAGATGAAGTGGCCGTGTATGTGCAAGCACATAACAACAACAACAACAAGAACAAGTAAAACAACACACAACAAAACCTAACAGGACAATCACACTAGGCAACCGGAATCCGACATGTTTCAAATGCATGTCGTTGCATTTTAAACCTGGCTTCGGGGCGAGTTGCTAGGCTGCGCGGATGGAGTTATGCTGTCAAGCCATCCGGCGATGGCATCCAGCATCCAATCAACCATTCTCCCCGGCGAATGACATCGGATTGCATTTTTTCCTAGAAATATTCCCGTTTGGCTCTTGCCCGATGTGTGCGCGCGTATAGACGTGTGTAAGTGTTTGTAGGACCTTTGGTGGGTGGCTCGGGGGCTTACCGTTGGGTGGCATCGGGTTCTTTGTTCGGTAGTTGTCAGATTAATTTTCTTTCGTTCTATCTTGCCTGCATTCGAGCCGGTGCCGGTGGCGATCCCGTCATGTGGGACGCGTTTTTTTTTCATACCCCGCTTTCTAGTTGTGCTCCCATCCACCAGTTACGGGGTTAATTGTTCACTGGATTAGTGATCCTGTCCGTCCACCACGTGCCCGCTGCAATCCCGCGAGCCATCGCAAGCGGTGCCCTTTGCTAACCTTGGCGCGGTATGACCCTCGCATCCCGGCTGATGGACTATTATTACAGAGGAGTTAGTTTTTTTTTTCTCTCCCCAACGGCGCAACGGATGGTTACGTCTAGCGTTACTTTGCTACGTTCGGCAAAGCTGGCCGTGCTGTTTTAATAATACCAACATTGCCTAGCTTTGACCTTTGACCGCGATGAGGTAGCTGGCCTGCACCTATGCTTCTGTGTGTTGTGTCGGTGGCTCACAGATGAATCGGGGCAAAATAGAGCGGGAAATAATTTAGCAGGATGATGTTACGTTAAGCTCTGTCTTATCGTCAGGTCTACTATTCGCCATTCATGTTTCCTTTTGAACAGGATTAATGTACGGACACTGTGAAATAGGTTGAGTAATGCCAACAACCAGTACGGTAAACTTTAAATGCATTTAAACAACAAAACCTGCTGTGCTATCAACAATGAACCAACAATGAATTGATGATCGTATTGTATCTTATACAAATATTAAGATATGTTCAATTGCTAAACCAAACAATTAATCCTAGTGTTGTTGAAAAATCACTAATAATTACAATGTCAACAGGTCGGTATTGTATTCTCCATTCCTCAAACCCTGCAAGATGGCTAATAATTATGTTAAAAATATTCGAGAAAAGTTTTTAGCTAAAGATTTAGTTCTCGTTGCTCTTTCGATACCTTGGGGCCCCACGCGACCGTTTAGTTTGCGTAGTGCTTATTCCCCCCCCAGACTACGGTACGCTTTCTCGTTGAGTTTACCCGTTTATCCTATCGTTTTGTGCCTGAAAAGGGCTTTCCACAGTAATGGGATTGATCCACGATTAAACATAGAAGTGTTTAACCTTGTAGGGTGCAGCTTTACTGCACAATTCGATTGACAAACTGCGTACAAAAGATTAGAATCACACTTGTATTTTTTATAACTACCAAAATCATTTAAAAAAGAGATATAAAGCTACGAAAAATAGGTGTAAGATAACGTAACTCACAGAAAATAATTTATACTAAATTTATACTAAAATGTATAAGTTTATGTAAGAAATCCGATAGAATTCGTATAATTTATAACCAAAATAATGAGATTTGGTTTAAAGTCATTGTAAATTTGTGCTCGTAAACATGAAATTTTCAGCCTCTTAAAGTGATGAAATTCTACACGTTTCCACAATCTAATAGGACCAGCGACCTATCCGTACCGGGCAGCTTATTATGTATCCGAATGCCGAGTCATGAACACAAACACTACGGATGATTATCCTCGGTGATTAACGGAAAATGTGATAATGCTGGATGCCAGGAGTATGAACGTGCAGCAGAGCGCAGGGAGGGGCATCAAACGAGGAATGCGATGAGGATCGAAATGAGAGCCGGTACCGAAGCAGACTGGCCCCAAAAAACAATGGTTCGTCTCGGTCGGCGGGCGGGCAAATATGTAGTCAATTCATCCATCATGCTGGAACGCCAGTCTGGTCGAAATCGATGGATTAATGAGCTACTAAATCCCACCATCTGGAAGGTCGGGTCGGGTATAGTAAACAAGCCGAGTCCGACCCACATCAGTTGCCGGAACTGCCCACTACGACGGCCAGCTGGCTGAGTTCGCAAACTGTCTGGGAGCCGCGCCGTTTGCACTGTTAGCTAGTGAAGTAATATAAAATCAACTGCTTCATGCAACAAGCTATGTTGTGTTTTCTGAGCTAAGCAATTCTGCGCGTTGCGTTACGATATGCTAATAGCCAATAAAAGCATGCTGTATGTCATTTTTTACCTTATCTTACTGGTAGGGAACAATCCTTTGTAAGCAATTGAAAGCCGACCCACTGGAGCAGGGAAAGCGAAGCACATGCACTCAAATAAATTGTCAACAGTTTATCAATGCCAACCGGTAAAACTCGATTCATCTCGAAAAGCGACTACAAGAGCCGGCCGAGATGAGATAATCAATTTATGGGCACCTGGTTTTCTTCTAACCACTTCAGCCTGTTTACAGTAAACCAGCACAAAAGAGCTACAAGCAATACAAGGATAATAAAAATAAATCATGCAAGAACGCATGTGTTCGATCGAGCACAATCCGCACGAAGGCTTCATTCATGCTAAAAGCTCGGTGCATGGCAACATTCCTAGCATCATTGTAAGGATGTGAACACGCTTCACAATGTTTATCATCCTTTTTTTGGCGTCTTGTTTTTGGGTTGGATGGAAAAGTGTTATTTTTATTTCATTGTTATTCATAGAACCATCCTGAAGAAAGAATTAAACCACAACCGTGCCAAGTGGTCGGAGTTTGTTGAACGCGTATGGCAAGCTGGGCTCGCCCGACCGTGGTAAGACACAAAACAAAACAAACACCCAATCGCACCTCACTTACTTCTTTCGAGAGCTCGGTTAAAGAAGTTACATTCTATCGTAATGAATTTAGAGCGCAATTTATTTTCCCTCACTTTGCACTCGCCGTACGCTCTCACAAGGGATTTTCCGTGCGCTGAAGTCATCTGCCGCACGTGGGGAAGCAACCGCTACGCGGAACGGTTTTAATGGTAGTGTACTAAAAATCTTCACCCAACGTACTAAAACCGCTGCCGTACTGCAAAAGCATGTATACCGTTCCATCCTGGGACCATTTTATTCATTTTCCCTCACTTTTTGTTCTTTATTGGCTTTGTAAAATTAAAATGTAGTTGAAGTGAGGCTAACCGTTCTGGGCCGCTCAACCGCGTTATCACCGTAACTTTGTCCTCGTTCGCCCTTATACAGCGCTGTGGCCGGTCCACGAGCGTACAAGGAAAGTGGTTGAATCATTTATCACATTTGTGCTAGTTTACGACACCAGACGGTTGCCCGCAACAACATTTTCGGGGCTGGCGTGGTAGCTATTCTTGGTAGGAACGTTTCAGCTGCAAAACGCTAGATTCATCTAGGGCAGACTGGTAAGGATACGAGATAAAGCTCTCAAGTCCTTGACTTCCGGGAGATAGAGGGACGGGTTGAGCAAAGAGAAAAAAAACCCTTTTCCTTCTTGCGGAACGGTTTCGCTCGGTCTCCAACGGTACGGATTGAACTCGGCACGGGGAAACATTTTCCCGCGCAAAACTCGAACGAACAATTGCATTAAGATGTTGGAAGAGTAAAAATATTTACATTTTCCGGACTTCAGAAGCTCCACGAAGTGTATGATAGAAATCACGGGCGGGACGAGAAAAGTAAGTGAAATGGAAATTCTACAAAAAAAAAATACAAAGAAAAGCTTGATTCGCTGCATTGAGAAAGCCATTTAGCACTACCACGCTCGATGTGGCATTCTGGAGTGAAAGGAAACCTCGGCCAAAGCAATCCTAGCACACATTCTATGATGGGGTGGGGTGAGCTTTAAATTATGCCAAGCACGAGCCTTTATCTTGATTTCGTTCGTTTGCACCAACGGTCTACCATTTTGAAGCAAGGAACGTGCAAAGATTGGTAAAGTGGTTGCACTCTGTAGGGCACACCGAAAAAAGGGACAGAGAGGGACTGTGCGTTTAGTCGAGAATATGCTTTCACTTTCAAAGCAAACCCGAGTGCTTGACAATCGAGAATATGCAATATGACGTGTTCTGTCAAAACTAATTGAAAACTACTGTTCCCTTCAGTAAGTAAAGCTGTAACATTTTGCTTTGTATTCATTTTTTCTCACGCCGATAATTCGTTTAACATCGACTATTAATTAATGTCGTCACTAGTACGCCTTATATTTATTGAATCATCCGAAAAATTTGATTATTTTATGTATACTGGAAATAAAGAGTAAGTAATGTTTTACTTACTTATTAGTTGAGTACATTATTAGGCGTTTAATTATATTTTGCCGAAATAACCGTCGAAGTACCATCGATTTCACCCAAAGATACACATTCCTTCTCAATATGACCATCGAATTGCTGTCAGCTGCAGTGCTGTACCTTTATATCTGGTATTTAGTTTTTTCACTTACATTAAAAATCTGTCTCGAAAATTTATATAAAACCAACGTGTCGATATACGTATACGCAGTTTAGGAAAATACATCGTTATTTCCCGATTGACAATGTCGTACTACCAGATTTTTTTTTTGTCAACGAGATTTGTAAACGAGATTTGTAAAATGTTTTCAAAAGCACGATCTGATTATTCATAAAGTTTTCAACACCTTCAATCGATAAAAGCAAACACTTTTCTTCAAATTGAAACCTCAAATATTTGTATGGGTTCTAAGATAGCATGTCTTATCAATAAGTGGCAAACGCGAATAATCAAAGCATTTTGCCCGGTACATTTGGCATCCTCCAGATTAGATCTAAATGGTCAACTTCTAATGTGGTCTGCAACTTCTTATATAAAAAAGAGCTTCAAGGAGTTTATACATAACAAGGTCGTAAAAATGGGTTTTAGCAACTATGGCAATGTCATTAAGCAAGCTTGAGTGGATGCACAACAAAAAGCGTAACAGGTTATCCACTGATCGAGCTGGAAATTGACAAATGCGTTGTACAATTACGGTATAAGCAAGGGCATAATTTCTCCCAATGTTGTTCTAGATGATGGTTCAGCAAAATTATCAGATTCTGAAGATAAATAACACACTAAAGATATGTTTGGACTGGTTTCCTCTACAACCGCCAAGCTGCATTGCAAATGTCTTAAACAATGATAAGCAACTTTTTCGATATGCAGGTCATATTTGTAACAATACTGTCTTGACGGGCCACATGAACATAATTCTCGAAACGATATAATGATTAACTTTCAACATATGATTTTTTAATATATGCTGACAGTCTCTACAAATCTTCATACAACTGCTTAAGCGCTTTCTGTTTAACGTTGTGGCTTTGATGTTTTCTATGTTCTACATGTATGATATATTCTACTGGGATCACTTAAACGTCGTGCATCGATGGTTGTTAACAGTCTCATCGTAGCCATATCTTCTTCTTCTTCTATTTGGCGTAACGTCCTACGCGGACATGCCGGCCTATACAGGCTTTCGAGACTTAATTCATTACCACGCAAGCCGGATAGTCAAATCCTTGCTACGGGGGGACGGTTTAAAGCCATTCTGGGCTTGAACCCATGACGGGCATGTTATTGAGTCGTTCGAGTTGACGACTGTACCACGGGACCGCCTCCGTAGCATAGTAACCATATCATAGATATCCATTACATCAAAATGGAAAAACCTAATATTAGCTGTTGTGCCATTGAAAATCTCCAATATCCCAGGGAAGCCCCGTTTTATCGGTGGATTTTTCTCCAAAAATAAAACCACCAGATTTGGTACATCCCCGCTTGCGACTGTTGATGAGTATCCTGTGTAATGTATCCCTACAAATAATAATTGCTAGTTAGATTTTTTTATTTTATTTGATACCGTTTCATTCCTGAACCCTTCTGGGAACTTCTAGATCATAGGTAAACAACAATGGGACACGATTGGATGTAACTAGTGTGCACTAGTTTAAGTTCC
Source organism: Anopheles coluzzii (assembly GCF_943734685.1). NCBI lineage: Eukaryota > Metazoa > Arthropoda > Insecta > Diptera > Culicidae > Anopheles > Anopheles coluzzii. The sequence goes on along the minus strand of NC_064670.1, from coordinate 40,015,741 downwards.
GTAGAAGAGTTTCAGACTTAACCATGAAAAATATGTCTCCCTACCACTGGATCTGAAATTGGCACACAACATTGTGTTTATACGTCTACCGGCGAACAGGGAATGAATAATTGAGCAATTGCAAAATGCTTCTGACGATAAAATACCCATCATCCTTGCATTATAACTAAGCCCACCTAGGCAGCAGCCTAATGTATGCATCACGCCTGAATCAACCCGCTCTCTTGCCGCTTTCGCGTTGCCATCTGTACGCAACCCCGGACACATGCTGCACCTGACGCTCTAGAACGATGCACGGTGAGGATGCATTCGTAGCGTTCTTTTGTAAAATCTCCAGAAACACCATTAACCAGCACTCAGGCTTGCTATCACAGCAGAAGCGAGAGAATAACGAAAGGTGCAGGGAGCTGATTTTCTGAACTTCGTTCCCAACTCCCTGCGTGTCCCTTTACACGTTTACATTACGATCTTTCTGTCGTCCGTGCAGCGGAATGAAACCGTGAAGCACTTCCTGACACACCACCACGTTTGCACTAAAGCACACAGGTACAACCGGATGTGCGATTATCCTTTTTTTACATACCTGAAGGTACCTAAAGGTAGCAAAAAAAAAACATTGCAACCTATCGGTACGGAAAGAACTTAATGGTGAGTCCAGTGAGCTTCTTGTACCGGCAGCAGAAGAGATCGTAGCGACATTATCATAATAAATTTTAAAAATCATGCATAGACATTAGCCATGCTGGACTCGCTGTCCCGGACCGGTGCCGGTGTTTACAGCGCGCGTTGTCAGAAGATTCCTTCTTTCTTTCTTTCTTTATTTCGCCTGCCCTGAAGGATGGCAATGCATAATGATTATTATTAACGTACAGCAAGTAATATGTCTTGTTCACTGGAGGGATTGTTGTTGCTTTTTGCGGCCCTGCTCCAGAGCCGACCTGCCCTACAAAACTAGATGTTTATCATCAGGCAACATTCTTGGCAGCAGAAACATTGAACTGCAGCAAAAAAACAGCTTTAACTGGAATAACAGAGCTTTAGGTTTAAAAAGATATGTAACCAAACTTTGATTAAAGTAAAAACTTGCTACACATCAATGAAAAGGCAAAACGACATTAAACGGTAACGAATTATGTAGGGCTCACCAAGTAGCGTACAACTTTGTCCCCATAATGGAAGATTGTCTTTGCGTCACTTCTAACTTCGATCTCGGCATGTTCCATGTACCTCAAAAATGAACTCAACTTACAAAAAAAAAGAAAAAAAAGAATGCATAAACTTTTCAATTACTTTTTCTTGCTTACCAGTACAACCTCGGAAAGTTCATCGGCGTAGGAAGACCCAACGTTGAGATTTACTTTGGTTTTGCTTTTAATATTCAGTGGATCTTTAGAGTCATCGTGCGACTACTGTTAATGGTACCATCGACACTTGTATGCTTGCAAAGTGTTTGCGTACAGTCTAGTCCTTTTTATCCGTGTACCTTTTATCCGGTGGTATATTTATTCGTGTCGTTCATAAAGGACCTTTATTCCATGGCATGGAACTACGCAAGAACACTACTAACAAATCGGAACGCGATCAACTGGATACACAGCGGAACATTAGTTACTTATATAGCGTCACTGAACCATAGTACCGCCTTGCCTTTTAGGCTACTTCTCGTGGGTCCTGTTTCAGTATGCTTAACGTGACAAGGATGGTCGTGCGATGGACTGTGAACCATCGATGATTCGGTGATTAGATGATCAACTTAAATGTAGGAAGAGAGATTGAAAGTTATAAGGTTTCAAACCTGAATATTCGAACTCTTACAAATGCCTAAGGATCTTACTTAGGCAAGGTATTACTATTGACGGACAGCAAGGCTTCAGTTTTCATAAAAATGCAGTGCTGGTGTATCTCAGCAAATCAATATGCATCATGAATATTAACAATTTTAGTTTCTAGCTCATTTTAAACATGTATTAAAACAGTTTTCGATTCTATTTTTGTTCAATATTCCAAAGGAATATTTAACGTTATTCATAGTACCAAAAATTATTAAGAACTCAAATTAGCATCAACAATACACACTTTTTATCTGCATTATCCGAGCATGCAGATCTAAAAAATACCATAATAAATACACCGTAGTACACTGCGAAGTAATTTGATAACGACTTGTTAAAAAAAAAAACACAAAACAGCATTCCTCCAGCGATGGGTAATTTCTTGAAGCTTTTCTGAAGGATGCGATAACAAAGTGAGATATATAGTGTACGCATTTCATAACCTAAAGCTATTCGCACGCTTTACGCCTACAAATTACGAGACCGCTGCGCTCAGAAGCAACTTCGACCATCTAGTGGAGGAGCGATAAATGAATGTCAATGATGCCCCCGGCGAAGCAGCACTACACCGACTCGACACCACGCACACGATATCGACCTGATAAAAAGGTACGACACACGTTCCTTGGCACATAGTCGTCGATCCTGTTAGAATTACTTACAGTAGCCGTACAGAGCCGTGGGACTAGTGGGAATCGAGGCGAATCGTGCTGTGATCGGATCACGTACACTTGAGCTAAGGATTATCACTAAAACTATCGTTCTGCTGTGCCACAGTGGTAGTAGACGGATAGTCATAGTTCTGGTTCTATGAGTTGATCGTGCTTTTGAGTTCGTTTTGTTAATTAAATTAGTTTTGATACAAGAACTGAGGACGAGAGTTTCGTCACACACCTCAAAATATGCAAAAATATGTATCATTGGAACATCTTCCATCTGATATTGGTATCACAGATATAAGATATCCTACTTGCATAATAATTATGTGAATAGTTTAACATGTTCTACCATTGCTATTCTTGTAATCAGAATGTTATAGCCAATGTACAAACGGCGTGCGGTATTTATGTCAAACTATTATTGCAATATCGATGACCATCTTTTAACCCAATGTGCCTTCCATTTAACGTGTGTTTCCCGTACGTCCCTAACGTTTGTCGTGGTACTCGTTCGACACGACTATTCTTACCGTGCGTACGTGACGTGTTTTACGCTAATGGATTCCCCGGGCTCAAACGAACGGACCTGCTAGTGCGACACAACCTAGAACGCCCAGAGCAAGCCGCAAAATAAATGCATTTCCCATAGCAAATGTTTTAATCTAGATAAAACCCTTACCTTTCTCACCGTTCTCCGTGCTCCATAATTAAAGGGCCGAGTTTTGGGTTAAAGGAAGCAAGGTATACTTAACTGTTGCAATTAAACGTTGTCGATAATCGTTGGTAGTGATTGAAGCGGGAATGCTTGTACCGATGGTTTTAATTAAAAAGATCAATTCAAACCTACGTGCACCATTGCAGCTCGAATCATTTGTGGAGAGACGAATGAAACAGAGATGCTCAAAAGCCAAACAACCAACCAACCATCGTTTGGGATTGAATCATATCATTTGCCTCATTAAATGAGCGTTCTTCTTTCACCACCAGAATCTCTGCCAGAAAACCAATTCAATTGTAACAAAGAGCCAATTGAAATGAATTCTGATATTGGAAATTTGATTGAACCCTTCATAGAATCGCACATGGGAAAGGCACCATTATCCACATCATTTGACAGGCTCGGCTTATCCTTTTTTCATGGAAAGTACGAACAAATGTTCGAGTCGTTAAGGAGACACATTGGCGTTGAATTGTCCTAGTAACCGACAGTTCTTCTTAAAGCTTAAAGGAGACAGGAAGTGATTCTGAGATGCAATCACACTCAGCCATGTCAATGAACATATTTTTCCCACGAAACGGATGTGGTGAGTTGCCCGTCTCATACCGATAATGATATCACACGCCCATCAAACAGTCCTCACGATTTCGACCCACAATCGGTCAAAATCATCACAGGCAAATCGATCGATTAGCTTCATCAGGTTCTCGCGTCCGGTTGAATCGTTCCAGCAATCGAACCGCTTGAAGGAACAAAATCACTGACATCAGCAAACTGTCATTTCGCCTTACCAGGAAGTCACTGATGAGGCTGCAATTATGGTTCCATTTCAACGGTAAATCAATATCCCAATTCTGTGGGTGGGTGTTATTGAACTACCCAAATCCACCACCACAAGCAGGTCGGATTAGTGTCCCGTGTTGATCTCGCGGCTCATCACGAACACACGAGTTGGGGCGCAAAAATGATTGCGCGTTAGTGCACCTTCTTCACCCACCTTCCCGAGGGCTGGTTCGAACGGCCGAACGGTTCAATGTGCTTCGGTTTGCCCCGCTTCGCGAACCACGCAGTGGCAATTTAAGTTCCATCACGTCGTCCATTACGCGATAGGGATCCGCTCGCTGATGTCGTGAGTCGGCTTCCAAAGCACTGTGGCACTGGAACGCAAAGCCTCGTACTGCTCGGTCCTCCACGGAGTCACACGGAAACTGCAACACGGTCTAGGACCAACAGTGGGAGCAATGTTTCCGCTCGATACTACTCTCAGTGTCGCGCAATGATGTGCAAACCCCTGCGGCTAGGTTCTACACAATCTCACAAACAATTTATAGAAACGTTCGTCGAAGATCAAACGATGGGCATGATGTTCTTGCGAAGGAATATTGCATTCCTACTACATACTAATTGGCCGGAGAAGATGCATCTCTACCCTTTAGAAGCGTTTGATCCGTGACGGGTAAAAGTATCACCAAAAAGTAAATGTCCTAACAGATATCCATGAGAAAATAGCATTACAGAGTCAAGGCGAGTCGTAAAATAATTGCTGAAGTCGTTCATTTGACGAAGAAATCTGCTACTTCTACACTGCAATGTGTGTGCAAATATACACAATTGTATATTTGTATCATACAAAATGCGTGACGAGAATTTCATCATTGTGGAAGTGTGAATAGAAACATTGATACGAATGAAAAACAATACATCACCGATATTGATCATGAAAATGTAAGGTACAATGGTGATCTAGCTCCATGTTATCAATGCAATCAAAACAATGTTTGCAAAATCCCTGGGATACCTTTTTCAAATTCTGAACAAAAAGCCTTGCATCACCAACGGAAATTCATGTGGTTTTGCTGGTTGTTTCTTTTTTCAAATAACATACTGTGTACAGTGACGATTCGAAACGCTGATACACTACACAATATTGACAATGCGTGGTAACATGAAATATTGACAGAGCCTTTTTGTTACTGTTGTCATGCAAAATGTGTTCAAAACAACATAAATTGTACATCGTGGAAATGTAGTTTTAGGACGTTGTTGCGGTTTCTAGCAGAAAATAAACCACTCGTCGCTGTTGGGCACAATTTATTCGGTATCGCGTTTCAGTATCATCACAAATAAGGAATTTTTTATTTGAGAGATTGTTGGGTTAAAACACCGATTAAACTATCAGCAATATTGGTGAGCAGCATTCTTTCATTCATGATATGGTAATTTCCAATTTTCAAAAACTTATTACTCACCTACTTGTACTGCTTTGCTTGTACTGTAAAGCTAGAGCCAATTTTCACTAAGTGCTATCCTTTCATTTCATCCTACATCTGTCTACCTCGTTCCCAATATTAAAAGCTTGGTCACATGTCTCATAACTTTTATGCGGTGGAGCTGATAGCGTTCAAAACATTATTACCAAAATCTCTCCCAAGGGCATCTTGGGCAGCTAAGCGTAAGCGATTACCCTCTTTTTCAAACCCATCCGAAATATGATAGATGTGTCCCTCTGCAAGGCACATTTTATTAAATAGTACCCTTTTACAAAGGTCAAATGATGCATTGGGTGAATAAGTAGAGCTATGGTGGAAATTGCATCATGAGATGAAAAGTTTCAAATGTTTGTTTATGGCTAGCGTATCTTCACGAGCTGAGTAGATTGTTGCCATCTTCTGTGGTGTCCATTGGGGGTGTGATTGACGGGCACGGGGATATTCGGCGAAACCCCAGTCCAACCATCCATCACCTAGTGGAAGGAGGCATGGTTCTTCGTTCAAGCGACATAATTTGCTTTAAAAAAGGGGGCAGCTGTAAGTGAAACAACTTTCTCGAGCACTTTGGGACTGTGCTTCTTGGAAAGAGCGTACTTCTAGCACGGTAATCAATTCATTTCGCAATGTGCTGCAGGGACATTGAACAATTTAGGAGAGTTTTACAGCATAATGTAACTTTTCCCCTCCTTAGTTTATCAGTATCGGTTGACGATTAATGGAGCGGCATAAATAAAATACGAAAATTGTTGAACCCTCCAATATCAAGATGATAGGTTTGTGCATGTTTTTTTTTGTGGGACTTGTGGGTTATTTTACTTGTTGGTCACAAATATTCGTATGTTCTGTATCATTGTATGATTTTGATTCAAATTTAAGGTATAATAGATTATGTCACTTTTAAAGCTACTTGTTTTTTAAACTAGAGCTGATTTCGCAAGAGAAACATCGTTTTAAACAAACCCAGCGTATGAAAGGACATTGAGTTAACACGATTTCGCGGAAAGGATATATACATTATGTGAGCACCTGAAAGGACTCTTAGTAACGTCTGTGGAGTGGTAATTTCATTTTTGAGAACAGAAAGAAGTGACAGGGGGCTATGTCAGGTAAGCAGGGAGATTATAGACCGTGTGAGACGGTGCGTTGTCATGATGCAAAATCCATGAGACATCCTTCCACAAATCAGGCCGTTTCATGTACAATTGATCGTGAACACTAGTAGGCTCGAGTTTTTTGCAACACATTCTCACGATAAGCTTTTTGTAGTGTTTTCAATTATTCTGTTCACAAAATTCCGTCCAAAGCACAACATTGAAGACAACCTATTTGTTTGATACTTAATTTCATCGTTAAAATAGCCCAGTACAACAGATAATTGCAAATATAATTACAAATCAAATTCATACTAATTAACAAATAATATTAAAAACTTGCGTAGCAGCCGAATGTTTCGCCAACATCTTAGTGAAGAAATTAATAAAATGCTTGTGAGTTTCTCTACTTTAATCAACAATTATCGATGCTCTTGTGACAGAATGTAAGTACTTTTGATACTTCTAACTTGATATGAGGATAAATTGTTAATTAAAGGATCAATGGTAAAAAAAAAATATCAGCGTTACAGAATTGTTGAATAAAAGGATCTACTGTTTATACTTTTCCGCTTTAAGGCTTTATATCAGTCGTCGGCATTTATTCGGCTCGTAAAAAAGCTACTCCCCTCTGTATGTTTCATATTTGACCACCATTGTACACATATACGGCTGTTCTGAAACATCAAAACAATGTAACAGTGTAAACATCAAAACAATGCGATACGGTCGTTTGCATTTCACCGAACCAAAACCCACGGTAAATATTTAATCGTATCTCAAGCTTATTGGAAAACTTCCATCGTTGGAAAATGAGCTTAAATGCCAGCATTACAGTACATAGCACGCTCAACCTTCGGTTCACTCACACTTAATAATGTTAAAGCTAACGATGTGTAATGCATTGTGTGAAAAATATATTCCACAAAAATAAACACTGCAGAAAGTGTTAATCATGTAAGCTGTCGAAAATTGGCTGGAGTAGAGGGAAGGAAAAATCTCATTTTTGCCTCTCCAAAACTCGCTTGCTCACTAACAGACGCTTACGCTCTTGCGTGAAACATTTTCGCCATGAAATGATGCATGATAGAATTTTAAATTACATTACCAAGGCCCAAAGTAACGACGGCCAGATCCTTACCGTCAACGAGTGAAATGTAGTTGCACGAGCAAGGAGCATGCCTTACACTGTGCGGGTCTTCTGTGACCCATTCTAAACGTGCAAAACATGCGCTTCAGGCATATCGAAAGAACTTCCGAAAGCTCACACACTTACTTCCAGCAACGTTTTTTATTACCTTTTTTTTTTGCTGTATCCTTCAACAACCCACGTACACGTCACATCGGGTTGTAAGAATTGTTTATCAGAGAGGAGGGAAAAAAACACAGGAAGGAAGTACCACTCGGAAATATTATCGCAAACTCTCGTACCACGAACGAGGCGGCTGCGTATAATGGATTTTTAACTCACACAATTTAAAAACTCATTTTCCCGCATAAAAGCTTCGTACCCGATTCAATTAAAAGTGTATTCTTTGCCAGCCCCCGCTTCATTCAACGCCCGCTGAAACAGTGTGCGGAATTGATGATTTTCTGGTAAATAAATATCAAACACAACCGGAGCGAGGAATGTAAGAACTCGAAGTTGAGAATACAAAACCCGGAAGAGAAAAACCAAACTGTCAACAATTTATCGATTGATCGTGTTTCCGAGCTTTCGCTAGGAGAAGAAGAACACGGGAAGGGGTTTGTGCGCTTTGCTCTACTTCACACTCCCATCAAGCTTCATCTAATCCAAGCGATTACAGTTTGTACTTCATTTTACTCGGAAGCGATACTAAATGTTTGGAATGAGGGATGAATAACGCTAAGTAGAAACGAGCTTAATGGAACAATACAACGTTTAAAAACGCTCTGATCCGACAATTCGCAAATTAATCGAAAGAAGAACCTTTATCATCACAATCAGCCTGGATGGGGGGAAAAACGCCATTAATAATCTTCCTGCAAACGATGAGGAACCGTTTCGCGCGAAGTGACATGCAGCTTGCCGTTATTGTACGATACGATAAATTAATCTTCAGCAAAACGGATTAAGCCAAAACTTTCCTCACTGGAATCTCTCGGAACTGGCTAAAACAAAGAAATACGAGTCAAAACACTTTACACAAGTTCCTAGAGAAGAACGGGAAGCCTAACTGGCGACTCGTAGAATGGAGGCATTTTTAAATTCACGATCTGTGTGATAAGGAATTTTCTCCAGGCTGAACATGTTAATAAAATTCAGCTAAATGTTGGCCCTCCCGAATGTATAAGAGTTCTAGCTACTTAAAGAAACAACCGTTGTTGTAGTGTGCGGTCGAATGAGTATGCTTGCATTAATTTTCGTCAATGCGTTAGAGTTTTCCACCTGCAAGAGAAAAGTGCGTTAACCGATAACGGTGAATTTCCTGGTTTTATGTTTACCCTACTATCGCCCGTCGACCGATCTGCATGGTTGCGGCCAAGATTATTTTTTTGCTTTCATTTGAATCGATGCATTTTAAAATGGAGTCTAGCGAGGGCAATAAAAACAATTAGCCTTGGGACATTGGCCTAGCCGCACAATTTACATACAACGGTGGAAAGAGTAAACCGAAGAAGATATTTTTTACCAAATTCGATCACATACTACACAAACGCTACTTCTTTTTTCATTGCCATGAAAAATTATATTGATCAGAAAACAATTTAATACTACACAGTTTTAAATAGTAAACTAAAAAAACATATTTTGAAGAACTTTGCTAAAGCATTATTTAAAGAGCTACATTTTTAATCACTAATATGTTAGCTTTATTCTCCCGATACCTCTTTGATAAGACATAACATAACAGTTAATAGACATAACGGTTGCTAAGCCAATAAAATGTTATTACCGAGCAACAGTATTCGAGCGCCTAACAAAATTTTGTGGAAAAGAATACTTTTTCTTAATTTTTTCTACCTACTCATGAAGGGATAGGATTTGATTTATGGCATATATTAAGTCATATCGGCTGCCAGTTGAAGAAGACGTGCTGTGGAAGCGTCATGTCACTTTCATACCTGACAAATACACAACAAAAATAGTTATTTACATTATTTTGGAAATGTAATGAATTATGTGAATAAAAAGCTTCCCGCATAATGAGTATTTCGTATAATAAACAAGTCATCGGAACAAATTAAACTAATTATGCGAAAGTGTACTGTAATTGTGTAGAGTATTTTTCTTATTTGAAAATTAGTTTCTAATTTTGGATGCAACTAATAAACAGTTAAAAGCTAAAATCCCTTTCACAATACTATCCATCCCTCCACACTACTACCGGTGTCGGAAAGGTGAGAATGTTCATTAAATTACTTTTCCACCCTACCTACTGCTGACGGTCCAGAAAGAAATTTGCATACTTTAAAGTTTCCCAGCAGTCCCACCTTACAATGGGACCAAATTGCTTAACCGAATTCATTAGCTTGCGGTTAAGCAGACCATAGCCCAGTTGTCATCTTTCACCGAGTTACTTTGCTGGTCTTTTGCTGTCCAACCATAACGTTTACAGTGTGATAGCAGCAGCATCTTTGCCATCATTCATAGATATGGGATGATTGAATTATCTAGCACTGCCTGGAGATAGCTAAGCAACCCATGAGTCAACACGATACGTGGTCGGTACGTGTATGCTAATAGTAATGATAGCACGGGTGGCTTAGCTTGTGGGTTTAAGTACCACAAAGCACTTTACAGTAGTAATCTACCGAGAAGCGTTTAAAGCCGCAGAGGGTTTGTCAACTTCTACAAACCAATAGAGAAAAGCGGGCTGGTGACAGGATGTTGGTGGCAGATCCGAAGGATTTGTACAGTATTCGGTGTACAGCAAGGTGGATTAAACAGATCAGGTAGTGGAATCCAGAGCATTAGGACAATTCGTCACATGACATAAGGTCCCCAGGATTTTAACTTTTGTTAACGGTTTTTAAACTTGTTCATGTATTTTATCTACAACATTTTTTAAATTAAATAGTTTTATAAACATATTTTGGATTTTGCGAGTACTTATTTAACATTAAAACATAAATTGAACACAGGTATTAATTTATGAAACCCCCAACATTGGTTTTCCGTATACATATATCGTTCAGTATTGTTTACCTCCTCACAAGTTGCAAAATGTCAAATGATTCCATACAATTTATTTCCTTGTTACTGTTTTGATTTATTCAATTTGTATTTACAAACAATTATGCACTACTTACACCTTTACATCTTGTTTTCCCATCCAACGCTCCGAGCACATTATTATCCACGCCCGTTCTTTCAACCAACATGATTGCTTTCAACGTTACTCCGCCGTTCTGTGACATCAAAATTGCTCAATTACGCCTACGGAGAAGGAAGTGGTCGGATCTCTGCCGTATCTTACCGACTCATTATCGAATCAAATAACTCGATCAACGCAGCATACCAATCCATCAAGCCCGAGACTGACCGTTGCAGCGTACATTTTATCGCGCTGCCGCATCGTAAAAATCCGCTGACCTACGATCCTGCCAGCTCGAAACGCTTCAGCTCGCTGCCGCAACAATGTCAACAAACTTTGACTCGTACTTCGGCTTCGTAATCGTCGTACGAGAAATAGCGAATCGATCCACCCTCAGCTGACCTTTGAACTTGCCAGTGCGCTGTGCCGTAGACTCAAGCCTCGAACTTGAACGCTCCCATTCAAGTGCTCTCATGCACCCCGCGAATAAAGCATCACGTGATCGTACCACCTCCACCACCACCATCCGATAGGCAATATTTCATCGTCCACGATCAGTTCGCTTTGTTCGTTCGCCTAAACCTTTTTTCCATTATCATCATCATCATCATCATCATGATCATCATGCGCAGCAACAGCATCAACCGCCGCCGCAACATCTGCGCAATGTCGTAATGTGCTCGCGGGGTTATGCTGTCCAGTTGCTGCTGCCGCGGTCACTGAACCTGCCGCAGCCGCCTGGCCGAGGAACCGAACGCGGTACGTGCCGTGGCGCTGCAGCGTTTGAGCGTTTTGCAACGTGCAACAAATGTACGAACACGGATCGAAACATACGCGGCGCAGCAGATTCTAGGATGGGATCCGATCGCAAACCACGGACTGCCGAAGGGGGAAGAATGCTGACCCTCCCGAGGAACTCGCGCGTTCGGAACTATTTATAGATCTCATAAATTACTCTTCCTTCGTATTTATCATTACGCTGGGCTGGAGAAGTGGGGAAGCTGCCCCACTACCTACCCACCTACCGCGTTGCACAATTACGTGCTGCATTCCGCTGGATCAGTAGAATGCCGGGCTCTTGCACTAGCAGCTACCATCCCGGGGCCGGCCCGTCGAACCGATGACCGATAGTCGATCAGCCCGCCAGCCTGCATATCGATCAGGCAGCAGAACGTGATCGCACAGAAACACTACATAAATAGGCTACGAGCGAGGGCAACCGCTGCGATCGAAATAGCACGGTGCGGTAACAAAAAACTCGCCCGTACGATCAAGCGACGAACCCGATCGCTCGTCCTCGCCCGCCCTGCCGAAACTGTCAACAGACCCAACGCGACGATGTGTCGTCATGAGTCACACGGGACCCAATGCCCCTCCCCCTCCCCTCCATTCCCACCCGACTGTGAAGCGGCTGCCAGTCGCTAACCGAAGGCGCAGGACTTTGATTGTCATTTTCCGGCCACCGGTAGACGGCAGCGGGTGGTTCGTTGTACGCGGGCGCATATAAATCATTCCGCGATTGCATTCTTGCGCTCAAACGGTGGGAAAGAACCACTGTCCCTTGCGCTGTGGTTCAAAGCGAAGGACAACCGCGGGACCACAGGACCGAAGTTGATCCATTTTCCTCGATAGATAAATCTTGCGCCGGACGAGAGGTTTGCCTATCCTAACCGGTGGTAATTACAGCGATTAAAGCACGCGATTGTGCCCCCTCCCGAGCCGTACGATGATGCATGGCACAATTCAAAGGCCGGACGGTGAATCGCCGACTGTCACTTTGTGGCCCAACCGCCGACCCGCACAATGTCAATCGAACAACGAACGAGCGAACGTCTCGATCTTCGGCAGGAAGCTCCCTGGCAAGGGCGGAATATCGTGGCAAGACGGGGCTGATTATTTCCCTCTATGGCACGCTGCATTTGCCGCCCTCCAGTGGCACACGGCCGGGGCGGAGCGATCGCTTTATTTATTATGCTCATCCGATTATAAGCAATTTAAATTTATTCACCTTGATGGCGGGCGCTTCCGTCGATTCCGCGCGCTGCCGGTGGAAAACTGAACTGGATGCACTGAATGCATTCCAATTACGATGCCCGCTGCATTCGCTGCACCGAATAGGAAAAACTTGTTCTTTTCTATCTATGCGGGCGCATCGAAAGTGTGCAGCGCATGGCTTTCGTGCTTGTTTCCCGGGCAATGGAAGTTTTTGCATTGCTGTTGCATTGTAGCATTATGCATTCTAGGAACATATCCTTACTCGACTACGGCACTCCGTGTAGTTTGCTGCCAGGGTGGAAATGGTTCTAGGATTAGTCTGCACGATTGGATGTGTTCTGTTCGGCGTTGTTGTTGGTTGCGAACCCATTCGGGGAAGCGCAAATCGAGAGGGGGAAGCGAATAATGTGTGCACTGGAATAGCACGACGAGTCGCAAACTATCTCACCTAATCCATTATGCTCCGTCTTTAGTGTGTTTGTATGCACTGATGGGTCTAATCTGACAGTAAGCAGCTCACGGCCGGCCGGCGAACGGTTATCAGAAAACTGTGGCTTCAAGTGAATAGAAAATAGTCCAGCATATTTTAATGTCAGTCTCAGCGAAGCGTTGTTCATGAAGAAGTATTGTGGTTTTGCGCTTTCTACTCAGCACTACATCATATCATACAATTCCAACCTTCCTTTAAGCTTTCAAATTAGCATGGAATTATTGGGAAGGGAATGTAAAAATACGAATTAATTAACCAGTATACTTGGTCAGTGCTAAGTACAACAGCATACCTGTCCTGGGTTCAATGCTTACATAAACCAAAGCTGTTTGGTAACATAAACATAAGTCCAAGATAGTCAAGTTCTTTGGAGGCCTAGAATATCTTCAGTTGCTGCGCCAAATTAAATTAGAAATTAAGGGAAGTTAATAATTCAAAAGCACTGGAGATTCCCTGCTTTTAACACTGTTCTTATTTTTCCCTGATCAAATTCTAAAAACAACTCATCAAGCTAAATTTTCAGAACCATTTGACTTCTACCGATCAAGCTTTGAATTCCACCAAAGCTTGTGATGGTATTGACTTTTAAATATCTGTGTATCCCTGGCGGCCAAACGTAACCAAACGAATGCCGACGTAGTTTTCCTGTTGCCCCAATTCCTGAAAATATCTTCTGCCTTAATTAATCAATCAAAGTGTAATTTAATTCCTATTAATGACATTTGGCTACAAATAGACCGCACTAATGTAAAGAAAGGTAATTTAATCAAATTGTGTGGTTATATTTACCGTCAAAAACACATCTCCAGGGAATAAATGAAATGCTCAATGATGGAAATCATTCAGCGCTAGGTGTATGGAGAGCGATTCTTAAGAATTCCCCGTTGAGAGCGTTTGGTTGTGGCTTTTCTCAATTCTGTTCCAAACATTGGGGTCCTTTCCGTTTGAAGCTCGTAGGCTGAAATTTCAGCCTGTCAGCTGTTTGCATTGTATAGCAGTTTTCGGACAACTATCTAAGTAGGTTTAATATACAGGTGGGCTTATCCCAAGGTGTATGAATTTAGAAGGCTGATTTTTGTCGCTTCTGCTTCTGAATGAAGATTGTAAGAGTGTTTTGAGTATTCGTCAAGCCTCCAGAAAGCTCGTTGGAGCAAAAGTTTTCACTCGTTCTGTCAAAAAGTGATATTCAAATTTGGTTATAAAAAATGCTATGAGACCACCTGGACTACATACACTTTGATTCCAGATTCGATCACCTGATTTCTATAATGCACCTTGGGATAAATGTAAACAAACCCGTGTTTTCGAGCAGGTACTCGAATCTAATTCTAGCTTTTAGGCTAAAATTTTCTAGACTGAAAATCGCAGGCTAGTTTTTTGTGTGGTTTTGTATGGATTGTTTACATGATTTCAGCCTCCAACTGTCAAACTCCATACAAAAAACTAACTAGAATCGTGAAGGCCCCCATTGATAGGTCGTTTCGAATTTGATTGTCTCTTTCATGCAGAGAAGTTGTTCTTAACAAAGCTCCCTCTTATTGGACACTAGCATTTAAATATTAAAGCGCTACCTGAGCACACTGAGACATAATCCTCTACTGTAAGGCTATCGTTTATATTGTCCAGTCGTGATGCAATTGAGTAAAAACAGCGTAGAACAAAGAAACAGCGACAATGTTAGTCCTATTTTCAGAAATGTTATAAAACTATTGGGGTTATCAAAACCACTCACTGTTGCTCATCATTATAACGTCATTATCACTGATGTACAAAATTGCATCCTTTATTGTAAATTGATATGGGACACCCACAAACATCATTAACTATATTGAAGGCATACGTTCGTTGGCCGCAGATAAAAAAAACACTGTAGACAATTAAGCATAAGCAGTGTATCACATTCGTAGCAAATGCACCATCGTGCCATTGTACGGTCGAGATCCGACATAACCCACAAACGAGCGAACGAGTTTTTAACCATTCTCACCCACCCAGCCACACACAAACACACGCCCACAGGCTTAGTGTTAGCGCTGGGGCAAAAATAGTACACACAAAACCACAGTGCAAACTAACGCTTCAGCATATTATCGACCGATCGTAAATGCACTGTCCAACGCGTTCGCCTGATGCTGGGATGCGGTTTGGCAGGTTGCGATACTCGGAACTGTCGAGTGAAATGTGGAGTTGCATTTATTTCATTGCTTGCACCAAATGGTCACCCATTATGTGTTCCGTTCCTTTCTATCGCTTGCTGCTATTTTGTCCGTACTATTATCATTCACCGTTTGGCGAACATGTTGCATGGCGAGAGAGCTTGTTTTTAACGCACAACAACGGAGCGGTGAACTGTTGTATTTGCCACGAGAAATGCATCGAAAGCGCTCATGTTTCTGTATATTTTTCCCCAAGCGCATTTTCCGATCGTTCTGTCACAAATGCGTCAGTTGTTTAATGCCGAATGGACGTGGTGGTAATGGTTTTGTTTTTCCGAGGAATGCTGCTCCATTAATAAATTCTGCTTATGTGGATATTATGGATAATCTTTCCTGTGATGGATAGCAATTAAATTGCTGCAATGTTGCTTTGAAAGATGAGCTTTCGCTGTGTCTGCTTAGTGGATTACCTCTCTGATTGACACATCCAGCTTGTGTGTTTCAACGAGTAGAATGTTGAAGTAAAATTGAAATATAATTAAACGAAACTCCACCACCACAAGCTGCCACCGTTCCGGAATGATTCTTTATTCAGATATTCTTCCATCGCTATCAATGACAAGCAGAAAAATTTCGCTGCGACAAAATAAAAAATCAGAACTTCCTCTCCCATTTCTGCCGCTGCACGGTCCCATTCATACCAGCGTTCGACATTAAACTGTCACCGCGCGGCTCGGAATCATTGTGTCCGTCCCATCACGCCACATTACGTGACATAATTATCTCGATCCGGTTCATTCCTCCGACAACATCTTCTTCAGTCACCAGGCTTGCGTCGCGTTAAAAAGCAAACGTTTCGGACAAATCATCTCCAGATGGTTTGCTTTTTCGCCCAGACGAACCGTTCGCTCGCTGGGTAATTATGGTGCCACCACTCGGTAGTTTGTCACAAATGTCCCTTTTGGGGCAGATTTGGTGTTTTGTGTGTGTGTGTGTTTTTTTTTTTTGTTGGTAACCAACGCCGTAAAACGAAATCGAATTGAAAAGTAAAACCATCCTCTGCCGTATGCTTTTGAATTCGGCAGCGCCAAAGCCTACCCCCAAACACGTGACGATTCAGCAATCCAGAACATCGTATCCGGAACACAGTGTACGTTCGACGATGGCAAAAAAGCGAGTCAACGAACGGCCCAACGCTCCAATCGACTGAGCCAAACTCGAGTGCGAATGTAATTAGTGTTTCGTTCATGATGCGAGCATGAAGCGTAAGCCTCCCTCCCCCCAGGGGGGAAACCGACCGAGCTCACGAGCGCGGTTCCTCACAAAAGCAGGATTGGGATGCGAAAGAAGATCAACGAAATCGAAAAATACGGTCTGCCAAAGCCGTAACATTCCATTTCGGTTTCGAGAACGCTGCTGCACGCAACTTAAGCGGGAGGAAATACAGAACGAAAAAGACAAAAAAGCACACACAAACACACACGCAGCCACAGAGGAAGCAGCCAAACTCATCTCGCCGAACAAAATGGGAATGTTTCAAACGGTTCGACGGTGAAGAGCAAGCGCCTTCCAGCAACCGAGCACCGAATAACAACAAATGGACGCTTGAAATGAACGCTGGCCGGACCAGTAGCGCCTCGAGCACTGTGCGGCCAGAGCACTATGTTGAGATGGGATGGTATCAGCAGCAACAGCATAGGCTCGCCCTAAGTCATTAAACTTCACAGCATAACCCATCGCATACGGACGAAATGGACACGGCCGCCCCGACGGTCGATGCTTGACGTGGCCGCGTGTTCGTGATCGTGCAAAGATGGGATGTCTAGGGGGGGATGGAGAGAGAGAGAGAGAAAGAGCGGGCAGTGTGATCCTCCCTTCAGGTTCATGATCATACGAACGGGAAGAATGGAAGGTTAGGGATGAGTAGTCGTCAGTGTGGGGTGTGTATGTGTGAGAGTGTGTATGTGGTTGGCAATCGATTACGATGCAAAAATGGGGAAAAAAATGCGAAAACCTGATTCCACCTCAGGGATACCTCGTGGGTTCTTTGGCCGCCGACACCCCACTCCGACCACCACAACCTCTACCACCGGTCGACTCACCGTCCCAATGCATTCCTGTGTGCATCGGTGCATTTGATCGAGCGATGATCAGATCGCCGCGTGGAGGGTGCTGTGCTGAAGTGTATTATAGCGTAATGTGCGATGAGATGTAATGGGTTCGATCGTCAGCTAAGTCGAACAGAGTACTTAATCACTAAAACAAACTACTTCCGAAGGTTAACAAAACATTAATTTGATAACATTAAATCTAAGAGCCATCACTCCAACTCCAAGTTTAGTTGGAAATTTATGATCTTTGTTACTAAATTATTAAAGAAAGAAACCAAATTAGACAAAAATAGAGAAATGCCCAATAATGTTTTATAATACGCTAGTTGTCATGTTTGCCGCTAGATGGTGATATACAGTGCATCCCCAGTTTTTATTTATTGTAGAAATATTCGCCGTGAAATTGTTTGTTTTGTACGGACTTCTTATCGAAAATCGTCGAATGAGACAGTATACATGAAAGATTGTTTCTCACTTTGCCCAAAAAGGGCCATGGCAGTTGATTAGTGAATACTAAAGGTTTACTAAAATTGTATGCTTTATAATTTGAGCATTGAATCAGTAGCTTTCTCACAGATGGAGTTAACATGCATCCGTATTCTCTGGCGTACACTAAGCGTGTACTTTTTCCTATGATCATTTTTAACATATTGCACTCACTATTCAGCAAAGATTTTTCATAAAATTGAACAATTCGTACTTGGCATTTCTCTTACTTCAAAGCTAATTAAAAATAAACGCTGTGTTAGTAACAGACATACTTTGTGAAGAGTGTTATTCAATGTCTCTTACAAAGGGTTAAAAATTGCTCAAATGTTCCGTTGCACGAATGGTTTCAGGGAGAAAAAAGTTTCCCTGCATACATTCTTTTGCAAATGTTCGGCACACGCTAACAGCTAAACCATTACAACTGCTTACGATTGTTCCAGCTTACCTTCCCGCCCGACCGTCTGTGTCGGTCCAGAGCGACAACGTGCCAAGCGACGTTCCTACAGCACGACAAACGAGACATGCACGGTTGCGAAACACAGCTCCATCGTCGTCTTCGCCGTTCTTCGCTGAAGTAATGCCAAACGCCAAAGCGCAAACGCACCGGTAATGGGGCAGACCGGCGGTGACCGAGGGGCTGGAAGCAGGAGTTCTCACGACCCATCGCATCCCATCGCGATCAGGGTTCAAAGCATGAACTTGGCCATGACCGTGGCCGCGAGGTGCTCGCATAAGTACGAACGACCTGGAAAACTGGAAATCGTGTAATACAACCCTCAGCACCACCGACTACTGCCCCGACCGATCTGACCTGATCATCCGGGGGTGGGGTAGCAGCAGTCCCCCCTACTTCCCCCATATTGCCCAACCTCCCTTTCATCCCGTTCACCCCTAAGAACCCTAACGACGAGTGCACGGGTGCTGAAACTCCTTACCCGTTGCTTTTCCTTTGCTTGCTTGCTTTTGCACCGTTTGGCGTTTGGTGTTGTTCGCGGTGGTTTCGTTTGGAGCGGATTTGCGCTTTCCAATACACTCGCCATGTTTGCACCTTCGAATTCGTAACGATGATTTGTTGCGTTCGTGGTACGGACTAAGCTGCAGAAACAGTGAAATCTGGGCTGTACCATTAACTAAGCCGGTTGAATCCGAGCATCCCAAGGAGAAAAAAAACACCGGCTTTTTGTGCCTCAAATCAATCATTCACACTGCGATCTCACCCATTGGCATGAAGTCAGTGTCTGTCGGCTGAAAGGGAGATTGAGAATTTTCCGGCCCTAACCAAGTTCGTCCGTTCACAGAAGAGCGCCTAAAATTACAGCCCAGAATCAGAGCAACTTGGGGCAGTACGAAGTAAATGAAGTTTTTCGTTGGTTTCCGACACACTCGCTTTTCAGTGCCCGAAACTGAAAGTTGGCCGACCCTTTTGGCTGGGACCAGACAAAAAGTGAAACTAAAACTCGTTTGCTGATTTTTTCGCCCCTTTCGTTCCGATATCAAGGCCGAAATCGTGCAGGATTGCAGTTTTGTGCGGTATGTTGCGCTGTGAATGCCATGATAAAGCCCTAGGTTTGGGCAACCTACCCGGAGGGAGATAAATTAAAAACTAGCTCTTTCATTTAAATCTCATCTACACGGACCCAAAAGTCCAGCCACAAAGAAATGCTGTACCATTCGTCTCGAACCACTGAGCTTTATCTTTGTGCTCTTTGTACCATCCACAAGCATTGCCTGTTTGTTTGTCGACAAAACTGCACGGAGCTGGATCGGATCAATTGGTCGTCCTCACAGTCCGAGCACAACACTGGCATACTGACAATATTACTGCTGCTAGCCAAAACTTTTACAAATGTGGTTAACCTGACAAGGCAGAGGGTACATTTGTTTGAAGCTTTTATAGTGCTTCAACTCGTGCACACTCTGCAATCGCAGAAAGGACAACCATCGGATCGGAATGTCTGACCCAAGCAGAAGCACTACTCAGCATAGCGCCACAGGACTCACCGGGCATTCAGTGTCCGAGCTGCGGTGTCCTTGCCCTGGTGGTTGGCGCAGCACAAATCAAATTAGTTTTACTGTTACGTCAGCACCAAGCACCAATGTCACTGTTGGCACTTTACCGCAATCAAACTGGAGAGGTTATGCACTCTCTCGTTGCGGTGCAATCATCTGTCGTAAATTATGTGTGTAATGTTCAACTTGTATCCCAAGCGATGTTTAACTCGCCATTACACCGTGCATACAGGGTTTCCCACGATATATTGGTTGGTTCCCATCAATTTTTGGTGGATTCCCATATTTTTTTGGTGCGTTCCCACGATTTTTTGGTCGTTTCCCAGAATTTTTTGGTCTAATTGTATTGATATCCAAACGGAAAATACCAATAAATTATAGGATCGAACCAAAAATCTATGGGATACAACCAAAAAATCGTGGGAACGCACCAAAAAATCATGGGAACTGACCAATAAATCGTGGGAAACCCTGTATTAGACACAGTGGTAAGAGTTGATGAAAGCAGAGAGTTGGCAAGAATCATATTGTTACAAGAATCAGTAGCTTAATTAGATTTTTCCAGTTATCTACACCTCATCCGGGACTTGTTTGGTTTTTCGAATTACATGGATGGTCCATGTGTTGTGTGCGTTTACATTCATTTAGTTTCATTTAAGCTTGTTAAAAACATTGTCAGTCTTAAATTTGACTTTTTCAACGTTTTATTGACCATGAGATTATTGTTTGATTACGATCATTTCAAACGCTTCTTACATGACTTTAATGCACGTTATGATCTTTTATCATTTCTTTCCCTTCTTTAGAAAATTGGACCTCAGTTTGGCGCTACTTGTTCATGGAAAATCTGAAATCACTATACATGTAATTTCTGATAACTATTGGTAATTTTGATAGAATTTTGAAAACTACGGTTCTTTCGATCGAACTTTATATGGCGGATACGCTTGCAGTACATTTTCCACGCAAGATAAGTACAATTCGGTCCGAAAATGTGTTCACCGCGATTCCGAGCAGTAACTATTAACCTATGAAGCTTTTGGTAACGAATTGCGGTTATTTGGATGGCGAACATGATTTAATCAGTCAACAAAACACGAGCTTGGAAGGCATGTTCATATTCCAAGAGCAATCGCAAAAAAGGACACAAATTGTAGTCATAAAAATTGTGCACGCCATCGTCCCAACAAATTGGAAGCAAGCGCAGCAATATTGTACGGAAAATTCATTCAAATCAAGCAATTGAACGAGCATTCCCATCTTCGCCCATTACGGTGCGGCTTTCGTTTACCGCTTTTAACTAGCACAACACAGCTGCCGTAGCTAAGGAGCAGAGACAAACAAAACCCAGCCCAGCTGAAGAATAAAGCGCTCGTTATGCAAATCGATAAGCTGTTGTTTATTTTTATTGTCAATTTTACAACCAACGAATCGGCGTGCAGATCGGCTAGCGGCTTCCGGTATATTATCGGTGCCTGTGGTGCCAGCGTCAGCGAGCTTACGGTTGGCTATTCCAGCTTTCCGTTGACGCAAAAAACTACACATTCTTTGAAAGGATAATTAAATGGATAGACTATAAAGGAAAACGCTGGCAAGTTAGTGAAGTACACAAAGAAACAAGAAATTCTCGCACAAGAGAGTAAGGTTCGCACAGGCGGTAGCAACTGCAAAACATAGAATAGAGTTTCCAGTCAGCCAGCACAAGCTGATTAAATCTGATCCCGAGAAATGGAAAGCAAACCGATCGTGCTTTTGTTCTATCGAGTATCTGCTAATTATTTGCATGATTGAACTTTATAGTTCCTTACTTTTCCTGCTGCGTTTCGGTAAGCACCACAACCTCGCACTAATAGCCACTGATCGGGAGGGAAATCTCGGCTGAGTCTTTTTGATTCTTTTCTAGCTCCTTTTGCACCATCTTTTTTACCGCCGCCAATGCGGTCCATTAAGATCCATATACCACCGAACGGTTACGGCCACGAGAGACAGATTCATCTGTTCATCTAGCGCAAGGGTGTCGAACCTTGGGCTTGATTGGATTGTTTCTGTAACGAACAGTATGCAGTTTTAAACGGAAATTGAAAAATAGCGTACAATAAATTAAACTAGAAATTATTGGTAAGTTCGATAATCTTCTTATACTTTTTTCAACTTTTGATGATAGTTTTTTTCTAAATAAATATTTCACGTTCAGTTTAATTTCATCGCTAAAAGCTTCTTAACGCAGCGACCAGAGGCATCTTGAGAATCAAAAGTTTTAGTTAATAATAAATAAGGAGATTTATAAAATTTTGGAATTTTATACATCAAAATAATTCTTCTTCTTTTGGTTCAACAACCGTTGTCGGTCAAGGCCTGCCTGTACCACTACTTGGGGCTTGGCTTTCAGTGACTTATTGATCCCCCCATAGCAGGATAGTCAGTACTACCTATAGCGGCACGGTCCATTTGGAGCTTGAAGCCATGACGGGCATGTTGTTAAATTGTACGAGTTGACGACTGTACTACGAGACCGTCTTACATCAAAATAATACTATTCCTCAATTCACAAAGATAAATTGTTGCTACGAGAAATTATAATGAGAAGCTTTATTTGACTTTTTAGAACTATCGCTCGTGTATTTAGATTTTCGCAGATCAGTTTAATAATGAAGTCTGTTTGTCTGTTTGCCCTTTTAGGTGAGCGTAGCTGAACTGCTTCCTAATTGGCCCTAATGTTGAAAATCTAGCTGTCTCGTATTTTTTACCTTGTCGGTGAACTGCAACGCCATCTGCTGTGTCTTTCTTCATTCGTACTGCAGCTGAAAAAAAATAATCAAATTGTAATTTTAACCTCATTTTCATTCGCTCCCTTTTTTTCGAATCTCATGTGTATTCGTTATAAAAATGTTAAAATATTTAAGCTTGCCAACAACCAAAAAATACTCGAAACTTAAATTTTAAACTACTTAGCTTAAAAACACAAAACTTAACATTTCATGGTACACAAAACTTAAAAATTACCTCTATAATTACCATTTAACGGAGTTGGACACCCTTGCTCTCGGTCTGCTCTCAGCGTTCTATTCAAGCAGTTGTAAAACGCATACAGCCTTACCAAACTATCATCACCCCTCTTACCACAAACATCTTTACTTCCTCGAGATTTGCGCTCCTTATGCACAGTTCGATCTCTAATTAGCATGGTTGGGTGCTTTTCTTTGTTTACCCAATCGGTATCAATTTTTTGTAAATTTAACTCCCAATAGATGCAAACACTAACACCTAGAATCGATTAATTCTCAACCCTCCCCGATCCTCATCCATGTTCTCCTCCAAAGATGTAACAGGTGAAGCGAGACACGGGCAAGTTCAGGGACCGTTTTAAAACGCCGATGCAAACAAGGTTCTGCACCGCACGTTCATTCCTACCCATGGGGCGAGGTTCTTGTGGGGTTCTTGTGGTTTGGAAGTTTGTTCACGTTTCGCGCTGCAGCCAAAGAGCCATGACTCATAAGCAGCCTGACCATTGGCAAGGTGTGTCTGTCTGGTGCGTCTGTTTATCCTCTCCCTGGTGCACACCGGTTAGGTAAAACCGGTGGCAAATGCTACCGAGAAGAAGATTGTAATCATCGCCTGGGCCCAACAGTTGTAATGCGCGATCGATGAACGATCGAGTGTTGGACTGTGCTGCCAAAGGAGGAGGAGGAGGGATGAAAGTGTTGTTATTTAATGTGGCATGCTTATCGACCGCTTCAGATCGCAACGCAATCGATCGCGTCAGAGTGTGTACTATTGGCCAAAGGGGGGGGGGGGGGGGGGGGGGGCGGGGGGGTCCGTTTGATGATGATTCGTAGAACTTGCCGGAGCTTTACCGAACGCTACTCCAATTGAGATTCTTGCAGCGGTGTACTGTAATAACTGTACCGTCGACTGGACTGGAGTAACATATGGTAGTTGGTATTGACTGTGGTGCGGTAAAGTCGGCAAAGAGGATGGATGCTTATGGGCATGCAGGCAGCATTGTGGATTGCATTCAGGTCAGAGACAGAAGGAGAACTAGTAAACGATTCCAGTAATTCGCAAACGCTAAGTGTTTTGCTATTGCGGCGAAACAATGTAACGTCATCGTTGGACTGTAATATTGGGTCCACTTGCCATCAATTCCAATTACTTAAACTCGGTTTCAAATTGTGATATCTTGTGACTTCTATCACACACCCTGCAGACTTACAAATATCAACACAAACTCTAATTTCAATTAAACATTCCCCCCTGGGAGCACACCGTTTCACAATAGAAGTCCTTGTAGTACGGCACCAACTCACTCAACAGGTTCGCAGAAAACGGGCTCATGCCGACAACAGGTGCGATGGTTGAACTGCTCTTCCTCCTTCTCCTCCCCATCGTCATCATCATCATCAGCATCATCCTTTCGTCCGACTCACATCAAACTGTTATTATAATGCGAACGCATTTGCCATACCGGTTCAACACTTACACTTACCTACGGCCGCCACTTTGCCGGCTCAATCGATACGCGCTCCTCCGCTGGTACTACGCACCAGCGCCCGAAGGAAGTGAAGGAAAAGGCGGGAAAAACAAATGGAACACATTTCCTTCCCGAACTGTCTCGTAAGTTAAGGAGAAATTATTGTTCAACGATGATGCTCTGGTGCTGGGCGGTGGGATGAACCTGGTAGCCACCAGTTCTCGTTGTAGTTAATGATGATGATGATGAAGACGATGATGACGCTGATGAAGGTGGTTAGCTAGCCTGCACACATTCATGTCAATGGCCCCTGGGGGTGGGGTGGCAAACGGAACGCGTACCCAAAAGCCCTCGGGATTCGACCCCGGGCACTGCATGTTCCCGAGACCCGAACAGACCCCGTGGCAGAGAATGACTCAATACATCTTGCGAACCTCGGCTCTGTACAGAGCCGTACAGAGTTCAACCGAGGTCGATTGAGCGTAAGAGAGAAAAACAAAAAGCAATTTCCCTACACACACACACTCATACATGGGCGAGTCCGTCTACTCTTCTTTCCTTCTCCCCCAGTTTTAGGTAGTCCGGGCGTAATAGCTTTTACTGGTTGCATTATAAGCTCCCGCTCCTGCACGGAAAGGGAGGGTCCGTCGCAACCCGCGCGGGAGCGGTGGTACGCAAGATCACAAGGGCGGTTCTCGGGCTGGCTTCTGGACAAGAGGCTGGACGTTAATTATGCAATCGATTGAAGATCGCGCAGGATGGGAACCGTCGCCGCTACCTGAAGTGGACATCCGTTGACGATGGCCCCGATTGACAAGGCGGTTGTTTGGAGTTGTAATGGCTAAAATGGCTGCAACGAACACGGCAGCACAACAACAACAACAACAAGAGCCATTTGCCATTACCATTAATCGTCTTCGGGCTGGCAGCGTCCCCTTGCACGCTGACACTTGAACTGCCTAGCAGAAACAGAGATGAGTAACAGTAGTTTCCAAAGTATCCGCTAGATGGCAGTGGCGACTGTGGTGAGACCGTTTCGACCGAAAAACACTTACGCCCCCATCACGGTCTCAGCGAGCAGTTGCGCAGACTTTCTCAAAACCCATTAACACGGCATTGGTTGAAATGATTTTCCCATTCCTCCAGCAGCATATTTTTCGCAGTGCGTTGTGGTCAGCCACCTACTTTTACGCCCAGCTCACTGGTTGGAAGTAAACGGCACGGGGCTCGTAAAGTAAACTTTCTTAAGGGAGCTCAAATTCTATCTAGAGCATTTAATTGATTTCTGTCGTCCGTTCATCCATCCGATCGTCTCGATTCGCACAAAGGACAAGCACGCTGTCTGCCAGACGTGGCAGAGTGGGATGTTTTCTAACTGTTCCTACGATAGCTAGATAACGCGCACTTGCAGCTACTGTCTGGCATTCGATCAATATTCATCAATGTTTGGATTACTTTCTGCAAAAATTTGCCCCAACTTTGGCTTCTGGCTTCGGGCGGGAGGCTTTTCTACGGCATAATTTCTGCCAACTTGCAAGGCAATTGGAGTAGAGTGGGAGAAATCGAAACCGTTGCTAAACCAATTCAATTATATCCGTCCACCCTGCCCCTTCCACAGGAGTGTTTAAAATGATAAACGATATTGGCTCTATCCCGGCTGTCGGCTAGCACAAACGCAGGTTGTTTTCTGCTTTCCTTCCTTCCAACTACTTGGAGCAAACGGAAGCGTTTGGTTCATCGCTCTGCTCGGTTGGAACTAATGTGCAGATAAAACTTTGCCTTTGCCCACTGTCTGCCTCGTGCTGTTGGAAGCGTATTCGTAAATGCAAATAATAATATTACCATTTTTCCCATTTTTTTCTTTTTCTTTTTGCACTGACCCTAGCACAACCTTTCCGTCTCGACCTCAACTGCAATCTAAAGGACGGGCTGTAATGTATAGAAATAACACATCGAGTAAAGACAGTGGGCGGCAACCGGACGCACCGTCGATCGTCGATCGCTGATCATGATCGCAAAAGTGGTCTAAATTAAATTTTCAACCCCGCATCCTTCTCTGATAAATCAGTTTGGCGAATGGTGGAAAGTTTAAACCAAATCGATTTTCCCTTTCATTCGCCAAACGCCGTAAGCGATGCCGTGGGAAAATGCCGCCCTGTCGATAACAAACGCATTCGCAAGTCGGACGCACGGGGGGGTTGGGTGAAATGTGTTTTGCTTTCCCGGAAAAGAAGTAAATAAGAAGAAAAAAAGGATAAACCAAAAGCACAACACCAAACGGACCGTATATGTGCTCGTGACGTAGGTCTGTAACCGAAAAGCGGTGCCCTTTTTGGAGGGGGAGAAAAGGTTTAAACCCCTTTTTAAACGCCCAATACCCAGACAAAGGATCGGTTTGCAACAACAAAAAATCAGCCACAAAAACTCAAATAACAAACTGCCGTATTACTTGCAGCACATTGTGAAGCACATTTCCAATTTCCAATGTTTGATGTGAATGAAGTGATAAGGATGTGTGTGTGTGAATGTTCTTTTGCCTTACTTTTGCCTTTGGGTGAGACTTGGAAATTTCTTTCATTTTCGTTCACAGTCGATTTTTGCACTCGACCAATGGAGCTTCCACCTTTCCCTTCGCTCTCTCACTGCTGGAGCCGAAAAGTTTGGTCCACGTGTTGTTGAACAAGTTTTTAATTTTTAATTTTCCCTGGCCGGCCCCAAAGCTACAACAGACACACATACACACACACACACACACACACACACACACACACACACTCACACAGTTCCTAAGAAATCGGGAATTCCCATGCGTAAGAAGGATGGATGGAGGGGCCACGATTTTGCCAGTGGCTGTTAATTTTCTCCATTCTACGGGTGGAGCGGAGGGGGGGGGGGGAGGGGGGAAATATGGCGTCAGGGGACATGGATCCATTCCTTTCGGGGACGGATGGCCGGTGACGTTGGGGCTGCTAATGATGTTGTTAACAAATGGCATTTGAACGGTGAAGTGGGCCAAAACGCGTGTTTGAGTTTGGTTGGGATGGGAAAAGTTTTCCGTGCTTGAATAGGCAGCTGCTCGGGTCTGAGATTTGATTTTGATTTTTGAGTACAATTATCGAAAACAATAACAACGTAAATGCTCCTTACACAATATGAAAAAGCGATGATTCGTTGGGAAATTGCTTTAGCTTTTATGCAAAATTCACTTAAATTAAAATGGTTCAAATGTTTGCTCTGCTTTGAACAACTAATAGTTCTCTGCATAGTTCAAAAATTATAAACCATATTAATAGCGATTAATCTTTAGTATTTATTATTTAATAATGTAAATTTGTTAAATATTAAAATTTACTTTCACTAGATGGGTGCTTTCTAGTTGATATGAGTTTTAGTTGACTGTTCGATAGTTAGCTGACAATGCTCCTAAAAAGGACTCGTTTTTACAGCAAATTTGGCATTCCAAAATAAATAATAACAATTTTATAGTCTTTCATAGCCAATTAAAATCGAAATTTAACGATAGAAACTCGATTTTAATGATATTTCATTTGACATGGGCCTTGAATGTAGTTATTTCATTCTAACTGGTTACAAAAACATTGTCAAATACTTGACTACTTATTGCTTATTGTGTTCAAACATCAACATCAATGGAACTGCGAAATATCAATAGAGCAAACATACCAAACAAGGCTCGATATATCTAAAAAACCATTATCACTGCTGTAAAAACATCTTCTCTCTCAATGCTTCATAATTTTACGATTCATTTTATCATCAATTAATCTCCTATCGTAATTTGTGGTCGGTAATAATGCTTAACATTACCACATCACTGTACCACATGCTGTCCTAACCAACACACGGAGCTAAGCTGTCTTCAATTGCGCTACAATATGCCACCAAAATAATAAAATGGTATCCAGTGTGTGACAAAGCAAATGACGGCATAAAGTCAGTTGGAAATGTGCTTTAATAAAATCGATGCTGTTAGAATATGCTGGCCAAACAAGTATGCAATTAAAGCGTGGTCAGCCCTAAAGTATGCAATTTAAACGATTAAATTACACCGATGCTGCCCACGAGTACATTCTGGTTGAATAAGCCTTGTCTCATGGGTATATTGATAGCCAAGCGTATTGTAGCGTAGCAGCATCGGTACGGGACGTTGCTTAGGAACGTCATAATTCATGCTTTGGCCAGCATCTGCTAACGAGACCTAGCAAAAAAAAAGATTCGAGGTTTGTTTTGTGCCGCTTTCAACGAGCAATCAGATATTCAAGAAAAATGATAAAAATTTAAATAATGCACTCAAGCGCAACATTACCAATGCAGGCGGCGTAGGACCTTTTGCAACGATAAAAGCTTCTCTATGTCTCGGCATTCGGAAGGACAACGGAAGTCCGTCCGCCGAGGTGTTTACACCAGCAGTCTTACATTGCTTGATGTCACATCCCTTTGTGCTGGTGGATGGTTGTAGAAGATCACACTGCAAACGATCGCGACGGCCTCGATGAAGGTTGCCTTCAAGTGAAGACCATTGTACATACACAGAAAACAAAACACTCATACAATGTCACACATCATTTCCGGTCTTCGGTCAGCAGCCCAGAATCAGTACAGGATGTTCATACGATTGTGTATGTGTGTGTGTTTGTATGCGCCATCGTTCACGTGCAAGACAAAAGCAAAACAACGCAAAGCACACATGTTCCGCGCGCGCTTGTTTGTGATTCTTCTGTTGTTGGAAGGCATATGGCATAACAAAGGCAGAGAATGAACACAAGCCAGGGAACAGCAAGCAAGGGAAGTAGGTGAGGA
Source organism: Anopheles coluzzii (assembly GCF_943734685.1). Classification (NCBI taxonomy): domain Eukaryota; kingdom Metazoa; phylum Arthropoda; class Insecta; order Diptera; family Culicidae; genus Anopheles; species Anopheles coluzzii. Next base: position 39,986,348 of record NC_064670.1, on the reverse strand, counting down.
ATGTTTTATATTTATTTAATTTTATATCTTTTCTTTTCGCTATCTCGCTATGACTTCATCGGGCTCGTGCGTCTTTTTATATCGTGCCATCAGAATTTGTGATGAGCTTGTCCGGGAGGCCGTAGCTTGATCGATAGCCGCGCTACTTCCGGTGCTTCCGGTGCACCTACACATATACATATGTATGGGTTCTTTATTTGGTTTATAATATGAAAGATTATTCATAATGAAATGTTATCCGGGGAGGCGTAGCGGCGTTTGCGATGTGATTTAGATTAAAGTGGACGGAGAGAAGCAAACTGTCGTACACCGATCGATTGTGTGTGTGATTTCTATAAGTGATGTGCAATTTTGAATCTTCTCTAGACAATTGTGTGTGGATTTATTCAAAATATGTGCAAAAATTGCTTTTCATGCTGTACTATTGAAAATACGTTTCAAGCTGCTCGTTGAAATTTAATTCCAAAATGCTCGAGGCATACGATCATACTTACACCATTTTCATGCCAAAAAGGCTTCAAATCCAGATTTTTTTTAAATTTTCTTCGCAGGAACAGTCTCGATGGGTGTTGTGATATAAAAAAAAGATATAATTTTTTCTCACACCTATCGAGACTACAGCCATAAATGATCACTACTTAAAGATAAAGATAAAGGGCGAACCTCCTAAAAGAACAATGTATCTCGGGACATTTTCAACAACTATGACATCAGTTGTTTCTGTCACAAAAATGATCTTTCTCCACACGTCACATGTCATCAAACCGAAACTTTAACCCATCATAATCATTAAGAAAGCGTCTAAATTAAACCTATCACCCTGTAGTGGCAGTAGTAATTGCTATCTACATTATGGTTTTGTTGTGCTCAATTTTCACCGAACTTCTTTTATGGGCCTTAACAGGCATTTCGACGCAGAATGAACCATTTCCCAAAGCATCAACGCTGCCCGACTTCAAGTGCCACTGGAAGTGGTAGAAAAATCTCATTTCATTCCTCAATCCACCCTTTAATGGTGGCTTAATTTGCGGTCGTTAAACATCAAACGTGCTAGCGGGCGGACAAACAGGCTCGACGGCGAAAAAGGAAAAAAGTGCCGCCTGCTGACAATGATGCCAGCGATGATGATGATCCGCTATGGTGGTGGTTGGAAAATTGTCCCAACCAGATACGCACACAATACTGTGACTGTTTCCCTCAATACCCGTTCCATTGTCGCCGCTATCCTTCCGACCGGCCAGGGATAATGAAATTGTGTTAAGCAATTACCAAACCGACGCATAATCTGTGCCGGACGCGGAGCCGCCAACAGTCAATTAAAACCATAACCGCGCCATGTACACCACTACCCCTACTACTACTGACGCACGGCATACGGAAGCGCGCTGTATGGGGCGTCCGAACTATGATGTGTACTTCCGGGAGTTTTGCAAGCAAACACGTGGTGGTCAAGCGGCTGTAAGCGCGCAGCGGTCGGTTGTCATCGGATCGGTTTCAACGGTTAGTGTCCATCCATTGGTGGATGAACAATCAAAAGCCATCCCTTTAATGTCGTGATTTGCTGCTGTTGTTTTGGTTGTTGTTGTTTAGCAAACTTGTGCTGCTGAAGCTGTACATCACAGGATTACAATTGCATACGATTGCGAGGGAAATGTGTTTGAAGCATCACTACAAACATCGCAACACGATGCACGACGTTCGTTTTATTGTAACATTCGGTTGAGACAAGCATAATGAACGATATTGTATATAAAAGCATATAGTTGGAGATGGAGTTGGAGAAAACAAATGGAATAATTGATACCGTTTGCTATATTGATGAGATAGAAAATACAATGGAATACTAAAGCATAACAAAAACACGTATAGCTAACCACTGAAATTTAATATATTTTAACTTAAAATCATCCCCTTTTATATTTATCACGCTACCACGTGATACATATTAATTAAGTTTACATTAATTCAATATTTACTTGCTGTAAACTAACTAACGTTTTTATTAATATTATTAACGCTCACAGTCACATGGATACAAAATAAATACTTTTCATACAATGGAAACAAATATAAACCAAATAATACTATTTATTTATCAACCTTTCTTACGACTCCACCGGGTTTTACATGACACCCAAACAATTTGTCCAAGCATTGTTCACAGTGCGACGCTAGTGTCACCTTGTGGGTAAACGATGCAACTATTCAGCTACTGACAGTCGTGTGTAGATGGCGCTTTTTGAGGATTTAAAATACGCGCGAATCATGGGGAAATTGTATGGCTTTAACTTTTTTATCTAATTTTTAGTTTCGCTTAAATTAGTTTACAACGCGTGACAATTACATATTCCAATCAATAAAAAAAACCATGACTCAATCCGCATGATATTTAGTGAACTTTATTGTTTCCTGGTGTCGTCCAACGCCGAGCCATGCTAGCTTTTCTCGTTGCATTTTGATGTGTTTTCCCCACCGCAACAGCCTCATACACTCCTATACCCTAATCAGACTCTCAATGATCGCACGCACTCATCACTTAACAACTCGTCCTTCGCCACTTCGTTCGTGTCACATCCCACCATCCATCTATATTATGCTGCGGTCTTGCTTCCACCTCGCAACCCTAAGTTTTACCCCCATTAGAACATTATACATTAATAATAGTGTCCCATGCCTGCGTGTGTGTGTATGTATATTATGACTTAATAATTTTACCTATGCTAAACTCCCTCTCCCAATATGATCATTAAGTAAGATTTGTTTTTACTTGTGGAGCTAACTCTTCAAATACAAGCCGTGTTCGTACAAGCGGAACCGTTAAAATGCGGCCCTTGCTGGGAGAGTAGCAGCTAGTGAAAATCAACACTAAATGGGTGGAAAAGATAACAAAAACCACAAAATGTATTCTAACTTTGTCTGTAAGCTACAGTTTTTTACACAAGGGCCGCGCATTTCTGATTTTATCTGCGGATTGCGCCAATGGAGCAGGTTCATCATCATCGCACGTTGACTATCTCCCATATATACACTGGATTGCAGATTGAATCTATTTAGTATCGGTTGCGCAGAAGTGGTGCTTACTACTAACTGGACTAACTGCAACGCACGATTCACGGTTCGGTTACACCATAATTAGTTTTACATACGATTTATATCGTACTATCCCCCTAAAATCAGATGCTAACAATTTACTACGCTGTTTTGTCCACCAATAAATTAATACGGTACCCGTTGCAGCGTCCGGAAGGTTCTCATTAAGGGTTATAAGGTTGGTTATAAGGTTGTTGAATTATGCTCCAAATGTAAACTCAACTGGCTGGGTTGTTTTGCTTTCATTTCAACTAATCGTTCGTTCATTTAGGACAAAGTTTAACTATTTATGTATCGCACCGATTTATTTTGTTTCCTTTATCTAAACTACTCTAATACAGTTATAATTTATTACTAATTACTGCTTGTCCTTCTATACATCATTTTTCGCATGGTGTATTGCGTGTACGTGTGGTTGTTTAACAAATGTGATAACAAGCGAAGGCAAAACAACATTGCAAAATAGTTAGAAGACAAAGAAAAGTACGGGGAAAAAGTAGAGAAGAGAAAAGAACCGCACCAAGAAGGTATATTCGATTTTACTACTTTATTCAAGAGAGACCCACATATATCCCCGTCCCTTCGATTCCGTTTCCTAACATGTTCACATCTGCACTCTGCATTTCTTTGATAAGCCATCCTAATGTTTTCTTTTTGTTTTTCCGAAACATATTCCAAGCCCTTGTGTGTTTTTGGAATTTCCGCGTGTTTTCATTAAAGTCTTTCCTAACTACCCTGCCTATACAAACCCCGCTCCCTTGAAACAGTTAACCGGAACAATGTTGATCCGAACCATGTTCCGTGTTTTGTTCATCCTGCTAGACGAAAAGGACCCCACCCGCACACACCACACCACCCCAATGTGGGCCACATTTTGCACCACACCTCATCCTGCTCCTGCTCCTCCTCCGACCCACATCGTCGTGCAAATCTGGGCTTCCTTTTCGAAATTCATATAAATATGGTATTTCATTGCTACTATGCTACTACTCCCTACTACTGCTACAGCTACACAGCATCGCATCCCCGCCTTGTTTCATTTCTTTTAGGATTCTTTCCTTACTTTAAAAACAAAATTGCAACGAAAAGTCAAACCGTCCCTTAATGTATAACAAACTATTCGAACTTGGCATCTAGTGCAGCGGCACACCAACGCAAAATGGTAGAACAAGAACGCGACTTAAAACGAATGTACATTGAAGGAACATACACTGAAGAAACCGTACACGAGAGTCGCTCAATTGTAATGTTTATAATCGCGCTTTTTTTCTTCTTCTTCTTTTTTCTCACACTACGCACGCACACCTCACACATATCGAGGTGAACGAACGCGCAACCGTCGTGCGCTGCGCTGTGCTCTACCGTACTAAAAAATACAAAACGATAAACTATAGCTAACCAAGAAGTACAGGAAGAAACCGATGACGAGTAGAAAAATGTATATGCATAATGAAACGAAAAAAACGATCAAACAAACAAACAAAAAACAATATTACTCCACTCGAAGGTACCAGAAATACGACTAGCCACGTGGTGGGTGCCGCACTAGCATTAGCATTACTTAAGAAGATGAAACAAAACTTCATCTTGTCGGCTTTATCTCTCTCTTACTCTCTTTCTCTCTCTCTCTCTCTCTCTCTCTCTCTCACTTTCCCTCTTCGCATCTCCGCGGGTGCATTTTCCCCATTTTTTTTCCTCTCGAATGCAATTCCTTTCCATCGGTAGTGTGTGAAATGTTGCTTTGCTCCTTGTGTTCCTCCGCCCCTGCTTGCTTGAACGTCCAGCGCCACAGCTTGGTAGTAGTAGTAGTGTTGCTTTACACTTAGTACCCAATGGTACAATCCATCCACATGGTTCCGAGGATGGATATAATGGGTGTGGGGAGGATTGGGAGGTGATGTCCTTTTCAAACAGTTCGCAAAGTAATTCCAGTGCCATGCCTCTGAGCGAAAGGAGCACGAGAAGAGCGCGAACGCGCTGACGGAGAGCCAGGACCGGAGGGGGTAGGTGTTGGTAAGAGAGCGAACGAAGAGATCGAAGCGATTTTGGCGCCCATCGTCCGCGATAGCTCACGCACCGGTGACGGGTGCGACGACGATCACGGATCTTATGCGTAATGCTACTTTTTTAGAGCTTGCTGTCTTTGCGTTCGTTCTATGTGAATAATTTCTACAGCCTTACGTACAAATCGCGCTTCTTCTTTCTCTTGGTATGTTGTGTGTATGGTTTGTATGTCTGCATGCGCGCGTTGTTGTGTTGTTTTGTGGAAGTAGTTTGACTGTTGGTGCTAATATAGCCGGTACCACCAACAACGCAATCTACGACGCGTACATCTTGCTAATTTCGGCCTGATACCGTTCCTGGATGTCTTTGCGCTTCAGCTTGAAGGCGGCCGTCACCAGCCCCATATCGGGCGTCCAGATGTCCTTGCACAGGTGTACGGCGGCGGGAATTTCGCTACGGTGCAGTTTGCCTGCAGAAGAGAACACCGAAAACAGGGTAATTTAATAATAAGTCACACTCAAAAGCACACCACCATCGCCCACAACACGTACATTTACGACCATGGTCAGCCAGTTCCTGCAGTACGGCCTTTTCCAACTTCTTGTTGTCGCACAGGTCCTCAAACTCGACCCCGCGAATGTCCAGCCGCTCTGCGATCTCCTCCAGATGTTTGGGATTCGGCACAACCAGCGCCACGGTGTACTGCTTCGTGGAGTCACCGTACACGCAGATGTTTTCCACCACGGGGCATGTTTTAAGTTCCGATTCCACCTTGCCCAGCGACACATATTCGCCCGCCTGCAGTTTCACCAAGTCCTTCTTACGATCTGTAACGTTTAAATTGTTCTTAATATTCCGCACAAAGAGCTTTTAAGCACATCAAGCGACTGCTGCGCGCTGCACTTACCGATAATCTTAAGCGCACCATCGGGATGGATTTCGCCCACGTCACCGGTACGGAACCATCGCTGGCCGTCCTCCTCGAAGAAGTCTTCCTGCGTTTTGCCAGGGAGCTTGTAGTAGCCCTTCGATACGGTTGTACCACCGACCACGATCTCGCCCTGCGGGTAGGGCTTATTCGTGACCCGATAGTTTCCTTCCTCCCAGTTTATCAATCGTATGTCATTGCTTGAGGACGGTGCCCCGACTCGGCTATACTCCATGTCCCATTCTGCAAGCAAACACCCCATGTGCCGTTAGTTAGCGTACTTTTATATGAAGAAAAGTGATAGACGAAGCACAAGAAAATACGTACTGTCCATTACTGCCGCTCCGGCAGTAGTTTCCGTAAGACCGTAACCCTGGATCACATCGACGCACAGGCATAGCTTAATCTGTTCGTGCGTATCCGGTGCAAGTGGAGCACCACCGGACAGTACACTGCGGATGCGGCCTCCGAGCAACTTTGCGATCTTCTTGAAAAGAATCCTGAAGGACGAAAATCACAGTAGGCGGATGTTTAGTACATGACATACACCTCACAACACAGTAGGGGCGCGTAGCAATCGTTACTTACTTGTCCATTAGCGGTGTCTGGTAGCCACGAGCAGTCCATTTCGATTTGTAGTTGTACGCGAACTTGAAGAACGCTTTCTTCATCGGTGCTTCTGCGTTCACCTTGTCGTTGATACCCTTCGAAATTCGATCCAGGATGAGCTGGCGTCAGAAGGGGAAAAAAAATTATAACCGATTAGTAACGGCGGCCGATTCTGTGTTTCTCCGTACCAACAACACTTACCGGTACCGAGGTCATGCAAGTCGGCCGTAACACTGACGCATCGCCCTTGCAGCCCTTCATCACCTTGCTGCTCGAGTCGATCAGTGTGAGCGGTGTCGAGTAGCCGATCGGTACGCCCGTGAGCAGGCACACACTCTCGGCCAGCAGCTCAAACACGTGCGCCAGCGGCAGGAACCCGATCAGCACATCGTCCGGATAGATTTTGAAGATATCGCAGAAGTTCTTCATCGTGCCGATACAGTTGGCGTGCGACAGCAGGACACCCTTGGGCGTACCGGTCGAGCCGGACGTGTACATGATGATGGCGGTGTCTTCAGCGGCCGGCGGGGATCCAGCTGTAAGGCAATGCAAATATTCGTGAGTAAACTACACACACACACATCCAACCTGGCATCACCACCAACGCTTGCTATGCATTGCGCTGCAAAACACTTACGGATCGTGCTCGTGTTGCCAATCTCGATCACCTTGCTGAACGGGATGATTTCCACGCCCTCCTTGAAGCCGGTCGTATCGGTCGGGTGCAGCTGGTCCTCCATGAAGATGATTTTCTTCACATTCGGCGTCACGTTCAGTACGCTCTTAAACTTGGGCAGCAGCTCGTGGGACGTGATCACGGTCGTTACCTCCGTCTCGTTGATACCGTGCGCCACCCCGTCATCCCCGAGCGTGGCGTAGATCGTCACCACCGGCATGTTCTGCTTGAAGCAACCGTGCGCCGCAATCATCCATTCGGCCCGCGTTTCGGCAAAGATGACGATGTTTTGCTTCGGCTCCTGGCCCAGCTCGCGCAGACCGCGACCGAAGCAGGCGGCCGCGTGCTCCGTCTCGATGAAGTTGCGCCACACGTAGTCGCCCATGCGGAACTTCTTGAACATCCGTCCGTTCGGTTGCATCTCGTCCTCCTCGCCCAGGATCTGGCGCGTACCGATGCACCGCTTGGTGGTGTGCACCTTCGTGACGAAGTTGAACATACGCTCGAGCGTGTCGATGTTGTTCTGCATCATCTTTACGTGCATCTCACCGGGCGAATCGACCGACCGGTACGTGATCGAGCTGCTGTCCTGCTGGATGATCTTGGCCTGTAAGAGAAAAGGGTAAAGCATATTAGTACGATGTCGATAGAACTTATGAAAAGAAAGGGGGTTCAATTAGTTTGAGCAAGAGTGTAACAATTGATCGAAACCGCATGTTTACACATTGATATAATTAATTCATAGCCGGTCTCGTGGCATAGTCGTGAACTCGCACTACTTAACAACATGCCCGTCATGAGTTCAAGACCCGAATGGACCGTTCCCCCATACGTAGAACTGACTATCCTGCTATGGATAATCAGTAAGTCACTGAAAGCCAAGCCGACTAGTAGTACCAAAGGCAAGCCTTGACCGACAACGGTTGTTGTGCCAAAGAAGAAGAAGAAAAAGATGATTAATTCATTATCCTACATTGAATTTTAACATCACAAGTGCACTGTATGCATCCAACCATTCTACGTAATGCCAAAGGTAGCCTCGTAACCATGATCTAACCATTCCGCTACGAGGAAGCAAACAATCCATTTTCCTTATCTAGCGCGTACAGATCTTCTGATCAATCATCGACCTCGGCGCGGGCGAGTAAATCCCATCCGCGTACAGGGTAATGTACATTAATGCTCTCTGCTCTCTGCACGTTCTGCTGCAAACTTGCACGCCTGAAAGCCCCCGAGGCATCTCAAGGTTACGGGCTTCCGACAGGGAGAAAGAAAAAAAAAGTATCGACCAATGCAGAAAAGAAGGTACAACCTAACCCCGAAGGAATTGGTCCCTTCCTATCGCTAGCTGCCCTATGAATATAGATATTTATAAAAAGCATTACCCCCTCGACTGCAGCTAATTTTGCTTCATCCGAGTTTTACCATGACCATGGCTATACCGTTCGCACATGCACACCTGTTGCACCTTAGTGCACACCGAGACCCCCCCTCCCTTTCCCATTCCAAGCTAGGTGGTGTTATATCCGTATCCACACAAACAAATGATGATTTGCTACCGGGGTTGCTCAACACAGTGTGGGCCCTCCTTCTTCTCGGTGTAACATTTTCACACAATTCTTCGCTTGTTCTTTCTCCTGTTTTACTCTGCTGTGCAAAATTATGATAAGCTTTCGTTTCATCCGCCCAGCAGCAGCAGCAGCAGCGGTGTAAAAATCCTCCCCCAACTCCACAATGATTAACACGAGCGCGCACACGCGTGACCCCACCTTTTGGGCTACCAAAATCCAGATAATACTGATTGTGATAAGCGCACACATGCGTCAAACCAATCTCTTGCATACCGACATACCAACAAAAAAACAACAGACCAAAGTTCTGCTTAATCTCAATGCAGCATACCTCCGAAGGGCTTACACACAACAGTTGAGGCGGCAGTGTGCACTGCGCGGAAAAGCTACAGAGCCTATGACGTGTTTTTTTTTTTTTGCGAATCCCAAAATTGCGTTGTTCCGATAGCTACTCTAATCCTTTCTACGTTACAATCTGTGCTCGGCACTGTTGACGATAACAATATGCCGTTGGAGGTGGAAACAGTAGCAGGAAATGAAATTGAATTGAAACATGCTCTCGGAGACAAAAAGAGGAGTTGTTAATAAATTCGTGAAACAGTTTAAATGCGATTGCTTACCTTCACCCGGCGGGCGAGCTGTCTTCGCTTCCAGGGTCGCTGGATGGCCAGATAGATCGGCATCGTGATGATGTCGTACACCATCGTGATGATCTTGATCGCCCCGATCGCCGACTGCACCCAGACGCTTTCCATGCTGAAGAGGGTTGGTACGTTGGTAATAAATAGAAAAGAATATTATTAGTGAGTTTATAATGTAAAACAGAGTAAAATGTATCCTAACAATGCAATGCTAACAGCAAAGGGAAGTATGAGTGACTACGGCAAATATTTAAATAACGTGGTCCTAAAGCTTCTAAGGAACTACTACCATGCATTGTTAATATTTTACGATAAATTTATAAAATTAAACAGTAATGTATGGTTTGCGAATGATGAAGAATGTGCACAGTCGTCTGTATTGCCCGGTATTGACTAGCCAATCTGTCCTTGTAATGTATATCTTACACAATAGCCCACATGACGACAGTTGCGATCAACAGGTGATTGATTTCATTATATCCATAGTTCCACTTCTATCCACATTTCCTGCTAATTTATTTTCCACCCTATCCTTCAATCCACTTTCCAAACCACGACTAACACCCACTCTTCTATCCCTCCCTTTGACCCTAAAGAATCGATCTTTTTTTGTTGTTCTCTGAGCTTTTGTAGTCCACCACAACTCTTACTCTTTCTGTTTGTGAGTCATCGCGATGTCCTGTCGGCTAGCCTGGGGAAGTGTAACAACGTTTCTCAGCGATCAAAACACAACACAGCAGGGCAGGGCAAGCACTGGACCGGCACACGAGAAACCGAAGCGGATCGATGTCAAGAACCACCGCACTGTAGCGTGTAGTAGCACGAACTGAACGGTGCACCGGCACGGTCACAAACATAAAAGGCGTAACCACCACCGGCAACAGCAGCAACAGCACATGGGCTCAAGAAAACGCACAAAAACCAAAGACGTAGTAACAGCGGAGCAACAACTACTACCAGGAAAAAGCCTGCAAAGGAATCGCACCCTTGGTGGTGGTGTGCCGGCCGCCGGTTAGGATATGCCACGGGGGAAACCTCACTTATCACACCAATCTTATCTTGCCAACCAACACCCGACCCCGAGAAGAATACGGCGAATACGACGACAACTACGACGAAAGCGACAACATTCTCGTATCGGGCTTTCTTTCCCCGGGTAGTATCCTACAGGCGCGTTTTGGTTAACCTTGGTTGTAAATCCCGAGCACAGGTTTACGCACATCATGATAAAAGTCCGCTCAACTGCCGGTCAGCCAGATAACTCCATGGGAGAGAGAACAAACCGGACAATGTTTGAGTTTTTGTTTTTGTTTTACTCCCAGCTTCTAACCATGCATTCGCACAGGCACTGCAACCCACACCCCGTAGTAACCTCTCCTCCTAACGGCATAGATGCGTCAAAACGGAATCCGCTGGTGGTGGTTGGATGGCTTAACAGGTTGCACCAAACTCTCACACATGCACTATCCCCGGGACTTTCTGCCACCTTTGACTGTGAGCCACCGATAAGATTACCACACATCTCCACCGACAATAATCCAACTCGACCACCCGATAACGGTGAAGAGGGCGCATTAAAAGTTTATTGATGTGTGGGATTTGCAAATCTCCGCCACGAGCCTTAGGACGGGGACACGATCGTTATGTAAGGGGACCGGGGTTCCAGTGAATTCCCAACTCCCCCTCCACCCTCCACTGCGCTAGAGCTTATCGTGATCGTCTCCCCGCACCAACCATCGCCACATATCGCCAGATTTCTGGGACTGCAATTGCAGATTGAAGGTGTCATAAAAGTGAAGCTTACTGGTCTGCTTTCGGTTTCGGTCTCGGTTAAGATTACGGTAACCAGGGTCAGAGATTGTGTTAATTCGCCATTGCAACCGTGCAACCAATTACAATCTATGACGGTGCACCAGGAACCCTGTGACGTGCCTCGTGACAAAGGCTTGTGAAAAGCATTGAAATGTTGTACTTTGAAAGCTCTGGAAGTTTATTTTGTACGACGAGCCTCCTGAGAATCCCATTTGTAAGCTAATTTTGAACGAGAAATGTAGCTCGAACACATTTATTTCTTCGCTTTCCTCGTTCGATTTCTTATCGGTCACCGGGGCGTGCGAAAGACTGAACCAGTCCCATTCCCCTTTTCAATCCTACCTCTCTTTATCTTCTTTTCTGAAGCAAAGGGAACTATTAACAACATGCGTTTACCTTTCGCCATGTGGACTTTGCACCACGCCACAAGTACCAACCATCATAAAAATACGAACCACATGCGGCGTGTCGAGTACGCGCTCGCGTTGCGATAAAGAAATCAAACACACATACACATTGGTGCACACATAAGGTGCATTTCCTGTCCGCATGTTATCGGCTATTGACTATCGGGTCAGCAGCCGGCTTTGTTGCTTGCACAGCCTGATCCTCACGGTCCTAACATAGGATTAATAGATATCCCAGCATAGTGCCACCACACGCACTATCTCGTAATGTGTCACCCATAGTTTCCCATGACCCGTTCTTTCGGTGTCTCCAATGGTTTCGGGGTTAGGAAACTAAACATTGAAAATCTAAACCGCCAAAGACCTTTGGACCGAACTGTTCTTCAAGTTCATCGATCGCTTTTTCGGTGGCTCGAACACGATAAGAATGCACGCAGCCTGAACTCTCTGTACGACCGAGGTTGATAAGAATCGTCACAACCGTAACAGATAAACGCGAAACCGTTGCGACCACTTCCCACTTTGAACGAATTTTGTACACCGATTGGTAGTGTACTGTTCGGTGTCCATCGAGCAACATGCACATGTGTGTTGTGCCATTCGTTTGTTTTTTGGTTCTGTTTTTTCTGGTTATTGTGTAAACGTAATATTCTGCTTAGTTCTAAGTACACCAATAAGCGAAATTAAAATTAACGATGCAAAAGAAAAGCTACGAAAGCCTAACTACCGTGCCCGTAGGAACAATTAGTACTGTATACAAACAGAAACGGCGAGTTAGAGAACTGTTTGGTCTTACAGTTTTCTCATTTTGGCATGCATGTTACTGCTAAAAGTAGAGAGACGAAAAGAATAACGAGGAAAGTGTTATGAAAACAAATAATTAAGAAATCGATGTTAGAATAATACGGCGTTCGATTTTTGGTTAGATTTCCGTGACGGAGCGAAAAGAGGGGAAAGGATAAATTAGGTTAAGAAATAATCAACATAATAAGTAGTCGAATTGAATCTTAAGAAAGGATACACAAAAATTCAAATCATTAAAGCGCAACCAAACTCAACGTTGAGGCCACCTGGGCTGCCGCAACGTCCGCAACAAATTGGCGCAAAAAGCTACACATACAAGAGAGAGATAGAGAGAAGCACACGGTCCTGTGGATTACTTACTTAATATCTTCTTCGATGAACATTTTGACGAACAAAGAGATGTGTTCCTTTTTTGGACTTTAGACAACTACACAACGTTCCCAGGCCACTACATGCACACCTCAAAACACACGGTGATTGTGAATATAGAATGAAATTGTGCTTTTTCGGCTGCCAATTGTTCTTGTTGCCTTTCCTAGCGAAACTCCCAAACTTACTGATCGAACGCTTGCGCGTCTTCTGTAACTTTCAATGAATGAACTACCACCTTCTCTACACTTCGATGGTACCACCAGTTTCTTCACAGACACAACTGGACCAACTAATTTTTCTGTTCAAATGACTGCACTGCAACACACAACAAGCAACAAATGCGCACCGGGACGCACCACACACACACAGAAACGGACGGTGAATTGTTTTGAGCTTCCTGTGATGGGATGATAATGTTTGAAGATCCGGCAAGGGAAATTCGATGAGCTGATGATCACAGTAATGATCCCCCCCACACACACACACACACACAATGACACCAACAATAGCACACTATTGTGTATGGCTCCTTCGGTTGATGATATAGGACAGACAGACAGACAACACACGCGGATCGATAACGTACACCCACAGTGAAACACACCCGAAATTGTGCTGGGGGAGACGCGATTTCTTATAAGATTCTAACGTCGGCTCACACGACACGATCGGGGATCTCCGGTGCAGCTGGTTGTTGTTGCTACAAAAATCAGTCTTCTAATGGCGCCGCACTGCTCTAGTGATGCTGCTGGAGAAGGGACGCACACAGCACAGCACACTATTCACGATGTAAGGGGTTCTGTGAGGGAAAAAATACAACAAAAAAACAGAAAAATTAATATAGTCAGACGCACGCACAGGTGTTACACCGATCGATAGCTACGAAACAATTGACGCAAAACACGTTGAACGCGACGGGAAGGGTGTGGAATTGTGTTGCGTGTGAAGGATGAAGAACTACACAAAAACATCAATTAAATGCTCGTTTTTTTGTGTACATCGTACATGATCTTTTCTCATCAAACTATCGAATAATTGATGCTTTAGTTATCGCTCAAAAACACACTAATCGACAAAAAGCCCCAGGGGTTCTTAGAAGACCTAAAATGGTAAGCGTACGCGATCACAGCTTGCCAACGAATGACGCCAGCGATACGTACAAAATCTTATTAATTACTTTGCGAAATTACTAACCCTAGAAGCCCGTTTGACATGCTATCACCCCTTCTTCCACCTCTTGCCGACGAGATCGGGTGCAACACTTGACGTCGAAATTGACCTCAAAAGTGACCATCAGCATTTCGGAACCGGTCTCGAATGGATCTCTCTCTCTCTCTCTCTCTTGGATTTTTCTTAGCAGGGCTTCGATTGAAGGAGTAACAGCATACGCACATGCAAATTGCACTCCGGTTAGAGATAAACTAATCGCAACCTTTCTAGAAACTTTATATTATCATTAGGTGAATAGCATACTACAGCTGAGTAGATGCAAATTTTGGATTTTGGGGAAATCAGTTTGAAAACAACATCAGCTGACATTACGATAGAGCTACGAGTAAACTGTGTCACATCAAATGAATTATGCTTATTCGTGATCGTTATCGTCAACACTGGTTTACAATTTATGCACATACAGCAGCATACACGCCCTATGCATTGTTTTCTAGGTCAATTGCATTCAATTTCCTTTGCGACAATTCTATCTGATTGTACACCGTGTGATAATGACTACAATCTGAGCGGCAGGCCATCTACTTAAGTGCAACCGACCGACCGACCGACCTCTGGCACAACACATACATCTAATCTTTGGACTTCCAAATCATGAGAGACTTATCAGTGATGGAAGTGATACCAGTTTCCTCCTCTTCCACCCCAGGAGGATATACAGGGTTTTCCAGGAGTTCTCATAGTTGTGGGACACTTTATTGACTCGTACTTACGGGAAAACAACATTATGCCAAGGGAAATGGACTCTATAGCACCCTTGTTGGACAAATCCTATTAGGATCCTACAGGAATAAGGAATAAGGCTTTGCAATAAGCCTGTCTAATGAGAATGCAATAAGGATAAGATAGAGTCAATGAAGTGTCCCACAACTATGAGAACCCCTGGCAAACCCTGTAAGTTCGTGTCCCCTGCGCTTACACTCTTATCACTAATTCAATTGTTCTAAATGAGCACAAATTGTTCTTTCCCGTTGCGATCGGGGGCTAAAGAAAACCAGCGGCAGCAGCAAGCGATTGCAATCACGAATCACAGCATTGCCGGTGCCAGTGATACTTTACCAGTGAAGATGCACGTTGCACACGTTGGGAAGAGGGCAAGAAAATCGCGTTGATTTTTGCGCCCTCGTACTGTGCTACACACACTGTGCGCTACAGCTCTGGGGCAATTACAAGCGGCGCTATGTGGAAGCCAAACACACACACATGTACGCGGGGAATACTATCCCCCCCCCCCCCACTCTCACGGAGCGAGCGCGGTAGTTGTGGTTGTGTGAGATAATTTATCATAATGACCGGGTTGGATAGCAGCCACCGGCCAACTAGCATCACGTGGCACAGGTACAAAGTGCAATCTGGACCTGGACGGGGTGGTTGGACGGAACCGACACACTGTGCACGAGTGTACAACATCATAGGAACGCGGAGAAGTGTGGAAAACGGGCGAACGGGACCATCCGTGCAGGAGAAGTGGGTGATGTGTGCGTGACCAGAGACGCTCATGGCCGAGAGCACGATCCACGCCGTCCAGCACACTAGAGGATGGGTTTCTCGCCGCTTTGTGTCTGTGGCTTGATCAGATTATGAAGGGGGGAGGAGAGAAAGAGAACAACCCTTATCGATGCGTGTTATCGGGGTAGATGTAAATGTAATTATTGTTTCTGATTTAAGTAAATAAAGTAATTTGAGATACGATTTTCACGGCCGTGATTTGCAAAACGAGTATAAACCGGACAGCAATAATACAACACGTGCGCACCATGTCACGAGGTTTCTGGCGTCGAAGATTCAGGAATAAGCTAAATGAAAGATTTTAGACTGCCATCTTACAGGGTTTCTCACGATTTATTGATTGGTTCCCATCATTTTTTGGTTGCTTCCCATATTTTGATGGGTTTAGACGGATTTTTAGGCCTTTCCCAGAATTTGTTGGTTCAATTGTATTGATATCCAATCGGAGGATACCAATAAATTATAGGAACGAACCAAAAATCTATGGGATACGACCAACAAATCGTGGGGAATCCTGTATTTGTGCTTGTTTTGAATTTATCAATCACTGTACGATTGGTTTGGAAAAGGCCTGGCTTAGTCTTTCATTCTGAATAACAAAAATGAATCACGCATGCTCTTGCAAACGGCTAACTTAAACAAAACGATGGCAAAAACATTCACCCCACATTGTTACAAAAGCTACAGAAGAATGGGAAGAAACGGGAGCCGCATTCAAGTAAACTTTGTCATACTATTGGCCCAACATTAGCTCTAACGCTCAGGCACACAATGCAAGGGAATCCAGCTAAGGTTAGTCACACCATCCGTTCCTAATGAATCATGCCGTTTTCTTAAGAGACACGTTCTTTGTTGAAGGGATACACTGCTCGATTTCAATGCAAAACTCTCCCCCCATACACACACACACACAAACAAAGACGCTCTGCAGATCGGATTGCTACGTAAGCAATATTGACCAACGATCGTTTTGTTCACATTTAAATACCACCAGCAAATACGCTAACTAAAAACAATGTAATTATGCTTAGCTAAGCCGATCGTTTTTCCACCGCTCACACATCGCCAGTAATTTTGTACCAAACTAAGCAATGCTAAATTAACGAAGGCTGTCCTACGAAGCGAAAACGCTTTCCACTTTAACCCATTTACGGAAATTAATAGGTTAGTAGCGTTACAACGACACTACAAGGATAGCGAGGATACGACAACGACACCGACCGCAAGGATGACGCGGAGAAGGCTTCATAATTAATGACTAAGCCTTACCATACAGTGTTTGTTACACCAGCTATACTTGCGGGCAATAATGTCTGTTGCTGGCTCGGCAGTAACTCACAGTATGATAAACGCCCATATTCTTTGTGGCAGAGTAGAAAGGCGCGAAGAAAGCGGCGATGATTGAGTTTCGTTGGCGACTCTTGTACACAAAAAAAACACACACACACACACACACACACCTTGGAAAATCCTTGTAAGTTGTTAAATTAGGTAGAAAAGGGCTACACAGTAACTAGGTCGTAGTGTTACATACACACGCACACGCACATTTCATAGTGATTAAATTCCAACCGCGGAGGGGAAGGAAATTGCTGACGGTAAGGATATTTTCCCATAATGCAAACAACAACCATGTGGTGTCCTTTTTTCTCTCTTGTTCAATAATGTTGATAGAGAAATTAATAATTGAAACAAGATACTAGATCCTCCTTCCGATACATTCTGCTAAATGACACGCTGTAACAATCTAATTGACCCCTGTCCTACGTCTGATGTCCGACGTGATAGAAGCTCACCTCACGTAGACCCTTTACAACACCCCTTTGCTGCAGGGCAATGTACAAGGTACACACATGTAGTGTTCGATTAACTGCCATCGATTCAATCGATCGATCGATCGATCGTGCTATGTGTTAATGAACGAATCCTCCTCCTTCCCTTTCTAATAGTAAACACAACCCTAAATCGACCCATTGGCCTCTGGCCGCTTGTAACGCTCGGCGGGCGACGCTAGCTGGCGCCCGATCTAATTCCGTACGTGCACGATGATAGTGTGGTACAAATCGGTTCGGTTCAAACTTCAACCCGGCGGGCGATTAAACACCAATTAAAGCGGACGACGCCATAGGGCAAAAAGGGCTAAATGCATCGCGTACAAAGGGCGATAACGGGCTGCACCAGAAGGTAAATAAGATTAGCGCCTCCGAGAGGGGGAGGTTCGGCGTTACATGGCGCATCCGTGTGTGTGGCCGGGCGACATTCACATTCGATGGTGATCTAATCATATCTGCCCACAGCCAGGTCATTCGTTCGATCGTAGTCCTAGCTCCTATCGGATCCTTGGTGAAGTATGTTTACTAAGCGGAGGCAGATCGAGTTCAAACACAACTACTTCCTGCTTGCAGCAATAAGGTTGGAGGGTGGCGACACACAATATAGATCCGCAATTACAACAGCCCCTTAATCTGTTGTGTATAATTTTAGTGCGGATCACTTCATGGCAAAACGGGAAGTTGCAATTAAGGTTCTCTGCAATGGAACGATTTAATTTAAAGTTTCAATGATACCAGGAAACAGACACAGGAAGTGTCCTTTTGAATTCAATAATTCTAATACTAAACTAAAGAATTGCCCTAACATCATATCACCTAAGAAACGATGTAAAGGAATTACCTTATTAATAGTGAAAAACGAACCTTCTGCTAAGATGGAATGTCTTTCCACTGTCCGGAATATTCCGGATTCCAACCCATCGGGGTCAGACCGGGGGAATAATACTCAATCATTCATTCAGCGAGCGAGAGAACCAACCTAGACCTCAGAGTCTCACTCTACAGCTAAATTAATTGACAAAAGCGTTTGACCACGCGCAACCATCACTGTTTCGTTTGAAGAAGAAGGGCAGTCTCCGTAGCCTCCGGATGAACTTGAACTTGAAACTTGAGCCGGCCACAATGTTTGGTGCTCGGGTTGGTGTCCGGCGGGGTTTTGCTTTTGTCAATAGCACGCGATTGAGACACATTCAATTGGCCCTCCAAACGCCCCGTGAGCGAGGGCACCATCTCGATGTGTCTGATCTGCCTCAACTGTTGATGTTGCTCCTGCTGTCTATTGCCGTCAGCTGATCGAGGGCCCTCCGGGATTGGACTCTGGACCGTGTTTTGCGGCATATCTCACACATCACACCACAATTGGTTTGTCGTCTTTGTCCAATTGCGCTTTGTTTAGCACAATACACACGCGAAGCCATCGTCCGCTTAACGCTCAAGAAGTGTAAAGTGGTTCAGATATCGCTGGCTTAAAAGCACACGCACACACCCGACTATTAACACACAAGGAAGAATAAGCAACATGAAGGAAGAGATGGCTCTCTTTTTTGTTATTCGCGCTGATGATGCAACAAACCGGAATCTCTACTTCCTATGTATAATATGCGCCTTTTTTTTCTCATGCAAATCTTCCTCCTCATGTGATCGCACAGCGGGCGACTCACACGCGGACACCGCAGAATTAGCAAACCAGCGAACGATCTCGAAATCGAACGCCGAAGGACGGCGATTAGCGGATCGCACAGCATCATAATCCATCATGCAGAGACCCACATATACGGCGCCGTATCAACGCATCGCGTCGTCTGTTGGAGGATGGAAACGGTACATTTCGTATTGCTAACAAAAAGTTCATTCACCCACCATAACTCGAATGGAACAACAGTATTTGATAAGCGAGAGCGAATTTCCGAGGTCGAAACATTATTTTATTAAAGATTGTCTTTTTATATACATATTTTACGTACTACGAGTCGCAGTCGATGTATTCATATCCCAAAATAAACATAAAAATCCAATAAAAGTACAATCAAACATTAATAAAATAAAAATAAATTTAAAAATCTTCCCTTTTCTCTTATACACTTATCTCTTAACTCTTAAATAAATAAATAAACTTACAGAAAACATTAAATTGACTTTTTTTAAGTACTATACTATCTAACCTTTTAAACGAAATTTGTATCAGTCTATAATCAAGTGGATATGAATTTTCTTCTCATCCATGTAAGAGACGGTCGCAACTTTCTCTACGCGCTTAATTAAATCACAAATTGCCGTCCCCACCGGCAGCCAGCCACCAGTCATTAATTGCTTGAGTAATTGTTACGCAGATGAGTCTGCTGGTCGGTGGTTTCCTACTGCAGTGACATGTACTGCACAATGATGTTTTGCAACAAAACCACCACACTTCGAGAGAGAAATGTCCCTTTTTCAAGGTGAAAATATTTGCCGAAAAAAAGTTAATGTTTCAACTTATTTAATATGTTTGTTTGGTTCAAGAAACAAAACCATATAATCCGATATCGCTTTATAACGTGTTGCATGTGATGCTTTTTACCGAAGAAATCGTTTGATGAAAAGAAGAGAAAATCGGCACTCATCACATGTATCGTCATCGTCGTATCGGCCGAATGCAGCAGCTGACTAAAAAGAAAACAGGAAAAACGTTTCTTCGAAATTTTCTTCTCTCCAACTTTCACTTTCCATCGCTGCCGCTCATATCGCTCACTCGCCCCCGGGCAATGTCCGTCCGCATGGCCCACGGGGAGGAAAATCTTGCACCAGATTACGCGATCGCACGGGGTGGTGGAGCTGTACCTAACAGCGAACTATCGCCGCACTAATGAGTCTCCCCCAACACACGACGAACGAACGAGGAGGAGAGCGGGCTGCAGCAACGAAGAGAAGGAGGAGGCTGCAGCAGTACGCGAGCAACGAGGATCAACCACAGTGTCTTGTCGCGAGGTCATTCGTCTCGCCTGGTACACAGGCAGCAGATCAACGCGAGCAGCGCGGTTACATCAGTCCCGGCGTTAACCCTCATACACATCCGCTGTCCATCCACACTTTGTCCCACCCCACGAACCGATGGGAGGTGGGGTTTAAGTGAAAATGGGTACGAGCGCAATGGACGGTTTTGGATGCAGTAGAAGAAAAATCTCGCCACCGCCGCGCGTATAGATAAGCGCAAGGAGCGCAAACGATAGTGAAGGGGGCACCACAAAGGGGACAAGACACGCGAGTGCACTGCGAGAGTTCGGGTCGGGGAGAAGAGCTACACGGCCACAGTCGGGCCTTTTTTATGTGCTGAGGTGCTTGTACGTCGTCGCTTATGCGTTTGCGTACGTGCCAAACGATCTTTGGACTCATCGTACGACTGACTGACTGCTGCTGCTGCTGTTGCTGCTACGATCAAACGAGCAGAGTCGCGTACGCAAACTGTCTTGTGTGTCGTATTTTGGCGCGTACAGTGAGTAGCACCACGCTATGACTAGTTACTGGTAAGCTAAAACTTTTAACACCTATGTAGGATTACCTAATGATTAACAAGAAGCAAATCTCGACAGCCTTATTACATGTTAAATAATATAAACTTTTGCATAAACCCTTGATTGGCCCTCACTATTTTGTCCCTCACTGTACAGGTACGCGTGATACGCATGCACACCATCGCGTATGAAGTTACCAACATTAGCTCCATGTCCTCTTTTGCTCGTACGCGCTACATTACGCAATAACGCAATCCTTCGGCTGTATTGATTTGCACGAAAAGGGCGACAGATTTGTCTACATAAACGCATGGAACCGGCCGGCAGCTTAGCCGTTGCACCAATCAAACGCACATACATTCGTAGTACATCGATGCACCACGCATACCACTGCGTCTACATCCACCGTAAAGAACAATCCTACAATCTTATTCGTCTGGCACAGAGAGAGAGCTCGTGTTTTCCATATCATTCAGAATGTGATTAACTTATCCCCTGTGGCTGTTACCGCCTCTCTTCTACCTCGGGGTCCCATCGCAAGCAGAGAAGAAATTCGTCTCATGGGTTCAATTTGATATTTTAATTTTAGAACACAAACGCAGTTGCATCATCGCAGACAGCTCAAAGGCAGAGCGCGAACAAGATCGGACGGGCGGGGCGCGAGTATGCGGTCGTACCACCGGTGAGCATGCGTGTCCACAAACGATCGTCCAAATCGTCTTCGACAAAACTATTTCCGTTTTCAATTTCCCGCACCGGACCGTGTGTCTGTCACGTGGAAGGGTTTGTCTAAAAACTAAAACAAAAAAAAGGTAGATTATTTATGCTCGTTTGTGCAGAGAACATGATACATGCGTGTAGGCAGCCGCACACTCTCAAGCTCCTCGAGCACATCATTTTGAGAGCCATTAAAAAAGCCAGAACAACATACCCCAGACCAGACACGACCACGCTATCATGCTGAAACAGGGAAAATGTGTCCATCGTTTCGCAACTTTGTACCGCACCAAGGTTGAATTGGTTGAAGGACGAGAAGGAATGGAAAAAGAGACAGCCGTTGACCAAACAAGATTAAAATGGGCACTCTCTCTCTCTCTCCCTAACCACTGCCTAAGCCACGACACCACACACATGGCAGGCCAGTCCAGTCCGAGTGGTCCTCACATACCTGTCCCCGGCTGATTGCGAAAAGGCTACTTTAAGCTCGATAACCATCACCGCACATCCAGGGGGGGGAGGTGGTCAGGGGGGAGCAGAATTGTCGCCATTAATGGAGACAGAAACCAGTGCATTATGTACCGCGCCGTATGTGTAGCAATGCAAGCCACGTGTTTACGCATGTCACATCAAAACCTAAGCCCATAAGGCTAATGATAACAACACACGCTGGCAGCGTAGACAAGAAGCTTGGAAAAGGCTGAAATTAGAACAAATTATATCACACACACATACACCCAAGCAACTCACTGTCTGTAGCGCGAAGCCAATTGTCGATTAGATACACTCTGCTGGAAAAGGTCGGACCAATTAGCACCTTAGATAGCTCTATGCTCAAATGGCAATGTAAAGAATCACATCTTTCCCCCCTTCGCTGGTTAGAGTAGCAGCTTGTGACATCACATATCATCAAAACCTCAGCAAAACATAAACATTTTACATTTAAAAAATAAATTTTCCTTTCAGGCACAACAAAACCTATTCTAATAAAACTCTCTTACGCAAGTATATCCTACACGTTCGTTCCATCTTTTAATTACCTTCACTTAAGAGTGGCAGGTAAAGCAGTAAAACACCACCAATAAACGATGGTGGGGGAAATAAATTCGAGCAAATACAATATTCCTATACGGTGTACGATTTTTTACCAAGAGAAAGTCAACGTTACGCACGAGCGGGAAAGAAAACTACTCTGGAGCAGCATGCGCGTATGTGCAGTGGAGTGGCATAGCGCGACCGTGCAGCAGAGGCTTGCGTATTGCTTCCACAAAGCACACAACGCACTGTTGCAGAAGTTGAAGGTAAAGAACACGCCGAAAGAAATACCTCTCCTCCTGCAGGAAAGGAAACAAAATTATGCACATCCGTATGGTGCAAAAAGCAGTCGTCTTTCTGCTTGCATGTGCTCTTCCATACTCATATCTACAAGACTAAGCGTTCCTGCTTGCTTCCCCCCATTGCTACACCACACAAGGCGTCCATATGTCCATTCCAGACGGCAAACCCCTTCCGTTTCGATAGAAACATTACCCTCTGTGTTTGGTGTTCCTCAAACTAAGGGCAACGCAAGCCAAGCCAACGCCAGTCATGCCATGCCATTTGCCATGTTTGCCCATCGGTTTTGCAGACACGACCTGGAATGGTGCACTTTTTTGCATTAACGCATCATCTTCTTCAATGTCTCCCTCCCATTTCTTTGGCGAGAATTGTTTTGCGGCACAAAAAGGGGAGCCGCACAGAGACTCATCCCACACCATCCGACCTCCTCCCGCGGTGGACGGAAACTAAGGTGAAGCAAATAATAAATTAAGTCCTTCGATGTCCCTACACGGCCACCAGCCATCGTTGTACCACTCTTGCTTACTACCACAACGGCTCTCGGTTCCATCCATAACCACTCGCACGGACCTTTCGGTTGTACCAGGGCAGGGCTGTGGAAAATGGCAACACGAAACGGAAAGAATTCAAAACAACGGAAAGTGAAAAACTGGTTTTAATGGCTCCCGTTCACGACAAGCTTCTTCTTCTTGTGGTGGAGAGATCCTACTGCTCCAAAGAATGATGTTTGGATCCTGCTAGAATGGAGACGATTCGACTCGGCCAACACAGCGTTGTCGAGAAGGCCACGCGCTTGAAATAAAACTTTTCAAGAACAATATTCATTTATGTAGTAAAATTCACTTCGGAAAGATTATAATAGGATACAGCAAATCAAATCCACCTAGCTTAGCAAAGCAGCAGCTGTGTTGCTTTCCCGTTCATCGAAGAATTCGAATGAAGCTTCTTCCACCGTTAAGGTAAACATGAATTGGCAAAACAACGCTACAAATAACAAGCTAAAAATCCTCCCTTCCCTCTCCTGAAAGGCTTGTGGAACGTTCTCCGTTGCGTTGGACTCGGGTTCGGTAGACCAAGCCGCGTAATGTTGCTTAAAACGCTAAAAATGGCATGGCGACCGGCGATCGAAGCACAGTACAGTGGAGAACAGGCAGCACACGCAAACCTGGAGGCGACGAAGACACGCTGCGCTGCGGCATGACGGACGAGTCGCGTTCCAGACCGTTCCAGGGGCCAAGGTGTTTGCGTTGAAGATAAATATTAAAGGGTATAAATAACAAACTAACACAAATAAGAGCTTATTTAGCTTAACTTGCACACTATACAACTGTTTCTTGTTGTGCTTTTCATTTTAAGGAGGTTTCTAGTAGCATGTATCTCTCTATAGACTAAAACTCCTACCCATCAATTGATGACCATTATTTTTGTTTTAAAAAGGAGACAAAACCGAAGTTTTCCAAACGGATAGAGCGCTTCACAGATTTCAATCGATATTTTTATGTCACGAATCGAGTCGGCTGGATCGTAAATTCGGTGTGCATAAAGGCAAACCTTGCGATTACCGGACAGGATGGACAACTGCTCATAAACCGGACCCCACAATAGCTCAAGGTCGATGGATTCTTCTGTTGAAAGACTTTGTTCGCGAGTGAAACTTGCAAGTACAAGGGAGTAATTTCATTACGCCTTGCTAGCACCCAATGCACGATTTAATGAAATAGGCAAATTGGTATGCTTTTCATCAATTTTCGTTAGCGATCTCCCTATTGAACGCGCCATTTGCATAATACAAAACATTTGCATTATAATTGCCAAATGGTAGGAACATGGAAGCATTTCTTCCGGTTTGCGTTCGACTGGTAGGACCAAACGTTGCCATCAGTATAGATAAAGCACGGCTAGGGTAAGTGACAGTACCCCGTTGGTGGCCATTCTCGAGCGGATTTTAAACGATTTCCATGATGGATACAACAAAAAATCCGAGGTCTCGTGCTGATATGCCTACAAAGAGAGAGAGAAAAAAGAGAACCGCAATGTAGCAAAGTGGGTTAAAAATGAGGTCGCGTCTCGCCAAACTAACCCACCCAGTCCAGCCGGTTATACTGGGGTAGGCTAGCGGTTCCACCAGTGAACGGACGGGCGCTTTTGCCGGACGCCGCCACCGGGTTCGCTACTTCGTGTAGGCCAGTTTGTATGCCGCGGACAGCCATATTCCGGGCAATTCCTGTGTTCATGCCTGTGCTGGAGTTCCGGACTGCAGTCTTTTTTTTACTTGTTTTACGGGAATTCATATGTTTTCCACTTCACGCATTGAATGCCCTCTTCAATACTACCTCTCTCTTTCCCGAGCCCCAAACAAATGCACCGAATGTGGGACACACACACCGCACATGAAGCTGTCAAAATTGCATTGCCAGGTACACGTCCCCCCTTACCCTCCCCTTCTCTCCTGCCTAATCAAGAGGAAGATGTGTTTTGTTGTTGTTCGGTACCAAACACACACACACACAAACATTTCGGTTAAAGTAGGTCCTGCACCCCACCCACTAGCAAAAAAAACAACACACATTCCCACATAACACACACACACACATATGTATGCACAAACAGAAACACATGCAGAAGCGGTGTCAGGGACACACATCGAAGCAAAGGTACCCAAAGGGCGTTTGGGAGAGAGAGAAAGAGAGAGAAAGAGAGAGAGAGAGAGAGAGAGAGAGAGAGAGAAGCGGTGTGGTGTGATGTTTTTGTTTCCGCGCGCGGCCCGGTCCTGCGCCGTAACGTCACACGGCATCGTACGATATTCCGTCCTCGAGCCTCCCTCTTCCCCGGGGCTACACATCCACCCCTCTCCAACCCCCCCTAATATATTCGCGCGCGCGGACTACGTACTACCGGCAATGTGGTGTGTTTTTTTTTTCGCTTTGCCTCCCAAGGTGGCCAAACACTGCTATGTGTATGTGTGTGTGCGGGTGTGACCTGTGCCGGTATAGGTGGCCTTTGCACAATTGCAGAAAGACGTGCAGCAGCAGCGGCAGAAAGAAAGTACAATATTGAGGCCAGAGCCTGCAAGAAAACACGCGTTTGCGAAAATAAAAGGAGTTTCTGTGTAACACATACACATACACACACAGACACATCTTTTGCTGTTGCGCGTTCAACCATGTGGCGTTACTTTCTTCGCTGCTTCGCGGTGAATGTGGGCGCGAGAGAGCAAACCCCCCCCCCCTGGCTCGGGAGAAAGATGGGTCCAACGTCCATCGGAAGACGACGGCCTACAAAAACCGGTGCGTGGCCAGTGGCCACCCAGTGCTCCGACATAGCAGGCAGACGGAAGCACACGCACACACAACCACATGCACAGTTGTAGTCACCGGATGCGGTGCTAGTTTGTTTGCACCTTTCATGCACCTTTAACAAAGTCGACGATCACAACACCGAATGCTACTTGTAACTGTGCTGTAGTCGCAGCCTACCAAACGATTTACACGTTTGCCACTATTAGCCGTTCTCTCGCCTCTTCCTAGACATTCTTCTATTTTTTGAAGCACCGACCAAAGTAGAACGACGAAGAAGAAAAGAAATTTGTGAACACTCACACACACACACATAGCACACAGTGCCGACAGACAGTTCTGCCTACTTAGAAACTTGCTCTACCCAGCACACAACCCAGGGACAACAGAACGGCGGAACGGAGAGGGGGAGGGGGGCTGGTGAATCGGTTCACATTTTCCGGGTGCGCCGCTACTTTGACAGTGGAAAAATTCTTCCTCTTTTGAGGTTATGCAAAGAAGCGCCACGCAGCCTTGGCGATCGATCGGCACACGTCACACACACACACACACCGTGTATTGTTGTGGGATGGCGGCGGCGGCTGGGGCGGTGTTTATTTTTATCCAAAAAACCTTCAAGAAACCGTTGCCTCGTCGGTTTGCGTACCACACCCAGCGCGAACTTGCGTTAATTGGATGGAAAAGGCGAATCACCAAATCCACCCTTTTCCCCTGTGTGCGAGGCCGTCCCCGCACAATACCTTGCGCCCGTTGCGTATCTACCACCACCAGCACGGGAATGGGTCTGCCCGGCCTGCTTGCTATGACGACGTGTGGTGATGACGTTTCTCCGATACACCAAACTATGCCGATGACGATGATGGTGGCCGATCGGGGGAAACCGTAATCGCAGCAAGCCACGACGACGACGCACCACACGAGTGTCTTGCTTAAAAAGGCTACTTTCTTCTTTCACCCGTCGAAAGAATGCGATTCTCGGCTTAATGCCTGCGTTCCCCTCGCTTCTCTTCCACCTTCTCTACACTAGAAACACACACACAAATGTACACACGCGTCACGTTTTTTTCTTGTTTCTTCAAGGTACACACAATAATATTAATTTTGCAAAAAACTTCACGCCACTTACACAGTCGACGAAAAAGGGTATCGACAAACGGGGGCTTCCTGAGCGTGTCACAGAAATTGATTTTGCACTACGCACAGAGAGACAGACGACGACGACGACGACGTTCCCGAAACGCTTCCCACCAAGGAGCCAGTGCTTCTGTGCTGGCTGTCAATCACACACAGCACCGAGAGCGCTTCGAAAAGCACATGGAAAATAATCTTACGGACACAACACACACACACACACATACACACAACAGAAACACACAGATATATTGGATAACCAACCTTTCTTTTCTTGTTTTCGGGAGCAAAAGTGATGATCTCGGGTACACACAAAACACGCGCACTCTCACACACTACACGTACGTACACACACACGCACGCCACGTACCAGCAGCAGTAACGATAAACACCAACAAGCGTACGTTCGTAATCCGTTTTATCGGGGCAATTGTTGCGTCCCTTGCGGACGAATAGATGCGATGCAATGCGGTGGCGAAAAAACAATAGGGGCCACGGTTCAACCGCTCGACGCTGCGCTGCTCTGCCGGGATCGGGATGCCAGAGAGCGAGAGAGAAGAGAGCGAGAGCGCACTCGAAATTTAGATCTCTCGCTCGTTCTCTCTCTCTCACACACACACACACACTCGGAGCGAAACCGACCCTACTAGCAATGAGAATGAAAAAGTGTATGACTTTCAGGCGAGGGGCATGTAGAAGCATGGGGAGACGGTTGGAAATTCGCGGAATTGCTCGGAGGCGCGAGCGTGTTTTGGTTTCTACACAGTTTTTGCACTCACACAATTACACATGTGTGAATGTGTGCGTTCACTTTCAGCCTGCGCGCTCAGTTTGGTTTTCTCGCAGCGGCATGCGGGTATCGGTGTCTCGCTCGCACTAGTGCAGCGAGTGTTCCTCTGTGCGCTCCCCTTCTTGCCACCACACGAAATCATCAGTTCAGCTCAAGCGTTCACCGTGAAAGGCTGCGCGCGTGTTAGCCTAAGTCCCGGGCGATCGAAGTTTCGCTAAGTGTTGAAGTGTTGTGCACATTGAAATGAAGCTGCGCTTATTTGTTATCATTTATCCTAAATGTGTGATTTGCGTTGCTTCATTTTAATATTTGTTTGCTGTATTGAACATCAACAACGGTATCCATGCAGTTAGGCGACTATTTTAAATACGGCGATTTTTTTTATATAAATAATGTGTGTGATTTTGTGGCAAGATTGTGTGAAGCTATGTGTGAAAATGCCCCTTTATTTGCAATAAAAGTGATAAAATATAAACCAAGTTTGATGTGTTCAAGTTTTTGTTTTGATTCGGGTGCACCAAGTCCGAATGAAGGGAAGCGCACAGCGCGCTACGAAAGAAACGAGCGGGAGGGGGTGTCAGTCCAGCGCAGCGCAATTCGCTGGAATCAAGTGGGAGGGGGTACCAGTTCAGCGCTGCGCAAGCCGAAAGAAACGGGAAGGAAGGGGTATGAGGAAAATACGATGAAACAGCGCGAGCGAGCGTTCTTTACAGCGAGAGCGCCTCGTGTATTTTAAAGGCAAGCAAGAGAGCGCATTCTCTCCGTGGTAGCGCTCCATCCGCCATTTTTAATTCTCAGCCCAAAACAACGGACTTCGGATCCGTGCTTGGGCCGGACCCCCACCGCGTGTTTCTACCTACCCCTCGCCTGAAAATTTCGTTCTCTTTGTCTGTCGGGGAGAGCGTGTTAAAATACTTTGAACTGAACGTATAATTCTACGAAGAGTGGGAGGGATGGTTCAAACCCGTGCCATTCAACCGTTAGCAGCACTGCGGGTTATGCGTTCTACAATCGGATTCGTCAGCAAGGTGTATTGTTTTGAGCGTTTTCTTGTGTAAAATTCTTCGAGATGGCACCATTCAATTACAGCGGAAATTCCTGTGAGACAATTGTCGATGTTTCTTGTTGTTGTTTGCTTCAAGTGCTCCAAAGCCGTGCCTGAACGTGTTCGATTCGTTTCTTTTTTTGTACAACTACAAAAGAGAGTGATGCAGCAACCATCGGAGCAAACACACGTGTCCGGATACGCTCCCAGCGCTGTGCTTCCATCTTTGTTACTCCGTCGGCAGCCATCCCTGTTGTTCCCGCAACCGACACCGTGCTCCGCAGGCAGCTGTGGCGGCGTTTACGGTGAAGCAATACCGAGAGCAGGCTGCTCAGCTTCGGTTTCGACCAATCAGCGGCCAAAAGTGGATGGCGTGATTGCTTACGTCACCTTTTACGCTCTCGACGCGCTCACGCGCTCTTTTGAGAACGGCCAACTGCGACAAACGCACGCGGCGGGAATTGTTTACATTCCCAACTGTCCGTTGTGAGTCATGGTGAAACGGCCCCCGATGGTGACGGTTTTGCATGGCGTGTCCGTTGCCCGGCACATGGGCAGATCGCAGCACAAGGGGTGCGATTTAAAAAAAAGGGTGGATGCATCTTTTTCTGTGTTTTTTATTTTCCAGAACGGAGATTGATAAAAGCTGTACTGATAAATTTAGGCTGAACGCACTCGAACCAATATGTGTAGCATACGTCGCAGGCGTACGCTATCTGGCACTGGCTAGGAAATGAAATAAGGGAGAAACTTCGTGCGTATTCTAATCGACCATTGAAACAACCGTTAAATTTCATATTGAGACCTACGATGCTTAAGTTTTGAATCAAGAATGAACTGGTTGTTTTGTTTCTTCCATCAAGATTGTTAGAAATGCACACTTTTTTCTAGTTCCAGATAATTTCATCCATTTTTCGAATGGGCAATAAAACTTTAGCTAAAAAGTATTTGTATCGCAGAAATATGTTCAACAACACTAGAAGAGTGAATATTAAATATGGCTTTGTTTTTAAATCTTTCAAATATTGATGAAACGAAACGAATGCTTTATTTCTACCACGATGCATACGTTTTTTTTATTGAGGATGTTACTTTAGTGACCAATAAACTTTATTGAGCAATTTTCGGCCACGGTGAATTCAATTTTAATCAACACGTTTAAAAATGTATCTGCTCTTTATCGTGTTCCCTATAAAGATTTGATAAGAAAAAGTTTAATTTTATAAATTTTAATTCCAAAACATCATAGACCGCGGCACGAGTTCGAAATGTAACAACCTTGCTCTATACACCTTGGCTAACTACGAATATGGAACTGTCAACACGCCCGGTGAAAAAATTAATTAATTTGGAATTTGGTAAAATTCATTTTGAAAATTCCATATTTTTGCAAACCTTTCTAAAAACGGGGATTGAGCTCAAATCATTCTTTTTAAAATATATGCTAATTTGCATCATATCTACGCTTTGGAACACAAAAATTCGCAATCAATGAGCCGACCCCCACCACCAGCTGTCGGTTCTTCCAGCCGGCGCGAAAAAAGAAAAAGTAGAAGAAGAAACGTGTGCGCGCCGGCTGGTTGATTGCATGTTTACACCGCGAGCAATCCAGTTCCTCCGTTCTCCGGGCACGCGTGCGCCCATCACAACCTCCATCGCCCGACGTGCAATATCCAAGGCTGTGATGGACACAGTGCCGAACATAGCACCCATTCCGGCGTCCGGTTCTCCAGCTTCCGCCGAGGATGCGACCACCCGACCGTCGGCCCCGTTGCAGTACCGCGTGGTAGCGAAATGCGGCGTGACAAAGGCGCGCGTTGGCGTGATGAGCGTTCGGCATGCGGACGTCGATACTCCCGTGTTCATGCCGGTCGGTACGCAGGGCACGCTGAAGGGGGTGCTGCCCGAGCAGCTGCTTGCCCTCGACTGCCGCATCATGCTCGGCAACACGTACCACCTCGGTATGCGGCCCGGCACAACCGTGCTGGAGAAGGCGGGCGGTTTGCACCGGTTCATGGGCTGGCCCCGGGCACTGCTGACCGATTCCGGGGGCTTTCAGATGGTGTCGCTGCTGCAGCTGGCCGAAATCACCGAGCAGGGCGTCCGGTTCCAGAGCCCGTACGACGGGAGCGAGTGCATGCTGACGCCGGAACGCAGCATGGAGATACAGAACGCGATCGGGGCGGACATTATGATGCAGCTGGACGATGTGGTGAAGACGACGACGACGGGCCCGCGCGTTGAGGAGGCGATGCACCGGACGATCCGCTGGCTGGATCGGAGCATCGGCGCACACGCCCGGGACACCGAGCAGAGCATTTTCCCGATCGTGCAGGGCGGGCTGCAGCCGGACCTGCGGCGTGCTTGTGCGGCCGAGCTGACGAAGCGCAACACGCGCGGCTTTGCCGTGGGCGGACTGAGCGGTGGCGAGAGCAAGGACGAATTCTGGCGCACGGTCCACCTGTGCACGGATCTGCTGCCGGAGGATAAACCGCGCTACCTGATGGGGGTCGGCTTCGCGGCCGATCTGGTCGTGTGCGTCGCGCTCGGTATCGACATGTTCGATTGCGTGTTTCCCACGCGTACGGCCCGGTTCGGCTGCGCGCTGACGCGCGCCGGACAGATTAACCTGAAGCAGCGCACGTTCGCGCAGGATATGCGCCCGATCGAGGACGATTGCGACTGCTCGACGTGTCGGACGTATACGCGCGCGTACCTGCACCACATCGTCACGGTTGAACCGGTGGCGTGCAGCATCGTGAGCGTACACAACGTGGCCTTCCAGCTGCGGCTGATGGGCGACATGCGGGACGCCATCCAGGAGGGCCGCTTTCCGGCGTTTGTGAAATCGTACATGGCCGTCCGGTTCCCGGACGATACGGTGCCGCAATGGATACGCGACGCACTTGCCGCCGTCAACGTACAGCTCTAGTCGCGGTTTGCCGTTCGACGACCCAGTTCCATTCCTGCGCAATTTAAACCAAACTTTGACGGGGATTTCTGCCCAAAATGTTCGCCTGTGTACGAAGCAACTTATACACTGAAATAAAACAATTAATAATTTATTCGTAATCCGCAATCTTCCGCCCCGCTTGACCCAGTTTCGTTATCTCTCTCCTCTCCGCGCCACCTCCGTCGCCTTACATAAACT
This sequence comes from Anopheles coluzzii, assembly GCF_943734685.1. Classification (NCBI taxonomy): domain Eukaryota; kingdom Metazoa; phylum Arthropoda; class Insecta; order Diptera; family Culicidae; genus Anopheles; species Anopheles coluzzii. Next base: position 39,953,907 of record NC_064670.1, on the reverse strand, counting down.
CATCCGAATCGTTGCCGGCGTCATAGTTGGAGGTCATGTTTTCCGGCTTCATCAGCGAATTGTAGCTCTTGAGTTCTGCCTCCTCCTGCCGCCGCTTCAGATCCTCCTTCTCCAGCTCCCGCTGCTCCCGGGCCAGCCGCTTCTTGTCGGCCCGCTCCAGCGCGTCCCGCTTTTCCCGCTCTGCCCGGAAGTCGACCGTCTCCTCCCGCTTGGTCTTGTTCAGCCGGTTCACTATCTCGTTGCTGCGCTTCTCCACCCGAAACATGCGCACCTCCTTATCGCGGTGGAACGCCACCTGGCCCACCTCCATCGCGGGCGTCTTCTTCAGATTGTCCCACATCGTGTACACGATGTCGATGTTGTTCATCTTGTTGCCGTTGATGCTGTTCGCCTTCACCAGCTGGCAGGCGTCTTCCAGCACGGCCGACGGTATGTCGTCCAGCGTTTGGCCCGGCTCGAGCCGCAGGTACACGTGGGCCGACGAGACCTTGTTCACGTGAAACCACACATCCTCCGGCCAGCCCCATCGAATCAGGTCCTCATCTGTGTGTGTGTGTGTGGATTGGAGAAGAGAGAAAACCGCCGACGGTGAATAATTTGTGGTCACCGATTCGGAACGCCCCCGGGGGCGCGCAACAAACACTCACTTTCGTACTTGTCCAACCCCATGAACAGGGTCACCGGTGGCTGAACGACATTGCTGGTGAAGTAAAATACCATCGTGGTTCACGGATGCTTTTCCCAAACGCTTTTCCTTCCTCGCAGCACTTCCTGAATTTACATGCCGCGGTTGGCCGAAAAATGGAGGGAGTGTGTTTAACCTCGCGCAAACTGCAATCGGAATCGCTGAAACGTTGTTTAGTTTTTTGCTTTGACACAGCCATGACATGACGGCGGTGGAGAGCGAAAGGTTGGCCATCGGGCCGGTTTCGGCACGGAACATGACACAACGGTGCTGACAGTCGTGTGCAACACAAACACAAAAACACAAATCGGCAAACGTCTGCTAACAAATTTATTATTTTTGGAGGGCCATTTGCCTAAATACTAAATAGTGTCGCGTATTTTGAGCGTAGGAAAATTATGAATGATTTTAGTTATTAAATTAAGTCCATTTGAATTCATTTCATACTAGAACAGTTGCCGTACTAGCCTGCTTCATGCATGTCAAACATGTTTCAATGTGTTCGTGTTGTTTATGCAACGTCGTAAAGAGAGAGAGAGAGAGAGAGAGAGAGAGAGAGAGAGAGAGAGAGAGAGGGGGGGGGAGAGAGTGCAAGAGGGATGAGAGTGGTTAGAACGCTCTGCGTTATTGTGGTAGGTCTTCTTCGTACAATTGGATATATAAGAACGTAGCCGATCATTTTCATCAATTCTGCAGAGCACTGGCCACATTCACCAAGGTAACACATATTAAGCTGTCGAAGTATCCCGAAACTGTGCACAATATCGCGTTGTCGGTCGATGAACGTTGATCCTGGCTGCAATAGCAGACGCGCCAACAGAAGTTATGAACTTAGCAGGCCTGTGCTCTATGCACGTGGATGGCCTGAACGGGGACACTAGAGCCGGTCAGCTTCCCCGATAGTAAGATTTTCTATAAGTCAGATACGGAGGAAAAGATCCTTTTGAGGTTCTTCATCTAGAAAGCAACTTAGGCGTTTTATATCTAAACTTGGGAAGAATCCGCATGATTGGCAGGATGTCTATGTGAGTACTTTGTTTTATAATATTCACACTGTGATTATGAGTGGGGCTAGAACGATGGTTGGCATATCGTGCGGTCAAAAAAGTCAAATTTAGCAAAAGTACTGGTAGAGGTCCATGTGAAGAGAGAAAATGATAAACTAAGCATTAATATGTGTGATAGTTCCATGAGATACATGAAGGGAAAAGAGCCGCCATCTAATTAGGCAGCGGTCTAATCTTGTTGCGCCTCTCACCTGAATATTACTCCTCCATCAACGAATGAATGCGCTCATGTTCTTACCCAAATTCACCCAAATGATCACGAATCCGTAACAAATTATGAGCAGAACGATCAAAATGATGCCGATCCAACACTCACACAAATACGTGGCGCTAATGTCAACCCAGCAGGGTTTGCCTCCACTATTTTTCGACAAAATTATTCTTGCATATCTGAGCTTTCCGTGTATTACCAAAACACCCGAGGTCTACGGACAAAACTCTCGAGTTTCTTCAGTGCATCTTCAAGCTGTTCTTTTGATATCATCGCGATCACAGAAACCTGGCTCAAGGATGACATTGCCTCGTCTGCACTGTTCGATGACCGATATGATGTTTTCCGAATGGACCGTAACTCCTCAAATAGCCAGAAAACCCGAGGGGGAGGGGTACTGATTGCGGCTAAAACCATGCATCGTCCCTCAGTAATCACTGTTGCGACCTCATCAACCGAAAGTATCTGGATCCGCATGCGTGTTGGCACTTCATTCGTAATAATCGGTACCGTTTACGTTCCACCGATTCTTAGTAATAATACCGAATATGTTGCCGCTTACTGTTCATCACTTATGGAAATTTCTGAGAAATATCCACAAGACACGATCCTCGTGTTGGGAGACTTCAATCAACCAGGCCTTTCTTGGCTATGTGACACTCACGGTTCTCTACATGTCAACATTCAGAGATCCCGTGTATCCCCAGCCTGCTCCCAACTGCTTGATACTCTCAGCTTTGTGGGACTATCTCAGGTCAATAATAATGTAAACAATCATGGGTCTTTACTTGATCTTATATTCGTAAGCCCGCGTATAATTGAGAATGGTATGAGAATTTTCCGTTCCATAGATTGTTTAACTGAGGAAGACCGATATCATCCGAGCTTGCTGGTCAATATTACACTTCCATCAACAACCCAGACTGCTACGGAAGCCACTGGATCGAACAGCTTGAGACATCTCGATTTTAGAAAAGCTGATTTCCCAAAAATGATTGACGCTTTTGCCAATACTGACTGGTCATTCCTTAATTATGATAGCAATCCCACCTTATCAATCGATTCGGCAATCGACTCCTTTCAAATTAAGGTTGGTCTAGTCCTTCAAAAATGCTGCCCTACTTTACAAGAGCGTGCAGCTTCCGGTCCCCCGTGGGGCAATAGAGAGTTTGTTGCGGTAGCAACGGGTAGGTTTGAGGCGATTTTTAAATTGCAACGGCTGAGTTGAGGAGATTTAAATTGCAACGCAATCTTTCATTTGCAACGGCTAAGCATGGGTAAAAATTCGAAGCTATTGTAACTTATCGTATGAGAACGAGATCGCTGGCCTAAATAAACATACAATTTGGGAACGGCCCGTTTCTTGAGCTCATCGATAAGCATAAGCCACTCGAACAACGTGTAGGGTAATAAAAATATTTTAGAGCTGGTGCATCCGGTAGGCAGACAGAAATTAGGAGAAAAATGCATGAAGGACGAAAAACATGCATATGTGCATGTAACGAATTCTTTCAGTTATCAACCCAAAACGAGGAGGTCATAAAATTTCAAGTTAGTTTAGGATCAATCTAGAGTGCGTGGAATTGAAGTATAAACAAAACACCATACGAAAACATAAAGCACACTGGCACCAATACAATTAAACAACGTGTACGGACACGTTCAACACCATCAAAAATGTTAGTATATAAGAACCAATTTTGTCAAATAAACGGCAGATCTAATTTAGAAACTGAACGGAAAACGTCTCGATTTTCTTGAACGTCTTGGCCTTTCCTAGGTTTTTTTCTTTAGGTCTCATCCGGGTCCCTCTGCCCCCATCCGAAAAGTTATTGAATGAATTGTGCCACTTTCGAAGCATAGGTTCCCACGAACCGCGAACACTAGCCGAAAGTTTAATGTACAATTTATTTTGGTAACTCCTTTCGGGCAGAAACCCATCTTTTATATAAATTTGTTTTCGGTAGGAACTTAGGACACTGAAGGCCTTTCCTTCGCGTGGCCTGGCCCGAGTTCCGACGTCAACATTGGTGGCTCCAGAGAGGAAACGAATTCTCATTCGTCAGTCAGATTGAAGCTCCAGTTAGGAGACGAATTCCTTATCATCCAGAGATGAAACGAATTATTATTCGTTAACATTGGTTTAGCATCGGAGAGGATGCGAATTATTATTCGATCCAGTTTGTAAAGTGAGTAACTTTACAAGAACGATCCTGTCCACAGAGAAGGCGTTCAATTTCAAGGATTATGGCAAAAGGAACAAGCGAACTCTACCTGTTGGGATAAATCCTTCAGTTATTAAAAAACTGACCTACGCGCTACCTTGAGCAACAGTAGTTGCATAATAATTTCGGTTGCTAAAACCAGAGAAGGAAGATCAATCAACACCAAAATGGGTTTAAAGAGCAAGAAGTACTTCGTTAATAACGAAGCCGGACTCTGCAGACTGTGTACACAGGCAGATGATTCCGAATCAAAAATGGTCCAGTGTGAAGAGTGTGACCGATGGTTTCACTTGGCTTGTGCTAAGTTAAACACGAAACCAACCAACGGGGAAGAATACATTTGTATTAAATGTAAGGATTTTTCGCAAGATATGCCACTTCCCAAAGACCACAATTCTGTGGTATCGGCTTTGATTGAAGCACTGAAGCAAAATCGTGTGAACGATAATATGTTCTACAAACGTACAACATTAAGAGAACTTCCATATTTCGATGGAAGAGCAAAAGATTGGCCTAAATTCAAAAAGGCATTTGATGAAACCTCAGAGGAAGCTGGCTTCAGTAATTTAGAAAACTTGAATCGCCTTCAAACATATCTTAAGGGAGACGCAGAAAGAAGCGTAAGATCACTTTTTCTGGATCCCGTAAACGTGAATATGATTATTAAAAGGTTGGAGGAATTATACGGAAGACCTGAAATCGTTTATCAGGAGTTGCTGAACGATGTTACAAAAATTCGGGTGGAAAATAATAAAATCCCCGAACTAAGCGAAGCGCTTGAAAATCTTGTAACAAACATACAGATTATGAAAAAGAAGGAATATTTGTACGATCATCGACTTATTGATGATTTGGTTGGAAAAATGCCATTTCACCTTCAATCTAATTGGATTGTATACAAAAGTAACATTCAGAAAGACGAGATTGTCACTCTTGCGCATTTATCGAATTGGCTCATACCAATCGCGAGCACAATACGGCAACTGCCGAAACAACATAATCATTTGGATTATTCAGCAACTTTACATATACCAAGCAAAGGTAATGACACATTCTTTGATAATATGATATTTTGTCATAAAGGATCGCTCAATCCAGAGCCGATAAAAGATCGGCCAGAACACTCAAATAGCTTATCCAGGTTTATTAATGATAATTCATTAGTAGAAAATAGTTCATCGAGAACAAACGATCATTCGGAAATCTTAGGTTTTCTAGGAGCAATCACTTCCCAAAATAACATTAGTTCACACGAACCAAAGGAAGAAGAGAACGAAATAATTAATAGGTTGCCTCACAAACGTAAAAGATTGAAACCACCGAAAAAGAAGGTCAAAGAGAAGAGGAAAGATAAATCAGTTACAATGTCAACAGAAACAGCATTAGAGTGTGCGGACAGAAAAGAAAATCAAATGCAAACCCAAGGCAATAAGAACAAGGAAAATCATGAGAGAACGATTACAGTAAATAGAAGTGAGCAAGAAATTGAAAATTTGCTAGAACCCATACACATTTTTGGTCTCAAAAAGGCAATAGAGGTGAAGATTGAAATCTTAGATAAAGGTATATCATTTGATATCAGTAATGAAGTACGAACAGTATCAGAAACTTCGATTGGTAAAACATTTATTGATCATGATCATGAGTATATTTTGATGGGTATTGAACAAAATGAATTGACAAATTTCAATGTGCAGGAAATAACGAAAACAGAATTGGAAAAATATAATGAAATAAAAGAAGTATCAAAACTCGAAATAAATAATCAGGAGCTAGACAAAGATAACGATAAAGCTCAACATTCAAGAAAAGACGTAAATAAACTAGACATGACAATGATCACAAGTTTGAACAATTTGAACAAACAAGTCTTGCGTGGATTAAAAATCAAATTAGGCTTTTACGAAAAAGACAATTACAATGCTGGTAGGACTTATCTGAAAATGAAATTATCAACACAAGAACCCATCAAAGCAAACGCGAGATACGACTTAAAGAAATGGTCCTATTATTGGAAGGAGTTTAAAATATTTTTGATTGAAATGCAATCAGTTGCGAAAGTAGTTAACATAAACGAGAGAATAAAAAAATATTTGCCTAAAGAAAGCCAAGAAAAAGAGCATACATTGAAAATACGAAAGCTAGGTATAAATGAAACATTCGCAAAAACTGAGGTACAAAATAATCTTTGCAAACGGTTAATTGGTTACTACGTGCACTTACTACTTTGGATTTCGAGCATCCTTGCAACATACGCAACTTTAACCAAAGCACACGGTGAAAACAGACTTCAACTTCCTTACGAGAGAGGAAAACTATTTGGTCATCTGGGGAAGATTCTGGAACCGCGCAGACATCATCCGAGGCGAATTGCGACAGACGTTGTATCAAAAGCAAGCATCATATATAAGCATCTGCTGATCGTCATCTAACCGTTGTATTGCATTGATTGAAGATTATTCAATTTAATTAAGGAAAACAACATATTGAATGGAAGTAAAATAGCCGGATCAAGTATCCATACATCGCTCAAACCAAGAGTTAGGTGTAATTCATAGTGATGAATTACAAGGGGGAGAATGTTGCGGTAGCAACGGGTAGGTTTGAGGCGATTTTTAAATTGCAACGGCTGAGTTGAGGAGATTTAAATTGCAACGCAATCTTTCATTTGCAACGGCTAAGCATGGGTAAAAATTCGAAGCTATTGTAACTTATCGTATGAGAACGAGATCGCTGGCCTAAATAAACATACAATTTGGGAACGGCCCGTTTCTTGAGCTCATCGATAAGCATAAGCCACTCGAACAACGTGTAGGGTAATAAAAATATTTTAGAGCTGGTGCATCCGGTAGGCAGACAGAAATTAGGAGAAAAATGCATGAAGGACGAAAAACATGCATATGTGCATGTAACGAATTCTTTCAGTTATCAACCCAAAACGAGGAGGTCATAAAATTTCAAGTTAGTTTAGGATCAATCTAGAATGCGTGGAATTGAAGTATAAACAAAACACCATACGAAAACATAAAGCACACTGGCACCAATACAATTAAACAACGTGTACGGACACGTTCAACACCATCAAAAATGTTAGTATATAAGAACCAATTTTGTCAAATAAACGGCAGATCTAATTTAGAAACTGAACGGAAAACGTCTCGATTTTCTTGAACGTCTTGGCCTTTCCTAGGTTTTTTTCTTTAGGTCTCATCCGGGTCCCTCTGCCCCCATCCGAAAAGTTATTGAATGAATTGTGCCACTTTCGAAGCATAGGTTCCCACGAACCGCGAACACTAGCCGAAAGTTTAATGTACAATTTATTTTGGTAACTCCTTTCGGGCAGAAACCCATCTTTTATATAAATTTGTTTTCGGTAGGAACTTAGGACACTGAAGGCCTTTCCTTCGCGTGGCCTGGCCCGAGTTCCGACGTCAACAGAGTTAAAAAGACTTAAATCTGCGAAAAATAGAGCTTTACATTGTCTCATAAAGTCTAATCTTCACTCCGACAGACTATTGTTTAACACTGTTAGTGGCAACTATAGAAGATTCAACAGGCATCTGTATAGAATCTATATCAACAAACTTCAACGAAGTATATCCAACGATCCGACTAAAATATTTTCTTTCGTTAACCGTAAGAGGAAAAATGCAAAAATCCCGTCAGTAATGTCACTAGACACCGAGAAAGCCACAAGTGAACTTGAAATCAGTCAGCTCTTTGCCAAAAAATTTAGTTCAGTTTTCGACCTTCAATCTTCGTCACCAATTAATATTGCAACTGCCCTGCAGCACACACCCGCGGATGTTCTAGATATGTCTATAAATGATATTGTCATCACAAATGAATCGGTAGAAAATGCAATCAAACAAATTAAACCCTCATTTATCCCGGGTCCGGACGGGATCCCAGCAATAGTCTTACAGAAGTGCTCAACTTATCTTTCAGAGCCACTGGTTCATCTGTTTAAGCTTTCTCTGCACAGTTCTACATATCCTACTATGTGGAAGTCTTCGTGGATGACACCCGTTCATAAAAAAGGTCCGAGACATGTTATATCTAATTATCGTGGCGTAACTTCCCTATGTGCATCAGCAAAAATACTCGAAATTCTTGTCCAGGAAGCGTTAGTCAGGGGTGGCTTGAATTATATCAGTCCAAGCCAGCACGGATTTGTTCCCAAACGATCGGTGTCGACCAATCTCGTTCAATTCGTGTCTGAATGCCTTACGGCAATGGACGGCAAGTCACAGATTGATGCAATTTATACTGATTTCATGTCAGCATTTGATCGGATTAACCATGACATACTCCTTGCGAAACTGAGCCGGCTTGGCTTTCATAATAATCTAGTCATATGGTTAAAATCATATTTAAACCAAAGATCATACTGTGTTAAAATCAATAAGTGCTTGTCCAACGTGTTCGTTAGTTCGTCCGGTGTCCCACAGGGAAGTAACATTGGCCCAGTATTGTTTATCCTATTTATTAATGATGTTGTATTTGCGCTCCCAAATCAATGTTTGCTTATGTATGCGGACGATATCAAGATTTATGCGACCATTAGAAATGATTCGGACAGCTCGACTCTCCAGCATAGCCTAGACGTATTTAGCAATTGGTGCTCTGCGAACTCGCTATCCTTGTGTGTCAATAAGTGTTGCGTGATTAGTTTTACTCGTAAAAAAGACCCTATCAAGCGAGACTATAATCTTGACTCGTGTATAATCCCACGTAACATAGAAACTAAGGACCTCGGCACTATTCTTGACTCAGCACTCTCCTTCCGTCAACAATATTCGTACGTCATCGACAAAGCATATCGGCAGCTTGGTTTTATTCATCGTCTGACATCTGATTTTAATGACCCTTTCTGTTTAAAACAACTGTTTGTCGCGTTAGTCCGGTCCGTACTTGAATTTAATGTTGTAACATGGTCTCCGCACACTAACAACTGGTCCACACGAATTGAGCGAATTCAGAAAAAATTCACAAAAATAGCTATAAGAACCTTACGGTGGAACATGGACCAGCCTCTAACCTATCAAACTAGACGGCTTCTTTTAGGATTGCAGTCCTTAGAGAGACGTAGGGAGGTAGCACAAGCAGTTTTTGTAGCAAAATTAATAAAAGGCGAAATTGATGCTCCCGAGCTTCTTCTTAAAATAAATTTGTACGCCCCTGACCACGCGCTACGTCCTCGAAATTTTCTGATCAAAATAGACCGGGCCCGTACTTCCAGAGGAGCTCATGATCCAATTATTTCAATGTGTAAAGCTTTCAATAAGTTCTACTGCTTTTTTGACTTCAACATTACAGTTGCCACGTTTAAATGTTCATGTCTGTTTTCAAATATATAGCAAGTAAGGTTATTTTAAGTATTACTTTATTTTAATATTGCAAAGGCCCCTGCGCGCGCCACGCAATTATCTTCAATAAATAAATAAATGAATGTTGCTGGCAACATTTCGCTTTGACATTGTTTAGCGTAAAAAAATTGCCAATTAACAGCTCAGAGTTTTTTTTTATCATTCACTTACTGAATGAAGTGTTGAAAAAACAAAATATACACCAAAAAATGTATTATAAATGCTTAAAATCCAAATTTAGCGGATGTCAACAAAACGCACGCTGCTGCTGTGTCATTTCATACACCCGATTACCATGACCAAGGTAAATAGAAAATGTTGCCAGACAAAAATCAAATTGGATTGAATTTGGCATGCAACAAAGTTGCGCTAGCTGTCAAAATCCATACATTTTGTCTGCAACAATGTTGCGCGCAACAAGATTAGACCAGTGCCTTAGGAATAAGCCCCATAAAGCCGTAATTTCTCGATCAATGAGTTAGGATCAATGTGTCTACCTTGAACCTTACGAAGATGGTTAGGAAAAAATAGACTGTTTCTAAGAAATAAGATGTCTCAACGGTCAATGAACTTTAGCGCCCCTATTCGACGATGCTCGTTTAAACCAATACAGGGTTTTCCAGGGGTTCTCATAGTTGTGGAACACTTCTTTGACTCTTTCTTAAGGGGAGTAAACTTCATATGATGGAAACTGGCATCCTGTTTGGACAGGCTCCTTAGTAATTCTTATTGGATTTATCCAACAAGGGTGCTATAGAGTCCAATTCCTATTACATTAAGTTCATTTCATGTAAAAAAGAGTCAAAAAAATGTCCCACAGGTATGAGAACTCCTGGAAAACTCTGTAAGCTTAAGGACATTTATTTCAGAATTCTAAAACATTCTCATTTCATTGTTGCTCTTCGATGACCTCAGAATGATTATTTGTATCATTTTACCTACTTCGTGGGCTTATTAATCTCCATGACATCTAGCCTTCGCCACACCGATCTCCCAAATCTGTGATTTTCGTAAAAACTGCAATCTATATTTTGCACTTAGGTGGGACTTTCAAAAGAAGAAAAAGATGAAACCTCTGTGTCCTCGCCAGGACGGTGCCCAATGTGAAGAAACACATCGTTCACCTTCGTCACATTCTAGAAAGAAAACAACGATCATTTCCCCACCCTGCGATCCTCTTTTACCATAACCGGTCCGTTTTGGGGAGTGTTGGTTTGAAAGCTTCCCTATAGAAAGAGGAAAAGATGATGCAATATCAGCATCATGTGAAATCATCCCGCGCTTTTGTCGCTCGACTTGCTTCACCGCGTAGGTTGCATTGTTAATGATCGTGTTACCTTCTTTTTCTCGTTCAACTCCAACCAAGAAAGGAATGGAGGGATAGAGAAAGCGGGAGCTGCACTTGATTCGAAACCCTCGGATTCAACATGTGCCACGGATTTGTGACACAACGAAACGCTGCACCAAACCATACGATCAAGCTCAATGCTCGTCATCACTTCGTTTCAAGAAGCTATGCAACTATTCTTCTCCGTTTTGCACCGCCTTATTCAAGCTATGAATAATTTAATAGTGGGTTTTATTAACAAAAACATCAACTCTCCATACTGCACACCTCCCTCACGCAAATAGGAATAGAATTTGAAAACACCGCCGTCGGCCACTAAAAAGAGACGCGCACACTACTGCCTACCAATTGCGGGTTGCGGCGGCGGCGGCAACTGAGGTAACTGAAGGTGTGTTCCGGACACACATTTCTACGAGAAGTGCATGCTGACGAAATGGTCCCGATTCTTGAAATGCGGTCCCCAGCTACCGTTACCGGTGCCGCCGGTGCCGGTCGTGGTCTTGGTTTGCGTGGCGGGTGCGCTGTATCCGGTGCTCTTCTTCATATTGCCGCCAACCGGGGCTTTGGCGTAGGCCGATTGCTGGTTCTGTCTGGCCATCGTGCTTGAACGATCCTGCATACTACTGGGTTTCCACACGCTCGGTACTGGTCGTTACCGCTATCAGGGCACGTATTGGATCTGGGTGAGCACCTGGAACTCAAGATGGTTGCCGGAGTTTCCCGTACGGCTACCCTTGCGGATGTTCAAGTTGTTGATAAGCCTGCAAAAAGTGGAAGTGGTGAGATTGTGGTAAGTAAATCGGCATTTTTGCAAGCGGGGTTTTCCCAAATTGTCTTGCGCATCTTGTCATTCTGAGAGTAGATCATCAACACAATTTTGTTTTATTCCAAAAAAAGAGGACTTGGCAATATCATAAGCGATCGCAACTTGTTTGCAAGGGGGGAGATTCCGAACCCGAAACCGGAAAGGTATCCAACCTGTCCAACTCCACGTAGTCACGCGTTCGGTGCGTGTGCGATTTGGAACCGGTTTAGGAGTCATCGGAGAGCAATGGAAAAATGGGTACGACAGAGAAAGACAACCTTAATCCAATGACTTAGGCTACGAGAAGAAAAAGGATCAGAGATACACTAGCGATCACTAACACACAACATCACACTCACGCCCACACACGCACACAAACGTTGGAGGATCTTCTCGAGAGATCCTGGACACGTGATCAAAATGCAATCTTGCTGTCATTGTAAGCAGGACTAAAGGTTCCTTCCCTTTCCGATCACAGCCTACTGCTGGTAGTGAACCTCATTGCAAGATCTACACCCTTTCTCAGAATGATTCACAAATAATAAACCTCCCCTCGCTTTGAACTTGGATAGATATTTACCTGACGGATGGCACAAACTTGAGCGTTGAGTCTGATTTAACTATTAACATTGACACCAATTTATTTTTCTAATCGTTTTGAAGTGAATGAAAAACATGCAACCGATCGAAATCAAAAGGATTGCCAAAAAAAGGAAGGAAAGAAACGAATATTCAACTCAACTCAACTCAACTCCTGCCGTATTGAAGGAGACTGACGGGACCGTGCACCGGACGCTTACTTTTATACGCGATCGACGATGGTTCTCGCTCAGCGGCCTCTTCCCCCTTGGAGAAGGTACCACCGGCGCGTTGAGTAGGCAAGAGAGAAAGAGAGAGAGAGAGAACTACAGCCCGAGAGACAGAGGGAATACCGACCAACAACGTCATGCCGCCGGGGTATCTTTAAAACTGCGAATGAAAAAAACTGGTTCCCAACCATCTCAACACCACCCATGCCCGGCCATCCCCATATCCAACAGCCTCATCCGTCGTCGTCCGTGGCCCAGCGGCTGAAGCGAACGAGTTTCTACGATGAATTCATCAACAGGGTAGATTATGGAGGTACGTTGTCGCACCCGTCACGCCTAGGGATCGTCCAAATTGCCCTGCGATCTAATACGATTCTAGCTTCTTTTTTTTGTGTGTCTGCTTTAGGACAGAAGTGTGTATGGTCATGGTATGGGCGATTATGGTGAAGAAGCGCCACCTGTGGCAGGAGACTGCATTGCATCTCGTGGGATATTAGGAACAAAGTAGGCGATTAAATGTTTTGAATATTACTAGATTATTCTACCTCAAGGACACAACCTAGAACCTTGAAGATCTGAGAGTGTGCGAAGAGGCCCAATCATGGGCGGAAGGCAGTGTCTATGCGGTCTACGTTAGGCAACGAGCTTAATGTCTTCAGTTGACCGTTATTTTTGAGATAGCAAACCAATCTGACTAGTCAGAAGATCAGAGAGATCTGAGTCAGAACTTCAGGAACTACATCAAGGAGCCGAATTTACAATAATCAACTTCTAATTTACGTTAAGTACATCACTCAAAATCAGTTATACAATGACAGGCGATTAACTAGCTAACATATTGAATGCACGATCAAGTATAAAAGGTCAGAACAGAATTATGCTGGAATATTCCAGTAAGCCTCAACACCACCCTCGTCTCGCTATTCCTATCTACCATACTCCCCAATACCTCCTTTTTTTCAGAATGCACTTTTTAACTCTCTTTTTCATAGAATGCACAAAAACGTTGCTTACATAAGCGCAGACCGATCTTTAATCGTACCTTCGCCTGAGAAAAAGTAAAAAAAACCACAAACTCCAAAGTCCAAACAGCTGCTCGAGGGGCAAGCGGAGCTTACCAAAAAATATGACCAAACACACATTCGCACATATTAACCGTCCGTGCAAGCGAGTTCGAATGGGCGACCGAAAAAAAAAATGCATAAATGGAAAATTTTCAAACCAGCTTGGTTAATGGCAAAATACATAAAGCCTCTCTCCGAACACAGCCAACACAGGATACAAAAAAGCTGCGATGAAAATGAAAATCATTATTACTGTATAAGTAAAACCAAGCACCAAAACCAGAAGAAAAGGAAACCTTCTCGGGGAAGAAAACAGCGATTCTTCCGTGCAGGTTGATCAGCGCAGCGGTGGCTAAGGAGCGGCAAAAGAAGAAGAATATGCTGAACGCAGAAAAAAAAAATAACAAAAACACATAAAAACGACAGTTTACCGATTAATCGCATTCAATCCACACGCCAAAAACAGCACCGAAACGAGATATCTGGTGCCGCCGCCTTTTCCTTGCCGATCCGGTTCGAAGCGGTTTTGCCAGCGGATCTGGGTCTCATCATTAAACACCAAACAGTGCCACCGCCGAACACCCATTCCATTCCGGTTCGACGAAGAAACCGGGTAGATGATGGTCCCACAGCCTCCCTCCCTCCTCCTTCCGCACTCCAGCCTTTCACCTTCACCGACCATCGTCGCAGTCGTCGTCGTTGTTGTCGGTTTCACCGTTCGCGAGAGCACGCATCGGCCGCATGATCGGATATCTGTGGTCGTCGCCAATGTCAAGTGAGCGAACCACAGCGCGAGCCAAACCGTATCCTCTCCACTCAGAGACATGGATACACACACACATACACACATACATATATTCGGGTGACGCACCTAAAAAGCAAAAGAAAGGTAGAAATGGCAGAACAGAAATTAAGGTTGCATTTCGGGAGGGTGTTGTACTAAAAAAGAATAATAATCGGAAACCATGCACCACCGTACTAAAGATCTTTCCACAGCACGCACGGACAACAAACCGGCATGCGATATTATTATTTAAACAAAGAGCACAAGAATGCATTTGGTACTGTTTAAAAAAATGTCTATATTTTTAGTATTATAAGGACGCTTAACGCTAGAAAAAAGGGATCTTTTTTACTCTTATTCCTACACAATACACGCGAGAGTCACAATCATTGCCGTTCATCAGAATCGGGAGAAAAAAAGGGATCAAAATTAAAAAAAAGGTTTTGATCAGTATAGATCGCTACCGATCGCATTAGGGATCGATCTGAGGGAAATGATTTGCAGTAAAATGAGCGTTAAATTTCAATCAATTAGCCCTAACTAACGGACTCTTCCTTCCATTAAGCTGTGTTCCATTGCCCGGGGGAGCTGTTGGTAAGTGTTGGTTGGTATTGTTACACCCCTCTCCTTCCAGAGCCAACAGCTACAGGGGGCAAGCCGACTGTGGCAGCTGCGTTGAGCAACGCTTAAGACAGACACACAATCCGAGATTTACTGTGTGCTCGACTACTGACGCGTGTTGCTGTTCTTGATGAGCGGCGGCGTATTTGAGCGCATACTTCCGGTATCTTCTTGCTGCTATGGGGCCCCGAACGGGTTCAAAGTCCGTGTCCTAACAGACGCAAAAAGGGAAGAGGAAGGTAACATAGCGATGGAGGGGGGGGGGGGGAGGGGTGAGCATATTTAAGTTAATTTTTTCCTGCTTGCTTAAATAGTTCCATCTTGGAGAGTAAGGAAGGCGTGGGGAGGTTGGCTTATGTTAAAAGCTTCCTTTTCAAACCCGAGCCATTCGCGATCGTGTCCCTCTGTCACGCACACATAAGCGATTTGTTTGATTGCGATTCACGATTGTTATTGACCAGAGCTGGTGCAGCTGCAAGAAAGCTAACCTCCGAATTATTCGTCCCACAGTGGTGTCGCGTCGCCCAGCGTTAGCGAGGCAGCGGAAGACGCCGCCGCCGCCGCCGCCTGTTGGGCCGGTTGAGCTTGCGTTGGCTGGGGCGGAGGTTGCGCTGGTGGTGGCATCGGGGACCGGTTGGCCGAATACTTGGATGAGGATCGCGGCGTCATGCGGTGGTCGTGCGAACTAGACGAGGTCACGGAATCGCTAGACCGGCCGACACCACCACCACCGTGATGATGATGATGGTACGATCCCCCAGAGCTGTGAACGAATCCGAAAGGAGTAATTCGTTAGTACTAGCGCGTTTTGGTAGCGCAGAGCCGCCGGTTGGTACCTTCGTTCCGATGCGCCATGGTGTCCCTTCATCATGTTGCTGCTGTTGCCACGATTGCTCCACGAGTCGGTCGCCTTCGACCAGCTGTCGTACTCGTTGTTCCGCGCATGGTGGTGCATCGGGGGCTGCTGCGTGCGGTAGTGATGGTCGCTGCTGTTCGAGTACGGCGAGGGCTGCTGCATCATCATCAGGCTGCTGCTGCTGCTGGCCGCACTGCTCACGCCGCCCATGCCGCGGGCCGCCGACGTCGACTTGTAGCCGTGATGGCTGGCGGACGGTGGCGGATGGCCGGTCGGAATGCCGGTGTAGGCGGATTTGTTGGAGTACTGGGACGGGGTCGAGGTACCGTACCGGGGCGTTTGGGAGAAGTGAGGCGTTTGCTGGTACGGCGTCATGTACGGCGTCTGTCCGCTCGGTGTGTAGGGCTGCAAAGTGGCCATACAAAAAAAAAAACACAATCGATTGGATCGATTGGAACGTTGAAGAATGTTGCATAAAACGGTTCTTCTGCTGCACACAAGGGTAATCGTAGGAAAGGAGACTTACCGTAGTCACAAAATTGCTGGAACCATACTCCAGCGGCGTGTAGGAATAGTGCGGCGTGTGGTGTGCCGCTGCCGACAAGGAATTCAGCATATGCGTCGGCATATTCTTTGCCACCGACTCGATCGTTTCACCTAAAAATGGAAACAACAAATGTCATTTTATATTCGTTAGAAAAAAAGATAAAAAATAGTAAACTCACTATTAATATCGCTAAATTTGGGCGTACTGCCGTACGGTGTGCGCGACGACATGCCGCCAACCTTCGGCGTGCTCTTGGGCGTATCGATCGGGATCGGATCGCGGAAGTGCTCCTTGAACCACTTGAGCAGCGAGTTGACCGAGTCGAACGTCTGGTGCCGAAACCGGTACCCGTCCGGCGTCACCGTCACGTACTCGTGCCGGAACTTGTTGCGCGGCAGGTAGGA
Organism: Anopheles coluzzii; assembly: GCF_943734685.1. Classification (NCBI taxonomy): domain Eukaryota; kingdom Metazoa; phylum Arthropoda; class Insecta; order Diptera; family Culicidae; genus Anopheles; species Anopheles coluzzii. Next base: position 39,937,112 of record NC_064670.1, on the reverse strand, counting down.
GAGCAGAAACCGGCCCGGGTACGTCTTCGACACCGACACGATGTAGTGGATCTTGTTGGGGTTTTTCTGCTTCTCCGCCTTGATGATCTCCTCCGCCTTCTCCTTCGAGCCACCGTCCGTGTCCCGGTAGTACTTGTAGTTGAGCAGGTCGCGCACGTACGTCGCCATCGGCGTGATGTGCCGCGCGATAATTTCGTCCAGATCCTCGAACTCATCGTTGCCGATCCACAGCGACTGGCCGAGGCTGAACACGTTCTCCTTGCCCTCCTCGCGCACGTCGATGTGCTGGTAGATGCCGTCCGTTACCTTCCACGTCGCGGTCAGATGGTCCGAGCCCTTGCTCGACGGCCGCACGATCACGTCGCCCTGGTCGTACCCTTCCAGCAGCTTCAGCGCTTCCGCGTACGAGATGTTGTGGAAGGACGGATGCACGATCACGCGCTTCACGTACTGCTGGCGCGCCTGCTGCTTCTTCGAGTCGGCCTCCTTGCGCGTGTCCGCCTCTTCCTGCTCCTGGTCGTAGCACGGATCCTTGCGCGGGCGCCACTCCTGCTTCCGATCGCACAGGTCCGAACTCTTCGACGAGCACTCGAGCGAGAACCGCTCGATGTCGATTTTGGTGACGCGCACGTGCACCGTCTGCCCGATCTGTACGCGCTCCTCCGGGTTCTTCACGTGCTTGTCGGACAGGTTCTTGATGTGGATGAACCCGTTCAGCCCATTGTCGAACCGGACCCGCACCCCGGTCGCCTGGCCCGGACACTCGCCCGCATCGAAGTGATTCCACACCTCGGACAGCTCGGGGAACTCCGTCTTCATGCAGAACGGGCACTGCCAGAAGCCGGTCTCATCGTTGCGCACCGGGTTCGCCTGGTCGAGCTGCTCGCCCTGCGGCTTGCGGTAGGTGAAGCCGCTCACCGTGGCCAGCATCATCTTGCCGACGAACAGCGACTCGGGCGTCTCCTTCGTGAGGTAGTCGAACAGCTCCTCCGCCGTCACCGAGCGGAACGGCGTGCGCAGATCCTTGTAGCGCGAGTTCAGCTCCGCCCGGATGTCGTACAGCGTGATGCTCTTGTTGCCGAAACCCTGCCGGTCGAGCTCGATCGCGAACGCGTCCAGATCGAGATCCTTCAGCCGCTCGGGCGCCTCCAGGATCTCTTCCAGCGCACCGGCCGGGTTGGCCTCCTCGTCGTCGTACTCCAGCGCGTCGACCGCCATCTTGCGGGCCCACTCGTACGTTTCCGGATGGACGCGGGACCCGTCCAGCACCTCCACGTACGTTTCCGTGCTGTCGCCGAGCGAGTTCGTGTCGATCTTGATGAACCCGGAACAGTTGATGAACACCTTCGGGCCCATGTGGCAGGTGGTGACGAGCTGGGTGCGGTTCTCCAGCCGCGAGTTCGTCTGCTTCAGCACCTTCAGCAGCGTCTGGCCCTTGCGCGGTCCCAGCCCGCAGATGAACTGTACCAGGTTCGCGGTCAGCGGGTTCTGCACCGCCAGGTTCACGTCCACGCCCACCTCGTTCGTGCGGTTGATGAACTCGAGCTGAATGTTTTCCAGCAGCTCCTCCTTGGTGAGCTGCTCCTGCAGCGTGTGGTAGCGCAGGCACAGGATTTCCTCGTCCGAGTTGCACAGCTGGGAAAACTCGACCAGCGGGTCCTGGATGCGGCGCGCGAGCGAGATGGCCTGCCGGAGCAGCGGCGGGTACTCCTTAAAGTCGGTCGTACCCTTGACCGAGTTGGCGTACACCTTCGCCAGCTCGTTGTCCGCGATCTCGACCGCTATCTGCGGAAACTGTTCCTCCTCCTGCAGCCGCTTCACGCACTCGACAAAGTCCTGCTGCACCATCAGCGCGTCCTTCGACTCGCCCCCGATCACGATCACGTGCGGTTTCTTGCTGCGGATGAAGTTGGTGATCGTGCGCAGGTCCGACTCCTTGCACTGCTTCTCCGACTCGCGGTACGCGTTCTTCTTCTTCAGCAGGTGCGGTATGCGCAGATAGTCCGTCACCTCGCCGTCGGGCGCGATGATCGCACCGAACGCGGACTGCGTGTAGTCGGGCACGTAGGCGACACCCATCACGCGCACGCCCCGCGTCGTCTCCCACTCGTAATCGTCAAAGTCCGGCACGGGCGGTTTGTACGGTGCCACCTTGATCCAGTTGTACAGCTTGCGGCAGCAGACGCGCAGCACCGCATCCTTCGCCTCGGTCAGCAGCGTGTTGTGCAGCTCGCGCTTGAGATCCGGTATGACCATGCGGTTCACTGCCAGCACCACACACTCCGCCCGCACCTTGTTCCACTCCTGCACGTTTTTCGCGAACTCGTCCCGGTGGTAGAGCGCCTTCAGCTCCTCGAGAAAATCGCCGGACGTGTTGCCCTCGATCCGGTCGACAAACTCCATCGTCAGCAGCTTGTCCTCCTGGGCGATGTACAGCTTGAGGTACTGGTCGCCGGTCAGATCGCGCACCGGCTTCTCCTTCAAATACTTCATCGCGTAGCAGTGGTGCGTTTCGTCGATCTCCTTCATGCCCTTCTTGGTCGGGCGCACGTTCAGCTTGGCGCGCTCGAAGTACAGCTCGCGGATGCACTTGCGGAACAGCGGTTCGCGGGCCAGCTGCCGCGCCACCATAAACACGCCACCCTGCAGCACCTCCTCCGGAGACTCGAACGTTGTGCCCATGTACTCTTTGGCCACCTCGAGCGGTTCCTTCGTTTCCTGCTCGACCTCGTGCCGCTGGTAGCTGTCGCGCACGTTCTCCGCAAACTGTTCCGGCGTCAGGCCGAACCGTTTCGTCAGCCCGGTCAGCCCGCGCTTGCGGCAAATCTCGTACGGCCCGACGTCGATGTTCAGCCGCACGCGCTCCTTGCCCGCGTCGTCCACCGCCTTACCGCCGCCGCTCCCGCCCACCGTCTCCTCCTCCTGCTTCTCCTCCTCTTCGTCCTCTTCCTCCGCGTCCTCCTCCTTGTCCTCGTCGCCATTCTCTTCGCCCTCCGCACCGTCCTCCGCGGCACCTTCGCCGTCCTCCGGGTTCTTCTTTTTGGGTGGCCGCGCTTTCTTCTGCACCCGCTGCGTCGACTGCTGCTGCTGTCCCGACTTTTCCCTCGTGCGCAACCGCATAGGCGCGATATCGTGCGCGTAGTACAGCAGAAAGTGCAGATGCACATCCTTCAGCTCCTCGTGCGACTGCACCGAGCGCAGGCGGGACAGATCCTCGTCCCGAATCACCCGCATGTCCTCCGGGATCGGCGCGTCCGGGTTCTCCATCAGCTTGTCCAGCTGGTAGTTGCGCATGCTCTCGTACAGCCGCTGGAGGGACGTTTTACGCCCCAGCAGCTGGCACCACATCGAGTCGAACTTGTAAATCTTCCACAGATCGTTAATGTTCAGATCCGGCTGCACGTACTCCTTGCGGTAGAAGGCGATGAACGGCACCTCCAAGTGCTGGTTGCGCATGAAGTCGAGCGCGTGCTTGATCTTCGGCACGTTCGAGGGAGGCTTGCGCGTCATCGCGCCCTGGTCGGACACGTGCGGCTTGCAGAACGCCTGCTGGTAGATCCACTCCGCTTCCTCCTCCAGCTCGTTCGAGCCTTCCGGCACGGCCGTCACGGGTATGTCGCGCAGCTGCATCCGCTCCGGTATGTCGATCTTGCGGATCTCGTTGTCCAGATCGGTGAAATGGCCGCGCTTCAGCTCGCTCGGTTCGTAAATCTCGTAGATGGACTTTTTCAGCATGCGCTTGCGGGCCGCCGGTTTCGACTTCTTGCCCCGCTCGCCGCTCGGCCGGTCCGCCTGGTCGAGCTGCTCCTCCTCGTACTCATCCTCCGCTTCCGAGCCCTCCTCATACTCGTCGTCATACTTCTCGAACTCGTCGTAGTCGAAATCGACGCCGAATATGTCCTGTCCTTCCTGCAGCGACGCGTCCGTAAAGATGTGCCTTCGCTTCTTGCGCTTATCGCTGATCGGCACCCCGTCGTCGTCCACGATGAAATCGTCCGCATCCGACTCTTCATCCTCCTCCTCATCGTAGTGCTCGCGCACATTGGCCATCGTGTCCCGCTGGCCGCCCTCGTGGTCGGACGCGCGCTCTTCGTCCTCTTCCGATGCCGCATCGAACAGCCGGTTCTCGATCGTTTCCCGTATCATGCCCTCGTCGCCCGACTCGCCATCGCTCCCATCGTCGTTGGTGAACTTTTTCAACCGCTTGAACCGTTTCTGTTAAAATGCCCGAGTGATAAAAGGATAAAGGATCGATTTACTTAAAAATGCTACAAGCCACAGGATGGTGCAGTGCGCCTGGACGCCATTCAACTGACCCGCTCGACCTTCACGCCCAGGTTTTCCTCGATCAGCTCGTAGTCTTCGTCCTCGAGCCGATCGTCCAGTTCGTCGTCGCTCTTTTTGCGCTTCTGGTGACCCCCCTCGGAACCATCGTCGGAATCATCATTGTCGCTTTCCTCCTCGATCGGGTTGTCATCGATCAGATCCTTCAGCTCTTCGCGCAGCCGGTCCTCATCATCTGAAACCAAGCATCAGTGGGGGGGGAGGAGGGACGAAAACAAAAAAAAGTCACATACTGCGTACATGATTCGCGAATGCAAGCGGGCTTATGCAACATTTCGCACGGATTGCAACAGATAGTGGCAGGAAATTTGCGCTGGTTTAACACATTCTTCTTCGCAGTTTCATATTCTTGCCAGCGCAGCTCGAACCACAACCGGTACGACCTGTTCTCACGTGCACTCTCGAGACATTGCGAGTGTCACGGATTTTCCAGGCGCCGGCCTAGACAGGATTTGGTGTGGTTTGTACGTGCACAACAGCACGCCATCGTATGCAAATGTGGGCAAACTTGTTTGTACTTTCCGGCGTACACGTACGCCACAAAAACCTGCTGCGACAATGTGGCTTAAGTGAATATGAATAAAAATAGTACAATGAGTATCAGGTAGACTAGCGAACCGGAATGATCTGGTACGAAGCAGAAGCATTCTTCGTGCACAGGTTCCGGTTTTGCTGAGCCCGCACGGTGCAATAAACTAGCCACTATTAGCGACCGCGTATTCATTCACGCGTGGCAGGAGCAGGTGTGTGAGCATCATTAACTGGAAATAGCTCATTTCGAGCTTAGTGCAGTGTCCGACTATGCCAAGGCCAAGATGTATTTAAGAGTAGATATCTCGAGCATTCGGATTGTATTTTAGTCCTTGTTGTGCGAAGCATTCTCGTCTGATGTATCGTCTTTTTCACGTCATTAGGACCTACTTGATCCTGGTAGCCTTACATAGACTTAAAGAGAATCGATACTTCTTATAGGACGAAGGAACGGACTTGAAATGAACCACCTTCATATTTGCAGAAAACTACACCACGATGTGATTGGTCATCTCGTCCCTCAAATAATCAAACATGGTATCATTAGAGCAAACATGAAAATAGGCGTTTTCCATCCGAATCATGCCTTCCGGATACAATTACAGGGTAAAAATTAAGACTTGCCATAAGCCTGGACCATGTCTGTCGATACTAGTGATGGGTATATTCAACAAAAATCCGGAATCGCTTCGGGATGACTCCGCCAAAATCGGAAGCGGTTCCGGAAGGTACGAGCAAAATTCCGAACTCGGAGCCGTCCGGAGTCATTCGGAACCGCTAGTCGGCAGTCGGTGCCGGTCGGAGCCGGTCGGAGAAGTCGGAGCCGTCCGGAGCAGCCAGTCGGCAGCCGGTTCCGTTCGAAGCCATCGGGAGCCGGTCGAGGCCGTCGGAACCAACGAAGCCGACAGAGCCGGTTGGAGCCGTCGTAGCGTCGTAGCCGACTTCAGGCTGTTACAACGACTGCGATGGCTCGAACCGGTTCTGTCGGCTACGACGGCTCCAACGGTTCTGACTGCTCCGACCGGCTCTGGCTGCCGACTAGCGCCTCCGGACGGCTCCAGACGGCTCCAGACGGCTCCGACGGCTCTAGACGGTTCCGGACGGCTCCGGGCGGAATCGAAGGTTTGAATTTGTCGGAATCGGAGCCGGAGTAGCAATGCTCGGAAGCGATTCCGAGCCGTGGGTGCGATTCCGATAACCCATCACTAGCCGATACCAAAGAAAATATTGTATTATTTAAGCCATTAGGCTGAATTCTTCAAAGAAACTTAAATGGCTACCAAAGGCTGCTACCATACCAAAGAAAATATTGTATTATTTAAGCCATTTAGGCTGAATTCTTCAAAACGTACGGCTTCTTGTCTGTGTTGTCGGTGTGATTGGCCAAGCAGTATTGAACAATTCGTACAGTCGGTTTGTCGGGCGATTTATCAAAAATCACTTTCGACTCATCTTCGTCTGGTCAAACATGTCGAAAGTCTTAAATTGATGAAAAATATGTTACATTCGCTTCAAAACAGCATACCTCAAGCCCTGAAATGAGATAATTTTCGTATGAACATCCGGTTCGTACAGTGCTTACCTTCCTCTTCATCTTCGCTGTCCGATACGGCCTTATTCTTCTTCAGCCTTTTCCGCTCATGTGGTTCCAACTCCTCCTCATCCTGCAGGTGGAAAAAGTACAAAAAGCATGTAGTGTAGGTCAGATAGGTTTTTTCCGCAACTCTTTCTCTCTCTCTTTCCAACAGTAGGCTTAAAGTAAGTGGACATGGACAAAGATTCTTAAAATATAATAGCCCTTCTAAAAGGGTCGTCACCATTACGGACGGTCAAGGATGTTACACACCTTCCACACACGTACATACAAACACACATTCACACACATACCAGCATCCACTCAGCTTACCTCACTCTCCTCCGCTTCCGAATCGATGAAATCAGCCATCGCTTTGTGGGGGAAGTTGGCTCCTGCCTCAACTAGTTTTATCCGAACCCGATATTATCGTCGTCTGGCTCAGGTGCCTTTGCCTGAGTCCCACACCAAGGAAGAAGAAAGTTTACCTGCCTCCCCTCTTGCGGCACCACAAAAAAAAACCTCTCCCTCGCCTCCTACTGGTACTATTGACACAACGCAAAAACACGGCCTGCCCGGAACGGAGTGCTCCGATGTTCCCGACTGCACGGCTCACCTGGCTAATGGGAGCAGCTGACGCCGGAGGGTTCAAGGACCGCTACAACACGCAAACCTGCGGCTCGAAAATTAGCAACCACGAAATCGATGCCGACACCGATGATGCATCAAGTCCGGCGTTCGGCCAGAGGAACGGGAAGGCGCTGCGAATGCTGCCTGTACAGCCCACCCAACACTGCCACGGCAAGCTAAACGCTTTCGCGTATCGCTCTGAGACTTTCCACCACCGGATGTGCAGTTTTTCGATCGCTTTTCCGTTTTTTAACCAGAGAAAATGGGAAAAATGCCGTACGACGGCAACAGCTACCACGATGTATGACAGGGTTCAACATTCGCCATGTTGGATTTTAGTATGACAGCGAGCTGACAGCTGGTTATCGATGTCAGCAGCGGACGGGTTGGACAATGCAGAATCAATAAACCAGCCGACAAAAGGATGGCGTGCAGATTGCAATCAATAAAAGTGCTACAAGCAGCTATGTTTGTTTTCAGGCAGAATTTATTTTAATAGAAATTTATTATGAACTGGTTGTAGAATATTTGCTTGCAAAATTTGACCTGCGCTACGTTCTTCAACCCGTTGTCGGAGAATGTGACTTCGCAGTCGACCAAATCGTATTCAGCGCCGACAGGTGCCGAAACGCTGAATTCCCACCGCGTACGGTACCATGCGTGTGTGCGTGTGTGTGCGCGCACCGTGCGTATGTGTGTGCGTTCTTTTTGTGTGTTGTTGATAAACGTCAAAACTACAAAAATTTGATATTTTCGTGACGAGAGAATTGCTTCACGAGGGGTCCTGCCTGCACTACGACAACTCGCTCGGATCGGATCGCGATCGCGGGCCTGCAACAAGCGCGCAATCAAACCGCCCCACTGCAAACATATTTGCCAGTGAAATATGCGAAGGTAACGTTTCGGTTTGGCCCCGTTTTCCTTTCCACCGTCGCAGTGGTGGTGTGGTGGTGTGGGGCTGAATTTTTCACTTGCTACGGAGCTGCCACCCTGCCCTCCTCCGCTGGCGCCCTTCCCCTGGTGTGTGTGTGTGTGCGTGTACGATGAAGAGGAGGAGACAGTTGCGTCCGTGATTGCGTGCGTGCGTGCGTCCGTGTCTTTTTGGAAAGTGTAGAGGCTGCACTTCCCTTCGCTGGAGGGGCTGATGGTGACCACTCCACCACCCAACCTTGCCCGTCGAGCTGTTGGTACCCGTGGAACCACCCTCCCTACCCCCCCAAAGTGGAAGAGCGCAGGGGAAGGTGAAAAAATGTGCCCGGGACGGGTGGTGGTGCTGGTGGTGGCGGGTGCTTTGCTACAGGGTGACAGTGGCGACGGTGTGTTGTGGAATGAGAAGCAGAAGAAGCGAAAAAAGCAGGTGGAAAAAGTGGAACCGTGAAGCAACAAGAACGAACGCACTGTGAGACTGTGTGCGGGAGCGAAGCAATTGCATTGGTATGTGGAATATTATTTTCGTCGAGATCACCACACACAGGCAGGCAATAAAGAGAAAAAACGCGTGTGATTGAAATGGCAAACGGTGCAGGGTGTGTGTGTGAGGGGGAGGGAAGAGAGAAGTGGGGAAGAGAAGGGAGGAGTGAGAGAGGAATGCCAGTGATGGTGGTAGTAGTGGTGTGGTGGTGCACGATCATCGCGATGATATTCTAAGGGCAGAAATACTCGCGCACACACACACACACAGCCATACATACACAACCACATGCACACGCATGCACGATCGCGCTTCCACGACAAGGAGAAAACGTAGCGGAGAATATATTCGATAATCGCGCGGCTGACCGTCGAAGGGATTGTGGAATGTGGAATTGTGGAAGCAAATCCCACCGTGTGTCTTAGTGTGTGTGCGTGTGCGTTTGTGCTCTTTTAGCTGTGGTGGTGTTGTGCGCGCGTGTAAGTGTGTGTGTGTGTGTGTGTGTTTGACTGTGTGTACATGTGTCGCTTTTTGTGTGGATGGAGCAGGCTACTGCGCGCGAGATACAGCCTGAAATTCGGTGGATTTGTAGCAGAAATTGTGTGTTTCACCCCTGTCCGGTGGTGGTCCGAGGAGTGGTCTGCACATCCCACACTCCCCCCCCCCCCACCATCCTTGTGCCGGAGTGAAATAGTGGCCGATCCGATCTGGTCACATACACTCTCGCACACACGCAGGGAGCTTTCGTCTCGCGTAAACAAAACTGGGAACGAAAATGGAGTACGCTGGTGGTGTGTGATGGCCTTAGCCACCAGTCCGCCGTGCAGCAGCACATTCCATCGATCGTACCGAGGGCGTGCTAGCGGTGAGGAGTGGCGAAGGGGAAGCGAGGGTGAGCAGTGTCGATGAAACAACGATTCTGTGGCGTAAAATGTGCATCAAAGCAAGCGAAATTGCCCACGAAAATATCATCCTCCTCCCAACGCCAGTGTGTGCGATCAGTCGAAGGAATCCAGTGCAGTGTGTGTATGTGTGTGTGTGTGTGGTTGTGGAAAAATCAATTTTCTGATGCATTGCAATGGGGCCCGCACGGTCGTCCAACGTCGAAGAAAGAAGGTCCAAAGCCAGTACAAATCCAGCGGAGAGAGGGACACAAAGTAAAACTGCTTAGTAAAAAAAAAAATAGAGGGACTTTGCCTCAGAGCTCAGGGGCGGGAGGGGGTGGAACCCAACTGTGCATTCCATTGCCCCCTCCCTGACACGATGACATTTACGGCAAAAGGTGGGGGAGCTAGGGGGAGCAGCGTGAAAATCCAATCGAATTCAATAACAATGTGCACACCCACCTGTGTACAGAATTGGTGCCAATCTGCTATTTTTTTCTTTTTCTGAACGTGAAATTCCATTTTCCTCCTGTCAATGTGGGTGCATCGAGTGCTCCGTAAATGATGATGATCCTCACGGAACTGGTCACTGCTCACGATGCTTCCGTTACGCATGAAAATCAGAGCAAATGGTGAAAATATGTAATATTTTTCTGCTGCATAATAAATAAAAATGCTGGGAAGGCCATCAAAAATTGCACTTTGCCTTCCACCATCCAACAAATGGAGCGCTGCCTTCATGGGCGGCGCGGGGCGGATCATTCTAACTGGCATAACGCAACGGATAAAAAAAAGATAAAAAGAAGAAGAAGCAGGGTAGAAAAAAACACTGCACACAGAAACGTGTGTGACGTCTTCTTCTTCGTTTTTTTCTCCCCTGCCAATCCGTGCCCGTTTTGCTTTCTCACTTTGCATTCCGTGCATTCCACGAATAATTAGAATAAACACGCATCGGTCGGTGTGTGAGCGTGAGCCCCCCCCCTCGCTCACATATACGTGTGTGGTGTGTGGTGTCCCGGAGACCGCGAGTGCTCTGTGCGCGCGCGACGTGCGGTGAGATGATGTGCGATGATGTTCTGTGCTGCGTGAGTCACACGCAATTTATGCAGCGAGCGAGGGCCCATACAAAGATGATCTCCGTTTCGCATTGCTGCCGTGTGTGTGTGTGTGCGTTTTGGTTGGTGATCCCGATGGTGGAGAGGTGGGGAGGAGGCAGAAATTTGCTCTTTTTTTGCATCGTGTTGCTGTGATTTCTCGTGTTGCAAAAAATAAATGGTTCTGCGTAATTTTAAATATGTGTGTATGTGTGTGTGTGTGTGTGTGCGTGTCTATTTCCACACATGCGGTGGAAAAGTCCGCATCCTAGCAACGGGGGAGTGTTTTCCTGGACAGAGAGAAGACAGCACAGTATGCTTGGATTGACTCTGAAGTGAAAACAGAACTTCCCCCATAACTGATTGTGAATTCGTTATCATCCGCAAAGTGGCATTCCTTGCCTGGATTACTAATTTTCCATTCTGCTCTGCCATGCTCTCTTCTTTTACCACCCAGATCTAGGAAATAGCAATAAGTTATGCATATTATAATCCAGCATGAATGGAAAAGGCGGCAAAGTTCCGTTGTCGGTGGCTCGCCACTCGGCGTACAACGCGATAGCACTGGAGCAGATCAAAAACGAGTTGCAGCCGTACGAGACGAGCCAGCAAGCGCTGGGTGGTGGTGGTGGACAGGTAAGCGAACCAGCTCCGGCGGGGCTTTTGCCGCTTCCGCACTCTCGCGCTAATCCGATCCCTCATTTCGATCCACTTGCCTTCCAGCTCGTCGCACCGCTGAAGCGCAAACCGAGCATCGAGAAGGATGCGCCGCAATCGCCGCTGCACATGCAGCGCACTAGCCCGGCGCTGGACTCCGGTGCCGGCAGCTCCCGCTCGAACAGTCCCCACTCGCAGCAACCGTTCTCGGCGGCGCACGTGGTCGGCCGCAGCTCGCAGTACTCACCGTCGCCCTGCCCGACCAACTTCAGCGATGCGCCCCCGATTCCGCCGCCGCGCTGCTCCTCCACCCCGTCCACTCCTCAGCCGCCGAACCCGATGCATCTGCTGAAGCGCATGTCGCCCGCCTCGGTCGCGTCCGGCCGGAACGGGCAGTTTGGCGGCGCGGCCTCGCAGTCGCCGGCCCGCGGCTCCTCGCCGATCGCGAGCAGCGGCAACCATCCGGGGCTGCGGCAGCCGATCATCGTGCAGAACGGACCGCAGGTGCAGCAGCAGCTCAGCCAGCAGATGGCGGTGTACACGGGGAACGAGCCGCCGCCCCCGTACCCCCAGCTCGGGCCGTCCTCGCCGCCCAACTATCTGACGTCGTTCCACAGCCGCCAGAGCCCGACGCAGTCGTCCTCGGCCCAGTCGGACTTCCGCAAGAGCCCCAGCTCGGGCTTCTACTCGAACGCGTCGATCGGCTCGTCCAGCCCGATCACGGTGTCGCAGGGAGCGGGCGGCGGCGGCGGCGGCAGCGGGCTGCTGGGCGCCGCGATACAGCGACCGATCCCGCTGCAGCCGAAACCATCCGCCGTGCATGCGCCCGCCTCGAAAGCGGCCCAGCATCCGATCATCATGCACTCGGTGAAATCGACCCAGGTGCAGAAGCCAATCCTGCAGACGGCCGTCGCACCGGCAGCACCGGCCGGAGGCGTGCCCGGGACCAGCGGTGGCAGTGGTGGTGGTGGTGGTCATCCGCTGCACAACAATCCACCGCCGCCCTCGTACGCCGTGTCGGTGCAGGCCAAGCTAAACAAGGCTGCGTCCGGCTACGCAACACCGCCACCCCCCTCGCCGTCGGCCCTCGGGCATGAGGGTGGTGGGGCGGGTCGGCACGTCGGCGCTGCAGCCAGTGCTGCCGCGGGCGGCCCGGGCAGTGGCGTACCGAAGCAGCCCCTGCGCGCCAAACCATCCCTGCCCGGGCTGCAAAACGTGCTTCCTTCCAATGTGCCAGTGCAGACGGTCGGCAGTGGTGGTGGTGTCGGTGGCGGCACAATGAACGGCCAATCCTCACCCGCGCAACCACAGGCGCTGTCGGGCAGCAGCAACAATGGTGTGTCGAGCGGTAGCAGCACCGGCTCCCCGAACGATCCACCATCGTACGACACGACCATGATACTGCTGCAGAAGCATTCATCCCCCAAGAAGGAACCCCCGCCGGCTTATCTGCTGGACGGTGGCGGCGGTGGTACGCCTCCACCGTTACCACCCTCCCCACACTGTCCCCCGTCAGCGATGGAAATGGAGCAACAGCAGCAGCAACAGCATCGAAATAATGGCGGCAACAATCACCACCAGCAGTCATATCAACACCAGCAGCTGCAGCACCACCACCACCACCTGAATCATCATAATCATCTTCTGCATCATCAGCACCACAACGGGCACGGCAATGCCGACGGTGGTGGCATGGTGAACGGCAACACGAACGGTGGTGGTGGCAGCGGAATGAACCAATCCAGCAACTCCAGTACCAACGGCAGCAGTAGTCACAACGCGAACGCTAATACGATTAACGGCAATATGAGTAATAACGCTAACGCAAATAACAATAACAATACAATGAATAGTATGCATAACAACAACAATCATAATAATCACGATCACGCAATGATGCACGGGGGCAGCAGCATCGTCAGCAATGGAAAGGTGGTACCGCCAAGCGGCTTGTCGCGAACGGTCGACGACGATCGGCACCATCACCATCTGCACCCTCATGCTACCAACGGGTTGATGCAGCAGCACCCGGCCGATCCGAAGCCCAAGGCACCGCACAAGTTGTCCGGCAGTAGTGGTGCGGCACAGCACACGTTTTCCGGTGCGCTGAAAACGCTCGGCGCGCTAATGGGAGGTGGCCAGCAGCAACAGTCACAGCAGCAGCAGCAGCAGCTCAACCACCAACACCACCAACAGCAGCAGCAGCAACAGCATGATGCCAAACAGCGTGGCATAGCGTCCACTGCGGCAAGCGGTGGTGTGCGTAGCAGCCTCATGAAATCGGTCCGCTTCCCGGGCACCGGTGGCAACACAAACAATAATGGGCCCGCGCCGGCCTACACGAACGGTGGCGGTGGGATGGATCACGGGACACCGAGTGGCAGCAGTACCGCCGAATCATCCCCTGCCACAACACCCACCTCGGCGAGTGGTGGTCGAACAAGCTCTGGAGGTGGAGGAGGAGGAGGAGCTGAAGCTGGTAGCAGTGTTGCCAGTGGAGTTGGAAACGCTTCCACCAGTGGTGCCAGCAGCAGCGGCGGCGGCAGCGCTGCCGGTGGAGCTGCAGGTGGTGGTGCTGGAGGAAGTGGCGGTGGCGGTGGTGGGGAGGATAATCCGCGCAAGATCAAGCACCAGTCGCCGATACCGGAGCGGAAGAACCTGTCCAAGGAGAAGGAGGCGGAGCGGTCCGAGTGTAAGGTGAAGCACTACTCGCCCCAGGCGTACAAGTTCTTCATGGAGCAGCACATCGAGAACGTGCTGAAGTCGTACTCGCAGCGCAACTTCCGCATCAAGCAGCTGGAGAGCGAAATGTCCAAGCTCGACCTGCCGGAGGAGACGAAGATCGAGATGCGGAAGCTGCTGTGCCAGAAGGAAAGCAACTACATCAGGCTGAAGCGCGCCAAGATGGACAAGTCGATGTTTGCGAAGATCAAAACGATCGGCGTCGGGGCGTTCGGGGAGGTGACGCTGGTGAAGAAGATCGACACCACCAACCATCTGTACGCGATGAAGACGCTGCGCAAAGCGGACGTGCTGAAGCGCAACCAGGTCGCGCACGTGAAGGCGGAGCGGGACATTCTGGCGGAGGCGGACAACGAGTGGGTGGTGAAGCTGTACTACAGCTTCCAGGACAAGGACAATCTCTACTTCGTGATGGATTACATACCGGGTAGGTGGGGCAATCCTGGGGAGGGTGGGGGGTGTGGGTGCAGTGAGAGGTGGATGTGATTTAAATCGTGTTTTTGCTGTCGTGTCGCCCACCAGGTGGAGATCTCATGTCGCTGCTGATCAAGAAAGGAATCTTCGAGGAGGATCTAGCCCGTTTCTACATCGCCGAACTGACCTGTGCGATTGATAGCGTCCACAAAATGGGATTTATTCATCGGTGAGCAATTGGAGCACACAAAAAAAAGAAATATTAAGATATTAATGGACCTCTATCTTGTAACGCAAAATATCCTTACAGAGACATCAAGCCAGACAATGTGCTGATCGATCGAAAGGGACACATCAAGCTGACGGATTTCGGTCTGTGCACCGGGTTCCGATGGACGCACGATTCGAAGTACTATCAGAAGAACGGTATGTTGAGTGCTCAACTGTTGTATTATTCATCCATCAACAGCTAGCCTAATAATAATCTGTGCGTATCCTTTTTCTGTTGCAGACCATGCCAGGCAAGATTCGATGGAAGCGTGGAGCAAGTTTGGTCCCGATATACCCCCACCACTAGAAAGGTAACCAGGGGGAACGATGAATTGGTTTGCGACCCAATTGCCTATGCTAACGTGATTTATCCATTCCATTCCATTGCAGGCGAAAGTTCCGTGAGAAAAACCGCGCCAAAGCACACTCGATCGTCGGCACGCCGAACTATATCGCACCGGAGGTGTTGATGCGTAGCGGCTACACCCAGCTGTGCGATTGGTGGAGCGTCGGCGTCATCCTGTACGAGATGCTAGTCGGACAGCCACCTTTTTTGGCAAATACGGCAGAGGAAACACAGATTAAGGTAGGTTCGATCGCTTACTCACGCGCTACGTTGTGTTGTGTTTTGGTTTTTGGCAATTCACACACTTCCCCTTTGCTTAGGTTATAAACTGGCGGCAAACGTTGCGCATACCGGTGGACGCGCATCTGACGCCGGAAGCGATGGACATCATACTGCGGCTGTGCAAGAACGAGGACGAACGGATCGGGCGTAACGTGGACGAGATCAAGTCGCACCCGTTCTTCCGCACGATCGACTTCACCAAGGACCTGCGCAGCCAGCAGGCACTGTACGAGCCGAAGATCAAGTACCCGACCGACACGTCCAACTTCGACCCGATCGATCCGGGCCGGCTGCAGGACTCGTCCTCGTCCTGCGACGAGAACGGCCACGGCAACCTGGACGAGGTGTGCGACAGTGGCAAACCGTTCCACCACGGGTTCTTCGAGTTTACCTTCCGGCGGTTTTTCGACGACGAATGTGATCACAAAATCACGCTCGACTCGAGCGAGGGACAGGCGGAAGCTATTTATGTATAAAAAAGTAATCATTACTACTAATATTATTAATCTATCTAATTATTATTGCCGAAACACACCTACCTATAGAGGGGCGCTTCTTAATCGTAACCTTTTTTTTAGTAACTCTTCTAATCCACGCGCAAAGCCTGCGGAGCGCAGTGTGCGCTCGTGCTGCTATAACGGTTGTGCAGCAGCAGGTGTAAAAGGGAAGTAGAAGTTAGTATTTTGTGTGGGGGAAACGGAAAGAATGGCAATAGAGCGAGGGGTGATAGCTTATCGCGTTAGAAAAGGATTTGAGAAACCAACACACCCACATGAAAACAGGAATTTTAGATAGAAAAATGAAGGTAATTACAACACAAAGTGCTCTTAGAAACAAAACTATTAAAACAAGATATACACACACAAGCAAACGGGAAATTTGAGGCCTTTTTGGGAAGCGTGAGATGAGGGACAACGATATTTGCTAGTAAATTTACAACCACAAAAAAAAACACGCTAAAAGATGATTGTAGGGCAAGGGAATGAGGAGAGAGGTTAGGGTGATAACGCATCAGTGCCGCTTCAGCTATATATATATACAGGTTTTTCGTTTTGTCGATGAATTAATATAACTATTATTATTTTATTACTTTTATACGCGAATTGTTGTACAGTGCAAATATGTGTGATTCTGGATTTACAGAGTATTTAGAAAGTAAGATTGGGGGGCTGAGTGGAAGAAATAAGGAGAGAAACACACACACAAACACACACCCACACGCAGCAAATGTGTGGTAGAAGATATATACAAACAAAACACTAGCAAAACCCGTATTCTGAAGCATAATAATACTCTCAGCAGAATCGAAAGCGTCAAATACGTTCAGACAATCGAATGTAAAGGTAAAGATAGAAACGAACTAAAAATGAGGTAAAACAAAACAAAAAAAGCAATGAAATAGTAACAAAAGAGATGAGAAATAGAAACACATCAAAGTAAATGCAAAGGTGAACAGGGCAGTGAATGGTGAGGGGGAAAACACACAGCTACGGCAAGGAGGTAACAACAAAGGAAAACACTTTACATACAACAGTAGCAGAAGCAAACTATTTTAAAAGCACGACGTGTTACAAGACGAAATAAAAGCAGAAGCAAACCCACTGGAAAACAAAACTAAAGTGAAGGAAAAAGAAAAAGGAAGAAATATGCATGTTATGTTGGTTTTTTGTTGTTGTTGATATATAAACTACCATGGAAAAAAACGGAATAGGAAAATGGAACCTTATTTTCACATCGGAAAAACGGAAGCGAAAAAAAAGCAAAAACAGAACATAGGAATATACACATGCAAGATAGCAAGATATCCTGGCACGCGGGAGAATAGGATTGGGGCCTTAACAGGACGGTTTTATCCGGTACGCGATAGCGAAATAGCGACGAGCCACGCACGAGATAGATGGTACCTTTTTCTCATCACAAATAAAGAACGGAATAAAACAAAAAAAGCCAAAACGAACGAGTCGAGCCGACGTCTCTCTCTCTCTCTCTCTCTCTCTCTCTCTCTCTCTCTCTCTTTCATCCCTCTCCCTCTCTCTCTCTCTCTCGTTCATCCCTCTCCCTCTCTCTCTATCTCTCTCTCATGTTGGCCTGTTCACGATAGAGGACGTCGATGTAACATGGCTTGGTCAACAATCATTCTCCAGGATGCTTGGTCCCTGACTGTAGCATCCCATCCATGTCCGACAGGTCTCGCTTCACCTGATCCAGCTATTGAGATCGCTGTAGAGTTGGGTTTTATGAATCTTTCGTTGAGATTCATTCATGTGAATCTTCAGTGATGAGTGATTTGAATCTCGAGTCGAATCTTCAAAGATTCATGAATCTCAAAATATTGAATTTGCTCAATCCCACCTAAAACTTACTCGTTTGGATTCAATCCTCGCTCAAACACGCCCAGAGCGTTTGCATCTTCCGCTCGGATGGTCCAAGACTCGTGTCCATAGAGGACCACCGGGCGAATCAATGTGCGACATATTTCACATTTCGTGCGGGCTCGAAGTCTTCTGGATCTCAGCAGTCGGTGAAGTCCATAGTATGCACGATTCCCCTGCACAATGCGTCTCCGGATTTCGCTGCTGATGTCGTTGTCCAAAGTAACGACCGTCCCGAGATAGCAAAACTCCTTTACTACCTCGAGACTGTTGCCGTCAACTAATACGCTGCTTCCCAGATGGACTGAGTCTCCGGCAAACAGGTACTTCCTCTTCGTTGCATTCATTCTCAATCCAATTTTTGCTGCTTCGCGTTTGGGTCGGGTGTACGTCTGACACACTTTCGCTGTTGGCCTGCCGATGATGTCGATGTCATCCACGAAGCTAAGAAATTGGAGAGACCGGTAGAGGATCGTACCACGGATGTTGTTGTCTCGCCTCGCGCTTTGAAGAGCAGACAGGAGAGTCCGTCACCTTGCCTCAGACTCCTGTGAGATACGAACGATTCCGACAGTGCATCCCATTAATGGTGGCCTCTAACAGCCGGATCTACTTCCCAGGTAAGAGGTACTACTGCATGATGTTTCCAGCTCATTCCAGTCTATGGTGTTGTAGGCCGCCTTAAAGCCGATGAACAGGTGGTGCATAGGGAACTAGCGCTCTCGGCCCTTCTGGAGGTCACTTTCTGCCGTAGAGTGAAAAATTGGTCGGTGGTAGCAAGGGGCGTAAGTCTGCAGAACAGACTGTAGGTGGCATTCAGGACTGTGATGGCTCGAAAGTTCGAGCAATCCAGCCTGTCGCCCTTTTTGTAGACTGGGTGAATGACACCCAGCTTCCACTTTTCCGGTAGTTCTTCCTGCTCCCAGATTTTCACAATCAGCCGATTCATTTCGACGGTAAGCCTCTCCGGCGCCATCTTGAAGAGCTCGGCCACCAGTCCATCGCTGGCAGCAGACTTATTGCTCTTATGCTGCTTGATGGGGCTGGCAATTTCATCCAAAGATGGCGGGGGCACCTCGTCGTCGGCACCAATGTTGTCGCTGGTGTTACTGCTGTGCTGTTGCTGTGGTGGTTGCCTTGTTCTGCCACTTACTCCAGCCTCTCCTACCTCCGCTCCATTTAGGTGTCCTTCGAAGTAGCACTTCCACCTTTCGATCACCTCCCGCTCTCCTGTCAGGCGATTTCCTCCCACATCTCGGCACATTGCGCTTTTAGGAGCAAATCCGCTCCGTGCCTCCTTCAATCTCCTGTAGAACAAGCGGGTGTCCCCCGGGTGCGCGGGTGTGCTGCTACACACTTTCACCGGTCCAGTTTGAGCCACGGGATAGGCTAACTCCGTTGGCTGTTAATCACGGTGAGTTTCTGGCGTAGCTTTCGAACCAACGCTTGGTGTTACTTATGTACCAGCGAGAATTTTCTCAAAAGGGTAAGAAAATAGAAAACCGTTGCAAAATCGTACAGTTTAAATAATGTTTATTGGCAGTTTCTGCGAGCTTCTTACTAAGCACTATATTATGATAAATGCAAACAATCGAGCGATCACGTGTATCATTGATCAGGAATCAAGCCGCTCGTTGGTAGCGCGGCATGATCCAGTAACGATCATTCCAGCACGATCACGTCGTCCGGATCATCCATCGGTTTGGGTTTGGTGTTGGACGATGGGGGACCCTGCTTCGGACCGGTGGCACCTTCACTTTCACGCGCTTTGTTCGCCTTTTGTCGCTCGGCTAGCTTTTGCTGTAAAGTTTTCGCTTGCTGCTGGCTGGGCCTTAGGAAAAAGACCGGGAGAAGATGCATTAAGAGCAAATAGAAAAAAACGAACTGTAATTTCAAATTTAATCCCTTACCCAACGCCCATTGTATGCGTCGCCATCGACGGAGAGGATCTTCCAGCACCACCACTGCCGCTACCGATCGCCGGCTTCGCCCCTCTGCTGTAACCGTCGGCTTGGAATGCTCCCGACGCTACTGGTGTGATCGTTGCACTGATTCTTGGCATGCCACCCGTCGTGGTGGTGGGACTAGCAGTGAAACGACTTCCTCCTGCTGGACCGATCGGACCGGAACCACTACTACCACCAGCCCCAGTACCTGCTGCTGCTGCTGCCATACTCACCATTGCGGCCTGCATCGCCATCGTATTGGTGCTGGAGGCTTTGTTCGATTGCTTTGCCGATTGCTTTCGGCCACCGCCACCACCACCACCACCACCCGTTGCCGTTTGCTGCGTGGTACGGTCACCGCCCTTCATGCTCATCAGCAGCGAGCGTGCCATGGTGGGATACTTTTGCAGCAGCTCCGCATAGGACGCTAGCAAATCCTTTGGCAAGGATCCAGCCCCGACACCCAGCCCGGCGGCGGTGGGGAGCGTTTTATCCGTTCGGTTGACGTTCACCCCGGTGGCTGGTTTACTGCCGCCTGCCATTGGAGGTTGCACGAGGACGGGCTCGATCGACAGGCCGGGCACGCCGAGCTGCGAGATGGCGGCTTGATGCGAGTGCACCGGTCTGCTGTACGGTGTCGGGCGCGACTGTTGGCCCGCTGCGTTACCCGCTTTACCCTTGCCCTTCGTTTTGCGGCTTCCCGCCGGCTCCTTGTGCCGTGCCGGTATTGGTCCCTCCGATGGGGTAATGGTAAGGATCGGCGATGGTGAGGAAACGCGCTGCGACGCGCTACCGAACGGTGAGGCCACGCGTGCATCTTTCTTCGTTGGCAGTGTGCCCGTCAGCGTGGACATCGGGGTGAGCGTAATGGTGGCAAGCTGGTGCTGCTGGTGCTGCTGGTGCTGCTGCTGCTGCTGTGGCAGTTGATCGAGGTTAATGGAAGTGATCGTACTGCTGGCAGCTGATTTGCCACCGGAAGCCTTTTTACTTCCACCAGCTGCTGGCGGTTGATAATCCTTTCCAACCATTCCTTTCTGCAGCCCGGCCGGCAATGGAGGCAGTGGAGAGGGCGTAGAAGTGCTCCGATCGGTATTGGGGGACATCGACACTGCCTGTTTTTGCATTTTCAACGTAGCTGTACATAGAAGAAAATGCTATGAAAATGAGTGCAATGTGCGCGGAACCGTTCAACTTACTCAAATACTCGTTCAGGGCGGCAGTCATCATTGGATTGGTACCGAGTGATGCGATGTTTGGGATTGTACTGAAGAGCTTAAGATACTGTTGAAACAGGGCGGCAGGATTGGTGGTCGACGATGAAGCAGGCAATTGCTGCGCTAGTGCACTGACCGCTGGCAACGGAGCAGTCGAACCGGTCGGCATCGGTAGGAGCAGTTCGTTCGGGGACGTTGCGGAGAATGCCATCGATTTCGTTGTGGTGGTCGTTGACGCGCCTCCCATCGTCGGCATTGTGCTGGCAGCGGAGGAGGTGATTTTAGAGCCGCTGGCACCGGCGGTCGAGGTTGCTGCGGCATCGTGCATGATTGGCGTGATGGTTACACGGGACGAAAGCTCTGACATCATGCTGGACACGCTGGTTCGAGCGTATTGACCCGATGGACCGGAATAGCCTTGCTGCTGAACAACCGTCTGTTCCACGCTCGACGATGTAACGATGGTGGATGCTGCTGCGGGCAGCGAAGGGTTGACCGCACTGGATTTGGTCCCACCCAAGCGTCTGTTCTGTTTCGTCAGCCCGGGAATAAAATTCTGTTGCAGGCAAAGTAACAAAAAAGGCGAATCATTTGATGTATCACAGTAAAAAAAAGGATAGCCGAGCCTCTCTTACCGCAGATATGGGCTGCATCGGTACGATCATTGTTGCAGGAAGTTCGCCACTGGTGAGCATCTGCTTCGAACCATTGCCACCATTGCCTGAAGCACCCGCTCCTCCAGCCCCTGTGCCACTGGCCGCATTTTGCTGCTTTTCCTGCGTCTTTCGGTAGTTGATTTCGTACGTGCAGAGCTTTACGGCCAAATCGAGCAGGCTGGCATTGTCCGGCAGTTTGAGGCCCTTGTCGCTAATGAACGCTCGGTACGCGTCGATCAGTACCGTCGCAAACAGCGGCTCCTTGGACTGCATGTGCTTGATGATCTTCCGGTACGCCTTGTACACGTCGACCATTAGCGAGAGCAGCTCGGCATCGTTGTGCCCGTCGGACGCTTTCTTCAATATGCTGCGATACACCTGCACACAGAACAGTATCGCCTGCTGGACTAACTCTTTCCGCTCAAAGTCATTTAAATATTTCCTATCCGGAAAAACGGGGGAAACACTCGCATTAGCAGTGGGACAAATGGAGATGGTGGACCATGTAACTTACTTGTCCGGTTCCGGTGTGCGCTGTAATTGAAGTGCCAACTCCAGCAGCACTTCATGCTCGGAAAATTCTTTCAACGTTTCCATCAGCACGATAACGCATTTCGAGATGTGTGAGGCAAAGTTACCCGGCCGATCGATATCCGATGCAGGAATACGCCACAAACCCTGTAAATGGATCGAGACGGTACATTTAAAGCTCACCCACTACTTCAAGCGTACGGTGCGATCTTACATTGAAAAAGTTGGTCGTCTTCCGTTCGGTAAACAGTCCAGGTATTTGATTGCCGAGCGTGGTACGATACGTGCCGAGCAGCAGCTGGCGGGCACTTTCGAACGACTTGGTCGCACCGGGCGCATGCATGAAATGATGTATCAGCCGGTACATCGATTTGTAGTGCTCGGGGAAGCGCGTTATGCACTCTTCCAGGTTCTTAATGCACAGCTTGAAGATGGTATCCCTCTGGGCGGGGCTGATCGTTTGTTGGTTCTAAAATGGTAAGAATGATTCAAATGCGCCGTTAGTACTTTCTGCCGAAGAAGTTCGTCTGTTGCTTTCCATTGCTTACAATAAGCTCATCATCCGTCGAGGTGCTATCACTGTCCGTGTCGGACGACGAATCCGTATCACTGTCGGACGAATCGCTGCTCGACGAGGACGTGCTAGTCGTGGTCGTAGTGGTGGTCGTTGTGGACGTAATTGCGCTTTCCTGCGAACCGCGGCGCAGCGCCGGGTTTTGCGGATCGCCCAGCTGTTTCAGCTCCTCCACCCGGATGTGTTCGAGCATGCGGCCCGCTGGAGGGGGCGGATTCGCACCAGTGGTGGCCGGTGAAGGTACATTCTCATCTTCCACCACTAGCACATCATCCGTTGCCGGTTGTGTTTCGACCGGTTTCGGACTGTTTAGCGTTGGAGTAGTACCACCCGCCTGTTGTATCGGTGCTTTGTCACCTTCGTCGACTGTTGTAGGCGCGGACGATGCCCCATCGGGTTGCACTGCTGTTGTTGTTTCGCCCGACTTGCCCACCTTCGGCGATGCAACCGAAACGTCCATTTCGACCGGTCCTCCCGCATTGCCACCGTTTGGCGAGATCTTTCGCTTGAGCATGGTTTCGTTAATTTTGGCACGATTCACCGCGAACGGACTGGTGGACAGCTCCTTCAGCGTGCGCAGAAACAGCCGCGACGTTTTCTTGTTTATCGGCGAGTGCTGCTCCACGTACTTCATGATGGCCGCGTTGATGCGGTAAAATATCTCCAGCGCTTCGATCGCCAGCTGGGACGGGCTGCTGTGATTGATCTTGATCGGATAGGTCGCATTACACTCGTACAGATATTTGGCCGACTTGAGGTAGTGGGTCAGATAGACGGCCGGGTGTTCCTTCTTCTTTTCCGCTATCTTGCCCAGCATGTAGTGATGCAGCCAGATTTCGTCCTCGTGGTTCGGCCCATTGTCCTGGTTCGGTTGCAGCTGCTGCTGCTCATCGATGCCGTCTCCGGCCGCGCACAGCTTGATCAGGCTTACCTTATTGAAGCACGTGAATGCTATATCGAGACAGCGCTCCTTGTGCGTTTCTACCAGCGCGAAGCTGTGATGGAAGAGGATCCACAAAGGGGTAAGTTAGGCAGTGCTACGTCATTTTATCAGTGCGAATAACGTACCTTTCCATGGACAGTGTGTCACTCAGCAGCTTGAGGCTGCGGGAACAGAACGAATGAATGTTGTACGCGAAGGAACCGTACTCGATCCACAGCTGCGAGTCTTCTTCGTTCAGCTGCAGGCACTGATCGAAACACTTCATCCCATTGTCAGTTTCGTCTAGAAATTCCTGCAATCTGGAACAATAAGACACCCTGGTTACACACACACATACACCGCTCCGTTTTTGCACAAACGTTTCCCTGCCACTTACGGTATTACTTCCGTTGAGTTGAGCTTAGTTTCAATTTTGCTCGCCTTGGACAGCGATATGCCTGCCCAGGAATCGAACCGCGCTGGTTCCAGGGCCAGATCCATCACGTAGTACTTGATCGCACGGGTAAAGTCCTGAGTTTTGAAGTAGAAATCAGCCAGCAGATAAAAGATTGGCTTTACTTCGCTCTGCAAAATGTTCGCGCCCTCGGGCAGCGTGTTGCCCTTGCCATCGATGAACTCCGATATGGGCCGGGACAGTTTCATCATATTGATATCGCTCGGTATCAGCAGAATGATGCGCTGCAGCAGCGCTTCCATGTCGGTTGAGATCGATTCTAGCCTGGAATTTAGTATGAATAGTTATATCGAACCCGCTTAATACAATCACCGACCCCACACGCCGCTCACATACTTATAGGAATTAAAATCGGGCAGCCGGTCGGGTCGGTAGAGATCAAACAGTTGAATAGCACGCTCCCAGGTAAGCGATACCTGTGCAGCACAATGGTCTTGTATGTGCCGGAGCCGAGGTCTTTTCTGCGGATATCCGTACAGGCAGTACGTCACCTGTTCGAGATATTCGTTTAAAATCTCGCGGAAAGGTTCCAGCATTGGTGAACGAATTTTGGGTACCACGACGTCGAGTGTGTGAAACAGCAGTCCACTGTCGCCCTTGGAGCACCAGTTTTTCCTGTGCGGCGAGAAAATAAATACGCGAATGCAATAAAAGCAGAAATTAACCACTCCCGGGCGATTCTTACTTTCCGAGCAACTCATGAGCAACGAAACACATCATGATCGAATTGCACAAACGCTCTGGCTCCAATTCTAACGCTCCACTTTGATCGGCTATTGCCGGCGTACGATTTAGCTTAACCGAACTGTCCATATCGTCTTGTCTGTAAAAGCAGGGTGAGGGTTTGCATAAAGTCCAGTGTACAATTAGCAGTCCGCAGCTTTTCTCCGCAATACCTTTCCAAGATGTAGTAAAGAACAATCCACGCTCTCCAGCATTCGATGAGACATAGCTGGGCGGTGTAGTTCTTCTCACCGCTCGGGTCCAGCTGATGGGTGAGCAAACGATGCAACGATTGAAGGAGACGCGATAGATTTTTGCCCAGTATATCAACTGAAAGAATACAAAGGTATGATTGTTTAACAAAACTCGTCACTATTTAGAGAGCCCCGCAACACGCACTCATCACCACCCCTTCCTGCTTGATGATGGACTCGATGTACAGCAGCGCAAAGTTCATATTATTCGCCCACATTCGCGACATTTTGCTGTCGTGCTGTACCGGGGCAGTAATAAACTGCTGGACAGAGTAGGTGAACGATTTTTCCGACCAAAGGAAACATTCCTGAAGTTAGAAATAGCGCGAAAGAGAAGGGTAAATATCGTTACCAATCGTTGATTGCATATAAAGAGCAATCACGCGTGTTACCTCCATTTCCGCCATATTCCAGAGCGATTCCAGCAGCATTTGCATTTGAATGGTGAGGCTGAGAATCGTTTCATTTGGATTGCCAACCGATGTGTAGTAGCCTAAGGTATCCTTCAAGATATCAACCACCTGCTCATGTTCCCCGGCATCGTAGTGACGCTTAACGCGCTCGATGCGTAGCTTCCGTTCAGTTTCGCCGATCAGCTCACGGACCGAGCTGCTACTGATGCGCGTGTTTGCCTTCTGATTTGGAAAGCTTAACTCTACGCGTGAACCATCCGACGATTCGACGAGCTCTTGAATCTGTAAAAGTTACAATTGCCGTGGATGAAAGGTTCAGCGTAAAAAAAATCTACAAATGGTATCGAGAATCTTCTTACCGTATAAAGGTTATCTAACGCTAAATCAAAATTTTGCATACTGCAATCCAGAATGTAGGCAATCCACAGCAGTCGAATGCGATACAGCATCACGATTTGCAGATTGGGTAAACTGTCCACATAGAAACGGCAGCGATGGAATACTTCCTCGTCGAATTGATCAAACACACTGGATAAGGATTGGAACATTTGCATGCCATTTTACTAATTTCGATGTCGTTACACCCTAACATACCTGTTTGTATCCTCCTCACGACACTTTGCCAACCCTGCATCGAGCTTCAGTTCCAGATGAAACAGCGTGATTTGAAAGATCACTTCCAGCCGCTCCTCGGACAGTTGATTCCATGCATCGTAATCGGTAAACTCCACAAAGAACGAGTGTACCTTCAGGTACAGTGAGCGGAGTTCTGGCTTCATCGCAACACCCCAAGATTTAGAAACGTGAGCTAAAAATCCGTACATTAACGCGTACACGTCGATGTCGTTTTTCTGAGCGATATAAAGAGTGTGTGTGTAAGAATGAATAGTCCCGCCAGTGAATGAAACATTGCAATATTACCTTCATTTCGACGATAAAGTTATGCAAATCACATTCACTGCAAAAGTCCAGCTGTGTCGTAACCTGTTGGACATGCTCTTTAGGTGAACCGGTTCGATTTCCTTCCTCCTGCTTGTTTACGGTTTCCCTTTTTAGCTCCTTTTCCTCTTCCACCGTGAAAGGCGAATCTTTGAATTGTAGTTCCTCCCTGCAGAAAAATGTGCAATTATTTTGGGAAATTGCTACAAGAAAGGGCACACAGCGCACTTACGAAAGGTGCTGCTTCACGGCCTGCTTGAAGAATGAGTCCACCGTAGCGTCGACCGGATCATTCACCTCCTGTACGCTCTTCTTTCGGGTCGAGCGGCGATTTTTGTGCCATCCCCATTGCTCCAGAATTTTTAGCTCCGAGCCCCGTCGCCGTGCTTTGTTTTTGGCCTGCTCGTTGGCATCTGTGCAGTGGATGGAAGCATGATTGTTTATAGTACAATGCACTTTGCATCGTTTGCACCTATCAACTCGTCTTACCGACTCCGGAATCAGCACTATCAGCAGCCGATGTACCATTACCATTGGTTTCATCGTTACTTTTCACTGCACCCCCGGCACCATTCGCATCGTTTGCTTCTTCTGCAACAAAATGTGTAAAATTGTGTCAAATGCTGGGTACATTATGCTTGCTCCGGCTCTCAGCACTCACCACACAATTCATCCTCTTCCGTTTCCATTCGATTGTCGTCCTTTGCCGTTGATACATCAGCGGCAGATTCTGTCGGTAGCGGTGCCATTTCCACATCATCTTCCATAGGTTCCGGTTGCTCCTTCCGATGTTCGCAGAACAGTGCGTCGGTGTCAACCATAAAAACACATTTCTATGCAAAAGATAAAAGTCATGTATGAGAGAGAGAGAGAGAGAGAGAAAAAAAAAGATTATGCTACACATCTTACCAGGTCGAGCTCCTCCATAAGACAGTTCACCTGCACCAACGCATTGCCGATCGTTTCGAAACTGAGATCATCGATTTTCAGCACATTTTTAAGCGTCTCCGGCATGGCGGTAATGTCCACCGGCTCCTCTGCCGGGTGGCATGGTTTGAACAGCTCATCGAACGTTTCCAAAGCACGAGCCAGTGGTCGTTGTTTCTCCGCCTCGGTGAAATCAAACACCGGTGGCACGGTGAACACGGTATCCAGATATGGGAGGGTGGATTTAAACCGTTCCCTGATCGCTCGCAGCACATCCACGTACAGCTTGTTGCGGCCATCCTTCCGATGGCACTGGCTGGCCCATCCGTACGCTTCCACCACGTTCGAGGCGCTGCAAAACACGCGCAGCAGCCCCTCCATGCTGGGCCAGTGATTTGGGTTGCGCTTGAGACACTTTTCGAAGTACAGCTTCGATATCTGCAGATGGCCCGTCTTCAGTGCCATGCGCGCCAGCCGGGACATGGTGTACACATCCGTCTCGTCGAGATCCATCGCCTTCATGAGAAACTCGATGGCGAGCCGGTCGTTGCCCTGCTCTTCGTAGATCAGCCCAATGTTGCGGTAGCAGTTGTACTTCACCGCAAACAGTTTGCTGTCCGTTTGGGTGGAGGCGACCTAGAACGATACAAATGGGGTGTTTTGTGTTTTGAAAGCGGTTCCAAGCGGCTTCGTACGCCCGGCGGCTCATACATCGTTGATGACTTGAGTGTCCAACAGCTCCAGCAGCAGCTCCAGCGCATCTTGCTGCTTGTTCTCATTTTTCATCTGCAGGGCGCGCACATACTCCGAGATGGCAATGGTTTCCTAGAAGGAGGACAAAGATACACAGCTGATGATGCTGGCGGAAGCACACCCGCCGCGGGGAGTGTAAACAAACGATGCACTTAACCTACCTCTGCTTCCTTCGTCACTATTAACTCCGTATCGAATCCATTGCTATCTTCGTCGGATTCTTCCTCGTTTAGTGCTGAAATTCGAATCATTTCTAAATGAATTTATCTTACGATTCGTTTATTCGCGTGACTGCACGAGTTTGCGATGGCGGCAAAAGCGACTTTGTTTACATGCCTTCGGTGACCCTTTTGCAAAAAAAAAACACCGCTTGTCACTGCCAACTTAAGGTGA
Organism: Anopheles coluzzii; assembly: GCF_943734685.1. Classification (NCBI taxonomy): domain Eukaryota; kingdom Metazoa; phylum Arthropoda; class Insecta; order Diptera; family Culicidae; genus Anopheles; species Anopheles coluzzii. Next base: position 39,908,842 of record NC_064670.1, on the reverse strand, counting down.
CGGATAATGAGCGCGAAAAGTGTGACAGCTTTTCTACACAGAACGCTACAAATGTCGAAAGCGACATTTAGCTTTGAAACGTAAATCGTGATCATTTCATTCAAACGCTTTCTTGCTGTTATCAATTTAACATAAAGCAATTTTTTAAATTTATTTTTTAATTCTCTATCTCTATGGGCCTTTTGGCTGACATTCGCCTGTGGGATCATAAAGCAATGAAACACAAATTTCCATTGGAAGGTGTAAGTCTAGCGTAAATTTATTAAATACAGTTAGAAGCGCTCGTAAATATTAACATAAACAACAAAAATATATTGGAAGGTTCAATAAACTTGCTCACGCGGCGCCACTGAAAATGCCTCCTGCCCGATAATAAGCGCACCATCATATTCCTCCAAATACGGCCCCACTCACTCTCCATTCTCCTAGCGTTCCGAGCAATCTAGCTACTCATCTGCAGCAGGGCATTAATCACTGCATCGCGGTCTTGATTGTTGGCCACGGCGACCGATTTGATCACTTCCTTGTCGACCTGCGGGAACATCTCGTGTATGCGCGTCAGATCGTCGTCCGTCAGCACTGGAGGCGGTGGCCGGGCTACTTGCGGTTGGTTCGGTGCCACGAACACAGGCATCGGGGTACCGGTGGCCACATTCGGTACCAACACGACCGGTGCATTGGTCTGTATCATGCGCGGTTGGACGACCATGTTCTGGAAAAGTGGGAAAAAAGATCCAATGAGCTCGAAGCTGATGCATGAAATCTCCTCGCTTTCCCTGCTACTTACATTAAAGCTCATCACCATGTCGAGGCTACCTTCCAGTCCTTCGCCCTGCTTACCGCTCAGCGGATACCAGTCTTCGTGCGTTTCGCCCCTCAGCACCGACTGGGGGATACGAATTTCGGCCCAGGCAATCAACTCGTCCATCGAAAAGTTACACTCGTCGTAGATCTCGAGCGCAATCGTGTCGACGCCGGCCGGCAGCTGACAGTGTATGACCCGATTCCAGCGTGGATTGCGACCACCGTTCGGTGCCGTCTGCGTTTCGTACACAAAGTGGCCCACCCGCAGACGCACGTACGGATCCATCCGGGTGATGCCGTAGTTTTTCACCAGCTTCGCCTGCGCGATGGTGATGCTCAGGCGTCCGACAAAGTTCGGCGCCTACGGTAGATGGAGGGGTGCGTGAAATGAGGAGCAAATTGGGTACAGTGTGAACATTCGTGTGCGGGTGTGTATGGGCGTACTTACCATATGGGGCGTGTATGTATTGTGGTAACTTTGAAGGGCCAGTGCGGCCTGCCTGTCCGATACCTCCTGAATGTCTTGCGCTGTCGTAACACGCAAAAACTCATCCGGCAGCGGTCCAAGATAAGCCTGCAAATGAAACAAACAGAAGGTTCTAGATTACACCCGGCCGTAAAAATGCTCCCCTGCAAAGGTAGCAAGCTGAAATGAATCGGGAGCAACGTGTAGTGTAATGCTTTTCCAGAAGTATGTTCCAGCTACACTGCAAGTCATTCCCACCTGCGGTGAGATGCATTTGAAAGGTTTCTTGTCACCAACGAGCAACACCGCAACAATTACAAAGCACAGATACTCTGTGGAATCACGGCACTTTGTGTATGAGATTGCACGTTTTGCATAAGATCAGTCTAGCCTTTAACGAAACGGTCCTACCCAGCCCAGTTGGAACATGAATCATATCAACAATGTGTACAAATTACATTTTTTATCGCTGATAAAGAACGACGTAGATAGATAGGGGGTAGAATGCTGCCCTCCCCAAAACCGCTGCGTACGGCAAGGGTGCAGGGGGTGCGACAAGAAAGATATCGATATTTAGGCAATTTACCCGCTTCCAGTGTTCGTTAGATCTTGGCGTCACTTCCTCCATGGCTAGGGACAAAGCAAAGTCCGTAAACAGAGGTCTTTTTTTCACTTGCTATCAACAAAAATACAACACCACCGCCAGCTGGATTTGCAGATATGGCACGAAAGAGACGGCATCTGCCAGGTCGGGTCAACAGCGGGGTTTCCCTCATTCGCCATATTGGATTCTGGTGTGACAACTGAGTGAGTAAACATCAGAAACAAACAACCAACTTTTGGCGCAAAACATAGGGTGAGTGAAAAAATTGATAAATTAACTGGTTTGCGTGGTTTATATTATAAAAGGTGTGTTTTTTATACTCTAGATAACGAATTGCAGAAATCGGTTGTGATTTGGTTAAGATAGAACTTGTGTTATTATTGAATTCGGACTGTAGTACTTGCCTCCTTGGTTAAGTGATTGTGTTCATAGTTCTCATCCAATAACCGACTTTGATGTTTTAGCAATTAAACCTTTTAATAGAACTCATAAATATTGAACAAACTGAGCCTGTTGTTATGAAGGAGTTTGGCATAACGACCGGAAGCAACAATCCGTGAACTTATGAAGGCATATTGTCTACTGGTTCTTGCATCTGATATAATCTGTAACAACAAGATAACAGACAAGGGATAACAGTCTTTAGCGGTAAGTACTCTTTTATTATTCAGATCAAGCTCACTTTCTGCTCTTCTTCACTATGATTCTTGTAAGGGCGGATGCTGATCGATTCCCATACGAAACGTATTCTCCGTTGTTGCTATTGCTTTTTTATCGTGATTTTTACTGCTATTTTGATCCATCGCTACATTCGATTCTGTCCGTAGGAACCATGTGGTTACTTATTTATTCCTCAGATGCTATATCACCTTGTTGGTCTAAGCTTCCTGGAGAATAGTCCGACACCTCCGTCATCTGTTAACTCTTAAACAGAACTTGTGCACGACATCTTTTCACCGCAGCATGTGCCATTGGGCTAGGTTTGCCTATGCAATGCGAATTGGTTAGACAGCCAGACAGCTCATACAGCTCATTACTATTGCACTTCCTTTACAGTCCTGTTACAGACATGGGGTGCCAACTTCTCTTCTAAGCATTCTCCTCACGAATATGATTTAAAGAGTTTAAAAGATAGTCCATATCTCAGTGGCGATGAGGATGAATATTTTCTCAGTTTCAATTTGTATGAGCCAACAGCAGCAGAACCACATTCTCAAGTGGTCATGTACTAAAATCTTACACAGCACACGCTTTCTTCTTGTTTGGCTCTACAACCGTTGTCGGTCAAGGCC